>NC_069795.1:1251875-2478750 GCF_027406575.1 Nycticebus coucang
CCTCCCTGTCCCCTACGGCCAGTCTCCACAGGCTCCCCGGTTCCTGATGGTAGAGAACCAGGTGGACTGTGCTCCAGCAGCCACTTCAGGGCTGCTCTGCCCCACATGCTAAGCCAGACCAGGGCTCAGCCACTCCAATTGCTCTGGGGATGAGAGAGGAGCCCCCAGGCTGACACCTGGGAATGGCCCTAACTGTCCACCCTCAGCCAGAGTGTGGCCCAAGCTGTCAGGGCATAACCACAGGGCCCTCCACCCCTATAGATGCCAGGCCCTCCCAGAGCAGACCCTGTTTACCTCCTCCTCTGCCTGGAAACCCGGCCACCCCTCTCTTCCCTCAGGCCTCAGACACAGCACCACCTCCAAGCAGCCCTTTCCATCCACTCCCTGCCCACCAGCCCCTCAGGCGCTATCTCTTGGGGTTGGACACCACCTGTCACTGGCACCTGCTCCTGCCCTTCCTGTGGCCCTTCCTGCACCCAGCTCCGGCAAGGGTCTGCAGAGGCTCAGGCCTTTGCCTGAAAGGGACCTCCCAAGTCCCCCCGTGGAGGCATGGACGAAGTTCCCACTGCAGACACCCATCTTGGAGTCCATGGCAGTCGCCCACTCCCAACAGCCCAGCTCCAAAGCCCAGGGCCCAAGGGTCAAGGCCACTTCCCAGCAGCAGCTCAGGGAAGACAGCCAGACAGGACAGGATGCCCTTGCCCACCCTGGGGGGGGGGGGGGGGCACACAGTTGCAGAGAGCAGAGAGGAGAGAAAAGGAGGCAGGCACGGCCCAAGGCCCAGGGTGGAAATGGAGGCCCCTCCCCCAACACCAGGCCAGCCACAGTGACAGGCTATGTGGTGGCAGGGGCACTGCAGGGAGGCTGTGTATGCCCCTCCAGGGACAGCCCAGGTGAGCACGTGCAGGAGACAGAGGGCTCCCTGCAGACCTCACTGGCCCGTTTCCTGCAAAGCCAGTGTCTTCTCCCTACACTGTCACATGCCTGCAGCCTCCCAGCCCGGACAGCTGGCTGCACAGGAGGAACGCCAGATAGCACAGCTTGGTGACCAGAGCCAGGGCAAGGCAGCCAGAACCCAATGGGAGTCTCAGTTCCTGTGGGCAACCAAGTCACCACCCTATACCTCAGTTTCCCCTGCAGAGCAAGTACTGAATCCGCTAAGATGCTGGGCCAGCGGGTTCTCCCCTGCAGGGGCCTCATAGCCCACCCTCTGCCCACTGAGGTGTAGGACCCTGAATGTAGAGGCTGTGGCTCCTGAGCTCATGTAGGACGGGCTGACCTGGCTCATGGTCCCGCTGAGCTTACCTGACGAAGCAAGAGGGGTGGGTGGGGGGACGGTGGCCCCCGTTACCTGCAGCCGGCCCAATGAACACGCAGTACCCATGCTCCTGGGCCGGGAGGGCGGCACAGGCCACGGGCAGCTGGCCCCCGTGCAGGTGGCGCCAGCATGCGTCCTCCAAGGCCTCGCAGAACTGGCGGCAGGGTGGAGGGGCGGGTGGCGGGGCTGGGCCACATGGGGGGGCCAGTAGCAGGCAGAAGAACCAGGCCAGGAAGGGGTGACAGCGTGTCTGGAGGAGGCCCCCCCACGCCTGCGCAGCAGCCCGCACCTCCTCGCCACTCTGGTGCTGGAGGTGGTTGGGCATCCAGGAGTGTTTGATGCCCAGGCGGCCACAGGCGGGCAGAGAAGGCAGCAGGGGCAGGCAACGGCCAGTCCCAGGAGGTGCAGAGTGATTAGCAGAATCAGCGGTGGAGGAAACCCAAGCCCCGCCGTCCCAAATTAAAGCTGTGACTGCTGTTTGAGACCATGTACCCAGGGAGTCAGAGAAGACAGCAGCATGTGTGCCCGGGGAGCCCATCACCAGGGGGTGCAGAAGCGGCGTGTGCCTGCGGGCATCAGGGTGCTGCTGGCTGGAACCGGCTGCCACAGGTGAGAATCCTCGGCCATCCAGATCCTGTAGCCACCCCAGGGGCTGCCTACTTCCCCAGGGAGGAGCCCCGCCTGGAGTGGCGGAGAGAGACGCTCTACCTGGGGACAGGGGTGACACTGAAGGCCCCCTGAGCAGTGCCTGGGGCCAGCCCCATAAGGAGGTGGACAGGGTGGGTGCAAGCAGAGTTGCAGTCCTAGTCGTGTGGGCTCCTGGAGAGCTCCGGGTACCACTGCTCGGCTGGGGAGTGGTCCCGTCCTCCCAGGGAGTGCTGGAGGGCTCAGGGTGGGTGGAGGGCTCAGCAGCTGGCATCTTCCCATGGGCGGCAGCACTCTGAGTGGGGGCTGCGTCATCCCACAGCTGTACAAAGTTCCGGATGCCCTGGGCCACGTTCAGAATCTTGGCTCCAACTCCCGCGATGTTCTCATCCCTCCTGTCGGGGCTCGAAGTAACAGGGGTGGTGGGAGGCCCAGTCCAGCCACCTTCCAACAGCTCCAGGGGCGGCTCAGGGCTGGTGGGGGCTGTCCCTCGCTCTGTGGGGCCATCCCAGGGGGCCACATGTGCGGTAGGCTGCACAGATGGATGGCCCTGGGGCTCAGCTGGGGTAGCCGGGGGGCTAGTGGCCTTGGACCACAGCCAGTCCAGGCCCAGCAGGTCGGCCCGGGCAGCTGAGAGATAGCAGGTGAGCAGCACCAGGCTCAAGTGGCTGCTGGGGTCAGGAGCCATGGGTCTGTGTGTGTAGGCTGGGGCAGCCAGCAATAGCTGGGTCTGCCCTGAAGGAGGGGCCACCCGGATCCGCCCTCCTGCCCACGCTGGAGCAGTCCTCCTGCCTCCCTCCCAGGAACTCTTCCATATACCTTCTCTCCCTGCAGCAGGGACTGGACACAAGTGGATACAGGTAACCAGCTCCTCAGGACCTTTAACCCTTCCTTCTCCACACCCCCAGGGCAGGCTCAGAGAGAAGGGGGGACTTTGTCAAGAACACCCAACGGAGCCCCTGAATCGCTCCACTGGGGGCTGGAGGAGGAAGGGAGGCTGAGTCTTTGCTAGGGGGAGGCTCTGGCCAGGACCCCTGGACTTCGGAGACAAGGACAGGGGCCCCACCCCTGCTCCTCCTCCCACTGAGAAAGCCCGGAGAGCCTGGCCCAGAGCAACTGCTGTGTGGTGAGCTTGGAACTTGGGAGTTCTCCTGCTGCCACTGTGCTGACCCCCTGGGGGCGGCCCTTCCATCCTGCCTGGCCCCACGCTGCCCCCAGCCTGCTGCCCCCAGCCTGCTCCGTGTTTTCCCCTTCCCCCACACCCCCATACCAGCTGTGCTGGTTAGAAACGCCCTCTGGCCACCTACTCTGTGCCAGGGTTCTGTTGGTGTGGCCTGGTCCCATGGGCATTTCTAAATAATTCTTGGGAATTGCTGACCAGGACAAAATGCAGAGCCAGCTGCATATCCACACATGGGCAAAAGGAAACGAAGGGGACTCGTGGGACCGATGGTGCCATGGACGGCAGGTGCCTGCCCTCCACACTGTGAGCAGGGCCTGTGGTGCTGCCAGAGCCTCTAAGCTCTCCTCACCTACCCCAGGTCCCTACCCACAGCTCAAGTGCCCACCCAGAAGCTGCCTCTGCTGGTGGCACTGAGGCTGGGATAGGGTTAGGGGAGCCTGGGCCCCTCATTATCAGGCCTGGTACTCAATGCCCCTTCAGGGCCTGTGTCCCAGGGAGGAACCATTTCCGGGGAGCTGCCACCACTCTGCCAGGAAAGTTTATCAGGCTGGGCTGTGACTGGACACTGGCGCCACATCAGACCCTTCCCCTCACTCATTCTGGGATCGCACTTCTGTCCAAAATCCTAAAGGCACTGCCACGGGAATGCCAGTCTGCAGAGACTGCTGCACGGTCTCAGGAAGGCCCATCCCGCCAGGCCCTGCCATCACTCTTCCCGCTGGGCCCCACAGGGCAGGGTCAGTGCCACCCTCAGCACTGCAGCCCGGCAGGTGAGAGCTGACACACATCAGCCCAGAAAACCACCTTCAGGACAGAACATCCCGTTGTGGCCCTGGGGCCCAGAGCAGCATGGGGACTTCTCCCCAGCCACACACATGGATTTGGGCATCTCCAGGAGTCTGCAGACGTCCCCACACCTGTATGACCTGCGCAGAGCGGCATTCAGGAGCCACGGCTGGTGCTCAGGGACAGCTTCCGACTGAGCAGCAGCAGCGTCCTGTGCCTAGGATAATCACAGGTCAGGGTGCACATGAGTGTCCAGGTGCACAAGTGATTCCACTGGGGTCCCCTCCCAGTGCTCTGTGCCCCTGGCTCTGAGTGACTCGTGGTCTAGGCAGAGGGGACCTGAGTGGTTTAGTCCGGGACTGAGCAAAAGTCTCGCTCTAGTGCTGCTGCTGAGCATCAGCTCGTGGGGCCTCAAAGCAGTGATGTCCTCCTCAGCCTCAGTTGCCCCATTGACAAAAGCATCTAGTTGGACAGGAGCAAGTTTTCTCCCATCAAGAACATTCCATGGACTTGCACCCCAACAGGACTATGTGTGCAGTATAAGCACCCACCAAGTTCCCCTCAGGCCCATGAAAACCCACACGCAGCCTGGGTGTCAGCCCACTACCATGAAGAAACTGCCACAGAGACGTGAGGGCCTGGCCAGAGAAAATCCAGGCCCATGCACGCACACATAGGCTCACATTTTCACACCCACAGTTTTTACCATCACGGCCACACTACGGCCCATGAGTGCTCCACGGGCACTGTCTCCTCTGCCGCTGTGTGGCCCAGGCTGCAGCCCCGGGCTGGGGTTGGTAACAGCCAGAGCAACTGTGATGAAACAGCTCTGTAATGTGTCCCCACCTGCCCCAAGCACAGAACACTAAGGCGTCATCCATCGACAGTGTCCAAGGGGCAGGCTGTGTTGTCTGGGCTCAGAACTCATGTTCCAAACAGCTGAAGCCCATGTCAGCCTGTAAGGACGGGACGGCCCACCATGTGCAAACATCTGTGTCTCAGCAAGGCCCTGCTTCCAAAACTAATCCCCACAATGCTCAGAATTATCTCAGAAATGCCCAGAGAGTAGTTTACTTGCTTAAAAACGCGCTGTCGCTGGTGTGATTTTATGCCTAAATGTGTTTCTGGAAAATTTCAGTACAGAAATTACAAAGTTCCCTCCACCCCCCATAAGTTGGGAGGGATGTCTGTGGTGGGCACCCTGACTCTCTCAGAGGATACCCCCAGCCCAGGAGTGGTCACACAGATGGTCACTCCTTGCACATCCAGGTGCGAGGAAGCAACCGTGGCTGCTCCACCCTCAGGACTCAGGCAGAGGGAAGCTGACACAACCAGGCACACCTACACACATACACAGTGTGCATTTGCACACAATGGAGCCGGGGCTATGGTGGCCCCTGATGGGGCACTAGCCTGGGGGTCTCCAGGGTCAGGGAGCTGAGAGCCCAGGAGTTCCCACACCCGCCTCAACCACCAGCCATTCCCACACTAGGGCTGTCTGCAGCTGAGCGCCCTCCTGAGGAGACAAGGCAGCCCCCTGAAGCCTAAGGACCCCCTGAGTGGAGTAGCCACCTGGCCCTGTGGACCCTGAAGGCGCTGCCCCCATGGCAGAGTGTAGTGCAGCCTCCCATGCAGGAGCCTCAAGTGCAGATGAGGAGACTCAGGTATTATGTTTCCAGAATGGCCAGGGGCAGAATCCACCTGACCAAGGACACAGGCACCAAGAGGAGCTGCCCCACCCAGAAGTTCCCACCCCCTCTTTGGTGCTGAGATGTTCCCCTGCCCCCCAGCCAGGGCCTGCTCTGTCTTGTTGGCCCGTCTGGTTGGATTCCTGAATAATGTGGTATTTTATTTTCACCTATGAAAAACGCCAACATGTGAATAGCGGAAACTGGCTCACTTCAGGGCCAAGAGGTGAGTCGTGCTCAGGACTGAGGCTCAGCTGTGAGATGCCTCCAGGAGCAACACCTGGGTCTCACTGTGTGGCAGCCCTGGCCAATGGATGGGGCTGCTTGGAGGGGGCCCTGGGGTAGCCCACACCCTGGCTCAGAAGGCTGACCAGGACATGACAAGGGAGAAAGCATTCCCCTCCCTGAGCCTCCCCCACCCATGGACACTTGCCTAAGCCAGGAATGTCCTGCACAGGCCCTCGGGCTGGGCTCTCGCTCCTGCCCTCCCTGGGGAGTAGGTCCTCTCCTGGACAGGTTACTGCCCATTCCTCACCAGGGCCACCCCGCCAGCCACCACCCTGCCTGCAGAGTGACCTGACCCTGCCTGGAGACCCTGTGGCTGGAGGTGGCCGCACTAGGAGAGGCCAGCAGCCAGGGCCCCTGGGCACCTGGCCTCCCTGGCGCCCTCTGTGACCCAAGGAGCCTGCAGGCCCTGCTACCAAGCAAAGCCAAAGGCCTAGTGTGGCAGAGGGAGCACGGCCATACCCATCTGATCCAGAGCAGTGAAGAGCACACTGATCCTCTCTTGTGTCCCAGACCCTGTATTCAGATGAGGCCTGCCTGGCTCTGCCCCAGAGTTGCGTTCCCAAGCTGAGCCCCAGTCTCTCCCAGGCTCCAGTGTCCCTGCAGCCTGGCAGAGCTCCAGGGCCACCAGGTGGGGATCCAAATTCCTCCACAGGGGTGTTTTGGCTCCTAAATAAATACCGAGCACTGCCTAGCTCCTAGCAGGGCCCAAGGGTCAGGAGAAGCACAAAGGAGACCTGTCCTCCCTGGGGGCCCTATACGGCCCAGACCCTCCAGGCTGCAGGGCACCTTTCCAGCGATGTCTGCCAACCCCACCTCTGGACAGGGGCCAGTGCCAGGCTCTCAGCAAAAGGCTGGACCCAAACCCAAAGCAGTAGCAGATAAAACCAGGCTGTGGGACACTCCAGCTGCATCCCCAAGGCCTGCTGGAAAAGGTGGGTGAGGGGCTGCAGAGCCTTGGCCACCAACACAGCGTGCAGTCCCCGAGCTGTCCAGGCTTGCAAAAAAGAGACGCTACCCAGCGCTGCAACAGATTTGAATACAGCATGTTTAGGAGAAGATGGACAGAATCACTATGGACTCAGAACATATCCTGGTTCTCAGGAAACAGCATTGGAAGCCCCACAGGGCCAGGGTGGAGACACCACAGTTGATTTACCAAGAAAAAGTATGTGCATCCTGGCATCGGACATCAAGTGTGTGCATGTATATGGTTGTGCACACACGTGTGTGGCCGTGCACATCTTCTGCATGGACAGCATGTGTGTGCATGTTGTATAGGTGGAGGCATGTGCACTTTGCACACACAGGATAGTCTTGTGTGTGGATATGCACACATGTGGGCACTTGTGCAGGTGCACAGGCGTGTGTGTGGATGTGCACATGGATGGGCAAGAAAGGGAGCACCTAGAAGTCCCTCAGAGTTAACTAGTGAGTGTGGGGAAGGATGTGCCAGGGCATCGACTCCTCTGGCGTTGAAACATTGTGATGTGAAGTTCACAGGGAACGTGGGGTTTCCTCCTGGAACGCAGGGGAATGCAGGTGACTTAGCAGAGGATGGGCAGAAATGCTCCTCAGGCACCTGGCACGGAGCCCAAAATAGACAAGGAGAGGCGTGCAGCCAGCTGTCACCTGTCCCGTGCTGCAGCAAGGACAGGCAGGAGAGGCTGGAGAGGGACACTCGAAATCAAAGGAAATAAAGTCACTAACGCAAAACAAAGGATCTGAACGTGCTCTGGGTTAACTGCAGAGTCTAAGACAGTGATTTTTATTACTTTTTTTTTTTTTTTTTTTTTTTTTTTTTTTTTTTAATTTGGCCGGGGCTGGGTTTGAACCCGCCACCTCCGGCATATGGGACCGGCGCCCTACCCGCTGAGCCACAGGGACTGCCCCTAAGACAGTGATTTTTAACAAGTGCGCTGTGGCACCCCGGTGTGCCTGAGGGGACCTTAGGTGTGCCATGAAAATTTTTAAGATCATTAATTAAATTGTTTTTAAAAAAAGATCAAAGCACAGTAAGTATATTCTTTTTTTTTTTTTTTGAGACAGTGTCTCACTATGTCACCCTCTGTAGAGTGCTGTAGCATCTCAGCTCACAGCAACCTCAAACTCTTGGGCTTAAGTGATTCTCTTGCCTCAGTCTCCCAAGTAGCTGGGACTACAGATACCTGCCACAGCACCCAGCTATTTTTTGGCTGCAGTTGTTATTGCTGTTAGGCAGGCCCGGGCCCGGCTTGAACCCACCGACCTTGTTGTATGTGGCTGGCACTCTACTCACTGAGCTACGGGCACTGAGCCATCCTTTTTTTTTTTTTTTTTTACTTTTTAAAAAAAATCAACATAATTTAAGTCTGCCATGGAAGTTTAACTATAGGTTCAAGTGTGCCCTGAGATTAAGAAGGTTGAAAAAACACTGCCCCAAAAGGACCATCCATGTTCTAACCCAAAACAAGGTAGAATTTTTTAAGTCTCTAAAAATTTGGAGAACTAAGAGGTCCCCCTACTCCTTTTCCCAGATTGTTTTGGCTGTTGCAGGTCACAGCTGGATTTTGATGGAGTTGCACTGACTTAGGTGATTTGGGGAGTGTCACTGTCTTCAGAATAATTCTTCCCATCTGTAAACATGGGACGGTTTTCCATTTGTTTCAATCTTCCTTAATTTCAACATTGTTTTATAGTTTTCAGAGTGCACATTCTGCACTTCTTCTGTGAAATTTATTCCTAAGTATTTTATTCTTTTTGATGCAATGTGAATGAATATTTTTTCTTCATTTCAACTTTGGACTGTTCGTTACGAATATAAAGAAATATAATTGATTATCCTATATTGATCCTGTATGCTACAACTTGGTTGAACTCATCTATTACTTTTAACAATCTTTTTAGTTGATTACTTATAGTACCTTCATATACACAAGCTCTGGCATCTAATAGTTTTACATTCTTTTCCAAGCTGGAAGTCTTTTATTTCTTTTTTCTGCTCGACTAACCTGGCAAGGACCCTCTGGTTCAGGGTTGGATAACAAGGCAACAGGGAACATTCCTATCTTCTCCTGATCACGGGGGAAGGCTTTCAGCTCTTCACCTTGAGCATGATGTCAGCTATGGGCTTGTCACAGACGCCCTTTATCAGGTTGTTGAGTGTTTTTTTCATGAATACTTTTGGATTTTGTTAAATGCCTTTTCTGCAGCTATTCAAATGATAGTGATATGCATTTTTTATTCTATTGATATAATAATGTATTACATAGATTTTTTCAGATGTTAAAACAACTTTGCATTCCTGGGATAAACCCCACTTGGTCATGGTGTATCTCTTTTTATACATTGCTGGATTTGATTTGCTAGTATTTCTCTAAGGATTTTTGTATACATATTCATATCAGAAACTGGTCTATAGTTTTCTTTGTGACGTCTTTGTCTGATTAGGGAATCAGGGTAATAGTGGTTTCATAAAATGAGTTGGTAAGTGTTTTTTGAAAGAGTTAGGAAGAACTTGGGAGAATTCAGCTGTAAAGCTCTCTGGTCCGGGCTTTTCTCTATGGGAAGTTTGGGTTACTAATTCTGTCTCTGCCCATTACACATCTCTGCGGATTGTCTTACTGAATTGACTGGAGCAGCTCGTGTCTTTCTAGGAATCTGTGCACTTCCCCACTTCAGGACTGATAACAGAGAGCAATGTCAATACAGATGCTATGGCACTAGCAAGAGACAGACTTGGGCCAGTGCGCTATGACCGAGACTTCCGAACTACAACACACTGCCGTGGTCAACCGAGGCCAACAGGGCCTCCCCAACACACGGAAGGAAGTTGAATCCTTGTTCCTCCTCATGTACAAAACCTAACATAAATGGATCAAAAACCTGAATACAAGCACTGAAAACATAAAACTTTTAGAAAAAAAAAAAAAGTCTTTATAATCTTGAATTTGGCAAAAGATTCTTAGATATAATACCAAAGCCCCAAATGACAAGAGAGAAAAATAGAAAAACTGACATCATAAACTTTTAAAGTTTATGTTTCCAAGGACACTGTTGAGAAAGAAACAACCCATAAAAGAGGAGAAAACATTTGCAAATCATCCACTTGATGAAGCACCTGTATCCATGTAAAGACTCAACAATAAAAAGTCAATTAAAAATGGGCAAAGAATCTGAACAGACATTTCTCCAAGGAAGATATGCAAATTGCCAACAAGCACAGAAAAGGTGCTCAATAGGGATCAGTCACCAGAAAAATGTGAATGGGAAGATGAGAGCCTACTTCACACCCAGTAAGATGCCAGAATCACAATGTCAGACAAAATCAAGCTGGCAGGAGGCAACAGTGGAGCCCTCACATCACTGGAGGCAAAGCAGCTCCTCCAGGGATCAACTCCCAGAAATTTCCCTTTAGGTAATCTCTCCACCCAAAAGAAAGGAAAATAGACATCTCGGTAGAAACCTGTACACAAACGTTTACAGCCACATTACTCCCCATAACCAAACAGTGGGAACAACCCAAATATTCACCGGTTGCTGAATTGGCCCTGGTGGGTCTGCACAGTGGGGTGTTATCTGGCAATAAAAGATGCAAAGCACTGGCACAAGCTCAGACACACTCGGCCTCAGCATCGAGCTGAGGAGGAAAAGCCAGTCCCTCATGGACCACATGCCTGTCCTGTGATTCCATCGACACTGAAGTCCAGATAGGGACATCCACTTGGATGGCGAGGCTGTGGGGTGGAGGGTTGGGGGAAGGCAGACACAAGCTGCAGGGCTTGTTCTAAAACTGACTGGGATGATGGTTTACATAAAAAACACACAATTGTGCCCTTTTAATGTGCTAACTGCAGAGTAGGTGAATTATATCTCAGCGAAGAGATCCACGTCACATTTTCCAGAACACACGATTCTTAAAGCTACTTAACTTGTATACTTTAACTTTCTGCGAGACTGACTTCACTCTTCCATGCATTTCATGAAAGCGTTTTTTCTTCTATGAATTCCCGTGTGCTTTTAAAATTCATCTTTAAAGGAGGTATTTGTCGTTTTTTTAAGACTAGGGATATGGACTCTGGGTCATCTTTGCTGTTGGTGTTGCCTTCTGAACTCACCATGAGCACTTTGCAGGCACATCCTTTCCTGCCAACGACTTTGGTCTCCTTCCCGGCTCAGTCTGTGCACACACCAGGGACTTCCTGCCCAGAATGCCACACGCCTGAGGAGATGCTCTCACACTCAGGACCATGAACCTCATCCCATCTCCACAGGCGTTTTACAGCCAAGAAAACCACACTGAGAGGGGGAGGGGTTGGTGCAGCCTCACAGTGACCAGGTCCCTGTTAGCTCTTCACTTTGCACAGAGACGCGTTCCTCGTTCACTCAACAAATACACACAGGGCCGACTGTGAGCCCAGTCTGCTCTGGTGCAGAAGATGCTCTGGTGACCAAAAAGGAGGGTCTCCTTGTGGCACTCAGCTACAGTGGCCTACCACAAAGGAACCAGTTGACTTCAAGAGGTCGCACAGTGGAGATAAACCAGGCGGGAGAGAGCAGAGGACAAGCAGATGACCCTCCCAGCAGGACATGATCAGGGAAGGAGCCTCTCAGATAACACAGCCTTGGGACACACCCCTAGAGTGACAACGAGTTCTGGTGTCGTGAAGGTGCCTTCTGGTGGGAGGGCCAGATGCCCCCTTGGCCACCCCAGGAGAGGATGGGCAGCCATGGCCAGTCATGGGGTGGCCAGTCACTGGGGAGGACGGTCTCCTTTCCAGGAGTCTGGAGGATCAACCACGCCTGGTATCTGAGTGATGAACACAGTGGGCCGTCCGCTAGGCCTGCCATGCCCAGGGCCTGCAGCTAATCTTTTCCTCTCCATGAATAGGGACTGGTGATGGCGTGGGGAGGGGAGGGGCATTTCTCTCAAATAAATGCACTTAACCCAAGAAATTAGTATTTGACAAATGTCACAGAGGCCTACCGGGGCCCAGCTTTGAGCACCGCTGCACGAGGCTCACCCAACCCCGGCCCACTGGGAGCACACGGTGCCCGGCCACTGAGGGGCAGCGGTGATGGATACCCACCACCAGGACACCACGCCTGGGCCTCTGAGGCGAGGCACTTCCAGGGGCAAAAGGGAAAGGCTTGGGTGGCCTTCTATGCAAGCGATGGCCCATTTGGTTTTTAAGGTTGCACAGGTTGACTTATTAACTAAACTTTAATGGGGAGCCCGAGGGCACACTCTTGCATCCAGGTTCCCATGTCGGGGAGCAGCCAGGCCTGCTCTCCTGACCGTAACGGCTGTGCTGGCATCTGGGGGGCTGCCCACATGTCCTCCAAGAACCCGTCAACATCCTCACAAGGCCCACACCAGGCCTGTGGCCACACAACCAGGTATGGGCCACCCCCTCCTCCCCGTGGGGCCTCAGCCTCCCTGCAAAGGTCTAGAAATAGTCACCATCAGTAAGGAAAGCAGGACTGGCCTTCCCAGGCAGAGGAGGACCCTGGGGGTGGGGGTGGGGCACAGCCCATGGCTGTCACACCCGGCGTCCTCAGCAAAGCAGCCTTGGACACTGGGGACAAGTCCACCAGGGCAGACTGAGCCATAGGGACCATGTGGCACCTTCTTCCTCATGCCACAGCAGGTCAAGACAGACGTGGTGCCCAAAGCTGCAGCTAGCCTTCCACTCCGGGCATCCCGTCCTCGGAATCCCCCAGCTCTGCTAAAGCTCTGTGTTCCACTGGGCCTTCTGACATGTGGGGAGCGTCACAGGTGGATACCCAGCCTGGCAGAGCCACTGGACACCTCTGGGCCTGGGCGTGCTCATCTGCAGGTTGACAGTGTCACTGCCCAATGACAGTAAGCCCAACATCCAGAGGTGGTAGGGCAGAGTACACAGACAAGGGTGGGCTCATGGCAGAACCTGCACCACAGCTGAGCTCATGGGACAGAGAACTCCCCTCCCTGGGGACAGCGCCGTGTCTGCACATCCCCCAAGTAGCTGCCAACAACCTCAGGCCCTGGGAGCTCCCTGGGGCCACCCTGAACCAGCCCTCCCCCACCCAATCCCTCGCATCCCCCCAGGGTCAGCCTGACCCAGCCCTCCTCCACTTGGGCCCCACACATCCCCCCCAGGGTCACCCTGGCCCATCCCTCCCCCATTTGGCTCCCCGCATCTCCCCTGAAGTCACCCTGGTCCAACTCTCTCCCTCCCCCTAGAGGTCCAGGCCTGGGACCTGGGCAGGCCCTGCCCACCTGCTCTCCCAGGGGTGCACTGGGTACTCCTGCACTGCCCAGTCATGGTGGCAGCCCTCAGGCTGGTCCTGTGAGCTCACGTGCACATCAGGACACAGCATTCTGAGGCCACCAGGCCAGTGGCAGACACGTATAGGGGCCCTGCCAGGAGCTGCCGAGCAATTGGGCATGCTGGGGGCCGGCGTTCCCTGATTACAGACATGTCCTGCAGGTGTGTGCTGGTCATGACGGGCAGGCCAGGGCTGACACAGCAGCACATTGGACGCCCAGGTTCTATGTCAGCACGGAACCTGTGAATGAGACCTAATTAAAGAAAGAGTCTTTGCAGACGTTATTAGTTACGGTTCTTGACATCATCCTGAGCTGTCTAGGTGGCCCAAAATCCAGTGACAAGTGTCTCTACAAAAGACAGAGGAGGCCACCAAGATGAAGACAGAGGGTGAGGGACGTGGCCACAGCCAAGACATGCCTGGTGGACGAAGCAGGAAGCCCCTCCCTGTAGCCTTCAGGAGGACAGAGAATTGTGTGTGTGGTGGTTTGTTCTGATGGCCCTGGGGAGCAGGTGGGGATGGTCGGGGCTGGGGGAACTGAGGCAAGACGCAGGCCCCAGGCCAGCTGGAGCTGACAGCTTCCAGGAAGCTTGCAGAGTCACAGACGCCTCTGCTGGGAGTGGCCTGGCAGCCCTGGTCACTGCTGATTCATGTCACAGGAACGTGACCCCATCCTACATGACGTGGGCCGAGGGCGGGCGGGCTGCTCAGCACAGTGCGGCCTTTGCCCTGCTCTGGCCCTGGCCCCCAGATCCTGGTGCCCCCACCCTCAACCCCGGCCCCTCACCCAGGCTCCAGAGCTCTGCAGACACGGGACTCAGCAAGTCCCCTTTCACCCCCTCTTGAAAACTTTACTGCAAGAATGCAGTAGGATTGGGGTAACAAGAGTCCTGGAACTTCTCCTGGCTTCTCGTCTTGGTTTTGACTTGTTTGGGGGAAGGAAGAAGCAGCAAAGGGTCCGGACGCCACCCTCGCTGCCCACAGAAGATGACAAAGGCGCCAAGCTTTCATGTTTCAACAATAAATCCCCAAATGCCCGTTCCCAGGCCCCACCTGGGGGCTGCGAGCCTGAAGGTCCCACCTCCCACCCTGCTCTCTTCCCGCCCCCTCCCTGTTCCCCCCGCCCATCTGTGCACGGAAAGGTTGGTGTCTGTGCGCAGCTGGCACAGCAAGACGGGCCGGATGCTCCCACGTTCCAGCTCTCATTCTTCTTGGCCAGCAGGTTTTCTGTCACCAGGGCCAGGCTCAGAGCATGTGGCTGAGGACAAAGCAGACCACCAGAATGCAGTCCTCCTGTAAGGAAGGATGCCCCCCATGCCCCTGCCCCTCAGGGCAGCCCAGGCAGGCTGGACCTCTCAGGCCTCTGCCTCCCTCAGTGCAAGTCTGAACTTGGTGACCCTTGGCACCCCCAGAAGAGGACTCTGTGCCCTATGTGTCTCTCACTGGCCCCAGGTGGAGGTCGAGGGCCTCTGCCCACCCCTCCCACGGCCGACCCACTCAGCTCATCCTGGGGCTTCAGGGGGACAGATCACTCTCTGCTACTCCCTGTCACACACACACAAAGTAAGGCTTTGCAATGGGCCTCTGGTGACATAAGGGGAAATTTGTCCGCAGGACAGATGGGCCAAGGTACCCCTCCCTGATGTGCTGGAAAGGGAAGAACCTGCCTCTGATGAAGGCCCAGGTGCCAGGTGCAGGGGCAGGGTTGACAACCCAGAGGCACAGGGGGTCTCCCACCGCAGCCTCGGTACCACCAGGCTGAGAGAACTGCCCAGCCTACTCTGAAGGGCGTCCGCGAGCGTCCACATGGACTACCCGGAACTCAGCATGGCAGCCCTGCTCCAGGTGCCAACTGCCCAGAGGGCTTCAAAACACACCACACCTGGGACTCCATTATTAGTTACAGGTCTTGAGATCATCCTGGGCTGTCTAGGTGGCCCAAAATCCAGTGACAAGTGGGCCCCGGCCAGTAGCCAGTTCCGATCCCCTGGGTCTGGGGTAGTCTGGCATGGGTATGTTTTTTTTCTGAGACAGAGCCTCACTATGTTGCCTTTGGTAGAGTGCCATGAAGTCACCGCTCACAGCAACCTCCAACTCTTGGGCTTAAGCAATTCTCTTGCCTCAGCCTCCTAAGTAGCTGGGACTACAGGCGCCCACTACAACGCCCAGCTATTCTGTTGTTGTTGTTGTCATTGTTATTTAGCAGGCCCAGGCTGGGTTCAAACCCACCAGGCCCAGTCCATGTGGCTGGCGCCCTAACCACCCAAGCCTGGCATGGGTATTTTTGAAAAGTTTCCAGGCAATTCCTGTATGAAGCTATGGTGTGAAAGAAAAATCACAGCAAGCCCCAACTGCTTCCCAGGAACACGAGACAGAGACCTGGGATCCAGAGGAAGGGCTGGCCCCCGCCAAGGCGGTGGGTGCCCAGCTACCAACTCCCAGTGGCCACACAGCAGGCTAGAGGCAGCTGCTTCCCTCACAGATGGTGGCAGTTGGCTTGGGGCTCTCCACACTGCCAAGAGGCCGAGGGGCTTTAGGATCCAGTCCCACTTCGCTCAGATCCTTCACTGGCCACCCCTCCACCACCACCACCCGGCTCCCACTGAATGGCACATGCCTGGAGAATGCAATGAATTCCAGCCAGAACCACGGAATGCAATTAGAGAGTTAAGTCAGTGCCAGAACAATCAGGCAACAAGCAGTCGGTTGGCCACACACCTCCCTCCCTACCCTGGGGGGTGCTGAGGACGGCCCAGAGACACCTGCTCAGGTACATGGCAGGGGTACAGCCCACACACCAGCGGCCTTGGTGCCCCTGCAGCCCTCCCGTTGGAGCTACTGCTAACACTGGAGGGCAAAGAGGAGCAGTATAGGGTATAGGGTAGGCATGGCTCTTAGCCTGAAATTCATCTACTTGTTTTTACTCCAGAAGTCATGAAGACATTTCAATCTCCTCTGCTTCGAGTTCCATTTCTTGCTAAATGCACAAGTGGAGACTAATTCACTTAGGTCTGTAGTAGGTGCTTATTAGCAGTTTCCAAGCATCTTAAACAGGCACTTAGCCAGGCACAAGGATAAAGTCGCCCTTCAAATCCTGAACTCTGCTTGCTCTGGGCACTCACTGCTCTAGGGAAGGCGTGCTCTGCTCCAACCACCAACATAGGTTTGCAAACCCCGACGCGTGTGTACTGCGTGATCTGTCCTCGACCCCGCTGTGTGGGACACATCTGTCACAACAGGGACAGGCCACCAGGGGGAGGCACAGAACTGGACGTTTCTCGGCCAGGCACAGAAGTCCCAGCAGGAAAATCAAACCAAAAGTTTCACTTTTGCTGGTCACTGTTGGATCCTTTCTCATTATGAAAGAAATGCTCCTACTGTGATGCACAGAGGCTCAGGTAGTAGAAGGCAATAGCCGCCCTGCCCCGCAGCCACATCGGCGGGCACCTGCCTGTCCACACTTGATTTGCTAAAACACCACAACATACACAGAAGCTTCGTCCCTCCGAACCAGGCAGCCCGAGGGACGTGGATGACCACCTCTCTCCCACCCGTTATTCTTGTCCAAAATAACCAAGGAACAAGTTTATCACAGCTTTGTATATAATAACAACAGATACGTTTTCTTGAATTTTAAAAAATCTTTACAAATTTCAGTTTTCATTTTTAAGTTGCCACATAGAAATAACCTGTGCATGTCTCTGGGCACATGGTGATGCTCCCACAGATAGCGTCACATGGTAGGAGGGTGACAAGCCAGCCGTCCCCTCAGACATGGCCCATTTCTTCATGTGGGGACACTCAGTGTTGCACTTTCCAGCAGTCAACTCCATTCCGTCCCAATGGACAGGGTCTGGCTGCTAAATGTGGTGCTGTACTCATGCCCTGACAGTGGGGGCTTTGGCTTGGGCAGCAGCATAGATTCCCAGATGGGAACCACCTGGTCAAAGAGATGAAGACCCCAAATACCGAAAGGCTGAGCCCCTTCCCAGAAGGACGTGCAGCCACAGGCCACCGTGTAGAAGCAGCCCCTCAGCATGGCCACCCAGGGTGAGAAACAGCCCATTCTGCTGTCTGCCCCGTGTGGGGGAAGAACAACAGCCCCAAAGGCACCCATGTCCTAATCCCTGGAATCAGTGACGACATTTCATAACATGACAAGTAGGAATTAAGGCCACAGATGGACTCATGCCTGCTAGTCTGCTGACCTCAAAGTAGGGAGCCAACCCTGGATCCAGTGAGAGGGCACGTGAGCTCATGGAGGTGCGTCCTCCTGGGAGCCAGGAGGAGAGTCACAGAGACGGCGCTCAGGGTGCAGAGGCGCATGGTGCCTCTGGAAACTGCAACAGGGAGAGGACTCTCCCCAAGCCTCCGGTAGGTGCCACGTTGCAGACTTAGGCAGAGACACTCAATCCTGATGTCCACACAACTAACAATAAGAAAGTCAATTTGTGTCATATTAAGCCACTGAGCTCATGGTCACCCACATTTGGTGGGCACAGGCTGTGCCTCCTGCCTGCTCTGGAGTGAGGTCCTTCATCTGCCCACCCTCTGGGTCTGAGGACCACCCTACATCCTGCCCTGTTTCTGGGTCTGAGGACCACCCTACATCCCGCCCCGTTTCTGGGTCTGAGGACCACCCTACATCCTGCCCTGTTTCTGGGGCTAAGGACCACCCTACATCCTGCCCCGTTTCTGGGTCCAAGGACCACCCTACATCCCCCACCCCCCAGGGCTTCTTTGCTGGCTCTGCCCTGTGTCCCAACACTTCTTTCCAGTGTGTCTTATTTTCTTTTGTGTTCTGCTGTCAGTGCCTCCACTGTTTCCTGCTGTCTGCTGAGCGCCCAGCCTTTATGGTCCTCCCCCTACCCCCACCCAAGACTGCAAACGTCCTCCTGGAAAACAGTCACGCTGAGAAGGGTCATTCCTGGCTCCCCATGCTGCGGCTGACAAATACTTTTTAAAAATACAAGAAAAATGTCACAGCTATGCCGAGTTCCGCAAGTTTCTGATTTGAACTGCCACTTTCAGAACTTGCCTTCACTGGGACCTGGATCAGACAACTGAGGCCCCCACCTGCCCCCAACCCCACTCACAGCTCTGGTCACCTGTCTGGAATTTATCTTTGAAAGTCATGTCACACTCGGGATGTCTTAATTTATTTTGTTCCACTACACAGACAAACTGCGCTTTCTATTAAATTAGAACACAATTTTCTGCACAAGCCGCATAGGTCATGTGGGCCTGATGCACAGGAGGATGCCCGGACCCATCAGCAGATGCCCACTAGGGCTGAGTGGCTGTTGGAGGCCAAGTCCAAGTGGGGCCTCGGCCAGGGCTCACTCCCAAGAAACCTTCCAGACAAGAGGCCACCCAGGCACCAGTCCTATGGTCAACAGAGCAGGCAAGATCTGGAAAGAGTAGGATAGAGCAGGTCAGAGCAGGATAGAGCAGCTTAGAGCAGGATAGAGCAGGATAGAGCAGCTTAGAGCAGGATAGAGCAGGATAGAGCAGGTCAGAGCAGGATAGAGCAGGATAGAGCAGGTCAGAGCAGGTCAGAGCAGGATAGAGCAGCTTAGAGCAGGATAGAGCAGGATAGAGCAGGTCAGAGCAGGTCAGAGCAGGATAGAGCAGGATAGAGCAGGTCAGAGCAGGATAGAGCAGGTCAGAGCAGGATAGAGCAGGTCAGAGCAGGTCAGAGCAGGTCAGAACAGGATAGAGCAGGTCAGAGCAGGATAGAGCAGGTCAGAGCAGGTCAGAGCAGGATAGAGCAGGTCAGAGCAGGATAGAGCAGCTTAGAGCAGGATAGAGCAGGATAGAGCAGGTCAGAGCAGGATAGAGCAGGATAGAGCAGGTCAGAGCAGGATAGAGCAGCTTAGAGCAGGATAGAGCAGGATAGAGCAGGTCAGAGCAGGATAGAGCAGGTCAGAGCAGGATAGAGCAGGTCAGAGCAGGTCAGAGCAGGATAGAGCAGGATAGAGCAGGGCAGAGCAGGTCAGAACAGGATAGAGCAGGTCAGAGCAGGATAGAGCAGGATAGAGCAGGTCAGAGCAGGTCAGAGCAGGATAGAGCAGGATAGAGCAGGTCAGAGCAGGATAGAGCAGGATGGAGCAGGGCAGAGCAGGTCAGAACAGGATAGAGCAGTCAGAGCAGGATAGAGCAGGATAGAGCAGGCCATAGCAGGATAGAGCAGGATAGAGCAGGATAGAGCAGGGCAGAGCAGGATAGAGCAGGATAGAGCAGGATAGAGCAGGCCAGAGCAGGTCAGAACAGGATAGAGCAGGATAGAGCAGGTCAGAGCAGGATAGAGCAGGATAGAGCAGGGCAGAGCAGGTCAGAGCAGGATAGAGCAGGCCAGAGCAGGTCAGAACAGGATAGAGCAGGATAGAGCAGGTCAGAACCCTCACAGCTCAGGGAGGAGCAGGGTGCTAGTCAGGATGGCGCAGGGGATCCTGCACCAAGGGACAAGCTCCAAAGATCTGGCCTGGGATCTCAGCCCTGCTCTGGAGTGTGTGTGCAAATGAATGTCTGCAAATGTGTGTGCATGAACAAGTGTGCTAATGTGTGAGTGTGTGTGCAAGTGGACATGAGTGCATGTGCAAGCACATGTGTGTGTGCATGTGAGTGGGCATGGCATGGGTATCAGGAGCACACACCCTGACTCCAGCACCTCACCCAGCCCCCACTTGGCACTGGAGTGGCTGGACTTGGAGCCTCCCAGCCAACCGGTCCCCCACCCCTTCCTGTCCACAGCTCCTGCAGTGAGCTCCTTCCAGGGCCTCAGCCCAGGCCCTGGCAGGGCCACCAAACTGAAAGCCTACTTGTCCCATGTAAACCTGGAAACGGACACCCCCTTGCGTCTCCAAGAAGCTGTGAGAGTGCAGGTCATTTGTCTGAAGATGGCTCAGTTTTCTGGGTCCCTCACTATCCCCAGGCTTACTTGGGCCCCTCGCCCTCTCGACATGCCCTGACAGCCCAGGTCCCCTCACGACGGGAAGAAACCAACTGTTAAAATCATCATCACCCACATGGAAACTTCACCAGAGGAGGGCAGGAGGGACAGGAGGTTCTGCAGCTGGGATTTAAATCCCCTGAAGAACAATCTCATGGAGGATACTCAACAAGGGCTGAGCAGCGCTGGCGTTATAAGCCCCAGCATACCCTCACCAGGCCTTAGGTCTCCTCACACCAGACCATGGACCCTGCTGCTTTGCATGATGGGTGGGCAGCAGACGCCTGGCTACTCATGCTGCCTGTCACAGGGGCTCAAGGGAGGGGCCTGTGATGGAAGGTCACTCAGGGATCTCCCGACCAACACACCTGGGTGTCAAGAAGCCCCACACGAGGGGCACCAGGGGATGGACATGGGGCCCACAGTCAACCTGACACCTGACAGTGCCCCAGCCCAGTGCGGGACTGACCCTACTGAGCCAATCCCCAGCCTCACAGCCTCAGCACCTGCCTGATACAAGAGGGCCCTCCCCAGAGTCCCTTGGCTAGGATGGGGTGCTAGTGGCCCCGGGCTCACCAACACTGCCCACTCCTGAGAGTCTCTTCGGGGGGAAGCCAGGCTCTGTGGCCCAGCTGAGCACCGGACACTGAATGACTATCAAACCCAGCCCTGACCAGCATGCCATGGAACACACTGCACCCCCCAGGGAAGCAAGGATGGGGGTTGCTGAGGCCTGCAGGACTGCCCCAGGCCTCCCAGGACTCACACCACAAGGACATCTGGCACCCTGTGCCCGGGAGCAGCAGCCTCACCCCAACCTGAGGCCAGCTCCCTGCCCAGGGTGTTCAGGTGAGCCCGCCCTCTCACCCCTGTCCGAGGCACCTGCCCCAAGCCCCTGCCCCACTCCATGCCACTGGGGAGCAGGACCTGACATGAAGCAGTGAATAGGGTTGCACTTCCCCATGGCCATGGGCGCTCCAGGGGTGAATCTCGCTGTGCCTGTTGGAGCACGTCCCTCAGACATCCCCCGGTTCACCCCCAACCGCAGTATCTGTGCATGGCTTTATGCTGCAGCCTGCCCAGCACAGATGACAGCCTTGTAGGGACCTGCCCAGTCAAAGGCCCTGGGATCGCCCCACACCCAGAGCAGCCTCAGGAGATAAGCGATACCCCTTTGCGCCTGTGGCTCTGTGGGTAGGCGCTGACCCCATATGGATGGCGGGTTTGAACCCGGCCCTGGCCAAACTGCAACAACAACAAAAAAATAGCTGGGCATTGTGGCGGGTGCTGGTCGTCCCAGCTACTTGGGAGGCTGAGGCAAGAGAATCACCTAAGCCCAGGAGTTGGAGGTTGCTGTGAGCTGTGATGCCACACACTCTACCAAGAGCAATAAAGTGAGACTCTGTCTCTAAAAAAAAAAAAAAAAAGAAGAAGAAAGAAAGCGGGGAGGGGGCAGCAGCTGGGCCCCAGGAAGACTGCAGCCAAGATGTGGTAGGAGCCCATCTGCTCCCCAGCTGCCGGCAGCCCTACTCATCCTCAGACACATCTGCAAAGACACATCTGCAAAGATGATACCTGTCCTGGGACAGGAGGATGACACCCGCCTGGTTTACAACCACTTGGCAAGGAAGAGATGCAGGCCTGAGGCCCCTCAATCCTGTCCCCTCCTGCTGCATGTCTTCTCCACCTGATCCCTGAATGCGGTCACAGCCGCCCTTCCTGTAGATGCCAAGCATGTAAAGTCCCCAGAGACCAGGGAAATCCCTGCCCCTGGTGCCTAGAACTCACCGCAGGCGGGCATTCCAGGGCCATGCAGGGAGGGCTGGTATGTTCCAGGCATGCTGGGCAGGTCCAGCTGGACAAACCCTCTTACCTGGATGAGTTAACTGCTGCCTAGTCAGGCGGAAAAGCCTGGTTTCTGAGTTGAGGGCAGAGATTTCAGAAGCCAGCACCTGTCCCCACTCAGGCGGCTGTCCTCAGGGCAGAAATGCTGGGCCAGGCATTCTCTAGGGCAGTGGTTCTCAACCTTCCTAATGCAGCAATGTATTTTCATTGTTACAAAGGGGTGGCAACCCACAGGTTGAGAACTGCTGCCCTAGGGCTAGGGAATGCCTCCATCGTGCTCTGTCTCAGCCCCTTCCTGTGAGGGCTTGAGTGTCACCCCCACCCCAGTGAAGAACTTCTATGGGTCTCTGGAACACTTGTCCATGGGCCACAAGAGCACACTCTGGCATAGGAAGTGTCTGCTCGCATGCCTGCTTCTGCTCGAACACCTGCGAATCTGCAGACCTGAGTTCAGCAGTGTCATCCTCCTCTACCAGGCAGGTGTCATTCTCCTCTGTCCCAGGGCAGGCGTCATCCCCCTCCGTCCCAGGGCAGGCGTCGTCCCCCTCCGTCCCAGGGCAGGCGTCCTTCTCTGTCCCAGGGCAGGCATCATCTTCCTTTGTCCCCAAGCAGGGGTCTTCCTCCTCTGCTGGGTGACGGCTTCCCCCTACCCTCCACATGGACTGGGGGCCCCAGGTGGGGCTCTCCTGACATCACCTGCTAAGTGCACCTCAGCACCATCACGACACCCCTGTGGGCTCTCCCGGCCAGTGCTTTGTGAGCCCATTTGCAGGAGAAAAACAATGAGGCACAAAAACACACATGACTCAGGACCCAGTGGAATCACACAGCCAGCCAACAAGATGTGGCTGCCTTTGTAAAGAAAACCATAGAGGACTTCCTGGATTCAGACCTCAGGAGTGGACACTGCTATGAATCCACATGCCATCCAACTGGTCTCCCAAAAAGGGGTGGCCCCCAAGCATGTTCTTGCAGGAGTACCTTCCATGAGGACAAATCAGGTGACCAGGGCCGTGGCAGCCACAGGAATGGAGCCTCCGCTCAGACCCTGGGACCAGGTCTGCTGGGTCAACCCGGGTCCACCCTGTGCAGAGGCCCCTCACCTTCCCCAGTTCCACCACCTCCCTCTGCGTGGCTGCAGAGCCCCCACTCCAAGGGCCAGACAGGGATGGGCCAG
The DNA here is from genome assembly GCF_027406575.1 of Nycticebus coucang. Lineage (NCBI taxonomy): Eukaryota > Metazoa > Chordata > Mammalia > Primates > Lorisidae > Nycticebus > Nycticebus coucang. The sequence continues at coordinate 1,275,045 of NC_069795.1, forward strand.
CCACACATGGTGGGTGTCAGTGACCTGGCATTTTAAGTCTTTCAAGAATGTTACCTCAGAAGATGAAGAATTTTTAAATTCTTTGTTTTAATGTACTGAACTAAGTATTCCATCCCATCATCCAAACTCAATATCAACATCTGAACAAACTCAGCATGTCTCTCTCTCTCTCTTCCTTTCCTTGTCCTTCTATAAAACTTACAAGGTCAAAAGGGATTAAACATTAAAGGGAGTCTGTGACCCCTTTCAAAACGGAACCATTATTATTATTTTCCTTGGCTAAACTATTTTGTCAAGTTTCAAAAAGGATTAGCATCTGTGCAAACAGCTATTTTTTCTAAAATCTGCCCTGAGTTTCTCAGTTGCTTTATTAATAGTAGCAGGGGTCATAGGTAGCCCTTCTCCCTCGAGAGGCATTTCTCTAAGTGACTTTAACAGGACATGTGGCCTAACTCCAGAGGTCCCACAGCCCCAGACAGAGGAAGCAACTTAGCCTTGATCATATTTGTCCAATTTAAGCCTGGAAGCAATTCAATCAGACCAACTTAGACCTCAAGAGTGGGGGTCCCTCAAAGGCATCTATAAATAATTCCCACCACAGCATTGCACAGCGAGCGCCCCTAAGTCCCTAAGTCTCAGCTTCTGCCAAGTCTCACCTCTGCCAGGCCAGCCATTCCCTGTCCCGCCTGGCCCCTCAGCCCTGGCCCAACCCTAACCAGTTGGCCCCAGCATACATTCCCAGGCCTTCCAAGGCCTCCGTTACCCTCATGAGGGTGCCCATGTCCTAGCCCCAGGAAGATCGCAAGTCTTCTGACTCTGCCCTAGCTCTTCCTGCGGCTCTTAGCCCACCCGGGCATGGAGGGGGCTTGGAGGCTGTTCTGGCCCCTGCTCTGGAAAATTCCATCCCTCCAACCTTCCTGGGGTGCCAGCACACCACTGTGCATGCCAGCCACCTGCATGACAGATGACAGGAAAGGTGGCTCATGCCTGTAATCCTAGCACTCTGGGAGGCCAAGATGGGTGAATTGTCTGAGCTCAGGAGTTCGAGACCAGTCTGAGCTAGAGCGAGACCCAGCCTCTAAAAATAGCCAGGTGTTCTGGTGGGCACTTGTAGTCCCAGCTACTTGGGAGTCTCAGGCAAGGGGATCACTTGAGCCCAAGAGTTTGAGGTTACTGCAAGCTATGACACCATGGCAATCTACAGAGAAGTACAAAGTGAGACTCTGTCTCAAAAAAAGGCCAGGAGAGGATGCCGGTGGGCACTTGAGGTTCCATAGGAGGACAGTGCCCACAGTGTGCTCAGCTGGGGGGTCTCAGTGAGACAGGCTGAGCTGCCCCACTCCACACCAAGGCCTCAGTGACAGAGAAGGCCTGGCTGGCAAATGGGATCATAGGCAGGAAAGCCACAGCTTGTGGTCACTGGTGCAGAAAGCCAAAGCTAAAAGCTAAAGCCACGTTAGAAAGTGGGAGGGGATGAGTGGCGGCCACGGGTCAGCAAGCCCTGGACACAGCAGCCATAGTGGCCCCATCTCTCCCAAGTGGGCCCAGGGCTTCTGTGGCAGGAGCAGTTACTGCCAGCCCACTGTGGTCCCACCATACCCTGAGAAGCCCAGGGCTCTGCCGGCCCCACCACACAGGGGATTCAGGGGTCCTCAGCAACATGTCTGGGCCTGTGTCCAAAACTGTCTCAAGGGGCGAACACCACAGCCACTGCAGCCGGCTGGGACTGTCCAGGGCCTCAGGGAGGAAGTGCAAGGTCTGCTGGGGCCTCGTCACATTCTCTTCCAGGAGCCCCAGCAGGAGTCCTCCCTCCTCCTGGGACCCCATGGCCGCCATGTGGGGGTGCTGCCCACCAATGACCCCTGCACGCAGTAAGTGCTCAGTGGAGGTCGCTGGTGCCTCCCAGGTCTCTGCAAATGCTGTGTGCACTTCCGTCCTTGGGCCCAGCCGGGGTGGCCCTCTCCAGGGCGGGGAAGAGCTCTGTTCTGCATCAGGCCCTCCTGCCACCCGACAGCCCAGATAAGCTGATAAGCCGCTATGCAGGGAATGTGACCTTCTCCTGGGGTGCCGGCACCTCACTGTGGACATCAGCCACCTGGATAACAGATGACAGATGATCTGGCGCCTGCAGAACAGTCACGCTGCTAGGAGACGACTGGACCCTACCAGGCAGGTGGACACACTGTGTTTTCTTTCTCTCCTGGCCTTTCAAGGGAGTTGAATTTTAACACCCTAGCCAAAGACACACAGATATGCACACGGGCTTCTGTGTCTCTGTTCCCTCGCACCCCACCTGCTGCCAAGCAGACTCTCTCTTGGGGTGACTGTGGCCAGCACAGCCCCCATGGCAGAGGCCCCAAGGGGGCTTGACAAGTGTGTGTCCGCCTGACACAGGGCCAGGTGTGGGGGCTGCAGGGCCACAGTTGCTTACGAGGTGTGGTCTCCTGCTGGGATGTAACCGTCAAGACCCTGGGCTGAGAAGTCAAGACCCTGGGCTGAGACGTACCCCCTCCACATTCCTGGGCTTCCAGAGGCTCCAGTAGCCACCCACATTCTCCATCTGCCTTTGAAACTGGACCCAGGGTCACCAAGAGTGATTCAAGCCTGCCCAGGGGGGACTCTACACCCAGCCTCTCCCCTAAAGCTCCACCAGGCTCAGTTGGAGCCGCAGCCTGGAATGTCCACCCTGAAGCCCTCCCCAGAAGATAGCAGGTGGCCAGGGCCACCCCCACCCCATGCTCCTCCATGTCCTCCCAGAGCATTTCAAGGACCAGAGCTCAGGAGGGGTCTCCGAGCTGCTTGGAGCTTTGGCTCTGACCCCCACAGAGGATCCCGGCACACATAGGCATCAGGGAAACAGAATGTCCTGGACCATGATGCGGAGCCCACCACACCCATGCTGCCACACTCCTGGCTTCTGAAGCAGCACAGAAGCTGGGAGCCCCCCAAGGGACCAGGGGATAGGCATCTGGGAGGCCTGGAAGGGGACCCAGGCCTTGGCGCAGGTGGCCCTGGAGTCAGTGGGGAGGCGCAGCAGTGGTGAAGCTGACACTCTTCAGAGAGGCTGCAAGGGGTGAGGCGCAAGGAGAGGAAATGGTATCTGAAGAGCTGACACTCTTCAGAGAGGCTACAAGGGGTGAGGCGCAGACCACCCTGCCGGGACCTCCGACCCTCCACACAAGTGCCTGCAGCCTGTGGAGACATGGGCGACACAGCCCACCTGTTCCGTCACCTATGCCAGGCATGAGGCATCGGCCCCGAGATCCTGCTCCTGAGCCAAGGTTGCTCACGGCTCAGAACATAAAGCTAGAATTTACCTCCAGGCCACAGGAGGCTGTGTGTGCCAGGGAAACAGGCCATGGAGGCCACCACACTGGCACACAGTGGGCAAAGGCAAGAATAGATGAACACAGCCTAGCGCCAGCCTTGATGCACAGGACCATCTGAGTGATGCACTCTCCTCCCTGCCCAGTGCTGTCCCCTTCCTTGCAGGGACCCCAACAGGACCCACTGCCTGCCATGACTACCATCGTGGCTCTCCACAGAACCAGACAGAACTGCCCTCCCCCGCCGACATGCACCTCCAAGCCCATGCTGCCTCTGGCCTTAATGTCCGGAGGCCACTGCTTCCAGGCCTCCAAAGCAAAGAGTCTGAGTTACAAGTGTGGTCACTGGTGCAGAAAGCCAAAGTCTCCAGTCCAGGGATGTGTCAGGCATACAAAGTATGTTTTAAAATTTAAAGAACCTCCGGTACAATGTGAGGCACAAGAGGAGTGAAGCCCTGTGCACAGCCACACGGATGGACGGACGGAGATCACGTGCCATGGAGACGCCAGCACCAACCCCACGGGGTGCAGGAGCTATGCGTCAACCCCAGGCAGACACAGAAAAGGTGCCGGTGGCACCCAAGGCTGGGCAGCAACTGCTCAGTAGCACAGCAGTTCCTTTGGGAGTGCTGGCAATGTTCCGGAATTAGGTAATGATGACAGCTACATGACATGAGGCACTGCATGTCACGGGACTGCTCACTTTAAAATGGCTAGTTTCATGCTGTGTGAATTTTACCTAAATTAGGAAAAGCTAAAGAATCCACTCATTCCTGGGCCCACAGGAGACAAACATTTGACACACATAGAAACTGCTGCCTGGTACAATGGAGGATCCTGAAATCCCCATCCCTACAGACCCCACGGGGCCTGGCCAGGCACCAGGTGCCAAGGCCGGCCCAAGGGGCTGCACTTCCTCTGGAGTCTGTGGGGCCCCAGGTCCAGTCCCACAGCATTGCAGAATGGAGGCCGGTGGCGCCTCATCAAACACTCCCCACACCAAGAGCACCGGGCCTGGCCCTGCCCTGCCTGCAGGAACACCAGTCCCACACTGCATAGTGTGGGGAACTGCAGAGGGGGTGGTCAGGAAGGCTTCCTGGAGGTGGTGGAGTAAGCAGCATCCATGCAGACAGCAGACATCTCGGCTCCTTCCCAGGCACCTGCCCACTAGCGGTTTCCAGCTCGGCTTGAGTGGTGAGAAGCAAGGTGTCAGGGAAGAGGCGAGGTGTGAAGTCGGGGCACCCATGCTTTCAGGAACTGGCCTGAAGGGCACGGCCCCAAGCCACAGGATGAAGAGCCCCACAAGAGCACCGTGCTTGGCCTGTCCCCTCTCCCCTCACTCAGCCTGACAACTCCTCAGGCCTCAGGCAGTTCCAATTGGAGGGTGGGGTCTCAGTGACATGGGTGCCTAGGGTCTCCCACTGGGTCCTCAGTGCAGAGAGAAGGGAAAGGGAAGCAGCCCCAGGGCGCGGGTGTGTCGGCAGCCACAGGAGCCAGGACAGCCTCTCGCCAGGGGAAAGGCCAGCCAGCGAGCAGCAGCCCATCCGCCTGGAGTTCAAGAGTCCCTGTCACCAGCACAAGGACCTCATACCCCAGCAGCAGGCAAGGAGGGACATGTGCCCTACATTCCACACGCCCCGCCCACGGGGCTATCCGCCCTACCCCACGGTTCAAGTCACGTGGCCACTGCACTCTCCAGCAGGCTGACTCCAGCTGGGAACACTCACACAGGGGCACCTCCCAGGGTCCCTTCCTGGCAGACTCACACCCCTCAGGTAGGCAGACGGGGCCCCGGAGGCCTCTGGGAGGACCAAGGCCCTGCCGAGAACCCCTCCCCAGGCCTGGGGAGGGGGCGGGCCTAACCCTGAGAGACAGCTGCCCCCTGTGCAAGGCTGTTGTGAAGTCACCTTGTCCCTCTGTCTCGAGGGCAGGGTCCCTGGGCAGTGAAGCCTGGGCCCTGTGTGCGGCAGGTGCAGAAGGAAGAGAAAAGGCTAAGGAGAAAGCCACAGCACCCAACCCTCCCACTCAGGAGCAGCCCTGACCCCCAACCCTCCCACTCAGGAGCAGTCCCAACCCCCAACCCTCCCACTCAGGAGCAGCCACAGCCCACAACTCTCCCACTCATGAGCAGCCACAGCCCCAACCCTTCCTCCTCAAGAGCAGCCACACCACCAACTCTCCCACTCAGGAGTAGCCACGGCCCCAACTCTCCCACTCAGGAGCGGCCACGGCCCCCAACCCTCTCATTCAGGAGCAGCCACAGCCCCCAACCCTCCCACTCAGGAGCAGCCACGGCCCACAACTCTCCCACTCAGGAGCAGCCACAGCCCCAACCCTTCCTCCTCAAGAGCAGCCACACCACCAACTCTCCCACTCAGGAGTAGCCACGGCCCCAACTCTCCCACTCAGGAGCAGCCACGGCCCCCAACCCTCTCATTCAGGAGCAGCCATAGCCCCCAACCCTCCCACTCAGGAGCAGCCACAGCCAACTCTCCCACTCAGGAGCAGCCACGGCCCCCAACCTTCCCACTCAGGAGCAGCCATGGCCCCAACCCTCCCACTCAGGAGCAGCCACGCCCCCAACCCTACCACTTGGGAGCAGCCACAGCTCCAAACCCTCAGACTCAGGAGCAGCTGTGGCCTGTGGACTGCTCAGAGTCATCTTGGCCACTGGAGCTGAGGCGGGAGGGGCGCTGGTCCTGGGTGCAGCAGGCCCCAAGACTGCTGGACCAGATGGCAAATGACAGCCACAGAGTCAAGGACATCAGCATGTGACTAAGGACAGTGCAGATGCTACAGTCCTAGCTAGACCTGGCCTCTCGTGGGGCCGTGGCCCCCCAAGGGACTGGAGCTCTCCTGCTGAGGGTGCGACGGGATCATCACTGCGTATAGAGCTGGGCAGGGCCACAGCAGAGCCCTGATCAGGAGAGCAGGTGCATGCTGTGGTCCTCACAAGGGAGGGCGAGCTTTAGGACGTGAGGAGCCAGGGCGAGGTGGTAGCACAGCCAGAGACTGGGGACTCCAAAGTAAAGCTGTGGCCCGAAGTTACACATTTTCTTAATTTAATTTTTTATTAAATCATAACTATATACATTTATGGGGTACAATGTGATGATCTGATTTACAATATGGACTGCTTAAATCAAACTGATTAACATAATCATCACCTCACATCCTTACTTTTTTGTGGTAAGACATTTATAATTTACTCAGTTATTTTGAAGTGTACCCTTACATTGTGCACATTATGCAAGATCCCACCAAATGCCCTCCCTCCTCCCACCAATCGCCCTACGCCTCCCTTGTCCCTCCTCTCCCCCCACTTTTGCTAGACTATATATGTGTTTTATCATTCAAAATTACACATTTTTAAATCCTTCCCAAAGTACCAGTAAAACCAAAAAGCAGCATCCAGCTGCAGCCTCTGCCATCTGGGAGAAAGTGCTGTTTGTAGCTGTCACTGCTCTAATCAGCACGGTGCCTGTGACTGAGGCCCGCAGGCAGAGTTGGGCAGCACCAGCCACTGTGTCCTCAAGGTCCCCGCTATGACCACTTAGGAGGCCTCAGGCTGACGAAGGCGGGGCCCTGTGTCCAGCCCAGGGGAGGAGCACACAGCAGGTACCACATCATTCCTGCTGGCTCGGCCAGACAGTGGCAGAGGCAGAGGAGACGGGTAAACGCAGCCCACACTGCACCCTCACCACACACGGTTCCACACGGAGCCCCTGGTTAGCAAGACGAAGCAGGCAGGTGGTACTGCCCACCATGGTTCCCAGGCCCAAGGGAGCACCAGGATGCTACAAGGCAGAGCCATAGCCTGACCCACGTGGCCAACTCAGCCCTTAGCCACAGCCTCGGCACCTGAAAAGTCTCCTTGGAACTGCTAAGGATGAATCTCCAGGACAGAGACCTGCAGAAAGTTCCAGAACCCACCTGGGCCGGTTTGTACCTTTGTGGAGATGTGTGTTGAAGGGGAAGAGGAACAGCCGGTGAAAATTGGAGAGCAGAATCCCATGGGCAAGGCAGTGGCCCAAGGCCCCGCAGGGAACACCACGCTGCCCTGGGCAAAGTGACAAGGCAAGGCAGGCAGAGAGGGCAGTAGCTGTTTGGCAGGGGCCTCACACCCAGCTGGCTGACCCAAGGGCAGCCCATGGGTCTGAGAGCTGCCAAGAAGAGAGTGGGTTTTCAGGTGCTGCGGCAGGGGTGGCACCCGACCTTCCACATGGGAGGGCCGCAAAACACACCCACTGGGGCTTAGAGGCTATGCCCTGGGGACTGCTATCTCCTCTCTGGTATGCTCCACCAAGGCAGGGGGGATGCAGAGGCCACTCAGGAGGCAACTGCACGCCACAATCCTGGCTGCCCTCGGTGGCCACCCTACGAGGGGCAGGTGTTCTCAGCCCCTGAACACTCGCCAGGGTCCAACAGCTAAATGTGGCAGAGTGGGACTCCAGGCATGTTTACCTGCAGCCCACGCACCCCACACCTGCCTCACTGCCCTGTGGGAGGGCCTCCTGCTCCCTCATCAGTGCTCTGAGCATCAGCCTGCCAGCAACCAGCCAAGACCATTATGCGGTGGTAGGTGCTTTGCTCTTTAGCTGCAGTATAGATTGCCATCTCCTCTCCTGGAGAAGGTGTGATTTATGCTATTCTGGGTGACGCCACCTGGGGTCCTGCCACCCAAGGACCACTTGCAGTGGTAGGTGCTTTGCTCTTTAGCTGCAGTATAGATTGCCATCTCCTCTCCTGGAGAAGGTGTGATTTATGCTATTCTGGGTGACGCCACCTGGGGTCCTGCCACCCAAGGACCCCTAAACTTGGGGCCCACAGCACTGCCTGCTTCCCTGGGTCTGGCTGTCTGCAGGAGGGGCTGCACCGCAGGGTCCTCCCTACACTTCTGAGCCCAGGAAGTGGGGGGGAGGGGGGGCGGTGGGCAGAAGCTGTTCAGGTCCCCTCTGTCCTGCTCCCCTCCTGCCTTCTGGGTAAAGGGCAGGACAGAGGAGACGGGCTGGGGTGGAGCAGGCAGACACCTACACTTGGTCTTGCAGGGCCCATGGCTCCCGAGGTGCCTGTTGCCACTTCTGATTCCACAGCCCCACAGGCTAGGAGCCACAGTTTCTCCTCTCCGGGGCGGCAGTGCGGGCAGACGCCCTCTCCACGTGGTCTTGCCCGCCATTCACCCACTGCCAGCCCTAGCACGGTCTGCCTCGTGGGAGGGGTGGGGCTCCGGGGACACCCCCAACTGTAATCCGGTTGCCAGGGCACAAGCCCGCAATCGGATTAGTGTCTAGACAGCGCGACCTTTCCCCTGGTTCTCCAGATACCACTGGGACCCAAATCACAGGGCGCCATGAGCTGACAGCAGGAATAAAGGAAGAGGTTGTTTCAGAACCTTGTGGGGACATTCCTGTAGGGACAGGGCTGTCCACTACCTGCTCTGGGCTGCTGCGTGGGTGCGCCAGGGTTGCCAGTGAGCCACTGGGCTGTGCACAAAGAGGCTTTCTGTCGTGAGGACATCATGCCTTCAATTAGCAATGAAAGAACGCTGAGATCACTGCCTACTGTTAACGGTTTCTCATTAACCCTGTGCTGCCCATAGGCAGCAGGGTCACAAGACCTCAGGGCCGGGCCTTGGGACAGGTGCCCCCACTCAGCCCTGCATGCCTCTGACAGGTGATGGGGGCCTGCCTGGAGCGGAGCCTTCCAGTCATCTAGCCTTCTAGCACACTGCCAGCCTGGGACTGCAACGCTCAACCAGAAGCAGCAGTGGAGATCCATCCGCCCTGCTGCCCAGGTAGGACTCGGGGTCCCCAGGGGTGTGCACCAGGGACCGTGCCATTTCTGTCCGATGTCATTGTTCTCCAGAAGCTGATTATTCACTTCCGGCATCCCTAAAAAGATCTAAACAACTTCCTGTTTTGAGTCCGAGCCACCTGGGTTCATTTCAACCACCAGGCTGCAGGAGAGGTATGTAGCCTTGGACCTGAACTAAAGGACCCGACCCATATTCGAAAACAAGATTGAGAGAACCTTCTCAGGGTGGGGCGTGGGGAAGAGCAGGGCTCTGCTTTCATTCAGGGCAGTCCTGTGTTGTTTGGGGTTTTGAACACTAGGTGTGTGTTCCTATTCAACGTGCATGATTTTAAGAATTAAAGTTGTTTACGGTGGTGCCTGTGGCTCAGTGAGTAGGGTGCCGGCCCCATATACCAGAGGTGGCGGGTTCAAACCCGGCCCCAGCCAAAAAAAACTGCAAAAAAAAAAAAAAAAAAGAATTAAAGTTGTTTAAAAAATCAAGAAAATTTCACAATGCACTCAGGAAGCCACGACCCCTCCCCAGGCACAGTGCCCACGTGAGAGGCAGACCCGGGCATCAGCACTGACCAGCCTCTGGCTTTTGTCTGAAATACCCGATAAACCCACTGACCGGGAAACACAGAGCTTGGTGGAAGACGAAGTCCAGTCCTATTCACGGTCCAGCTCCCACCCTCAGAACACGCAGAAAGATACCTCGGCAGGCACCAAGTGTCCCTGGCAGGCACTCAGGGCACCCATGACCCCAACCTTCATTCTGGGCACCAGCCACAGGGGAGGACCTGGGTCTCAGCCTGTGGCAGGGAAGCGCAAGCCTCCCAGGAGTGCACAGTCTGCAACCTCAGCACCTCAGCCCCTCAAAGTCTAGCCTCAGAACCTGGGAGGGGGCTCAGTCCTCTGAGCTGCCTGCGGCTGTGAACAGGTGGCTGCAGAACCACCTGTCACTGAAGCTGGAACAACGTGGATCAGCCACCCCAGCACTCAATGACCCCAACTCAGGCCTTCCCCTGTGAGCTGCGTGGGTGGCCCTGATCAATGCAACATGAGGGAAGCCCCTTAAGAAGGATTGCACTGGCCCATGCAGGGCACCGTCAGTGACAGGGTCATCAGTGGCCGGGCAGTTGGTGGCCAGGCAGTCGGTGGCAGGGCCGTAGGCACCAGAGATCATGGGTGGGAGGGGGCACGGGAAAGGAGGGATACAGATCCCACAGCCAGGGGTCAGGACACAGACCCTCTTCAGCCCCTACCAGAAAAGGACCCACGTGAGGGCCTGCTCAGAACTGTCCTCAACGCCACAGACGCCAACTAGGAATCCCACCTAAGAAGGGCTGGAGTCAGAACCCAGGTCCTCATCAGCAGCCACCCGACGACATGCCCAGCACGCCCCTGGGAAACACTCTCAGCTCTGCAAGGAGATTCTTGTTCCCTGACACATGTGAGTTTGTTTCACATATTTATTATTTGTGAGTTTTTATTTACATCACAGGAACACAAACAGCAGCACACAAGTTCCTGCCCTTTTCAGTGCTGATGGCAGGACTGACATCCCTAAAAAGCCTGCCTGGTGACCACCTCTGGCCCACGGGAAGAACAATTCTGGGGAGGAGGGGGGGAAAGCAGGAAAGGGCCACCTTGGGGGCAGAGCTGGGAGACCTTTGGGGGCCTCAAGAGAAGGCAGGTTCCTGCAGGGGCTCCGGGAAAACATCTCCTGGCATTTTCCCATGGTGGCCCTTCCTCCACCTCCCAGGCCAGCGGCAGCATCTCCAGTTTCTCTGCTGCTGTTGTCACATCTCCCTTACCACCCTGGCCTGCCCCTTGTGACTATGTGGAGTCCACCCCAACACCCTGGGACCATCTCCTAGCCCTGGATCCTGGGCTGCGTTGCACCCATGGAGCCCCTGTGCCAGGTGAGGCCCCATGCACAGATGCTGCAGGTTGGGTGTGCACAGTTCTGGGGACCCCCAGGCTACTAACTACACACATCATCAGTGCCAGCAAGCCAGGGAGATTGCTGCTTAAATTCTGAACGTACATATCTAAGTGTCGGTCCTCTCGCTGGCAGGCAGGGCTGTTTTTCTGCTCTGAGAAGCAGGTGACACTGGCTGTCATGAGCCCCTTGGGCCATGCTCCCGGAGATCAGCCATCCATGCAGAGCCAGGCCCGGCTGGTGTTGGCAGGAGGGCAGCCCATGTCTGTTTACAATGTCGGATTTCCCTATGATGCTGGGGAAGGCTGTGTTGGGATGGGTCGTCCTTCTGTCTGCTTTCCCAGCTCCCTGTGACATTCTTGATCATTTCCACAATGTAGACTTAAAGATGATTTGAGCATCCCAAACTGAGCCACTCTGGGGGGCCCCACTCCTTTGAGGGTAAAACCTCATTTCACCCAGAAAACAGAACAGTCCTCACCCAGGAAGGGACCAGAGACCCTGCATTTGCTGAAAGATGGACCCAAGCAAACCAGAGGCAGCCACCAACCTGCCTGCCAGCAGCAGTGCACTGTGACTCCGAAGGTGCAGGTTGGCAGCAAGGCCAGGAGAAATGAGCAAAGTAACAGTGACAGCCACAGTCACACAGCTGGGGCAGGGCCTGGAGCCAGGGAAGTGCATCCTGTCAGAAAGGGCCTTCCTCCTCCTTCTCCTCGAGGGGTTGAGAGGCTGAAGAGCAGAGTCAGCTCAGTGCCAGATGTGGACAGGCTGGGGTGGAGGCTGCTCACAGAAATGATTATCTCAGAGAAAACCAGCACCACGGACCAGCCCACCCATAGGGCAGGTGCCGGCCTAAAGCCCCCACATCCCCCAAGGCCTTCAGTCTTGCCTGCAGTGATTTCCCTCAGGCCAGGTCCTGAGGCTTCTCTGGAGGGGAGCCAGTGCCTGGCACCAGGTGACCCTCGAAGCTGAGGCTGTGGGGGACGTCTACAGGCAGCTGATGGGCCTCCCCTTCCTTAGTGCCCAGGGACGAGGGTGCACAGGGCTGGTGGTGCAGCCCCAAGTTGGTGTAGACAGAGGCCTTCCCCCTTTCTGGTAGGAAGGTTGAGGTAACAGATGACAAAGAAGCTGCCAGATGCGTCTTCTGAGCTCTTTCTTAGAGGCCAGGAACAGGCTGAGATTTACATGCACAGGTATCTCCGTCTGGGAATGGCCTCTGCAGGAAAGCTTCTTGCCTTTCTCAGATGTCTCCTGATAGTTGACGTTAGCAGATCTTAAAAGATTATGGCAGGGCAGCCTCGTAACAAAATCCAGTAGGCAGAGGAAGGCAGGTGGTCCCCGGACCCCCCTGACAGGGATGTGTAAAGTCTGTCACTGTGCTGGGAACCCAGGCCCAAGAACACCTGGGAAGTCTAGGAGGGGGAGCAGGCTGCCTTCCTAATAAAAATCTTCCTTGCAGCATGCACAGCTCATGTAAGAAACACAGAACCATGTTCTGATCGTGTAGACTCATTTCCTGCTCAGGGGCACACCAGGCCCTTCTTCCACACTCTGCTCCTATAGCTGGAATGAAGCTGTCCCCAATTGAGGGGCCCCAGAGCCTCAGGAGGGCCTGCCTTAGTGGGCTGTCAGGATGCACCCCATGAAGCTGACGTGTGATGTGTGTTCCCTGCACAGTGTCCTATCAATCCCACAGGGCCCATGGTGCTGCTATCATCCCATTCACAGATTAGAGACAAAGACGCCCAAGGTCATGCAGCACTCCAGGCAGAGCCAGAATCAGAACCGGAGTCTGGGCTCTCTTATCAGCACACGGGATGGCATCCTGCCTGTGAAGGCCAGGTGGACCCTAGACACTGGCCAGGCTTTCAGACAGCTGTAATGTGCCACAGTTCAGCAACTTTTGTGAGGACAAGCTCTCATTCCACATGCACAAGGCAGAGCCAAGGAGACCACACTGGGTGTGCTATGTGCCTCCCCACGGGAGTTGACACCCATCTTGCTCTTAGAAACCTCACCATTTTCAGCCAATCTAGTCGCCCTGTGACCCCGGATGAGCAAACAGATGCTCTGAGGGGAGGACTGACCCTGTGTTCTGTGGGCCTGGGCTGCTCATAAAAGTTGGTGAAGCCAGCTCCAGGCTCCAAGAAACACCAGAGCCCCAGTTAAAGGCTGCCCACAAACTAGAAAAATATGCAAAATATGGCATCCAGAGCTGATAGCACGAGCAAGCACAGAGCCAGAGCACAAGGAGATAACACACCAGCTGCAGACAAGACTCCCGGGGAGGCACAGACCGTCACTGCAGGAAAGTGCTTGCCTTGCGGGAGCTCAAAACTGATGGTGCTGAACTCTGAGAAGGGACTCTCCCATTGAGCAAATTAGCAAGATTTTTTAAATGACAGTACCCAGTCTTGGCGGTTTGGGCTGGACAGGGGTAGGTAAATTAACATAGCCCATCTGGAGGGATGCACACACACCCCAAACCGTCCCCAGTCACAGCCCTCCACACCAACCCATATATAGTTCTTATATTGAGTACTATAGATAGTACTACAGATAGTACTCAATATAAGAACTATAGATAGTACTCAATATAAGAACCGTGAGAACATGGGGAAGCCAGGAGGGCCCAGACCCAGGAGACACCTTGCCTGCTGGGGGATGAGGGTGCACTGCTCTGCGTCCCAGCTCTGCCTGCAGCGCCCCCAGACTGCATGTCTGGAGACATACTCAGAGTCAGCCCTCCTGCCTCTCTGCAGGGTCCCAGGGCACAGGAGCTCGAAATTCCACATAGGAAAAAGGAAGTAAATGGCTGAATGAACAAGAGGGCAGTGACTGGGCTCACCCCAGGTGACCAATAGGGGCCTCTGAAGTTCCCCACTAATGCCGGCCCCCAACCATGCTGGCCTCTTTAGCCCTAATTGGGAGGGGTCAGAAACACTATTTCCATGGGGTCATCTGGCTCCCCCAAGACCAGGAGCCTCAGTGAAAGGTGAGGCCACCTCAGACCATCAGTTCCACCTGCTGGAACACAGACCGGCTGTGTGCTGGGACTGTGTTGCTAGCCCCTGGAGGGTGCTGGGCTGTAACCTGCCCTGCCCTCACCCACCCTGACAGCAGGAGGGCAAACTTCCCAGCCTGCAGAGCCAAAGCAGAAAAGTCGTTCTGTCCAAGACGGAGTCTCCTGGCTGTCTGCACAGAAGCACAACAGGAAGGTCCCCCCTTCATCCTCAAGGCAGTGGGGCAGGTGGGCTCAGAACCGGGGAGCCAGACTTCCACACACCCAGACCTGAGGCCACTGTCCGGCCCAGGAGCCTCCCCAGCATGGCTTTCTTATCATTCAAGCCACCCCAAAATAGAAGGCGCCTCAGCTGGGCGCCTGTGGCTCAAGCGGCTAAGGCTCCAGCCACATATACCTGAGCTGGCGGATTCAAATCCAGCCGGGGCCCGCCAAACAACAATGACGCTGCAACCAAAAAATAGCTGGGCGTTGTGGCGGACGCCTGTAGTCCAAGCTACTTGGGAGGCAGACAGGAGACTCGCTTGAGGCCAGGAGTTGGAGGTTGCTGTGAGCTGTGATGCCATAGCACTCTACCCAGGGCGACAGCTTGAGGTTCTGTCTCAAAAAAAAAGAAAATAAAAGGCGCCTCTCCTGTCCACTGAGAACAGCTTTTGCTGGCAGGTTCTCTGTGGACAGAGACCAGCTGCCGGCACCTGATGCCATCACACAGGTTTCTAAGCCTGGATTCAAAACAGAGGCAGCCTAAACTGCAGCTAATTTTGATCTACCCAGTGAAAAACAATGGGTTAACACACAAAGTAGTACCTCAAGCCGAAGTAAATGAACGAATAAACAAACAGCACATGCTATCGCAAAGTTCAAACCCCATCTCTGACACCAGAACCCATCCCCACACTCTCTTCACGCAGCCCATCCCCAAATGCCATGGCTGTCTCTAGACCAGGGTCTGTTCCAAGGGTACACCCAGGGTCTGTTCCAAGGGTACACCCTTCAGAGGTCAGTCCTGACCCACGGCCGGAGCCTCCTGGTCTTCTGGAAACCAGGGTGACCACAAGCCCCAACAGTTACCACCGCAACGCCTGTCCTGCCTCATCCCAAGACCCCCATGGGCCCAGAGTGACCCCGTCTGCCAGCGCTAAATTCCAGAAAGACGTATGGGCTTGTGAACAGGTTCTCCTTCCTGTGGCTCCCGCTAAAGAAGCCAGAAAAGCCGTGCTCAGGCTTGCCTGTGCCGGGGGAGCTGGGGAGGGAGGACACGCCCCTGCAGGCGGGGAACACAGACACTTTGCCCTGCAGCCTCCAAATTTAATCTGACTCAGCTCATCCATGATCCTCCTGACAGCTGTACTGCAGCAGCCCAGGCTCGCCAGTCTAAAGCATCGCCCCTGCCCCAGGCCAGCCAGCGTGTTCCCCATCCCCTGAGGGACAAGCTCCCTGCCCGCCTAGGCCACTGCTCCTGGAGAGATATGCTGCATGCCATGAGGATACAGCATACCACAAGGACACACTTGTGCTGCGGGTATACAGCGCATACAGCAAAGACATGGCACCTGGCACCAGGGTGCAGCTGGGCCTCAAGCACATACAGCCCATGCCGTGTGGATACGGCTGCGCATGGTGCAGATATAGTGCCTTAACGACAGAGTATGAATCCAAGATAGGGCGCAGGGTGGGAGATACAGTGTGCTCTTCGCTCGCTCTTCGGAGGAACTGTGAGTCACAAAGATACACTGTATAATGTAAAAAGTCACCAACTGCTCCTCCCTGCAAGAGCTACTCCTCCCCTGGTGAAGGATGGGGAACTGGAAACAGTGAAGTAGGTGGCAGACACCAGAGCCTGCAGCCCAAGAGCTGGACACACAGACCCCAGCCTGCAGCCACATGGGGAGGGCCAGGCCTGTGCGACCACACCAGCACAGGTCCCTTCCAATGCTTCCAGTGGATGGGAGACTCAGAGGTCTAGGCAATAGGGAAGGGGCCTGAGTCTGGCCAAGGGCCAGCCGAGACCCCAAATCGTCAGGACGGGGGTCCCTAGGATCCAGAGAAGCCACATGAGGCTGCAGAGGCCTGGAGTTCATGGGCAGCCTCCACAACTGTTTCCACAATCTTTGGGGGCCACTACATTTCAAAATGTACCAAATTTAATAATCTCATAAGCATGCCAAAGATGTATTTTAATGTTCCCAGTGTCTTACCCCTCTCCCCCACCAGCAACACTGTGTCTGGAGGATTTTATGGTCAGGCCTTATGTCATCCACCTCGGCCTGCTGCTGCCTGACGTGTCACCACTGAGGCTTGGACAGGTGTGGCGTCTTGCTCTCTGACAGGTAGCAGCCCGACAGCATTCCAGGTAGCCACACATCCACACCAGCATGTGCTGGGCCAAAGTCAGCCCAGTGTGGACAGAGCCCCAGCTGGGGGCTCCCCACCAGCTTCAGGCTCCCCACCTGACCCCTGAGCATCAGTTAGCGCCAGAGGACAGAGGCTCCCTGGATACCCACTCAGGAGACCAGGTGTTGCCCACTCTGTCGCCCACCAGCCATGAGGTTCTGGGAGCCCCAGGGCTTCACCAGGAACATTCTCAGGTATACCCGGCTCTCCATCACATACTCCACAGCCAGGCCATGCGAGGCCGAGTGAGAGGAGTACCCTCTGGGGGTAGATAGCACCTTCCTTGGGAGCAGCTGAGCCAGCCTCACCACTGGACACACAGTGGCAGGGCATCCTGAAGCTCCTGTCTCGAGGCTGCACACTGCTGCAGCTACCCTCCTGGCCCAGCCATACAGTCTGCCCGCTGCAGCCCAGGCACTGTTCAGGGGCAGGGCTACTACTCCACAGGGGGAAGAACTCCACACAGGACCCCAGTGACTCTCCCAGTAGCCTGGAGAACCAGATCTTTCCAACACTTGAGATGAAGGCAGAATTAAGCACTTTTGGTGCAGAAAGAGTGTACGTGTGGTGTGTCTGTGTGTGCGCACACATGTCCACATGTGAATGTGCACCTATGTGGGCACATATGCCTGAGTGCACACATGTGTGTGCACACTCACATGTGCACCGTGCACCTACAAAGCGGACAGCAGCAGCTGAAGAGGGCTCTCCCCTGCCCCTTCCTCCCCTCCCCCCCCCGCCCCCGTCTGGGGCCTGCACTCTGGATGGAGCTCAGTTACCTCTCTTTTAGTTTCCCTACAGAAGACTCGCCCCCTCCTCCTTCATTTAAAGGAAAACAGGAGTACCCTGAAAAACAAGTTTTACTGAAATTCAAAACTATCTTCTAAAGGTCCTTCTGGATTCTGAAGACAGGACCACCTTCTACAAAAGAGGGTCTGAGATGCCCAGATGCACATGTGCCCCACAGGCACCCAGGGAAGCCAGTCCCTGCGGGCCTCTTGAGGGACAGGAGGGGCAGGACTCTGGCCCCACACTGACACTACCCGACTCTGCTGACCACCAGACAGCAGGGGAAGGCTGGGTAAGTGAAGCCTGATGCAAAGGCCAGTGGAGAACAGGCTCACAGACAAGAGGCCTGAAGCACAGACTCACAAACAGGCCAGGTTTGTGACAGACTCCGGCAGGCCATGTTAGCACACATGACCCCACAGGAGGAAAAACTGCAGGTGAGACGGAGCATCCCAGGTAGCCACATGGCTGCCCCAATTTCTGACTATGGAGAAATGCACAGAAATGCCTTGGAGTCACAGGGACCAATCATTACACAACAATACAAAAGACTCTTCTTAGGGGTCAAGTGAAGCACAAAGACATAGGAAATGCATCATTTTTGATCAAGAAAAAAATGTGCAGATCAGCAAATTGGACCTCATGCTTTTGATTCACAAGCGTGGTTTTTTAGGGTTTCTAGAACATACCAAGCCCTGCTAAGTCAGGGCTCTTCTCCAAGCACACCTAGAAGATGGTTGTCACCCCACTTCATGTGGCCTTGGGACAGAGCAGAGGGCCTGGCGCCTTCTCCCATGCCCTGGGGGAGGGGGCGGCATCAAGACCCCTCTGTGTCTGCTTCCCTTCAACCTCCAGGACACAGAAAGAGCCACATTCCAATAGAGAGCCAGAGCTAGGGAGGGGTGGAACGCACACAGCGCAACCCCCCCAATCTGCATTAACCCTTCAAGACGCCACCTCAGCAAAGCTCACTGATTTACCAGTCACCACCTTCTCTACGGCTTCCCTGATAACAAAGTTTTTATAGCTGCAGCTGGTTTACTTTCCTTTGTCATTAGTGATTACAAGAGTCTCCGGGCTGGCAAACCCTTGCACAGGGAGCCTGGTCCAGGCGCCTG
This sequence comes from Nycticebus coucang, assembly GCF_027406575.1. Lineage (NCBI taxonomy): Eukaryota > Metazoa > Chordata > Mammalia > Primates > Lorisidae > Nycticebus > Nycticebus coucang. The sequence continues at coordinate 1,293,432 of NC_069795.1, forward strand.
GGCACTGGTGGTCCCTGGTACAAAGGGATAACTCTCTGCAGAGATGATTAATGGCCTGAAATGACCCTGGGCAGTAAGAAACCACATGACCATGGAGTCTGCTCTCTGACAGTTATAAATGAGGAATTATAGTCAACAAACAGGTGTTTTTTAGAAGATCTACTTATAAAGTGGCCCCTGGCTGGGCACAGTGGCTCATGCCTGTAATCCTAGCACTCTGGGAGGCAGAGGCGGGTAGATAGCTTGAGCTCAGGAGTTCCAGACCAGCCTGAGCAAAAGCAAGATCCAAACTCAACTAAAAAATAGAAAAACTGAGGCAAGAGGATCCCTTGAGCCCAAGTTAGAGGTTGCTGTGAGCTGTGACGCCATGCACTCTGCACTCTACCCAGGGCGGCAGCTTGAGACTATGTCTCAAAATAAGTAAATAAATAAATAAATAAATAAATAAAGATGGCCCCCCTTTTCCGAAGGTCAGTGCTGCTATTTAACCTGGTAACTTTAGCTGACTGAACACAGTCACAGCATGGCCAGTGCCTCCGGTTCGCACCCTGCTTCCCCAGCTGTGGCCCTCAGGTGCTTGGCTGCTGAACGCAGGCCCGGGCAACGCGGGGTTTTATTTCTACCTGGGCCTAAACACCCAGACACTTTGGTTGGGGACTCCCTGGGATCAGACATCCTCCCACCACCTCCTCCGGGCCTTTGTTGCGAGAACTCGGCAGGGCCCAGAAGTTGGTGGCAAAGAAGTTTCCCAGGAGCAGCACCCGCGGAGCGGCGCTCCTGCACGGTTGGCGGGCCGCGGGAGGAGCAGCGCGGGCTGGAGCAGCACTGTCCCTCCGTCCGAGCACTGTCCCTCCATCCGAGCATTGTCCCGGCCACAGCGGCGCAGCGACATCAAAGGAGACCGCGCGCAACCCGACACCGCGGCGAGCGCAGGACCGAGGCCTGGCGGCTGGGGCGGCGCACAAAGGCCCCGGGGAGAGCTGAGCGGTTTTGCCTCAACAGGTTGGAAACTCCAAGATGACGCCCCGCACCTCACAGTCTTCCCGGAGACCTGCCGGACTCCGCCCATGGTCACTCCAGAAAACCCGGAGCGCCATCCACGGTTACCCCTCAGGCACTGGCAGGGACAGGTCAGTGACCACGACACGGGCTGGCAGGCGTCCATGCCCCGGCGACTCCGGAGACGCCACGACCCCAGCCACAGCCCGACCTGTCGCTGCCCGCCCGAAGCGCGCACGGAAGCCCCCAGAGACGCTCGATTTTGGACACCGCGCCAGGCACCCCAGACGCGGACAGCTCGCAGCCCTCCGGGCTCAGCCCGCACCCCGGATCCCGCGGGCTCAGTAGTAGCACGAACCCCGCCTTCGAAGAATGAACGGCCGACGTGGGGCGGCGGCGGGGCTGCGGACACATCGCCTCGGTCCGGCTCCCGCTGGCTCCAACTGCCACCAGCCGGCCACCTGCGCGCTACGGAGCCGGGGCCGGGGATGAGGGAGCCGCCGCCGCCGCCTGAGACTGGCCGAGACCCCGCAAACGGTCCCCGCTGGCGCTTACCTGGCTCCGCGGAGGCCGCGAGGACCCGGAGCAGCAGGACCAGGGGGGCGAGCACGTCCAGGAGGCGCCGCCGCCGCAGCCAGGGCCACCTGCGGGCGACAAGCAGGTTAGGACGCCGCGCGCGCCCCCCGCCCGCCCGTCCGTGAGACCCCGCCGTCCGCCCGCGGGCCCCACCTCGGCGCCATGGTCCGCCGGCCCGACTGCCTGCGCTGCGGATGCTGCGCCCTCAGCCGCTTAGCGCCCTCTCGGCAGGCCGCCCGCGGGCCACAGCCGGGCCGGGCAGGGGCGGGCAGGGGGCGGAAGGGGCCGGGCGAGGGGCGGGGCCGGGCGAGGGCGGGGCGAGGGGCAGGAGGCCGCGACCCGGCTGGAGGAGAGGCCGGGACGCCTAGACACACCTGCGCGGGGAGTGGGCTGGCAGGCGGCTGGAACGCGTGGGGCGGCCGGGGGCCAGCGCCCCCGCCCCGCGAGTCCCCGCGTCTGCCGGCGAGTGGCCCGCGGCGCCCCTCCCAGAGGGCGGTGCCTCCCGCTGCTGCCCGAGGCGGCACGTGGGGTCCGAGGCTCCAGCCAGGGCAAGGTCCGAGCCCCTGAGCATGCAGGCCTGGCGGTATCCGGAAGGTGCCCAGCTGCACCCCCAGGGATGTGTCCTCAGACCCCGAGTCTGGTACGGCAGCGGGAAGGAGAGCGATCGAACAAAGACGTTTACGACCAGGGGACGGAGACACGGGACACTGGAGGAAGCCGGCGCCTCCTGCCCGCCCCTCTGCCTCCACTGGCTTCAGGCTCGGGGACCAGGCAGTAGCCTCCCCTGGGGTAGGAGGCGCCTGGGGTTCCAGCAGCGGGGGGTGAGAGGACAACAGGACAGAGCGTACTGCTCTGACCCCCGGGACTTACTGCCTCTCAGGACCTCCGGCCTCCCCCTCCTTCTTCCCCACCCGGACCTCTGCACGCCCCTCCCACTCTGGCCCCCAGGGCCTCCTCCTGCCTTCTCAGGACTTCCTGACCTTGCCCCAGGACCTGGCCTGGGAGAGCCCCACCCCCACCCTCTACCTACCCTCCCACCCCTGCCAACACCCTCTCTCCCAGAACACCCGATTCCATTTTCTAGGGCCAGCACTCCTGAGCCCCCAGCTGACCACAGGCCCTGGGCTCCCTTCTCCAGTCAGGGTACATGGATTGACCCTCTTCAGACCCTCCTGCTTGTCCTCTGTAACACCTCCCAGACCTGGTCCCCTGCAGTTTGGAGAAAGCAGGATCTGCAGAACCATCACCGCTGCCTTGGGGACATTCCCTGCAAACTCTGGATTCTCCCCTGGCCCCACCCCATTGCCCCTTCCTGGACCACAGAGTAGTGTGGAATCCGGCCCACCCAGAGTTGCTGTACAGCCCCCCACCATGCAGCAATAGGGAGGACACACTCTAATGAACTCAAGACTTCTCTCAGCTCAGAGACCTTCTCCCTGGCCTGGCCCAACCCTGGGTTTTGACCCTACAGCCTCACCCCGTGCACCCCTCCCACATCTCTCTCAACTCCCTGGGCCCAACCTAGCAGCTGGCCTGCACGGCTCCTCTCCACCAGGGCCCCTTCAGATTCCAGTGTGCTCACAACATTCCTGACTGCTTTGGGCACCAGAGAGGCTGGACCCTACCCTGGACCACAGGCCCCTCTAGTGCTTCAAGCCCTTGCACCTGGTGGCCATCCCCACTGTCATCTGCCTCCAGAGCTAGAGTTCTTCTCCAGGTGAAGGGATCCTAGTGGTCCATGGCAGGGAAGGGCTTTTTAAAGGACTGCAACCCACATTTTTTTTTGAGACACAGTCTCCCTCTGTCTCCCTCTTCCCTCTGGGTAGAGCACTGGGGTGTCTTAGCTCACTGCAACCTTAAACTCCTGGGCTCAAGAGATCCTCTTGCCTCAGCCTCCCAAGTAGCCAGGACTATAGGCTCTTGCCACGACACGGGGCTAATTTTTCTGTTTTTAGTAGAGATGGGGTCTCACTCTTGGCTCAGGCTGGTCTTGAACTCCTGAGCTCAAGACTCCCAAAGTTCTGGGATTATAGGTGTGAGCCACCACACCCTGCAATGAAAGAGAAAAGAGAATAGCATGTGGCAGCTACAATAATCACACACCCCACTGCGAAACTTTTGTGCCCTAGGGAGGGACCGTTCCATGTGTACCTGTGCCAGTGTCTCGCAGGTGTCTGCACGGTGGGGTGGGGTGTCTGTGTGCATGTGTGTTGCACTAAGTGTGTTCCTGGGACTACGCATCTTGTCTGCATGTTTGTAATTTTTTTTTTTTTTTGCAGTTTTTGGCCGGGCCTGGGTTTGAACTCGCCACCTCCAGCATATGGGGCCCTGCCCTACTCCTTTGAGCCACAGGCACCGCCCGTTGTCTGCATGTTTGTGTCTGTGTGGGCTATTTGTGCCTCGGTGTGTTTCTGTGACTGTGGTGTGTGCACACACATAGGAGTGTGGGAGCCTGTGCTCATGCGTGTGGTGGGCATGTCCTGGGTCCTAGGGGCCTCCCTTTTGTCTGTTAACCCATCTGTCTGTAGAGTGGCCTGTCTGGATGGAGGCCTTGCAGGGTGAGGCTCCTTCCTCCCTCCCACCTCTCCTTCAGGCCCTGCTTCAACCCCGCCCAGCCCAACCCAACCCAATTCTTAAATCTTCCAAGGAGGAACCGTAGGTGAGGCTGAGGTAGGGCCATGCTCCCGGCAGGGTGTGGCTAGAAGGGGGGGCGGGTCTGGGGGGCCACCTCCCTCCTTTCCCCTGTTGGGCCCAGGACTGGGGTGAGCCCACCTTTGCAGACTTTGTGGGGTGCTCTTAACAACCGAAAGAATGAAGATAAAGCTTTCTACTGTGCAACAACACTTAGGGTTGCTCTCACTGTCAAAACGAGTTTTTACATTTCTCTTATCACGGTCTTTACTGTGTCCCCACAGTTCCTGTGGCATTTACATCTTTTTCCCATTAGTTTTCTCGTTTCCTTCACACGCAGAAGTAATACGTGGCCGCTCTAGGGAAAAACTCGGAAAATACAGATAAGCACATGGAAAAAGACCCTGAATCTCACTGGGTCAACGCCTGTCCTGCTGGCTTCTTCCCACACGACACACGTGCTCAAGCTTCAGAACTCCTGCCCCTGGGTCACGAAGGCTGAGCACCCTCTGGCAGGGGTGGGGGGTGGGGGGAATGGGGGTTTGTCACAAACCAGGTCTCTCCAAAGAGACAGACTCACCAGCCATAGCCAGTGTGGCAGTGTGGAGGAGCCCCAGGGCACATGCCCGTGGCAGGGGAGAGGCAAAGGGAGGGGGTCGCATGCAGGACCAGGGGAGGCCCCAGCAGCAGAGGCCCTGGGAGGAGAGGCTGGTTCTGTGTAGGGCTTCCAAGATAGGGAGATCCCTTCAGTTGGGGGCTGCACCTCAAGTGAGTGACTGTCTTGCTTTATAGGCAGACAGGTCCAAGGTGAGGACTTTGGGTCTGTGCAGGGAGAGGTGGCCAGATGGGGAAGAAAGTCCATCCAGGCTCAGGGAACCAGGCAAACAAGGCCAGGGGCCCAGGCCCACTAAGGGGCCCTCCGGAGCCTAGGAATGATGTGACCCACTTAGGGGTCTGGACTCCCCCAAAAGCTGACTTGACCTGCACCCCCAGCTCCCACCCTGACCAGTTAAACATGGCAGAGCTGCCCCATCCCACTGACCCTTCAGGACGGAGATGGGAGGAGAACAGATGGGAGCATTGTGCCCCAGGCCCAACCGCCCCTCTGCCCTCGTGCAGGGAGGTGCCTGGAGCAACTTTTCATCAGGAAAGGAAGAAAAGTAGCTCAGGCCAGAGCAAGTGGGGCCGAGTACAGAGGTGAAACTCCAAATCTAATTTTCTATCAGGTCACATGGCTGAGTCCTCAGGCCCTAACCACAGAGCCCACCCCACATCTCAGGTACCACAGGGGCCATGACACCTGGCTGCTGTCACCTACCTGAGATGCCCTGGCCTCTGGTCCCCACCTCCTCTCCTGCTGTTCCTGGGCTCCAAGGCCCGGCTTTATTCCCCCCACAATACGTTCTTGGGACGGTGCCATCTGTATTTATTTTGTGGCCTGAGGCCTCAGGAGGTGTGTCTTGCAGCCTGGGGAAGCTGGGCAATGGCACCTGCTCTGTAAATTTCCCTTCCCGCTGGCCTCTCCTGGGGACACGGGCTCTGCTAGAAGGTGGCCTCAGACCAGCCAAAGCCTGGGCACAGGCAGAGAGGCCCAGGGGATGAAGTAGATTGTTCACAGCAGGGTTTGCCACAGAATTTGGAAACAAGTGACTCCATGGCGGAATATTGCACCCTGTGAAGTGAATAAATTAATTAAATATGAAATGTTTCCATGGAAACAGGCATGTTTCCCTCACAAGTGCCACACAGTCCTGTAAACAGAACACTCATGCAAGGGCAAAATCCCCTGAGTGGAGTTACAGGCTTTGGTATTTTTCTCTGCTACTGTCCACGTTTCAAAGGTTTATTCCGTGGCTACTGACATTAACTTGGGAGTGTGCTGCCTCCTCATTGCGTATCTGCCAGGCAAGTACCTCAGCTCATGGTCCTATCCCCACATCGCCTGGCTGCCTCATCCCCATGGTGACGGAATGGTGGCCCTCAGAAGGGAGACCCCACTCTGTGTTTCACCCTCATCACCAGCACACATGGATTCGAGGGAGTGAGCATGTGTCCTGGTTCCTCACTTCCCAAGGCCTTCTGGGCAAACAGCAGCACCTGGTGTCCACAGCGTCCCCCTTGACATTCTACTCAACTCCTGTTTGACTTCTGCAATTCCAAAAGATATGGATACAATATACAAGATAACAGATGTTACTGGTATATATCAAGTATTACAATTTTAACAGTTTTTTCCTTGCTTGAAATATGCGTGTGTGTGTATATATATACATATATATATATATATATATATATTTTTTTTTTTTTTTTTTTTTTTTTCCTTTCTGGAACCCTGTGTATTCTATATTCTATACCCGGATGAAATATGCAAATTCCTTGAAAGACACATGTTACCCACACTGATACAAGAAGAAATTTTAGAAACTGAATAGTTTCATATCTATTAAAGAAGTTGAACCCATAATTAAAAATCTTCCTAGGAAGAAACCCCTAGCCCAGATATATTTATTGGTGAATAGTATAAAATATTTATTGAAGGAATAATTGAAAATTTAAAGAAACTCTGTCGGAACACAGAGGAAGAAGGAGCACCTTCCAGTTCATTTCACAAGGCCGGTATTACCCTGATACCAGACGAAAACATCACAAAAAATGAAAAACACAGCCCAACATCCTTCACAAACACACATGCAAAGCCCTTAACAATATGTTAGCAAGGCAGCGCCTGTGGCTCAATGAGTAGAGCACCAGCCCCATATACCAAAGGTGGCGGGTTTGAATCCAGCCCCGACCAAACTGCAAAAAAATAGCCAGGCATTGTGGTGAGCACCTGCAGTTCCAGCTATTCAGGAGGCTGAGGCAAGAGAATCACCTAAGCCCAAGAGCTGGAGGTTGCTGTGAGCTGTGACACCACAGCACTCTACCCCAGGGCGGTACAGTGAGACTCTGTCTCCACAAAAAAAAACAAAACAATCAATGTAATTCACTATGTTGGTAGAATAATTGAGAAAAATCATTATCTCTCCAACTACAGAAAAATAATATGCCAATTAAATACTGATGTGTTTTGAAAATAAACTACAACGGAAGGGAATCTCCTCAGCCTGATAAAGGACCTTCATGGAAAGTCTACAGGTGGCATCATGCTTAATACAGAAAAGTGAGATGCCCTCTCCTCAGGTAAAGAGCAAAACAAGGGTGCTGCTTTCATCCTTTCTATACAGTACTAAACGGGAGATCTTTGATATTATAATTAGGCAAGAAAAAGAAATAAAGAAACAAAAGTACCTATTCACACATGACATGAATATATAGAAAAAATCCTGAGGAATCCATACGTACACTACCAGAATTAATGTGTGAGTTTAGCAAAGTTGCAGGATTTAGGGGCAATACAAAAACATGGTTGCTTTTCCATATATTAGCAAGGAACAATTAGAAACTAAAATTTAAAACAATATTTATACTCTAACACAAAACACGAACCAGATACTTTCTGTACTTGCAGACACCTACAAGCCCAGTTGCAATACGCCAGTTGGGGCATTTCTATTGTCAGCTTTGATCCTGGTAACGTCCTACCTCTATGAGATTTGCCAGGGTAACAGAGCTAGAAAGTTAAATCAATCAATACAGGGATTAACGTAACAAAATATATGCAATATTTATATGCTAGAAACTATAAAACAGGCTTGGCACCTGTAGCTCAGCAGCTATGGGGTCAGCCACATACACCAAAGGTGGTGGGTTCGAGCCTAGACCAGGCCTGCCAAACAACAATCACGACTACAACCAAAAAATAGCCGGGCGTTGTGGGGGGCACCTGTAGTCCCAGATACTTGGGAGGCTGAGACAAGAGAATCGCTTAAGCCCAGGAGGTGGAGGTTGCTGTAAGCTGTGATGTCACAGCACTCAACCCAAGTTGACATAGTGAGACTCTGTCTCAAAAAAAAAAAAAAAAACAGAACTATAAAATAGCACTAAGAGATATTAAAGAAGTTCAAAATAAAAAGTTACTTTGGGTGGTGCCTGTGGCTCAAGGAGTAGGGTGCCGGTCCCATATGCCAGAGGTGGTGGGTTCAAACCCAGCCCCGGCCAAAAATCACAAAAAAAAAAAAAAAAGTTACTTTGTGTAACTTGGATCTTGGATCAGAAGATTCAATATTGTGAAGATGTCATCTCTCTTTAAATTTATCTATAGCCATAACACGATATCAAGCTCAATTATGGCAGGTTTTTGGGTAACTATTAGCAGTCTCATTACAAACTTTACATAAAAATGTAAAGGAGCAAGAATAGCCAAAATAACCCTGAAGAACAGGAACAAGTTGGAGGGTACACCTGCCTGATTTCAATATCTTATTACCAAGCTGCAATAATCAAAACAGCAGTATTTGCAAAAAGGTAAATATATTGATCAATAGATAGGATAAAGAAAGAAGTTAAGAATAAACATTTTATCATGAGCAAGAGCAAAACACTGTCTCTACAAAAAAATAGAAAAATTATATGGGCATTGTGGCAGGTGCCTGTAGTTCTAGCTACTTGGGAGGCTGAGGCAGAAGGATCGCTTGAGCCCAGGAGTTGAAGCTTGCTGTGAGCTATGATGATGCCACTACACCCTAACCTGCGTGACAGAGCAAGCGAAAAAAGAAGAAAAGAATAAACATTTTAATTGAGTATTTGCATACGACAGTATTACTCATTTAGGAATCCCAGGAGAAATCAGTCAGAACACTGCAAAGATATTAGGACAAAGAAAAGCTGAGAACAGTGGCCAGAGACAAGGCAAACATCCAAACAAACTGGTCGTTGTCTTATCAATCAAGAAAAATCAATTACAGTTTGATAGAAAAACATCTTCCCAATATTAATGAAACTCGTACAATGCCTAAGGATTAGAAGGCATGATGCAACTGGATTAGAAGGATGAACTTCTGTCAAGGGATGGAAAAGAACATCCCAGAAAACACAAGGCTTCTTCCGGTCCTGAGGATAGCAGAGCCTCACGGTGAGAGGAGCCATCTAACGTTAGGAGGAGGGTTGAACAGTGGTCACCCTGGCGGGCCAGCTCAGAAACGCCTCTCACAGCTGCCCTGCATCCTTCCCCACTCTCCTCCTGCTCCCTGGATCACAGTCCCCTAAAGTGCTTGTGTTTAACTCTGTCTCAGCCTCAACCTCAGGGGCACCCAGCCGGGACAGCCACTGAGTCCATGCCAAGGAGGTCACAGGCAGGCAACAAAGTGCAGAGATGAGATCTTGCTCAGCCTCTGCATCCAACCTGCACCTTGGCAAACGCTGGTGCTCCCACTCCTCATCTGTGGAGTGGCACTAGGAACAGGCGGGAGAGAACAGTGGGACATACCAGCAAACTTTGATGTTGGTCGTGCGGGGGGCGGGGGTGGGGCAGGGGGACCGCGAGGGCAGTGGGTGAGACTCTGGGCCCATTTCAGAGATGGGGTTCACAGAGGGCAGCTTCCCCAAGGTTTCATGGCCAACAAGGAAAGAGTGGGGATTGGAAGAATCCATTCCCTGACCCCACAGCTGATGACAACACTCAGCATGTCATGGCCCAAACCCATCTCTTTTCCACAGTGTGGTCCCCTGGGCACCCCCACCCCCACCCCTTGGGAAGTGTGCCTCACCAGCTCAGCCAGTTCTAGGAGACCATCCTGTCAGCTTTCTCTCTCCCCTGCATCCCCCCAGCCCTGCTGATTTCATCTCTAGGACCTCTGCTGTGCCTGTCCGTGTCCCAACCCTGCCACCAGCACTCTAGACTAGAGCAGTGGTGGCAAAGCCTCTCCACTGCTCTCTTCCCTTGTCCAATCAGCTCTCCACCTGGAGCTAAAGGGACAATGCCAGGGCTTCTGCAGAGTCAATGGTGGCTGTCACTGTCAGGGTTCAGTGCCCAGCTGACCTCACAGCTGGCAGTGGCCTGTCTCTCCCTGAGCCGCCAGCCGTCTTCCCAAGCCCTTGCCCCCTGCACTGGGACTGCCCAGCCCTCTGCCTCTGTGAGCTTCCCTCACCAGCTCCTTGGCTCTCATTTCTGGCACCTGCATCTTCCTCTTGGCACCATGATCTCACCCCACTGTGCTCCCAGCACGAGGCTGTCTTTTCTCCACGGCTTAGCCAAGTACCTCTGGGCTGCCTGGACTTTACCCTTGGGTCAGACATTCTACAAAGGCTCACGGGGGGCTGTTCTCTTGCAGTTACTGTGGGAATGACAGGTAAGCTGAGCCAGCCTGGCTGTGTCCCCATGTGCCTTCCTCCTTCTGTGTGTTCCAGCACACCATGCTGCAGAGGCTCCCGGAGAGTTCTGGAAGCACCGCCTCTTGTGGAGGATTCTAATGCAGAGGTGGGTAGTGCCTGACTCCTGCACGCCCACCAGCATCACCACTCAGAGAACGTGGACGGAGAGGCTGCGGCTGGCTCTCCCTGGCGTCTTCCTCCCAGTGAGAGCCCTTGCCGGAGGCAGGCTGGTCAGGGCATCCACACCATGGTGGCCATACTAATCCTCTGAGGCCACGCCGTGGAGAAGGAGAAACTGGTACTGACTCACCTACACCGGAGCGCCTGTGGTCTGCCAAGGGCTTGGACGATGAGTAACAACCCAGAGGCTGAGTATGGAAGGACTAAGCACCTGCCTACAGGCTCCACCTCCAGTTAGTCCCAGTCTGCCTGCCATTTCCACCAGATGTCCTGGGCTTTCCTCCTCCAGAATTTAGTAAAAATTGAAGAAGCTCTGCTCCTACTCTGCAGGGTGGAGCAAAGCCCAGATAGGGCGTGAGCAGGAGGGTGAAGGAGCAGCTGCCTGTGGCTCACAGCCCTAGGCCAAGTCACCTCCTTCCCTCCCTGGTGCCTCCCCTGGGGCAGGTCCTGAGCTCCCCTTTGCCCAGCAGCCCCATAGCCCCTGCCTAGACAAGGGGCTCTGCTTCCTCAGAGGCAGCCCCAACGTCACCGCTGCCCTCTGTCCAGCAAGAACTGTCAGGTCAGTAGCTTCTGGGAAGGCCTGTGAGTCCCAACTCCAGGGCTCGCTAGGTCTGTGGCTTGAGGCATTTTGTAAGCTCTTTGTGCCTCAGTTTTCTCATCTGTAAAAAGAGGAGTAAAAGAATACCTCGTCCTGGGGCTCCAGAGAGGACAGAGTGAACCAAGCATGAGAAGAACGCGGCTTAGCGCTAACACAGAGAGGCCCGAGAAGCTCAGCACTGGGAGTCAGACTCCAAGCACCGCACACATCTATCAGCACGCTGAAGTCTAGAGGGCCCACTGTACCAAGAGTCGGCAAGGGTGTGCAGCAACTAGCACTCCCATCATGAGTGGTGGGAATTTAGAAAATTCCACTAATTTCCAAAATAAAACAGTCATTCTGGAACACAGTTTGGCAGCACCCTACAAAGTTAAACATACACCAATCTCATGACCTCATGACTTGAACACACATCCTTAATGCTAACCCAAGAGAAACAAAAGCTTTGTTCATGAAATGCCTTGAACGCACATGTTCACAGCAGCTTTATTCACAGTAGTTCCAAAATGGACACAAGACGCACATCCCTGGGTAGGAATGGCCAGACTCTGGGACTCCTCCACAGTGGACACCACTCTGGGCCAAGACACATGTGGCACAGCACAGGTCCACACCAGAAAGACTGGGCAGAGGGAAAGAAGCAGATCCAAAACGTACAGACTATAGGATTTCATCATATAAAATTCTAGAAAATGAAAATCAACCTATGTGACCAGGTAGACTGCTGGTTCCCTGGGCAGGGGGTGGAGGGAAGGTGACAGGTTCCAAAACGTGGCGATGGTGGGCCTGCTCACCTCCGGTGCAGGTGAGGGTTCACAGGTGCATCCAGATGTCAGATCACATCGCCTGCCCTGCTGTGCACATTAGTGCACCTATTAAACGCCACTGAGGCTGTGTGGCCACACCCATTAGAAACAGCTCAAATATTAGTCATTCCACCTGCCCCCTTGGGTGGTGGATTTCCCCAGCTGGGTGCACGTGATGTGGTACAGGGGTAGAGAGCCAGGACGTTAGTAAACACCACACCGGATTGTCACTGGGCTGGAGGCCACCATGAGTGGACTTCATTTAAACTTATAAAGTGAAATAACAGACAAAAGGCAGCTTTAGCTTGGTTCTTTCTGGGGATCAGAGTAGGAACTGCCCCTATGCAGTCAGAAAGCCTTTGTCCCAGTCCTGCCACAGACAAGGATAGCACCTCAAGTGGGGCCATGTGACAGGAGACCCACAGCGAGGCCCACGCTTCCTGAGGTAGCCTAAGGAGAGCAAGACAAAGGGTCACACCGACTGGTGTCTGAACACGAGAGCCGGGCAGGGTATCCACCCCCTGAACCAGGCGATAGGACCACAGAGCTCTATAGAGGCCGCCCTCCAAGTCTCCTGACCACTGTCACCTGGTGGATGGTAGCTGGAGATGCCGTGAAGGGGTCGTGGGCAAGTGCTAGGGGGAGGCTGGCTGGTGCTGACAAGCTGGAAAGACCGGGGGGTGTACTCTGACTAAGGAGGGGAATTGGGAGGGAGCGGTCAGAGACTGGGGTGCCATCATGGGCTTGCAGCTGGGAATTGTGGAGGGAGCGGTCAGAGACTGGGGTGCCATCATGGGCTTGAAGGCAACGGAGCAGCTCAGTGGGCTGGACTGTAATTGCGGCTGGTCAGTGAAGAGCAGATGAGGGAGTGAGGGTCTGGGACAATGGAAGTAGATGGGGATAGAGAGAGTAGCTGGGATGGAAAGAAGAGCTGGGACAGTGGGAGTGGACAGGGGTGGAAGAGGAGCTGATGAGGAAGGGAGGATCTGGGACAGTGAGAGTAGATGGGGAAGGAGGGAGGAGCTGGGGACAATGGGGAGTATCTGGTGATGGAAGGAAAGACCAGGAGATAGTGAGGAGTAGCTGGTGAAAGAGGGAGACAATGGGAAAGTGCTGGTGATGGAGGGGAGGAGGTGGGGAGAGTGAGGAGGAGGTGGGGACAGTAGGGAGTAGCTGATGATGGAGAGAAGAGCAGGGGGTAGTGAGGAGTAGCTGGGGATGGAGGGAGCATCTGGGACTTTGGGGAGGCACTAGTGATGAAGGGAAGGAACTGAGGACAGTGAGGAGGAGCTGGGGACAGTAGGGAGTAGCTGGTAAAGGAAGGGAGGAAGTGGAGACGGTGGGGAGTAGGTAGAATACAAGGAGAAGCTGGGAAGTAGCTAGAGATGGAAGTGAGGAGTTAGGGCCAGTGTAGAGTTGCTAGGAGAGGCAGGGGGTGTCCCTGGGAGACGTGGGGCTACACTGGGAATTCTTGGGGAACAGGATGGAGAGGAAGGGAAATGAAAGGATGACAGGAGAGCAAGAAAGACTCAAGGTGCCCAGTCCGAGGGCCGAAGGAGCCCTGGGACCCCAGGAGACCAGGCCCAGGAGTAACCCAGGCTGTGCCGCTGGCATCTAAGGCAGACTTCGGGGTGAAGCCAGCAGTTCCCAACATGTGGGTGCTGGTGCCACGCCCAGGGTAGCACCCTGGTTGCTGGTCCCTGTGGCAAAGAAATCCCTCCTGCAGACCTGGGTGCCAAGCCAAAGCATGCGTGGTGGGTCCAGCAGCTCCCAAGGCATGTCTCTGCACCCTGCAGGAGGTCACAGCAGCCGCACCCCACAGGACACTCTCAGACGCCCTTTCGGGGGCTCTCTCTGCCAAGATCCTCAGGGGAACATTACTTGAAGAGTCCAGTGTCCTGGGTGAGGGGGTCAGTGCTGGGGTTGGACACAAGGCCCAGAAGCTGACCGGTCCGGGTAGACAGGAGAAGATGCTTGACCTGTGGGACCAAGGAAAGAAGCTAACATATGACAAAGGGTGAAAGTGAAACTCAAAACAAAATTGCAAATTCCAAGCAGAAAATATAAGTGGCTGTCTTTTAGGCATTGGGGTTGGCAAAGACTTCATAAACACGGCACCCAAAGTTTGCATTCTAGTCCCAACAGGAAACAGGTTACAGTCAGAGTGGACATTTTGTGGCAATTGTTTGAGGCTGTCAGAGCCCTGGAGGACTCCAGGAAGAAGCCCATAAGAACTGTGGCCTCTGGGGTGACTTGCTGACCACAGCAACCTGCAGGCAAAGAACCAGATGAGTCAGTGCCTGACCTCTGCCCATTTGCCAGCACCTCCCTATGGGTGAATCCCACAAAGCAGAAGGCAAAGCCCCCATGCATACATCTTCCCTCCCAATTGCTTTGGGGGTCTGGAGAGGGAACGGGGGTCACTCGGCACCTGGAAAGAGTGTTAAAGTGAAGGGCTTCTGTCCCTCAAGAAAGTTGAAAGATAACTTGTCCATGGGAGACACTGTTGACAGTGCACACGGGGAAAGGCCCGTGTCGTGAATCAATCGAGGATGTCTACAGTGGATGACGGTGAGAGGCGGCTCCTTGCTCTGTAGCAGAGGCGTGTGTGTAAGTGAGTTCACAGTAGCGCTGTCCACGGCACAGAAGCCAGAGGACAGCCACAGCTGCCCTTGCACAAGGGATGGGGTCAGTGTGCAACCCTCAGGACGGGGGCAGGTGGCCTGCATCACCTTAGCACCACAGCTACGTGTCACACCCAGAGAGGGACAGATGGCACGTGGGCTGGAGACACCGAGGTAGGACACGTCTTTTGGCAGCACTTGAGACTCTGCCTGTGGCCTGAGAGGAAGGGGGGCAGGCAAGGAGCAGGTCCTGGTGCTTGCTGGGCCACCAAGGCAATCAAAGGCCACAGCCGAGGTCCTGCTGGCGCCATATTTGTCACATGCTCACAATAACAAAGTCACAAACACATCTCTCCCCTCGCAGTGGCCACGCATGGGCCCCTGGGGAGAGCGTCAAGCCTCAGGCACTGCCATGAATCCAATTCATGGGCCTGGGCCTAAAGCAGGGTGGGAAGGAGGGGTGGCCGCATGCTCCATCCTCCCTCATCTGTGGGGCTTCCTTCTGGGGCTCCTGGAGTTGACTGTTGCCCTACAGCATCAGCAGGGCTGTTTACAATGCACAGTAAATACACCAGTGGGAACCATGGTATCCTCCCACCCAGAACAGTCCTGCTGGGACCAGGCTGCCTGGGAAGGGCTGCAGCGCCCAAAAATAGCTTCAGAATTCCTCAGAGTCGGCAACAAAGACCTTTGGGATGGGCAAATGTCGCTGAGCCTGGCTTCCTGCCTCCACCCTGACCTCTGACTCAGGATTTCCAAGACCAGGGGCATCAGGAGGTGGTCCTTCTAAGGGCCCCCTCGAGCTAGGGAGGTGTTCTCAGGGTGGGGCTGCTCTGATGCAGCCGAGGCCGGCCCCGTTCTTCCCACAGAGGCTGGGCGGCCTTACCTCTCCTCCCAGGCCAGAGGCAGGTCAGCAGACTCAGAGAGGGCAGGAGGAGCCCACAGCCAGGCCCTGGCACCGTCCTCAGGCAGGCTGGGAGTGGAAGCTGCTCTCCCACTGGGTGGGTTCACATTGGCTCAGAGGCCCCAAAGTTTTCAGAAAGCATCCTGGATTCCTGAGAGCCACAACTTGATGCGTAAATGCTTCCTTTTGGCATTAAACTTCCTTCTTTCTTTCCCCTGAGGCTGGGTTTTCCCAGCACTTGTAGGCACCTGGAGGGCCCGTGTCCCACCTGGCTGCTACTGTACGCTGTCCCTGGGGGTGTTTGTGTTACAGTGAGAATATGCGCAAGTACACACATGTGCTTGATCCCATGTGTGCATGCCCGTGCACACGCACACGTGCAGGCTCACACACACACACACTCGCACATGCACACACTCACACATGCACACACACATACAAGCGAGAAGTGAGTATGTCGCACAGTGCGGCCTCGATCTGTCCCCGCTGGAGGGAGGCCCGTCAGGAGGCTCAGACTTCACTGCTCCTGGATGTCAACAAATGACCACCAAAGTGCCCTGAGTGCCAACTTCGGGTGACAGGACACAGTCCATGAGCAGGCAAATTTGCAAACAAGCAACCTGCGAAAAATGAGGTGTAAGTGTGTTTTATCTGGAGGAAAACACAAAGAGACAGAAGTCACGTGGAGACCATATTACAGGAGGGCAGCAAAATGTTCCTCAGCGTCAGGATCCTCTGCCCCCTGGTCCTATAGCTGTGGTGAGGTAGAGGCACATCCTTCTCCCTTCAGCTGGACTCTCCAGGGAACCTGCCCGGCCCCTCATTGTGTGGGCGCTGTGTGGCAGGGTCTGTCTTTTAGCAGCCAGTGCCTTCTAGGATGGGGTTTAACAAACCCATGGGCGAGTCCTGCTCCACCAGGTCGCTGCCAGGCTGCATGGCACCAGAATGACTTGTGTGGAAGAAACATAAAAGCAAGATGTGTCACGGCATGAGCCACCTGCTGCCACCCAGGACAGTGAATGCTACAGTAGCCACCGTGACTCTCTGGGCAATGTTAGCACCAGCGAGACCTACAGAGGCTGGGCACAGCCTCTGAGTGCCCCCAGTCTTCTGCGCAGTCAGGCTAGTGTGTCCATCCATCCTGTCTCTGCATCCTTCCCGCCTGTCACGAGCAGAGATCCGGACGGAGCTGCAGCTCAGAAACTGGGTTGGGATGCTGAAGGTCCGTGTTCTTCCTGTGGAAGCACTGGAGGGTGGCTCAGGAGTGTCCCCCATGCAGAAATGTCACAGCGGGGGGTTAGGAGCCTGCAGGGATGGGATTCCTGCTGACAGAGTGAGCCTGATGCCCTGTGTCTCTAGGAGGTGGGAGTCAGAGCACAGAGACTTGGGATGTGGCTCCTTGAGCTGAGGCTCCCTGGGGCACAAGTCAGCCAGCACCAAAGACTCCCACCTGGAGGCCAGCGCTTCTCTTGGACCAGGATGGGAGCTAATAACTGTTGGGGAGATGTGCGTCCGTGCTCAGCCCCTGCTGCTGCAGAGCGGTGGCAGGGGGCTGTGCGTGGCCCCCTGGGAGGCCTCCAGTGCTAGAGTGGGACTCGGGGTCTCTCAATAGTTGAGCCCCAGGAGGAGGGAGGAGGCTTCCTGGTGCACAGAGCCTGTCCAGGGGCAAAGCCACCTGTGCGTTTGCACCCTGCTGGGAGCCAGGCTTGATCTTGTCAAGTCAGGACTTCGCCCACACAGGAGATGAGTAGGCCAGCAATGGGTCACCCTCCGGAGGAAAAACTGATCCAGGTTCTTTCTGCATGGGAAGGGACACACAGCCCTCTCACCCGGGACCCCAGCCCACACTCAGCCCAGCAGCTGAGCCCAGACCTCCCCTTCCACCCGGGCCTGCTATAGCAAGTGACCACACGACACACTTGGTGGCTTTAAACAACAGAAATGTGTTGTCACAGCCCAGAGACCAGAAGTCTGAAATCAGTGTCACTGGGCCAACAGCAGGGGGTTGGCAGGGTCAGCAGGCTCCAGGGGAGGGTCCTTCCTGCCCCTCCGGCCCTGATGGGCAGTGGGCAGGGTCTTCACATCTTTCTGTCCCGAGGTCACATGGCCTTCTGGTCAAACTCCCCTCTTCTGAGGACAACTGTGATGGCATCTAGGGACCAGCAAACAATCCAGGGTGGTGTCCATCATAAGGTCCTTAACTTAATCACATCAGCAAAGACCCATGCCACATAAGCTCAGATCCAAGGGACCCAAGATAAAGACCTGGTGTCTTGGGGCCATGTTTTAACTGCCCAAGCTCCTTAAACCCAGAATTGGCCCCTTGGCCAGTATCCATCAGGCCGCAGAGCCTCCTGAGGGGTGCTGGGGCCCTGCCTGCCCCACTGTGGGGCAGAGGCCTCTTCTCTCCCTAGGCCAGGCCCAGACCAGCCACTCAGTAGCCCCTTCCAGAGAGGCCCAGGGAGGGCAGCCAGCTGAGGTTCTGACAGGGACATAATACCCCTTGAGAGAGGTTAACAAATGCCTGAGTCCTGACTCACCAAAGAAGATGACAATGGCCTCAGCCCCCTCCCTGGTTTTCATTGACTGAACTCAAATCACCTGCATGGACCTTTGTCACAAACCATTATCTGCTCTGTGGCTCAAGACTTTGTCCCAGGCCATTGTATGTCCTTCCAGCCCATTGAACTCCCTTGGAAATCATTTACTTCCCAAAATGACCTGCACTCCCACCTGCCATGCCCTGGATGGAGGAGACAGATCCATGTGAGCCCCAGCGGGTTACTGGGTGACCAGACCCTGCTCATGCTATGCAGGCCAAGATGAATTTGTATGCCATCTCCCAGTTACTCTGCCTTCGGTGAACCTTCAGAGGGCGAATGGGAGGCTTCCCTCAGCCTGGAGGTCACAGAATGGTTCCTGCATGCAGATGGAAAGAACCGGTTCATCTTGGCTATTACTGTCCTTCTCCCTGTTTCTGTCCAACAGAGGGGGATGGGGCAGTCGCTGTGAGGTGCCGATGTGGAGGAGCGGACAGAGCTCAGAGAAGGGAGGTGGAGGAAGACAGGCTGCACCCTGTCCAGCAGTGACATCTGTGTCCCTGGATGGGCACCGCCACCCTGAAGCTAACTGGCCTGAAGAGTAAGTCCAGAAGGACAGAACCAAAAAGGAGAGGTGCACTTTTCCCAGGCTTGCAGGGGCTCCACACAGGCTCTCAAAGCTACTGGGGCTCAGTTTGCTCACCTCCCCTAGGGACCTGTTAGGGTCGTGTTCAGGATGAGGAGGCCAGATGAATGTGGCCCCCAGAGCCAGGCCCCAGAGGGCACAGGAGGAAGTTTGGTTTGGAGCAGTTGACTCTGAGGAGCTTAGGAAGGAGCAGTTGGGGAAATTGAGTCGGCAGGTGAACTGGGGAGCTCAGTGAAGGGGCAGGGGTGGCCTAGGTGGAGAGGATGCGCTTGTTAGAGACCAGGGAGCGGCTAGAGCAGCGTTCTCAATCTGTGGGTCGTTACCCACAGGAACTGTATTAAAGGGTTGCTGCATTAGGAAGGTTGAGAACCACTGAACTAGAGGAAGATGCCACCCAGAGCCCTGCGCCTGGGCAGAGGCCGGGCGCCAGAGAGGCCTGAGGTGCTTCCCTGGAGCTGCAAGTCTACTCTGCCGCCGTGATGAGAGGGCATCAGCCTTGCAGAAATGTGAGGTGAAGTCTGTTACTGGCCTGAAAGTGTTAATCAGGGAATCTGGCCATTTTCCCCTTAGCTGAGTCATCAAGGAAAGTGTGGGGAAACCGGAAGCCCTTCCCCTCAAAGGGGTTCACCTGAGCTTCTCCAAAGGCCTCCCGGGGCTGGCACCAGAGGAAGTGGGGCTGGGGGAGGGTTTGGGAGGCGCTGGGGTCCGGCCTTCCCAGAGCTGACGATGTAGCCCCTTGTCATGCAAAGAGGGGCCCAGGAGGGGGCCTGGCAGCTCCCATTGTCTGCAGGGACTGGGGTGGAGGCCTTTGGGAAAGCTGCGGGCTAAACCCTCACCCCCAGGACCTGCTGAATGGTCTGGAAAAAAGCATTTTAGCTGGGGATTCTCCCCCGGCTCAGTTTAAATTTTCAGTAAGAGCCCAGCTTTTCTGTTTGGTATATTTGTTTGTTAACAAAGATGGTTTTTCCCTTTCAGGTCTTTGGAGTGAGAGCAAGAAAGAGTGGGAGGCTGGGACGCCCCTTGGGCGGGGGAGGCCTCCTCGGCAGCTCCTGGGTCATCTCAGTGTGTGAAGCCCTTTGTATACTTTCCTGGAATGTGCCTTTTATTTTGTAACAAAGCACATGTTTTCATGTTTTTTTTTCTTTAACAAATAAATATCAGCTCCAGTGTATGTCAGGGAAAGACTACAATAATAAACCCAAGCGTTTCTGATTAACAGAAGGGAAATGATCCTCCCACTTTCCTGCTCCAGAGAACTGGGCCCCAAGGTGGGGTTTTTCAGGGAAATCACAAATCTTAGGGCTGTTTGTCTTCTCCACTGTGGACCCCTCCAGAGCTGGGTGGATTTCTACACTTGTGGATGATTAAGTCTCTTCTCTGGTCTGGGGAGGCCGGTCTGAAACCCTTCCACCTCCCACGTGGGTGGCGGGAACGGAGAGCCGCAGAAATTCACCCCTCCCCCACCCCAGCTCCAAGGAAGGGCTGCACACAGAGCTAGTACCTGGTGTCACACCTATGTTTTAAAAAATGCAAGACCATCTTATTGATTCCCCCAGGAATTTATGGCATCAGCCAACCCCTGGCTCACTGTGGGGCTGGGGTGGCTATTCCAAGTAGCCCCGTCAGAGCAGGGGATCTGGGCCTTCGTGTATCACCCCCCTCCCCCCAACTTATATAGAAAAACTTATATAGGAAAAACTTCTCCTCTACCCTCCTCGGTTCTGTCCCCGAGGGCTGCAAATTAATGAGACAGATTGACAGACATTCAAATTTAAATTTTACATGCAGGAAAGCTTTGCAGAAAAGAAGAAGTGAAAAGCCAAAGAAGTGGTCAGACAGGGACTTACAGACCAAGTTAACAAAGAGTCCTGAACTGTGGAGCCTTGGTGGAGATGGGGGCTGGGGTGTGGTAGACTTGGGGAGGTGACTGGGGAAGGCAGTGTGGATAAGGGCAGTTAGTAAGTGTGTTCTGTCATTCTCTCCTGCCTGGTACTGGAGAGGCAAACACATCTACACAGGGAAACTTGTCCCCTGCTTTCAGGCAGAAAGGGGCGGGCAGAGGTCACTTTGAAATATGTGTCATCGCAGCTGCCTTTAGCTCAGAATAATCCTATGTCATGTCAGGTGGCATATTTTGGGGTGGTACATGATGATCTTCACCAAGGGCGGCTGCCAGAGGAGGGTGCAGCTGAGCAGGGCAGCGGCCAACACGCCCAGCGACCTGGGCTCTGGGTCTGGGGGCCCCACAGCCACCACCCGGGAGTGTGTCTGAGTTGACAGGTGCAACCAAACCTCAGAGGCGCAGGAGGGAAAGATCCACCTAAATGTAGGTCCCGATGTTGTCCTTAAAACCAACGTTCAAGACCAGCTAATAGTCTGGTTCACCAGGAGGAAGTTTCTTGAAGGAAAAAAGAAAAGTGGTGGATTAGATCCCAGCTTTCACTGAAGGAAGAACTACCCTCTGCTCTGACCTCACATGGCCCCTACCACAGAGCTCAGGGCAGCTTCCCCCTCACTCCATTGACGTCACAAGAGCCCCACGGAAGACCTCTGAGGTTTGGTGACTCATGGTGGCCTTGGACTCCCTCAGAGAAGGAGGGAGTTTTTAAATAAAAAAACTGTATTTACTTAAAAGCATTCAGAACATCAACAAAACAGCTGCAACTTTTTGCTTTTTGCAATTGCAAAGTGGTGTTCAGTTAACAGAACAATTATTTTGAGTGAACTGTGTCGGAGACAGTTGAAAGTGAACAGGCTGCTGTCCTTGGGTGGTTGGTCTGTGCCGTCCACGGGGGTGGGGGTGGGGACAGGGGTTTGGGGGGGACCCCAGGTCCTACTCTACCCACCCCACCTCCAGACCAGGCAAGGCTATAGCTACTGAAAATACCACCAGGATACACTCAGCAGCTTGTGAACTATACAAAACAGACGCTGTACAGTTTAAAACCAGCCTTACAAGGCTTACTTCCAATGTTTTTCTTTAAAAGAAGTTGTGTACAGGGGGCTAAATGCTTTATAGACGAGGAAAACCCTGCACTGGAGCCAGCTTATTGGCCATCCTCTTCATCACCTCCATCCTCCCCCCCCCCCTTCCCCAGCCCTGCCGACTCACCTTTAGCTGTGTCAGGTTTCCTGGGCTCAGTGGGCAGCGGAGCCTCTTCATGTTCCCTTGAGCTTCACGCCCTTGTTCCACAAGCTGCCTGTCACCCCAGCCATGTCACTTGTCTCTCCCAGGGTCTCTGCAACATCACCGATAGACAGGGAGGGGTATTCCCCTTTAATTTGGGGGCGATACTCAGAACAGAACAAGAAAGCGGTAAAGTAAACCTCTCAGGTGTACAGAAGTCCTCCACCTCCCTTGCTGTTCCCTCTTTAGGAGAACACAGATTTTCATTTCTTTCATAACAGGCCTGTCCACCTTTGCTTGTCCTCAAATTCCCTTTCCCTTTAGCAGACACCATCTCTACCTCCCTGAGCGCCTCCTGAGAACTCTGAGGGGCTGGTCTCACTCTTCAGGTCTCCTCTGCCCACACTGACTTCTCTTTCCCCAGCAAGGCAGAGTTGCCCAGTGCTGGCTGGCTCCCACCTGGCCCTTTGCTGTCCTTGTGGAGCTCCATGTGCCCAACTATGGGATGGGAGCCACGCAGCATGCCCAGCAGAGGTGTGACTAACAGGCATGCCTGTCCCTCTCTGTCCAGTTAAAGCAGAAGCCCTGCCCAGAGCCTGGGCTTCCACCAGGTACCCTGGAGATGCTGGCAGCTGGCAGGGGTGCCAGGCATTCAGGACCACATGGATGGCAGGTGGTATCCCTGACTGAGTCTCCCTATCCCTGTGGCTGACAGGACTTTTCAGGGTCACAAAGGGGCCCACGCTGAGCGAAGCAGCTGGGCAGCCGCTGGCCAGGCCTTCTGGAGACCAGGGAGATACTGGCCGCTGTGGTGCCACAGCACCAGGGCGACCACCTCTAGGTCCTGCAGCCAGTACATGCCCTGGGCTTCCATACCGTCCTTGTCTGAGGCAGCCTGCAGGTATTTCCTTCAGGTAAATCTAAAGTCGTTCAGAGGAGAGCCACTTGGGATGGAGGGTGGCCCATTGATGCAAAGCTCCCTCCCAGAGTCAGCCCCCAGGGCTGGGACACTCCTGTCACTGGCAGAGACAGGGTTCCCTCCTCCATCTCCCCAGCCCACCACCAATGGACAACCTGAGTCCCCTCTAAGAAGGGTCCTTGTGCACCCCCCCACCCCCCACTCTGCCTGGCCCCGCTCTCTCTCCCTCTTACCCACTCAGTCTGCCATCCACCTCCCCCGTGGCTGCTGTCTTTGTCAGCGAGTCACCCACCATTCTCTCTTTGTCCATGCTTGCAACATGCTCCTCCTAAAGGCCCACCACTAGATGCCTTGCCCTTCCCAGGGGTTGGAGCCTGGTCCTGACCAGTTCCTCCTGCTGCCCACCTCCATCACTCCCTGGGCAGCCCTGCCTAGCCGCAGGGCTTTGAGGCTGACCTGATTGCTCCAGCCTATGTTCCCATCCCCAAGCCTGTCACATCCAAACAACATGTTTCCAAGGTCGAGAAGTTACTTAGTGCTCAGTTTGGGATGGGCCCCCTGTGTGTGCCCGTCCAGGCAGCGGGACCCCTTGGGACACTTCCCCTGGGGTCAGACTGTATGGCAGGGAGGGTCAGGCCACTGCCTACCCGCAGCACATCATGTTTGGGGTTCCAAGGTGGGTCTGCAACAATGAGCCAGTGTACAATTCCAGGATGTGTCTCCTTCCCTCCATGCCAAGAGAACATAATGGGGAATGGAAAACATAAATCACTGCAATAGTTGCCAACGACTACAGAGGAAAAGCTGTAGCAAATGCGCCTGCAGGCACAAATGTCTTCACCCACATGCCAGCGCTCCCCAGGCAGGACGGGCGTGGGCTACAGACAGGCCTCCTTTCCTTGAAGGAAACACAGCAGGAAGTACCTCTGTGTCTGACCCTGGGAGCTGAGGGTGCCCTTGGCCTCATGTGGTCCCTGTATGGCTCCTGCCCTGCCAATCTGATAGCTGCAGAGCACAGCTCCCCCAGGCTTCTGCTGTTACTGGGGATCCAAACCACCTAAGAAGCTATAGTCGCTGTCTTAGAAACTGTAGCTTGCATTTGGGGAGGTGGACAGGAGCCAGAGGAGACCTCTGAAGGGAAATGAGCCTGGGGGGAGGAGAGGGCGGGGAAAAGGAGAGGGGAGTGGAGGGGGGCTGTGCACAGGGGGAAGGATGGGAAGAGGAAGGGAGGGGAGAAAAAGAGAAGGAGGGGAGGAGGAGGAAAAAGAATGGGGGAGAGGAGGGAGGAAGGGAAGGGAGAAAAGGAGGGAACAAAGGGGAGGGGAGTGGGGGGGAGGTGGGAAGGGGGAGGTTGGCACAGTGCCCACTGGAACGAGGGCTCCCGTGTGTGGGTTGTCCATTTCTGTCCCCTTCAACAGAGCCCCTGCTGTGGGATAAGTGTCCCTCTGGATGGGGACCAACCTCCAGGGGTTCTTTCTGTTCTGGGTGGTGGTGGGAGCCGTGGAAGAAGGCCCTGCCCTTGAGCCAGTGGTGCCACCCTCCCAGCTCTTCAGATTTCCCCCCAGAACTGCTGGGTCCAGTCCCCATGTTGTCCTACGGCCATTTGGATTTGAGGTACCAAGGAGTTTGGGCCCCACCCTGCTAGACCCTCTGCAGGAGTCTGGTCTAGGGCTGACAGATATCCTCTCATCCCAGGAAGTCACCAGCTGTGCCACCCCCAAGGTCCCAGCAAGCTTCCCTGGTTTCAGCTCCCAAGAGCCATGGGCACTGGCTTGCCACATGGCTTGTCTTTTCCTTGAGTCTTCACTCGCTGGGGAGATTCCACAGGGAGGGAGTCTGTGCCCCAGGGCTGGTGGTGAGCACAGGTTGTGGGTCAGAGCCCCACCCCTTCTCAGACCTTGTTGGCCCTGACCTTTAGGCAGAGGGCAGTACCTAAATGTGGCACCCATGTCCCTGTACTTTCCTGTCTGTGTCTGAGTCCAGAAAAGATGATGACATTGGGGCTGATGGGGCACCCCTCCTGGCCTTGAATGAGGTGGAGAGGGCACTTCTTGGTTGACCAGCTTGGGCACTCAGAGGTGTCCATGGGCAGGAGCACCATATATCAAATGCCTGATAGAATGTGGTAGTGGCCCAGGGACCAGTGTTGGAGCCCAGGGTCAAGTCAGTTTCTGCTTCAGCTCTAAACTAGTGTGTGCCAGGGGCAGGTGACCTTACTTCTCTATGAGATCGGGTTATGTAATAGCCCTCACGGTGACAGTAAGAGCACAAGGTGCACCGAGCGTCTTCTGCACAGAGTGCCAGTCAGTTCAAATGAGCCTTAGTTACCATGTGTTCTCTGACATCCCTCGGCCTGCAGCAGGCAGCAGTGGACAGGCCTGTCACTGGCTGTGAGCCTGGAGTGTAACTGGAAGTGATGGTTCATGGTCCCCCTCCCTGGATCCATCTCTGCAGTGTGACACAAGGTCCCCATGCTCTGATGTTGACCCAGCCATGCGACTTTCTTTGGCCACAGGGCATCAGCATAAGTGGCACAGGCCCAGGCTTGAGGAGTGAGACTGTATGGTTGGATTTGTGCCCTCTGCCACCCCTGTTGGACCATGCCTGGGCTAGCCTGACAGAGCATAGGGAAATGTGTGGCAGCATTGAGTCACCAGATAGACAGCCCCAGCTGTGAGCATGCCCAGACAAGACCAAGGCTCATGCAAAGAAAAATACACCCATTTGTAACGTAGTCAGACTGCTGAAAACTAAAGACAAAGAGAAAATCTCAAAAACCGGGAAAAAGGCAACTTCCTTCGAAGGAAAACAAGACTTACGGCCAATATTCCTAGGAAACAATGAAAGTCAAAAAATAATGGAATAAGCTATTTGTTAAAGTCCAGAAAGAAAATACAGTTGTCCCCTGGAATCCACGGGGGATTGTTCCAGGATCTCCTGAGGGTGCCAAAATCCAGGGACGCCCGTCGCTGGTATAAAACGGAGTAGTGCTGCATGTGACCTGCGCACATCCCCCCATATACCTTAAATCATCTCTAGATTATTTATAATATTTAATACAATGTAAATACCATGTAAGCAGTTGTTACACCAAATTGTTTGTGGAATAATGACAAGGAAAAATGCCTGTACATGTTAGTACAGATGTAATCGTTTTCAAATATTTCCAATCTGTGGTTGATTGAATCCTTGGACTCAGAACCCGCAGGTATTGAAGGCCAGTTGTAATTTCCAACCAAGGATTTTTCTAGGTTTTAATTAGTTTATTTAACTTTTTATTTTGAGATAGTTTTAGACTTTCTATATAAGAAGAGTCACAAAAATAGCCCAAGAGCTTCCATATGTCCTTCACTAGATTTCCCTAAAGTTGACACATCATATAACCATGGCACGGTTGTCAAAACTAAAAACTTATTATTGGTACAACACTAATGAATAACCAACCGTCTCCATTAGAAACTGGCCAGTTGGGCAGTGCCTGTGGCTCAAGGAATAGGGTGCTGGCCCCATATACCAGAGGTGGTGGGTTCAAACCTGACCCTGGCCAAAAAAAAAGAAGAATCTGGCCAGTTCTGCACTGATGCTCTTTTTCTACCCCAGGACCCTACCCTGAATTTACTATCAATCTCCTCAGGCTCCTCAGTCTCCCCTCATCTTTCATGAGCTTGTCAGTCTTGACAGATATTGCTGAGGATTTTGTAGAATGACCCTCTGTGGGGTTTGTCTGACATTTACTCATGAGCACAGTGGGGTTGTAGATGTTTGGAGAGAAAGCCCAAACCTCCCACATCATGCCAGGAGCACAGGCACCATCTTGACTGTGCCAGGCCACCTTCCTTCACTTGGGCAAGGTGGAGTCTGTTCTTGTCACTAAGACACAATCGCTGTTTTCCCTTTTTCTTGCTCAATTCATGGGAATCAAGTTGCTGAGTCCAGTCCATACTCAAGGGGAGGTAGAGTAAGCTTTATTCAAGAAGATGAATTTAAGGACTCACACTGAAACCACCACAGTAATTAATACTTTGAGCTTTGGAAATATCCTGTTTTGTTTTGTTTTTTTCTTTTAGAGATAGAATCTCAAGCTGTTGCCCTGGGTAGAGTGCCGTGGTGTCATAGCTCACAAGAATCTCCGATTCTTGGGCTCAAGTGATCTTTTTGCCTCAGTTTTTCTATTTTTAGTAGAGATGAGTCTTGCTTTTGCTTGGGCTGGTCTCAACCTCAGGAGCTCAAGCAATCCACCTACCTCGGCCTCCCAGAGTGCTAGGATTACAGGTGTGAGCCACTGCATTCAGCCCATCTTGTTTTTCTTTAACGTTTTGTCCACCACTTTTAACATTGTTTCAGCAAATCTTGAGCATAGCAGTTATCACGGAGTCCTGTCCAGTGCCAGCCAGAGAAGGTTCGCTGCCCTTAAAGGCTCATGTGCTCAGTCTGGGCCCACTTGGGCACCCTGGGTGATCTCTGCACTCTAGCCTATGGCCTTAGTTACATCTGCAAAGACTCTTTTCTAAGTGACATAATGTCTTCACAGTCTCTAGAATTAAAATGAGGATGTCTGTGTATGTGTGTGGGGGTCATTCTATCTGCCACACAGAATACACAGTATTAGAGAGTTCAGAGATCCTGCATTGTCTGGGAAGAGATAAAATTTTAACTTCTGGCTTGGCGCCTGTAGCTCAGCGGCTAGAGCGCCAGCCACATACACAGGAGCTGTCGGGTTCGAATCCAGCCCGGGCCCGCCAAACAACAATGATAGCTACAACCAAAAAATAGACAAGCTTTGTGGCGGGCACCTGTAGTCCCAGCTACTTGGGAGGCTTAGGCAAGAGAATTGCTTAAGCCCAAGAGTTGGGGGTTGCTGTGAGCTGTGATCCTATGGTACTCTACACAGGGTGACAGCTTGAGACTCTGTCTCAAAAAAAAAAAAAAATTCTAACTTCTGCTAAACCCTTAAAAGTGGGTAACCATGCACAGAGTAATAAAAGAAAGTACAAGCAAACAAATAGAGGGGGAATCTAAAATATTAGAAAAGAGGACATTAAAGGAGAGGAAAAGGAACATCAAACAGGCAGGAAAATAGGAACCCAGCTGTGAGATGGTGATCATGAATTCAGTTGCTGTGAAAAAATTAATATATCAGGAATCACATCAATGGAAAATGAACAAAATACTCAAAGTTAAAGATGGTCGGGCTTGATTTGAAAAAAGAAAACAAAATCTGATAACATCCTGCATATAGAGGTTACATCTAAAAATACACAGAAACAAAAACATATGATTTCAGAACAAATGTGAGGCAAGCTGGTACAGCTACCTAGATGACAAAGGCACAGCCCTGCGGCTTAGGAGAGGAGGCCTCTCCCATGGACAGAGCTGATGGATCTGCCCAGCAGCACTACAAACCCCAATCAACCGCACACAAGTCTGAACTATCAATTCAAGATGGATCATTGCTGGCCAAGAGTGGTGGCTCACGCCTGTAATCCCACCACTCTGGGAGGCAGAAGCTGGTGGATTATATGAGCTCACAGGTTCAAGACCAGCCTGAGCAAGAGTGAGACCTTGTCTTTAAAACTAGCAGGTGCCTGTAGTCCCAGGTACTCGGGAGGCTGAGGCAGGAGGATTGCTTGAGCCCAAGAGACTGAGGTTGCTGTGAGGGCAACAAAGTGAGACTATGTCTCAAAAAAAAAAAAAAAAAAAGATGGTTTATTGCTCTAAAGATGAAAGACAAAACAATATTTTAGAATATGACGTGAGAAAATATATAATCATGGCATCTTAAACAGACTGGAAGTGCGTACCATAAAAACTACATGAAAATGAGAACTTTTGTTATCAAAAGATGCCATTATGAGAGTGAAAAATTAAGCCATGCAGTGAGAGAAGGTGTCACCATGTTTATCATTTCACAGGATTAACTAAGGATCTGTATAGAGAATGTAGAAGAATCAATAGGAATTACGTAAAGACCCCGGGGCAGCAAGGGCTGAAGCAGCTGTGTCATGAGGAGGTGCCCAGTGGACACGTGTACAGGAGGAGCTCAGCCTGGGCCATCACAGGGACACACACTGTGCCCTGAGACACCATCCGGCCTGAAAGGCCAAGACTAGTGAGATCAACAGTTGCAGTGTTGGGCAGGACATGAGCAGTGGCCCCTCACATGGTGCAGGTAGTGGGCAGTGTCACAACTTCTCAGGAAAATTGTTGGTCACTACCCCTCATGTCTAACATTTTCGTATCCGTGACCCAATAGTTCCACACCTTGGTGTGTGTCCTGGGTAGGAAATATCTATTCATGTTCACCCAAGATATGCAGAAAATTGTTCATGGCAGCATTATTCCTGATACCTGTGAGTTGGAAGCAACTCAGACATCTGGGACAGCACAGAGGTTGTGGTACATCCACACAGGGGAGCATGGATCGCAGTACAGCAAGAACATCACAAGCCACCGCTAACTGCAACAGTGCAGCAGGATCTCATAGATACACCAGACACAAGGTAGTCCCATGGGGTGGTGCCCTCTGAGGATCCGCAGATGGGGGTGGGGCGGCACTCAGAGAGACCCCCGGCTGCCCATTCACCCAGCCTGCCCCAGTCAAGGCCTGACCATCCAGCTTCTCTGGCCTGACTGGATGTCCTGTGAGTGGACACCTGTGTGAGCCACTTGGCACCCGGCCTGACACACAGTGGGAGCTTGGCAAGCATTTGCTGAGTAACTTAAGAAAGAAACGTGGAGTCAGGAGAGTTGCAGCCAGACTTGCTCCCGTGGTGAGTAACTCTCCGGGATTCTGCTGAGTCATAAGTTCCTTTTGGTCGGGATATATTTTTAATTGTATGTTCTGAACAGATGGAAATTTCTTGGCCTCTGGGAATGAAACTGTGGATATTTGGTGTATGTGTCCAGAAGGAAGTGGCAGGAATGTGACTCACCCGGGGCCATTTGCACTCTGATGGGGTAAACAGACTTCAACAACTTCTGCTCATTTACAGCCAGAGGAAGCGGGAGCTGAGGCAGGACAATGGGGTGGCAGCCAGCCAGTGCCTAAGCTTTGTTCCTGCTCCACTTGCAGAGTCCCTGGAGCATCCTAGGGAGACGGGCGGACAAAGTGACCCAGCCCACACTTCCATGAACAGGCAGCTGCTATGTCATGGGCTGTCCGTTCCCAGGGAGAGCAAGCCAGACCCAGCTCTTGGGCAGAAAGACCCCCATGGAGTGGAGAGGGGACGCCAAGGCCTGGATGGAATAGTTTGGGGTTTGGGCCGGAGGATGCCTGAGGAGGCACAGAGAGTGGGAAAGAGAGTTAGGGCCTGGACCTCTGTGGTCCTCCTGGAGAGGCACAGGCTAGGTCTCCTCAGCACTGGCCTTGAAGCTGTAGCCTGCAGGACACTGCTCACAAAGACTGGGCCATGTGGGGTAGGTCTGCAATTCTCCAGTGGGGACACAGGATCCTGCCCAGGCTGGGGTATCCCACAGCAGCTGACCTCAGGGGCCTGTGAGGAAGGGTGATGAGCAGTGGGGCTCTGGGCAGGAAGAGCTAAGGACACAGGAGTGCTCCATGGCATCCCCTGCCCTCATTCTCCGAAGTCACAGAAGCACAGCGTGGACCCTGTCGTGCAGGGCTCATGTGCGCTTATCACTGGGCCCACAATCTGTGCCTCAGACCCCCCCCCCCCCCGCCATGGAGCCTGTCACCCTGCTGATGGTGGGTCTGGCCAAGCAGAGGCTGAGCAGTCACTCCAGGGCCATGTGGATGGCTGGGCTGTCACCTGCCAGAGCCGGCACTCCTGGAAGGGAGGAAAGCTTCTGGGTCTCCAGCCTGGAGGAGCAGTTTCCAGCAGGCTCCCAGGGAAAGATGCCTTAGGAGACAGCAAGGGGGAGCCTGGGGATGCGGAGGGGGACCAGCCACCTCAGCCAGATGGAGCCTCCCCCCCCGTGGAGACCCCCCCACCAGGAGAGACCCACAAGAGCATGTGAGCCCAAAAGAGACCAGTAGTTCCCCCAAGCCTGGGAGAGGCTAGTGGCAGGAGGAGGGGGTAAAGCCCTGCTGTCACCTGAGCCAGGCAGGCTGTCAGAGCAGCCTCAGGCCTGCTAGGCATCTTCACACGAGAGCAGGACAGCCAGCACCAGGACTCAGGCGCCCACCCAAAGTGCTGGGTCTCATGTCCACTGTGCTAGGTGCCAAACAGGGAGGAGAGGGGACACATTTTCAAGTCCTTCCACCTGGAGTGGCCCTTTGGGGGGTTTTTCCATAGGATTCTTGGAGTCCAGAGCCCAAGGGGATGGAGGAACAGGCCTTCCTCCTCAATTCAACCACTGTCTGTACCCTGTCTTGTTATGACATTTGGAGGTCTCTGACATCGGAACCTACAGTGCTAGCTGTGCTCATCTGCTCCTGCCAGCTCCTAATCTGAGACTCGGCTCACTGAGAACCACTCCAGGCATTGGTTACTGGGCTCCGTGCCCCTCCTGCCCGGGTCCTTTGGGAAGTGAGAGCGACAGCGCCGTGCAGACCGAGGAGACTAGGCTGCAGTGTGGGGGCGTGTGACAGGTGATGCCGTCAGGGTGCCAGTGGGTAGTTGGGGCTGACCCTGGCACAACTGTCCCTCTGATTAAGGAGGCTCCCTCAGGCTACAGGTGGGTCTCAAGTCGGTATGGACCTCAGAACAAAGGGGAATGCAAGCCAGAGCCCCTCCAGCCCACACCGGTCCTCCCCGTTACCTCCCTGATCCTTAGGGGCAGCTTGGGGCCTCGTGGGAGGGTGGACAGCACTGTGGGGAGGAGGTGGGGTGGGACAGGGAGGTGGGGTGGCTGGCAGCCCTCCAGGCTCAGGGTGGGTCAGTGGGGCCTGGGAACAGAGCAGCCCGCAGAGGTGACTCAGTTGGCGGGGGAGGGCGCAGCTGGGGCCTTACTGCTACTGGATGGTGGGGCTGAGGCCTGCAGGGGCGGCCTCCCAGCCTCGGAGACTGAGAACTGCCTGCCTCCCTTTCCCCCATCCCAGTTCTGTGGGAATCCCATGCCCACCCAAGACAGCTGCAAAGCCATCAGGGGCTTCCGCTCCCAGGCTACACAGAAGGCATAGAAGAGGCCCCTCCCCCACCCCGCCCAGTTCCCAGGACGCCTGACCCTGAGGGCTCCTTGTCCCAGTCACTCATTCCAGATACTTGCGGGTATGTGTGTGTGCATGTGCGTGCAGGCACAAGCATGCATGCAGACATGTGCAAGTGTGTGTGTGTGTGTGTGCGTGTGCATGGAGTGTGGTGTGTGGAGCCTGTCGCCCCGCTGATGGCTCCCAAAGTGAAGCTGCGGGTGGCCCTTCTGCCTAGGGAGGTCCTCCCCTCTTGTCCCCTGCCCCATATGATTCCTGGCCATCAACATGGTCTCTGGCATCTTGGCAGAGGCTGACGAAGTTAGGGGATCCCTTGGGCGAGCACTCTTGGGGTGACCCTAAGGGGAGGGCCCAGGTGTGTCTGGGCACAGCCAGGGTGGCTGGGCTCCATGGAGAGCCAAGGAGACAGGGCTGTGAGGCTACTGGTGTCATGTGGCACTCCGGCAGAGTGACCAGGTGTCCTGCCTACAGGGACTGTCTGGCCCATAGTGGACATGGCTGGCCCCTACTACTAACCCACCGTATGCAAAGAGCATTTGGACAGAGAAGGGAAAGTTCATTCCTTATTAGGAGGAAGCATAGGGCAAAGCCCTTGTCCCTGGGGCCCTGTACACACCTCGGTGTGGCATGTGAACAGAGCCAGCCAGGAGGAGACAGGCGAGGTCCAGTCTCAAGGCTCGTGCTGCAGGGGGAAGACGAGGCAGTGGCCCACGGGACCTGGGAGCCCACACTGCACAAGACTGTGACCTCAGGAGCAATGACTGGAGGACGAAGTGGAGGCGGACACCTCCCGACCAGGCAGCTCACATGTCTCCAGAGAGTGACCCGGTGGACACAGCGCCAACACATGGTCCCGGGTACCTGTGTCCCCCCATCAGGGAGAGACAGAGACATATTTCTGCTGGAGAAATACAATATGCAACAAAATCTCTGCCAAGCCAGAAAATACTCCAGAAAGGGAAGAAAAAAAACATAATCTTATCATTAAGTAAACATTAAGCATCTCGGGCACCTGGGGAAGGCCTCGCAGGGACAGGAGGGAACCCCTCTCCTGACAGCCATAGGGACACGGGGGTCTGCAGTTTGGCAGACCAGGCCCATCTCCCTGGGCAGGTTCTCTAAGCCCACAAAGAGACAGTCCTGAGTTGTGAGACGGGACAAGGAAGGTTTACATACGTGTGACAAGGACAGAAAAAGAACACCTGAGAGGAAGGGGGCACCTCCCTTACGTTAAGCAGGGACCCCATCCTATGCCTCACGGTTCCCCCTGGCCAGCCTACGTGTCCCTGCAGGCAGCCCATGGGGAGGCATAAGACCGAGCATGGCCCAGAGCCACAGGGGACATTGAGGCACAGTTGGCGGGGCCATGGCAGGGTCCCGCCAGCTGCCATGGCCCTTGCTCCTGCTGACTGTGAGGTGGGGGAGGCTCTGCCCATTTCTCTTGTAGAAATGAGGAACCCACAGGGCTTCCTGAAGACAGACCAAGTGCCAGAGTCAACTGCCCAGGTGCCCCACATCACACGCAGCCCTGGGTATGGGAGGGCTTCCATCCAACTGAGAGCGGGGCACACACAGCTGCTTTGGCCACAGGGTGACGCTGACCAGGTGCTTTGGCCCAGCTGCATGGCCAAAGTCCCACCCGATTTCCAGGCACGGGACGCCAGCGCTTTGGAGTAATCAGTGACCTCTGGTCGCAAGGTGGGCTCTGGGGGGGTCAGGGCCTGCGACTGTTTTCAGAGAAAAAAAAAACATGTTGGAGGGTTTCCTGGAGTTTAAAAGTGACACGAGCTTTGTGTGTGTGCCTCACAACTGAAAGGGGCCAGGATGTGGCTTCTGCAATCATCTGAAATCAGATCAAGACTGTTAAAGAAGGAGGCCTAATAAATTTGATCAGGAAAAACACAGCTTCACTCAGTCACCAGCACCACAGCTGAGCAGCAGCAGGCCCCTGAGGATGTTCACTCTGGCCATGATTGCAGGTCCATCCTCGGACTTCCACTGGAGCAATTTGCAGTGCCCTCTCCTCGCCTGACCCTGTCTCCTCTGACCTGTGCTGCTCACTTGGGTTCCCCCCTCTTCACATACAGGGGCCCCTTCCTATTCTCCCTCTGTCCCTGAAGGCACCTGTGGGCCAGGGTGGGAGGAACGAGGCTGGGCAGGGTCTTGGGCTAGGCACTGGGACCACCGTGGACTGAGCTCCAAGACCCCAGAGTCTCTCTGAGTGTCCCCTTCCACCAGGGCTGGGACAGGGAACACTCCCTTCAAGCAGGGACACTGTCCTATGCCTCACAGCTGCCGTGAGGGCTGCAGCCACTTGGTCAGATTCCCTGTAGGTGACCAAGGCTGTGAGGGGCAGCTGAGATGGCAGGGGGCCCACACCCTGGCTGTGCACCTGCAGCACCCTTTCCTCAGGGAGGCTCGGGACCCTGGTGGGACTTGAGTTCTGGGATTCCAGCCTGGGATGTGGCTCCGTGTGTCCTTGGCCACCTGGGGCTGCTCAGGTGGGCTGCACTGCCTGGCCCATTCTGTGGGCTAATAAGAGAGCTGGGTCTGGAGCTGTGGCCATGGGTGCTTAAGGAGGTGTCTGCCCATGTAGGTTCCTCAGAGACTCAGGGGGCTCAGAGCAGCCGTCTGCCCATTCTCTGGAGCAGGGGGCATCCCCAGGGCTCCAGTCTTTGGCTTCCTGGACTGAATGCCTCAGTTTCCCCTTCCTCTCCTCCTGAGGTTGGTGCCTCCTCCATGGCCTCAGTGCAGGGCCCGAGGCTTCCCCCCAGAGTGGGGTCCCTGGCCAGCTCAGGCTGCAGCACCTGACCCTGCCCCAGTGTGGACACTCCAGCCCTATGCCAGGGTCTGGCACTACCCTCTTCACTGTGTGGACGTCAACACTTCATCGACTTGCCTGTGCTATTTTTATTGAATTAAAAACTTTGCTTGTGACCTTTTTTCCTTTATGGTGTTTTTTCAGGTCCCCTGAAATGATTTTCTCTGAGTATTTGTGTTGGTTTTCTGTGGCTACTATAAAAAGTGACAGGCTCAGTGGCTTGAAACAGCAGGCATGTGTCATCTTAGGGTTCTGGAGGCCAGTCCAGCAGGAATCCCACCGGGCGTCACCAGGGTGCACCAGGGATGGCTCCTTCTGGAGGCTGCAGACTCCCCTTCCCTCTTGCTGTCCACTGCCGCTGCTCTCCAGCCCTCCTGCCACCCTCCTGAGGGCCCTTGTGACTCCAAGGGATGACCCAGGGCCATCTCCCCACCTCAGAGTCCTTGAGCACCATCACATCCCAGAGGCCACTGTTCCCTGTTCCAGCTGGAACTCTGAGTTCCAGCAGTAGGGCCTGGAGTCTTCAGGGGAACACTGACCCACTCAACACAATGAGTTCCATGGAGCCCTTGAGAGGCCAAATTCACCAGCACAAGCACATTGTCCCTCCTCATACCATGTAGTGAATCTCAGTGGACAGTTGGCTCAGGTCCACACAGTCCCCACAGCCGGCTTGCCACTCAAAGAAGCATTCTTAGGACTGTTGCCGTGGCTGAGGGAGCCTCTGCTGGCTGCTGCCTGTGCTAGAGGCTGGTGGGAACGTTGCCCCCCGGAAGCAAACCAATCCTCTCCCTCCAAGGCCTGTGCCCACTGTCACCAGCTCTGGATTCTTGGTTCCCTGCACAGGTGTCCAGAGGCCGGCCGGTGTACCCCTGGTGTCTCTGCCTCCTGGGGTTTGCACAAAGGTACCCATAAGAATGAGGAACGGCTGAGTGAGGACTCAGTGGTGTGGGCTCCCACTCTCTAAATGTTGATGCTCATAACTTTAAACGTTTACTTTTGTCTGGCCACATACACTGAGAATTACCTGCCCTGGGTGTCACAGTGTGGCTGCAGCTGTGGCAGGGCTCCACTTTGCTCCATACACTTCTGGAGGTACCCGTGAGGTGTAGGAGGCACAGCTGAGGAAGGCAGTTCCTTGGGGCTCTGCGGTCCACCCTCTCCAGCAGGCTGCCCCATCCTGGCCCATCCCATGGTCCACAGAGCCTCCCAGGTCCTTGCACATGCTGCCCTGCTGCCCTGCTGCCCTGCTGTCAGGACACCCCAACCTCTCCTGTCCTTGCTGGCTCTTTACTCTAGGCCCCGATGGCAGGACCCCTGCGCACCCTCTCTTGGACTCCATACTCCATTGTGTCCCTTCTAGACAGCTGGACACCTGGTGGCTGTGAGCTTTATAGTCAGCTTTCTCAGCCACATGTCCAGGCTCTGCCTCCAGTTGTGTGGCCCCCTGCCTCAATTTCCGCCTCAGTCATACAAGGACAATAACAGACCTATTCATAGCTGTGGGTTGAGGGCCTTTTAGCCTGCTTGAGTGCAGACGGCGACCCTCCTTCTGGTCAGGATGTCAGGGATATTCAGTTCATCTTTCTAAAATCTGGGCAAGGGCAGCCTCAGAGGGAGCCTGATGTGAGCAGCCCTGCAGATGGCTCTGCAGCCACCTGTGTGCTGCTCCCTAACAGCAGCCATCTAAAAATGTGTCACCAGGGCGGTCCCTGTGGCTCAAAGGGGTAGGGCGCCGGTCCCATATGCCGGAGGTGGAGGGTTCAAACCCAGCCCCGGCCAAAAATTGTAATAAATAAATAAATAAATAAATATGTGTCACCAGCTGGACACAGTGGCTCACACAATCAATCCTAGCACTCTGGGAGGCCGCCTATGCACTGCTCCCTAAAGCCATCTATAAATGCTGGGCGCGGTGGCTCACGCCTGTAATCCTAGCACTCTGGGAGGCCGAAGTGGGTGGTTTGCCTTGAGCTCAGGGGTTTGAGACCAGCCTGAGCCAGAGTTCATCTTTAAAAATAGCTGGGCATTGTGGCAGGCACCTATAGTCCCAGCTACTAGGGAGGCTGAGACAAGAGAGTCACTTAAGCCCAAGAGTTTGGAGTTGCTGTGAGCTATGATGCTACAGCACTCTACTGAGGGTGACAAAGTGAGACTCTGTCTCAATTAAAAATAATTAATTAATTAATTAATTAATTAAAAAAATAAAATGTGTAATGGAAGTACATTTTCGGGTAAAATATTTTGATTTTTTTCCACCTAATCTGTGGATTCTGGCTCTGACCTGAGCAGGTCTTAGTCCTGGAATTGGTTGTGAATCTGGGTTCTTTATGTTACTCAGCTGGTGATGTGGGAGTTGCCCCTTTACAGGACAGCTGGGGACAGAACAGTCACTAGTCATGGGTCACAAGACAGCTGGGGACAGTCACTAGTCATCGCAGGTCAGATCTGCTGGTGGGAGGTGACTCACTGGTGTCCATGATACACAAAGCAGGACAAAGCCAGGGCCAGGAGCAGTGGCCTGACCCCCACGATTGCTGAGGAGGGCGGCCTCTGCATCTGTGAGCCTCACTCACTGGGTGGCGTTTGTGCAGCTGGACGCTCCTAGGCGTGGACCCCAAGGCCAGAGTCCTGGGCTGGCTCCATGGACTGCAGAATGCACCCTCTGTTAACAGGGGGTCCGGGGACTCCAGGGCTCCCCAGGGAGAACCAGGGCTCCAGGGGCCTGGAACATGAGGAGGCCCAGAACATAAAGAGGCCCAGGCCAGCTCTCTGTCAGGGATACTGGTCCATTTTTGTGTTTCATTTACTCCAGTGCTGCTGTTTACACAATGGGTTGAAGATCTTGAGAACCACAGGACTGGGGATCTGGAATATTCCTCCTGCGTTTGGCTGGAGTTCAAATTAGTACTCTCCACCCACCCAAGTGTGGGCACCTCCAAGGCAAAGAGCTGCTGCCTGCACTGGCACTCTGCACCGGTGTGGTAGGGGAGGCGAGGACGGGCCTCCGAGGAAGGAGTGCACAGCCGCACTCTGAGAGTGTGTGATGTGTGGGTCTGTGCCACCAAAAGTGAGACCCATAGCAAAAACTGAACTGCTTTCTTCTGTAAAAGAACATCTGCCTTGGAAAAGTGCACTCCCTGCTCCAGGGAGCTAAGGGCAGTGGTGAAAATGTGCAGCCTCAGCACAGACTGCGAAACAGCTTCGGAGCCCTGGAGCAGGACCTTGCCTGTTGATTACGAACATATGGCCACTTCTCTGCAAAAGAAATAACTATTTCCTCTCAGCTGAATCGTTTTTGTTTCTTTTTTTTTTTTTTTTTGTGGTTTTTGGCTGGGGCTGGGTTTGAACCCGCCACCTCCAGCATATGGGACAGGCGCCCTACTCCTTGAGCCACAGGCGCCACTCTCATTTTTGTTTCTTTCAGTGCTTTATTTTGAAATAATTTAAAACTCAGAAGAAAATTTTTAAGAAGTTGCAGGAACAGAGAGGAAACTTTCCGGATACCCTCTACCCCAACTTATTTTTTCATTCTGTGCCATTTCCTTTATCACATTTCTTCTTCTCTCTAAAGTGTTTTTAAAACCAAAAGGACAGTAGCTTCTAGGGCCGAGGGAAGCCTCCCGTTAGCCCTCTGAAGGTTCACTGAGGGCAGAGTAACTGGGAGATGGCATACAAATTCACCTTGGCCTGCATAGCACAGGGACGTGCAGGGGACTGGTCACCCAGTAACCCACTGGGGCTCACATGGACCTGTCCCCTCCTTCCAGGGCAGGGCAGGTGGGAGTGTGGCTCATTTAGGGGAGTAAATGATTTCCAGGGGAATTCAATGGGCTGGAAGGACATACAATGGCCTGGGACAAAGTCTTGGGCCACAGAGAAGACAATGGTTTGTGACAAAGGTCTGTGCAGGTGATTTGAGTTCAATGAGACACAGGGAAGGGTCCAAGGCCATTGTCTTCTTCTTTGTTGGGTCAGGACTCAGGCAGATAAGGGACCTTAGAGGACAGCTTGCCCTGTGCTTTGGAGTGGAGGTGGGGCAGGGGATAGTCAGAGAGGCCCCAAGGTTTCCTCAGGTCAGCAAAGTAGAGCACCACATTTGGGGCACTGGTCTCTGAGCCCCAACAGATGGTCCCTGTGTCCATCCACCCCTATGCGTTTCTGGTGGGCTTTCTCCTGGGAACCCTCAGTTGTCTGTTGATGAGACACAACTGGAGAATGGACAGTCCACCTGCACTTATTGTCAGTTGTCCCAATAATTTTCCTTTCCACAGAAGGGTACAACCCAGGACCATACTTGAGATTTAATTGTTGTGTCATCCACAATCTCCTTGAACAGAGAACACGTGCCTGAACTTTCTTGCCTTTTTTGATCTCGTCATTCTAAAAAGGATCCAGCAGGCAAAGCAGAAATGTGGTTGGGGGCGTTTCCTGCCCAACAACCCAGGGCAGGACACCAGGGCCATTTGAGGTGCAGGCCTAAGCCTCGGCCAGACGCCCTCTCCAGACCTCCCGCCCCTCCTGCCCCGTTTCTCCAGTTTGCCTGGCTGCGTGGGCTATAATTTTTCCTGCAGGTGACAGGAGGTAGCCAGGTGGACAGCATGCTGGTCTGAGGGAAGCACTCAGAACTCCATCTTCAACGCTGATTTCGGCTGTAGGTTTTCACAGAGGCCATATTATATTGAGATAGTTCCATTTTACTCTTCTCCTGGTTTTGATTTTTACCTATGACAATGGGTGCTGAAATGTAGCAGAGTGGTTTTCCAGCACTTAAGAAAATGATTGTGTTTTATTCTGTTAGGCTGCTACTATGGCAAATTACACTGGTTGATTTTCAAATATTAAGTGAATCTTGCATTCCTGGGCAAACCACGTGTGGCCACGGGGTGTAATGTAATTTACTGGTTTTTGTCCTGCTGGCTGTGACCTACTAGCACCTCGCCAGGCATTCTCTGTCCCGCCTGTGCAGGTGAAAATCTCCAATTTTCTTTTCCTGCAATGTCTTTGTTGGGTGTGGCAGCTGGGCTGTCAGCTGATAAAATGAGCTGGAAACAAAGTGCCACAGACTGGGCAGCATGAAACTCTGATTGTCCCACAGGTCTGGAGGCATGAAGTCTGCGGTCAGGGCTGGCAGGGCCAGCTCCTCGAGGCCACCCCTCCTCCCTGTGTCCTAACCTCTTCTTGCAAGGACACAAGTCAGATCGGATTAGGGCCCACCCTCATGACCTCACTTTAACTTAATTATCTCTTTAGGACCCGTCTCCAAATGCAGCCACATTCTGAGCAGCGGGGGAGTGGGGAGACCATTCAGCCCTAAGAAGAATCTTCTCTCCTCTTCTTTTTTCTATGAGATTATGTAAAATTGGAATAATTTGTTCCCTAAACATTTGATAAAATGCACCAGTAAAGCCATCAAGGCATAGAATTTTCTTGTAGAAAGAGTTTTGATAATGAATTCAGTTTAAAAAGATAGACATAGGGCTATTCAAATTTCATATTTCATTTCATGCTGGTTTTGGTAAGTTGTGTTTTTCAGGAATTTGGATCACCTATGTTGTTAAATTTATTGACATGAAGTTGTTCACAACATTGTATTATTATGCTTTTATTGTTTAAATGCTCTGTGTTGGCTGGGTGGGGGGGCTCACACCTGTAATCCCAGCACTCTGGGAGGCTGAGGTAGGTGGATCGTCTGAGCTGAGGAAGTCGAGACCAGCCTGAGCAAGAGTGAGACCCCATTTCTAAAAATAGCCAGTCATTGTGGTGGGCGCTTGTCATCCCAGCTGCTTGGGAGGCTGAGGTAAGAGAATCACTTGAGCCCAAGAGTTTGAGGCTGCTGTGAGCTGTGATGCCACGGCACTCTACCCAGGGTGAAAAAGTGAGACTCTGTCTCCAAACAACAAGAACAAAACTCTGGCTGTTGATGTCCCTTTTTTCAGATTTGATATTAGAAATTTGTGTCTTCTCTTTTCTTTATCTGTCTTACTGGAGAGCTATCAATTTTTACAATTAAAAATATAAATTTTGAGTTTGTTAATTTTTTAAGCTCTCTATTATATTTTGTATTTCAATAATTTGTTTGACTTTAACTTGCTTTTCTCTTTCTAGCTTCTTATACCGGAAATGTGCATTATTGACATTAAGCCTTCTTTGTTTCTAACACAAGCATTTAAATTCACAAATTTCCCTTTAAGCACCCCTTTGCCATCCACAATTTTTCACATTTTGTATTTTCATTATTATTTAGTTCAAAATATTTTTTTTTTTTTTGTACAGACAGAGTTTCACTTTATGGCCCTCGGGTAGAGTGTGGCCTCACACAGCTCACAGCAACCTCCAACTCCTGGGCTTAAGCGATTCTCTTGCCTCAGCCTCCCGAGTAGCTGGGACCACAGGCGCCCGCCACAACACCCGGCTATTTTTTTGGTTGCAATTTGGCCGGGGCCGGGTTTGAACCTGCCACCCTCGGTATATGGGGCCAGGGCCCCACCGACTGAGCCACAGGTGCCGCCCTAGTTCAAAATATTTTTAAATTTTCTTTGTGATTTCTTCTTTGGCCCACAAGGTATTTAGAGAGTGTTGTTTAGTTTCCAGGTAGCAACGCCTTTATAGCTGGTGACGTCTGGGAAGCAACGAGCCCTCCCTGAAGCCTCAAGAGGAACAAACTCTTACATCCTTTCAGACGAGAAAACCAAGGCCCAGATTAATACCCCTTTCAATTGCGTGTGGTCCCGCGGGGCCTGAGGCCCTGCTATGCTGGCGCCCAGTGTGTCTGTGTATGTCCGCAGGTGCACGGCAGCGTGTCCGTTTGCTGGGGCCGAAGGAGTTTATCGTCTCAGGGCTGCGGAGGCTGAAGCCTGAGGTCGGGTGGGCAAGGCTGGCCCCTTCTCTGTCCCAGCCGTGTGGTTCCTTGGCTTGTGTCCAGGTGTGACCTGTGTGAGGCCCACGTGCAGCCCCTACTTTGTGAAGACACTGCTGCATTGGCTTGGGGCTCCCCGACAGCCTCACCTTAACCAGACGTCTGCAAAGACTCTTCAGATACGGTGAGGGCAGGACTCCAACATAAGTGTTTGAGAGGAACACAGTTAGATCCCGAGGAGCATGTGTGTGTGTATGTGGCCCTCTGTACATGTGTGTAAAAGTATGGGTATGCATGTGTGTGGGGAACCGCATGACTCGAGTCCTACCCGCTGTGGACAGGTAAGGAAGCTGGGTGCAGTACAATGATAGGGCCTGCCAGGAGCCTTATGGGACCGGACATTCACCCACCTCCACGGCCTCTGACACATCCTGGGGTGGCTCACATGTCAGACATCCCTAGCTGTGGGCACCTGCATAAGTATGGGTGACTGAGCCAAAGGTCACCCTTACACATCCTCCAACTGTCTGTGAGAGGGGAGTGAGGGCTGTGGGCTTGGACAAGGGCAGGCCCTGGGCACACAGGAGAGTCAAGGGAGCCTGGAGGGCAGCACAGAGCCACTGGCGCTGCCCATGGGACGCAGGTCCCAAGTCTCTGAGAGGGACCCTGGCACCAGGTCAGGCAGCTGTCTGGTCTCCAGGGGAGTGGGCAGGGCGCTGGCCTCCCTCCCCTGCGAGGCCCCTTGTGTGCCCTGGATGTCAGCTCCTGGCGTGTCCTCCACACAGTCCCATTGGCTGCATCCCCCAAGTGTCCTGGGCCTGTCGAGGGCCACACAAATCCCAGCACGCTGTGCAAGGTGCCAGCTGAGTGACTGACTGAGGGCCAGGGGTGCCCCAGGCTAGTTGAGCTCAGTGACCAGAGGGAAGTGGGCCCAGGTCAGGGTGAGCAGGACCACCGGGCACACAACCTCTCAGCTTATGCAGAGAGCAGGCCACGCCACGCTGCTCAGATTTTCCAGGGCTGGGCCGGAATCATCAGTGTGGGAGGAAGGAAGGAAGTGGTCCTGGGCGGGGGAGATGGGCCCACTGGCCCCTGCAGGAAGGGTGGGCCAAGCACATTCTGCCTAGACCCCTCTGTCTCTGCTGCAGCCCTGGCCCCAGTCAGTGTTGGGGCCTGTGGGAGGGCAGATCTGAGCTGGCCTATTAGAGCCCACACAGATAAAGGCATCCCCAAAGTAGGGGCTCCCCACCTATGCTGCAGGCGGACAGGTAGGGAGGTGAGGCTGGGCCTCTGCTGTCCTCAAAGCCAAGGTGCTGAGGAGGCTCTGGCATGACCTGACCATCTTTGGGATGGCCTGCACCCAGGCTGGGGATCTTCAACTCTCTCAGAGTTTCTGCTCCTTCCTCCCCGTATGCAGGGCCAGTGTGGAGCTTTTCTGACCAACACTGTCTCAGCCAATTTGGTCCCAGCCCTGTTTCTTGGGACCCTGCCCAGCCCCACCATGTCCTGGTCCTGACGGAGTCCCCAGTGTGCAGAAGCCCTTCCCACCACTCCCAGGTCTTGTCCTTGTGGGGCAAACTCTGAGGCTCCCACTCTTGGAGTCCTGTGCCCTTCCTGGAAAGTTCTTGTGAACTCCGAGTCTGGATAGGGAGGCAGTGGGGTTGTGGCTGGGATGGTGGAGGGACCCAGGGCGGAGCTGACCTTCTCAGCTTCCCTGATTCCAGCATGGCTCTTAGTGTGTCCTTTCCCCGGGAGCCTTGGACACACAGGCCGGTCCCCCCCGTCCCCCCAAACCGTGTGTGTCCTGATCACCAGGCTCCTTAAGTCGCCCTGTCTCTGTGTTGTCAGGTTCTTAGCTTCACGCTGGGCTTCTATGGTGTGTATGTGTGGAAGCACAGATACATGTGTGTGTGGTGTGTGTATGAGACGTGTACTTATGTGCACACATGTGGTGTGGTGGGGTGTGCACACACGTGTGTGGTGTCGTGTAGGTGATGTGTGTGTGCAATGTGTGTTTGCATGTGTGTCTGTGTACGTGTGATGCACACGGATGTGGTAGGAGTGCATGGGTACACACTTGTGCGTGTGCAAGCAGTGTGATGATGCATGTGTGGTGTGCAGTGATGTGTCCATATGCACAGGCATGTGGTGTGCGCACGTGTGGATGTGTGCAGGGATATCCACGTAGCATGTGTGCGCACGTGTTCCCGTGAATGCGCTGCACGCACACAGGAGTGCGGCACATGTGAGGTGTGTGCTACTGTCCATGTGCACTTTAAATCCATTCGAGAGAAGTGGAGGCAGAGACAGGGCACTCTCCCTGCCAACACGGGGCCTGTCCCCGTGTTCTGTCCCCTCCAGGGCAATGTTCCCATGAGGCTCATTAGGGATGATGAGTTCTGGCAGCCTGGCGCCTTCTAGAGTCACGCGCACACGCACACTTCGGCAGCCTCATTACTGGCGGTTACATAAAACACATTTCTGGGAACAGCCTGCAGCAGGCCCCACGACTGGGCCGCAGGGG
The DNA here is from genome assembly GCF_027406575.1 of Nycticebus coucang. NCBI lineage: Eukaryota > Metazoa > Chordata > Mammalia > Primates > Lorisidae > Nycticebus > Nycticebus coucang. Next base: position 1,337,544 of record NC_069795.1, read on the forward strand.
TGTCTCACTCACGTGGGGCTGCCTCTCTCCCCAGGCTGGAAGTGACCCTTGCCCTGAAGGAATTCCCAAGGATTTTGGATCTCTGCACTGATGGTGCTGGGGACCCAGATGCTGATGCTGAAATGTGGCAACCGCCCCACCTCAGGAACCTGGCTTTTCGCCCCAGGCCCAGTCAGGGTGACACACGGGGTTCTGCCCAGGGAGAGGCTGGGAGCCCATCCTTCCACCTACCGGGCCAGTCATGGGTGTTGGGGGCCCTGGCAAAGCCTGGCCTTGTGGCCTGTTGGCGACTGGGCTATCTGCCTATCAGACTCATGGTCCCTCTACCAGACCCCTGGTTAATGAGGAAAAGCCCACAGAATTTAGTTCCAGTGACCACAGGTAGATAGATGTGCTGAACAGCTGCCAGGTGCCAGCAAAGCTCCCACAGGTTCCTCAAATCCACCACTATGCTGAGCACCCTCAGCCCTGCTACTGGCCAGCTTCCACGGGGGGCTGGCGACCTGGTGTCCTGTGCTCTCAAGATGCCCTGGGACCAACTTCTTGCTCCCAGGCCCAGGATTCAGGAGGATAGGATGCTGGCCCTGCCCAGCCCATGCTGCTCTGCAGCGACTGGCCTCTTGGAGAGGGGTGTGGACATCTCGGCGCCATCAGCTCTGGGGTCAAGATCCCCAGCCCTGGCTTCTGGCTTGTGCAGAAATAAAGGTGAGTAACGAGCTCAGCAGAGTATAGACAGTGTACTGCGATTTTGGTCAGGTACCAAATAAAAGGACGCTCCCTTTTATTTCTTTTGCTTAATGTCCTTTATCTACTCTTACATGATTTTTTAACTTATTAAGAAAATGAACCCACAGTTGCATCACCAAGATCCAGCAATTACCAACCTCCCTCCCGTGCACCCCCTGCGGGGTACTCTAGACCCTGCAGCTGGCACAGCCCATCTGAGAAGGGTGGCAGATGTGCACATCTCCACCAGGTACAGCTTTGCTTTTCAGAAGACACAGTCATCATGTAATCATCACAACTAATTCCTAGAGGCGCGCTCTCTTTGCAAGTCTCGGTTTCAGAATGAGGTTTGCAGGTGTTGCCTGGAATTGGGTCCATGAGAGCTCCCCATGGCCCCACGTTGACCCGTCTCCTTTAACCAGACTGTCCACCAGCCTCCTTTCATTCTCTGGACACCAGTGTGGTGGACACCTGGGCCCATTAGCCCTGCAGAGGGCCCTGTTCAGGGTGTGGTGACTGCTTCTACCTGGCCTTGTGTGACAAGTCCTCCATCCCTCATTTCCTGAGAGTGGGGGCCCAGGTCCCGGGGCCTGACCACATTCAGGGTACTCCTGGTGCTGGCTTCCACCTTCTGCACCTCTGAGGGAGGCTGGAGGTGTCCCTGTGCTTCCCATGTGGGGACGGTCAGCTTGGGCTGCTGGGGAGGCGTCGTCAGCTTGGTCCGCTGGGGAGGCGTCGTCAGCTTGGTCCACATGGTTCCCCCGACTTCTTGCCCTACAGCCTTTGCCCACTGCCCACTTCCATCATTCTGTAAAGGGCTCCAAAATGCTGAGATTCTGATCCCTCCTTTCCTCCTGTGCCTCCTTGCTGGAAACTTTCTCCTGTTAGCCACTCAGTCACGGTGAGGGACACTTTGCAAGGGAATGGAGGACGCACCAGACTCTCCCCGTTATAGGCAGTTTTCAGAACCACAACCTGTTGCCCTGCCAGCACCCGGGACAGATGGTGCTTTTCCCGGTGTTTTTATGAATCCTCAGAGATTTACGACGTCCAAAGTCCCTGACCCATGGCTGCTGTCAGTGTATCTGAGGCCCGCTGTGTTGACTCTGGCCTGAAGGGGCCTTTTAAGCTTGTCCTCAGACAGGACGCCAGGTACGGTCAGAATGTGTGTTCCTGCAGTGCAGGTGGGAGTCCCAGGGCTCCCTGTGCTTCCCGTGGGTGATGGCTCCACTCTGGGGAAGACGGGCTGGGGGCTGCCCCAGGAGCTGGGGGCTGCAGGCCTGGGGCTGTCTCTGCTTGTAGACAGAGTGGCAGGGCAGGACAAGACTCGTCTATGAAAAAGAAAAATAAGCTGAGTTCACAAACTTGCACTGATGTCTGCAATTCAGATGTGAGAGTTTCTTCAACTTCCTTGATTTTAACTTGCATCTCTTTTTCTCTTTTTTCTCTAACCCTGAAAATTTTGTTTTCTTCTCTTTTTATTTTCCTTTCCTTTTCTTTCTTTCTTTCTTTTTTTTTTTTTTTTTTGACAGAGTCTCAGTCGAGTGCTGTGGCATCATAGCTCTCAGCAACCTCAAACTCTTGGGCTCAAGTGATCCTCTTGCCTCAGCCTCCCGAGTAGCTGGGACTACCGGTGCCAGTCACAATGCCCGGCTAATTTTTCTGTTTTAATAGAGACAGGATCTCGCTCTTGGTTGGGCTGGTCTCAACCTCCTGAGCTCAAGGGATCCTCCTACCTCAGCTGCCCAGAGTGCTGGGGTTACAGGTGTGAGCCATCTTGTTTTCCAATGGTATTAACATGTTTTATCCTGATTTGCCTTATCTGAAGCTGTATATAATCCAGTTTAAAATAATACTGAGATCATTATCAGCAATCTGATTCTGGATGCAGCTCAGTATTTCTGTACGGTTCCTTTTATCTTGATAAAGCATCCAACCAGGGTGTAAAATCAAATGCCAGGTGTTTAAAATCCAGCTGGAATCATTCTCCGTGTGGTGAAGCTGGCGATGTGCCATAAAGTCAGCTTCATGAGCTCAGCTTTGTTTCAGAGTTTAGGGATCACTTTGTTTGCTTTTTAATCTTGTTCACTTTTGTTTTGAATCGAATCATGCATGTACATGGTTCCAAAGCAAAGCTGCCCAGCAAGACTCACTCAGGCTAACTTGGCCTTCTGGCCAGAGGCAGTTTTGGACCCCAGGGGCCACATCATGACGCCCGTGGAATGGCCGAGGTGTTCCCTCTTGGAGCGAGCAGCTTATACTGCCTGGCCTCTGGTTCTGTCATCCCAAGCTGCCTGTCCCTGGCTGGGACTTGGCTCCCGTGTCCTGTTTAGCAGACACACAGGCCAGACTGCTGTGCTGGCCTTGTGGCCAAGTCACAGAAGCCTGAAGCCAAGTGAGAGGTAGAGTCCAGCCTGAGCCCCACAGGGTCACCCAGAGGGGCAGCCAAGGGAGGAGATGAGGCTGGCCGGCTGCCGTTGGGAGTGCTGCGTGCCTGTACCCTGACCCTGTTAGGTAGGTAGTTTGCCAGAGAGGAACACACATCTCCTGCACCCATCCCCCTGGTAGCTGGTGCAGTGCAGGGCCCGAGGCTGGCCCTGAGGAGCTGGTGTTTGCTCTGTCAAGAGCTCAACACTTCTGTCCACCTCTAAGTCCACACCCCACCAACTGACCCAACAGTGAGCCAGAGGCCCACAAGCCAGTGTGTAGACAGCAGGATGCCCTGAGCCCTTGCCACTGGCTCTGTGAGCAATGGTCAGATGCCTTCCCCTCCACCAGGCTGGTACTGCACACAGCTGATTCTTGTTCCTTATCCGCCCTGACACTGTCCTGTGATGGTGGATTAGAAAATCTCTACCATGGGAGCTGAGCCAAGGGTGGGTCTTGAGGATGGGCCGGGTGCCCACTGACAACCAGACCTTCTGATTTTCTTTTTTTTTTTTTTTTGGTTTTTTGGCCGGGGCTGGGTTTGAACCCGCCACCTCTGGCATATGGGACCGGCGCCCTACTCCTTGAGCCACAGGCGCCGCCCAGACCTTCTGATTTTCTAACCTCCTGTGGCACTGAGGACACCTGCTCTTCCTCTCACATTCACCCAGATGCCCAACACGTGGTTTTCTTCCACGTCCCAAACCGATTCATATAGATCTTAATTTTTAACAGCTGCATAATATTCCACTGTCAGGACAGGCCAACATTCACCAGCTAATGTTGGGTTCTTGCCAGCCTTGGCTCTGCCGGTTAATATTTCAATAAATGTCTCGGTGCCTGCCCCCCTGCATGAATTCCCTGCGTGGCACGTGTGGGCCCTGCTTCCTGCACTCTGTTTTACTTGCTTGCTGGGTCTCTGTTGGTCCTATATCCTCCCCACCTCCAGAGGAAACCCCGTATACAGACTCTGTCCTATCAGCGGCAGGTGCCAGGGCCCAGACAGACGGTGTCCACGTGTGGCACAGGCACCACACACCATACCTATTTCAGGGTTCGATGTTTCTTGGGGTGTTCACAGAGCCGTTCAGGCATCAGCGTCACTTTCCCTTCCCTGCCCCCAAGTCTGGTCAGCCCAATCTGTGTCTGGACTATTCTGGATGCTCTCTGCATGCACTCGGGCTCCTGCTGGGCTACTGTGTGGCGCCTGCAAGAGCCCGAGGAGAAACATGCGCCTGCTGGAAAATGCGTTGGACTTCTGAGCTGAGAGGGCTGGTCGTGTCCACGCATGTGCTGATGGGAGCAAGGCGCAGTCAGATCAAGTGTGTGGCCAACACACATCCGTTTTCCAGAATGGCTGGTTAAGTGTGCATTCCAGTTCTGGATGTGAACTGACAATTACTCAGATGTAAACAGAAGAGAATTAGGAGACTCAGGCTACTTGGGAGGTTTAGGTGATCTGTGCAGTCTCGTCCAAGGCTGCGTCCCCACAGGCCTTCTGAACGCATCTCCTTCCCTCCCCAAAGAGACGATTAAGGGTGCCAAGTCTGCGGGGTGGAGGGTGGGGTGGGGTCGAGGACAGGGTAACTGTGGCCAAGCCTGTCCCTCACCTGGGCTGCTGGCAGACTCCAGCCTCTAGATCACATGGCCAGAAACAAGCTTGGATTACCGCGAGCCAGGGATCCCGCCACTCTGGCAGCCTCCTGAGGATTCCGTGGTGGGGACCAGCACAGAGCCGCCTCCAGTGGTCCTCAGAGAGCAAGAGTGTCAACTCCAGCAAAGAGACTGCCTCCAAATCTCCAGGTACGTTGAACAATGAAAAGGAAAAATTCTTTTATGTCAAAATATTTTTCTCTTATAGCTTGAGGTAGACTGGGAGAGAAAGAATCTGTGTTTAGGACAATTTCTGCTCAGGTGAGGCACCCACACACATCACAGAGCTGTGGTTTGGGGGAAATAGTATCAGGATCATGTAGGGTCTTCCATTTGGACAAGGTTGTACATTCAGGGATTTTAGTAAACACACTGGTAACAAACGTCAAGTTTTTTGTTTTTGTTTTCATTTTTTTGAGACAGTCTCACTCTGTGTCCTGGGTAGCATGCAGTGGTGTCACAGCTCACAGCAACCTCAAACTCTTGGGCTCAAGTGATCCTCTTGCCTCAGCCTCCCAAGTAGCTGGGACTGTGGGTGCCTGCCACAGCACCTGGCTATTTTTTTCTGATTTTAGTAGAGAAGGGGTCTTGCTCTTACTCAAACTGGTCTCAGACTCGTGAGCGCAGATGATCCTCCCACCTCAGCCTCCCAGAGTGCTGGGATTACAGATGTGAGCCACTGTGCCTGGCCAAAATTTTAGGTCAAGTTTTAAGACCTAAAATTAAGTTACCAAGGATAACTAGGTTAATAGCCGCCTTCCCCCCCCCCCCCCCAGCCAAAGAGGGAAAGCCCTCACTAGGTGGGTCTGCCTTCTCTCCCTTTTTCCCCTGCCTGGGACTTCCAGAAACCACATGAGACAGGACCGGAAGAGAACAGGCCCACTCCAACTCCAGTGCAGCTCATGTGGGCTGGTCTCAGCCTCATCTGTTTCGATGCAGCTTGTAATTTCTAGAAGGAATGAGTGATGTCAAAACCTCAGTGAAAGACGATGGGCTATGGGCAGAGACAAGACAATGAACAAGTGAACAAACAAATGGATGGACATGGGTAGAGCGGAGGAAAAGATTTCATTTTGAGTCCAGGTTACAACGCTCGGAAGAAAAAACAGCTTCTACTTGCTGTAAATCGGCAACACAGCAAGCAATAGACAATACGCTTTTCATGAGCACCTGCCCGAAACCCAGAACAGTGGCTAGTTGATAAACATTTCCTTCCAAGGCTAATATTTTCAGAAGGAAAAAATATAATAAAGGTTATTGCTGCCACATTCAAACCTTGGCAGGGTCTCATTGTATTCCAACCTAACATAGGAGACAGAGCTAGTGGGCCATGTCAGCGCCCCCTTGGCACAGCTCAGAGTGTTCCGTACAGGGACTGAGCCCCGATGTGAATGGTGGAGTTTAGTTAACAGTCAGGTGTCCACGCTGATGCATCAGTCGTAACCAACGTGCCACACTGATGCGAGAGGTGACAGCCACAGTTCTCGTAGTGGGGGTGGGTCAGGGGACATACAGGTTTTCTATGAATTAAAAGTACTCTAAATTGTAAAGTCTACTCATTAAGCATTTTATTTATTTTTTCTTTCTTTAGGCTGGTCAAGTGAAGCCGTGGGCATGGAGAAGGAACAGAGGAGCCTGCATGGCTGTGATTCATCAGGTACAAACGCGACGGTGCTGGGACCAGCCTGATTACGCATCTCACAAGGAAGCCAGGGTATGCTCTTTCTTTAATAAACCTTTCCCATTTTTCCTAATAATATTATTAATCATTCAAAATGGCAAACTTGAAGATTCGCATATGGAGCTTTTGAACGTTCTGTTTGGTCATTTCTTTGCTCCACGCTGCCAGTTAAACCTCATGTAAGTGACCTGCAACACGCATAGTTATAAACAGGCACTCGCAGAAGGACGGGTGACCTTGTGGTATGCTATAGACCTATCAAATTGCTCCTGAACCTGCATGTTCAGGATGAAATTTAAAGGCAAACATCTCTAATAATATTGATGTGAAAATCCTATCCTACTGATCTGATTTCACTATGAATTGCGACATTCCCAAATAGCCTTTGCGCTTTGTGAGAAAACAACATTAAGGAAAAAAGTGCCTGAGTGTCTTCTGCAAATCAGAATATAATAGAATAATGTGAGTTATTTAAAAAAAAAAAAATTACAGATTTCACACAAATCTCCCAGGCCTGAGCTAATTCCTCCTTGGGCTGATCACTTCACATTCAACTGAAATCCCAGGGCTCTTCCTTGACTGTTCTGAAGATCAAGTCCTCCTTGGTCTCCTCTCAGAGAACTCGGGTTTTAAACACTTCCAGGGATAGCCGTCTCCACCCAGGTACAGTGACCACTCGGTGCCGTTGCAGGACTGGTGTGATGCTATTTTAGACTCAATTTGTATTTTTTTTCTTTTTTTTTTTTTTATTGTTGGGGATTCATTGAGGGTACAATAAGCCAGGTTACACTGATTGCAATTGTTAGGTAAAGTCCCTCTTGCAATCATGTCTTGCCCCCATAAAGTGTGACACACACCAAGGCCCCACCCACCTCCCTCCTTCCCTCTTTCTGTTCCCCCCCCATAACCATAATTGTCATTAATTGTCCTCATATCAAAATTGAGTACATAGGATTCATGCTTCTCCATTCTTGTGATGCTTTACTAAGAATAATGTCTTCCACGTCCATCCAGGTTAATACGAAGGATGTAAAGTCTCCATTTTTTTTTTAATGGCTGAATAGTATTCCATGGTATACATATACCACGGCTTGTTAATCCATTCCTGGGTTGGTGGGCATTTAGGCTGTTTCCACATTTTGGCGATTGTAAATTGAGCTGCAATAAACAGTCTAGTACAAGTGTCCTTATGATAAAAGGATTTCTTTCCTTCTGGGTAGATGCCCAGTAATGGGATTGCAGGATCAAATGGGAGGTCTAGGTTGAGTGCTTTGAGGTTTCTCCATACTTCCTTCCAGAAAGGTTGTACTAGTTTGCAGTCCCACCAGCAGTGTAAAAGTGTTCCCTTCTCTCCACATCCACGCCAGCATCTGCAGTTTTGAGATTTTGTGATGTGGGCCATTCTTACTGGGGTTAGATGATATCTCAGGGTTGTTTTGATTTGCATTTCTCTAATATATAGAGATGATGAACATTTTTTCATGTGTTTGTTAGTCATTCATCTGTCGTCTTTAGAGAAAGTTCTATTCATGTCTCTTGCCCATTGATATAAGGGATTGTTGGCTTTTTTCATGTGGATTAATTTGAGTTCTCTATAGATCCTAGTTGTCAAGCTTTTGTCTGATTGGAAATATGCAAATATCCTTTCCCATTGTGTAGGTTGTCTCTTTGCTTTGGTTATTGTCTCCTTAGCTGTACAGAAGCTTTTCAGTTTAATGAAGTCCCATTTGTTTATTTTTGTTGTTGTTGCAATTGCCAGGGCAGTCTTCTTCATGAAGTCTTTCCCCAGGCCAATATCTTCCAGTGTTTTTCCTATGCTTTCTTGGAGGATTTTTATTGTTTCATGCCTTAAGTTTAAGTCCTTTATCCATCTTGAATCAATTTTTGTGAGTGGGGAAAGGTGTGGGTCCAGTTTCAGTCTTTTACATGTAGACATCCAGTTCTCCCAACACCATTTATTGAATAGGGAGTCTTTCCCCCAAGGTATGTTCTTGTTTGGTTTATCAAAGATTAGGTGGTTGTAAGATGTTAGTTTCATTTCTTGGTTTTCAATTCGATTCCAAGTGTCTATGTCTCTGTTTTTGTGCCAGTACCATACTGTCTTGAGCACTATGGCTTTGTAGTACAGACTAAAATCTGGTATGCTGATGCCCCCAGCTTTATTTTTGTTACAGAGAACTGCCTTAGCTATACGGGTTTTTTTCTGGTTCCATACAAAACGCAGAATCATTTTTTCCAAATCTTGAAAGTACGATGTTGGTATTTTGATAGGAATGGCATTGAATAGGTAGATTGCTTTGGGAAGTATAGACATTTTAACAATGTTGATTCTTCCCATCCATGAGCATGGTATGTTCTTCCATTTGTTAATATCCTCTGCTATTTCCTTTCTGAGGATTTCACAGTTTTCTTTATAGAGGTCCTTCACCTCCTTCGTTAGGTGTACTCCTAGGTATTTCATTTTCTTTGAAACTATGGTGGAGGGAGTTGTGTCCTTGATTAGCTTCTCATCTTGACTGTTATTGGTGTACACAAAGGCTACTGACTTGTGGACATTGATTTTATATCCTGAAACATTACTGTATTTTTTGATGACTTCTAGGAGTCTTGTGGTTGAGTCTTTGGGGTTCTCTAAGTATAAGATCATGTCGTCAGCAAAGAGGGAGAGTTTGACCTCCTCTGCTCCCATTTGGATTCCCTTTATTTCCTTGTCTTGCCTAATTGTATTGGCTAGAACTTCCAGCACTACGTTGAATAGTATAGGTGACAGAGGACAACCTTGCCTGGTTCCAGTTCTAAGAGGAAAAGCTTTCAGTTTTACTCCATTCAGTAAAATATTGGCTGTGGGTTTGTCATAGATAGCTTCAATCAGTTTTAGAAATGTGCCACCTATGCCTATACTCTTCAGAGTTCTAATTAGAAAAGGATGCTGGATTTTATCAAATGCTTTTTCTGCATCTATTGAGAGGATCATGTGATCTTTATTTTTGCCTCTGTTAATATGGTGGATAATGTTTATAGACTTGTGTATGTTAAACCAGCCTTGCATCCCTGGGATGAAGCCTACTTGATCATGATAAATGACTTTTTTGATGATAAGCTGTAATCTATTGGCTAGGATTTTGTTGAGAATTTTTGCATCTATATTCATGAGTGAGATTGGTCTGAAATTCTCCTTTTTGTTTGGGTCTTTTCCTGGTTTTGGTATCAGGGTGATGTTTGCTTCATAGAATGTGTTTGGTAAGATTCCTTCTTCCTCAATTTTTTGGAATAATTTCTGCAGTACAGGAATAAGCTCTTCCTTGAAGGTTTGATAGAATTCTGGAGTGAAGCCATCTGGACCAGGGCATTTTTTGGTTGGAAGATTTTTTTATTGTTTCTTTGATCTCAGTGCTTGAAATTGGTCTTTTCAGGAGCTCTATTTCTTCCTGGCTGAGTCTAGGGAGAGGGTGTGATTCCAAATATTGATCCATTTCTTTCACATTGTCAAATTTCTGGGCATAGAGTTTCTGGTAGTATTCAGAGATGATCTCTTGTATCTCTGTGGGATCAGTTGTTATTTCCCCTTTATCATTTCTGATTGAGGTTACTAGAGATTTTACTTTTCTATTCCTCGTTAGTCTGGCCAATGGTTTATCTATTTTATTTATTTTTTCAAAAAACCAACTCCTTGTTTCATTAATTTTCTGAATGATTCTTTTGTTTTCAATTTCATTGATCTCTGATTTGATTTTGGATATTTCTTTTCTTCTACTGAGTTTAGGCTTAGATTGTTCTTCTTTTTCCAATTCCATAAGATCTCTTGTGAGATTGTTGATGTGCTCTCTTTCTGTTTTTCGAATGTAGGCATCTAAAGTGATGAATTTTCCTCTCAAAACTGCTTTTGCAGTATCCCACAGGTTTTGGTAGCTTGTGTCTTCATTGTTGTTATGCTCAAGGAAGTTAATGATTTCCTGTTTTATTTCTTCCTGCACCCATCTGTTATTCAACAGAAGATGGTTTAATTTCCATGCCTTTGGGTGGGGTCAAGCATTTTTGTTAGAGTTGAGTTCCACCTTTAGTGCCTTATGGTCTGAGAAGATACAAGGTAAAATTTCAATTCTTTTGATTCTGTTGATTTTGTTTTGTGTCTCAGGATATGATCAATTTTGGAGAATGTTCCATGGGGTGATGAGAAGAATGTATATTCTTTATCTTTGGGATGGAGTGTTCTATATGCATCTATCAAGCACAGTTGTTCTAGGGTCTCATTTAAGTCTCTTATATCCTTGTTTAATTTCTGTTTAGAGGATCTGTCCAGCTCTGTAAGAGGAGTGTTAAGGTCCCCTGTTATTATGGTATTATCAGATATCATATTGCTCAGACTGAGTAAGGTCTGTTTCAAGAATCTGGGAGCATTTAAATTGGGTGCATAGATATTTAGAATTGAAATGTCTTCTTGTTGTATTTTTCCCTTGACCAATATAAAGTGACCATCTTTGTCTTTTTTGACTTTAGTTGCTTTAAATCCACATGTATCTGAAAATAAGATTGCAACTCCTCTTTTCTTCTGAATTCCATTTGCCTGAAAAATTGTCTTCCAACCCTTGACTCGGAGCTTTAATTTGTCTTTTGAAGCCAGGTGTGTTTCTTGCAGACAGCAAATGGATGGCTTGTGTTTTTTAATCCAGTCAACCAATCTATGTCTCTTCAGTGGGGAATTCAAGCCATTAACATTTATTGAGATAATTGATAAGTGTGGTAGTATTCTATTCGTCTTATTTGGTGAGAGTTCATTGCTTAGTTTTGTCTTTTGCATCAGTGAGGAGGTTTGGTTCTGTCCTTTAATTTCTGAGTTCATACTTTGCTGCTGATCCATTGTGGTGGTCAGTGTGCAGAACAGGTTGAAGTATTTCCTGTAGAGCTGGTCTTGTTGTGGCGAATTTGCTCAATGTTTGTATATCTGTAAATGATTTGATTTCTCCGTCAATTTTGAAGCTTAGCTTAGCAGGGTACAGAATTCTGGGCTGGAAATTGTTCTGTTTAAGTAGATTAAAGGTAGATGACCATTGTCTTCTTGCTTGGAAAGTTTCATTAGAGAAGTCTGCGGTCACTCTGATGGATTTGCCCCTGTAGGTCAACTGGCGCTTACTCCTGGCAGCTTGCAGAATCTTTTCTTTTGTCTTGACTTTGGACAGGTTCATCACAATGTGTCTTGGAGAAGCTCGGTAGAGTTGAGGCAACCTGGGGTCTGATAGCCCTCTGAAAGCAGTGTGTCAGAATCTTTGGTGATATTTGGGAAATTTTCTTTTATAATATTCTCTAGTATGGCTTCCATTCCTCTGGGGCATTCTTCTTCCCCTTCTGGAATTCCTGTAACTCGTATGTTGGAACGCTTCATAAAGTCCCATAATTCTGACAGTGAACGTTCTGCTTTCTCTCTCTTCTTTTCTGCCTCTTTTACTATCTGAGTTATCTCAAAAACTTTGTCTTCTACCTCTGAAATTCTTTCTTCTGCATGGTCTAACCTGTTGCTGATACTTTCCATTGCATCTTTAAGTTCCCTGATTGACTGTTTCATTTCCTTCAGCTCTGCTATATCCTTTTTATATTCTTCATATCGTTCATCTCTGATTTGATTCTGTGTTTGAATTTCCTTTTGGTTATTTTCCACTTTATTAGCAGTTTCCTTCATTGTTTCCATCATTTCTTTCATTGTTTTCAACATGTGTATTCTAAATTCCCTTTCTGTCATTCCTAACATTTCTGTATAGGTGGAATCCTCTGCAGTAGCTACCTCATGGTCCCTTGGTGGGGTTGCTCTGGACTGGTTCTTCATGTTGGCTGGAGTTTTCTGCTGATTCTTCCTCATGGGTGATTTCTTTTATCTGTTTCCTTGCCCTAATTTTCCTTTCACTTCCTCTTGCTCTTTAAGTTCTCGTGCCTATGGACTAAGGGTTACAGGACCAGAAGGGTGAGAAGGTTGAAGAGCAAAAAAGGGATGAAAGAAAGGAGGACCGAGTGATAAGAAAAAAAAAAAAAAGAAAAATAGAGAAAGGAGAGGGGGTGGGTAAAAGGAATATTGACAAAAAGAAGAGAGGCACAGAAAGAGGGAGACAGAGCAATATAGGTGTACAGTAGGGTACTTTGATACAACCTTAAAAAAAAAAACCACCTTCTGGGGGTGCCCAGTTGGGTGGTTCCCTTGAGGTCAGCAGCTCTTTGCTAACCTGATCAGACACATTACCCCACCTCCACCAAGTAGAGAGGAAAGACAAAAATGCTATAAATCAAACCAAAACAAGCAAACAGAAAACTTTACAGGATAAAATTGTCTGGAAAACCAAATAATAGCGGTAGAAACACTAACAAAAATGAAGTTCTAATTATTGAAATAGGCAGCAATGGGAAATTATAATTAAACTAGAAAAATTGAGAAAGAAAAAGGATCTGTATGGAAAAGGTTGAACTTAAAAAACAAAACAACAATCAACAACATCAAAATAAACAAAAAAACCCAACCAAACCCCCCCCCCAAAAAAAAAAACACAACCAAAAACAAAGCAGTATGTATATGTTATTGAATATTGTCTGGGCAACACGTGGTCTTCTGGGGTATGAGATGTTAATCACAGTTCTGATACGACTGGAGGCTGCTAGTTTCTCAAAGCCCAGCAGGTAGACACCCTAAATCTCTCTTCAGCCCACTTAAAGGGCACTTTGAACTTGTTCATTTACTGAGCAGAAGCTTTCTCAGGGAAGTGCTTGTCGCTGGAATCACTGCTGAAGTGGCTATCCACTTACCCTGTGTGCCAAAACTAGTCTCCCTCTGCCCCCAAGGGTTAGGGCTGCAAGGCGGCTCAGACCCCGCCCTTAGGCTACTTGGTCGCTGGGTTACCAGCTCCCACCGAATTCCAGCTCTGCGACCCTGAGGGCGGAGCTTGCCTGGGCAGATAGCTCACAATGGCTGCCTGCGACCCAGAGCCAAACACTATTAGCTCCGTCTGGCTCAGTGGCTCAGACTGGGGCCCTAGACAAAGGCCAAAGTTCTCTGCACTCCCGCTCAGGCTCTCCCCAAGGCAGTTCAGCTGAGTGCCAAGTCCAAAGACACCAAAACAGTTCACAGGTAAGGCCTTTCTGGTTTGCAGTCTCGCTGCTACTGAACTTACAGTTGCAGGCGGGTTTAGACGGATTGAACACACGCGACCACTTGCCAGTTTTCCACTGTTTTAGTCCTCCTCTTGGGGTCCAGAAGTCTCTCGCTGACTCCCTGTATCCTCTCAGGGGTGATGATAGGCAGATCCCACCAGCCAGAGATGCCTGGAGTCCTATCTCCCCAGACTCACGGTGCCCAGATGCAAGGAAGCTGTTACTCGGCTGCCATCTTGCTCCACCTCCATATTGTTAACAGCACAGACGTGGCATGATGCTGACCTGAATAAAAATTTTCAGTTAGGGGGTGGCGCCTGTGGCTCAGTGAGTAGGGTGCCGGCCCCATATGCCGAGGGTGGCGGGTTCAAACCCAGCCCTGGCCAAACTGCAACAAAAAAATAGCCGGGCGTTGTGGTGGGCGCCTGTAGTCCCAGCTACTCGGGAGGCTGAGGCAAGAGAATCACGTAAGCCCAAGAGCTGGAGGTTGCCGTGAGCCGTGTGGCGCCATGGCACTCTACCGAGGGCAGTAAAGTGAGACTCTGTCTCTACAAAAAAAAAAAAAAATTCAGTTAGGGCGATAATTGTATTGCTTATGAAATTATCAATCAGGAAGCATAAAACTCCCCCCTGTGGGTCATTAAGGGATCTGAATACAAATCTCTATTCTGCAGAGGTCCTCAAACTTTTTAAACAGGGGGCCAGTTAACTGTCCCTCAGACCGTTGGAGGGCCGGACTATAGTTTAAAAAAAGAACTATGAACAAATTTCTATGCATACTGCACATATCTTATTTTGAAGTAAAAAAACAAAACGGGAACAAATACAATCACACTGCCGCATGGGGCCCGCAGGCCATAGTTTGAGGACCCCTGCGACTGTGTAAGATGGTGGTGCTAAATTTAAACATGTTGGCACCCGCAGGGTCTGAGTCCTGTTTCCATTCTGTCCCTGGGGCCGTCATGGGGCACCAGAGTTCAGAGTGCGATGGGAGGTGGTGCTCAGTGGGGATTCAGACAGTCCCGAGTGCGCAGGGGGGCGGTGCTCACTGGGTCATGTTGTGAGGATCTGAGGGCAGAAACCAGAGTAACTTAAAATCAATTTAGTATCTAAAAGCTTCTGACACCCTGGATCAGCGGTTGTCAACCTATGGATCGCAACCCACAGGAACTGTATTAAAGGATTGCAGCATTAGGAAGGTTGAGAACCACTGCCCTAGATACTGAAGGACAGCTTCCCTTTTTCTCATCAAATTAGTAGTACTAAATAAATAGTTAATTTTTTTCAGCAAAAATGCTTCTCTTTTGAGTTGATTTTTGATTGTATTTCTGTTGTTAAGAGTTGTAGAAATCTGACTGGTTTCCTAGGACAGCACCACACACCTGGGGGCTCAGAACAGTTGGAACGTGCAGAGCCCAAAAGTGCAGGTCCTGGCATCTCAGAGCCGCAGTCCTCTGGGGACTTCGGGGAGGGTCACTCCTGCCTCTCATGTGTCCCTTGCTGTGACCTCATCACTCCAGTCTCCGCTCTGTCTTCATGAGGCTTCTCCCCAAGGGTCTGAGTCTGTGTTCAAGTTTCCTCCTTTTTAAGGACACTGTCATTCTGGTAGAGCCCGTGATGACATCACCTTGCCTTGCTCACATCTGCCGATACTTCCAAGCAGGTTGCACTCAAGGGTGGGGGGTTAGGAATTCAGCACAACTTTTTTTGTGGGGGGATGGGGTACACAATTAATCCATAATGTAGCTGTGAGCGAAGACTCTGGGAGGACCCCCCAGCACTGGGGGCCGTGCCCTGGGTGTGCACCAGCTATCTGTCACTGCAGAACAAATTGCCTCAAACTTACTAGCTCACGATAACCAGCAATAAACACCATGCCCTCCAAGTGTCCCTGGGCAGGAAACCTAGAAGCTTCCCTGTGTGCTCCTGGCCCTGCCTGGTGGCTGCAGTTAGGGGTCTCTGGTGCTGCTGTGGCACAGGTCCAAGGTGCCCTATCTAGCGGGAGGCTGGTGCTGGGTGCAGGTGGGGGCCTGGCGCTCCCTCAGACCTGACACTCAGACCCTCCCGTTATGTCTTCCCCACCCCAGGCTGTGGTTGGGATAGTGAGCTTGGCCTTGACCTCTGGGAGAAGCTTCCTTGTCTTCTTCACAGGGCAGTCTGTGAACTCTGCAGTGGTCTGGTGCAGGCCTGGGGGTTTCCAGACCTTCCCCAGGCCAAGCATCACTCCTTTTTTTTTTTTTTTTTTTTTGTAGAGACAGAGTTTCATTTTATGGCCCTTGGTAGAGTTCCATGGCATCATACAGCTCACAGCAACCTCCAACTCCTGGGCTTAAGCGATTCTCCTGCCTCAGCCTCCCGAGTAGCTGGGACTACAGGCGCCCGCCACAACGCCCAGCTATTTTTTTTTTTTTTGGTTGCAGTTCAGCCGGGGCCGGGTTTGAACATGCCACCCTCGGTATATGGGGCCGGCGCCTTACCGACTGAGCCACAGGCGCCGCCCATGTCACTCCTTTTCCTAGAACTGCGATCATACCAGGACAGTGGTCTTTTCTCCTCCCAGGTGAGTGGTCGTTTCTCCTCCCAGGAGAGTGGTCTTTTCTCCTCCCAGGTATGGAAACTGCAGAATCTGCTGACCTTTGCTCCTCACAGGATCAGGCATCTTGTCTGGAAACTGTGGCTCAGCGTTGCAAGCTCTGGGGTGACCGGAGGCATGCCAGGCACAGTGTAGGCCCTGGGCTGAAGTTCCAGCTCCTGTTCTTTATTTTGGGAGCTGAAGGGCTGGCAGCAGGGCCAGAAAGATTTGGGGTGGTTTGCAGCACCGGAGCCCAGAGATTCAGAACCAGCATACAGAGACCATGACGCTCTAAGCAGCAGGAGAAGAGGTAGGGGTACGGCTGAGAACCCCGTGCCCCAGGATTCCCAGGCATAGACAGCATCACCCTCATGGGAACTGGGACCTTTGAGGGCACAGGGAGGGAGCAGGGCCACGCAGCAGGGTCAGCTGCCTCCCACCTGCTCCCCAGGTTGCCCTGGGCACCTTCCCTGCCTCTGTGGTGGGTACAGCCACGGGGGGCTCTGACCGGCTTCCCCCATGGAGGCCACAGTCGCCTCTTCAGGGCTCTCCTGTTTCCCCAGTCCCTGCCACAGCCTGGCAATGGGCCCTCTGTCAGAGCCCCCCAATCTGTGGGAGGGCACTCTGATCCCCAGGGGACCCCGGCAAACCCCACTTTGCCTCCCTGCTATCAGCTTTGGTCTGGCTCCTTCCTCTGGTGGCAGCTTGGTAGAGTTACAGTCTACCCCCAGCACTGCAGCCTAACTGGGAGCCTCCGCAGGCCCAGGCTGGTCACCCTGCACACTGGCTTCTGTGGTCCTTTGGGCTGCTGCGGGCAGTGCATCCTCCCCTCAGGTCCGTTACTGCCCCAACTGCCCCATAACCCTCTTGCCTCTGTCCCATGACCCCCCATCTGGCCTGGGATGGCCATGCACTCCAACAGCAGCAGCCCCACACTGTTGTCCTCTGCCTGTGGGCCACAAAGGGCTGTGGGGACCCTGGGCATGGGGGCAGGGGGTGAGGGACCAGCACTGGGGGGCTTGGAGAGGCCACAGGCCAGTGTCTACAGGTAACCACCCTGGGGTGGGACTGTGTCTCCTGGCTGTCCCAGGAAGATCAGGCAGTGTCTGTCTGGGATTTCCCCTGTGACTGTCTCCTGAGGTGGCCCTCACCAGCCCCCTGGGGTCCAGGCAGACAGGGAGCTGCCTGCACCAGGTGTGTGTGAGACCCCTGAGGACACTCATCACCCAGTGGTGGCTGTGATGGAGAAGCAGAGATGTGGGTGTCCCTCCTCAGGGCTCTGCTTGGTGGGGCTAACAGGGGACAAGAGTGGGCTGTTGTCCGGCTCATCTGTACTACACCCTGGTGGGAATTCAGGGCTCCACAGAACCTCAGGGCCTGGCCTGAGCAGCCAGCACGCATCTTGGTTAGTGCCCGGCTAGCGCTTCTAAGTCTGTGGGCAGTGTCCCCAGCTCTTGAGGCTCCAGGGCAGCCTCAGGTACTGGCTCTGTCTGGCCTCAGCCCCTCTCAGGTCCTGTCCCCACAGAGGAACAGAAGTGACAAGAGGCAGCTCACGTTGGCCCAAAGCTGACTTGTGTGGCAGACAAGGGGCTGGGGCAGGCATGTCCCCACTGGGTCCTTGGGCGGTGTGACACTATGGCTGGTTGAGTGACTCCCGGACAAAGAGGCAGTGGGGCACAGGGGGCCTGGAAGGAGAGCCTGCCCAGTGAGCAGGAGCAGAGGGAGGGCAGGGCTGGTGCCGTGAGGGGCAGCCAAGGGTGGGTGGGTGGACTGTGGGAGCAGCCACCAGTGGGACCTGCAATGAGGGCAGAGCAGGGACCCCTGGGCGTGTGTGAGTCGGAGAATTTCTCTGACAGCATGAGGGTGTCACCGTCCTTGCAGGGCCCACTTTGTGTCCCCAGAGAGGACACCCAAGGCAGTGCCCGAAAGTGGCCCACACAGGTAGGTGCAGATGGGCCCCTCATGACTGACAGCCAGTGTGGTGGGGCCCACAACCCCGCATTTCCAACGAGCTCCTCACAGCATCAATGACACTGACCAGAGGCCACAGTAGCAGGGCCTAAATTAGTGGACACTCTTGATAGGAACAAGTGGCCACTGACCATGCCTCCAAGCCTGCTGAGTCCAAGGACTTCCTAGCAATGCCTCCTTCATTCCAGAAAACCTCAGGAAGCTACAGCCTGGCCTGCTTCTCACCACGACCCACCCACCACACTGATGCACCCCAGGTATGTGCTGGTCCCTTCAGACAAGAGCCCTTGAGAGGGTGACCTGGCATGGCCGCACACTGGCAACAAGTGGCCAACCTCCCTATGGCCACCACAGGGCCAACTATGCACTGCTCAGCAGCCTACAGAGCTGCCTCTCAGGAGGGCAGGGGACAGCCGCTCAAAGCCACACTGGGCACTGCCCGGAGGCCCGCAGAGCTGCCTCTCAGGAGGCAGGGGACAGCTGCTCACAGCCACACTGGGCACTGCCTGGCAGCCCGCAGCGCTACCTCTCAAGAGGGCAAGGGACAGCCACTCATGGCCACACTAGGCACTGCCCGGTGGCTCTCAGAACTGCCTCTCAGGAGGGCAGGGGACAGCCACTCACGGACACACTGGGCACTGCCTGGTGGCCTGCAGAGCTGCCTCTCAGGAGGGCAGGGGACAGCCGCTCACAGCCACACTAGGCATTGCACGGTGGCTCTCAGATCTGCCTCTCAGGAGGGCAGGGGACAGCTGCTCATGGGAGCTTGTTGGTTGGTTTGTTCTTTGTCCATTTCTCATTTGACACAGAGCAGACTGGAGCTCCTGTGAGTACCAGGTTCAATGCCAAATGCTGTCCCTGCCTGCCCAGGTGAGAGACAATTAAAATCTGGGGCCTGGTCTCCCATTTCTAGCCTGTGCTCACGATTGCAATTCCCTTCAAAAGGAAAGACAGAATTATTGGGGTGTATACATGTCTAGGGCAGAGTTGGGTGCACCCCAACTCTCAGGCAGTGAGGATCTCAGGCAGTGAGGAGGGAAGTCCTCACTGGGCTCATTGACGTGGCATTTTCTCTCCACTGCATGACTTATACTGAAGTTCTATGATATTTTTTAACCACCAAAATATATGTACTATTTGGGCCCAACCCAGGTGTTGGGGCAAAAGCATCTAAAATAGGCCCCAAGTGCTGGCTCCCACGGATGGCCCAGGAGGGCCCAGTGCTTGGTTGTGTAGGGTGTAGGAGACCAGTGCCACTGTTCTTCCTTCCCAAGGTCCCCCAAGGCCAAGGTGTGGGTCAAGGTCCTTTAACCCTAAGGAGACACTCCTTGGGAACAGGAGAGAACAGGGCACCAGGTTGTCTCAGGCTAAGAGCAGTGGGGGTTTCTGTAGCCCTACATCAGTGAGGCCAGTGACTGGCAGACCGCTGTGCTCAGAAGGCGCCTCATGACTGGACGGAGCCTTATAAGTATTCTCGGGACTCGGCACAGGCTCTAAGAATAGCCTCCGGGCGCTGCCTTTGGACAGGCTGGCGCCATGGTCCCGAGGGGAGTGCCAGGGCCACCAGACCAGGGGCTGGTCAGTCCCATATGCAGTCCAGGTTCCCTCCCACCAACCCGCCTACTTTGGGGTCTCCTGAGGCTGCAGGAAGGGCAGGGGAGGAAGCAGAGGTGACTGTCAGGTGCAGACTGGGCTACTGTCCTGACACTGAGCCCTGGGCCAGATATTGCCCCCCTGGGACCAGACTAGGATTCAACCCTCCCACCACATCTCACAGGCCAGTGTACGCCCGTGATGCTATTTAAAAATGTGTGAAGTAAATTCCAAAGACGTGGAAACAACCTAAATGTCCATCAACCCAGGAAAGGATTAACAAACTGTAGTTTATGTATACCATGGAATACTATTCAGCCATAAAAAGATGGTGACTTCACATCTTTTGTATTAACCTGGATGGACACGGAACACATTCTTCTTAGTAAAATATCGTAAGAATGGAAAAGCAAATATCCAATGTATTCAATACTAATAGGAAGCCAGTAGACGATGTAATGCATGCCCACATAGGAGGAAAACTCATTTCAATTCAACTTAGGGAGAGAGGGAGTAAGAGAGGGAAGGGGGGTGTTCCTTCTGAATGGGCTCGGTATGGGAGTGTTTGGACACCGTTTAAGTGCAGGACATAACAAGAGGGACCTAACAAATTCAAGTATTGTGACTGGTTGTATCCTCAGATTAACCTGAAATTAAAAAAGTAATAATATGAAAATAAATGTGCGAAGTAAAACATGTAGGATCAGAGACCAATCATGCTGACATATGGCAGGGACACAGATTTCTGTGGGAACGCAGGCACCAGTCAGTCCAGCAGCCACCCGACTTCATCCCGTTCCACAGACGCCACAGCTCCACCCACGAGCCCAGAGGACATGAGCCAGGACGTCCCAGATCTGCCTGAGGTGGGGGGTGGTCACCAATGAGGTTCACAGCCACTCTTGCCCTGCATCTGTCCACCCGACCTGCCCTCTGCCCACACACCCCCTCTCGTGAACATTCTCACACAAACTCCACGCACCTCACACCACTCTCACGCACACTCACACAGTCTCATTCTCAGGCACACACACTTACACAACTCTCATGTACACGCACACATACTCTCATGCACACACCTTACACAACTCTCACGCACACTCATACAGTCTCATTCTCAGGCACACATTCTTACACAACTCTCATGCACACTCACACACACATTCTCACTCTCATGCACGTGCTCTCTTACATGTGACTCTCCTGCACACACACACACACACTCACTCTCATTCGCACACACTCTCATACATGACTCTCATGCACTGTCTCACACACACTCACTCTTCTTCTTTTTTTTTTTTTTGCAGTTTTTTTTGGCCAGGGCCGGGTTTGAACCCACCACCTCTGGTATATGGGGCCAGCGCTCTACTCCTTTGAGCCACAGGCACCGCCCCTCACACACACTCTTACACGTGACTCTCCTGCACGCACACACACACTCTCTCTCACGCACTCACTCTCATACATGACTCTCATGCACACTCATGTGTACTGTCTCACACGCACTCAGGCACACTCACTCTTGCACATGACTCTCATGCACACGCACTTTCAGGCACACTCCCCTATTCTAACTGGAGTGGCCCCTTCCCCCTTAGGGCAGGGGGTCCCTTCCTGTTTCCCTTGTGCCTGGGGATGGGCTGCAATCTGGTGCCCTTTGACCTTGGCCTTGGCTCAGAAATGAGGCACGGAAACCCTGCTGCCCAGCGGAAAGACACCTGCCCTCAGACCCAGGGTCTGGCAGCTCCCTGTAAATGGCCATGGGAGACAGTGGGGCAGCACCGCCCATCCTGGCAGGGGGCCCAAGTCTTAGAGCCCAGCCCAGGAGAACCACCAGTGGGGGCAGTGCAGGGCCTGGAAGGCTCCAGAGCAGCAGAGTAGAACAGCCAGACACAGGGGAGGGGGCCGCAGGGAGTCGGCAGGAAGGGCTGGGCAGGGGCAGCATGGGGGACGGGAGAAGAGGCTGAGCTGGGCTGCAGAGGGACCTGGCTCTTCAGGGTCGGCCCCCAAGTGCCCCGGGCTGTCAGGGACAGTCCCCCCGGCAGTTGCCCACCTGCTTAGTGTGGCAGTGCTGGTGGTGACCAGAGCCACGTGGACCCCAGCTTGGGAGGTGTCTCCAGGGTGTGGATGTACCTTCCTGAGGGCAGGAAAGATAGGAAGATCCTCTAGAGGGGCCTGAAGCCTCCACCCTGGTGGTGAGACCCAGTTCCCAGCTAGAGGGGCCACAGAGGGGCTCTACCCACACTGCGGGGGGATGGGGGGTTGGAGGCGGGACTTGGCGTTTTGCAGAGCAGAGCTGCACTTGCAGGATGGCACCAAGTGTTGGCTGCTCTGGACACCTGTGCTCCTCCATGAGTGCCTCCCACCCTCCCTGACCTCAGCAACCACTCAGCTTTTTATGGGCTCCATAGTGTTGCCCTTTCCTGAATGTTGTGCACCTAGAACCTTGCAGTGTGCCGCCTAGCAGGCTGGTTCCTCTCACTTAGCAACGTGCATTTAAGGCCCCTCAGTGTCTCTTCTTGACTTCCACTTAGCTCTGAATAATGCCCTGTTGTCTGGGCATACCAGTTTATTTTTCCATCCATCTACTAAAGGAATCTTAGTTCCTTCCAAGTTTTGACAAGTATGAGCAAAGCTGCCGTAAACACCCTCATGCAGGTTGTCGTATGAACGTGAGTTTTCTGTAAGCTGGGGAAATAAGTGAAGTGAGTTTTACTCCTTGAACTTCAATCGCCAGATTGCACGGTGAGAGTGTTTCCTAAGAAACAAGCAAACTGGCCTCCAAAGTGGCCACCGCGTTCTGCCCCCCCCCTGGTGAAAGGGCGTCACTGCGTGGCCACCCCATCAGCACTTATCATCCAGGTGCTAGATGCGTCAGCCACTGTTTGCAGTGAGGCGTCACCCCCTCAGGAACGAGTCGTGGAGCCCCCCGAGTGCCCATGGCTGTCCCTGGTAAAGTATGTGCAGGGCTTTTGCTCCCCTTTTAATCAGATTGTTTTCTTATTAAATTGTAAGAGATCTTTGTATATTTTTAATAATAGTCCATTATTGGATGTGTCTTTTGCAAACATTTTCTCCCATTCTGGACTTATCTTCTCATCCTCTTGACATGGTATTTGGCAGAGCAGAAGATTTTAATCTTAATGAGTCCAGCTCATCAGCCATTTCTTCCATGGTCCTGCCTCTGGAGTTGTATATAGAAGTCCACCAAATCCTAATGCATCTCAATTTTCCCCCTGTGGATGTTTACTTCGATAAGAAACTGCTGAACTGGCGCCCAAAGTAGCTGCACCATTCTGCATTCCTGCTGGCAACGAATGAGTCACCATCCAGGGCTCACAGCTCTGCACCTGACACCTAGTCCTGGGACCCAGTCTGAGTTAATGTTTGTGGAGAGTTTATGGTTTGTGTCCAGATTCCTTTCTTTCTTTTTGCGTTTGGATGAGCAGTGGTTCCAGACCACTATGGAAAAGGCGATCTCTGCCCTGTGGGTTGCCTGGTTTGTGGTTGAAGTCCAATGACTGTGTTTGTGTGGGTCTGTGCCAGCCAGAGAGACAGAGCGGACAGGGTGAACAGCTGGGGAGGGAAAATATACACACATAGAGGGGGGACAACGTACACTGACACAGAGGGGACAACGTACACTCTGACACAGAGGGGACAATGTGCAGACACAGAGGGGACAATGTGCACAGACACAGAGGGACAATGTGCAGGCACAGAGGGGACAATGTACACTGACACAGAGGGGACAATGTGCAGACACAGAGGGGACAATGTACAGACACAGAGGGGACAACGTACACTGACACAGAGGGGACAATGTGCAGACACAGAGGGGACAATGTGCACAGACACAGAGGGGACAATGTGCAGACACAGAGGGGACAATGTGCAAAAACAGAGGGGACAACGTACGGACACAGAAGGGACAATGTGCAGACACAGAGGGGACAACGTACGGACACAGAAGGGACAATGTGCAGACACAGAGGGGACAATGTGCAGACACAGAGGGGACAATGTGCACAGAGACAGAGGGGACAATGTACAGACACAGAGGGGACAATGTGCACAGAGACAGAGGGGACAATGTACAGACACAGAGGGGACAATGTGCAGACACAGAGGGGACAATGTGCACAGAGACAGAGGGGACAATGTACAGACACAGAGGGGACAATGTGCACAGACACAGACGGGACAATGTGCAGACACAGAGGGGACAATGTGCACAGACACAGAGGGGACAACGTACGGACACAGAAGGGACAATGTGCAGACACAGAGGGGACAATGTGCAGACACAGAGGGGACAATGTGCACAGAGACAGAGGGGACAATGTGCAGACACAGAGGGGACAATGTGCAGACACAGAGGGGACAATGTGCACAGAGACAGAGGGAACAATGTACAGACACAGAGGGGACAATGTGCACAGACACAGAGGGGACAATGTGCAGACACAGAGGGGACAATGTACAGACACAGAGGGGACAATGTGCAGACACAGAGGGGACAATGTGCACAGATACAGAGGGGGCAATGTGCAGACACAGAGGGGACAATGTGCAGACACAGAGGGGACAATGTACAGACATAAAGGGGACAATGTACAGACACAGAGGGGACAATGTGCCACCCCGCTCCTGAGGCCATGTCCATCCCGCCGCTCAGGGCATTGTCCACCCCACTGCTGAGGGCCGTGCCCACCCTGTTCCTGACGGCTGGCCATCCATGCTCAGCCCGGTCCGATGCCAGTGTCCTGCAGAGACACCCTCACACACACAGAGTGATGTGGAACTAGACACCCAGCCATCTGGTGTTCAGGGCCGCGTTCAGTTGGCACCAGAGTTGACCCTCTGGGTGCAATCTCTGGCTCTTTTCTGTCTGCTGACCTCTTTGTTCCCCCTCTAGTATAGTCTGATCATTGTAGTTTGTGGCAAATCTTGAGGCAGATGCTGTCGTCTCCAGCTTCCTCCTGCTGTGTGCCATCCTCTCGTCACCTTCAGAAGAGTGGTGGTATCCCCACTCCCTTGCTCGATTCCGTCAGAAACCTGTGGAAATTTGACTGTGATTGCTCTCAGCACAGGCGTCAGCCTGAGAGAACCGACACTGTCATACTTTCCAGTCTCTTCACCTTCCCACTGTGAACATGGTCTGTCTCAGGGTCTGAGTCTAAACCCTGAGCTATTCTCACCTGCCTCCTGTGCTCTGTTGGTCCCAGGCAGGGAACTCAGGGAGCAGAGGCTGGCTGGTGTTCTGGGCTGAGAGGGATCCCCACAGGCACAGATAGGTCTGGGCTGGCAGGGTCCAGAGGGGCCTGTGAGCCACAGACACTTTGACCGTTTGTACAAGCCCAGGACTGGTACGTTTGGGTGAGGAGGTGGAGGTGACACCAAGTGTGCAGATGACAGCTGTGGTGGGCTAGGGCAAAGGCCCTCACTGACCTTTCTGGAGACTCTAAAGTGCTCAGGGTGCTGGCGCAGCCAGCAGGGCCCTGCTCAGACCGACCTGATGTTTCCTACAGCCGACAGTCAGGCAGGGTCAGGGAGTGAGTCCCACCTGCTCCAGGCGGACATAGGCTCCAGGGTCCAGAGAGGCTGCCCCAGGGTCCTCTGCCATCTGGTCGTTGGCCTCCCACAAATGTGGCCTCCCTCCCTCTAGGGAAGACCTGTGTTTCTGTGGTCACCAAGCAACTGACAGGCATCTATTTATTTTGGCAGGAAGGATTTTCCAGGAAATGAGAAGTGCATGAAATTGTTTAGTCTTCTTTCTGCCGGTTCCGGGAAAGCTGATCATAAATCATGCTTAGAAGAGCCGCTGAGAGGGGCTCAGGGTGCAGACACCCTCACCTGGGTGTCGGCTTCTCCCCCAGGTGCTCTGCCAGCTCACCTTGGTGGGCAGCACCTGGGAGGCCAGAGTTCTGGCTCTTGTCACCTGCCACCGTCCATCCACCTGCACACCGGGGGTCCTGTGGGCATACACATGTGTACAGTGTATGTGTGCGCCCTGGGAGTCCTGTGTATATACATGTGTGCACACGTGTACATTGTGTGTGCCCTAGGGGTCCTTGTACACACACATGCATGCACATGTGTGCAGTGTGTGCCCTGGGGTCCTGTGTGCATACATAAGTGTACATTGTGTGTGCCCTGGGGGTCCTTATACACACACACAAAAGCACGTGTGTGTAGTGTGTGCCTGTGGGGTCCTGTGTGTGCATACTTGTGTGCACATGTGTACAGACCCATGCATGCCTGTGAGCAGGTGTAGTTATGTCCACGACCTGGGAAGGTGCCCAGCAGGGAGTCCAGTTCCCTCTGCAGCCAGGGGCAGATCCCGTCCATGCCCAAGCCCAGCATCACTTGTAGGCCTGCCCTTGTCCCTGGAAATGTCTGGGAGTGGCCATGGGGGGAGAACCAGCTGGTTCCCAGGGGCAGCTGCTGGGGCATGGCAGGATCACTGCCTCTTTTAAGGACAGTGGGTAAGGACTATAGGAGGTGCTATCTGGCCTGGATTCAGATGTCCAGCCTAAATCTGCATGGGGTGGGGGGGTGGGGCTCAGCCCGGAGAAAGCACCTTTGAGAGACCTCGGACAAGCAATAGCAGGACTGGCCCAGCTCTGCCTGAGCTCTGGACAGCAGGATGGAAGTGGACCAGCTGGCTCGCCTTGCACTGCCATTATTTTGTTTTTAATTTTCTGGTCCACGTAGATGCCCAGGAAAAGCAGATATTTTGGAAATCTCAGAGCCATGACTCGTTATCAGCAATTACTCCTCTTGCAAATGAGCCCCAGAAGCTTCTCTCTGAGCAGGCTGAATGTCCCCTGTCTTGTCCCCTTATTTTAGAGAAGTTTGAATAAAATGCACCTCCTGGTTTCCAGCGAGAGGCCTCATTCCAGAGGCTGTTGTAACAAAGTACTCCAGACTCTGAAACCCAGAACCAGGGCTAGACAGCCTGTCAGCTCCCGTGGCCCCGGGCAGGGTTCTTCCTGCCTCTCCGGCTCCTGGCAGTGCCCGTGTCCCTGAGCTGGTGGCCGCAGCACTCCAGCCTCTGCTTCTGTGGTCACACGGCCCCTCCTCTGGGTGTTTCAAGGACACTCACGATGCCACCTGGGCCCCTAGATACCCAGGGTGGTAGCCTTGCCTCAAAACCCTAACTTTTTGGATGGTTTACTTTGAAAACAACTCTTCTGGGGAATTCTGAAGGTTCTGAATGAAGTAACATAAAATCAGTCTTGAGTTGCTTGGCAAAATAAAAATATTCAATTAAGCAGCGGAGATGGCAAAAACATACCCAGCTACAAGCCAAGTGTTGTACTAAGACACTTAAATTCTGAAAACTGAATATCAACAACCCCTAATTATAGTTATAATCTTAAAAGGACATTAAATACATTTAAACCCCTAGTCTTCCAAAACACTGAGACCCAAAAGCTGGGCGAGTGGTTTATCAGTAGCCACACAGGCCTGGGGCAGCTCAGAGGTCCGGTCTGAGGGGTTCGGCAAAGGGAGGCGTCTGGCCAGACACACGACTGGGGGAGGGACAGTGCCTGGTTTTTCCCTGCTGCCTGTCTCATGTTCTGCCTCAAAGACAGTCCAGATTATGGCGCCACCACGTGAACTGCCATTTATAACAAAACATATATTGTTTGGAAGCCAAATTTTTGCTTCATTTGAGTAAAGAAAGTTCTAACTTAGTAACCGTAGAAAACACAACTCCTGTTTTAATCATGGCAATGGGCAGGGAGGGAGCTAGAGCATCCTACAGGCCGTTAGAGGCGCCTGGGTTTGTGTGCAGGTCACATGCCATGACCTTGATTTGGAGTTGGGGAGGAGGTAACCTGCCTGTGACAGCGCCTGGACAGGCCACTCTGTCCTCCCACACTGCAGCCTGGCTGGGGTGCCCAGCTGCCATGAGGTGCTCGGTGCACTGTGAGACACACACGGGGTGAAGCAGCCACATATTCTGCCAGCAGCTCTACCAGCGACGTGGCCCTTGTTATGTTTTAGATCTCAAGGCAGAATCTCAATCTCAGCACCTGGTTTCATCCTATTTTCTTCAGAAAACTCTCTAGTTTACTTGCGTACACAAGAAGACATGTGCTCCCCTATGTACCCTGTGACATGTGGCAGAAATGCGCACCAGGTGTGCCCTGGGCTGTCGGGCCTGGGGAAGGTTGCTAAAACGCCTGAAAAGGCTACTTTTCACTTACAAATAACATTTGCAAATTATTCTCCAAGTACGGATGTGGTCCTAGCAAACTTTTATAAATATAGTTTGAGAAAACAGCAGCAAAGGTTTTTAATAGAGGCTGTCTTGAGGATTTTCCTGGTAGATTTTGTTAACACGTGTGTTATTTAAAACAGGCGTATTATTTTGGATCATGGGAACAGAAACGGATCTAACTGTTGATACATATCCACAGTTCATGCTGGGGAGACCCCCAGGAGAAATCGTGGCAGGTAGGGAAAAAATACATTATTCAAGGAGATGTAGGAATCTGAGAGCAATCAGCTTCTTTTTTTTTTTTTTGGCCGGGGCTGGGCTTGAACCCGCCACCTCCGGCATATGGGACCAGTGCCCTACCCGTTGAGCCACAGGCACCACCCAGCAATTAGCTTCTTTACCTTCTCTTTGTAGGGCAATCAGAAGCTAGAAAGGTGAGCACACGAATCAGGAGGAAAGACTATAAATTAGCCAATAAAGCAATGTGGAGTTAAGGTGCAAAGATATAATTTTTCTCTCCTTGTGTTTTCAGCATCAAAACATGTAAATATCATGGGTAGCAATTCTGACAAAACAAGTCTGAATGTTCATACATTTTTTTTAAGTGTTGAAAGTTAAAGCAAGACCTTTTTCAGACCCATGATCAAACATTTTGGTAGAAATTGCAGGTTTGCAGAGGTGGCCACTGAGCAGCTGAGAAGCACACTCTGGCCCGTCACCCACCACCGGCTTCCGCCACAGAAACTGCCCTCAGTGTCATCCGCCTGGCCATGGTGCACATGCCTGTCTGGGCTGGGGTCTGCTCTCTTTTTCCACTGCCTTTATTTCAGAATGGATTTTCCTTGGCCCAGCCACACACCACTTAGTGTACCTGTCCCCTTCCTCTCTGGGGACAGCCTCTTAGCTTCTCTCTGGCCCGGCCTGCTACGTTCCAGCAGCTCTCTCAAGTTCTGCTTTCAAGGCAATCCTGGCTTCTGACCACTCTCCCCAAGCTTCTCTGCTTTGCCTCCAGCCACCATCTGTCACCCATCTCAGCAGACAGGTTGGCCTGGCTGCCCTGCCCTGGGGAAGAAGGGGACAAGGTTCTGACTGCTTCCTCCTCTCCCCCGACAGTTTGCTTCCTGGATTCACAGGATGAGCAACCAGTTTGAGAATAGCAGAGTGGACCCTGGAGGTGGACCCAGTTGCCTCCCCAGGCCGCCACCACCTTCTGCCCTCCGAGACAGTCTCCTCAGGACCCTAATGTAATCCCATCCACAAAGACCCCTTTTCCAAACAAGGTCCCATTCACAGCTTCTGGGGATGGAACATGAATGTGGGGAGCTCATTGACAGCAAGTCTGGGGCTGCTGAAAGTGTCAATGCTCATGCACATCAGGAAAGTGAAGTGTCTCCCTCATGGGAAGAGAGGGTCAGGCACCCTCGCCCACTGCACACCCCGCCCACAGTGCACTTGTCCAGCCTGTGGTGTCATCAGTAGACCGCCCCAAGGGCTCTAGCTGGCCTCAGCCAAGCCCACAGCTCGCCATCCCTGCTCGGCTCGGCACGCCGCTTTGCAGCTCTCTCCGCATGTGTGTGGTCAGGGTTTACAAGAGTCCCTCTCCACGGCTCCAGCACCCTGTAAACACATGGCCCTGCTCTCAGCTGTGTAACTGGATTCAGAGCCCAGCCCGTGGACACCCCAGACAGGCTTGCAGAGCACAGAGGGAACAAGGC
The DNA here is from genome assembly GCF_027406575.1 of Nycticebus coucang. Taxonomy (NCBI): domain Eukaryota; kingdom Metazoa; phylum Chordata; class Mammalia; order Primates; family Lorisidae; genus Nycticebus; species Nycticebus coucang. The sequence continues at coordinate 1,367,246 of NC_069795.1, forward strand.
AGTCCACAGATGGGGCACATGCGTGATTGTGTGTGTGCATATGTGTGTACCAGCATCCTCAGGGAGTGCACTGTGGCGCTCTCACTGTTCTGTATGGAGTGGCTCCATCTTCCCACATATGTGTGCCCCTGGAGTGTATGCAGGTATGTGATCATGCATGTGTGTGCTCCTGGAACATGTGCATGTGTGTGGTAATACAGATGTGTGATTGTGCATGTGTGTGGTCATGCACGTGTGTGCTTCTGGACTGTGCATGTGTGTGCTCCTAGAGTGTGTGCACATGTGTGGTCATGCTTGTGTGTGCTTGCACACATGTGTGGTATATACTGCTGCCCCAGCTCCATCTTCCTCGCCTCTGCCCCACCCTCCTGCCACCAGTACTGCCTGTCCTGAGTGGAAGGTGACAAAGGCTGTGGCAGATACACGGGCCTGTCTCAGTGTCAGGACCACCTGTGGCTCAATCCTCTGCAGCACCAGGGGTGAGAGGAGGCCTGGGAGGCTCCCTCTGTCCTCCAAATGAATGGCAAATGTCAAATGGCGGAGGAAAATAGTTCCTACACCTAATCATGTCCGGGAGAGGCTGGAGTGGGTGCTGGGAGTGTATGCTAACGGGGACAAGGGCCCTTTGTCCTCTTGGAGCAGCTGTGGCTGCAGAAGTAGAGAGACTGGCCGTCTGGTCGCCTGGCCTGCCCAAGACAGGGAGCTCCCCTGTCATGTGAGTGCCTGGGGCCCAGCCCCCCTCACCGTCCCTACTGTCGGGGGGAGGAAGAGCTGCAGAGTGGGGGCACTCTCCACCCATGGAACGTTTTCAGGCCAAGCCATTCACAAATAGGGTCATTTCTAATTGCTGCTTGGAGCTGCCATGACTAGAGACAGACCATTTATGTTCACTTTGGCTGCAGCCAAGTCCTGGGCCTGAGTGGGAAACAATCATGGGGGGTGGCAGACTAGCCTGCTGAGTGTGGGCACCTTCCGCATTTCAGAGACAGCTGCTCCTCCTCCCACAAAGGCAGGGAGGGAGGCAAGTGGGGGTGGAGGGTCCCTGTAGGAGGCATGGAAGGGGTGGGACAGCAGCTCCCAGGCAGGGCTGGGGGTAGGGGTCAGGAGGCCACTTGCATGAGGGGGACAGGGCTGAGCAAATCAGCAAACGCACTGTGGCACTGGCCAGACCCCTCCCATTAGAGAGGGCACATACAGAAAGAAAGGGGAACCACGGGAACCCCTGAGGTGCTGGGTTCAATTTGCAGGCGTTTGTGGGAGGACACAGTTCTCAATATGAACAGACACAGACTACGGATGCACACACACGCCCACACATGTCTACCTCTGCCCATGGGGCCTGGGGGACGCGTTGTCTTGGGACTGGAATGTGCCTTGCTCCAGATCTTGTTCTAAACCCCATGGCCCACTGAGAGGGACCAGGGCTCACAAAGATGTGGCTGATTCCAAGGCTGGGGCCAGAGCGTCTTATACCAAGGAAGAAAGCAACAAAATGCTAGAGAAAAAAGTGGACAATTTCTAAAACGTCACCGAAACCAGCCTGAAGGGACTTCCATTGGGATAAGTTTATGCACGATAATAAAATACACAAGGATGGGTGGTGCCTGTGGCTCAGTGGACAGGGTGCCGGCCCAATATAGTGAGGGTGGCAGGTTCAAAGCCGGCCTTGGCCAAAATACAAGTTGGATCTATCATGTGTAGAGCACAAATGTCCTAATGTTATAATTGGGTAAATGAGGTGAAAGCTATATTGATTAGTATGATGTAAACACTCCAATTTGTACAAATAATCAACACGCTGAAATTGGCATAAATGTATTTATTATCTATGTGCAAAAGACTTAAAATAAAAAAAACTTAAAAAAAAAACCCAAAAATGCAACAAAAAATAACCAGGCATTGTGGCAGGCACCTGTAGTCCCAGCTACTCCAGAGGCTCAGGCAAGAGAATCACCTAAACTCAAGAGCTGGAGGTTGCTGTGAGCTGTGATGCTACAGCACTCTACAGAGGGTGATGAAGTGAGACTCTGTCTCTAAAAAAAAACAAACAAAAAAAAAAACACAACACAAGGACAGTAACAGATGATTGCTCCTTTTACTAAAAAAAGGCACTGGGAGTCTTTCATGATATACATTTAATTAATAAATGGGAAAAGGTGAAAGCTCATCTTTACAGTAGAATTTCAGCTGATAAATGGTGAATTAGGAAATTACCCTGCACTGCCCACGTAGTGATAATTAATCTGAGTAATGAGGACACCAGCAGTCAGTGAGCAATGAAGTTAAGAATGGGGTTTCATGTATCCCCCAAGGGTCCCCACAAAATGTGCATGAATCACAAAGGAGAAAGCAGCTTCCCACGGAGACCCCTGTGGATGGTGGCAGCAGGACACACCAGCAGACCCCAACGCTCCCCTGCCACACACGGTTACCACTCTGTGTTTTTGCACATCCTCCAGCAGAGACCCTGGTGGCCTTAGTTAGAGAAAGTGCCCTCCTCCTGAGCAAGGGACAGGCAGGCTTACTGCCTTCTGTGAAAGATGTGAGTTCCCTCCACTGTCCTGCAACCCAACCCAAGACAAGCAGGTGCAGGTGGCCATGTCACCCTGTGGGAGCCAGGGCCCAGGCAAGCAGCACGAAAGAGTGAGTGGTGAACCCGAGCTCGTGTCTGACCTGGGCATCTCATGTTCTCTACCAGCAGTGTGTTAGCTTGAGCGGGGGAGAAAGTCTCACACCCTCATGGGTCTTGACAAGGTAAACCGGGAGAACTGTACAGCAATGGTGCTGGGTTCCACAGGTGCGAGGGAGACTCTCAGGGAGCAACCCTTCTGGGAGAGTGAGAGGAAGCAGCACGGGCAAGCTGAGGTCGCTGGGAGTCTGGGGGTACATGCTGCAGTCTGGGGGGTGGGTGGTCTGGACCCCATAGATGACTCTCTGAGCGCTGAACTGGTTTAGCCCCTCCTGCTGCTCCAGGTGAGTCTGCACTAGCTGACCCAGTACTCCTGCCCTGGGACCCCCCCCCCACCATCAAATTAACTCTAAGGTGCTGAGTGGACGTTGAAGCTACAAGGCAGGGGATGGGCATGACCTCCATTCTGACCAGGCACTTTGACAAGAGCGGCTTCACGGGAGCACTAATGGGCCTCGAGGCTGGGTGGGGCTGGAGTGGAAGGGAACAGGTGCATGGGGAGGAAGATGGGTGCACGGCGAGCTGGGGAGCATCCTGTCGGAGACCCCAGCACACTGCAGTGAGCTCCAGGTCAATTTTGCTCTAGAAACCAATCTCATCTACACAGGCAGTGCCCTGGCCTTAGAGATTGCAGAACTAGAGGGGACAGCCGGGGTCGGCAGGGAGGGACCCTAAGACGAAGGGAGGCAGCATCTCACAAAACTGCAGCAGCCTGAGCCCCGGGTGACAGCCCGCAGCCCTACTGGGGCCTCCTGCAGGCCTCTGGAGCCGGGTGTGGCTGCAAAACAGGCCTGGGAGTCTGCCGGCCAGAGGGAGCAAGGCTGGCTGTTTGAGCCTCCAATTTTTAAAAGTCAGTTGATAATTTTGCCCAAGTTTTCAGTTGTTAATTGTACAAATATTCACCAGCACCCTGGGTTATACAGACAGCAGAGCCAGGCGCTCAGACTGGCTTTACCAGTGAACTACTGTGTGACCCCAAGCTGGTCACCTAAGCTCTCTCTCCCTCTGCGCGTGTCCCAGAGCGGTGTTGGCACAATGCTGTGCTCTTTTCAGGATAGCCTTGGGGTAAACAGTGGCACAGCCTCACGCTTGGAGCAGCCCTGGCCCGACTCCAGCCAGGACGCCTGCCCAGGGTTTGTTCAGGGCTCTGTGAGGAGGTATCAGACTTTGGGTCTGTGGAATCTGTGACATTGCCCTTGGATCAAAGGCACCGGGCATGCACATCTTGTCTGAATACAGAGGGGTCATAGCCAACTGTCCTGGGGAGCCAGAGCCAGACACTGACACCCATCTTAGTTAGCTAGGTGACTGCCATGACAAGGGACCGTGGACTGGCCTCGTACACAGCAGACATTTATCATCTCCTGGTCCTGCAGGCAGCAGTCCGAGGTCAGGACCCGGCAAGGCTGGCTCTTCCAAGGCCTCTCCCTGGGCAGGTCCTCAGGGGTTGTCCCTCCTCACTCCTCCTCTCACAAGGGCACCAGTCAGATTGGGCCAGGGCCTACCCTGCTGGCCTCACTTTATCTTAATCTTATTTAAAGACCCCGACTCCAAATCCAGTCCCACAATGAGGTCCCTGGGGTTAGGGCTCCAGGAAAGGAATTTTAGGAGACACAGTTCAGTCCTGACCCTGTCCTAGACAGAGCAGTGTCAGCAGCTGTATGTCAGCGGGGACCACAACTGTGTGGAGGAACAGCCCTGCTAGCCAGGTGCCGACTTCTGCTGGGGCGGGGCCTGCAGATCCTCAAGACCCCGCTCCTGCCGACTCAGCTCTGCAGTCCAGTTGACACTTTCCTCCCTCTGCCTGGACTGAGTGGGGGAGGCCACTGCCCTCTGGCCCCTGTGCCTGGAAGTGAGGTGAGGAGACTGCGGAGGAGACTCCGGACTCTAGGCAGGGCCTCCCACGTCCCTGAACTCTGGTCTGTCCTTACCACTGACGGACAGTAGGACAAAGCCCAGTGTCCATCACTCCAAGGTGGCACATTGGCCCTCCCTGTCATGTGTGCCAGCCGCTACATCCTTCCTGGAGGTGGGCATCGGGGCCTTTGCACACCAGAGGCAGTGAGGGAGGAGGCATTTGCTGTTGTCTTCCGAGGTCCGAACATCCAGGCAGGACCTCTGTGTGCCCCCAGCTGCCAACTTGTATTTCTTGCCGGCTTCCCAAGCCCACCGAGTGGGAGGAGCAGTCACGGGAGGACAGACCGGGAGGCCCCAGGAAATCAGGTCAGGCTTTCTTGGCCCAGCAAGGTGGCAGAAACGGATTCAGCCCAGCCCATGACCTCCGCCCACGGCAGAAGGACCTGGGCCAGTGCCCCCCGCTCTCAGCATGCGTAGGCCTGTCCGTGTGCTGCTGACAGCTACCTGGAGCCGGGGCCAGTGCCCCTGACGCCTGCTGGCCAGCCCCCTGACCTAAGCACATTTGGTGGATGTGTCAGACTTACAGGCAGGAAAAGCAGTCCACCGCCCACCTCCCACCCCCCACCCGCCACCCCCAACAGCCACCATGGAAGTTGACACTCCTCACATGCCAGTAGCCATGGAGGACAGGCCCTGTGCTGTCCTCCATCTCTGCCTGGAGTGATAGCAGTTTCCCCAGGGACAGGCCAAAAAGTTCTGTCTACACTCCAGGGGTGTGCAGCCTGCTTGTGGGGTCAGACCTCATGGCTCCCACAGACAGGGGGTAGCTCCCTGCCAAAGCCGGGGCATTTCCTCTGAGTAGGCGGTGATGGCTCCACTGCAGACTCTGTGAAAGAAAAGCATTAGGATGGCCTTCCAGTGCTGTCCCCGCCCCTCTGCCGGCCTCTGTGAGGATGAATGTTAAAGCTCTGAAATCTCCAAGTAAATATCTGAACTGCCCAGAGGCAGCAGTCCTGCGGGGGCAGGACAAGTGTGTTGAAATCCCAGATCCCACAGACCCTGTGGAGAACCTCGCCTACCTCTCCCACGAGCATGTCTGTCCCTTCTCTTGGCAAACAGCCCCACACAGGCCTGGGCACATAAGTGACACAGCATGGGAGGGGCCTGGCACGTGCTGGTGATGGTTCCAACTTCCTGGGCTTCCCAGCAGTTCTGAGCTCTGGGTTGTGCAGGGGTCTGGGCTCTGGGGGCTGGGTCAGCCCAGGGACCCCCATGCAGCTTGGTTCTGGGCCTCTGCCCTGCCATCAATATCTTGGGCTATCCCATCTCAGCTGCAGCAAAGTGGGCCTGTGGGATGAGACCTTTTGTCCCTCGGGGGCATGGGTGATGTTTGTGACCCAGAATGCCAGTGACAGCACTGAGGAGTACCACAGTTAGCCCCAGCCAGGCTATAGGCCATCTGGGGTCAGTAGGGCTGGAGAAGGGGAGACTGATTGTCTCCTACGCTCAGGTGGCCTTGCCCCAGAGGTGACAGGCAGCTGGGAATCAGGCATCTCGGCCTGCCCAGCCACAGGGCTCACATTCTCCACACGTGCTGTGTGCTGCGTCCACTGCAGGCCTGTGGGCTGCTCAGTCCAGCCCTGTCCCTCCAATGGTCGGAGCTGTCAGCAGGCCCAAAGCCCCCAACTGTCCCATGCCAGCAGCGCTAACACACCAGGGCCCAGCCCAGGACACTGCTTTTTTTGCCCTGGTTCCCAGGGTACACTGATGGCCATGTGTGGTACCTGGGGCATGGTCCAGCCTGTGGCGTCAGTGAGGGGGGAGGTAAACAACTTTGCCACAAACCTCTCACTGGCAAGAGGTAGAACCAGGGGTGTTTGTTCCAATCCACAAATCAGACTTGGTTCAGGACAACATGGTCTGGAAGGCTGGTGGTAGGAGGCCAGGGCAGTAGTGACAGGGCCTCTGCAGGTGGGGACACGGAGGGAGACTGGGCTGAGTGGCGGAGGGCTCTTGGGGACATGCAGGGGCCTATATGAGTATAGAGGGCGACTCTCGCCCCTCATGTCCTGCCCACCCACAGCCAGGCCTGTGTGAGGGTGGAGGAAGGGCCAGGTGTTGTCCTCCTGGTCCTCACCCCGCAAGGAACAGAGCTGGGGCAGGGCAGGACCCCTAGATCCATCTGGACAAACCTCATTGCTTCCCAAGGCAGTGCCCAAGAGAGCTGCAGGGCACAAGGCCAGGTGCAGGGGACTAGGATACGTCCCCCCTGCCACCACCACCCCATAGCATGTCTTCCCAGTGCAGCCCCCATATGTAAGACACAGGAGTGTGCCGGCCCACCTGAGGCAGTTTCAGAGGTGGGTGCGGTGGCTGTCAGGGTGGTCTGAGGAGGGCTGGGGGATGGGGCAAGGCCCCAGTGGACCAGGCCAGGTGGGGAGGCCAGTGAAGGCAGGTTGGCAGGATGACACGTTAGAGCAGTGGTTCTCAACCTTCCTAATGCCGCCACCCTTTAATCCAGTTCCTCATGTTGTGGTGACCTCCAACCATAAAATTATTTCCGTTGCTACTTCATAACTGTAATTTTGCTACTGTTATGAATTGTAATGTAAATAATTGATATGCAAGATATATTTTTGGTGACTCCTGTGAAAGGGTCGTTTGACCCCCAAAGGGGTCATGACCCACAGGTCGAGAACCGCTGCATTAGAGGATGACCTTGAGCTCATGGGAATGGCCAGTGGGAAAGATACATGATGAGGGAGGGAACAGAGGCCTGGGAGAGGCGGGAGCAGCCACCCAAGGGGGCAGAGCGGCCAGCATGGGTGTGGGGGCTCTTGAGGGGGATGGGGACCTGCCAGGCACATGCCTCTCACTCATGGCCAGCGCATGGGATGGGAGTTTGTAACAAGGGCTTTGGGGGAGGGCTGGGTGGTGCTGAGGATGAGCTGTGGGGATGGGAGGAACAGATGACACCAGAGCGGGTGCCACCAAGCAGAGGTCATTCCCAGGCAGGGGCCTCTGGGGTTCAAAGCCATCTCTCTGAACTTCTCATGTTCTGGCTTTCCCAGTTTTCTGAGATTAAGATAGAAAGCTGTGGTTTGCAGAAAACTGTGGCGTTAGATGACGATCATTCCATTGCTGAGAGCCTTGAGTGGCCTGGAGGGGCTGGCTGTGGGAAAGCTCTCCCAGATCAACCCGGGTCGGCCAGACTGCTGGGGCCTGGGCTCTTGGTGAGTGGCACCAGTGTTTCTGGTGGAGCCTGGGCACAGATTCACCTGTTGAGGTGTCTCCTGAACTGGGCAGGTGCTGGGAGCCCTGGGTGCAGGCCCAGCAGAGGCTGAAGTGGTTGACTACCTCATGTCTCTCTCAACCTGCAAAACCAAGAGATTGCTGCAGTTCTGCGGGTTCCAGGGCATTCTCCTGCCTGCACTCAAGGCCCCTGCCTAGAATCTTGTGCTGCCTCTGAGTAGCGAGTGTCCACAGCCAGACGGGGAACAGAGACAGAGAGGGATGCCAAGGACCACACGGGTTGGGGGACCCCCAGATTTCTTCTTCTTCTTTTTTTTAATAATGTATTTTTTCCAATTTTATTTTTTTATTTTTTGCAGTTTTTGGCTGGGGCCGGGTTTGAACCCACCACCTCCGGTATATGGGGCCAATGCCCTACTCTTTGAGCCACAGGCGCTGCCCAGATCCCCAGATTTCAATCATTTCTCCTCCCTGGTTATTTACCAAAAAGTCCAGAACATTCTGCTCTTGAACTCTTAAGCTCCTAGGAGTTCAGTCCTCATGTGGCAGCATCAGAGCCCCCAGTGAGTACGTGGACAGGGAGGGTGCCCACGCCGGGGCACTCTGGTGCGTGTTCAGACATAATTTCCATGTCGATTGGAATGGATGCCCCAGCATCCCGTGCCCATGGTTTGGGGTTTTGATCCTAACCCCTCAGGAAATGTTTGCCCAGATGTGCCTATCCTGTCTGAAAGGCTCCTGCTGAGGAGCTAAGGACCATGCACTGCCTCCCCTCAGATGACTAGAACCACATTATCATCCCCCAAGGAAGTGAGGCTTCCAAACTATCATCCCCCAAGGACGCTCAGCAAGGCTGTGCAGATCTGCTGATTCACCAGCCACCATCCACGTGACTGTCTCTGCCGTGTGTCCAGACTTCATTTGTAATCATGGGTTTGTGGTATCTTGGCATCTTCTCCTTAATGAGCAGTCTCCCAATTCTGAATGGGCATTATTAGCTCTAACTATATTTATTTTATTGAGCAATAATAAAAATAATAATAATGCAAAGAAAGTAACATTCACATTGTCAAATAAGAGTATGTCTATTATAGAATGCTTTGACTCTGAGGTTCAGTATGGAGTCATCAGTTAACTTATTTTCTTTTCCAAAGTCTCAAAAAATAGACAACTAATATTTATAAATAAAAAGCTCTACCTTTATTATATTCCTCTTACGAAGGAAGAGATACACTGGAACCCGGCACAAGACCCCAGAACTTGCTGGGGAGGTTCACACGGATGTGTTACTGGCACCTGGGTCACACCTCCCACCAGTCAGCAAAACTCCAGCTTGTGCTTCTTCAGAGAGGAACCCCCAGGGCGGCCCCCTCCCTGCCCCTGCCTGCATTTCTATTGACGCTATCATCTGAGGGAAGAAGACCAGTCCTTGAGACCAGTCCTGCAAACATAAACGAGCAGCCTGCTTAAATAAAAACAAATTACGCACTGTTTGACATTTGCCAATGTTTCGATCCCAGAAAGGCCTGTGGGACAGTCACACATCCTGAGCAGTCTGGCTGTGCTCCTGCTCCAGCCGACCTGCCCCCACAGCTGCTGCAGCCTCCCACACTGCAGCTCCGCAGAGAGCGGATGTTTGCAGGCAGCTCACACCAAAACTGCCTGAGACAGACACCTCCCTCTGGGGATACAGACAGGTAGGTATCGCACTCTGGGCACCTCTTACTTGAAGCCCAAATTCGGGACTCAGGACATTTTAAAATGATTTTCTGAGCATCCAAGTGCATCTGGGTGGCCCAGTCTTTGTTTTCATAACTGGTAAGTGGCAGTTTCTCTCCTGGAGCCTCCATTTAGGACTGGTAAGATGGCAGTCATGCTGGGAGGTCACAACATGGGTCAAGCCTTGCTCCGCTGCAGCCAGGAGAGCAGCCGCTCACACCCCAAGCAAAGGTCAGGCTGGAGAGTCCAGGTGTGGGTGTGCTCCAAGTGGGTCCTGAATCCTGGCAGAGTGGCCCTCACCCTGAACCTGCCCCACCCCAGGTCTTCCCTGCTCCCACGTGCCCCACAGCCCAGGCTATGCTCCTTAACCCTTACATGGGCCACAGGGGTGTGTCCAGGCAGGTGGACAGGAGCCGTGTGCCCACATGGGTCCCATGCAGGAAGCTTGGGGAGGCATCTGGAGGAGGTGGCCTGGCCTGGTTTTCTGGAGGGCTGAACTCTCACTGTGGACCTTGAGCCCTTCAGGACCAGTCCCCACAGGTGTTGGGCATTCTTGGCCCAGAGGGCAGCCCCAGCTCTGCTGCCTGGGTGCTGATCCCAGGGGCTGACCACAGGTGGTTCCCTGACAGTCAGCTGCCCCTGGCACAGGCTCCTTCATGTCTCCATCGTGTGGTGGCCTAGGGCTGCAGGCATCCCCTCAGCTGCAGAATTGGCAGGGCAAGTGTGGGGCCATCTTGGTTGGCAGCCTCTGGACTAAGGACTCCTCTGGTCCTGGCCTCTGGCCCTCAAGCTGGCACACTGGAACTCCCTGCCCTGCTGTGATGCAGAAAGCAGTGCCCTCACTGAGCATTTCCAGGGACGAACGCCAGGGTTTTATGACAGGGACTTATGATGAGCAAGGGCTGGGGTTCTGCACTGAGCCCAGCAGTCCCAACACACAGATGGGCAGGGCCACGGGCTTTTGCTCACAGCAGTCCTGCTCCCCATCTCCCTGGCAGGGTGGCCATGCCCCTCCACGCATGCTGGCTCCCAGGCCACCCTCATGGCCCGGGGTGTTTGTGAACACAGCTACTGGGACGCAAGGAGCTCCAGGCTGTGCCCTCATCTGGGCCCTTAGGGTCCCTGCCCAGATGGCAGTCTGCCCCAGCTTCCAGAAGAATCTGCCTTTGCCCTGGACACTGTGGCTGCCCCAGCCAGGCTCAAGTGAGATCCAGCACTGAGCCTTGTGGCCTGTCCACGTCCCCACCACAGGGCTCAGGGAACCTCTAGGGGCTGGGAACCTGGGCTGCCCAGCTGAACCTCCTGAGTTTTGTAAGGGTATCTGATGTCCCAGGACCCAAAGGGGTCAAGTGTGGCCTTCACTAGGTGTTGGTCCAGGACCCACAAGTCACCAGAGGCCAAACTGAGCTATGTCCCCCTTCCCCCTTGGGGAGGCTTTGGGGCCCATCTTTGGGCACCTGAGCAGGGGTCTCAGAGGCCCAAGGCCTGCCTGGAGGGCTCCCTGCAGCCAGCCCAGCTCTGCTCTGTGGTTTCTTCTGCCCCCACCTCTAGTGCACACAGGGTGAGGGGCGCCTGTCCCCTCATTCTGAGCTTGTCAAACTCAGTCCTGGACCTGAGTAACCTGAGGCACTGGGGAAAGGTTCGTCTGCCCTCTACTGGCGCCACTTGGTGGGCCAGGCACAGCGTCCCCTCTGCCGCACCACTGGCCACCATAGAGGGGAAATAGGGTTATTTCTAGTTATTTGTACAAAGACTCTTTCTCTCTAATGAAGACTCATTAAGCCTCTCACAGGTCATTCCTGACAAAGGGTCAGTAAAGAAACCCCCAAGCCTAAAGGAGGGTGGCGTGGACTGGGGAGGAGGGAGAAGGAAGGAGTGGGCAGTGGGCGCGTGGGTATGCCTGCCTGCCTGGTACCAATTCCATCCTGAGAGAGACCAAGGATGGGCAGGAGGCAGTCCCCAGGTCTAGGCCAACACCACTGTTAACAATGGAGCCCACTTAATCCTGAAGGCCCCTAGGGCCAGCAGTGCTCCCTGCAGCAGGTGTGGCCTGGCCATGCAGCCCAGGGCGGGGGTGGCCCTCTCTGGCTTTGTGTGCTGCCTTTGTTTTCACTCTGGTTTCTGGTTTTGGAGAGGTCTGTGGTCCTCTTTATAAAGTGAGTTGCCTTCTATTTGGGCCATCACCAGTTCCAGGGAAAAAGAAAAAGTGCACCCCATACCCTTTTCCACTCAAATCGTTTGTAAAGAGCAGTATCTGTCCACAGAAATACCTGCAGACAGAAACCCCAAAGGCAGCCGGCACAAATGCCCGTGACGTGAGGGGCATAGTCTTGTTCATAGGGATTGCCTGTCTTTGGAGCCATGACCAAGCGTGGCTGCAGTGCTGTGGGTTCCTGGTGGAGTGACCACAGGGACACCTAACTTGGATGGCTCTGTGCACTCAGGGCTGAGGCACCAGGCCGCACTTTCTGGGCCCTGACTGGGAAGCACAGAGCTTCTCCACTGCTTGGGCCCAAAACACCTAAAGAGCTAGTCCCGGCCCACATTCCCAAAGTCCTCCTACAAACTCCACACTCAGACCCCTCACTGAGGACAAACCCAGGTGGTGTACTCTTTGTCTGGCTGTGTAGAGGACATGCTGCAGCCCCCTCCAACCGCAGTTCCCCTAACAAACGCTCTGGACTGAGCACCTGGCTCCTGGCACTTCTTTCTTTGGAATCCCAACAACCCCACATCTGGACACCCTGAGACACTTCCAGTTGGGAGCCCCCCTGGGACCACAGCTAAGACAAAACAGAAGCTGTCAAAATGACTTCCAAAGGGGAGCACCACTTACATTCGTGTCAGGTCATGGCTGCTCTACACCCTCACAAAACTCGCTATTGTCAATGTTTGTAATTTCACCATTCCAGGGGTGGACAGTGGTACCCACTGCAATTTTAATGTCCATTTTCCTAATATCTTAGCGATATTGAGCACCCTTTCATGCGCTCATTGGCTGTTTGCACATCTTCCTTTTTGTGTTGGTTGTCTATCTTTCTCTCATTAAATTCCTGAATTTTAGAAGATCCAAGTCTTTTGTCAGATAGGTTATTCTGAATGTATTCTCCCAGTCCTTGGCTCCCGTTGTTATTTTCTCAACAGTATCTTTCAAGGACCAGAAAGTTTTACTTGTTGATGAAATTCGACTTATCATTTTTCTTCTTTTAAGTTTCATGATTCTGTGTACCACTGAGTCTTTTTTTTCAAATGGCTGTCCAATTGTTCCACCACCATTCAGCACATGTGTGCTTCTGGGTTCTCTGCCACCTCTTTGGCTCCATGGTTGTGCACATCCATCTTTCAGCAGTAACACACCCCTCGATCACTGCAGCTTTAAAACCAGTCTGTAAGTTAGTGTTGGACATTTAGTGTTTGCTTCATACAGACAGGTAGCCAATATAGATCTCATCTGACAGTTTATTAAATTCACCAAAGATGTCTGTCTGTGCTTTTCTCTCCCTGGGATGTCTTTGTCTGATCTTGCTATCTGGATAATACTGGCCTCATAAATCAAGTTAGGACATCTTCTCTCCACTTCCATTTTTTGAATGGTAGAACTACTTCCTCTTTAAAAAGAATTCACCAGGCCAGGCTGTTAGCTCACGCCTGTCATCCTAGCACTCTGGGAGGCTGAGGAGGGTGGATTGCCCTGAGCTCAGAGGGTAGACCCGCCTGAGCCAGAGTTAGTTTGTTGTGTCGAGCGCCTTAGCTACTTGGGAGACTGAGACAAGAGAATCCCTTCAGCCCAGGAGTTGGAGGTTGCTGTGAGTTGTGACCCCTCCGCACTCAACTGAGGACCACAAAGTGAAACTATCTCAATAAAAAATAAATAAAAGCAAAAAAGAAAACTTCAAACTAAGACAATTGAAAGCAAAAAAAAAAAAAAAAAATTCACCAGGTTAGCCTCCTGGGCCTGAGATACTTGATTACAAATTTGACTGCACATTCAATTAAACAGATGAAGCGCAATTTATGTTTTGTCTTTTTTGTTGTCAGTTTTAGCAATCTGTACCCTTCAAGGAATTTGCCCAGAAATGCTATTAGTCAGAAATCTGACACCGCTGTCACAGCAGGCGCCCAGGACCGGCGGTTAGGTCACCAGAGCCTGCCAGGTCAGCTCCTGTGTGCGGCGCTGCCGGAGAGCACACCTGCTTCTGGACGCTTCCTCTAAACGCCCCAAACAACAAATACATTTAATACCCGCGCCGGAGGAGCTGACAGCACAGCAGCTGCGGCCCAGCCGGGATCTGTCACCACTCCGGACGCCGGCCACGCCCCCTTCCCCGGGAACCTCCCCCCGGCAGGACAGGAGCGCGGGACGCCGGGCCGGGGGGCCGGGAGGGGCGCGGAGCTCCATGCTGGATCTCAGCTGGATGAGTACACGGAGCCAGTGCCTGCATGACCCGCCGCCACCCACGCGGGGAAAAGCCAAGAGAGGACTGGACACCACAGAACTGTGCTGGACCTCCAGCGCAGGCAGAGGCTCTGCGCATGCGCACCTCACACCCTCCGACACAGGACGCATGCGTAAAACGGCGCCTCTGCATTGCCGTGGCTACAGTTAACGCGCTTCTCGGGGGCGGGGCATGCGTGCGTTTCCGGGGCGGGGAGCTGACGCCGGAAGTGCGTGGCCGCCGGGGGCCATGGCGGCGCTCGGCGTCGTGTACGTGCTGCTCTGGGCAGTGAACTGGCCGCCCATTTCGGCCTCGAGAGAGGAGTTTTGGCCTGGCCAGTCAGCGGCCGATATCCTGTCGGGGGCAGCGTCCCGCAGACGGTAAATGCTCGTCCGTGGGGCTACAGGAATGAGGCGGGAGTCCGTGGGGAGGGTCCGGGGTTCCGTGGGCCGGGCCGGGGTCAGTGAACCGCGACTGGGTAGGGCTCAGTGGGCCGCGGTCGGGGTCAGTGGGCGGGCACCGCGGAGGACAGCCTGAGGGCCGAACCCCGCCGCTCCTTGTCAGACGATGCAGGTCTGGGTTTGAGGGGCTTTGGAATCAAGTGTTTCATTGGGTCTACATCCAGATGTTGGATGTTCCTCGGATAAGTCTCCGGCATGAAACAGGCTTTATGTTCGCCAGTTATGGAGGACTTGGTACCAAACAGGTCCTCTGATGGTGCCAGGGATGGAAGATGGTTCAAAGACCCCTTCCTCTGGGTGTCCTCAGTCTTTGGAGGGGTTGGAGATGTAAACCAGGATTACACACAGCTGCACCTGTAGCGAAGAAGTCTGTGCAAAAAGCTAATACAGGGGCGGCGCCCGTGGCTCAGTGGGTAGGACGCCGGCCCCAAATACCTAGGGTAGCGGGTTCAAACCTGGCCCCAGCCAAACTGCAACAAAAAATAGCCGGGCGTTGTGGCAGGCGCCTGTAGTCCCAGCTACTCGTGAGGCTGAGGCAAGAGAATCACCTAAGGCCAGGAGTTGGAGGTTACTGTGAGCTGTAACGCTACAGCACTCTACCCAGGGCGATAAAGTGAGACTCTGTCTCTAAGTAAAAAAAAAAAAAAAGCTAATACAGACAAGGGGTGGTGAGAAGTGCAAGGACAGGATCCTCACAGAAGCTGGGTGACCTTTGCCTAGGGATTTTATAGACAGGGAGGGGTCTTGCTTTGGATAGGACAGTAGTTCTTAAAATGTGTCCAGGCATCCCTGAGGTTTCAGAACCATTCTAGTAGTAATACCAGAATTGGTGTTTTCCTTTTTCATTCCTCTGTGAGTTCACTGTAGAGTTTTTCCAGAGGCCACCTGATCTGTGATAGCTCAGCAGGTTGAATGCAGAAACAGAATTGAGAATCCAGCTATCACCAGATCCAAAAGAGATGTGCAGAAATTAAAAGCATTGCTATTCTTCTCAGTCATTAGTTTTACTTTGAAAAGTACACTTATTTTTTATTTAACATGTAATAGGCTTATTTTTAAGTGACTTAGTGAATACTTCTAGCTTTAACTTCTAATATAGAAGCTACCAATAGCTGTAACTCATACACGTAATAGCCATTTGGGGCCCTCAATAATTGCTTAGAGTGTAAAGAGATCTTTAGACTAAACCACTTTGAGAACCACAAGAGTACCGATTCTCAGGTTCTAGTCACTGAGATTCCTCTGGTCTTAGTTTTGAATTATCACTAATTGTTAAAAGATGTTAGGATGCCTGTTACTCCTACTCAAGGGCGCTAAGAGATGGATCATATAGAAACAGGTGAGCACCTGCCTTTGCTTTACAAACTAGAAACAATTGTAAGTGCCCATATTCCAGCGTTGTGCTGAGACTTGTATGTGAATCAGGTTTTCTGTGCAGAGTCTTCAGCATTCAAGACTGGTGTCCTGGTCCTCCCTGCTCAGGTATCTTCTGTATGATGTGAACCCCCCGGAAGGCTTCAACCTCCGCAGGGATGTCTACATTCGCATCGCCTCCCTTCTGAAGACTCTTCTAAAGACAGAGGAGTGGGTGCTTGTCCTGCCCCCGTGGGGGCGCCTGTATCACTGGCAGAGTCCTGACATCCATCAGGTCCGGATTCCCTGGTCCGAGTTTTTTGATCTTCCAAGTCTCAATCAAAACATCCCTGTCATTGAGTATGAGCAGTTCATTGCAGGTGAGGCAGAGCTCTAGGCTGAGGGGCCGTGGTGGCATAACTGCGGCCAAGCAGTTGTTTCCTTCTTTCTTTAGGGAAAGGGTCTTGCTCTGTCACCCAGGCTGGAGTGCATTGGCATGATCATAGCTCACTGTAACCTCAAGAGGATCACTGGGGTCAAGTGATCCTCTTGCCTCATCCTCCCTAGAGGCTGGGACTACAGGCATACACGCCGCTAATTTTTAAATTTTTTTGTAGAGACAGGGTCTCTTCATGTTGCTCAGGCTATTCTCAAACTTCTGGCCTCAAATGATCCTCCTGCCTTGTCCTCCCAAAGCAATAGGATTATTGGCGTGAGCCTTTGGACCAGGCCTCATTTCTTTTTTTTTTTAATTTTTATTATTATTTTTTTATTATTAAATCATAGCTGTGTACATTAATGCGATCATGGGGCACCATACACTGGTTTTATAGACTGTTTGACACATTTTCATCACACTGGTTAACATAGCCTTCCTGGCATTTTCTTAGTTATTGTGTTAAGACATTTACATTCTGCATTTGCTAAGTTTCACATATACCCTTGTAAGATGCACGGCAGGTGTAATCCCACCAATCACCCTCCCTCTGCCCAACTCCCCCCTCCCTTCCCTCCCTTCCCTCCCTTTCCCCCTTCTCCCTATTCTTAGGTTATAACTGGGTTATAGCTTTCATGTGAAAGCCATAAATTAGTTTCATAGCAGGTCTCATTTCTAACGTAGACATTAGGCAGAGCTCAAGATTGCCATAAGCCCACTGGAGCCTTGCCGGCACCCTGGACCAGCTCACACGTCTCCCTCAGGCCTATTGTAGCTCCTGCTTTGTGCAGAGCCTATTTCCCTTCCCCAGACTACCAGAGACCTTTCGTAACACTCCAGCAGAAACAGACCTGAAGTGTATGTGCCCTCTCACCTCTGAAAACCATGGCAGCCTGGCAAGTAGGCAGAATTGAGTTAGAGCTGCCCTAAAAAAAGCACCAGGCCTGAATGTTGTCCTAGGAGGACTCGGCTCCCTATGCCAAAGGCATTTTACATGGTGGAGGACGTGAGTGTGTGTGGAGCAGATTGCATGGTGTCTCACTACAGTGCCAGTGAGGACCTCTGCAGGTGCATCTTGTTTAATTTCCTGCTGCCTGATCTTTCTGTTAATTTTTCAGAGAGGGATTAAAGTTTTTCTTAGAATAAAGGCATTTAGAGCTTTCTTTAATTTTGTTTGGAAGATATAAATTCATAAACAAATGATACTTCTCTGCTGCATTGGAGAGGCCTTGAACAAGAATGAGTGACTTTGGATTCAGGCTGCTGTAAGTGAGTCTGGGCTTAGTGTCTGGGAGGGGCTGGGGGCTCCTCTCTGCTGTTTTCTAAGCCTCCAGCCCTCAGGCTGGAGCAGACCAGGAGCAGCATAGGGAAGGTAGTGGTTTGTGTTACCAGCTGCTGAGGCCCATGCTCTGTTTTGACACCTCCCTGCTGTTTACCATCCTGAGACTTGCTGAGTCTTCATCTATTAGGGGGAAGGAAGGGAGTATTTGTTCTAGGACAGGGCTGCCAGGAGACTGCACTCGAAGAAGCATGTAGCTCAGCTAGCAGGGCCCTGGCACGTAGGGTCTCCATCATACCCACCTCTGTAGCTCTGGCCTTAGCCACTGGCCACACAGTCATGAGTGAGTGTGAAAAAAGACCAGAATTCCACTTTCTCACCACTGGCTGTGTTCAGTCCATCTTTGAGCAGATCTTTATTGATTGCTAGCATGTGGCAGTTGGCACCTTCTTGGGGTGCAGGGCCCACAGCCTCCTGCTGTCCTGGGGCCCCTGTCCTAGCAGAAATAGCACAGTTACCAAGTGAAAAAATCAGTCAGGATTCGAAGAGCTTGAGGAGAAAAATCAGGCAGGTGGGGGGCAGGTTAGAGCCAGCCTGGAGGGGATAGTTTGGGCAGGGAGCTGCCTAGGCAGGGCCCTGAGGAGGGAGCATTCAGGCTCTGGAGGAGCATAGGTGAGGGGGTAGGCCTGTGCAGCTGAGCCGGAAGGTCTTCGTCCTGCCCGATCTCCAGCCCTTTGTGGGAATAAGACGACCTTAAATAAATTGGTAAAAGCTACCTGCGTTGGTGGCTGTGCAGTGTGTGCTTTGAACTGGCTCTGATTCCCATTACTGCTGTGGTTCTTCTTTCCCCAGAGTCTGGAGGGCCCTTCATTGACCAGGTCTACGTCCTGCAGAGTTACGCTGAGGGGTGGAAGGAGGGCACCTGGGAGGAGAAGGTGGACGCTCGGCCATGCATCGATCAGCTCCTGTACTCGCAAGACAAGCACGAGTATTACAGGTACCACTATAGGGCGCCAGTGGCACTCACGGAGTCCACTGTCTGACAGATTCCTGAGGACCCCCTTCCCTATGTCCTGATGGGCAGGCCTGTGCCCTGATGTGCCCGTCTCCTTTGTGCTGCAGCCTCAGGATGAGCCCCAGCAGCCTCCTGCCCCTGCACGGATAGGAGCTCAGGTTGTTTTTATAAACACCCCTGAGTTAGATCTGTTACTGACTGTAGCTGTGGGAATTACCCCCAGGGGCTCTGATGCAGCCCTTCCTTGGCAGAGATGTCACCTAACAACATCACCTGTAAAGCGATAAGGTTGTATCATGTGACGGTGGCCACCACTCTGGCTCTGCAGGGTCCTTCTCCACCACCCTTGCCTCTACCTGTGAGCAGAACTGTCCAGAATCATGAGGAAAGCTTCAGCAGCCCATGAATCAAATCAAATTGAAATTCATGGTTTTCTTTAAAAATTTTCTCAAGAGTATCACAACCAGGATCAGTAAGTTTTTCCTAAACGCAGCAGCTACATTTCATCACAGTTGAGCCACTTTGTGCGCTGTACGTCTGGATGTGTTTGTTACCTGTGTGAAAGCAAAAGAAATTAATACAAGTCCTGTGGGTTTTGTTTTGCAGAGGATGGTTTTGGGGTTATGAAGAAACCAGGGGGTTAAACGTTTCCTGTCTGTCTGTCCAAGGATCGGCCTCCGTCATTGCACCTGTGCTTCTGAGAAACACTTCCGCTCGGTGAGTGCTGGCCCAGCCTGCCCTGGGCCTGGCCCTCCAGGCAGTGGGTGCCTGTGTTCTGGCTGTGGTGAGGGCATAGGACTGTCCTCCTGTCTGTTTCCCCACAAGCACGCCCCAGCTCAGGCCTCTTCTCAGCCTGTGGTCCCTGGGGAAGCTGCAGATTGAACTTCACATAGAATCAGGTTGCAGGTGGTAGAGATGGGAGGCCCAGTTCTGCAGCCATGAGGGAGGCTTCAGAGGCTGTGGCAAAGATGAAGTCCTACAGGTGATCAAGGAGGGGCTGGGGGAGTGGCTGGGTGGGCTCAGGCCATGGGTCTTCTCTGCACCAAGGGAGCTGTCCTTGTGGTCCTGTGGGCTGGGCCAGTCTGCACATCATTATGGGCACAGCTGCTGCGAACCCGAGAAGATGGGCCAGCTTCAGTGGTGTTCAGGAAGACAGCCTCCACTGGAGGGTGGGGCAATAGGGACGCAAAGACCGCTCCTGGCAGCAGAATTTGGTGGAACTGCTGGGGAGCATGGTTCAGCCTTGTGACTTGGTGAGCCTACCCTGTGGCCACACCTGGATCAGGCACCACATGCCCATCCACAGCAGTACCAATAAAGAGAGTGACATGCTCTAAGTTGGGGGGAATAAACTGCTGCTGTGTTTTATGATAAAAGTCAGTTGGGATGTGATGTCCAGTGAGAGAATGAGAAAAATAAGTGTAGTCTGGTATCATTCACATGAAGTCAGAGATAGTCCCCTGCGTAGGCAGGTAGGGGCAGGGCCCCTAGGGCATGTGGGGATGCAGTGCGTTCATGTTAGGACACTGCTTACGTGTGTACAAGGGAACGTACATCGCTAAGCACACCACCACGTTTTATAGTAAAGCTCACAGCAGGCAGAGGCTCTGTGTCTCACCAGAACTAGCCTCGTGTCAATGTACGTGTTGGTCTAAAGACACGAATCAGGCCGTGTGGGTGACGTGCATGTGCACTGGGTGGTTTGCCCTTTTTCCCATGTGACCACACGTTTCGGGTGTTGTTAAGGACCTGGGGGCATAGCCTCATTCTTTCACAGCTGTCTTTGCACAGATGTAAGAGAATTTATTGGACCAGCCTATGTTGGTGCCTTTTGGTTGATTCCAAATGGAAAAGGTTTTGTAGAGAAGTCTGTGCTCAAGCAACAGGGCAGTGACAATGTGAGTGACACCTGGAACGGGAGCAGCTGGGGGTGGGCACACTCTCAGTGGTGCTCATTGGGAGGTCGCCCATGGTGGCCAGGCAGAGAAGTCCCCAGGCAGCTGCTAGGGCAGTCCCCAGGCAGCTGCTAGGGTAGAGTGCCGTAGTTCCTGGGTCTCCTGAGAGTACAGTCCCTGGTCTGTTAAACTGTGTTTCTTTGATTTCGGAGGAAGACTACATTTAAAAAGCCTGTTAAGTCCAGGTGCAGTGGCTCATTCCTTTAATCCCAGCACTGTGAGAGGCCAAGGTGGGTGGGTCCCTTGAGCTCAGGATTTCCAGACCGGCCTGAGCAAGAGTGAGCTCCCATGCATCTCTACTAAAATAGGAAAATTAGCCGGGGTCATGGTGGGCACTTGTAAGTCCCAGCTAGTGGGGAGGCTGAGACAGGAGGATCGCTTGAGCCTAGGAGTTTGAGGTTGCTATGAGCTGTGTCGCCACAGCACTCTGCCCTGGGTGACAGAGTGAGGCTCTGTCTCAGATAACAAAACAAAACCTTTTGAAAAAATGTTATTTCATAAAGCGCCACATTAAGTCTTTCACTAGTATTTTCTCTGTGGAAATTTAAAATTTTCATATCATCAGATATGTCTGTCTGTTCCTTAAAGTTTCTGGGTTTTCTTACCCCAACTTTTACCATCCCAATATTCTTTTTCCTCATCCTCTTCAGTAGCTGGGACTGCAGGTGCCACCACCCTATCTCTACAAAAAATTAGTGTATTTAAATTAGTGTATTTTTTTGTAGAGATAGGGTTTCACTATGTTGCTCAGCCTGGTCTTGAACTCCTGGCCCCAAGCAATCCTCCTGCCTGGGCGTTTCTCTTTTTTATTTTTTTATTATTATTATTTTTAATGTTGGGGATTCATTAAGGGTACACAGGACCAGGTTACATTGATTGTTTTTGTTAGGTAAGGCCCCTCTATATAATTCTGTCCCACCCCTAGTTGCCTGGGCCTTTCACTATGCTGGGGTCACAGGTGTGAGCCATGTGCTGGCTGTGGTCTACTTTATGCTCTTTCAGTTTTCATAATTCTTTGAGCCACTGAAAGTTATGCTGTGTTAAGAGCAAAGGTTCCGTGTATCTCGAGATGCTGTCTCAGGCCACCCAGTCCTGCTGGATAGGGGCTGTTTGTCTGTGTCACCCCGTGAGGGATGGTCTCTCTTACCAGAGGGAGCACCTATCCCTGTCTTATTAGGGTGATTCTTTTGGTGACAGGAGTGGATAATGACTCTTCTGCCTTTGTGATGGCATCTGTCATTATATGGCTTTGCTCCTTTACCTGTGATAAGTTACGTGATAGGTTCCCTGGCATTGAGCTGTCTGTGCTTTCCTGGAATGAACTCCTTTTGTTATGTGTGTTGTTCTTTTAATATACTGCCGACTTCTCTTGGCTCATTTCATTTGTTTTGTCTTTTGTCTTTTTTTTTTTTGTATAGCCAGTCAGAGGTGAGTTGGGTGACAGCTGATACAGTGGCTACAATAGGAGAAACACTTCACAAGTGTTAGAATCACATAGCATGAAAGTTGCAGACAACAGGTGAGATTGCCCTGTCTGCCTCAGATAGATTGGAGCCGGGACTGTCTATCCTCCCGAGGGGGAGGCTCCTGCTTGCACGTCTATGGTGTTCTAGGTGGCCCTTTGAGAAGTCCCTGCATGTCCTGCCCTCCCTGTGCATCCACGTGTGCGTGTCCAGCTGTGAGCAGGCTGTCACCAGACATTCCTGCAGATTGTGGCTATTCAGTAAAGATGCTCTCGGAAGGGTGGTGCCTGTGGCTCAGTGAGTAGGGCCCGGCCCCATATACCAAGGGTGGCAGGTTCAAACCCAGCCCCGGTGGAACTGCAACCAAAAATAATAGCCGGGCGTTGTGACGAGCGCCTGTAGTCCCAGCTGCTCGGGAGGCTGAGGCAGGAGAATCGTGGAAGCCCAAGTGCTGGAGGTTGCTGTGAGTCCTGTGATGTTATGGCACTCTACCCGAGGGCGGTAAAGTGAGACTCCGTCTCTACAAAAAAAAAAAAAAAGATGCTCTCGGAAGAACACTGCCGAATAATGGCATCTGCTCTGGTGAACCGGTGGCAGCTGTGGCTCTGAGCCTCCAGAGCCACTTCCTCTGTGTCCAGGCAGCTCAGGCAAATGTCTCTGTACTGAGTAAGAGCTTCCCTTTATGCCGGGGTACAGTGCCTCATGCCTGTAATCCCAGGGAGGCCAAGGCAGGTGGACTGCCTGATTTCACAAGTTTGAGACCAGCCTGAGCTAGAGGGAAACCCTGTCTCTAAAAATAGCTGAGCGTTGTGGTGGGTGCCTGTAGTTCCGACTACTTGGGAGGCTAAAGCAAGAGAATCGCTTGAGCCCAAGAGTTTGAGGTTGCCGTGAGCTGTGATGCCATAGCCCTCTACCAAGGGCTACAGAATGAGATTCTGTCTCAAAAAAAATAAAAGGGCTTCTCTTTGTGCTTAATCCTATGGCTTTCCGTGGCTGGGTGTCCTTTCTCCTTGCTCCCAAATAAATCCGTTATGTTAGGGAATCCTTTTCTCTGATGTCATTTTTCAGGTTGATGGTAGGGGTTGACACCCTCGCAGGACCATGGTCAGAATCCCTGAAGGATTTGGTCTCCCACTGCTTCCCTGGCCTGGGGCTCGCCCGCCCTGTGCTCTCCCAGTGGGTGAGGGTGATCTCTCCTAACTCTCACATCATTAAGCTCTTCATTTTCCTTTTGTTTAAAAATAGGTCTGTGATGTTAGACAGAGCCGAAAACCTACTGCATGACCACTACGGAGGAAAAGAGTACTGGGACGTGAGTATCCCTGGGGGTGCTCTCCTAGAGTTGTGTGGTGTGAAACAGCTGACAGTGTGTTTCCTTGACCTTGCCCATTAAAATTGTGAGGTTCCTGGAAGCCATAGATTTTGGGCACCGGCAGTGATCTTTTACCCCACGCAGCAGACAGGCTATGCATCTTACTTTGAACCTGCTGAGCTTGGGGCTGGGCCTCGGGAACCCCGCTGGGCTGTGGCACTCCTGCCTCCAAGGATGTGGGCCCTGAGTGGAGTGGGGGGCTCCTGAGTCACTGGCTTGTTTGGTGGCTGGAGTTTAGAGCCCTTCTTTCCTCTGTTAGTTTTGGAAGTGGGAACATTTTCTGCGGTGAGTCTTTAACATCGGAATTAGTGACCTTTGATGAAACCACAGTTACCAGGAGTGAGTGGTGACAGTGTCAGGGAGAGCAGCTGGTTCTCCTGCATCATCAGCTGGTATGTCCATGTCGGGGACAGATGAGAGAGCAGGCATCTGGTTTGCAGGAGACACAGTCCTTGCTCCAGAGTTCTGCAGTTCAGTCCAGTTCGACATGGCGCTTACTGAGCAAAGCCTAAAATTTCGAGTTGGGGAGAAACTAAGGGAACCCTGCAAGTGACCGGCCACTTCTTGCCTGGGGGCCTGGCCCTTGTACTCTGTTGGTTTGGGGTAGGAGGTGGCTTCATGTAGAGCCTCTTCGAGAGCCTCCGCAGGGACAGCCCTGGTTCCCAGGCACCTGTGGTGGGGGAGAAGTGCCTGCGGGGTTTGTTGCAGCAGGGGGGTGGGCAGTGAAAGGCCAAAAAGAGCCCCGCTTGGGAGGTCTGGAGGCCAGGCAGGCAAGTCCACGCCGCAGCTTGTCCTCTGAAACCACAGGGGCAGCGCTCAGGGCCCTGTGTGTCCACAGAGCCGGCGGAGCATGGTGTTTGCCAGGCACCTGCGGGCGGTGGGAGATGAGTTCAGGAGCAGGTATCTGAACTCCACAGACCACGCGGACAAGATCCCCTTTGAGGAGGACTGGACAAAGATGAAGGTATTTTTGTTAATTAGAGAAAATGTGAATTCTCTCTTCAGATGCCCCAAAACTCATCCATTAAATTTAAGAAGTCAGAACAGGAGTTGGTGCCTCTGTCCCTTGTAGATGCTGTGGTCCCTTTCCAGAAGCAAGTTACTGTCCTGATGGTGGGGACCCCTCACTTCAGTGCAAACTCCAAGAGGTTGCACTGTGCAATTCTCTATTTACTAGAATTTGGACATTGTTACAGGTCCAGCCTGTAATGAAGGATTGTTTGTAAAGTGAGGTGAAAAATATGAAAGTAGGAAGTAAAAGATGGTGATCAGAGTTACAGTCCCACATCTTATGATACATGAGCAGTAAAGGGAAAAGGCAGGAGTCACCCAGACTCGCCCAGAAACACTGTTAAGACCATTTTGGCCTAGTGTTGTCATTTTGTTATTTTATGTGTATACTTAAATTTTTTTTTAACGTTTAGGTTTTCTATAATGTAATTTCTAGGAGCCATATTTTGCTTATTCACATTGACATTTTTTATCATTTTCATCATCTCTTCTTTGCCTTGTTTTTAACAGCAAAACGTTACAGGAAGGAGTAGAGTCATAGGCAGGAGCAGCCTCATGGGGAGGAGCAGCCTAACAGGGAGGAGCAGCCTCACGGGCAGAAGTAGCCTCATGGGGAGGAGCAGCCTCATGGAGAAGAGTAGCCTAACAGAGAGGAGTAGCTTCACAGGGTGGAGTAGCATGGCACCCAGCTGTTCTTGTGGAACACAAGAGTCTGTTCCAAGGGAGAAGGCAGTGTTCAAGCAATAGTCAAGTTGCTCGTACATTTTTATTGGAAAAAATATTTTATTGGTTTTTATTAACTTTTTCCAATCCATGTGTTTAATTTTTATTTTATTTTATTTTTTTTTAAAGTCATTGACTTATTATTATTTATTTATTAAAAATATTTTTTTTGAGACAGATGCTCACTCTGTTCCCCTGGGTAGAGTGTTGTGGCATCATCAGAGTTCACAGCAACCTCAAACTCTTGGGCTCAAGCCCTCTTCCTGCCTCAGCCTCTTTTTTTTTTTTTTTTTTTTATTGTTAAATCATAGCTGTGTACATTAGTGCAATCAAGGGGTACAATGTGCGGGTTTCATATACAATCTGAAATATTCTCATCAAACTGTTCGACATAGCCTTCATGGCATTTTCTTAGTTACTGTATGTAGGCATTTGTATTCTGCATTTAGTAAGATTCGCCTGTACCCATTCTAAGATGCACTGTAGATGTGGCCCCACCAGTTACCCTCCCTCCACCAAAACCTCCCGCCTCCCTTCCCTTTCCTTGGCCCTTTCCCCAGTCTTGTGCTATAGTTGGGTTATAGCCTTCACGTGAAAGCTATAATTTAGCTTCATAGCAGAGCTGAGTGCATGTGTTTAATTAAAAAAAAAAAAAATTTTTAATTTTACCAAGATAAAAGGGCCTGTAGTAATTACTTTATGGTCTTGAGAAGATAGTCAATCCCCCTGAGATTCTGTCTGCGAATCCCCTAGACAGACCTGAAGGTGACCCATGGAGTACGCCAAGTGGAAATGCGTGTCCTGCCGGGGCCCAGGGCGAGTTCCCACCTGCTCAGCTCCCCACTTCCCCCAGCAGTTTCATTACGTCTTGTGGTTCTTTGCTAGGTCAAGCTGGGCTCTTCACTCGGGGGGCCCTACCTTGGTGTCCACCTGAGAAGGAAAGATTTTATCTGGGGCCACAGAGAGGACGTGCCCAGTCTGGAGGGGGCCGTGAGGAAGATCCGTAGCCTGATGAAGACTCACCAGCTGGACACAGTGTTTGTGGCCACAGATGCCATCAGAAAGGGTATGGAACTTTGACTAGAGACTCTTCCATTTCTTTGTGGGCCATGGTTAAATTCTGGCTGACCCAGGCATGCATAATCTTCAGCTGTTATTCGAGGAAGAGAAATCTGAATTGTGTCTTCCCCTGACAGTCAGTTCCTGAAGATTCCACAGCAGCAGAGCGTGTGTGCCCTTCCTTCTTCCCTTGCTCCTGCGGGGCCGGGATCAAAGGCCTCTCCTTTTACTTTGCAGAATATGAAGAGTTAAAAAAACTGTTACCTGAAATGGTGAGGTTTGAACCCACTTGGGAAGAACTAGAACTCTACAAAGATGGCGGCGTAGCGATTATTGACCAGTGGATCTGCTCACACGCCAGGTGCCCCTGACTTCTCTGTCAGCTGAGGGTGGGTGTGGTTGTTCTCAGAAGGCTCATGCGTCTCCAGACGCGGTGCATCTGACCAGGTGACCACCTGTGTGCACACCCTGACCCCCTGCCTCGTTTCCTGTGTCTTTTATCTGTGTCTCTTGTGATGTTCACAGTTTCTTCAGGCCGGACCTTACGTGCCGGCTTCCTCCATGGCATGCCACTGTCATTGCTTCAGCCCAGAGCTCTGCTTCCCCTTCCTGTCACTCCCAGTCCCCGCTGTCCACCCTGCCTGAGTTATTGATACCCTGGGTTTGGTTCACAGTTGTGGTGGTGCGTGTGGTGCTGGAGACGCCCATAGACTGTCCCAATATCTGGGCGCATGGGGCCCGTGTGTGTGTCCTTACTGCTGTGGGCTGTGCCCTCAGGAGAAGGCCCAGGCCTCTGGTGTCCAGAGACTCGGCTGCACCTCTGCACAGAAAACCAAGGTTGGGATTAGGTCAGAAGATTTTGAGCAAAATGAAAAATGAAAGTAGAGCGAATGATTTTCCTTTTGGCTTCAGAGCTCTCAGAGACCCGTAGCAGTGTGTGTGGGTGTGTATACATGTTTTGTTGTTTCACAGCCTAGCCAGCCGTATTCCTGCCTGGGGGTGTTTAGCTTCCCAAGCCTGCACCCCCCACTATGTCTAGTGACTTTCTGTCTTGTTCTGGGCATTGCACATAAAAGACTCGCAGAGGCCCCATGATACCATTTTTCCAGAGTGAGGGTCCCCTTTTCCTGTGTTAAGCAGATGGGATGAGGAACTGGTTTCTCGGTTGTATTAGGATTGGGGTTTTGTGGGGGCTGAGTTACAGGCTCATCCCTGACCTTCCGGTGGGGCCTCAGGGTTTCTGATTGAGAACTTGACAGCTTGGCCCTGGAAGTTCTGCTTCAGGGAGGTTTTGCCCTGAGGCCTTTATCCTCCTGCCTTCATCCTCAGGAAGCCCTGGGTCCCCAAGTGTGAAGGGCCCAGCCCAGCTCACTGCAGCGCTGTGCCTGCCGATGGGCACAGGCCTGTGCAGGCTCCCAGCCTAAGCGCAGTGCTATGCGCACAGCACACAACTAATGTCAAGATTTGATTGGTGGTTCCGTGCTATCAGTGAGCTAGGCCCAACACTGCATGTGGTTCAGAGGAATGGGGGGCTCTCGCCCCAGGGGTTGAGAGGGTCCCAGAGAGGCTGTCCCCACAAACCCAGACAGTGTGAAGGGGCTCTGGGCAGCATGTTACTGCAACTCACAGCATCAGGGCCCACTGAGCATGGGCCAGAGTAGTGTCGTGAGGAATCAGGAGCCTTATCTACAGCGCTCCCAGCACTGGCGTGCCTGCCCTGGCATTTTGCAACAGGAGGAAGCCCATGGCAGGGCAGGGGTGCTGAGGCTCACTATGTCCGTGGAGTTGGGTTGGGGCAGAAACGGCAGGCAGAGCCGCATGGTATGCAGACATCGATGGCCCCTGGGGAAGGTGGGCCAGGCCAGACAGGTATCTAGAGGGCACATGTCATGAATTGATTGATAGGTGGATTGGTTCTGTGTAACTCTGGGAACCTCCTATGATCCTTTGCAGGTTTTTTATTGGCACCTCAGTCTCAACATTTTCTTTTCGGATTCATGAGGAGAGAGAAATCTTGGGGTTTGACCCCAAGACAACGTACAACAGATTTTGTGGCGACCAGGAGAAAGCATGTGAGCAGCCTACGCATTGGAAGATTGCGTACTGAGGTGACACCTGCAGACACTGGACACGTGGTGGACACAGGTGTGGCCATGGGTCTGCTCTGTTCCCCAGTCAGGGATTAGGCAGACAGGACTGTCCTTCAGCCTGCAGGACCAGAGGAGGCTGCGCTCGCAGGCGGCACATCTAGGGTTGTGCCCATTCTCGGGTCTCCCTCTGCCTCGTCTGCATGTGAAGCTCCTCCACCTGCAGGGTTGTGGCTGTATTTGCAGTCAGGGTCTGTGACACGCATCTCAGCTGCACATGAGGCCTGTGGGGTGATCCAGAAACCCAGGACACGTTGTCAGAGCCTGTCTTGGGGCCTTTCTGACACCTTTGGTTTCCTGCATATTTTAAGCGAGCGGATGCTGGTGGGTGAGTGCCCCATCTCAGGTGGACTCGGAGTTGATGTTTCTTTGGAGCTGGTGTCTTCCTAAGCCTGTTGACTAATTGCACATGTCTATGGGGGCCACCAGAGAAGGCTCTTCCACCCTGGCCCTGCCCTTCTGCCTGCTGGGAGACCATGAGGGGGCTTGTTTCCTCATGGGGAGGATGAGGACCCTGTCACCCTGTCACCTTGTGCTGCACTCTGAGGGTCCTACTCACTACATCAGAGTCCAGAAACTTCCCTGTTGGGGTCTCCAGGGGAAACTTGGGGTTGTCTGTGAGACACTTGACTCAGTTCTCACACCAGGGCCTGGCTGGCTGCTTTGCACTCACCTCCAGCGGGTAGTCACCTGTGTGGCCCCTGGATCCATCACTCACCATTGATTGAGAAATAGACATGAGAAGTGATGGTCACACTAGCTTTAAAATGCTGCATCTAAGATGAACTGCTCTGTCAGGTGGCTCTTTGTACCCATTTTTACAAAAATCCTTTTCTAGGTCTTCCTGCTGCCACCACAAGGGTACCTGCAAGGCGGGAGCAGAGCTGGCTCGGGGCCCCTCCCACCCCTGGGCCCCTTCCTCAGCGTGAACTCCCACAACAGTGTCTTGTGACACTGAGCAGCCACTTTCTGCATGTGCTGGGGGTGCAGGGACAGATGCTCATGACGGTTAGAAGATGGTCAGTGAGCAGGGATGGAGCCTTCCTGCTCTGAGCCTGGCTAGTCTAGGACACTGCCTTCCGTGTCTTCTCCCACGCTTTAAAACTGACTCTGAAAGTGCATTTGGGTCCTGTCGTATTACCTGAAGCTGTGCAGGGTATATGATGACATATTTATTCTTTTTCCATTTATACATTCAAATGTTATTAATAAAATTTTCTACAAAGCTGGAATTCTAGAAAACTGCCTTTTTCATACATTGGATTTTCTTTAGGCTGAGAGGTACATAAAACATTTTGTACTATCACCATGTGCCTTCCTATGGCAGTTGGTAGTCCTGGACACAGTCTCATTCCCACCACACAACAAAATGTGGAAAACCCCTCTGATTTCTCAGAAAGCAGATTGTGAACAGATGTGATGGACAGTGCAGGGCTGCCTGCTGGGCCCATGAGTGCTGTGGGTTTGAGCTTCTCTGTTAGGGCACCACCTTCTTCCCCAGAGCCCCCTACTACTCAGAGGGCCAGCAAGGCCTTGTCACCATCCACAGCAGCCCGGCTCACCTATGTTCACTGGACTATGTTGAAGGGCTGTTTAGGGGAAAGAATCTTGCTGTTGAAGGGAATTTGAAAATCGCCAGTCTTTTAAGCAGTGAAGAGATGTTGTTATGGCCTTTGTTTACATGGTAATGGCAACAGACCAGCCAGTGTAAGAAGGCGGTGTGTGCAGGAGCCAGAGCTGAGCGTGAGTGTGGCGGCACCCTGCCGGAGGTGGGAGCCAGGAGGGGCTGGGAATGGAACGTGCTTGTGCCCAAGGCAGAGGCACACTGGCCTGGCAAGAAGGACATGGGGAGCCTGTGGGCGAGGAGGCTCTTGCTGTGACCGTGATGGTCGCGAGGCAGCGCTCACCTGGGGGGAGCTCCGTGGAGCGCAGCCCAGCAACACCGGCAGGGACATCTGTAGACAGAATGGGGAAGCCACGCACAGGAGCATCCTGATTGGCCACAGCTCCCTCGTGTAGGCGTGGTCTGATAAGTAGGCAGCCTGTGATTGGCTGAGACTCAGCTACTTGTTACAAGCAAATGGTTCTTGGGTTGCAGTTTGTGAAAGTGCTGAGTTAAATTGCAGTTCTCCACGTGGGGATTCGAAGTATGGCAGCAGCTTTAGGCCAAATTTGACAAGAGCAGGTGCTCACAGAGTCCCTGGGAGGTGCTATCGGGTCTGAATATCAGGAAGGGGGTGCTGGAGTCCAGGTGGATGTTGGGGGGCTGTCTCAGCTGCTGGGAGGATGTGGAGCCCCTTCCCCCTTTCTTTCTTTTCTTCTCTTTCTTTCTTTTTTTTTCCCCCAGACATGGTCTCCCTCTGTCACCCAGGCTCAAGCGATCTTTTTGCCTCAGCCTCCCGAATAGCTGGGACTACTGATACCTGCCACAATGCCCAACTAAGTTTTCTATTTTGAGGCTCGGCGCCTGTAGCTCAGCGGCTAGGGCGCCAGCCACGTACACCGGAGCTGGCGGGTTTGAATCCAGCCCAGGCCTGCCAAACAACGACGACAGCTACAACCAAAAAATAGCTGGGCGTTGTAGCAGGCACCTGTAGTCCCAGCTACTTGAGAAGCTGAGGCAAGAGAATCGCTTATGCCCAGGAGTTGGAGGTTGCTGTGAGCTGTGACGCCACCGCACTCTACCCAGGATGGCAGCAGTGAAACTGTCTCAAAAAAAAAAAAAAAAAGAAAAAAGCATTTTTTTTTTTTTACATTTTAGTAGAGATGGGTCCTGCTCTTGCTCAGGCTGGTCTTGAACTCCTGAACTCAAGCAGTCCACTTGCCTCAGCCTCCCTGCCTGGGATCACAGATGTGAGCCACCATACTCTGTCCCTCTTTTTAAAGTTAACGGTCTTGGGCCGGGCAGGGTGGCTCACATCACAGCCTGACTGCTGATGTAGCTGCACCCGGGTGGGCACTAGAGGCACCGGCCAGCTGAACTGCCCCAGTGGGGGCTGCAGCTGTAAGAGAGGGGGAAAGGACGTCTTCTACTGGTAAGTTCAGTCAGGCCTGGGCCCCCACCCACGTGGCTCCTGCTCCACCGTGTAGAGATTTGCTTTGTGAAATTGTCTTTGAGGTTGGGCCTTTGTTGCCACCTTTGTTGTTCCCACCCCCATGCCCAGGAGTGTTTTCGGGAGATTATTTTCTTATGATAAGCACTCTGCATGCAGATGGCCTTCCCAGCTGACCATGAAGCAGGCTTTCCCCATGCTACAACCAGGCCCTCCCTCGTCCTGCTCCTGTGAAGCCACATCCCTTGCCAGGGAGGTTGGGCTGTGGGTCCTGAGTGGAGCCCGTGGGCCCAGGCAGGGAAGGGTGCAGTTTCACACTCTGGGTTTGCTGTGCTAGCAGTGGGGAAGGGACATGGGCAAAACTCATGTAGCCCTTCTGAGCTGGAGCCAGAAGGCCCTGGGAGGGGTCTTGTGAAGCCATAGCCAGGTCCTCCCTGGGTGGACACGAGTGGGAAATCTAAAGATGTTATTTGACTGATTTTTAGAAATCCCTGTCTGGTCGGTGTGCCTGCTGCATGGCCCCTGCGGGTGCAAACCTGGCTCATGTTTTGGGTGTCGATGCCCAGAAAATGAGGGTCATAGGCACCTGTGTGGGGAACGGGCAGGGAGGAGGGGGGTCATCCACCCTATAGGGACTCCTGGGAGTTCCACAACCTCTGACAGGGGAGAAAGAACCATTCCTGAGGAGGAACCTCTGAAGCTGGGTGGGGAGTGGGGTGGTTCCTCCTGCCCTGAAGATGCCCAAGAAGAGGCTGGACTGGGTGCTGTGGAGCAACCGGGCCGGGCCATCCAGGTTCTATGATTTCCACACCCCAGTTCTTCCCAAAGTTATATTATCAGTCAGCACCTTTTCCACAGCAAAATAACAAAATCCTGACAGAGCTGGCTTAGCAGACAAAGAGCACAGACAACACCCACAGGTGGCAATTAAGTCTGCCTTCAGCATGACTGGAATCAGGGGCAGGAGCAGTGCTGTTGGGATCTGGTCCATGCCCTTTCTCTGTTCTTCTTTCTGCTGGCGCCCTATCCTCTGCAGGTTCCCCCATCATAGGGGCAAAAAGGGTCCTCCCCTCCCACAACCACACCCAGGCAGTAGTCAGGGCTTGACCCAAACAATCACATGGCCTGGGACAGCATGTGTGGGTGTAGTCACCCACCCAGGACCCTGGCAGGCCACAGTTTCCTCTGCTTACCTGAGCAGGTGAGGTGGAGACTCAGACCTAGGCTGCACTCACCTCATGGGGCTGGCATTCTGGGTAATCCCACGAGTCTTTTCCACACCCAGTCCCTCGTGTGCATATCTGGGCAGGACAAAGGCCATGTCTTACGCCCTCCTTTCTTCCTTCCAAGGTCAAGTTATTTTTTTTCAGTGACAGTTGGGTCTTGTGCAGTCATTGGGGCCTCCCAGCTGTAGACACAGACCAGACCCCAGTCCAGTGCCCACCCCGTGATCCTCTCCCTCAGAGCTGGAGGCAGCAGAGTGAGGAGAGCCCAGTAAGGTCTGTGCCCTCTCAGGAGGGACATCTGCCAGGCACTGGGCAAAGTAGGTAGCAGCTGGACGCCTACAGCAGGGCAGAGGGCCCATCCAATCTTTTCCCTCGGAAAGTCAGGCTGGAGGACAGAGCTCTGCGCACCATGTCTGGCAGCAGATGATGCCACAGCAAGGCCCTGCCCACTCCCTCCACCCTACCCCCAACCCGTCACTGCCCACACAGTCAGGGACGAGCTGGACCTTCCTGAGGCCTGCCCTGGGGCTGGGCCTTCTTGGTCTGAGGACAGACCTGGGCCCATGATGACACTGGTTGGTCCCTGGCCAACACCCAGCTGGATGCCACACACCAGGTCCTCATGGGGGAGGGGCAGGCAGAGGAGTCCAGAACTTTCCCTGGCGGGTGGGGAAGGATACCAAGGAGAAGGCTAAGGGCCCAGGGTGAAGTGCTGATGTCCTTCCTCCCATGTCACAGATATAGGTGCAGATAGCACAGCTGTGGACTCTTAAGGGATGGTGAGCTGACCCTTGGCAGAGCTGCAGCTGGGCGCCCAGGACCTGGGACAGCACAAGGGCCACGCGCTGCCACACCTGGGAGAGGCTGAGCCACGCCTGGCACTGACCACCCTGGAAGCTGCTCCTGGTCACTCTCTTTCTACTGGACTCCCGGGATCCCGAGTGCCCCCCTCACTGAGCACTGTGCCAAGCCTGGGGGCCCTTTTGGGGGTGGGGAGGTCCTGAGTTGCAGACACACAAGCGCCCGCTGGAGGCCCAGGCGGGGCTGTGAGTCCCCTGGGCACAAAGGGGCCCTGGGCCCTTGCCCCTTACTGGGGGCTTCCACAGAGCTGGGATGGGGGGCTACAGAAGTCCTGAACTGCAGACACACAGTGCCCGCTGTAGGCCCAGGCGACCCTGTGAGTCCCCTGTGCTGGGCCTCAGCCCCCATCTACCCTGGCCTATGGGCCATCCCTTATCTCTCTTCAGAACAAAGCCAGGGCCGATGGACTTTCAGGTATTATTCAGTCAATATTCCTAGGAATTAAGTGGGAAAACTCCATGCATCAGAACATACATAGCACAAGCCCAGAGCACTTCAGAGCACTTACTCAGCCCTGGCATCTGACAAGAAACCTGAGAACCTACGGAGCACAGATCACCACAGAGGCGCTCATCAAATTAGAGTTTTCAAAGCACTGGAAATCCACAGCGCAGGACTCGGCTCAGCCACCTCTTCCCCTGGAAACCAATGCGTGGAAATCTGTGCAGAAAGGACAGGCACAAACAGGAGGACACCACGGAAGTGGACACCTGCCAACCCTCCCCTGGGACCACAGCCCCAGCCCTCCCAGAGGCTGCCCAGTGGGCTCAGGGCCATTTCTTTGCTTTGACGCTGGAGAAAATCAAGGTGCTGACAAATGGAATTGGTTGCTCAGGGTCAGATGCGCAGCTCATGCAGCTGAGTGAACCACCCTGGCTTTGATTCTACACGTAGGAGTCCTCCAACTTTACACAGGGGGCCAGTTCACTGTCCCTCAGACTGCTGGAGGGCCGAACTATAGTTTAAAAAAAAAAACTATGAACAAATTCCTATGCACACTGCACATATCTTATTTTGAAGTAAAAAAAACAAAATGGGAGCAAATACAATCACACCACCTCATGTGGCCCTCGGGCCGCAGTTTGAGGACCCCTGAAACAGTCTAAGGTCTGAACATGTGGGTCAGTCAGGGTCCCTCTGCTTAATGGAGGGTCCATAGTGACCAATTTGTGATTATTAGGCTGTGCAGAGAGACAAGAGCAGGCAGGGGAGTGAGGCATATGAAGTTATGACTGTCTCAGGACTGAGGGTGTTAAAGAAAAAGTACAGACTCTTTGAGCAAATAATGGAAAGAAGAATCTGCTCTATTAGGACAGTAAGACCACAGGTGACTTTGTTTTCCTTTCATTTTTATTTCTGTTAATGTGATGATAATGTGAGCAGTGTAATAAATAACACTAAGGAAGAAAAGAGACATCCCAGAGGTGGCGTGGACACAGCAGTGGCCCACATGTGTCTCCGTAGATCACCGTGCCTTGATGGCAGGGTGGGGCGAAAGCCCTTGTGCCTGGGATTGAGATGCCCTTCTCCTGTCCTGCCCAGCACTGTGTGGAGGGAGAAGCCGGCTTTCTGCCCCTCGACCCTCAGCAGGGCTCCCTGACACCCTGAATAACTATGTACAGCAGTCCAGTCCTATGGACAGACGAGACCCCAGGGGCCAGCCCTCTACTTGCATAGGCAGTTACGGCTACGTGTGTCCAGGTTGCTCTCTACGGGAATGTCACAAGACTAACTTTGCTTTTAGTGGTGTGACTTGCAGCACTTGGAGCTCCTCAAGAGCAGAAAGCAAATGTGCTGTGCATGTGGCTCTGGGGGATGTTTGGAAGCCTGAGGTGGACCAAGTGCTGAGCTGTGTATTGATGGCTCCAGGCCCTGGCTAGGTCACTGGACCACCATGAGCCTGTCCTCTAGAGCAGAGGGGCTGTGTGTACAGTGGGTATGTCTGGAAGTGCTGTGGGACAGGGACGCCCATGAAGGCAGGCGGCTGGTGGCCTGGCTTAGGGGGCGGGGGCAGGACTTGAGGACAGAGCCCCAGTGGCCCTATCCCTGGCCCACCTCCTGCCCCACATGCCAGCCCAGCCTGTGTCTCCTCCAGCCTTGCCTTCCAGTTCTCCATCAGACGACAGGAGGTGCTGCTGGGCCCCCAGTCTGCACAGGGCCTTGCGAGGCAGAGTATATTTTCCAAGCAGAATCATCAGCTCAGCCCTCCTGGAATCTTGACCTTAGAAACTGTGCAAGAAAATTAAGTGATGGCTGTTGCTGAAGCCATTAGGTTTGAGGGTGATTTGTTCCAAAGCAGCAGCTAACTGGGACACCTCGGGCTGTAAACACGAGCAGCCTGGCTGCCTGGGCCTAGCTGGGACTCTGGTTCTCCCACCTCTCTGAGGATTTATGCCCCGAGTCACTCAGTCCCCAGATCCGCTTCCCAGGGGCCGACCCTGGCCTCTTGCAGAGCTGGGCCCCCTGTGCCCTTGCCCTGGGAGCTCTCGGCAGGCACGGCCATAGCTTCATGTGCCTTCCAATGACCGAGTTCCATGTGCTCAGTCATGAAACAAGCTGGGCCCCCAGGAGCCCACAGAGACCCCGCTCTGGAGGGCAGGTGCTGGTGCCGGACCACTGTAGACGCAGAGCCTGATTCTCTCACATCCTGGGGGCAGGGTTGGGGGGTCTGAGGTCAGGTGTGGCGGGGATGGCAGCTCTGAGGCCTCTCCCTTGGCATGTATACGTGCCCAGGTGTGGTCATCCTTCATGTGCATCTGTGTCCCGCTGGGTCAGGGCCACAGTAATGACCTCACTTTACCCGACCTTCCTCTCCAAGGACCTGTCTGCAAATATAGTCACATTCTGAGGCTCCAGGGGCTAGGACTTCAACATATGAATTTGGGGGCACAGCCCTGACACCCCCACATCACACAGGCCCTGTTTTAAAGCTGCAGGAGACGAGGCCGCCTGCTCCTGATGTAGGGCCGGGTCACTGGACGGATGCATATTCTGCTCCTCATAGCTAAGGACAGACCTTGGCTCTGTTTGGCCCAAGCCAAGGGAGCAACAGGCAGGTTACTCAGCAGAACAGAATTTTGGCCAGATGTGGAGGTAAAGGAGGGAGAGTGTGGGGTACAGTGGAAGCCGCCACTCTAAGGAGGATGGGGGGACAGCTCCACAGGCCCCATACTGCAGTCACCCTCCCCCCACCATGGGGGCCACAGGGGCTGTACCCAGGCCCTGCTCAACAGCACTCAGGCTTGAGGATTCAGTGACCCAGTTGCCAACTCCGGGGGAGCGGGAGGACAAATGGCCAGGAAGCGCATTGGGGATGGCCGTAGAGTCGCACCTTTCTGCTGATGCCATCTGTTTTTAGGCTGCCCGGCCCATTACTCCTCACCACCACATTAGCCACCTAATGGAGGCTGGCTGCCGCGGGAAACTGCCTGTGACAGATTACACCTCCTGTTTCTATTAAAAGGCCTTTTCAGGACACACCAGGGCTGCTTCGTGCCCCTGAGGTGCTGTCCTCATGGCTGGGCTACGGGAATTTGTGTGCTCAGTGGAGGGTAGTCACAGGCGGGGATCTGTGGGTACTGCCAAGCCACCAACCCCTGCCCTTGCCAGAATGGGCAGGACAAAAGTCCTGAGCATACATCCTGCCTCGCCCCGACATGCCCGGCCTCATTCTTGAGAAAGGTGGAGACGCCATGGCAGGCAGGCTGGTCTGTGGGGAAGCCCCAGCTGCTCCCGAAAGCCTTGGTGAGCAGGCCATGGGGCCAGGCCCGGCCAGGTGTGGGAGGACACAAGGTGGCTCTCTCAGGCCCTGGGCTTCCTCAAATAGTGGGGACAAAGAAGTGCCCAGTGGCCTCAGCAAGAGGCCGTGAGAGGCTGATCAGAGGCTGTCTCTGATCAGCCTCACAGCCTAGGCCAGGCAAAAATGGAGCTTTTGTCCAACAGCAATTCTGCTACCAGGGCCAGGCACAGGCAGCGGCAGGACGATTCTGGAAAAGCGTCCAGGAGACGCTGCTCTAAACACCAGTGCACATGGGCTTCCCAGGAGCTGAGAAGGCAGGCAGGGCCATTCGTCCAGTACTGGGGACACTGGGCAAAGGGTGAACTTGAGAAAGCCTCAATAAAGTTTTGGTGACTGAGGGGTTGGGCCAGGAGCACCCCTTTCCACCGCACCTGGGACCTGGAGACACGAAGGCCTGTGTGAAAGGCTTTGGGGCTGATTTGAAGAGAAGGAGAGGATTCCCCGGCTCAGGACCGTGAAGGAGCGTGACCATCTGTCCTGGGCACCTGCTGACCTATGGCAGGAACCTCGGCCTGGGAGTGGCTTGGGTGGCAGGAGACAGTCTGGGCTGCAGGGGCAGGGAGTCAGAGAGAAACAGACATAGGCTGGGAGCCCCCGGGGCCTCAGCAGGGACACAAGGAAACCCGCTGGCTGGGAGGTGACAGGATGCTGAGCTGAGGGCCAACAGAAGTCTGCTGTGAGAATTTCTAGCCACAGGCTGTCTTAAAGCCTGAGCATCCACACTCTTGTTCTTCCAAGTGGGCAGCCCCAGGTCCTGGCAGAGCAGATACAAAGGAGCTCACCCTTAGATCCCTCAGAACCACCGGCGCGAGGGAGACTTCACAACACAAGGTCACCAGACAGGGGATCAGCGAGCGAGTGCAGCCAGGCCCTGCAGTGGGGAGGAATACGGCACAGAACATGAGTGATGGTGATTAACGCCTTTACAGAAATCAGAGGGTACCGAAGGGTGACAGAGGAACAAGATACCATCAAAAATGGAATACACTTCTAGAAATAAAAATATAACAACTGAAATTAGAAATGAAATAGCAGGCTGGGTGCAGTGGCTCACGCCTGACCTGTGGTCCCAGTACTCCAGGAGGCTGAGGTGGGAGGGTCACTTGAGCTCAGCAGTTTAAGACCAGTCTTGTCAACATGGTGAGACCCGCTCTCTACTAAAAGTAGAAGGAAAACCAGCCAGGCGTTGTGGCAGGGGCCTGTAGTCCCAGCTACTTGGGAGGCAAGGCAGGAGGATCACTTGAGCCCAGGAGTTTGAGGTTGCTGTGAGCTGTGACACCACAGCACTCTACCAAGGGTGACAGATGAGACTCTTTCTCAAAAAGAACAAAGAGAGAAAGAGAGAGAGAGAATACAAATAGCAAATTCCACACACCTAAAAAATAATCAGTGAGCTGAAGTCGGATGTTATGCAGAACGCAGTGCAGAAAGCTGGGAGAGCAGATGAGACAGTGTGGGGGGAGATCAAGCAGTTCAACCCTGTCAATTCCAGGGAGAGAACAGGGGACACAAGGGAGGTTACATTAAAGATATGTAATGAAAGAATTTTCCAGACATGAATTGTCCTATCCAGAAGACCCAGTGAATCCCAAGAGTTTGTTAAATAGAAAGAAATCTATTGAAACTGTAGAAAAACAAAGGCAGAGAGACCCTAACAGCCACTGTAGAGCAAAGACAGGTGACCCACCAAGGGGCGGCACAAAGTGACCAAAGGACGTCGCCAAAACTCTTGGAGAGAGTAACTGTCAGCCCAGGTGTGTGTGACCAGCCAAACTGTCTTTCAAGGAAGAGGCAAAAATTGCTTCCAAAGAGTAAGCAAGGTGGTTTAACCTAAACACACCTACAGGGGCTTCAAGAAGTTATACGAGAATTTATGATGGGAAATAATCCCAGAAAGAAAGTTTAAGAGGTGAAAAGACAGGGAAGCAAGAAAATCATGAATGTGAGTGAAGTGAAACCCTCTGTACTGTACCAGTGACCAGGAAGACGGTAGCAGCATCTATTTTCTGGGGTTAGAAAATAGGATAGAGCAAAAAGCCTCAGGGACAGTCTACAAACCATGCCGGTGACAACCAGGGACATTCTAAGGAACTCAGGATGGTTGACAAGAGTGAAAAGAGACTGAATGATGTTTTAAGATAAATAGGAAAGGTTTTAGATTCCCACAACATAACAGGACCCGAGAGCCCAACTCTCAACGTCGTCTGAAGGGGCAACATTGAGATGAGCAAAAAGGGCCAAGGAGGGAGAAGAAACCATGAGAAAGTACAAATTGAAAAGAAGCCCAACTGTGTCTGAAATCACAACAAATGTAAACAGACAAAGCTCATTAAAGGGCAAAATTATGAGATTGGATTTTTTGTGAGTTGCTTCACAGCCAAGCCCAGGGGCAGTGAAGAGGCGGGTAGGGCCCTGGGGTGGCTGTGACTCTGGCGCTGAGCCCAGCACAGGGACTGGAGGAAAATTTAGGCTTCCTTCAACCTCTACAAGAGGGACAAGACAGTATTCACTGGATAACCCCAGTGGTTCCTTACAAACCTAACAGCTTGAAACGGCATGTCAGCAGTCCCGAGTGGTGTGACTGGGCTCTCAGCTCAAGCCTCACATGGCTACAATCAAGGTGTTGGTCAGGCAGGGGTCTTGTCTGAGGGTGGCTGGGGAGAACACTGTGGGCAGAATTCAGTTCCTTCTTGCAGCCCCGCCCCAGCCCTCATGCCTGGAGCCCCTGCCTCCTTCCTGGGCTTTTCCTGCCAAGGTCAGCTGATTAGCCATCGTGATTACATCTGTGCAGTCTGTCCTGCCAAGTAAGGTGACACACTCATGTGTGACCCACTTTGGGGGTGGAGTTCAGGGACACCCAGGGACACAGCGTCAGGCACTGAGCCCCAGTCAGATTCTCTTCCAGAAAGGGCATTTCATTGACCCTTTCCTCACAGGGACCAATGAAATAATGTTGTGGTTTGGGCTCTACATATGCAGGAAACATCATTTCCAAATATGCTCATCTTCTACGTCACCAACAGTGCTCTCACTGGGGGCAGGAAGCAGAGGGCACAGGGGTCAGGACCTTGGCATAGAGGTACCCTGCACCTCTGGGTAGGTGCAGTCACAGAGGAACAGTGTCCCTGACGCCAACTATCAGGGATCCTAACACATCAATCTTCTGATACTCACTCCTAGCTCAGTGCCTGAAAGTGACCGAGCAGATCAGCAGGACAGTACTGCTCAGCCTCTGCCTTCTGCAAGTGACTTTGGGTCACTTGTTTCTCCAAGCCCCAGTTTCCAAAGCTATAAAATAACACAGCACCTATCTCCCGCCTTGTCATAGGATTAAGTGTGAGAATTCATGAGAAATGCTTCCTATGGAACATTAAAATAGGGTTCAATAAATATCAGTATTATTAAAAATAATGCATCTTCTGAAATTAAGGCTTTTTAAACAAGTCAATTTACAGTAAAAAAAATCTAGGTTAATCACTGAGTCACACAGCAGATGTGACAGGCAATGTTTTCCAGCTCAACTTCTTACAGATTTTGTTTCTTTCTTTTATAAGATCCATTACTTGTTTGCATCAAGGATGGTGGTTTTACTTTACAAACTCTTAAATGGCCTAAAAAGCTCCTGGTTCCTCCTGAAACCACCTTGAACACACCCCTTGCAGATAGCACTTTAAAAGTATCATGAGTTTCGGTGACACAGTAACAGGTGTGAAGACCTGACATGGGCAGACCCCAAAGTCCTGCTCCCGGGAGGCGGCTTGTGAAAAAGATTCTCACCAGGAAAATGCTCGTTACAGCATCACTTAAATAAAAACCTTATTTGGCTAAATGTGCTATGGGAATGGTTGGGTAAATTACTGCTTCTCTCCTAAATAGATAGACAAGTAGGCCAGTATTGGAAAGGATAATAAAATGAAATTACGAGGAATATAAAAAGGATCTGACTCGAGGTAAAGTGAGAGGGAGAATATGGAAACAGCTCCGACACCGGCTCCAGAGCCGTGACTCGATGCAGCACCGGCTCGTGTGAAAACACAGCTGTGTTTCATTTAGGTGGGTTATGAAAGACCTTATTTTTAGGGTTATCTTTATATTTTTGGTTTCTTGTTTCAAAAACCTTAAATAGTGCTTTATGATGGTTACACTGCATGGGCGTTTGTTGTGATACAGCTACGAAATGACGTTATTTTGAGCCCTGGGCCAAC
Organism: Nycticebus coucang; assembly: GCF_027406575.1. NCBI lineage: Eukaryota > Metazoa > Chordata > Mammalia > Primates > Lorisidae > Nycticebus > Nycticebus coucang. The sequence goes on from NC_069795.1 coordinate 1,408,617, forward strand.
GGGTTGGGTGCCTGTCCTCGTAGCAGAGGCCACATGCCGCTGGGACAGCACCTCCCAGGCCCAGGGCGCCTGCAGGTGCAGTGGGCACAGCACGCTGTGTTCCACCTCCCATAGCTCCTGGCCGTGCTCTCTCCACATGAGGCAAGAGGATGTGAATGCAAACGGGCAAAGCTCCCCTTAAAAAAGACAAGAAAGCAGGAAGGCAAAAAACACTGCCAGATGCCGCAGTGCCACACAGCCACCCCCGTGGCAGAGAAATCAGCTGGGCTAGCTGCCACCCTCTGGCCTGCCCACAGCAGAGGACTCAACTGCACAACCGGAGTTTCTGTAACAAATTTCTGTTTAAAGCAGGTTCCCTGTCATCAGCTTACAGCAGGCTCACAGTGCTATAAGTGCCAGCCCACCAGCTGGACACAGGACATCACCTCCTGCTAGCACTGACTGTCCTCAGAATGACTGCTACCAGTGGGAGACAATGGACACCTTGGGGCTTAAGGGGCCAGTCTGACCCTCTGGCCCTCCTTAGGGCCAGACCTGGAGACCAGGCTGCTTTGCCTGGATGCGCCTCCCAGTGCTGGGGAAGGGCACCGATCTGGCCACTGCTGCCTCAGCTCACGCCCACTGTGGACTAACTTCACTGTCAGCATGATGCTAGGTCAGACAGACCTCTGCTTCAGGACCACTCGGAGCTCACGGGCATCAGGGGCATAATGGTGGGAGTCCACGCCCGTTTAGAGACTCACGACTCTGCCTTGCAGGGAGGAGCAACACAAGGGTGTCTGCAAAGGGCTGCAGGGACCGTTTCCTGTCCAGGAACACTCCTACAGAGGTTTTGAGGCCGACCCTGACCACCAGGAGTGCAGGAGGAAGGGTGTCACCTCAGCTCAGCATGTGATCTCACGTGCCTCCTGGTCTCCACCTCTGCTGCGCTGCAGGCCAAGAGCTGGCAGCCAGGAGGGCCAGGTGCTCTTCCTACCCTGCCCCGACCCCCTTGGCACTGCCAGGCAGCCCAGCTGCACGCCCCCCTCCCCACCACCCATGACCTGAATGAGCCCCCACTCTGCAGAGCCTTGCTGGGGGGCCCAAGTCACTGCTGAGGAGGGGCAGCAGCTGATTCCCAGTGGGGCAAACTCTGGCCACCAAACGCAGGTGCCGGGAGAGAATCCTGTGGATTCCTGGAGCAGACCCCAGGTACTGACCAGGCCACTTCAGCTCCTAAACACAATCCAATATTTGAGGAGACAATGGCTGAGAATTTTTCAGATACTTTGAGGATATCAGAAAGATTCCTGAAAGATTGAGGAAGCCCAATAAATCCAAGGGATGATAAATAAAATAAATTGATACTTAACTAACTAATAGTAAAACTGCAGAAACCAAAGAAGAAAAGAGAAAATCTTTAAAATTAGTCAAGGAAAAAAAAACATATTATTTACAAAGGAATGACAATTAGATTGACTGTTGGGTCCTCATCAGTACAACAGAAGCCAGAAAGTGGTACAATTACCTGACTGTCTATGGCTCTTCCAAGAACTGAGAAGTGTTCAGCTACTATTTCTTTAAATGGACTTTCCATGCTCTCCCACCTCTTCTCCTTCTGGAGCTTCCACAATTTGAACACTTGTTTTCTTGATGGTGTCTCACGTTTCACACGGGTTTTCTTTCTTGTTTTTTATTCTTTATTCTTCTTGTTGTGTGATGGGTTACTCCAAAAGCCCTGTCCCCAAGTTCAGAAATCCTTTCTGCTTGATTTAGCCTGTTGTTGAACCTCTTTGTTGTGTTTTTATTTCACTCGTTGAGTCCTTCAGTTCCAGGATTTCTGTTCAGCTCTTTTTACGACACGCATCTCTTTGTTGAATTCGTCATTCTGGGCATGAACTGTTGTCCTGATTTCCTTGGGTTGGTTGTGTTCTCTTGTATTTTGCTGAGTTTCCTTGAGGTCCTTCTTTTGACTTTCTTTTCAGCCATGTCACAGATGTCCTCTGCTTTGGGGTCTGTAAGTGGACAGCGACTGTGCTCCGTGGAGGGTTTCACTTTCTTGCCGTTCATGTTTTCTGTGTCCTTATGATGACATCTGTGCATCTGGTGAACAGTCACCAATTTTATAAAGTAGCTTTCTTAGGGAAATTTTTTTCTATACAAGTGTATATAGTGTGAGCTGGGCAGAGCACTTTGGCTTTGGTCCTGGGAGGGCCTTGCTGCATAGTCCCTGCACAATATTCTTGGCAGTGATGGTCAGTGGTATCTGCAGGCTCCTGGGTGAGCTGGGCTGCACTTGTTTGTGGAGGTTGTGGCGAGGCTTTGTTGGGACTGGGGCACTGGGCTGGCAGCATCAAGCCTCTTGTTTGCAAACTGGTCCTTGGGCCACCAGGAAACTCATGCTGTTGACAGTAGTGGTGGTGGGCTGGATGGGTAGGTCCTCAGATCCCCAGGCACCAACAGTGGCAGCAGCAGGCCCCAGACAGGCTGGCCCTGGGCCCTGGGCCCCAGGCAGTAGGTACAGGAGCTGGTGGTGGTGAGCAGGAGGCTGGTCCCTGGGTTCTTGGACAGTGTGCAGACACCCATTCCTGAGTATTTATTCTTGTCTACCTTAATCCTTTTTGTTGGCGATTCCAATCATATGTATATTACATTCCCTTTACCTGCCATGTCTGTCACCATTTTCTTTTAATCAATTTTACTGAGATATAATTTATGCAGAAACTGCCCCGGACTCTTAGGCAGGCAGGGCATCGTGGCTGTTGAGGAGGGGTCTTCTCAGCTTGTCTGCCCCTCCACCCCCAGGAATAGGGATCTCTAATGATCTGTGCCTGGTACATATTCCTGTCTCTTCTCCAGGGACACAGGGTTACTTTTATGTTCCCTTCACCCAAAGCAACAGTTCCCAGTAGTGCTGAGAGTGATGGTGTTTGCTGCATTTCTTGTGCAGATAAAGGGGAGAAGGGCTCCGCCTTGTCCTGTGTCCCCCTCAGTGGCTGCGAGTCCTTTCTTCCAAGGACTCTCTGCATGTAGGGTCTACGGAGAGAAAGTCTGTGAGTGCGTGAATGTCCCTCAGATCCACAGCTCGGGACTGCATTCTCTTGCTAGTTCTCACTTGGCCTCTATCAAACTTATTGCAACTGCCCCTACTACGCCTGTGTCCACCCCAGCCACGCACCTGCTGTGTCCTCACCTCCTGCAGGCATCTGCCCCTACGTCTGAACTACTGGTGGCCTTGTGACCTCACTCTCTAAGGCAGTGGTTCTCAACCTTCCTAATGCCACAGCCCTTTAATATAGTTCCTATGGGTTGCGACCCACAGGTTGAGAACCACTGCTTCAAGGGGCTCAAGAAGATGCATGGATTTGCAATTTGACAAGACTTTTGTTGTTGCAAAAGCAGTAGTGAATTCTTTCCAGTTATTCACAACCTGAGTGAGACTGTCAGCAAAACTGAAAGATGCTTGACCTAGTCCTGGTCCAGGTGGACTTTGCAACAAGAGGATTTTCAGATCATCCTTGTTCACTCTAGGTGGAAGAGAAATGTTTGGAGTTTTTCTTGGTTTCAAAGTCACAGATTCTACTTCTGTTTCACTAGGGATTACCTTTAGATGGATAAGATACATACTTAACCGCTGTTCTGTGGTGATATCCAGAGTTTATCAGTTTTCACAGTCTCCCCCTGAGGAGTTGGGAAGGTGGTGGCCCATGCCCTCCTGCACCTCCCTGTTGGGCCTCCTGTCTGTGATTCTAGACCTCCTAACCACGTGAGGCACCAGCAGGTATTTGGGTGTCTTACACCTGACTTTTCTTTGCTCACTCTTTTTTAGACTTTCTCTTCTTAGAGCCATCTTAGGTTCACAGCAAAATTCAGGGGAGGATGCAGTGATGTTCCATATCCCATCCCCCAGCACACACCACCTCCGGCATTTCGGCAGCCCCAACCCCAGCGGCGCCTCCGTGACAGCTGGTGGTGCCACATCAGTACCTCAAAGTCACCCATAGCCCCCGGTTTACAACAGCCCACTCTTGATTTTAAAGTCTATGGTTTTAAACAAATACGCACTGACATAAATGCACAAGTACAGTTTCGTTTGGAGTATGTTTCATGCCCCACTTATCTGTGCTGGCCTGTCCATCCCTCCCACTCGCCATGGTGCGGCGTCCACTGACCTTTCTGCTACTTCCATAGTTCCCATTTTCTCCAAAACGTCCCAGATTGGAATCATACAGTCTGGAGTCTTTTCAGGTTAACTCCGTCCACTCAGTACTGTGACTTTGCCTCCTTCCTGTTTCCCCATGACTTGGCTTCTTTGTGGCATTACTGACCATCCCGTGGCCTGGAAGCTGCACAGTTCACTCGTCCATCCACCACACACTGGCAGACGTCTTGGTCGCTTTCACGTTTTGGCAGTTACAAATAAAGCTGTAAACATCCTCACGCAGGTTACATGTACACATACGTTTACAGCTCCTTTAGAGCTTGACTGCTGGATATGGTAAGAAAATGCCAAACAGGGCGGAGCCTGTGGCTCAGTGAGCAGGGCGCCGGCCCCATATACTGAGGGTGGCGGGTTCAAACCCAGCCTCGGCCAAACTGCAACAAAAAAATAGCCGGGCGTTGTGGCAGGTGCCTGTAGTCCCAGCTACTTGGGAGGCTGAGGCAGGAGAATCGCCTAAGCCCAGGAGTTGGAGGTTGCTGTGAGCTGTGTGACGCCACGGCACTCTACCAAGGGCAATAAAGTGAAACTCTGTCTCTACAAAAAAAAAAAAAAAAAAAAAAAAGAAAATGCCAAACAGTGCCCCAAAGTGCTCAACAGTCTGCACCCCCCCAGCAGGGAGAACTGCGGTTTCCACATCACACCACACTGGGGGTTCCAGTGTCTGGACTGCGGCCATCTGACAGGTGGGTACTGGTCTCTCGTGCTCATTTTATTTCGCATTTCCCTAATGGCAGACAGTGCAGAGCATCTTTTCATCTGCTTCTTTACTGAAGTGTCTGTTAAATTCTTTTGCCTATTTTTCAAAAATCAGGTTGTTTGTTTTCCTGTTGTTTTTTGTATATTTTTGGTAACATCCTTTATCATCTGTGTTTTTTGCAAATCTATTTCCCAGTCTGTGACTTGTCTCTTGGATTTCTCAACATTATCTTTGGCAGAGAGAAAGTTTTTAATTTCACTGAAGCCCATTGTATCATTATTTCCTTCACGGATGATGGCTTAGATATTACACCAAAAGGTCGTCATCAAACCCAAGGCTTCTCCTACGTTGTTTTCTAGGAGTTTTATAGTTACAATTTGTATTTATATCTATGACCTGTTTTGAGTTAATTTCTGTGAAGGTTTGTGTCTAGATCCACTTTTTGTTTTTCTGCATGTGGGTGCTCTTTGTTCCCCCGCACTACCTTTGCTCTTGAGTCTAAGAGACGCTGACGGCTCTGTGTGGGCCTGTTCCTGGGCTCTCTGTGTGGTGCCATTGAGCTTGTGTCTGTTCTTTCCGCAGCACCAAAGTGGGGCGACTCCTACTTACATCAGGCTTGCCCTGCAGAGCCCTGGCCTTTCCCAGGGCCGAGGTGCTGGGCCTTCCCAGTGGAAGACCAGAGAGTGGAGCCCTGCCCCTTGAGGGATGTCACCCAGCATCTGCCTCTTGCTGCCCGGCAGACACTGGTGCGTCCATCTGCGGCCTCTGCTTTCACCACATTCTCCTTTTCCAGCCGAGCTCCATCCAGCCAAGCCTCAGAGTGTGAGTTCTACCCTGACCTGATGATTGGGCAAGAGGAGGCCGGCCAGGCCTTGCTGGCTTTGTTTTGCAGACGAGGAGGCTGACCAAAGCCCACGTCCCTTGATCTCCAGTCCAGGGGACGTCTGCCATCATGTTTCCCCACAAAAGGTGCACACAGCGCAGGTCCCTTAGATGGCCCCACCTTCCCACCAAATTGTCTCAATGCCCTGAAGCTCTGTCCCTTTCATGAGGCCTGGGGCTAAGTGGGTCTGAGTGGCCAGGTTCTGTTGTGATGCTGACCTTGTGTGCACTGTGTGACCTGCGTGATTCCCAAGCTGTAGCCCCGCCCCTGCTTGTCTTGGCAAGGTTTGGTAAGAGGGCTGCAGGAGGTCACCTCCTACCCCACGGTGGGGCAGGAGAGCCTTCCATGAGGCGGGGAGCGCAAGGTGGCTCCTAGGGGCTGTTGCCATGCACACTGGTCCTCCAGACAGGAGCTTGGCTTATGAGCAAATTATCCTGGGCATTTTGTTCTTCAGGGCATAAATAGACCCTTCCATTATTTAGATGGAGATGAATCTGGCCCACTTAGATGCTTTCAGCAAAGTTCTCCCCTTTTTGCAAAGTTTGTTGCAGGGAGAGGAGGCATCATGGGGTGGTCACAACAAGGCCAAGTGCAAAGTGTTTCCGTAGTGTAGTGGTTATCACGTTTGCCTCACACAAGGCCAAGTGCAACAATCAATTCTGAAACGGGGCCTGTCCCTGAAGTGGTCAGATCAGCTGTGTCCACAGCCATGTCAGCTTCCAACCTAAACATGAGTGGTAATCCTCGAGAGACTACTTCCTCCTCAGTTCACAAAGGACAGGTGATGGGTTGTGATAAGAAGCTGCCACAGCTCCGAGCACACTGCATATTGGCCACAGATGGGTGACACAGATAAAGGACAGGTGTTGGCAGCTCTCTGCTTGGCAGGTGACGTACTCAGCTGACAGCAGCCCTGCTCCAGGATAGCTACATATAAAGCAAGTTGATCATGCCAGGAACACACTGTTTTCTACTTTATCTTTTCAATAATTTTTTGAAAAAAATTGCCTTATAGGCTTACTTAGTATGAATTGTTTATGAGATACGTTCTGGAATAAATAACAAAGCGCCAGCAAGAAATAAACGTTTTTTCTTTATAAAAGGTAAACGCCCGAGTGAGACGGATCCCCTATTTCACTGGCACACCCAGGCATCCATGCTGAGCTGATTAGTTCCAGGCAAAAGGAGAAAAACAAACACTAGTTTGAAGGCTGCCCTCATCTGACTTGGCTTAAAAATATCTCGGCTCCACATAAGCCCTCTGTCCTCACTCTCAACTCAGCAGCTCAGGATTCGCTTTTCTGAGAAGAAACACGTTCTCCACACAGAAGAGGCTTGGGGAGAGGGCAGTCTGGACACACACAGCACAGAGGCCCTGGCCTGACCCACCGGCCCCAGGGAGGGTCCTGCAGCTTTGACGTCCAGTGACTGCCCGCTGTTTGCCACACTGGCTAGTACTGGGTGCACTCTGGGGTCTGGAGGGCCTTGGAATGAGCTGAAAGCCCATGCTGGGACCTCTGGTTTGGGTTTGCTCACCTCCCGGAGGGATCCTGAGAACAGCCGGCCCCTGCAGCTGGGCTGAGAAGGGCTCACAGGGATGGCAGCAGCAGGGGTTGGTTCCGAATCTCTGAAGGAATTTTGAGAACATGCACCTCCTTATATACTTGTAGTTTACAACGGAACCCGAGAACTTTGTTTTATACAAAGGTTGTGATTTTTGGCTTAATGTAAATATTGACGTTTTCAAAGAAAACCCTCTGTGCCTCATTTACACGACAGCATTTGTGGCTCCTTCACTACTGGCCCAGCCACCTGCACCTCCATCCCCCCACCAGCCTTGTCCTCCACACACCCCCACCCTGGCTCCCTGCACCCACACACTCCAGTGCCCCCCACCTCCTCAGGCACATGGCAGCACCCCACACAGCCCAGCACCCCCACATTCCTAGAGGGCTCACTCCCAACACCTCCCACATCTCTACACCCCCACACCCCAAGCCTCTCAGGCCTGCGCCAAGGTCACCTGGGGCCACCTGCTGCCTGGGCCCTCCGATGCTTGTCAAGTCCCTGCAGTGACCGAGACCCCCCCACCCACCCAAGGCAGCTCTGTTTCCTTCCCAGAAAAGCTCCAGGAACCAGAGAATCCGGACTGTGGCCAGGCTCACAGCCGGTCCCCCAGCGCTGGCCCTGTGTGCGGCACTTCTGTCCCGTCTCCTGCACTCACTCCATCTCTCTACCACGTGGATCTTTACAATGATCAAAGTTAAAAGTTATTTCATGACTGACAGATTTTGTTAGTAGAATCTCCTAGATTAAGATATTTCCAAAAGTACTATCATTTCATAACCTTTCAAAATAACACAAATATGTTACAAATCATAACAGTACACACGAGAGCACATTTTCTGAGACTGAATTTCCTAAGGAATGAGGCCAGTCGGGCTGCTTTTCCAGGCACATAGCTCCTCTGCTCAAGGATCAAGGTGAAGGTGCCTCTGCCCCAGTGAGACAGGGCTCATTTCTACACACGTCAGTGTTAGGACACAAACAAGCAGATGAGGAGGTATGTGACAGCCGTGTCCCTCAATTGTTTTGTGAGCTCCTTTTAAAAAATATTCCCCAAGTTAGAAGGTGATTTGAAAAAACTATAAAAAATTATTTTAATGCCTTATCAGCTGTCAACTCAATTAGGTTTTCATTCAAGTGTTTTGAAAGCAAAGGATTAGAAACTACTTGACTTGCAAAAGGATTTGTTATCCGTCATTCTCAATTTCTGGGACATTTTCTGGAGAGGCTGGCCTCATCTCAGTTTATCAAGGGACTGCCATTCAGCCATGATTCTCTAGCTCATTATTTAATCAAATACATTCTGACATGGTCGGGAACATTGAAATGTTAATTTCATTGCTTTCTTTGGGCCAATTTAACATTTTTGATAACGTGCTTTTATTATACCATTATTTTAAATGTATTTTCATTGAAACCTGGGAGTTGCAGATTTAGTTCATTCTATTTATGGTAAATGTCCTCCATGTAACCTAATCCTCCTGTCAAACCAGTGAACCAAATTAGAAACATTTTCTGTTGGAAAAAGTATGACCTACTTTTTCAATTGGAATAAGTGTTGGTATGCTTTTCCAGAGATATTAAAAGAGAAAACCACTGAAAAATAAATTATAGACCACATAAATTATTGAAAGCAATAAAGTCATGCTTTAAAACATGGAGATCTAACATAATTAATTGACCAACTTTATAACATGACATTGAAAGAAAATGAGTCTCCATGCTGCCTCCCTTTCCGGTAACATTTAAAAAAATTCTTTATTAAATCACAACTGTGCACATTAATGCATTTACGGGGTACAATGTGCTGATTTGCTATACAATGTGGAATGCTTACATCTAACTGATTAACATTTTAATGGACAGGCAGGTCGATGTCCAGGCTGTGCACTGAGTGAGGTCATGTGTGTAGGAGTTTACTGAACATTACTCCCAGGGGCTAAACACTAAATAAAAATCAAGCGTGAAAATCACTGAAAAACCCTTCCTGATTAATTATGTTAAGCATCTTACTCAAAGTTTCCTTTGTGTCTAATGAAGGAAAGGTAATATTGCTAAAAACTAGTAAGTGCGGCAGCTGGCACAGCATGCTGGGTGTTTGCAGTATTAAGAGTACTCATCTACGGAAGAGAAGAGAGATGGGTGGACAGGTGGCCGTCGGACACAGGCCACACAGGACCCTGACAGCTGAGGAGCTGGCTGGAGAGGAGGCCACGGCTGGGTCAGAGCGGCCCTCAGTTCATGAGACAGTCAACCATTAGGAGGTTGGACAAGTCACCCTCCATGATGGCCTGCCTGCTTTCTGCCTGGACCCAGTAGGTAAAGGCCTAACACATTTATCCAGTAGAGGAAGTGGAATTCTCAGCTGAGTCAGTTTCAACATCTCACTAGTTCCCCTAGTCACTGATTTTATAAAGAGTGACATAAAATCTCTGACAAGTTCACCCTACTTGGTTTTTCTTATTAACTTTCTATCTTACTGTTTTGATTTAAAAAAAAACGAATGTTTATATCTCTGCCCCTGATAAAAACGTAAACACAGCCTCCTATTCTGTGGCCTCGCTGATATCACACCAAGCTCATGCCCGACGTCGCCCAGACTATGAGTTCCGGTGGTGAGGGGCAGGAGTTCTCTTTCGATCTCACTTTAGCTCTTCAAAGGCCACCACACAGTGAGCAATCTTTGGGTCATTTTTACTTCATAAAGCTTTTGTACAACTTTTCTAAATTTTGTATCTGAATTCCAGTATCTTACCCAAACTGCCTTCCATGTGGCTGTGTGGAGAAGCTCTGAGACGCTGCCCCCGGGGAGTTGTTCTTTAATTAATTCAGAATATTTTACATAAAATCTGCGGCACTGCAGGCTTGTGCCAGGGCAACAGCCACGAACACACCAATGTCTCTCACCCATATTGTCTGTAGTTCATAGGAGGACAAACAAGCAAAGACGAGTTAGTTTCCTTAGAGTGGTGTTAGGAAGAAAAATCAAGCAGGGTGAATGGTAACAGAAGATTCAGCCAATACAAAAATGTGTTTAAAATGAATCCCTAGTCTTGGCACTCGTAGGGCGCTGGCCACATACCCTAGGGCTGGTGGGTTCAAACCTGGCCTGGCCTGCCAAACAACGACAACTACAACAACAACAAAATAGCTGGGCGTTGTGGTGGACACCTGTAGTCTCAGCTACTTGGGAAGCTGAAGTAAGAGAATTGCTTAAGCCCAAGAGTTTGAGGTTGCTGTGAGCTGTGATACCACCGCACTCTACCAAGGGTGACAAAGTGAGACTCTGTCTAAAAAAAAAAAATGAACCCCTAAGAAAGGAAATGGTTGCAATTTTTAAAATCTTCCTAATATTTTTCTTTTTAAAATACTTGGACAATTTATATTTTAGGGCATTAAAAGTTTTGCTTTTGTGTAAAAGTCCCATGAGCACTTAGAATACCAAAGGAATGGCGTTTTAAAAAGTCTATGCTAAAAAAAAAAAAAAAAAAAAAAAAGGTCTGTGCTAAAAAGAAAAAAAAAATCTGTCCTAAGATGTTTTAAAATTTGTTACAAAAAATTTTCAAGCACATGGACGCAGAGCGAACAGTGCTCCCATGTCCCAGCCCAGCAATGGCCCACACCTGGCCCACGCTGTCACAATCTTTTCTCCTCCATTAACACTGCACTCCGTTTCCCCAGCGAGGATTTTCTTTCTTTTTTTTTTTAATTAAGTCATTTGTACATAGATCATAAATACATTTATGCCATTATGGGATTCAATGTGTTGATTATTTGTCCCAATTGGAGTGCTTACATCCTACTAATCAACATAGCCTTCACCTCATTTACCCAATCACAGCGTTAAGACACCTGATAGATTTTCACCTCTAACAGCTTACTTTGAAACAGTGCCCTGCATGGCTGACAAAGTTCACTGACAGCCTTTTAGCTGGACAGTAGCACTTCTCTCACCCAGGATTTCTTCTGTGTCTTCCTTTTCCCTGCCGTCCCTGGCCCACATTCATTACTTGTCTACAGTATTCCCTCTTCAAAGTCTGCTCTGTTCTCTTCTGTTTTCTTATCTCTTTTAGACTGTTTGTGAAGTTAATTTTAGATTCCTGGACTGTCTGTTCTAAAATACTAGAATATATTCAAATGACTCTCTAATTAAATGTTAACCACTTTTATTTTCAAATAGTTGTACGCTTCACGTTTTATTTTTCCTTGCCAGGTCATTTTCTGCTGGAAAATGGCTGCCTGGCAAGGCATCATGTGTGGGGAAGGCAGGACGGCCCTGCCCGTCAGCCGTGGAAGCTGAGGGCTCAGGAAAGGTGGGAAAGCCGGAGGAGGGAAGCCCAGGGACCAGAACCCCACATGCTCCTTGTTCCTAGGCTTGTGGGGCCAGGGGAGCTCTCACAGGCTGGGTCACCTCCCTTGCACGGGGCCTTTGACTACTCCAACTTGTTCCCAAGGGTACCTGACACCAGGTGGTGCCGGTGCAGGCAAAGCAGTAAGCGGCATTACCGTAACTTCTGCAGACAAAAAGGACTGCAGTGCACAAGGCTGGGGCACCAATGTCACACACGGTCAGCCCCACAGGCAGGTCCTCAGGGCACCTCCTCTGGTCCCTGCTGAGCTTCACATCTGCAGTCCACCCAGGACACAGCTGAAGCACGGTTCTGCAAGTGCTGTCGAGAGTGGAGCCTGCGGAGGCCGTGAGGACCTGCTCGGAGCTGCCCTCCTTCAGAGGCTGCAAGACTATTTCCTCCATTTTCCTAGCGGTCTTCACATTGTAACAGCTACATCTTTTCTCTGCATCTTCTCCACCACAATAACAAATCCAGCCTTGAGTTGATGTGTTTGCAGATTACTCAAGGTGCAAAACCTCTCGAGACAGCTGATTCCAAGCTGCCAACAAGTCACTGGCCTGAGACTGGTGGGGCCTGCCCCAGCAGATGGGAACAGACTACAGCGGAGGCAGCATGGTGAGCAGGGGGTTATGGGGTTTCAACATCAATTTTGAATTTATACACTGCAATTTTGAATAACGACTGTGCTCAACATTGGCACACAGAGTCCCTGGTGCCACCGGGCCAGCTTACCCCGCCTCCTTTTGGGGGAGGCCCTGGTCCCAGCACGAGGTGGTGCAGCCTACACATCTGGCCTCCCTCACGCTCTTCCCTCCTCCCCAGGAGCCACCAACACACATGTCCAGCGTGTTTACTTTTACTGTCCCTGCCCAGGAGAGCAGCCGATCACAGCGGGCAGGAGTCTTTCTCATGCTCACTGGCTGACAGTGCCTGACCCAGCCTGACCATGGATGGTGCTCACGCAACACCTTTGTTGAAGCAAAGTTCAAGAACCTTAAAAACTTAAAGTTGGGCTCCATGAGATTGACTACAAAATATTTTTTAAAATGCAAAACTTTCATCTAATTTGATAAAATGCAGGCCACTTCCCCAGTACTACCAGAGAATACCGAGTCTGGAACCTCCACCCCCTGTGCCAGGAGACCATCGGGAGGAATCTCCCCGCTCCATACTAAGGTCAGAGCGGGTTTCTCTGCATGCTTTTCTCTGAAGCTTACTTTTTAAAAAATCAACTTATGTTCATTGCAATGTTGCTTTTATTGTGAAAAAAAGTTCAAAATCAATGCAAAAGAATAATCAGGTTATTTATCTGTAATAGTGCAGGTTTTTATTTATATGGTGCTTTTGACTATTCAAAAGTTTGTTTTCATTTCATTGTAGAAACATCAAATGGGCAAATTTAATTAAACACTGAAATCACCCCAAATCCCATCATCCACAGGCACACCCAGACTCCCTCCCTTCCAGACTATTCACACATCCATGCACTCGCGAGAAGCACACGCATTTCTTTACAAACACAAAATAGAAATACTGCTTTGCAGCCCATTTTTCACTTAATTATGAATGTCTCTCTGCAGTGTAACTGGGCATGAGCCACTTCCACGTTGTCACTTGGCGCTGCAGCTTCTTCACCACGTGTACCCACCTGTCTGCTGCTGAGCGTCAAGGCCCAGGGACCTCCTACCCACGTCACCCTACACACCCCAGTCACGTGGGCCGTGTGTGGTCCTGACGGGTGGGGCTGCAGCGTAACTCCATCGTGCGCTCTCAGGGAGCAGCCGGGATGTGACAGGGAGGCTACACGGTGGGGGGGGGCTGCCACAAACAGCCAGAGCAGTGCCCAGCAGGGGCCAGTCACGTGTTGGAGGCTACACAGAGGGGGGGGGCTGCCACAAAGGGCCAGAGCAGTGCCCAGCAGGGGCCAGTCACGTGTTGGAGGCTACATGGGGGGGGGGGGGCTGCCACAAACGGCCAGAGCAGTGCCCAGCAGGGGCCAGGCCCTTGCAGTGGCTTGTCACGCGTTGCATTTATGCTCCCCAGACCCGTCCAGGGGCCGAGAACAGAAACAACGTGAGAGGGAAAGGCCTCAGCGCGCGGGGTGGTGAAACACACTTTTATTGAGAACATCTCATCCTGTCTGCACATGACAATGTCACATGCTGGCTGGGCACCTGGTGTGAGGCGGCTCATGCAGGTCAAGACGTGTGGTATATACACAAATTTACATATAGACTGCACCGAGCAACATGCTTCTTGGCTGATTTACTTTCATATGAATGTCCAGATTCTAAAATCAAATTAAAAGCATAGAACCCAAAGCCTATATGAGTGAGCATCACGGGGCCTGCCCTGCTGACACGGGGACTGTGCTTCTCATCACTTGTCATTTAGGACAGCCCGCTCCCGTGCCGTTGCTGTCACTGGGGCCAAAGTCAGTGTTACCAGCAGGAGGTGCACCTGGGTGTCTTGGGCAGGACTGAGGGGCTGACCTGGCGCTGACAGTCACCACCCAGGCAGGCCTGCCACCCGTCTCCCCCATCCCTCACACCTGGCAGGACTGGGCTTCCCTAAGTCTCAGCCCCAGTGTCACGTGGGCCCCAGAACCTTCGAGGATGGTGCTGAGCCTCCCGCCAGCCACTTCACACTCAAGGAGATTGTCACCCGCCACATCAAGGGACAAGGACACACACAACTGGACACACCCTGAACATGGTACTCTGCCCTCCCATTCACATAGTTTGGGGGAGAGGAAAAGGAATCTTTTGAGCGATTCCGTAATTTCATGGAATTTAGAGACAGGAAAGTTGGCCAATTTCCTTTATCTTGCTGAATCAAGGTTATGGCTGGGACCGTCCTTATATTTCTAGTGTAAAATATGTTAGATGTGAAAAAGATTCACCTGCACTGCCTTTTTTATTCATTTATCTGGAGAAGGGGGCAAAGCATGCAGCTCTGAGATATGGGCGCCGAGGAAACGAGCCTCCCACCTCCCCAGTACACCTCTGAAGTTATGGGAGAGACTGTCCTCAGAGAGAGCAGCCATCCTGCCATGGAAATAAATGAAATTAGGAGAAAAACAAATTCCAGAGAAAGCAAGGCCTTATGAGATGTTGGCTTATACATTTTAAAATAGTTTTTAATTAAAAACAAAATCTCCAAAGGAGGAAAAGCTGCCCTGCGGTTCTTTAGCACCCTGGCTGGGGAGAGGTGCGTCCTGATGCCGTGCCTGCAGGTGCGGGTGGGTGGAGGTGGCCACAGCGTCCACACCAGCCTGGTTCAGACCCAGAACACACCACTCCACCTGCTACTCCAACAAAGCTGTATCTAGGTGGTCCCCAGGGACAGTATCTTGGTGGAATAAATACTTCATGTTTAACAAAACAGAAATCCTCTTGTCTCCTACTTGTCAAAATGTCCTCAAATTTTAAGATTTTTCTCAAAAAGTCAAGTTCTTTGTTGTGTCAGACTTTCTGCTGAGTCTCTAAAGTCCAGACCAAGGGCTGTGGATGTAAAGTGACACCTCAGTGAAGCCGGGCAATGCACAATGTGGGCTGAGGGCCCATCTCACACCTTTGCTCTTTTTCTGCCACTGACCAGCTGTTCTAGGGGCAGCCCTGTCTCTGGTAAAGGGAGTGGCCCACACCACCTCCCTCCCTGTGCCTGCCCTGCCCAGGACTTCCTGAATGGAAGCATCTTGGTTCCTCCTGCCAGCGGGTGGCCAGCCTGGACCCACTGGAGGGGCCGACAGGCTGTGCCTGCCTGTGGGGCTGTGTGCATGAGGCACTGGGCAGGGCATTGGTCAAGCTCATTCCAGCTATTTCCTGATCTAAGGGGAGGCAGATACACGGGACAGCTTTGTGTGCGTGTGGAATGTATTTCCACTAAACTTTGTAACCAAAACCCACATATTTTTTAAAAACTAAGTCTATCTCCCAATTCCCATTGTAGAAAAAATACAATTTATAGAGACAAGAATAAAAATGCAAACTCATAGGATGTTTTTCTATGCAAGAGTCTGCTTTGGGGAAGGGCGGCGGCACCACCAGACCCTTTTCCTTCTATGGGTGCAAAGAAAAACCCGGCCCTGATGGCTTCAGGAGGCCACAGCTGCTGAGGCAGGTGTTCACTCTTCCAAGCCTGGTCTCCAAGGCGGAGCCCTGAGCAGTGCCCCTTCCCGCCAGGTTGGGATCTCCCCGCAGTACAAGAATGAGCCATCCCCACTGGACGCGCACACCCCCAGCAAACACTGGCTCTGCGGGTCCGGGCGCCCAGGGTCTGGAGGGAAGGAAGGGGCCCTTCTACTCCTGTTCTGGTCTAAGCCCGTAAGGGGTGTTCAGCCTAATGCCACACAGGAGCAGGTGAATGCTGGAGGATGGGCTCTGCACCTGTGTCTGCTCACAGTCCCAGGGCACCTGCCTCAGAGCACCCCCAGGGCCTCACAGGGTGCAGAGTGCTCCTCACCCCTTTTCCATCCTGAGTGGAGGCAACAAGGCAACTGGTGCAAATCTCTGAGCTTGGTCGGGGTGTCTACACCAGGGCGTCGCCCACGGGGCTGCTGCCCTCCGTGCTGGCTCCCTCTGTGGGGCTGCCCCATGCACTGTGGGCACTGGGCACAGTCAAGTCTGGGCCATACCACGCCAGCAGCACATGGGGTCTCACCAGTTCTCAAATATGCTTTGATAAAGCCAGAAAGAATAATTTAAAAACACACCTTACATGCCATTTTCCAAGAATGAACATCTACTTAAACATGTCTGATTCCTCCCGGAGCCTCTCCAGCTACCTGTGTGCCTGGATCTGAGGACCGGCAGAGGAAGCTCCAGGCTGCGCTGTGCAGTGGCCCCATCCGATTCCTCCTAGTCCTGGGAGCTAAACACTGTTTAAAAACCCTAGCGAGTGGCCAACACGGGGTCACTGGACATGTTTTACCTGTCACTACTTAGAAGTGAACCAAAAGACGTTTTCTGTGATCTGGTCCCACAAGGAGTGCGGAAGCATCTAGAGGCGGCTGCAGCTAAGGGGCTGGGTCTCGACTGTGGGACCCAGTGTGTGTGGCAGGGCCACCTGCGTCATGCCGGGTGCGTCTCCCTGGCTGCTCCCAGGGAGAAGGGACCTACTGTGGACACTAACCCACGAGGTCCCTGCGGGGAGAGCCCTAAGCTGTGTGCATGTGTGGCCCCCTCAGCTTCTACTGTCTGTCTTCTTTCTCCCTCTCCATATACGGACGCTTTGTTGCAATTAAAATAATGTGGCACAAACGTGACCTGACATAATTACTTCTTATTTTATAAACCACGTTCCTAGCTCTGAATAAATTATTTATTCAAGAATTTCACACAAAGTAGTTTCTATTTCCCTAAACTTAAGGAAGCCCTACTCAGTAGAACTCAATTTCTAAATGTAAACTGCGATGGGAAGCAGCTGCTGGGCAGGTCAAAGGGGGAACACTGCAGCAGAGACGCCAGGCGGGGATGCTGGGCCCCGACGCCCTCACGTCTGCCCCAGGTCAGACGTGAGATGTCGGGATGACACTGGACACCCGGTAGCCCCCGTGTCCCCCATGCCCTCCCCAGGCTGTACACCTGCCCCAGTTCAGACATGAAGTTCTGGGGGACATTGCCAGACTCTGCAGCCCTTGGCACCCCCGAGGCGCCTGCTCAGGTCAGGGTGTGAGAGAGAACTGGTCCTGCTCTGTGGGTTTCTCCACCCAGGCACCCAGCCCGGCCTTGATGAAGGCTGTGAACAGACGCGCCTTGGCGGCCTGGTACTCCTTTGCCGCAAGTTTGGACTCGTGGTACATGTTGGGTTTAGTAATCCTGGAGCGCAGTAAGTAGGGGGGGACCTGCAAAAGGACAAATATGAACAAGAACAACTGTTGACATGGTCATGTGAAAATGAAACCTGATAGAAACCTCCACATGGCGTTCAGTGCTGTGCTGGCTTCTGGTGGAGCCAACCTAGAAGGCAGCCTCCGCACCCAGCTGTCCTGCTTTGCAGGGCAGTTATAGCCCTGGGTTCTGATGTGTGCTCTGTCGAGCCCAAACCATTGATTAGAATTTCATTTTTAACATTTTTAACAATTTTAAAAAAGCACCACTAATGTTATGCACATTTTCTCCTGAGGACCTCTGAGGCATTCCCTCGTGAGGTCATGAGGCCGGCTGGCTCATTTTTGTGTAGATTTTCATCTAATCTGGCAGCCAGTGTGGGCAACTCCACCTCTGCCAGCAGACTCTCCAGAGCACTGTGACTCTTGCCTGTACCCCCCACGCCAGTGTTCAATGTTGGCTTCACAATAGTGAATGCTATAAGCTAGACTTAAAAATAAGTGATAATATCCTGATTTATTTTATAAGGTTTTATCTTGGGGAAAAGGTACCTTACAACTAAACAAAAGGTTTAAGAACCCACGAGGAGAGTAAATGGGATATGTGTGCTGGGGGAGGTGACTGGACCTGCCTTTTTCATAACGATTTTCAGCATCTGAGCAGTGGGAGTTTTTGGCAAGTACAGGGATCCCTGGGCTGGGGGTTTTGCTCTGTGGCAGGGAAGGGGAAGGGCTGCCATAGAGACAGCTTTAAAGTTTGAGAAGCCAGGCCCATTCTTTGAAGGAGCAGACGGTTTTCAACTGATCATTTCTCTAGGAAGCTGCACAGCAGGTGCCAGGGGAGAGTGGGGCAGAGTCACAGAGAGGAGAGGCAGGGAGAGGCAGGGAGAGCTGGGGGACTGTCTGGGACAGTAGGGGAGAGCCAGGGAGAGTCACGGAGAGGCAGGGAGAACTGGGGGACAGTCAGGGATAGTGGGGGAGAGCCAGGGAGAGTCATGGAGAGGCAGGGTGAGGTGGGGGACAGTCGGGGACAGTGGGGGAAAGCCGGGGAGAGTCACGGAGAGGCAGGGCGAGCTGGGGGATAGTCAGGGACAGTTGGGAACAGCCGGGGAGAGTCATGGAGAGGGAGGGAGAGCTGGGAGACAGTCAGGGACAGTGGAGGAGAGTCAGGGAGAGCCAGGGGAGAGCCATGGAGAATCACAGAGAATCATGGAGAGTCAGGGAGAGCCAGGGAGGGGGAGAGGGGGGTTGGGGCCGTGCCTGTGGCAGCTGGGCCTCAGTACCTTGCCGTGCACGCGTACCCAGCGGCAGTACAGCGCATGCTTGCACAGACGGGACGCGCGGCCCAGCTCATCCTTTCCTGTGGTGGCATTGACGACCTCAATGGCTGAGTCGCCTACTGTCCAGTTGACGCTGAAGTTGGGGGCCTTCCCTGGCTGCCGTGCCTCTGCGTTGCTGATGCCTGAAATGGAGCAGAGGAAGATGACACAAAGCCCACGGTCACACTGGGGAAGGAAAGGACAGGTGCACCACACGGAAGGGCTGTAGGCTGAGGGGCACACAGGCACACAAGCTGTGCCTGCCATGCTGGTGGCCTCACACCCCACCACTGCTGCTGGCAGTGCCAAGTGGCCCAGAAAAGAAGCAGTGCTAAGAAATGGGCGTCCGTGGGCACGCACTTGTTCAAGGCCAAGTCTCCCAGCAGGTCTTGGGGCTGTAGAGCAAGGGACTCCAGCAGCCTGTGGGCAGGTGGTGGGCACTTCTGGGGTTAGTTAAGTCAGGCTCCCCCAGGGCCGTGCTGGTGGAGTTGGTCCTGATGCCATGCCTCCCCAGGTGCTCATGGCTTGCACACACTTCCCACCTCTGAGAGGGCAGGCGTGGTCAGGCCACATGCCCCACACGTGTAACACCCAGGAGGCCACCAGCTTTCAGTACGTGTGTATACATGTTTCTCACTGTATTTAAACTAGCTCATCTTAATTAATCACAGGCTCATTTGCTGGGTGGAAAGTTTTTAAAAAGACACTTGGGCTTTCTGGAGGGGGAGGAGACAAGATGGCTGACTGAAGCCAGCTTTCCACAGAGGCTCCCGTCCAGAAGGAGAGTTAAAGGACAAAAATTCAGCAAGTAACCTGGTGGACTTGAGAAGGTTGTAGAACGCACGTCAACCCCTCTGAGGCGAGCTGCGACCACAAGGATACAAACAAAAGGTACAAAATCCATCACCAAGTGGACGGGAGTCCCCTACCCCGTGAGAATGGCTCAGAGTGTCCCATAAACAACCGGGCAGAGTTCAAAGGTCCTCCCACTACACTCCACGGGCGAGACCCTCTAAAAACTGGACCTACTTCCCCTACTAGGGTGCCACGGCGTCCTCCTGCCAGGCATAAAACTGTATAAACTGTATATAGTCTCTACCTGGAATTCTGAGGTCTGGAGGCCAGTCCCGGTTGGCGGAGAGGGGACCGCACCGGAGTGGCAGTTCCCTGAGGCACAGTACGACAGCCATCTTTTGGTGACAATATGGCCAGGCATAAAACTGTGTAGAGCTGTGTGTGTTCTCTGCCCGCAGCCCCAGGCTCCCAGGGCTCCCAGGGCTCCCAGCGCTCCCCGCGCTCCCAGCGCTCCCCTCTGCTCTTGCTCCAAGGTCTGGAGGCCTGTCCCCCAGGGGTCCAGACTCTTGGGCGATTGCTCGAGGGGTGTAGACAGTGCTGGGCTGCAGCCGGTCAGTGCAGACTCTGCGGTATGGGAGCGGAGAGAGGACGGTTGGCCGGAGGGGAGGTACACCGGAGCAACGGTTGCCTGAGCCATAAAACAGCAGCGGTTGCCTGAGCCATAAAACAGTACCCCCCGAATATTCTGAAGCCACACCCCCTGACTCCCTGGGCAACCAGAGACTCTGAGTTTGCCTGAGGCAACTCCAACTTGCAAACCAGGGAAACTCCGAGGGCGGGGCTGACCCAGAGGTCCGCTTTACTAAACCTAAGACGCACCTGGCCCTCAGGGGATCGTCAGCCTATAGACAATACAAGAGCAAAGACAAGCTGATTTGGAACTCAATTCAGCTTCTCTTCTGCAGGGGAACCGCAGAGTTGTTCTGTTCTGTTCTGTCAGTAACATTAATCAGGGGCAAAACTGGACCTGAGTGAAAACCCCTCAATCTTCATCAAGCGCCCGAGGTTGTCAGGCCTCACCTCCTTCTGCTGGAGAGAGGCAGAGTGCAGCGGCCTGGCAAACTTCCTTGTGATTCAGGCAGGTGCAAACTCCTGGAGTACCGATTCACTACAGGCAACTGGGTCAGCCAACTGCAGGGCTGTCAGTGACTGGGTGTGACAGTGGTGCAAGGTGGGGAAGGAGGCAGCAATCTTCCCAGACTGATCTATTGGCTGGGTGGCTCCTCCTGACTCCACGCAGCACTGGAGCAAGCCACACCAGAGTAGTCACCAGACCCCTGTGATCCAGTTCCCAGAGACCTCTTAAACCCTCTCACCTGAGACAGGTGCAGACTGAGGCAATTGATTTGGACCTTTTGAACTGAACCAATCGCCTGAGGACAAATCAGGTAGTGCCCTGGGTGCACGGTGGTAGGAAGGTTTGATTTTTCTTTTCCAATTGTTTGCTGGTGGGGGGCGGGGTGACTTAATTGCTGATATTTTTCCACAGCTGAGACTTCAATCCAGAGTATCTGTTTCACTAAGGTGGAACAGAAACCAGCTGAAAACAAGACAGAACCACTTAGCCCCACTGCACCAGACAGGGCCCCAATTTCTCAGGCCAAAACACTGTACAGGCCCTCGACAAAGCCCCAGGGGAAAAAAATCAAAGGGAGTAAAACAACCATGGGGCGGAATCAGCAGAAAAACTCTGGTAACATGAATAACCAGAATAGATCAACCCCCCCAAGGAAAGATATGGCAGATGTAATTGAAGATCCCATTCATAAACAACTGGCTGAGATGTCAGAAATCGAATTCAGAATTTGGATTGCAGACAAGATTAACAAAGTGGAATTAGGAATTCGAGGAGAAATTCAGAAGTTGTCTCAAGAATGTAACGAATTTAAAGACAAAACCGTCAAAGACTTAGACACACTGAAGCAAGAATTTGCAGCCCTCAAAGATATGAAAAATACAGTAGAATCCCTCAGCAACACAATGGAGCAAGCAGAAGAAAGTATTTCTGACATCGAAGATAAAGCCTTTGAACGCTCTCAAACTCTCAAAGAGGAAGAGAAATGGAGAGCAAAAATGGATCATTCTCTCAGAGAGCTCTGGGATAATTTGAAGAAGGCGAATATCCGAATCATTGGAGTTCCAGAAACAGATGAAGTGGCCTCGCTGGGCACAGAGGGCCTTCTGCATGAAATTATGAAAGAGAATTTTCCAGACATGCCTAGAGATTCTGAAATTCAGATAGCGGACAGCTTCAGAACCCTAGCACGACTCAACCCCAATAAGACATCCCCCAGGCATGTCATAATTAACTTCACTAAAGTTAATATGAAGGAGAAAATTCTCAAAGCAGCCAGGAGAAAGAAAACCATTACCTTCAAAAGGAAGAATATTAGAATGACTGCAGATCGCTCTGCTGAAACTTTTCAAGTCAGAAGAGGGTGGTCACCGACTTTTAATCTCCTAAAGCAAAATAACTTTCAACCCCGGATCTTGTATCCAGCTAAACTGAGTTTCATTTATGATGGAGAAATGAAATACTTTAATGACATTCATATGTTGAAGAAATTTGCCATAACCAAACCAGTTCTTCAGGATATTCTCAGACCTATGCTCCATAATGACCAACCCAATCCTATACCACAAAAATAAACTCACTCAGAAACTTCGGATCAAACTCCAATTTCCACACTGGCGAAAGGATTAAAAATGCCCATTGGACTTTTGAAAAACTCGATACCCAAAACGTCACCAGACTTATCAATATTCTCCATTAATGTGAATGGCTTAAACTGTCCTCTAAAGAGGCATAGGTTAGCTGACTGGATACAAAAACTCAGGCCAGATATTTGTTGCATACAAGAGTCACAACTTAACTTACAAGACAAATACAGACTCAGCGTAAAAGGATGGTCGTCCATATTTCAGGCAAATGGTAATCAGAAAAAAAGCAGGTGTTGCAATTTTATTTGCAGATACAATAGGCTTTAAACCAACAAAAGTAAGGAAGGACAAGAATGGTCACTTCATATTTGTTAACGGTAATACTCACTATGATGAGATCTCAATTATTAATATCTTTGCACCCAACCAGAATGCACATCAATTTGTAAGAGAAACTCTAACAGACATGAGCAACTTGATTTCCTCCAGCTCCATAATAGTCGGAGATTTCAACACTCCTTTGGCAGTGTTGGATCGATCCTCCAACAAGAAGCTGAGCAAAGAAAGCTTAGATTTAAACCTAACCATCCAACATTTGGATTTAGCAGACATCTACAGAACATTTCATCCCAACAAAACTGAATACACATACTTCTCATCAGCCCATGGAGCTAACTCCAAAATCGATCACATCTTAGGTCACAAGTCTAACCTCAGTAAATTTAAAGGAATAGAAATTATTCCATGCATCTTCTCGGACCACCATGGAATAAAACTTGAGCTGAGTAACAACAGGAATCTGCATCCTCATACAAAAACATGGAAGTTAAATAACCTTATGCTGAATGATAGCTGGGTCAGAGATGAGATTAAGAAAGAATTTCCAATTTTTTGGAACAAAACAACAATGAAGACATGAACTATCAGAACCTCTGGGACACCGCAAAGGCAGTTCTAAGAGGGAAATTTATAGCACTGCAAGCCTTCCTCAAGAGAACAGAAAGAGAGGAAGTTAACAACTTAATGGGACATCTCAAGCAACTGGAAAAGGAAGAACATTCCAACCCCAAACCTAGTAGAAGAAAAGAAATAACCAAAATTAGAGCAGAATTAAATGAAATTGAAAACAAAAGAATAATACAACAGATCAATAAATCAAAAAGCTGGTTTTTCGAAAAGGTCAATAAAATAGATAAACCTTTGGCCAACCTAATCAGGAAAAAAAGAGTAAAATCTCTAATCTCATCAATCAGAAACAACAAAGACGAAATAACAACAGACTCCTCAGAAATTAAAAAAATCCTTAATGAATATTACAAGAAACTTTATTCTCAGAAATATGAAAATCGGAAGGAAATTGACCAGTACTTGGAAGCATGTCACCTTCCAAGACTTAGCCAGAATCAAGTGGAAATGTTGAACAGGCCCATATCAAGTTCGGAAATAGCATCAACCATACAAAACCTCCCTAAAAAGAAAAGCCCGGGAGCAGATGGTTTCACATCTGAATTCTACCAAACCTTTAAAGAGGAATTAATACCTATATTACTCAACCTGTTCCAAAAGGTAGAAAAAGAAGGAAGACTATACAACACGTTCTATGAAACAAACATCACCCTGATCCCCAAACCAGGAAAAGACCCAACAAGAAAAGAAAATTATAGACCGATATCACTAATGAATATACATGCAAAAATATTCAACAAGATCCTAACAAACAGAATCCAGCAACACATCAAACAAATTATACATCATGACCAAGTCAGTTTTATCCCAGGTCTCAAGGCTAGTTCAATATATGTAAATCTATAAATGTAATCCAGCACATAAACAAATTAAAAAACAAAGACCAAATGATTCTCTCAATTGATGCAGAAAAAGCTTTTGATAATATCCAGCATCCATTCATGATCAGAACACTTAAGAAAATCGGTATAGAAGGGACATTTCTTAAACTGATAGAGACCATCTACAGCAAACCCACAGCCAATATCATATTGAATGGAGTTAAATTGGAATCATTTTCACTCAGATCAGGAACCAGACAAGGCTGCCCATTGTCTCCATTGCTTTTTAACATTGTAATGGAAGTTTTAGCCACCGCAATTAGGGAAGAAAAGGCGATCAAGGGTATCCACATAGGGTCAGAAGAGATCAAACTTTCGCTCTTCACGGATGATATGATAGTATATCTGGAAAACACTAGGGACTCTACTACAAAACTCTTAGAAGTGATCAAGGAATACAGCAGTGTCTCAGTTTACAAAATCAACATTGATAAATCGGTAGCCTTTATATATACCAACAACAGTCAAGTTGAAAAAACAGTTAAGGACTCTATCCCATTCACAGTAGTGCCAAAGAAGATGAAATATTTGGGAATTTATCTAACAAAGGACGTGAAAGATCTCTATAAAGAGAACTATGAAACTCTAAGAAAAGAAATAGCTGAAAATATTAACAAATGGAAGAACATACCATGCTCATGGCTGGGAAGAATCAACATTGTTAAAATGTCTATACTACCCAAAGCAATATATAATTTCAATGCAATCCGTATTAAAGCTCCACTGTCATACTTTAAAGATCTGGAAAAAACAATACTTCGTTTTATATGGAATCAGAAAGAACCTCAAATAGCCAAGACATTACTCAGAAATAAAAACAAAGCAGGAGGAATTACACTACCAGACCTCAGACTATACTACAAATCGATAGTGATCAAAACAGCATGGTACTGGCACAAGAACAGAGAAGTAGATGTCTGGAACAGAATAGAGAACCAAGAGATGAATCCAGCTACTTACCGTTATTTAATCTTTGACAAGCCAATTAAAAACATTCAGTGGGGAAAAGATTCCCTATTTAACAAACGGTGCTGGGTGAACTGGCTGGCAACCTGTAGAAGACTGAAAGTGGACCCACACCTTTTACCATTAACTAAGTGAGGTAGACTCTCACTGGATCAAAGATTTAAACTTAAGACATGAAACTATAAAAATACTAGAGGAGAGTGCAGGGAAAACCCTTGAAGAAATTGGTCTGGGCAAGTATTTTATGAAGAGGACCCCCCGGGCAATTGAAGCAGCTTCAAAAATACACTACTGGGACTTGATCAAACTAAAAAGCTTCTGCACAGCCAAGAACACAGTAAGTAAAGCAAGCAAACAGCCCTCAGAATGGGAGAAGATACTTGCAGGTTATGTCTCCGACAAAGGTTTAATAACTAGAATCCACAGAGAACTCAAAAGCATTAGCAAGACTAGAACAAGGGATCCCATCGCAGGCTGGGCAAGGGATTTGAAGAGAAACTTCTCTGAAGAAGACAGGCGTGCGGCCTTCAGACATATGAAAAAATGCTCATCATCTTTAATCATCAGAGAAATGCAAATCAAAACTACTTTGAGATACCATCTAACTCCAGTGAGACTAGCCTATATCACAGAATCCCAAGACCAGAGAAGTTGGTGCGGATGTGGAGAAAAGGGAACACTTTTGCACTGCTGGTGGGAATGCAAATTAATAGATTCCTTTTGGAAAGAGATATGGAGAACACTTAGAGATCTAAAAATAGATCTGCCATTCAATGCTGTAATCCCTTTACTGGGCATATACCCAGAAGACCAAAAAGCACATCATAACGAACATATTTGTACCAAAATGTTTATTGCAGCCCAATTCATAATTGCTAAGTCATGGAAGAAGCCAAGTGCCCATCGATCCACGAATGGATTAATAAATTGTGGTATATGTACACCATGGAATATTATGCAGCCTTAAAGAAAGATGGAGACTTTACCTCTTTCATGTTTACATGGATGGAGCTGGAACATATTCTTCTTAGTAAAGTATCTCAAGAATGGAAGAAAAAGTACCCAATGTACTCAGCCCTACTACGAAACTAATTTAGCATTTTCACATGAAAGCTATAACCCAGTTACAACCTAAGAATAGGAGGAAGGGGGAAAGGGAGGGGTGGTAGGGGGGAGGTGGGTAAAGGGAAGGGAATTGGTGGGATTACACCTGCGGTGCATCTTACAAGGGTATATGTGAAACTTGGTAAACGGTCTGTGAAGCTAGTGAATGATGCCTCATGATCACATCAATGTACACAGCTATGATTTAATAATAAAAAAAAAAATAAAATCTTTCTGGAAAAAAAAAAAGACACTTGGATCACTGAACCAAGGGTACACAGACCCGTTTGTGAGCTGAGCTTGACAATCCTTATCTCATAGAGGCGCACAGTATAGCTCACTTCCTCGGCTGTGAGGCCATTACCCCCGTACCAGCTCCTCGTTTGCTTCCAGCAACAATTAACTGCTCCCTTGAACAGAATGTTAAATCCAAGATCCTGCCAGGCCCATGTTCAGAGTAAAGGCCCTGGGCACAGCATGGCATAGCTCCTGGACTGGAGTCCACAGTCCATGGGGAGAGAGGTGCAGAGAGAGAAGCTGGAGACCTACAGAGACTGCTGCCGTATTGGGAAGGATGTCAGGGAGAAACTACTCAAGGCCAGGAAGAGCCTCCCCAGAAGGCAGAGGGAAAAGTGCCCGCCACCACCGAGGATGAGACATGGAGATAGGAGAAGACCCACTGAACTGCTGGCGATGAAAACTACAATGCATGAGATGAAAAATATACTTGCTGGGGTTTTTAAACACAGAAGAGAAACTGCAGAGGAAAAGGTGAGTGAACGTAAAGATACAGTAACAGAAACTGTCCCAAATGAAACAAAAAGAGAAAAAGAGATCAGGGAAAAACAGAAGAACAGAAAATCAGTAGGATGTGGGAAAAATTTTAACAGGCTTAATTATGTGTAATTAGAGCTCGTGAAGGAGGAGAGAGAGAAGGGAGCACAGAAACACATCTGAAAAAAGTTGAATTAAAATTTTGAAATCTATTTCAATGAAGCCCAAACACAAGAAATATGAAGAAAACTGTTAGAAGGTAGATCGTACCAAACTGGTTGACAGCAGTGTCAAGAGCAAGTCTGCAACAGTCGGAGAAGAGACACAGGCGGAGGAAGGGACGGCGGCGTGGACACAACAGCACAGGGGCGGCACTTAACGCACTCATGGGAAAGACCACTGCATTTCAGCATACACACATCTGCCCACTGAAATACAGAGGCTGCCAAAAAATGTATACACATTTTAAGAAAGGAAGAAACTATGAAAATTGTAACAATACCTTCTGACAACATTACCTTGTGCATTGTATCTTGTGACTCTTGCAGCTGCAGAAGTCATCGAGTATTACAATTTTCATGTGGTTTCTTTCCTTCTTAAAATGTATGTATATACATTTTTTGGCACCCTCTGTATATTTCAAAAATGAAAGCAAAATAAAGTCTTTTCCACAGACATGCCAAAGCTGGACAAATCCATCACAAGAGGATTTGCGCTACCCAGAAGGTGGAAGGATGCTCTTCAGGAAAAGGAGAGTGACCCTGAATGGAAGAAAGGGCAAAGTGCCCTGGCAAGGCGGCCCGGGCATGAACACGTAAGATCCCCCTACCATTATCAATCCCTTTAAAAGTTAACTACTGAAACAAAAATAACAAAGTAATGGAATTTTTAACATTTTTTGGATTGAACATCTATTGTTTAATGGGTAGGGAAGAGACAGAGCAAAAGGTCCTTACAGGACCCTCGAAGGGCTGTGATCTCAATGGAAGGTGGACGGTAGTAAGGATGTACACCATAAACCTTACAACCACCACTGAATTAACAAATGTCATAGCTAAAAAGTCAAGGAGTTAAAATGGAACCATAAAACACACTCAATTAGCTTGGCGCCCGTCACTCAGTGGTTAGGGCGCAGGCCACATACAGAGGCAGGCAGGACTGAACACGGCCTGGGCCAGCTAGACAACAATGACAACTGCAACAAAAAAATAGCCGGGCGTTGTGGCGGGCACCTGTAGTCCCAGCTACTTGGGAGGCTGAGGCAAGATAATCACTTAAGGCCAGGAGTTAGAGGTTGCGATGAGCTGTGATGCTACAGCACTCTACTGAGGGTGACAAAGTGAGACTCTGTATCAAAAACAAAAAAAACAAAACAGGTTTTATATAGAAATTAACAAGTGGATTATAGAATTGTTAGAAAAATACAAAAAGGATCTGAGTAGCTGAAACCACTTTGAAAAAGTACAAAGTTAGAGAACTAACTCTACTTGATTTCAAAACTTATAATGAAACTACAGTAATCACAGCAGTGTAACATTGGCCTCATGAAAGACAGACAGATTAAGGGGAGACATGAGAGTCCAGAAAGAGACTTACACGTGCACAGAATATGTGCCAGCTGTGTGACAACAGGCACAAGGCCACTCAGCAGGGACCAGGGACCCGCTCAGGCAGGGCTGGGCCACCTGAGTATCTGATATGCTAAAAATACACATGCAATTCACATCTTGCGCCCTGAACAAACATCAACTCACAGAGACTCTATTCTATGTCTTCAGTGTAAAAACTGCAACCACAAAATTTCTAAGATGACAAATAAGAAAACATCTTTGTGACACTAACTTGGGCAAACATTTCTTAGATGTAATATCAAAAGCACGCTCCATCAAAGAAAAAGCATGCCTAAAACTCATCAGAGTGTCTGCTCTAAACATGCACCATTCATCACATGGCAACTATACCTCAGAGAGCTGCGAAAAAAACACTGTAAGATAATTTTTAAAAATGTTTTAATTAGCAAGTGACATGTGCTCATTGTTGGAAAATTCCAAAAATTCACACAAACCACAGGAAAGAAAATTAAACTACAATACTCAGAAACAGTTACCATAATTGTGTGGCTCTTCGGCAGACACAATCAGGAGAGTTAGCTGTGAAGCTTTAATAAGCACACTGCGTCCTACTTCTGAGATTCCGATGGAGAGGGTTTGAGTGGGTCCTCACAAGTAATTCTTAAAGACTGGAGATTCTTTTTTTTTTTTTTTAGTGGTAAGATAGGATTTTATTAGACATAAAGAAATACAGAAGGAATAAAAAGCACCAGAGCTTCTGTCCAGAGGGTATATATTACATTTTGGTCAGGACTTCACAGGTGGAAAAACAGCTTTTCAAAGGTAATGAGTGAATTAACAAATGAATGAATGCAGTCCCTCTTCTGGGACAAGATTATTAGATTTTAGGAGGTTTTTTTTTGGCAGTTTTTGGTCTGGGCTGGGTTTGAACCTGCCACCTCCAGCATATGGGGCCGGCGCTCTACTCCTTTGAGCCACAGGCACCGCCCGGTCTTAGGAGTTTTTAAGACTAAAGATTCTTAAGCCCTCTCCAAATAACTTTTTCTTCCTAGATGAGATCTACCATTTTAACGTGCCTCCGTCATGTACACGTGTGCATGCGTGAGCATACATTCATGACCACGTGTTGACTTCTGTAACAAGTTCAGGTGTCACAACCTACTCACGGATGAACTACATTAACAGGTGTAAAGTTGACTAGATTTAGATTCCTGACATACTCCTGAATTTGATTTTCTAATATTTCATTGAGGAGTTTTACATTTATAACCATGGGTAATACACTATCTTCAGAAAGAACTATACTATCACCATCACCTTTCTTTTGATTTGTGTTTCTGTTGAGTTTTGGTATTAAGATTGGGCCATCTGGGCGGCACCTGTGGCTCAAGGAGTAGGGTGCTGGTCCCATATGCCAGAGGTGGCGGGTTCAAACCCAGCCCCGGCCAAAAATAAAAAAAAAAAAAAAAAAAAAAGATCGGGCCATCTCCTCTGCTCTGTGGTCTACATTTACACAGGGGTGGAATTACAAGCTCTTTGATAGACTGATTAAAATGTGAAATCTGCTGGAAGGTAATTTGTTGACAATCTTTCCAATGTCTTACCTGAAAATTTCCTTTGCCAGATTTTGTGTTTCTTTGGGGGCTAATTTTGATAATTTATATTTTCTTAGTTATCCTTTGTTGTTGTTAAGACCTTCAAATTCATAACATGATAGCTGAACAAAGAATTCGCCTGAAATACAGTAACCCCCATCCACGGTGGGTGGGTTCTAAGATGCACAGGACATGCTGACTGACCCCACACAGGCTGTGTCTTTCCTGTACAAACACACCAAAGATGCCGCTTACATCATAAGTTAGGCACAGGAAGAGACTGACGGCAGTAACAATTATGACATTATACTGTAATGAAGTTGTACAAGGGTGTTCTCTCAAAGTACTATGGCACTGACGACGGGGATGGGGAAGCTGGGGTCTGGGGGCTGCTGCCCCTCCATCCCTGCAGGTGTGCCTCAGCTCCCGTTCACTAATCATGTTTCCCATGACATCACGCTAACCAGACTGGCGGAGGTGTATCTGCTCCACTGCTCTCTCAAGTCCACACCTGAGTTTCACTCATCAGCCTTTCCTGACTCCTGATTTACTCGCGTCCTCCCTCCTCCCTCTTTCACTCCCATTTTCTTCCTTCTTCCTGTATTCCCTGTTTAGCTTCACTGTGGCTGGCAGCACCGATTTCTGAAACCAAAGGCTTGGTTCATTTATTCTCACTTGTTCACTCGAGGCCATGATTTTCTTAAGCTTGATTGTGGCTTCAATTCACCCTTGATATGTGTGTTCTAAATGGTCAGAAGTTTAAGTTCCAGTTCCTTCTCCGATCTAAGAATTATGTAAGAGAGTCTAACTTCCAGCGGCTGATTTTGCTTTTTCATTTTTAACACTTTATAGCTAATTTTTAGTTTTAATGCCTTGTAGTCAGGGAAAGTAACCTGCACAATTGGTGAATCTGGATTTAACTACTCCTGGCAGTGACCATGTGATGAGTGTGACAGGCTTACAGGGAAAAAAGTGCCAAGCCGGGCTGCCCCAAG
The DNA here is from genome assembly GCF_027406575.1 of Nycticebus coucang. Taxonomy (NCBI): domain Eukaryota; kingdom Metazoa; phylum Chordata; class Mammalia; order Primates; family Lorisidae; genus Nycticebus; species Nycticebus coucang. Next base: position 1,439,833 of record NC_069795.1, read on the forward strand.
GACGTCACTGGCGGTGAACTCAGAGGCAGTCTCTTTGTCATATTTCCCATGAGTTGCTCAAAATTCTGTTTTTGTTTGCATATAATTGAAGGATTCCTTTCCTAAATAGCTTTTTGGGTTTCCTGGAGTTTCCACTTTCCCTCACTGTTTTTGTTGTCACCCACAAAAAGTGTTTGTTTTCACTCTGCCATTCAGATTATCCAGCTTCTCAGCGAGGCTGTTTTTTGAAATAAATCCTCTTCCTCCTGGAGACTTCTTTTTGTTGTTTTCTGATATGAACTGCCACTTCCTAGGGTTGCTGCTGAGTTCTCCTTTTCATCATACTCCTGCATTTATAATCATGTTTTTCTTTTCCTAGAAGTCTTTTCCATTTTGCTAGGGCATCCTCAAGGTTTTTTTTTTTCCCTCTAAAAGCATGTATCTTCTGAGTCCTTGAAAATTAATTACTTTGACCAAGTGCATGATTAATATTTGGTTGGGTAGGAAATTCTATCATAAAATCCCTTCTCTTTAGAATGAGGAAGTCATCTCATCATCAGCTCTGGCTTCCAGCCTCCTGACAAGGGCTTTATAAACCTGCATGGCCTGTGTCAACACAGAAGCTTCCAGCGTCTTCTCTTCACCTTTGGTGTCTGAAATCACAGAAGGATATGCTGAGCAGGACTTTCTTCATTAATTCTCCTTAGTTCTCAGCGAATCCACTTCATTTTAATACTCAAGGTTCTCTTTGGTGTTGATTTTTTCTTCTGTGGTTTCTCCCTCCTCATTCTCCATTTCTGAAAGGCAACTACATGGTCTGGGCCTTCTAAATGGATTCCCACCTCATCTCCTCTTTACGCCTTTCTGTTCCAAGTTATTTGAGCTTTACGTCACACAGCACGAGCTCCACCAGGAAGGCCTTTGCTCTGTTCCCTGAGAGACCCCAGCACCCAGACCCATGCCCATGATCACACCCAAACAGGTCTGGCCAAGTAAATATTTTCTAAACCTTCAAATTAAAATTTGGGTTCAGCACTTACTAAACACTCCACATGTACTAACGAGGTATCATTACCACACCCTCTTCTGTTCTCTGAACTGTTCTAGTTTCTTGCAGTTGCCCTATTTTCTCACACAGAACTTTCTCTTTTGTGCTGTTTTTTTCCTTCAGAAGTCTGAAAAAGGCTATTCACTCAGGGTTGTAAATACAAATCTTGACTGATGGTTTCTTCTGCTGGCTTCTCTGCCGTGCACCCAAGCCCAGGGAGAGCCTGGAGGAACAGCCGGCTATGACCGCTGCTCCTAGGAGTGGACGGTGTCACACGGCCAGGTGGTCACCAGGCACTGCTGGGAGTCTAGCACGTCCCTGTGCTCACCGTTCCCTCACTTTACTGACTGTTGCCAGGACATGCCACATGTCTGGGGGTTCTCATGGACCGGCAGTCCTGGGGTCCTTGGTAGCTGCTCACTGTACCTCTCTCCCCCAGCACCCCTGAGTTTCCACAGGCCACGGGAGCAGCTTCATGGCTGTGCCTTTCTCTGGGAGTCAGAGATGAGTGGGTGGGTGTCTCTGGCCGTGAGGAAACTGAGTCTCTCATGAACAAAGGGCTGCTGCTTCCTGTGTCCCTTCCCCGTGCACTCCCATTACTTTTCTAGGACAATACCAAAATAAAAGATCATGTTTAACAACACTGAAATCTTCAAATTATACCATTTTCCACTAACACTGAGAGGTCAATTAAATTACGAAAAACTTAAGACACGAACAGTACAAGTTTTTTGTATTTTAAGCTAAGTAAAATGCCATCTTTAGCAAAAATGGAATAAATAAGGCAAAAGGCAAATAGCTAGCCCGAGGTCCCAATACCAACCACACATTTTTTCTGGGGCAGGATGCCCCCGGTGGCCACAAGGGGATCTCTCTATGAGTCCCTGGGGCCAGGGCATCACAGGGACCGATGTGGAGGCAGAGGGGAAGAGCCTCTCTTCCCAGGACTGCAAAGAGCGAGGTAACAGCCCCGGTGCAGACACTGAGAAGGCAGTGGGGATGTGCTGGTGATGAGAGTCCCCATGTGACTGTAAAGTAAGTGTGCTGAACTGGAGCTTTTACGGCAAAAAATACTGAGAAATCATGAATTGGCCTAACAGCTAATAAAACCATAAAACTCAGATGAGCTGGCGTTGACACTTCTTACGCCTACCTTAAAGATGCTTCCCAATAGTTCCTCGTACAGAAGGGTGATCGGAAATGAATTGTATAGACATAATGATGAACAACAGGCATTTTAGGGTCATTATGGGTCCCCATTACAGAAATTTATTAGTGCACCAAGGAAAACGTGTGGTTTATAACCTTTACTGAAAGTGGTTTGATTCTGCAAACCAGCAGCACAAGGCAAACTGCACAGGGAGCACAGCCAGGACGGCACAAGGCCACCCGTGTAGGAGGCGCCTTGAGCCCTGGGCTACAGCCAACTGCCATTTAAGCTGGGAGTGGGGCACCTTTGACTTTAATCAGAATTTTCTTTTAAAGCACAGACCTCGAGCTGACAGAGGTCCAGCTGCATGACAGCCTGTGATGAGGAAGGTGGCAGGGTACCTTCTGCTTTGTCTGAGCCCATTTTCCAGGTTGGCCTCAGGCCTTCCCTGACAGCTGGACATGCCTCACCCTGGCTGTCCACTAATCCTGGGGAGGTACCAAGGCACCTGCTGTTTCCTTCTGAGAGGAGATCGAGGGCTCTAGAACACCAGGTGTGGGGAGGGGCCTGAGTGCTGTGCTCCAGGGTGAAGGATGACTTCGGGCCAGGCTCATGGGGCTCAAGTGAAGTGTCAGCAGGCTCACAGTCAGACCCGCCTCATGACTGCCCTGGGAGCTGCGAGTGCAGGCGGGAGCGTGGGGCCTAGATGGGTAGAGCACAGTAGCCCCACGGACTGCCCCTGATCCTCAGGAGTAGCTCCCGGGCACCCTTGAGCCCTCACACCCCACCTCAGCTCTGGGTTAGGCTCCACTTGTGCTGTGGAATAGAGGAACAGGGCTGTGTTCCGCAAGCCAAGCTGTGTCTGTCAGCTGTGGCTAGATCCATCCTCGAAAGGCCTGGCCCGTGACCAGAAGAGCATGCACACGCCCTGGGAAATGACCTGAAGACACCATTCAGTGAAGTGTAACAACAGTTATTTTGAAAAATCTTCAAAGGTATCATCAACACAACAGGTTAATTCTCCACACAGAGAATTTAAAAAATAATAAACAACTGCAAAGTGTACCCTCTTCTTGAATTTAGAAGACCCTTGGGGGTTGGTTGGGTCAGGCCCTCAAACGGATCCTGTCACTGTGCCCATAGTGACAATGTCCAGTCTGGGAGAACTTGATTCCTTCCAGGACACTCCCTTTTCAACAGTTCCAGGCATTAGACACTTAACAGAGAGGTAGAGGCTGAGTAGAGTCACCACCAGGATGGAGGCCTTGAGCAGGAGCAGAGTATGGGGACAGCAGGGATGCAGGGAAGATAGCTGAGGACCGGTGCCCATGCCTGCTCCCTGGTGTCACCAGCTCTGCTCTGCAGATAGTGGGATGCCCTGTGTACAGCTGTGCCCCAGCCAGCCGGGCATCTTCCCGGGGAGCAGTGCAAGAGAGAGGCACCTTGCACCAGAGAGAACTACACTGGTTGTGGGCCTGGGACTCTGTTCAGTAGGATTTTCAGAGATAACAGAGAGGACAGAGAACAGTGAGAAGAAAGTTTCTGTGAACTAAAGATTCAACTATCCAGATCAAAGCATTCAGAATAGTAAGAAAAAATGAAAGTGTAGTCACATGGCAAGGCTTAGTATGTTGAAGTCCTGAATTTTAAGGGAAAGAGATCAATTTAATGTTAGCAGACAGAAACAAAAAGGGATACTTAGAAAGGAACGGAAGTCCAATTGGTTCTGTGAGTACAGACAGCACCAGGCAGTGGCCTCAGGAGGGGCAGGGCTGGCACACTGGTAAGGGTCAAATCCAGACCCAGAGGACCATCATGTAGGCATTTATCCCCCAAATAAAACAAAAACAGGGAATCGCCCTGTCTCCCAAATTAAGAATACATTCCAGCAAAATGAAAAATGAGTCTGAATGGGGAATTAAAGAGGGCACTAGACATGGGGAACGCATGTAGCAGAGAAACACAGCCCCGGTGCTTTCGCCTACACGCCATGGATGCCGGGCTTCCAGGCGGAGGCCCAGCACTGACCACCAGGACGGGTCCAGACTCCAGAGGAGGAACATCCACTGAAAACGAGCCCCGGTTCCAGCTTTCCTCAGGTTTGGATCTTAATGAACACTAATTAATTCTGGATGCAAAAAATTTTTAAATGGTTTAAATATAGTTGTTTTTAAAAATAAGAGTAACCATTAGGTAGAATGGAAATAAATTTAGTACTGTCCAACCACTGAGGAGAAAAAGACAATTTAATCAACCCAATATTAAGTAAGGGAAGAAAAAAACAGTTAAAGTATAATGAATGGAAAATCTGTAAGATGATAAAAGGATTAACTTTATATACTGAGCAAAATCCAGTCCCACTCACCCTGTTCGGTCTCTCTGTTCTAGAATGACCCAGAGCATGGTCATTGCCTTATCCAGACGTGGGGACAAGGAGGAAAATGACTTCATGGCTATCTCCTCTCTTCCTACAACTCTGATGCGTGCTCTGCCTGAGCACACTCACACACCCATACACAGGCATGCACATATGCTCACACACAGACAACTCATACACTCACATACTCACATGCTCACACACAGGTACACACACACACGCGTAGACACACACTCTTGCATACACACGTGCATTCTCCCTTGCTCCCATGGAAACTCCTCTTTCTTAAGGCTGTGCCCTCACCAAGTCACTCTCTTCACTGTGTTCGATATAAAGTCAGCTCTTCCTGCCACCACAGGGACAGCCACACTGCCCCACGGTACTCACCTCCTTTCTGCCATGAGCCCCAGCCTGTGGGTCCCTACAGGGATCTCCCAGAGACGCCCACATGCCAGCTGCATTCGTTGGGACTCCAGCCCCTTCATCAGTTTTGTGATGGTCAGTGTTGTGACAGCACTACAGGAGGCTCACCCAGTGACCCAAGATCAGCCTGTGTGTCCCCAAAGCCTCTGGAGCCACCCTTCTTCCCCCCACCATGGGATGATCAGGCACCACTGTTTTCCTTCCTGAGTTCTAGCGGGGAGCCTGAAAAGCAAACGGGGTCAGCCAAGGACCTCAGAGTCAGGGGCCACTGGATGCAGATCAGAAGCTGAAACAGCCTGAAATTGCAAGTGCTGGACGCAAACCCACTTGGAAGAGGATCCGAAAAAACTCCGGAGGCTTCTGTTTCCAAAGCACCAGGTGGAGCCTCAGGGGGGCATTCATAGCAGGGCTCAAACATTTCACAGCTCAGCACCAAGTTCTTTCTTAAAGTAGAAATGTATTTTTTAGGCTGAAATGAAAATTACATTCTTCTCTTTAACCTTGACATCATTTTAAAAAAGTGATAACAGTGTAACACCAAGTTTATTCATAGCCTGCCCTGGATGTGTACTTTGATTTGCTCTACTTTTCAGGTGACTAGTTTTAGCTGGTCATCGCCTGTGTCACATTCATGCCCATTTTTGTCCCTCCATCCACTTGGCTCCATCACAGGGGTGAGGGGTGCAGGACACACACAGTGTGAACTGCGATGGATACACAAACTCACTCAGCCTGCATGCATAGCAAGAGGACCAGAGGAAACGTGCCGACATCCTGGTTGTTCCACAGTTCAAGTCCCTTGTTAAACACAGGACTTACGTTCTAAGAAAGTTCTGAAGGCTTCGCTTTGGGGCCCATTTAAAAGTGTGACCTCCCAAGTCCACATGACATCAGCAGTTCCCTCTCCAGTTTCCTGCCCTCGGTAGTGCCACTATCGTGTCTGCCTTAGACCCCAACTCCTGGGTGCTGGTGTTGCGCTGGTCCCTCCCTCCTGCTCAGCAGTGGCAGCTCCCTAATTTCCTGCCACCCCCTCACCCCCGTTGGCTCACAGGAAGGTCCTAGCCTAAAGGCGTCTTTTCTGAAGCTACTTGCTTTGCTGATTTGAACTCTCTTCAAGGAAAACAAGAAAACACCACTATTTCCAAATGAAACATTTATCTAAAACAAAGTATTTCAAATAGTTTGCACTTTGAAGTAGCCTTTAGTGTTAGAGCGACATTGTTTATTGTCTCAGCATTTGAGTAGCATTCTGCTTCCTGACCCTTGAGCATCATTCTTTTATTCTTCTTCTTTTTTTTTTAAGAGACAGAGTTTCACTTTATTGCCCTTGGTAGAGTGCTGTAGCATCACAGCTCACAACAACCTCCAGCTCTTGGGCTTAGGTGATTCTCTTGCCTCAGCCTCCTGAGTAGCTGTGACTACAGGCGCCTGCGACAACGCATGGCTATTTTTTGTTGCAGTTTGGCCGGGGCTGGGTTTGAACCTGCCACTCTCAGGGCTGGCGCCCTACTGAATGAGCCACAGGCACTGCCGTTTTTTTTTTTATTTCTATTTTTTATTGAGACAGAGTCTCATCATGTCGCTCTTGGTAGAGTGCCATGCTGTCACAGCTCACAGCAACCTCCAGCTCTTGGGCTTAGGTGATTCTCTTGCCTCAGCCTCCTGAGTAGCTGGGACTATAGATGCCCACCATGACATCCGGCTATTATTTGTTGCAGTTTGGCTGGGGCCAGGTATGAACCCACCACCCTCGGTATGTGGGGCCGGCGCCCTACCAACTGAGCCACAGGTGCTGTCCCCATCCTTTTATTCTTGAGGAATTGTAAAACACTAGTCCAGTAGGGCCATAAGGGGACCTCTCCATACTTGTAACTGGGCATGTGAGGAAACTGAGGTGTGGAAGCTGCCCCTGATGCAGAGCTAAGGCAGGTGCAGGCTCTTGGATCCGAGATCCCAATCGGGATTTCTCAGGCCTGGATCAGCTCAGGACACCCCACAGCTCGGGAGAGCCCTTGTCACTTGCTTTAGGGTTTTAGGGTTAGAAATGATATTGAGGAGAAGAGAAAGAGTAGGCTCTATTTTGTTACATATTTCATATTTAAATACATATATATTTACAAAATGCATTGGTGACTTTTGACGTCTCTATATGACAGACACTATTTTCTAATATCTTTTATAGATTTACACGCACTTCTAAACAGGACAAGATAAAAATGCATTTCACTTTTATAAATGAACTCTACTTTCAATATCTTAGAAAATTTCTTCAGCAAAATGGTCTTGTCTCCCAAATTTCAGTTACGGATGGGACACTGCTCAGGCGGTGTCTCTACAAGGCCCTGATTGGCTGCTGTTGAGTGTCTCTGTGCGCCAGACCCCACGTTCCCCCAAAGGCCTCCATGGATGAACAGGAAGGCGAGTGACAGGAGGAGGAAAGCGCCCTCCCCTCAAAGGCAGAGCACAGAGAGGCATAACTACTTCCTGACTCACGAGCAATTCATACACCACACACAACAAAATACTTGGAAAGGCACTGATCTATGGTTTCAACTGACTCACCAGCAGGTCCCATGTCTGTTTTGTTTCCCTAGAAAACATGGGTTTAGATGCAGGGGCTGTAAAATCTAACCCCCTCTTCCCTGCTGTGCTCTGACGAACATGCTTTCAAATGAACTCACACGCTGTTCTCGAGTTAAGAGGTGCTAGTAGCCAGGCTCCAGGAGACACGGCAGCACACACATGCACACCATAGAAATGTGTTTTAGTTGAGATTATGGTTTTAGTCTGGAGCTTAAAAAAGTAAGTAAAACAATATTTTTAAAAGGATGGAAATACCTTAACTGTGTCCTTTTAAATAAGGGTGAGCTTAGAAGTTAGGACCCTTGAGTTCAAAAGTTCCTGTTCACTTTACTGTTAGCCACTGAAATTCTAAAAAAAGAAAAAAAAAAAACACCAGTAGTAAAGAGCATCAAGGGTAGGGTAGGTGCAGATACCATGAACCATCACCCGCCTGTCACCGGCACCTTGGTTGCAACCGTCACCACCTTCCCAGAGCCAGACCGGGCACCAGGAGCTACCCAAGCACAGCACCAAGTCAGTTGGGGAACGCTGCCGCTGATGGAATTTTCACAGCATCTACGAGTCTCTGCCACTGAGACAGGTGAATACGGCAGGTGGCCAGCCCTGCCGTGACTACTTCTGTGAATGGCAATGTTGGCCACTAGGCCAGAGCGGCTGGGGATGGCTGCTCCTGTTCCTGAGGACCTAGAGAGGCTAGATGGCCACACCCAGGAGATACTTGCCGCTGAGCAGAGGCTTGTTGAGCATGTACAGTGGCGGCAGGTCCTCGATGTTGGAGATACGCTGGTACATGGCCCTGGAGAGGTGGTCCCCATGGTACAGGCTGCCCAGGATGATGCTGGAGAAGTAGATGGGCTCCACAAAGATGCTGAGCAGGGAGCCCTGGATCCCCACCACGTTCCAGCTGTGGGAGAGAGCACACCGCTCAGAGGGCAGCACCAGTGGGCACCAGCCCAGCTACATGCACACACGGAGATGCTGCCACCTCCACGGAGATCTCAACCAACTAAAAATATTACCAAGAAAAACAACAAACTGACTTAGCAATATAAAAATGTAAAATTTGAAAGGAAACATCCACTTAAAAGTTATTTTAAACTGTGAAATGACTTGTTGCCAATCTGCTTTCCCATGCTGACATATTTACAGAAGTGTAGTTTTAAAAAGGTACGTGCGTTTCCTGTAAGAAATGTGTGGTTTGTCACAGTGGTCCCTCCCTACTCACAGTTTCACCATCAGATTTTGAGTTACCCATAGTCAAGATGGTCTGAAAACATTACAAGGAAAATTCCAGATATGAACAGTTCATAAACTTTGGATTTGACACCGTTCTGAGTAATGAGATGAAATCTCTCGTTGTCCTACCTGGGTGTGAATCCTCTTGTCTGGCTGTCTAGCCCTAAATACTACAACTGGATCACTACTCAGGAGCCATCTCAGTGATCAGACCCATTGCCACTGTGCACAGTGCTTGTGTTCAAGTAACCCTTATTTCACTTAATAACGGACCCAAACTTAAGAGTAGTGCTGCTGGCTCAGCGCCCACAGCTCAGTGGTTAGGGTGCCCACATATACCAGGGCTGGTGGGTTGGAATCTGGTCCGGGCCTGCTAAATAACAATGACAACTACAACAAAAAAAATAGCCAGGCGTTGTGGTGGGCGCCTGTAGTTCCAGCTACTTGGGAGGCTGAGACAACAGAATCGCTTAAGCCCAACAGATGGAGGTTGTTGTGAGCTGTGATGCCACAGCACTCTACTGAGGGCGACATAGTAAGACTCTGTCTCAAAAAATGAGAGTAGAGCTGCTGGCACACAATTACCACTTCTGTTTCACTAGTAGTCATCGCTGTTCATCTCTCACTGTGCTAATCTATAACTAGACTTCATCACAGGTGTGTGATGGGCTGGAGAACCCTGCATGAGGAGGGATCCTTGTGTAGGCTTCAGCACCCACTAGGAGTGTTGGCACCTGTGGCTAAGGAGGGTACTGAACTTCTTATAAAGACAATAGCACTCAAAAGAGCCCTTCAAAACATTAAAATGGGTATTTCCTGTTCCTCTGAATCAAGGTTCAGTTCAGAGTGGGAGCCCCTGGGAGCCAGCTTGCCCCTCGAGTTCCTGCCTCACACACATCTGACCCCTCCGCCTGTCCACAGGCCAAAGACCTCTGCTCCCTTGGGGCTACAGCACCCTGAGCTTCCACTGGCCTCACTTTTCTGGGGCCATATGTGGAGGGAAGGGACAGCCTGGGAGCCAAGCAATGAAAAGGCAAACAAATAAAGAGCTATGAAGGAGGAGAAAACAACTGAAGAGGTAGTGCAGGATTTTGTTAAAAGAAATGGGGTGCCAACTTCAAGGAGGGGTTCTTAAGGGAGACAGTGAAGCTAGAGAAGAAAAGGGGGCCAGGGGGACTGAGTGGGGTGGGGAAGGATAGAAGCAGGGGAACTGAGGGGCCAGCAGAAGATTAACAAGTGGGGTTTAGCCTATGACTTCCACATGGCAGACGAGGAAGACACTGAGCTCACCACAGGATGTGGACCACAGCACCTCTGTGGAAACTCTAGAGACACACTGTGATGCTACAGCACCCAGACCTCTATGAAACCAGCAAATTGGAAATCCAAAAACAGACCCATATGATGAATAAAAGATATGAAGAGATTAGAAAGAATATAGCAGAACTTTAAGAAGTGAAGGAGTCAATCAGGGAACTTAAAGATGCAGTAGAGTATCAACAACAGATTAGACCATGGAGAAGGAAGAATCTCAGAGCTAGAGGACAAGGTTCTAAAGCTAACCCAGAGGCAGAAGGGAGAAAAAAGCAGAGAGTTTGCTTAGAGAATTATGGGACTTCATGAAGTGCTCTAACGTATGATGTATTAGGTACCCTGAAGGAGAAAAAGAATGACCCAAAGGAATAGAAGTCCCACCAGAAGATATCATAAATGAAAATTTCCCAAGCATCACCAAAGGTGCTGGCACACTCCTTTTAGAGGGATATCGAACCCCAGGTTGTCGCAACACAAACAGAGCATCTTCAAGGCAATTGTAATGAATCTGTCCAGAGTCAAGATGAAAGAGAAAATTCTGCAAGAGGCCAGGAGTAAGTGCCAAAGGACTTACAGGGGCAGATGCATCAGGGTAACAGGGACTTTTTTTTAGCTGAAACATTCCAAACCAGAAGAGAATGGTCATCTACCTTTAACCTTCTTAAACAAAACAATTTTCAGCCAAGAATTCTGTACGCTGCATCAAATTTGATGGCAAAATCAAATCTTTTACTGACATGCAAACATTGAAGTAATTCACCATAACAAGAGCAGCTCTATAGGAAATACTCAGACGTGGTCTCCACACTGACCATCATAAAGGACCACCAAAAAAGTAAATCTCCAGAAACTAAAGGACAAAATCTAACTTCCATAATGGTGCAAAAGATGAAACTAAGCAACAGACTTTCACAAAATAAGATGGCTACAACTCCACCTTAATGATTAATTCTCTCAATAAATGTAAATGGCTTGAATTCCCCACTGAAGAGACACAGGCTGGCTGATTGGATAAAAAAAGCACAAGCCATCTATATGCTGTCTACAGGAAACAGACCTAGCTTCAAAGGACAAAACAAGACTCGGTGAAAGGTAGGAAAACAATATTTCAGGCAAATGGAGATCAGAAGAAAGGAGGGGGTCATAATTTTATTGTCAGATACAAGTGGCTTTAAAGCAACTAAAGCTAAAAAAGACACAGATGGTCACTTCATACTGGTCAAGAGAACAAAATAACAAGAAGACATTTCAATTGTAAATATTTATGTACCCAACTTAAATGCTTCCAGATTTATAAAATGAACCTTAATTGGTTTGAAAAATATGATATCCAGTAACACCATAACAGCTGGATACTTTGACAGCTCTCTGATAGAACTGGACAGATTCTCTAAACAGAAAGTAAACAAAGAAACAAGGAACTTAAACACCACCCTAGAACAACTATGCTTAATAGACATACACACAATGTACCATCCCAAAGCCAAGGAATATAAATTCTTTTTGACGGCTCATGGAACATACTTCAAAGCAGATCATAATCCTAGGACACAAATCAAAACTCAACAAAATTAAAAGAATTGAAATTATACCTGGTATCTTTTCAGACCATGAGGCAATAAAGGTGGAATTCAAATCCAGTAAAAAATTTCATCCCCGCTCAAAAGCATGGGAACTAAACAACCTTATGCCGAATGACAGTTGGGTCATGGAGGAGATAAAAGGGGAAAATACCAAATTCCTTGAACATAACGACAACAAAGCTATAAGCTACCTAAGTCTTACAAGAGAAATTTATCACATTAGATGACTACATTTGAAAAAAAAGAGAGCACATCAACAACTTAACGAAGGCTCGGCACCAGTAGCTCAGTGGTTAGGGTGCCGGCCACATACACCGGGGCTGGCAGGTTTGAACTTGGCCCAGGTCTGCTGAACAACGATGACAACTACAACAAAAAGAATGGCCAGGTGTTGTGGCGGGCACCTGTAGTCTCAGCTACTTGAGAGGCTGAGGCAGGAGAATCACTTAAGCCTGGGAGTTTGAGGTTACTGTGATCTGTGATGCCACAGCACTCTACTGAGGGCAACATAGTGAGACTCTGTCTCAAAAAAGCAAACTAAAAACCAAACAAACAACAAAAACAACCTAAAGAAGCATCTCAAGGAAATGGAAAAGAAAGAGCAATTAATCCCAAACCTAGCAGAAGAAAAGAAAGAATCAAAATTAAATCAGAAATAAATACAATTGAAAACAAAAGATTCAGAAAATTAATGAAACAAAAATTTGGTACTTTAAAAAGACGAACAAAAAAATTAATAAACCTTTAGCCATATTAAGTGGAAACAGAACAGACTTCTAATAACCTCAATCAGAAATGAAAAAGGGGAAATAACAGATACCATAGAGATTAAGAGATTATCTCTGACTACTACAAGAAACTCTTTTCCCAGAAATTTGACAATGTGGAGGAAATGGACCAATATCTAGAATCACACCATCTCCCTAGCCTTAACCAGGAAGAAACAAATCTCTTGAATAGACCAATATCAACTGCTGAAATTGAAGAAACAATAAAAAAGCTTCTAACAACAACAACAAAATCCCTGTACCAGATGACTTTACACTAGAATTATATCAAACCTTCAAAGAAGAGCTTGTCCTATGCTATTCCAAAACACTGAGAAAGAAGGAAGCTTCCCCAACATGTTCTATGAAACAAACATCACCCTGACTCTAAAACCAGGAAAGGACCCAACTAAAAAGGAGAACTACAGACCAGTTTCACTGATAAATGTCAATGCAAAAATGCTCAATAAAATTTTAGCAAAAAGATTACAGTTGCACATTAAAAAAATTACACATCATGATCAAGTAGGGTTTATGCTAGGAATGCAAAATTGGTTTAACAACACAAATTCACAAATGTAATATATCATATCAATAGAAGCAAAAACAAAGATCATAATGTCCCCTCAATAGATGCAGAAAAAGCATTTGACCAAATTCAGCATCCTTTCCTAACAGAATACTTAAGAAAACAGGTATAGATGGCATATTACTTAAACTGATTGAATCCATCTATGACAAACTCACAGCCAGTATCATACTGAATGGAGTAAAACTGAAAGCTTTTCCACTTAGAACTGGAACCAGACAAGGATGTCCACTATTGCCACTGCTATTCAACATAGTTCTAGCCAAGGCAAAAGAAGAATATTAAGGGCATCTGAATGGGGGCAGAGGAGGTATTATCCTGGGCAGTGTTGAATACACTGATATATTCTTCTTAGTAAAGTATCACACGAATGGAAAAGCAAGTATCCAATGTACTCAGTACGAATGTGAAGCCAGTCGACTAACATGCCACACAAGAGAAAAATTCAGTTCCATTTAAGACATGGGGAGGGGACAGGAGAAGGGGCAGGGGGAGTGAGGGGTGAGTGTGCTCCCACTTAATGGGCACAGTGTAAGGGTATATGGCACACTTGAGTGCAGGACACAACCACAACAGGGACTCTTCCTAACAAATGCAAACATTGTAACCTAATTTTTTGTACCCTCACAGTAATCTGAAATAAAAAAAAAATAAAAATTAAAAATAAAGAGAGAGATCATGAGACCAAGGTTCAGGCTTTCTGAAGTCTGTCCAAGGGCCTGGCTTCTGTCTTGCCTGACTCACAGCAGTGACGGGACTGCTGCCAGAGCTCGGGTGCCCAGAAAACAGAGGCAAACACCACACAAGAGCTACAGTTCTCTAGGCAGATACCAGGGGGAGCAAGAAACTTGAAAAAACTTGAGAGGTCCTAGGAGCTACAGCCAGCGGGAGGTGAAGACCCCCCTGCACAGAGCCAGTATATAAAGAGCGGCAGAGATGGTTCTTTTTATAAATGTCCAAATCCTGGCAATAAAATTTACAAGGCATAGAAAAGACAGAGAAACAGAGCCCTTCAAAGGACCAAATATAAACTTCCAGGAACTGACCCTAACGAAATGCAGATTTATGAGCTATCTGACAAAGAATTTAAAATAACTGTCATAAAGATGCTTAATGACCTAAAAGAGAACAAAGACTACTAAACAAAACCAGATTAATTCTCCATGTACAAAATGAGAATATCAACAAAGAGACAGAACTATAAAAAAGAACCAAACAGAAATTCTGCACCTGAAAAACATAATAAGTGAATTGAAAAATTAATTAGATGGGTACAACAGAAGACTCAATCATGTAGAAGAAAGAATAGTAAACCTGATGACAGGTTACTCAATCATTGAGTCAGAGGAGTTAAAAAAAAAAAAAAGGACGAAGAGAAGTGAAGAGAGTCTGAGAACTTATGGCACACCATCCAACAGGTAGAAACGCACACTCCAGGACCAAAGGCAAGAGGGACAGAACAGAACTAACAGCTTATTTGAAGAAATAAGGGCTGAAAAGCTCCCCAAATCTGAGGAAATAAATGAGCCATACAGATCAAGCTCAATGAAATGAATTAGCAAGTCACATTTGAATCACACTGTCTGAAGCCAAAAAAGGACAAAATCTTAAAAGCAGCAAACGAAAAGCCACTGGTCACATATATGGGAGCATCCAAAAGACCACGAGCAGCTTTCTCAGCAGAAACTTTGTAAGCCAGAATGGAGTGGGATGATATATTTCAAGTGCTAAAAGGGGGAAAAAAATTAACCAAGAATACTTTTTTATGTCAATAACATCTTCAAAAAGGAAGAAAAAATGAATACTTCTGCAGATAAACAAAAGTAGAGAGAGTTCAGATAAACAAAAGTGAAGAGAGCTCATTACCACTAGACCCACTTTACAAGAAATACTGAAGGGAGTCCTTCAAGTTGAAATAAAAGGACAACAGATACAACACTGTAAGCTGTATAAAAGCTTAAGATTTCCTGTAAAGGTAAATATGTGGAAAAATACAGCACCATGTAATTTTGGTGCACAGAATTTAAATGATGAAAACAAAAAATTAGAGATCTATATTGATGGATATACATTATATAAAGATGTAATCTGTGACATCAATAACATAGTATGAGGGGGTCGAACTTTAATATGTAACTGAAGTTGTTACCGGTTTAAAATAGAACTCTATAATTTTAAGATGTTTTATGTAAATATCTGTAGAACAGACACAAAAAGAAATGAGAATCCTATCATTATTAAAAAAAAAAAATCAAAGAAACAGTGGGGCTGCTGGACCAAATGGTAGGTCTAGTTTCTTCAGGGTTTTTCAACACAATTCTCCATAGAAGCTGCGCTAGTCTGCAGTCCCAGCAACAGTACATAAGAGTTATTTTCCTTCAATGAATCCCCAACAATAAAAAAAAAAAAGTTATTTTCTTTCCACATCCATGCCAGCATCTGTTGTTTTAGAACTTTTTAATATGAGCCATTCTCATTGGAGTTATTAGGTGATAACCTCATTGTGGTTTTGATTTGCATTTCCCTAATAGACAGTGAGCATTTTTTCATGAGTTTTTTGGCCATTAGTATATCTTCACTTGAATAGTTTCAAGCGAGCTTAAGATAATATAGAGAAGATTCAAATAACTAAAATCACAAATAAAAAAATGAATACTCTATATTATAACCAATGGCACTGAAATAGAAAGCATTTTCAACACTATGAATAACTGTACACCATCAAACTGGAAAACCTAGAAGAAATGGATAAATTCCTAGAAACACAAACTTACCAAGATCATGAAGAAATATAAAGTCTAAACAGACCATTCATGAGTAAGAACATTGAGTCAGTAATCAAAAACCTCCCAAGAAACAAAAACTCAGGACCATAAGGCTTCACTAGAGAATTCTACCAGATATTACGAATAATTAAACCCAATCCTCCTGAAACCCTTCCAAAAAAAGGAAGAGGAAATAACATTTCCAAGCTCAATTCTATGATGTCAGTCCTACCCCAATGTCAAAGTCAGACTAAGACAATACAAGAAAAGAAAACTACACACCATTATCTCTGATAAATATTAATGCAGAAATCCTCAACACAATACTAGCAAAATGAATTCAATAGCACATTAAAAAAGATAATGCACCATGACCAGGCAGGATTTATTCCTGGAATGTAAGGATGGTTCAACACATGAAAATCAGTCAATATAATACAACACATTAGCAGAATGAAGGACAAAAACCACACAATCATCTCAGTTGATACAGAAAAGGCATTTGACAAAATTCAACACCTTTTCATGATAAATACTTTTGACAAACTAGAAATACAAACTACCTCAATATAATAAAGTCATTTATGAAAAGCTCACAGCTAACACTCAGTGGTGAAGGACAGAAAACTGTTGCTTTTAAGATCAGAACAGGCCTGGCATGGTGGCTCATGCCTGTAAGTCAAGTATTTTGGAAGGCTGAGATGGGAAGACTGCTTATGGCCAGGAGTTTGAGCTTGCAATGAGCTATAATCACACCAGTGCACTATAGCCTGGCCAACAGAGCAGGACCCTGTCTCAAAAAAAAAAAAAAAAAAATCAAGAATAAGGCAACACTGTCCACTTACGTCACTTCTATTCAACATAGTATTAGAAGTTGTAGCCAGAGTACAAAGGCATGAAAAAGAAATAAAAGGCTCTCAAAATAGAAAGGAAAAAATAAAATTGTATTTGTTTGCATATAATATGACTTTATATAGAAAACCCTGACAATTCCAACAAAAAATTGTTAGAATCAATCAATCAATTCAGCAAAGAATAGGATATTAAATCAAGACATGAAAATCAGTTCCATTTCTCTACACTAACACTGAACAATCTGGAAAGAAAATTAAGAAAATGATTTCATTTATAATAGCATCAAAAAGTATAAGATATTTAGTAATAAATCTAATCAAGGAAATGAAAGATTTATACAATCAAACTAAAAAATACTGCTAAAAGAAATGAAAGATGAAAAAAAAAGTAAACATAGCCCATGTTCATGAGTTAGAAGACTTAATATTGTTAAGATGTCCATACTAACCAGAGCAATCTACAGATTCAACACCATTCCTATCAAAAGAACAATGGCATTTTATGCAGAGAAATCCACCTCCAAATTTATATGAAATCTCAGGGTACCATGGATAGCCAAAACAATTTTGAATTAAGAATTATAAAGTTGGAGGTTTCATACTTCCTGATTTCAAAATATATTATAAAGCTACAGTCATTAAAACAGTGTGACACAGGCATAAAGATACATATATAGCAATGGAGTAGACTGGCCAGAAATAAACCCTTTGGTATATGGTCAAGTGACCTTCAACAGGGCGACAAGACCACTCAACGGAAAAGGACTTGGAGAAGACATGGAATTTTCTCACTGTGAACTATGAAAGGAACTCTGCAAATGTAGAAGACAAAGGTATGAGATCCAAAAAACAAATGGGCCAGGGATATAACCTGAGAATCCAAAGAAGGTGAAGGATGAACAGTTAATGTGTAACCCAAAGGGCACTCAACATTCCAGTGATAAGAGAAGCGTGAATTAAAAGCACTAGATACAGTTAATAAAATGTGGGGAGAACTAATTTAATGCATTGGTGTGCCAACTGGTGTGACTGTTCTGGGGTGCAATCTGATATTACTTTGTGAAGTTATAATATGTATGTCTCCTGAATATATGTCCCAAGAAACTCTAGCAAAGGTCTATCGTGCGTTATGTTTAGGGATATTCAAGGTTACATGTCCAAAGAGTTACAGGAAATCTAAGTGTTCTATCGGGAGGGAAATGGCCCATGACTATGATGGAATATGTGGAAAAGCCAGAAGTAATGAATTGGCTTTTGTTTGGAGCACTGGGGACAGTTTCAAAAACACAGGGTTGAATGAAACTATAAGAAACAGAATGGGATGTATACCAATATACCATTTTTTGAATTAACAGCATATACATGCATACCCCAAAGTAACACTAATATGTGTTTTTCAAGAATACACACACACAAGTACACAGTAAAGTAAACATATCCCAGTGCCCAAGTGTATGACTGACCCAGCTCCCTGAGGTTCCCCTCCAACATCAACACAAAAGGCTCTCGCACACACGTGTGTTAATGTCAGTGGCTTGTGGGTGGGCAGTCAACAGCCTTTCTCTGTGGGAACCGCTATGATTCTAAGGAAGGAGACTTTTATTTTACATGCGTTTATACCACAGAATGATTTTTTTACCATTTGTTTGTGTTTTTTTTTCCCAAATAAACATTAATTTAAAAACAACAAAAACAAACAAACAAACAAACAAAAAAACAAAAAAGAACTACTGGAACTAATACCGGCATCTGCAAAAAACGAGTTTTCCAAAATCTGATCTGGATGTAGGCTTAGAGAGAGAGGGTTCCCCAGCACCTGAGGATTAGGGGCACATCTGTAGAGCCCCTGACCTACGCCCAACCTAGCACCGGGCATAGGTGGCTGGGATGCTCCCTGTGCCTGGGACTCAGTGTCTGTGATAAATGCAAATATCAATTATCCAAAATGTTAACTGAATGGTGAATATGACTATCTGCTATTAATGGGGGGAAGCAAAATTTTTAAAATGTCATAGCCTATAGCACATTAAATACTATTTAATGTGCAATGTAACCTAGAAACCCATGTTAAAATGCATGGTGAGAGCTGAGATGCTTGTTGTGAAGGACAAGCAGGGTAAGAAGCCTGAAGCTGCGTGTGAAGGCCCCGCCCCATTCAGATCCTCAGCCCTCAGAGAGCACCTGAGGGAGCACCCTGCCCCATTCAGACCCTCAGCTCTCAGAGAGCACCTGAGGGAGCACCCTGCCCCATTCAGATGTCCAGCCCTCAGAGAGCACCTGAGGGAGCACCCTGCCCCATTCAGACCCTCAGCCCTCAGAGAGCACCTGAGGGAGCACCCTGCCCCATTCAGACCCTCAGCTCTCAGAGAGCACCTGAGGGAGCACCCTGCCCCATTCAGATGTCCAGCCCTCAGAGAGCACCTGAGGGAGCACCCTGCCCCATTCAGACCCTCAGCCCTCAGAGAGCACCTAAGGGAGCACCCTGCCCCATTCAGACCTCCAGCCCTCAGATAGCACCTGAGGGAGCACCCTGCCCCATTCAGACCCTCAGCTCTCAGAGAGCACCTGAGGGAGCACCCTGCCCCATTCAGATGTCCAGCCCTCAGAGAGCACCTGAGGGAGCACCCTGCCCCATTCAGACCCTCAGCCCTCAGAGAGCACCTAAGGGAGCACCCTGCCCCATTCAGACCTCCAGCCCTCAGAGAGCACCTGAGGGAGCACCCTGCCCCATTCAGACCCTCAGCCCTCAGAGAGCACCTAAGGGAGCACCCTGCCCCATTCAGACCTCCAGCCCTCAGATAGCACCTGAGGGAGCACCCTGCCCCATTCAGACCCTCAGCCCTCAGAGAGCACCTGAGGGAGCACTCTGCCCCATTCAGACCCCCAGCTCTCAGAGAGCACCTGAGGGAGCACCCTGCTCTATTCAGACCCTCAGCTCTCAGAGAGCACCTGAGGGAGCACCCTGCTCTATTCAGACCCTCAGCTCTCAGAGAGCACCAGAGGGAGCACTCTGCCCCATTCAGACCCCCAGCTCTCAGAGAGCACCTGAGGGAGCACCCTGCTCTATTCAGACCCTCAGCCCTCAGAGAGCACCTGAGGGTGCACCCTGCCCCATTCAGACCCTCAGCCCTCAGAGAGAACCCGAGGGAGCACCCTGCCCCATTCAGACCCTCAGCCCTCAGAGAGCACCTGAGGGAGCACCCTGCCCCATTCAGACCCCCAGCTCTCAGAGAGCACCTGAGGGAGCACCTTGCCCCATTCAGACCCCCAGCTCTCAGAGAGCACCTGAGGGAGCACACTGCCCCTGACCCCCAGCTCTCAGAGAGCACCTGAAGGAGCACCCTGCCCCATTCAGACCCCCAGCCCTCAGAGAGCACTTGAGGGAGCACCCTGCCCCATTCAGACCCCCAGCTCTCAGAGAGCACCTGAGGGAGCACCCTGCCTCTGACCCCCAGCTCTCAGAGAACACCTGAGGGAGCACCCTGCCTCTGACCCCCAGCTCTCAGAGAGCACCTGAAGGAGCACCCTGCTCCATTCAGACCCTCAGCGAGCACCTGCTACACCAGAGTAGGGATAGGGACAAAAGCCAGAGGGGAGGAGAGAAGCGGGGCGCAGGGATCGCGTGCAGGGACGTGGCTGCAGAGTGCCCCTTACCGTGCTATTTTGTCGCTGCAGGACATGGTGAGCAGCCTCTCCCCCTGTAGCACCCCGTCCCATGTCTGGATGCTCGCGTTGGACCGCACTGGAATTGTCCCCTCGCCAGATTCTATTTTGGTTCGAAGCTGACCTCTTGCTTTACGATTTGGATGTCTATCTGCTGGTTCTGAGAGGGAAAAGTAGGGTTAAAACCCCACAGACAGCAAATCTCTAATTTATTGAAAAGCATATCTAACAATACCCTACAAATTTAAAATACTGTTTTTGCATATATATGTCTATGTTTATATCATATACACAAACACACCTACAACATAAGGACATAAAATGAACCAAATTCACAAAAGTGGTCTCCTTGGGAGTTGGAGAAAAAAGGGGGTTTCTATTTTAACTGAAACGATTTATTTCTATCATTAAAAATGAACTGTAGCAAGTAGGACATGATGCTAACACGTGCCGATTCTGAGTGACGGCTACTTGGGCATTATTAGTATTCTTCCCTTATATTTTTAAAACTTCAAAAATAAACCCAGACAGATGCAGAAATAAATCTATGAGAAGTGTGCTAAAACAGAATCCACAGTGACTAGTCTGGATTACATGAATATGGGTGATTTTAATGTTCTTATATTTTAAAAAATATTTAGCAGTTTTTCACAGTGAGTATATATGTTGTTTTTACAACCAAGGAAAATAACATAATCGACATCTATTTGGAATAAACCCTGCTTCAGTTTGGGAGAAGGGATGTGGGTACAAATTACTAAAAAACAGAAGTGCTAACCTCATATGCAAACAAGGATGCAATAAAATAGGACTTCAATAGTGATCCTGCTTTCCTTAGCATCTATCTGCTTCTGAAATACCAGCCAAAGGCTGTAATCACACATTCAGTAAACCATAATTCATCAGAGATATGGAGGCCCACATGCATCTCTGATGATGTAGAGATAGTTATTAACCAAATTTAAATAGAGATAATTTTTTATCTAATACCTTCACTTTATTTTAATACTTGGTTAATCAGAATAAGCATTTCATTCATCAACATTTTCTAATTATGTTAATAGAAAATTAAGACTTCCATGTTTTTATAGAGCTTCCGATTATATCCACATCCAACACTAAAATTTTAAAAAGAGAGAGGAGGACATTAATGTAGGGTTGTTATTTTATGTGTTGCTAGGTAATGATACATCTTCTTGAGAAACAGTCAATTGTTAGAAAATTGAGTCTTATACCTTCCAGGATGGGCTCATGTGGTGAGAAAATCCTGGCATCTCCACAGGGAGAGGTGCTGATATACAGATGGAACTGGACATTCTCCTTCAGTTTAAACCCTCCTCGCTCAGATTTCTGAAAGATGGATCTTTTCTGATCATCTTTGCTACTGAAAGGAAAAAGTTGCAAAAGTCACATTTAAAGCTATATCTAGTCAAAATTTAGTCTATCATAGCTAAAAAATGATTTTCAGAGGCCAGTATTTTCAACAGGGGAAAGATAAGTTTCAATCAGAACATTAATTGTATATGTTTATAGTCATTACAACAGCTCTTGTCCCCTCAATAATGGATGTGTCATCCAAATGTAAGCAGCTTTTCCTTCTCACTTATGACTTTAAAACAGAGAGACCACTTGTGGGAAACGTCTTTGTAAGGAAAATCAGTTTAGACACATGATTAGCACTTTCTAGAAACAGTGATTAGCATAAAAATGACCATGTTTACTGAACAGACTTAAAATTTATGGCCATATTATGTACATGTGTACAGATGTGTCTATGCAAGTGTGTGTTCTATAATTTAGTGAACTCTACTTCAGAGCTTCAGCATTATGGAAAAGAGGGATTCAATCTTATTATTACTGATAAAGTCAACATTTTGAGTTTTTTCAGTGATTACAGAAACAATGAAAGTTTTGCAATGTTTTTTAATGAGAAAAACTGGTTTTAATAACAGCGTCCTTTACTTTCCTATTGAACTTACTTTAAGTAAAGCTCAAGTTGTGTGTACAGAAATCTAAGCAAGGACCTTCGAGATATTATCTCCGCATGGCAGTCATTGAGTGCGAGTCCGCGGTCGCTCATGTACTCGCCATTAATGCATTTTGTTCCCGTGGAGACACTGATCACTTTGGCATCTTTGACATCCGTGCCTGGAAAACAAACGAGAAGCTGTCTGCTGCCTTGGTTGTGCCTGCTGCCTGTGCTCCTGCGCTGGTGCCCTCAGTGACTCGCCTTTCCAGGGGACACAGGATTCCCAAGCTCACCCCATACATCCCCTCACACCTGCTTTTAGCTGGCACAGCTGCACACTGTGGGTCACCTTGCCTGTGAGCAGATTCTAGACTCAAGGAAGTTACTTCTTCTGGAAGGTGGAAGTGTTTTCTTGAACATTCACCACTGGTGCAGCTGGGGACGCTGCCCTATACTGACTAATCTGCTGATTAACTTCAGTGTCAAATATCGAAGCACCACAGGGGCAGGAGGGGATAGTTCACGGGCACCAGAGGGAAAAGAAGGAAGGAAGGAACTCGCCATGTTCCATCAGTCTCTGTCCTGGTAACCATGCTGGGTGGGAGCACGAGCGACGGAGACTTCCATAGAGAGGCACTCCAAATCCACTGACAAGAGCCCCCAACCACTACCTGAGTAAGCTCATGTGCCTCATAGTTAACTGGGTAGATGGTTCTCCACAACAAGTGATTGGCATGTGCAGAGGTGTCAGACGGATCATCCTCCACGCCAAGGGACCGGCACATGCAGGGGTGTCAGGTGGCTCATCCTCCACACCAAGGGACCGGCAGACGTAGGAGTGTCAGGTGGATCATCCTCCACACCAAGGGACCGGCACACACAGGGTGTCAGGTGAATCATCCTCCACACCAAGTGACCAGAATGCGCAGGGGTGTCAGGTGGGTCTTCCTCCACACCAAGTGACCAGAATGCGCAGGGGTGTCAGGTGGGTCGTCCTCCACACCAAGTGACCAGAATGCGCAGGGGTGTCAGGTGGGTCTTCCTCCACACCAAGTGACCAGAATGCACAGGGGTGTCAGGTGGGTCGTCCTCCACACCAAGTGACCAGAATGCGCAGGGGTGTCAGGTGGGTCGTCCTCCACACCAAGTGACCAGAATGCGCAGGGGTGTCAGGTGGGTCGTCCTCCACACCAAGTGACCAGAATGCACAGGGGTGTCAGGTGGGTTGTCCTCCACACCAAGTGACCAGAATGCGCAGGGGTGTCAGGTGGGTCGTCCTCCACACCAAGTGACCAGAATGCGCAGGGGTGTCAGCTTGATCGTCCTCCACACCAAGTGACCAGAATGGGCAGGGGTGTCATGTGGATCGTCCTCCACACCAAGTGACCAGAATGCGCAGGGGTGTCAGCTTGATCGTCCTCCATACCAAGTGACCAGAATGGGCAGGGGTGTCATGTGGATCGTCCTCCACACCAAGTGACCAGAATGGGCAGGGATGTCAGGTGCATCATCCTCCACACCAAGTGACCAGAATGGGCATTGAGTCAGTTGGGTCGTCCTCCACACCAAGTGACCAGAATGGGCAGGTGAGTCAGGTGGATTGTCCTCCACACCAAGTGACCAGAATGGGCAGGTGAGTCAGGTGGATTGTCCTCCACACCAAGTGACCATAATTCATGGGAGTATCAGTTGGATCAGCCTTGTTGGCATTCTATTCTGTTCCTGCTACCACCGTTCTCAATTTACAGATATAGATACTAGAGCCCAGGGGGGGCTCATGGCCTGCCCAGGGCCACTCGACTGGCAAGAGCATCTGAGGTCAGAACTCAGACGTCTGGCACTTTCTACACAGCACTGATATCAGCTATAAATTTGGGGTTTGAGCAGATGGTCTGCAGTCAGACACACACTGAGATGTTAAATGCTCCCAGAAGGTAGTCTGTCTCTTCTAAGGGGGTTTGAGAACCGGGTGACAGAACACAACCAGAACTCACTGGTGCTCAGAAGGAGGCACAGAGCCTTACTTAGAGAACTCTACTCAGCAGGGAAGGTGTTCCCCTTTCAGTGCTGTAAAAGCTAACAGCAGAGAGAGCTTAAAGGAGGAAGGAGATGCAGGCATCAAACGGAACAAACGCTGAGACCCAGTCACTGTCCAGGGCACCTCCTCTGCCTCCCACATGCTGCAGGAATACAGCAGCAGCCGTCAAACAGCAGCCATGCTTCCTGGGTACCCACATGGTGCGCTGAGGCCAAGAGTCACAGCTCATGCCCTCCTTTCCAGAAAGCAACAGGTGCGCTCTCTCAGGTGGAAGGACAACACGGTCACCCACAGACAGAACTGGGGGGAGGGTCCTCCCCGCTGGCAGGTGTAGACAGCTAAACCGTTCCCAGCTCCCTGCCTCTCTGCTATCTACACTAAGCTAAGCACACTCCAGGAGGAACAGCCCCACGGGACAGGTGTCTCACACTCCCGGGAGCCAGGCAGTGGCTAAAGACATGGCTTCCTCTTTCCAGGAGCTGCTCAGGAAATGCCTGGAAGTGCTCTCACCCCCAGAAAAGGGCTCCTGGGATTCCTTTTGCTACTATTGGGACTTCTACACAAACTTAATAAGGTTTCTTCTGTCATCCTAAACTTTGCTTTTTTCAGGGATTTTCTACCGTTTTTTTTTTTTTTTTTTGAGAAAGAGCCTCAAGCTATCAGCCTGGGTAGAGTGCCATGGCATCACAGCTCACAGCAACCTCCAACTCCTGGGCTTAAGTGATTCTCTTGCCTCAGTCTCCCAAGTAGCTGGGACTACAGCGCCCAGCACAACACCCGGCTATTATTTGGTTGTAGTTGTCATTGTTGTTTGGCAGGCCTGGGTTGGATTTGAACCCGCCAGCTCTGGTGTATGTGGCTAGTGCCTTAGCCGCTGAGCTACAGACATCAAGCTAGGATTTTCTACTCTTGTATGAGCTTTCTCCTTACCCTGTAACAGTCAGAAACTTACCTGGCAGCATCAGTAGTTAAATGATAAATCAGACATAGCCTAGTTTCAATGAAGCTGTGCTTTCCAGAGCAGATGAAGCCACCCCCGACAAAAGTAACAGGAATTACATATTATTAACACAGTGTGCTTTCTCCAAATGAATTTAGGATTAAAAGATGAACATTTATAGGAAAAAGGGCTTGCAAGTGCAGCTCCCACATTCCCATTCAGCAGATGTTTTGAAGACAAAGAAGAAAACCCTTCTTGGTTGGCGTGTGAGAGTGGCTGCTATAGACTGAGAGCCTTTCACGCGTGTGAACGTGGTGGTGGGCAGGGCAGCATGCTGCACCAGTATGCTCACCTGTTGTCATGACGACGCCAGCAAGCACTTTTCTGCGAGCATGAGGAGAGGAGAAGTTGTCGGTCAGGTCACCGAACTTACCCAGAACCAGGCGTGAGACAGCATCAGCTAACACCTGGGAGAGGAGCAGAGACGTAAGGGTTAGGGACCCACCGACACTGGAGCAGGGCTGACCCTCTGAATGTCAACACCCACTCTTCTGCAAAGAGTGACACTTACAAGTGACACTTTGCCTGGAAGACCACACAGGCAAATTTCTCAAACAAGTGTGTGTGTTTCCTCCAAAACGTTCTTGGAAACTGACACCCAAGGGTCATACATATAGGATCTGGCTGGGTGTCCTTCAACATGCCCACATGGGAGTCAGCGCTCACACAAGCCAGCCCTATGATCCTTGTAACACCAGCCTGTCCTCCAGAGGAAACTGAGGCACAGGGACAAGAGCGCCTGCCAGGGCCACCTGCCTGTCCCCTATGCCCACCTGGTGCTGCTCTCCAAAGCCTCCCGTCTTCAGACAGGGCTTTGGAGACAGTGAAAGACTCCCTTTTGCCTTCGCCCACCTGCAGTCAGCTCTGGGGCTGCGCAAGGCTAGGGGCACATAGCAGGGTGACAAGCAGGATCACAAGCAAAAGGGACAGTGTCAGGGTGAGGTCAGCTGAAGGAGCACAGGCTGAGCCCAGCACCTCCTTCTCAAAGGTGCTGAGCAGAGACACTTCCCAGTTATTTCAACCTCTATTCCCAAATGTCTGCAGCTCGGCTCACTGGCTCGGAGGCCAGCACCCACTTAGAGCTGTGAGAGCTCTGACACTGAGACTGAACCGTGCTACGATGGACCCAAGACTCATGCTTTGAAGGAAGGTGCTAGATGTGTATCTGGCCCTTCATCAGATTGGATAATCACTTGTGCCAAAGGAACACTTCTTAGGAGCCCACATATTTGCTAGATTTGGTCTTATTTTTATGGCCACCGGACATACTGAGAAGAGATATCTGCTGGAAGGTATGCATTAAGGGCCAGTTTTGACCCACACATCACCAATCTTACACTTGTCTGGATAACCAAATGGCCACCAGGCAAAACTATTGTTCCCAGGTTGGCCTTTAATAGAATATTTCCCCAAATGAATAGAAAAGTCACTCATCTTAAATGATGACTTTTGGAGAAAACATCGTTGTCAGGATGTTTTCCTGCTGTCACTGCACCAGCAAATACCGACAAGCCCAGAGGACAGTGCTCAGGAGTGGACACAGGTGCCCAGTTGCCAGGGCCTGCCACGAGCAGAGGTGCTGGCGGTGTAGGGGGCCTGCATGTGGGAGCGCAGGATGTGCAGACACCACAATGGCCGGGGATCAGAGATAAAGACCAAGTATTCAAATTTACACGGAAGAAAAAATGGTAAGTTAAGTTCCTATGTCATATAAGGCTAAGCACATCTCCAGATATTCAGAGAAAGGCAGAAAGAAGCTGAACCATAGCATTCAGGGAGACTGCGAAGGTCTGGCACTCATGCTGATGTGGGCCAAGGACAGGCATCAGAGGCACACGGGTTGTTCTCAAATCCCCTTAACAGGATCCTAGCCTCATTCTGTATGGTTAATGAAGTGACCACTCTCTCAATTTTCAGGGTAGATGAAATAACGACAAAAATAATTTGTTCCTAAAAGTCAAATCCATGTCACACAGTCCCAGACAACATCATTTACTTGCAACGACACACAGGGCCACGAAAGGCCTGTCCCCAGATCTGGGCTCTGGTGATGATGCTCAGTCTTGCCATGACAGTGACTCGTACGGCAGAGTAACTAGTCATCACATGGCCAGCATGTCTGTTTTATAAGCCCCCTCATCCCACTGTGGATACGAAAGCAAAAGCCTTCAGGCTATCCAGGTATCTGGATAACTGTTTAGGGAAATAGGGTTTTTCACCTTCTCTGGAACATATGTGTTGAAATTTCCAACTGAAAGACAGTGGAGTCCAGCAATAAGGCCATGAGGATGATTATGGGAAGGCCATCCCCAGGTCCTCGGAGGAACACAGGGTTACATTCCCAAGGTATCGAGAGCTCCAAAGACACAGTGGCTGTAAGGGAACACTGTGTCAGGAACCAGGGAAATCTCAGCTCACTCTCCAAGAGCCCCAGTGGTTCCAGACTACACAGGTCCAGAAAATGGTGCCAGGTACGTGGAGAACCTGGAGGAAAGTGGTGTCAGGTGGGGCTGAGGCAGCGGATGGATCCCAGCAGATGCCCTGCAGGCCTTCCCCAGGAGCCTCAGTCCTGCCCTACCCATCTTAGAAGGCCATAGCCACGTCCCTGGGGCAGGACTGATGTCCCCACACCCTGTCTGCCCCTAGTCTGTACCGCAGGCCCCCATGCTTCTGGAATCACAGGGTTTGATGTGACTTCAGTGGTCTTGTTTGAGAAGACAAGTCACATCTGGCAATCTTTCCAACTTAGTCTGAAACATTTTAGCAAACAGTAACCCTGAAAATAAAAAAAAAAAAAAATCACATGGGATCTAGTGTCACTGGTCTGTAAAATGATGAATGGACTAATAATTCTGATAAGCAGTGTTATACTTTGACTATATTACTTTATACTGATGTTGTATTTGGTTGCTTTAGGCAAAATAAAATAAATTTCTTTAAAAACTAGTAACTACTGGTCATCCTAGACCACAGCTGGTTGTTCTAACTGCATCCAAAGGCAAAAGAGGAAACACCGTGACCCACACTTGAGTCTCGGGGGGGTCACAAGCCACCTTATCCATCCATCCTGAGTCCTTCCTTTATTCTGGTCAAATGCAGTATATGTGTTATCTTCAAAGTGAATAATATTTTGATGCAAAGGCATAAATAAAGAGGAGGGTCAAAGAATAACTTTTACGACAGACCGGCAGAAGTTTGGATTTCCAGGAAAAGAAGCAACACTAATCAGAGAGCTCTGGGCTTAGAGGGGAGAACCACATGCTGTTTTCTTTACCCTTCCTCTTTCACAGAAGCCAATCTGGGCTCCGCTGACACTTTCTCTTTCTTTGCTCTGATTTTACTGAGGGGGAGGGAGAGCAAGACCAAACTTAAGAGTGTCTGCCCGCCTCTGGCCTGAGCATGGGGGACTCTGAGATACAGAGAAACTCAGGCAAATGGCAGGTGCTGGGACATTCAGTGCAGGGTCCCCTCCACCCCACCTGCCCTTCTGACACCTCCTCACTGCCGTTTGGCTCTCCCTCTGCTCAGATAGGCTCTGGCCTTAGGAACACAGCCACCAGCCATTCGGGTGGGAGCTGACCCTGATGGGATAGCCTCACCTTCCCGTGTGTGAGACTCCCAAGTTCAAGCTCACCCTCCCCTCTCTCCAGACAGAGGTTTGCTATAAGGTGGGGGTAGGGGTCACGATGGCGGGGCTACCCAGTGAGGAGGGCACTGCAGACCGTGCTGTGAATACTGTTCCTTCCCTGCCCTCAGACAGCCTGGTATGCGCTGGGAGGCTAGTCAGCCTTCTTGTTTACTACATGGCCTTAGCAGCCAGACTTACCGGAAACTGCTCCTGGGGAGGACAGAGTGACGTTAGATGGAAGGTCAACAGTGACAATGGAAAACAAATGCTGCGCAAAGCACCATCAGAGTAACGCCCATGCGTGTTAAGGCAGAGCATGTTTCCTCACCTGTGGCAGGTGCAACTGCAGGCCCTCACTGGGGATGGGCTGGCGGGAGGGCGTTTGGTCCAAGTGCAAATTAAAAATCGTTGCCAAGGCAGACTGCGCAGCCCGGGCCTTGGCAAGTTTCTTGTTCCTCCCTGAGCCCTCAAAGAACTGACCATCCACCACCACAGACATGACGAAGCTCTTGGCGTGGCTCTCCCCGCTCTCAGAGAGGAAGTCATACTTCAGCCCCGGGCGCAGCTCGTTCAAGATCATCACGGGGTTCTTCCCACTCGGGGGTGGGAATGGCGGCATGACAGGGAGAGGAGGCTGGGCGAGGCTGGCAGGCACTGGGGATGCCGACAGGCTGAGGTCCCCGCTGGAGCTGAAGGAGTCGTCCCCATTGGAGCCCACGTAGAAGGGTGGTTCTGACCTGTCTGGGGTCTCAAAGCCATTGAACAGCGTGTCGGGGAAGTCGGCCTGGTCGGACGTGAAGTCCGTGTTGGCAGACAGGGTCCTCCCCATTGCCAGGTGGGCTTCAGAGGCGTTGGGGAACTGGACGAAGGACCGCAAGGCCTTCTCCGCAGCATGAAGTTTTGCCTTTTTCTTTGTGGGGCCAGAGCCCTCAAATACCTGCCCGTTCACTTCCACGGACATGACAAACAGAGGCGCGTGCACGGGCCCCGTCTGCGACAGCAGAGTGTACTGCAGTCCGGGCTTGACCTCATTCAGCTGCATCAGGGCGTTCTTGGGGAGGACAGGCCCCGGAGCTCTCCTCCTTTTCTTCAGCCGGTACCTGGCGTGGCCATTGCTGCCCTCCTCCAGGGCCCGCTTCCTGCTGGTGCCACCGCTGCCTCCATTGGAGAGCGGGGCGCCCTCACCAGGCCCTGGTGTGCTGCCGTCCTTGGGGGGCATGTTGTCCAGATTACGATTTTCCTTAATGTCGGTGCTGCTGGAACCTGTGGTGCCCAGAAAGAGTAACTTACAACGCCTTCGTTGCAGGATCTTGTAAATGCAAAATTTATAGATTCCTTTATCTCTCTTTGTAACTGGTTAAGTGATGTGTGCTTTTACATTTTATTCCTTGATATAAACGTGAAGAGCTATACGTTTAGCCAAAGAACTCTCAGCCTCCACTGAAAAAAGTAATTTGACATTTTATGTACTAGGGACTAAAACCATTTCTATTTAGTGTCACCAACTGCTCTTGCATTAAAAGATGAGATCCTTAAATAATTTTTTTTTTTGTTTGTTTGTAGAGACAGAGTCTCACTTTATGGCCCTTGGTAGAGTGCCGTGGCCTCACACAGCTCACAGCAACCTCCAACTCCTGGGCTTAAGCCATTCTCTTGCCTCAGCCTCCCTCCTCCTGTAGCTGGGACTACAGGCGCCTGCCACAACGCCCGGCTATTTTTTGGTTGCAGTTTGGCCAGAGCTGGGCCTGAACCCACCACCCTCGGTATATGGGGCCGGCGCCTTACGGACTGAGCCACAGGTAAATAATTTTTTTCTACTGATAATATTCTTAAGCACTTAGAGAAACTTTTTCAAGCTTGTCAAAATGTGGGATAAGTTAATCTAAGATCTTATACTACTAAGTATAATGAAATGATAATTTAATTAGTGTACAGACAAGTGTGCCTTTTATTTAGCCTTTCCCCCCTTTTCTTTGTCATTTACCATCATATTATCTATAGGTTTTAAACTGCAGCATCTCAGAAGAGGAAACACAATTTCAAAACATGCAGTCACAAGTTAATTTGTTTTTCAGGTTTAAAATATTCAACCATAATATGGAATTATTTTATTTACTTTATGAATAAATCTTAGAAAACTGCTTATATAATTGTATAAAGTATCACGGTTTCGAAATTATTTTTGGGGGATATGAATTTATTTTCATTGCTCATTTACAAAATTTTCATTCTGTATGGGGACTGATTAATCTGATTTCCCAATACATTCTGTGGTAGGGGAAACACGTAAAAACAAGATATAAAATTGATCCTGAAGACGCTACCACATCCTGACTTCATAAATATACTATGTGGCAATTTTGTCTTTTATAATTATTTAATGAGTTTTCAGAATAATTTGTTTATCCATTTTTTAAAGGTAGTTTAGACTTAAAGATAATTTTAGAATTCTAAAAGTATACGACAAAATAAACATGATTTTGATTTTTAAAAGGGGAATAAAACAGTGTCCATTCTTCCCTTTAAGTTCATTAAGCTTTTTATTTTTATTTTTTTCCCATCAAGCTTTTTAAACAAGAAGAAATCATTCCCTTTTATCTTGGTGAGTTTCTCGGGCCACCTGCTGTAAGTAAAGTAGCCGGGGACTAACAGTCCCAGGCTGTGCAGGGCTGGGGTGACAATGTATTTAAAGACTTCCTCCACTAGCTCCTAAAAATCCACAATAATAATTTTTGAAATTGTAAACCAGTTTACGAATGCGCCAATATGGGGGCTTTAGGATCTGTTTCTACTAGATAATGCAAAAATAGATTCTCATTATGTTAAGCAAACTAAAAAACTGAAAATATTCATCCTCTCCACCCTTGGGAAGGTTTGATGTAACAAAGGCCCACACTGGCTGCCACGCTGTGCAGTTAAAGACCTCTAATCCCAGGGCTGTTGTCACTCAGCCGAGGCACGGAGGAACAACCCTGGTGTGGACACAGCCCACAGGAGAACGCTGCTGCACTGTGACAGAGACTGGGGTCTGTAAACCTTCCCTTGAGAGGCTCTGCCCCGCACACACCACTCCCCCCAGTTGACAAAGCGGATGGAATGAACACTAAATTTCCATTTATAACATCCTCCAACAAAAGCTCGATAGGTTACTCCTTTTGGTGCTCAAAGGGAAAAAGAGGTTAAAAAGAGCAGAACCAAGGTGGAATTCAGAGATTAATAATTTGAGCAAGAGCATAACATACTGGATTAGTGCTTACATTTGTCGTTAAACAATTATCAACATAGAAAATCAAATCATTATAAATGTATTCTGATATGCGTTTAATCAAAAACAAAATTTATAACCTCCGAAACAACCATATGCTTTCAGGAATAAAAATAATCAGTATTGGACTGGCAATCTTGAGATGATAAGAAAACCTCTATACTTTCTGTAACGCAGATTATAAACATTCTAAATTATTCTTCACTTTAAAAGCACCAAGGTTCTGTGCACATTCCATCTATTAACAATGCTGCTATATAAAGGAAAATAAAATATTAAAATTAGAGAAGGATATCCCACAATCACAACTCTTCCTAAACATACGCTTTCTGTTTACAGATCACAAACTGCTTTTCATAAATGTGAATGTTAATCAGGATAGAAGTTTTCATTGCTTTCAAAATGACAGAAAACACAGGGCTGGCAGGTCAAAGTTTTGGCACTAGAACTAGCAATGTATCTTTCCAAGAAAACCAGTGAGGAGAGTTCTTCATTATGTTGTTAACACAGGATAAGTGTAGGGCTAGTTATAAAATTTGCATGAAATAACATTTCTGCCTACAGGAGATGACCGCAGCCAGGAACTATAGTACACAGTTCTGAAACCACAGAGGCTTGGAGACACCTGGGCACACTCTTGAGGTAGAATATAAGGGGACATCTGCACACAGCTTCAGGTTTGAATACTCCGGGACACCGGGACACATGGTTCAGGTGGAACACATGGGGACATCTGCACACACCTCCAGGTGGGATACTCGGGGACTCTGCACACACCTCCAGGGGAGATACTCGGGGACTCTGCACACACCTCCAGGGGAGATACTCGGGGACTCTGCACACACCTCCAGGGGGGATACTCGGGGACTCTGCACACACCTCCAGGTGTGATACTCGGGGACTCTGCACACACCTCCAGGTGTGATACTCAGGGACTCTGCACACTCCTCCAGGGGAGATACTCGGGGACTCTGCACACACCTCCAGGTGGGATACTCGGGGACTCTGCACACACCTTCAGGGGAGATACTCGGGGACTCTGCACACACCTCCAGGTGTGATACTCAGGGACTCTGTACACTCCTCCAGGGGAGATACTCGGGGAATCTGCACACACCTCCAGGGGAGATACTCGGGGACTCTGCAGACACCTCCAGGTGGGACACTCGGGGACTCTGCACACACCTTCAGGGGAGATACTCGGGGACTCTGCACACACCTCCCGGTGGGACACTCGGGGACTCTGCACACACCTCCAGGGGAGATACTCGGGGACTCTGCACACACCTCCAGGTGGATACTCGGAGACTCTGCACACACCTCCAGGTGGGATACTCGGGGACTCTGCACACACCTCCAGGTGGATACTCGGAGACTCTGCACACACCTCCAGGTGGGATACTCGGGGACTCTGCACACACCTCCAGATGGAACACATGGGGACACCTGCACACAGCTCCACGTGGGATACTCAGGGACAGCTGCATACACTTGGGGAATCTGCATACACCTCCAGGGGGATACTCAGAGACACCTGCACACAAGTCCAGGTGAGATACTCAGGGACAGCTGCATACACCTTCAGGGGGGATACTTGGGGAATCTACACACAGCTCTAGGTGGAATACTGGGGGAATCTGCACACATCTTCAAGGGGGATACTCAGGGTATCTGCACACACCTGCAGGTGGGATACTGCGGGAATCTGCACACACCTCCAAGTGGGATACTTGGGGACACCTGCACATGTACTTCAGGAGGAAAATTACATGGGGCAGACAAAGGTCACATATTCTATATGAGTGTGGGCATGATCTCTGTTTTAAAAATGGTGGCAAAAATGGAAATGTTGAGAGGATGTGCCCAGTGACAACATAGGGTAGTATTATGAAAAGAGCTCAAGAGCAGGACTATGAGAACACCAATCTGAGAAACCAACCCACAGGAGAGGCAGCACAGGTGTCAGCTGAGCACATGAGCACCTGGTCACATGGCTCTGGGTAGCGCCTACCGAGGATGCCGACCCTCACACCACACACTGAGAAGTTCACCTCACAAAGACCCGGCTCTGTCCACAGCATTGGCAGGGAGCTCAAGGAGCAGCACTACCAGGCCTGAGCGTCCCACTGGGCTGCCATGGGATTCATGCGGTGGGAAGAACAACTCTAAGACCTCAGGTGACCAGTTCTGTGTGACGTCACAGGGAAAAGTGCTGAGCTGAATTACAATGATCAATAACCACTCCCATTATCATGTAGAGCTGCATATTCTTCCTGAGACAAGTGAGACTATAAACATCCAGATATATTAGTTAGAAAAATAATGTATTTGTTGTAACTTCCCCCCCTAAACTCTCCCAGCTTCTGTGGCAACATTTAAACCTTATTTAAATGCACTGCTCTCTGGGACTGAAGATAAAATAGAAGAAGTATGTCCCTTGAACTTTTCATAGAGAACAACTCTGAGAGAGGAAAAAGCTGGCAGACCCCAAGGCGCTCCATCCTCTGGGCCCCAGAGAGCACAGAGTGGGGAGGAGGAAGGGACCCCAGACAGTTCTGCTAATACCAGCTCCAGGTACTCAAGCTTACCAGACACACACGAACCCTTTCCCTCAAAATGTAGAGACTCCTCTGTTTTTGAAGGGAAACATTTCCGTATTCAAATGACTAGGTATTTAAGTTAATCCCAAAGCTCATCTTCTGTTTGCACAGATGAAAATTCACAGCAGTATTCTGAGAACCAGCTGTGACATGACTTCACGTGAAGCCAGGCAGGTGCACAGGACACACAGCCAGAGGCATGTTCCAGAAATCACAAACGATGGAGTGAAATGCCTAGGCACGTGACTGTCAGGAAAATGCCCATGGTCGACACTGATACCCACTGCAGAGAACGTGCCAAAAATTAAAAACATGAAACTATCAGTAGCACACACCACATAGGAAAAACCACTTTTCCCGAACTGGTCTCATTAATAAGTTTACAAAAACACCAACATATTAACGGAAAATTAGCTATTTGCTACTACATGATGGGCCTAAATCTTACTCATGTTTTCTTCATCTTCTAAATCCATGGCAAAAGACTTTTGAGAGTTTCTTGACTGGCGAAGATTGTTTCTGTCTGAAAGACAGCAAGAAAACAGCATTTTGAATTCCCATGGCACAAGCATCATGAGGTAAGCCTACCCTGGGGAGATGATTACAACGGCGTTCTCAATTGAAGGAAAAATGGCAAAATGATAATTTAGGTCTCATCAGAGAAGTTCCATCGCCACTGGGGACAGAATCCTCCTCACTGGCAGGTTCTGGAGCAGCAGAGGACTCTTGATAGGCATTCTCCTGTGTGAGATACCAGGTGGACAGCACAGCAGAAGTCTCAGGGGCATTCCCAGAGGGTGGGCTTGATGCTGGGGGATGGAAGGCCACGAAGAGCTCTCCTCAGGGACAGAGGTGGTGACATCTATGCCTCTGAAAGCCCTCTCCTGTAACAGATGGCAGTGGGATGCACGTGGGGCTCTCACCTGCCTGCCCTCTGATCTGCACTCTGGCCAGACTCTGGGTTGTGGTTATAAAATAAAGCCACATACCAAGAACCAGCACCTTCAGCATTTCACTTGACCACTTCTTTCTCATCTTGAATAGCATCTAGTACAGATAAGACTAAAATGCGTATAGTTGGTAACATTTAATTTCTCAGCCACGTATAATGTATTATTTATTGGCAGGAGAATAATTATTCTAATTTCTAATTATTGACAAATTTAAGAGTTTTGTCTTCCTAAATATTCTAAATATATTTTGCAATATTATACTAATATGTGGTCTGTAATAAAGAATCCCATCAGACTGCAACTAAGGGGAAAGAGATTTGCAAATTTTGTAACCATATATTCCTTTGTATGCAAATAAAATTTGTATTATAAATCATTAAAAGGCAAATTCATTACTTTTAGGAAAACAGTAGCAAAATGTGTATACCTTATGTACATTTCATTTATCATGTTTAAAATATACATAGTTTTCATGATAATCATTTGTTAATAACTTTGAATCTCACTATATGTTGGGCAAATTTATTCCTAAAAGTTAAGTGAATTTCTATTTAGAGCAGAGATTAAAACATGTTTTCAAGACAGTTTTAAAAGCATTTTTACTTCATATTCATTAGTTACTTTAAGACATATTTTCAGGGATTATGTACAAAGCCTAGTGCTAAATAATACAAGAACCTAAAATGAATCAGGCTGACTTGGCAATTGAGAAATTTAACTAAATATTACCTGGACGGTTACTTATATTAAGGATCATTAATTACTTTAGGTGTAGAAATGATAATTAATTTTTAGTAATGTGTACTTAAATATTTACAGATAAAAGGGTAATATATGGAATTTACTTCAAAATATTCAGTGTGGTAGGAATGAAGTAGATGGGATACAAGTGGTAATTGTTGAAGGTGGCTGAGGGATGTGTGAGTTCATTATGCAACTCTCTATTTGTATGTTTTAAGATTTCCATTATAGATAGCTTTATTTTAAAATTAATTAAGAGATAGGTGTCACTGTGACCCAGGCTGAGTGCAGCTTACTGTAGCCTCGAATTCCTGGGCTCAAGCGATCCTCCTACCTCAGCCTCCCAAATTGCTGGAACTATAGGCACCCACCACTAACCCTGGCCCATTATGACAACTTTTAATCAAAAGTGATTTAAGTATAATCTAGAATGGAAGATAGATGTAGGAAAAAGCACAGGATCCCGTATGTAGGGAACATGCCCTCGGCAAGTGTGTGGTGCCCCCAGGCGCCTCTTAGCTGGTGGGGTCAGGTCAGAGAAATGGAGACATGATTGTTAAACTGAGCCTCAGACAGAGGTCAGGCTCACGCAGACCGTGAAGATAGGAGAATAGGGAGTGTGCAGAGCACAGAGGCATGAGGTGATCACAAGGTGCTGCTGGGAAACTGGACCAGATTCAGAGACAATGGCTCAACCTGTCCAAGGACTCGGCTGAAGACTGGTTCTAACAGGCAGAAGGGACCTCCTGGGGGTGAGCACCAAAAAATGCCCAGATGTCATATACAAACAGGCCTGTGCAGGGAAGGAGCAGCCAGGGACCCTGGACCTGAGGACTAACCTCATCTCTCCTTTTGCCTCATTACGTCTGACTTGGAGCTGAAGAAGCCAGAAACAGATGTCAATAGGCACAGGCCAGGAAAGGAGGCCGCTGGCGACAGGGAAGCCTTTCCGACGAGATGGATCCTTCCAGTCAGACACCATAGAGGAGCCTTGACCCCCACGGTGCCAGGCTAGAAGGAGGACCCACAGAGCCCCCATGATGGGGGCCGTGTCTCATCCGCCTTGGCCCTTCCTGCACTGTGGCATGGACTCATGGGCCCCCAGGGAGGCCAGCAGGAGTGAGGCATGCCCTCCACTAGCAGAGACCATGGGGAAGGGCTCACGGGGAGTCTGAGCCAGAGTCTCACAGTATCACATCATTTATTTTTTAAATTTTTATTTTAAAAAATAAAAAAATCACCTGTACCAAGAAGATCTTAAACTGAAGGAAAAAAGATAGTCAACAGATGGCAACAGTGAGATGCAGAGATGTAAGAATGCCCCGACAGTGATTTAATGCGTCTTCACAAAAAAGAATAAGGGGGCAAAGTCAGTCTGATCTGCGCAGTTACTGCACAGGGACAGGCATGGAGGCTGGCGGTGCTGTGAGGGGCCACACATGGTCACGCTGACCCAGGCGCACCAGCAATCTAATAACAGAGGGACGGGCATGGAGGCAGCCGGTGCTGTGAGGGGCCACACATGGTCACGCTGACCCAGGCGCACCAGCAATCTAATAATGGAGGGACGGGCATGGAGGCAGCCGGTGCTGTGAGGGGCCACACACGGTCACGCTGACCCAGGCGCACCAGCAATCTAATAACGGAGGGACGGGCATGGAGGCAGCCAGTGCTGTGAGGGGCCACACACGGTCACGCTGACCCAGGCGCACCGGCAATCTAATAACGGAGGCACAGGCATGCATGCAGGTGGTGCTGTGAGGGGCCACACACGGTCACACCCGACCCAGGCACACCAGCAATCCAACAACAGAGGGACAGGCACACTGGGACAGCCAGGGACACCCAGGCAACACCAACCCCATCTCACGTCTCAATCCAAAATCCATTCGAAATGGATCATAGGCTTATGTGCAAAACAATGAAACTTTTAGAAAAGCCACAGAGGAAATCCTCAGGATCTAGGGCGAGGCAGAGGACTTAGACAGGGTCCTTGAAAGAAAAGATGGATATATTGGAAATTTAAAGCTTTTGCTCTGCAAAAGATCCTGTCAAAAATATGAAAAAACAAGCTACCCACTGAAGGGAAATACTTGAAAACCACATGTCCAACAAAGAGAATATACAAGGAAGTCTCAAAACCCAACAGTAAAACAAACAATCCAGTTTAAAAATGGGCAAAAGACACAAAGAGACATTGTACCAGGGTAAATCAGCCCACAAAAGGTGTTGGCACCGGCCACTAGAGAAATGCAGCTGAAAACCGCAGTCACGTACCACTACACATCTCTGAGAACAGCTAGAATAAAATACAGTGACAGCCTCAAGTGCTGGTGAGGATGTGGAGAAAGAGGTTTCTGACGTCACGGGCAGGAATGTAAAATGGACGGCCACTCTGGAAAACCACCAGCAGTTTTTTAGACTAAACGTTCAACACGCCATGTGACGCAGCAGTTGTACAAGTGGGCATTCCATCCCAGAGAAATGATGCTGTGCGTGTTCAAATTTCTTATGACCGCATATGAGTTTATAATTATCTCAAAATAAAAAGTTTAATTAAAAAAACAGGCAGAAGGCATGCAAAAGGCTAAATTACTTATGATTAATACTTGATTTGCTTGAGAAGGCTGACTTCTCTCAGGTGTCTGTGACCAGGGAGAGTAAACCTCATAATGAAGGTAAGTGCTGAGGCCCAGGAGTGAGCCAGCTCTCTATGCAATTCACCTACTTTGTACAGTTCTCATGTTCCTGCTTTTACATATTAAAATTCCTTCTAAAGGACTTGGAAAATGTCTCGCAGTAGCAAACGGTCACGCTGTAAGCGAAGGCAGTGGGTACTGTGTATGAAGAATGGGCGCTAGAAACCTCCTGCAGAGCAGAAGCCAACATTTTCAGCTTTCACAGATGCCTACTCTTTTTTTTTGTTTGTTTTGTAGAGACAGAGTCTCACTTCATAGCCCTCGGTAGAGTGCCATGGCCTCACACAGCTCACAGCAACCTCCAACTCCTGGGCTTAAGCAATTCTCTTGCCTCAGCCTCCCGAGTAGCTGGGACTACAGGTGCCCGCCACAACGCCCGGCTATTTTTTGGTTGCTGTTTGGCCGGGGCTGGGTTTGAACCCGCCACCCTCGGTATATGGGGCCGGCGCCCTACTCACTGAGCCACAGGCGCCGCCCCACAAATGCCTACTCTTATACCAAAGGTTATAAAACAAAGCAAAACAGCAAATGCAAGCACTTCAGTAGATTTCACATAGCTACTTTCTCTTCTACTTTGAAAAGAACCTCTTATAGCCTAAACTACAAACACATAAAAATTAAAACCCCATTAAAAATCCCCTATGGAGCAGAATTCCAAGAATGGCCAATTAAAGAAAATCTATCTGACAGCAGTATTCATACAATCTCATTTCTCCAGATGCCTCCTGGCATAGCAGAAATACCCAGAACGGGTGTGTGCGAGACCTGACTGCAGAAGACTGGGGCTCACATCTAACCTGGGTCCAGGTATAATCTCAGGCTTTCTTCTCTAATGGAACTAGACACGCTGATTCAAATATTTATGTTAAAAAATAAATAGGTTCAAACAAGCAGGAAAATTGTGAACCAAAGGAACAACTAGCTGGGGATAGCCCCTGCTTCAAAACGGAAGAGCCTCAGTACCTAGGACAACGTCCCAGGCCCGTAGTGATGAAGGAGATGGGATGAAACTCCAGAAGAAAGGGCGGCTCCTGTGGCTCAGTGGGCAGGGCGCTGGCCCCATATACAGAGGGTGGCGGGTTCAAACCCAGCCCCCGCCAAACTGCAATAAAAAATACCCAGGCGTTGTGGCAGGTGCCTACAGTCCCAGCTACTCAGGAGGCTGAGGCAGGAGAATCACCTAAGTGCAGGAGTTGGAGGTTGCTGTGAGCTGTAACACCATGGCACTCTACCGAGGGTGATAAAGTGAGACTCTGTCTCAAAAAAAAAAAAAAAAGAAAAGAAAAGAAAAGAAAATCCAGAAGAGATCAGAATACATCCAGAAATGGAGCCTTTGGTAAGGGGGCATCTCACAGCAGGGAGGTACAAAGGTGCTGTTTAACAAACAGGACTGGACATTGGGAGGCCCGTGGAGGAAGAGCGAGCTGGATCCCAGGGCATCAGCTGCAGTGCCCTCATCACCTGCTCACAGGTTATCTTTTGATTTCAAATAATGTGATCCAATT
Organism: Nycticebus coucang; assembly: GCF_027406575.1. NCBI lineage: Eukaryota > Metazoa > Chordata > Mammalia > Primates > Lorisidae > Nycticebus > Nycticebus coucang. Next base: position 1,480,562 of record NC_069795.1, read on the forward strand.
AGCAATGTTTTATTTTTAAACCAGGTGGCAGACAAATGGTTGTTATATTATTCTTTATACCCTTTTATACCCTACAAAACAAATGGAAAAAAACTTATCTAACGAATGCTCTTATCAACTTCAACAACATTCTCTCTCTCCAGGGTGGAGTGCCGAGCTGTGTCACGCCTACCCTCCACCTCCCCTTCCTTCCCCTGCTCTTCATGAGAAAAGACATTCTGGAATAAAATATAAAGAACATGACTTATTTACACTAAAGATGCACCAGAACTTAAACACTCTCTATTGTGCTGATGAAAAATGCTATCTTTAGGAGTCCACTAAAAATGTGAAGATTAAAAACTGTTTAAGACAAATGGCGAACTTGATTACAACTACTAACAAACTGGCTCTTCAAAAAAGGATGGTTTTTGAGAAAAGTTCTGTACATTCTTTATGACTGTTACAGATTCTATTCTTAACAGCTGTAAACTGAAAATCTGAAAAGGAGAAGTGTTACTAACGAAGAGATTACTCATGTTGCTTCTTTCTATAAGTTAAGCAATGTGTTGAAGGCTACATTAATTGTGTAGCTTTAGCAAAAAAAATCCTGAATGATGACTTGGTTATTTAACGAAGGTAACTAAAGGACAAACCTCTCACATTGTTTGAAAGAAAACAATCTGAAATTCAATAGGCAAATCATATGTGTTTAGAGAGTTCAATTCATGATCTGTATTTTGTTTTCAATATTATCTAATCAAATCACTAAAGTGTTCCAAAATATTTAACAGATATTTTCAGCAAAATACTTTTTTTTTTAGGAAATCATCCTTGCAATCTGGTGTGCAGTTAACCTTTAGAATTCTGTGCACATTGAATAAGACATGGCATTCTGTGTACATACAACAAAGAGGATTTGCACAGGACACAGCAAACATGTTTCTGGCAGTGCAGTGCAGAATGGCATGTTAAAGTAAACACAGGACCACCAGGTGGGAGGCACTGAGGAGCAGAGGAATCCATGGAGGGGCGCAGAGGACGTGCAGCAAAGACAACTTACAGAGAGAAGTGGAGGTAGCCAGTGCAGAGCGGTGGCACAGGCCGCTGACACCTGGCAAGGACAGAGACTACCACGGAGGATTATAGAACATGAGGAAGAGCTGGCGACTTCGAGCAAGCTGTGGTCCAGCTCATCCGCCTTACTAAGGAAGGAAGCATCTGGAAGATTTGTGTTTGGGCAGCCGCAGGCTAACCCAGCAGGGTCGCTCCAGGGAGGCTAAGAAGGGAGTGGCTGGCGCAAGTCCCGGGTGCTCTAGGAGACCTTGCGGGAGGCATTCACTGGCAGCCAAAGTATTGACTGTGCCAATGCACGTGTGGGTAAATAACGACCACCTTCCACTGCCATGTCCCCTGCATGCAGCAGGCATTTAAGCTGGCTACCAAAGCCCACCCGAATCTCGTTTCACCCCCAAACTAGATTGCAGTTTTCCTCCCAAGTTAGCTCAGGCAACCAGCTCACCTACCTCCGCCCTGCTCCGTCAGCTGGTGCGCAGCCTCTGGCTGTGCCTGGCCTTGAGCAGCCCAGGCAGCCTCTGCTCCAACACACACCAGTGTTCACAGCTCTGGGCACCAGTCGTGCCCTGCCTTTCTCACCAGAACCTTTCCTGCCTCACACAAGACTGCCCTATCTTGATCAGGAGGGCTACAGAACTTTTCCCAGATGGCCTCCCACAATGTGGCTTCATGTGAGGCTGCGGGCCCTGTGGACAAGCACTGTGGCTCACTATCACCTTTCCTAGCATCTTCAGAGGCTGCTAGAGTTGCTTCCTGAAAATGAACCATAGCCCTCTGAGTGCCACAAAATCCCACCACGTTTGGGATGGGACAGTGAGGCACAGGCTTTTCCAGCTTCTGCTTACTTTCACGTTGACCACTCTTCAAAATAGGACACGTGGCCAGGTATAGAGGCTCATGCCTATAACCCCAGCACACTGGGAGGCCAGCAGTGGACAGAGACGTCCAGATGCAGAGAAGCCGTCATCACCACCCAGACATCAGTGGACAGAGATGTCCAGTTGCAGGCTAGCCATCATCACCACCTGGACATCAGTAGACAGAGACGTCCAGACACAGACTAGCCATCATCACCACCCGGACAGCAGTGGACAGAGACGTCCAGACACAGACTAGCCGTCATCACCACCCGGACATCAGTGGACAGAGACGTCCAGACGCAGACTAGCCGTCATCATCACCTGGACATCAGTGGACAGAGACGTCCAGACACAGACTAGCCGTCATCACCACCCAGACATCAGTGGACAGGAAGTTGTTTAGCCTTCAGAAGAGACCACCGACAGCTAAGGCAGGTGTGCCGGGGTGGGGTCAGCTTGCTAGCAGGGGATGGAATATATTCTGAGTCCCCCAGCCTGCAGCAGGGCCAGCAGCCCCAATACTAATCAAGGTAGCTGAGACAAGTGTTGGCAAGAAGCAGAGTCCCAAATGTCCCAGGAGTCTTCCTGCTGACTGCTACTCAGGAGCACCTGGTGCTCGGGATTTCCCTGAGCAGCCCCAGAAGGCACTGTCTGCACATGTGGCTTCCTGCACAGAGAGGGGGAAGTAGGGAAGCCCACAGACCTGGGGTCCCTTTCAGGGAGCACATGGGTCACCACTGTGGTGGGATCTGCACAGGGCTTGTTGCTGTAGGAGGCACCGTGGGTGCTGCTGGCCTCCTGCCAGGGGCTCTTGCTCTTCCCATAGCCAGTGCTCCCCCAGCTGGCTCTCCTCTGGCCTACTGGCCTGCCTTTCCACCAGGTTAGAAGCTCTGCTCTGGACACCAGCTCAGCCTCTGTGTCACAGCACTTAGCAGGTGCTCCCCAGAGTGGACGCCAGGCTGGGTATCCTGGACTAACCACTCACGTCTAACTAACAGTAGTTCAGGCACACTGGCTGTATCCACTTTCTCTCAAACATGTCTAAACTCCTAAATCCTTAAATAAGAAGCATCTGTAAATGAAATGGCTTTGAACTGTTCACTGCTGATATGAAAGGTCTGCCTAGTACAGCTGTGATTAGGAAATGTTTCCCAGGCAGCTATGATCACTCTCCTCTCCTAAGGGACATGAATATCCTGCTGTGGTCACTCTCTACCAGAAGCCTAAAGCCCGTCTGCAGGTGACAGTGGCAGAGTCAGCTGGACATCCTGGATGAGGGTCCAGGCCGAGCCTGCCTCAGTTCCTTGCCGGATGGCCCTGGCAGGGCTCTGGAGCCTGGATGTGACATGAGCAGACAGTTCCACAGGTGGGTAAGTCCTTGTAATACAACGCCACATCACTCTAGCGCTCACAATGGGCAGCTGCTGTCACTACCACAGCAGGGAGGGGCCGGCATGGATGCCACGTCCCTGTCAGGGATGGCTGTTTGTGATAAATTGGGTCCCTCAACTCACTCAACACCACAAAAACTGAAATTGACAGGAACACTCGCTGCACTGACCACAACAAACAAATGTAGGCCAATTAATCCTGCCAAGTTATTTGCAGTATAAATCCTATAAAGCAGATCTTTAAAACTTTGGCTGTTCATTCTCTCAGGAGAATTAAAGCAATTCTTACAGAAATATATTTTCAAAGTGGTGCCTGAATTTGTTCTCTAACTACCAAACTCTGGTTGCACACCTGCCAGGTGTTAAGTTGTTACACTAAAGAACATACCAAGCGCAACAGAAAATGGGGAAATAAACCAAAGAATTCAGTTTGTAGGAATTAATGCAAAAGAGTAAAAACCAAATTCATCATATTTTCTCTAGGCAGAACATTTACCATTAACCAAATGATTAACTAGCAAATAATATTCTTTTTCACAACAAAAATCCATAATGTTATGAATTAGTCATATCCGGAAATATTTTTAGTGAGAATTCTAGACATACCAAATCTAGAATATTCTGCTATATTTAATTAATTATCTATACTTACCATTGAGATAATGATTAATAAATAGAACTAAACAACTGGGAACGTTTTTCTAACCACACTCATCACAGTGAAGCAGCGTTGGGCAAGGACACGGGAGCAAGGCCTGGAGTCGAGAGCGTGGGCAGCGCTCTGAGTCTGGAAGAAACGCAGATGCTGCAGCCACAGTGAGCAGCGAAATGAGGCAGGACGACTCCCTTTAGGGGGTTAGAATGACCTAACGGAGAGGGGCTCCTCTCTAAACGCCCCAGCTCAGCCACTACTGCCTGGGGACCTATGGAAACATGGAGACTGCACAGTGTGACAGCTTTGCTGTGCCGCTGCTGTCTCCAGACACTTCTCAGCCCAAGTCCGCTGACAGTGACACACGTGCCCCTCCTGGGACTCCAGAGTGTCAGCCCCTCCTGACACACGTGCCCCTCCGGGACTCCAGAGTGCCCACCTGGGCAGAGGCAGCACCTTCCAGATGAGCCTGAAAGGAGCAGACCTGGGGACAGCCTGAGGTCAGAGCCATGTTTCTCAGGCCGGTCCTTCAGCAGCCAACCACAATTCACAGCGTGAAGACAAACACCCAGTCTAAAAACGGTAGACAAGTATGAGCAAGATTCACAAGAGAATAAATGCAAAGAAAGATGTCAGCTGTCAAACCAACAGAGAGAATGCAGAAGGCCGAGGCTGGCGGAGGTCCAAGGAAGGGGCTCCCACCCTGCTGAGCAGAACCCAGAGGCACCCAGAAGCCAGCACAGCCAGGATCCCACAGGGAGGGGCTCACTCTCCGCCTTGGTGTCCCGATGGTAGAATCACCCCAAGCCAGAAGAGGCTGGTGTGGGGAGAACTGGGGTGGCAGGAGGCGCAGAGGGGCCTGGCCACCAGGAATGGGGATAAGGGGCCTTGGCCAGCCCCTCCTGTTCTCACATCTCCCTCCAGGGCAGAAATCAGGTCCTACTGGGTCCCAGCCATAGCAACACCAAATACAAAGCCTTAAACACTAAACTTCCAACTCTAATTCCAGTACTAGGAACTGGAAAAAATTATTATGGCTCTGCTCATATTCAAAGATGAAGCTAAAGGATTATGATTTTTTTATAGTTTATTTTGTACCCATATTTTCTAATTCTTACAATGAACCTACATGGCTTCCCACAACAGAGAAAGTTAAGTTTCACTCCAAGCTTTGCTCCTGTGCACACGAGTATGCCTCATGGTCAACACAGAACTCTACATGCATCTGGGAAGATAGCAGACCACCAGGGGACACAGGCTACACCCTGACCCACCACAGATTATCTCTGAGGTCTCAACCTGCACCCACCAGTATTTTACCACAAAGCCAGGTCTCAGAGAGACCAGGCAGCCAGCCCGAATGCAGGCAGAATAAACTGCTATGCAGAGGGCCCAGGCCATGGGCATGCTGGGATGCCGCAGCTCAGGGGACTTTGCAGGCAAGAGGGAGGTCAGGTATGGACCTGTGAGTCCTGACCTTGAGGCTGCTACACAGTGACCTTGACAGATCCCTTCCCAAATCCCCATAAGCTGCCACAAAGTGACGGCATTGGTGCAAGGGGACCAAGGGTCCCTAAACTACTCCATCCTGCCATCACCATTACACTACCTAACATTACATTATGTAATTTATAAGGCCCTTAGCAAATGTCCAGATGGGCCCTTGCGGGCTCCTGCACCCTACCCAGCTGTGTTCTGCCCCAAACCCTTCAGAAGGGCTTTGGAGAACTGTGACCAGAAGAACCCCCAAAAGATGAAGCCAGTGGCCAAGATAACAATGGACAAGGGAGGCATGAGAAAGTTAGACGCTCCATGCAGACAGAGCACCAGGCAGCCTGCAGGGCCTCCCCATCACCACCCACCTCCCCCCCACCCCCAAATGAGTGTTTTTTTATCCTGCTACCCTGTCCCTGAACGGAGAGCAAGTGACACTAGGACCACCTGAATGTGGGGCTGCCTCTTTACTGCCCCGTTACCCACTCCCGCCCTGTGCATGCCGAGATCCCTGGTGCCAGCACACAGAAGATTCTAATGGGTCCTTGTTGAATGAAGGGATTAATGGGTGGGTGGGTATAAGAAGGGAAGAATGGATGGTGAGTGGGTGGGTGGATTTATAGGTGGATGGGTAAAGGATGGGTGGATAAGTGACAAGAGGTAGATGGATCAGTGGATGAATGAATGACGGGTAGATGAATGAATGATGGTGGACGGATGGGTGATGGGTAGAGAGATGAGTGGGTGGCTGAGGGAGGGAGGGGTAGGTGGATGAATGAATGATGGGTGGGTAAACAGGGGGGTGGACTGATGGGTGATGGGTGGAGAGATGAGTGGGCGGCTGAGTGATGGAGGGGTAGGTGGATGAATGAATGACGGTGGGTAAACAGGGGGGTGGACTGATGGGTGATGGGTAGAGAGATGAGTGGGCGGCTGAGTGATGGAGGGGTAGGTGGATGAATGAATGACGGGTGGGTAAATGGGTGGTGGACTGATGGGTGGAGAGATGAGTGGGCGGCTGAGGGATGGAGGGGTGGATGGATCCATGGGTAGATACGTAAATGAACGGATGGGTAAATGGATGAACTGGTGAATGGGTGAATGTGTGAATGGATGAATGAACAGATGTACAGACAGATAGGTGGGTGTGTGCATGAATGGAAAAGTGGGTGGAAGTGTGAATGAATGGTACAGACTGATAGACAAACAAATGTGCAGATGGAGGGGTGAAGGGACAGATGGAGGGGTGAAGGGACAGATGGAGGGGTGAAGGGACAGATGGAGGGGTGAAGGGACAGATGGAGGGGTGAAGGGACAGATGGATATGTGGATGAGTGGGTTGGGTGGATGGATAATGGATAGATGGATAGGTGGACAGAGGGATGAATGCCATCCCACCTCTGGCTGTCACCAGGCTCTACATCTCATAAAGAGTTGTTAGCTTTTCAAGGTGATGGTTGCAGCTAAGACAAGAGGAGGCTGGCGTAACAGCTGCCTGCCCCCTCTGGTGCTGCCTGGATCAGAACGTGGCCTAGCTGGGTCTGCTCACTCTGTAAAGTATGGACAATACTGAGTCTCCAGGATGCTTTCCAGGAGTATTCAGAGAGAGCATGCCTCTCCAGATCTGGAGCTCCCACTCTACAGAGATCCCCATACCTATTCACCTTTCCATCCTGGAAACACAGGGAGCCCAGCTCAGACAGAAGCGCCAGAGTTGTCACCCAGGTGACAGTGGTCTTCACAGGAGTGCACAGTGACCAAGCACAGAGAAGGGTTAGGGTTAAGGTTATCACACATGGGACAAAACACTGAGAAAGCCCTTCATCTGGAAACCCAGGAGCTCATCCACACAACAGGGGTGCCTAGCAGAGGAGTGCGTCTGCGATTCACCCAGCTCACACCCCAGCTCCACTATCCACTCAGTGGCAGTGTCGAGCTCAGTGAAGGCCTAGCAGCCCGCCCTGAGGCTTGCAGGCCTCCTCAGGGCTCAGCCAGCATCTGCCAGGGCAGCAATGCCTGCTTGATGGAGGCCCTAGTCAGTATTTAAATTGAACATTATTCTCTTCCAACCATATTTTTCTGATAATTAAGGTAATCTATCTGAGTCTCATTCACAGTCAATGGTCAATTACTTGCCCTGTGGAAGGGAGTAATTGTAACAAATAAATCCAGAGTGATGAAAAATCATTGAAATTATATTGCTACTAAAGCCAACTAAAACAAGTAACTTGCTACTACACTGTTTTCAACAACGAACCAAATTTTAAAAGGCATGCATTATACCAGTCTTAAAAAGAAATCCAATATACATAATTTGTAGCACCTTAAAATTATACAATATAAAAGACTTTTTTACATATTAAAAAACTTTGCCACTTTAGTATAAATAGGATAGCCAGTCTTAATAATACCCATAATTTTTAAAGACATTTTTATTAGTTTCAAAGGTAACACATATTACAGAACGCCAAGACTAGGTACCAACAGACAATGTTATGCTGCCTAGTAACATTCACAATAAACTCACTATTCACACAGGAAGAACTGGGGAACACAAGTCATTTAATACTTTGACTTCATTTTTACATCTTTTAACACTCTTAATTTCTCATTACATTGGTCTGAAAATGCACCAGATTTAGAGTGGTTTTCCTAGTGCAAAGTAAGATTATAGAATGCATAAAGAGGATATTTTAAGCTTGAATTACAGAAAATTCCAAAAGAATAATAACAGAATTATTCCTATACTTCTCAGTATTTTTCCCAACTTAAATATTTAGTGGGAGAGTCTGTGGAAAAAGTGATGGTAATTCTAAATTTAGAGATATTTGACCAACATTTCCCATAGTTTTTGCTTTCAGCTTTTTTTCTTTTTCTTTCTTTCTTTCTTTTTTTTTTACTTTCTAATGCTTGTCTTAAGAACATCTTGCTTTTAAAAACTTAACCGAGAAAACAAAAACAGGGCAGTCCTGCCCTTTCCTGAGGAGGGTCCAGTGAATCACACAGACTGGCCGCTGTCCGGCCCACTGTCAGTCCGTGGAAGCAGCACCCTGTCCTAGGCAGACCCAGTGCTCGCCCCACTCTCAGATGCAGAGTCCCCTTAGGGACAATCATCTTTGTTATATTTAGCAAGATGATATTATGATAACATTGATGACTTTGACATTTATTTATTCCTCTTTTTAGGAAGTTACACCAAAAAAAAAAAAAAAAACCCTATGGCTAATTATATTTCCATTAAGAGATAACCCTCTCCTGGGATGGAGTCCCCCAGAGGTGCTGTGGTGGGGAAAGGCTGTGTCCAGCCCTGCCAGGTGGTGGATACTGAGGTGACGCAGCAGGAAGAGTGGCAGAGGTGTCCATTGTGACCGCACGCTGGGAGGTTCTCTTAGCAGGAGGACCTTTTCACTGAGGCATCTCCCATTAATTAGTTCACATCATATGAAGAAAACAAACAGCCAATAGCTTTAATGCAATAATTTACCTCCTAAGACAGTAGTTGGTAATTTTTAGAATCACGGACAACTTCTGAATCTGGTTTTAAGGGAAAAAGAATCTAGATTTTAATGTCTCTAAAACATTAAGTTAAAAACTGATGGTAACCTAAAGTGTTCAAGGTAAGGAATTTACACTCCACCCTTCTAAAAGGAAGACATTTCCACAACAGCTGCTCCAGCATGAAGAGTGGTTTAGCTGAACAAGACATCATCGACAGGGAGTACAGCAAAGGGTGAGTGAGCTCAGAGCTCCCCTCCCCAGAGGAAAAACCTTTCTGGCTCAAAGCCATAAACGTTTAAGATTTCATGAATATCTTTCCAAAGACACACTTCAGACTTTAGTGCTAAAATGATTTTATACATATTTACAGATATGCTTTTAGATTTTCCTTATATACGCTTATCTAAAATTCTATAAAATGCCAACAGAAAAAGGAGAGGCACTTTATAAGGGGAAACAGGAAGGAACTGGCACCAATGAGATTAATTCACAAAGCATCTGTCCCAGAAAAGACTTCTCTGCTGTATCTGAAGGCTAACACTTCACACTTCAGGATAAAAACTGAATGAATTACCTTTCCTCTCAGAGCGTTTCTTGCGCCTCCTTTTATACCGATGTCCCATGACGCTCAGGAAGTTGCCCACATTCAGAGTGCCAGTGGGGAGTGATGCCGTGCACACACGCTGAGGCCGGCCCTGGCCAGCCCCACACTGTTCTGTGTCCCTCAGCCACTTGGGCAGCAACACACTGAGTCCTTCAGCATGCAGGGCAGCTGTGACGCGGGGCGAATGCTCCTCCCTCCACCTTGGGCTCATTCATCAAACCGCAGAGTCAAACCGCAGAACTGGGTTGAAGGGGCCCAGACACCATCAATGACTTCCTAGCACACCACCCTGAAAGTGACATGTGACAGGAGTCCTGCAACACAGTCCCAGACCAAACACCGTGAGGGGAGGAGAGTAGGGCAATGCCTGTGAATCTTTCTAGGGAAATCTCCCAAAGCAAACACAGAAAAGTCCTATTTAAATGGAAATGCAAAGCAAGTGTCAACACCATTGTCAAAACAATGCAAAGCCAGGGTGAAGGGCCCAAGTCTGGGACAGGGCAGACACCAGACTCTGCTTTTCCCACCAGCCTGATGGACCAACAAGCATAAGACAAAACAGACCAGGAAAGGCAGGGCTCACACAGCATGTGTGACACACCACACACACATGCACACACGACATACACACACACTTGTCACACATGCACACAAATCAAACATGCACACATGTCACATATGCACACAAATCACACATGTCACACATGCACACAAATCACACATGCACACACGCACACACGTCACACATTCACACATGTCACATATGCACACAAATCATACTTGCACACACGTCACACATGCACACAAATCACACATGCACACACGTCACACATACACACACGTACACATGTCACATACGCACACATGTCACACACGCACACAAATCACACATGCACACATGACACATGCACACAAATCACACATGCACACACGTCACACATGCACACGTCACAGATGCACACAAATCACACATGACACCTGACACACATGCACACAAATCACACATGACGACATACATGCACACAAGACACACACAAATCACACATGCACACATGCACACAAATCACACACGCACACATGTCACACATTCACACATGTCACATATGCACACAAATCATACTTGCACACACGTCACACATGCACACAAATCACACACGCACACATGTCACACATGCATACAAGTCACACACGTCACACGCGACACACATGCACACATGTCACACACGTCACACATGCACACACATCACACATGCACAAAAATCACACATGCATGCACATGCCACACATATATGCACAACCATCACACATGCACATACATCACACATGTGCACATGCCACATACATCATGCATGCACACAGCACCCATACATGCACAACCATCACACATGCACACCATGCACACACGCCTACACACATGTACACACACATCATGCAGCACGGGGCCTCTGCCATTGCAATGTAGCACTGGGTGCTGGCTCTTCATGAGCCATAGTGTCAGCTTCCATCTGGCCAAGAAACGCACAGGCCTCGGCGAGAAGCGTCCCCAGTCTCAGGCCTGTGTCCTTGAAACAAGAGGCAAGTGCATCCCAGTATCCAGAAGACTGGGCTGTCCTGAGAAGAGTCCCATTATGACGAGGATGTGAGTGGAAGAGGTGCTTATAGGAGAAAGGGAAGACAAATTAATTAACTGGCCAGCCCCTTGCCAGGATGCACTCACTACCCTGTGTAACAAAGCATCTTTTCCAGCAGTGCTCAATGTCCACTTTCTAACACATTCTCCCAAAGGTCCACGTGAATCAGTGCCACACTCACAACAATGCACGTGCCACCTGGGGAGCTTCCTGCCCCACCAAGAGATTCTTGTCACCTTTAACTTGTGTCCAGACAAGCTCTGCATAAGCCCTGTGTCATGAACTCTTATAATCTTCATTTGCCTCAGCATCCACTTTGAATAGAGTTTACCTTCCTCGTATAGAGGTTGCCCTTGGAGGTTTTCAGGTCTATACCACACCCGAATGGCTCAAACCTTCCAGGTCGTCACCATGCCCAAATGACTCATTCAGGATCTGCCCATGAACTCAGTGCCAAAACCCATTCCCTTGCACACTCCACTAGTCTTGACGAGTTCTCCCGGTCACTCTCTCCACCTAACCCTTTACTCCTGCCCCGTGTGATGGGTAGGAGTGGCCCTCCTGACTCCTGCACCCTCCCTGCCTGCCACACCTCCATCTGAACAGCCAAGGGGCTGCCCACTGGGTTTCCCAGGACGGGGGGAGTTATGAGGGGACACTTGTGAGGCTCCAGGCACCAGAGCAACGGTCTGGATCAGCAGTTCTCAATCTGTGGATTGCGACCCCTTTTTAACAATGAAAATACATTGCGGCATTAGGAAGGTTGAGAACCACTGGTCTGATGGTCGGGCGTGACCTACCTGGCCATGGGTCAGAGAATAGCCACAAGGGTTTCTGCCAGTGCTGACAAGCATCCCATACAAGCCACACAAGCCACCCCCTGGTGGCGGGCTGAAAGATGATGCCGTCTGTCAAGTAGAAGTAGTATCCCACGAAAGGCACGCTGGACATACCACATCCAGCTCCCCCGTCTCCCTCAGCACGGGGTACCGGAACCTCATGGTATCTGGGCCATGTTCTATGCTGCCAACCAGATACTGGGCACCAGAATAACCAATAGATATACTTTTTTAGTAACATTATTAATATGACAACTATATTTTCAAAGAGTAAATTAAAAATTCAGCTTTATTTAAAGAATTTTGATTTAAACATTTGACCTTAATTATAATTTATATTTTATAAATTTTAATAATTTTAAAATATTAATTCTCTGATAAAATAAAAATTATCATAATTTTTGCTTTACTTAAATTCAAATTTTTGATAAAAATATGCTGAAATTTTATATGCTTCAAATTTAATTAAACATCTTAGGTATTTTTTTTAGATCAGGAGTTGGCAAGCTTTTTTTGTAACGTATTTTATTTATTTATTTTTATTATTATTATTTTTTTTTATTAAATCATAGCTGTGTACATTGATATGATCATGGGGCATTATTCACTAGCTGCACAGTCCGTTTGACACACTTTCATCACAGTGGTTAACATAGTCTTCCTGGCATTCTCTCAGTTACTGTGCCAAGACACTTACATTCCACATTTACCAAGTTTCACATATACCCTTGTAAGATGCACCGCTGGTGTAGTCCCACCAATCCCCTTCCCTCTACCCATTTGTAAGGTATTTTAGATTTCCCGGCCACATGTTGTTATTGCATTCTTTTGACTTTCTTTACTTATTAACAACTGTTTAGAAATGTAAACACAGGCTCTGAGCCTGCAGCACAGTGGTTACAGCACCAAACACATACACCAAAGCTGGTGGGTTTGAACACGGCCCGGGCCACCTAAATAACAATGACAACCACAACAACAACAACCAAAAACAGCCGGGTGTTGTGGTAGGCAGCTGTAGTCCCAGCTACTTAGGAGGCTGAGGCAAGAGAATCGCTTGAGCCCGAGAGTTGGAGGTTGCTGTGAGCTATGACGCCACTGCACTCTACTGAAGGTGACAAAGTCAGACTCTCCCAAAAAAAGGAAATGTAAACACCACACAAAACATGCTGCAGGGCACCACAGGCAAGCCCTGTCCCAAGCTACCACGGCCAGTAGGATGAGAATTACCTCAAAGTGTTTAATATAAAAAAAATTAGTGATTAACATAAATTTGTTTAATATAAAACATAACAGATGTTATGGGTTAAATATGCACTAATTTATAAATTATATCTTAATTCAGTAACTCATTTAAACAAAACTGGCCTCTCAACAATACCCAGATATGCCCATTACAGTTAAATTCAACTGTCTTTCATATTTTGCTCACTTTAATTCATATAAACAACATACATCTATACATATTTTTCCACCCTTGAGTTGTATTTGTCAAAGGAAATTAAAACACACCGTATTAACAGAGTGTTGACTGATTTGAATCTCCTAAATATCTGGACCCAACTCCCAGCCCTGTGTGTCCAAACAGGCCTGGTGCAGACCACAGGTCTGGGGGGGCAGAGAGCAAGCAGGACATGACTCCTTGGGGCACAGCTGGGAAGCTGCTCTGCGGCCTTCCCTCCATGCCTGTGAGTCTGTAAGGACGGGGGTTTGGGGGAACAGGTAGCACGGGTGGGTGGTGAGAGGCCCGAGAGCCAGACCAGACAGCTGAGGGGAGAGAAGGGCCCCCAGAGGGGCGTGACATCAGTGCCAGTGTTGACTGTGCCTGCTAAGCAGCTGGAACTGGCATGACTTCCAGCCCGGACCACTGTGGCTCCAGAACAGTGCGGGGTTTTCCTGAGCCGAGTGCTGTGAGCAGGCAGTTGCAGCAGGCAGCAGCAACTTCGCCACATCCCTTCTCTCTCTACTGGGTCCTGTGCTAACCTCCTGAAGCTCTGTAGGACATCACAGCGAGCAGGACCCAGGCCCTGGTGCCCACCAGCTCCTACTTCAGTTTCCAGGTTGAGCCTTTGTGTTTTTCGCAGAGATATAAATTAGCACTGAGAACATTCAGGGCCAGTCCAACACCAACAAGCAAAAGCAACCAGCCAAGGGTAGCTATTATCCAGCCTCAAGTCTTTTGTACAGGTCATACACTCAGAGGCTGCCATGGCCTGGGACCCAGGGGGCAGGCCCTTAAGGACATGAAGGGATGAAGACTAAGGAATAGGTAGCCCTAGAAAGCAGCTGTCCTCAGGCCACCCCCATGCCCAGGACAGACCCCTTGGGGAGCAGAGTCTCCTTTCTCACAGACTCACTTGTGACTGGGGCTCAGGAGTATGGGGGGGAAGGACTGTTTTTGACACTTCACACCAATATGCCTCTAGTGTGAATGTAGGAGGGCTGTACTGTGAGGCCTCCTGCCCCTCGGTAGGAAAAAAAGAAAGGTGGGGCCAAGCAGGAGCAGCATGGGGCTCCTAAGAGAGGCCACGGGATTCTAGGATCAGAAACAGAGATGGGGCAGCCTGAGGGCAGTGGGGAGGCCAGGCAGGTTCATGGTCTGGGTGGGGGCTGAGCATGTGTGAGCAATGCCGGGAGGATGGCAGCCCCCAGCCCCACAGCTGAGCTGTGCTGCAGCAGCCCCATGTGCGAGCAATGCCGGGAGGATGGCAGCCCCCAGCCCCACAGCTGAGCTGTGCTGCAGCAGCCCCATGTGCGAGCAATGCCGGGAGGATGGCAGCCCCCAGCCCCACAGCTGAGCTGTGCTGCAGCAGCCCCATGTGCGAGCAATGCCGGGAGGATGGCAGCCCCCAGCCCCACAGCTGAGCTGAGCTGCAGCAGCCCCATGTGCGAGCAATGCCGGGAGGATGGCAGCCCCCAGCCCCACAGCTGAGCTGAGCTGCAGCAGCCCCATGTGCGAGCAATGCCGGGAGGATGGCAGCCCCCAGCCCCACAGCTGAGCTGAGCTGCAGCAGCCCCATGTGCGAGCAATGCCGGGAGGATGGCAGCCCCCAGCCCCACAGCTGAGCTGAGCTGCAGCAGCCCCATGTGCGAGCAATGCCGGGAGGATGGCAGCCCCCAGCCCCACAGCTGAGCTGAGCTGCAGCAGCCCCATGTGCGAGCAATGCCGGGAGGATGGCAGCCCCCAGCCCCACAGCTGAGCTGAGCTGCAGCAGCCCCATGTGCGAGCAATGCCGGGAGGATGGCAGCCCCCAGCCCCACAGCTGAGCTGAGCTGCAGCAGCCCCATGTGCGAGCAATGCCGGGAGGATGGCAGCCCCCAGCCCCACAGCTGAGCTGAGCTGCAGCAGCCCCATGTGCGAGCAATGCCGGGAGGATGGCAGCCCCCAGCCCCACAGCTGAGCTGAGCTGCAGCAGCCCCATGTGCGAGCAATGCCGGGAGGATGGCAGCCCCCAGCCCCACAGCTGAGCTGAGCTGCAGCAGCCCCATGTGCGAGCAATGCCGGGAGGATGGCAGCCCCCAGCCCCACAGCTGAGCTGAGCTGCAGCAGCCCTTCCTCCCCACTGCTTCATTTTCACTGTGCCCAGAAGGCCGGCTCTGAGACGGACAAGAAGACCCATTTTGGTAAAAGAGGTGTTTGGAAGACATCCAACCCCCACTTCTTGTCATAGGCAGCATGCTTTATATCACAAGTCACCTGTGCTTAGCTCCCTGGTGGGAGTGCAGAGTCTACACAGGAATTCAGAGGCAACCCACAGGAATCAAAACCAAGAAACCACAAAGACTAAGAAAGAAAATAAAAATGTTCTTCAATTATTTTTAATACAAAACAAGAAAATCTCTTAGGACTAATTTTATAATACAAAGTCATTTACTTTAACAACTATATGTGGAGATTTCTGTAGGTTTTATTAACTTTTGCCACAGACAAGTAAGGTGTGTTATTGTTAACCGTGACCACCCTGGTTCCAGATACTGAGGGGAGCTGGCCATTGGGTGTCCATGCCCCCTGAAGGGCTGCTGGTGCAGGGACTGGCTGCATTGGCAACTTAAGGTGAGGCCCCAGGGGTCTCTTAACAGGGACTCAACCAAGGAAGAGGTGATTTGAAAAATGAAGCCAGAACTTCCAGGCCTTTCTCAACTAAGAGGAGGTGCTTAATGCAGTCATAGCTGTCAGGTCTCACACAGTCCAGATCAAACCAATCATAGGTTAAAAAAGAAAAAGGGGGTGGTGCCTGTGGCTCAAGGTGTAGGGCACCGGTCCCATATGCCGGAGGTGGCGGGTTCAAACCTAGCCCTGGCCAAAAACCAAAAAAAAAAAAAAAAGGGCCAGATGCAGTGGCTCACGCCAGTAATCTCAACATTCCAGGAGGACCCCTTTGAGCTCAGGAGTTCAAGACCAGTCTATGCGACAGTGAGACCCCATCCCTACTAAAAACAAAAAAACCCAGCCAGGTATTGTGTGGGGGAGGGAGCCTATAGTCCCAGCTACTCCAGAGGCTGAGACAAGAGATGGCTTGAGCCCAGTAGTTTGAAGCTGCTGCGAGCTATGATGATGGCACTCTACCCAGGGTCACAGACGGAGTGAGGGAAGGAAAAGGGACAGGGAACATAGGCAAAGGCTCATCCTGAAAGGGAAGGGAGAGGACGGAGGGAAAGAAAAGGAGAAAGGGGAAGTAGAGAGAGAGAGAAAGAAAGAGAAGAAGAAATAAGAGAGATGATAAACTGTTTGAATTCTGAGAAATGAAGTACTTAAAGAAGTCGAGGAGAAGGGATGGGTGTGCTCCCACTTAACAGGCACAGAGTAAGGGTGTATGGCTTACCCTCTGGGCTCAGGACACAACTACAAGAGGGACTCTACCTAACAAATTCTAATATTGTGACCTGGTTATTTGTACCCTCACATTAACCTGGAAAAAAAAAAAAAAGTTGAGGAGGAACAAGGGCCAGCCCCTAATGCCATACACACGAGTTCAAAGCAGCTCTGATTTCTCTGTCTGTGTTGGGGTTTTCACTTGGGCCTGGTCTCTCCAGTCCCTCCAGTTCACCCCAATTCCCCCCACACCTCTGGACGGAGGGGGCCCAAGCAGCCACATCTCCTGGGAGGCTGCCACGCCCTTTGCACCTGCCAGTTCCCGCAGGACACAGCCCTGGGGGCGTCCAGGACTGACTAGAACCAAACTATCTTGGCAACCTCTACCCCACATTTCCCAACTGATAAATAACTGATAATATAACAGTCCCTCTACTTAAAGTAAGAAAGGATAATTTCTATCTCCACTGTACCCATTCCCTAAAACCCACGAGAAAAGTGTTTACATTAAGCCAGTCACAATTTATAAAAGGTATATTTATGAAATGAAAACTTTGTCAAGTCCACATATACCTCCACATACAAAAGCTACACCGGTACATCTGTTAGGAGACCTTGCTGCATCACTGTGCCCGGGGGCCTGTGTTGGCCTGTGTGCCCATCCCACCAGGAAAGCGGCTCTTCTGTGTTTTCCGGTGTGTCTCTGGCTCCACGTATCCCAGGATCAACTACATTAACTGGACCTTCTTACTTCTGATGCTTGGACATTTGGGGGCCCTCCCCAGCACAGGGCTGGCCTATGGCAGGTCTTCAACATGTAGACCAGCCATCCACGTGCCCAGCTCTGCCACTTCCCTCCCCTCTCTCTCACGCACCAGTCCAATCTCCCTCGGCCCTAAATCACCCCAGTGCCAGGTTCCAGGCAACTAGAAACCCCCCTACAGCCCAAGGCCACCAGAATTACTAACTCTGACCAATCTCAAGCCCCTGCCCAGCCTGGCCTGCAGAGACCCCAGTAAACATTCTGGCCTTGCTTTCCCTACACCCATGGCCTTATGGTGTGCAGCGCCCTCCTCTGGGAACGTAAGTCATAAAAACCTTTCAGCAGTGCAGTCCTGTGTCATCACTTGGTCACCTCCAAGAGTGACAAACCCATGGGCACCCAGGGGACAGCAGAACAATTCTTAAGACCTCCTGGGTTTAACAATACCATGATGCGGGGCTCTTTCTAGCCAAGAGGCACACAGTAGTCTAGGAACACAAAGGCACACTGGTTCCTGACTGCACTGCAGTCCTGACGACATCTGCTCTATGTTCCTGTAAAACGTTAGATAAAATGGCAGTCACGTGTCATTGCCTCCATCTCACAAAGGTATCATCTGGTTTTCTTCCTCATCAAATGACACAAAACCAATGCAGGGCAAATCTTTTTAACATCACAACTGCGCATTTTCTTCTTTCTTGAAACTTGGAGCAATTTGGAATCTGCCAGCATGACGAGGCTAATGGTGCCCTGATTGTGGTAAACTTGGGCGCCGTGGGCTGCAGAGGAGCACTAACGGGCACAGGAGTCTTCACTGTGCGCTAGTCTATTTAGAGTCATCCCATGTGAAGTTGCCACAGTGAAAGTAACGTCCCAATACTGTTATCTATCATTTTCTTCCTCTTCCTTTCTTCTCACTTCTTCCTTCCACCTCTAGGATTATTAAGAGCAACATAAAAATAGAATGGGTGGTTCATAAGAATCAGGAAACTCACAGCAGAATGGAAATGATTTACTATGTCAGATATTGTTTCCATGATGATTCAACTGACAGTTTATAATTTTTAAAAAATACGTTAAAGCTTTTCCCCCCAATTTTAAAAGTCCATCAATTTCTGACTTCAGCTGCCATGTATTTGCAAATTAATAACTATTTAATTTTAAGAGAATGTCATAGTCATATACCATTTAGCATCTCACATTCTTCACGTCTTAATTTTATTTTTATTTATATCCTCAAAGTAAAGACTCTAAAATTTAATGTTCCTGAACATTAATTTAGGATAAAACTTTTAAAAGAATAGAAAAAACTTACAAGAATAGAAAAAAATTTATTCTATTAGAATTCTAAACTCTCTAAATAAGTCAATTGTACCTACATAAAATCAATACATAAGAAATTGTGATGTTACTTAAAATTAAAGTGCTTCAGAAATGTCTATCAATAAAAAAAAAATAGTGGGGCGGCGCCTGTGGCTCAAGGAGTAGGGTGCCAGGTTCAAACCTGGCCCCAGCCAAAAACTGCAAAAAAAAAAGAAAAGAAAAATAGCCACCCATTTGTCCAACTTTGTAGTTGAGCACCTACTATGTACCAGGACTGCCCCAAGTGCCCACGACTCTGTAGAGAGCACCTACTAAGAGCCAGGAGACTGCCCTGTATGCCCACGACTCTGTAGTGAGTACCTACTGAGAGCCAGGAGACTGTCCCCAGTGCCCACGACTCTGTAGCAGCACCTACTAGGAGCCAGGAGACTGCCCCGAGTGCCCATGACTCTGTAGTGAGCACCTACTAAGAGCCAGGACACTGCCCCGAGTGCCCACGACTCTGTAGCAAGCACCTACTAGGAGCCAGGAGACTGCCCCAAGTGCCCACGACTCTATAGGGAGCACCTACTATGTGCCAGGAGACTGCCCCGAGTGCCCACGACTCTGTAGCAAGCACCTACTAGGAGCCAGGAGACTGCCCCAAGTGCCCATGACTCTATAGGGAGCACCTACTATGTGCCAGGAGACTGCCCCGAGTGCCCATGACTCTGTAGTGAGCACCTACTAAGAGCCAGGAGACTGCCCCGAGTGCCCACGACTCTGTAGCAAGCACCTACTAGGAGCCAGGAGACTGCCCCAAGTGCCCACGACTCTATAGGGAGCACCTACTATGTGCCAGGAGACTGCCCCGAGTGCCCACGACTCTGTAGCGAGCACCTACTAGGAGCCAGGAGACTGCCCCGAGTGCTCACTACTCTATAGGGAGCACCTACTATGTGCCAGGAGACTGCCCCGAGTGCCCACGACTCTGTAGCGAGCACCTACTAGGAGCCAGGACACTGCCCCGAGTGCCCACGACTCTGTAGCGAGCACCTACTAGGAGCCAGGAGACTGCCCCGATTGTCCACAACTCTGTAGTGAGCACCTACTATGTGCCAGGAGACTGCCCGAGTGCCCACGACTCTGTAGTGAGCACAAGCCAGGAGACTGCCTGAGTGCCCACAACTCTGTAGCGAGCACCTACTATGTTCCAGGAGACTGCCCTGAGTGCCCACGACTCTGTAGCGAACACCTACTATGTGCCAGGAGACTGCCCTGAGTGCCCATGACTCTGTAGTGAGCACCTACCAAGAGCCAGGAGACTGCCCCAAGTGCCCACAACTCTGTAGCGAATACCTACTATGTGCCAGGAGACTGCCCCGAGTGCCCACAACTCTGTAGTGAGCACCTACCAAGAGCCAGGAGACTGTCCCCCTGTGGCTGCAATGCACCAATAAACAGGACGACATTAATATCTGTTTTCCTAACGCTTATGCTCTGACAAGGAAAAGAAAGACACTTGACAAGTGTTATAAACGATTAAGCAATGTCTTATTTCACAGGACAACCGTGACTGCTATTCTGGGAAGATGGCTGGAACCAGGAGGGCATGAAGGCTTTCCCACTTTGGGTTAGCAATGAAGCAAAGAGTTCAAGGTGGAGAGGAAGCTGGTCATGAGATGCTAGGAAAGAGCATTCTAGAAGAAAAGGTCAAATGCTCTGAGGTGACAGCAGTGCAGTTAACGAGAGAGGGCAGGCAGAGATGGAGGCTGAGAGGCCCTCACAAGTCCACATGTGAGCTGAGGATACAGTGGCCATTCAGCAGTCACCATGGCAGGATTCTGATCAGGGTTTTAGTCTACTTTAGCTTTAAAAGACATACTCTGCTCAGAGCAGGGGCCAGGTAAGAAGAGCAGCATGAAGGACAGCAGAGCAGGAGGTGAGAAACACCAGCCTCAGACACCTCCTGAAGGTGTCCCAACAGACTTTCCACAGCTGTGACATGGAATCAGAGAGAAAGGACAGCGCTGCCTCTCATCCAAAGCTGTGATGTGGAATCATAGAAAAAGGACGGCCCTGCCTCTCATCCACAGCTGTGATATGGAATCAGAAAGGACGGCCCTGCCTCTCATCCACAGCTGTGATGTGGAATCAGAAAGGACGGCCCTGCCTCTCATCCAAAGCTGTGATGTGGAATCATAGAAAAAGGACGGCCCTGCCTCTCATCCACAGCTGTGATGTGGAATCAGAAAGGACGGCCCTGCCTCTCATCCAAAGCTGTGATGTGGAATCACAGAAAAAGGACGGCCCTGCCTCTCATCCACAGCTGTGATATGGAATCAGAAAGGACGGCCCTGCCTCTCATCCACAGCTGTGATGTGGAATCAGAAAGGACGGCCCTGCCTCTCATCCACAGCTGTGATATGGAATCAGAAAGGACGGCCCTGCCTCTCATCCATAGCTGTGATGTGGAATCAGAAAGGACGGCCCTGCCTCTCATCCACAGCTGTGATATGAAATCAGAAAGGACGGCCCTGCCTCTCATCCAAAGCTGTGACATGGAATCAGAAAGGACGGCCCTGCCTCTCATCCAAAGCTGTGACATGGAATCAGAAAGGACGGCCCTGCCTCTCATCCATAGCTGTGATATGGAATCAGAAAGGACGGCCCTGCCTCTCATCCAAAGCTGTGACATGGAATCAGAAAGGACGGCCCTGCCTCTCATCCACAGCTGTGATATGGAATCAGAAAGGACGGCCCTGCCTCTCATCCACAGCTGTGATATGGAATCAGAAAGGACGGCCCTGCCTCTCATCCTCAGCTGTGACGTGGAATCAGAAAGGACGGCCCTGCCTCTGATCCTCAGCTGTGATGTGGAATCAGAAAGGACGGCCCTGCCTCTCACCCTCAGCTGTGACATGGAATCAGAAAGGACGGCCATGCCTCTCATCCATAGCTGTGACGTGGAATCAGAAAGGAGGGCCCTGCCTCTCATCCACAGCTGTGATATGGAATCAGAAAGGACGGCCCTGCCTCTCATCCACAGCTGTGACGTGGAATCAGAAAGGACGGCCCTGCCTCTCATCCTCAGCTGTGATATGGAATCAGAAAGGACGGCCCTGCCTCTCATCCTCAGCTGTGATGTGGAATCAGAAAGGACGGCCCTGCCTCTCATCCACAGCTGTGATGTGGAATCAGAAAGGACGGCCCTGCCTCTCATCCACAGCTGTGATATGGAATCAGAAAGGACGGCCCTGCCTCTCATCCACAGCTGTGACATGGAATCAGAAAGGACGGCCCTGCCTCTCATCCTCAGCTGTGATATGGAATCAGAAAGGACGGCCCTGCCTCTCATCCACAGCTGTGACGTGGAATCAGAAAGGACGGCCCTGCCTCTCATCCACAGCTGTGACGTGGAATCAGAAAGGACGGCCCTGCCTCTCATCCTCAGCTGTGATATGGAATCAGAAAGGACGGCCCTGCCTCTCATCCTCAGCTGTGATATGGAATCAGAAAGGACGGCCCTGCCTCTCATCCAC
Source organism: Nycticebus coucang (assembly GCF_027406575.1). Lineage (NCBI taxonomy): Eukaryota > Metazoa > Chordata > Mammalia > Primates > Lorisidae > Nycticebus > Nycticebus coucang. The sequence goes on from NC_069795.1 coordinate 1,503,007, forward strand.
AGCTGTGACGTGGAATCAGAAAGGACGGCCCTGCCTCTCATCCTCAGCTGTGATATGGAATCAGAAAGGACGGCCCTGCCTCTCATCCTCAGCTGTGATATGGAATCAGAAAGGACGGCCCTGCCTCTCATCCTCAGCTGTGATATGGAATCAGAAAGGACGGCCCTGCCTCTCATCCACAGCTGTGACGTGGAATCAGAAAGGACGGCCCTGCCTCTCATCCTCAGCTGTGATATGGAATCAGAAAGGACGGCCCTGCCTCTCATCCACAGCTGTGATGTGGAATCAGAAAGGACGGCCCTGCCTCTCATCCACAGCTGTGATATGGAATCAGAAAGGACGGCCCTGCCTCTCATCCACAGCTGTGATATGGAATCAGAAAGGACGGCCCTGCCTCTCATCCACAGCTGTGACATGGAATCAGAAAGGACGGCCCTGCCTCTCATCCACAGCTGTGACGTGGAATCAGAAAGGACGGCCCTGCCTCTCATCCACAGCTGTGATATGGAATCAGAAAGGACGGCCCTGCCTCTCATCCACAGCTGTGATATGGAATCAGAAAGGACGGCCCTGCCTCTCATCCACAGCTGTGACGTGGAATCAGAAAGGACGGCCCTGCCTCTCATCCACAGCTGTGATATGGAATCAGAAAGGACGGCCCTGCCTCTCATCCACAGCTGTGACGTGGAATCAGAAAGGACGGCCCTGCCTCTCATCCACAGCTGTGACGTGGAATCAGAAAGGACGGCCCTGCCTCTCATCCTCAGCTGTGATATGGAATCAGAAAGGACGGCCCTGCCTCTCATCCTCAGCTGTGACGTGGAATCAGAAAGGACGGCCCTGCCTCTCATCCACAGCTGTGATATGGAATCAGAAAGGACGGCCCTGCCTCTCATCCACAGCTGTGATATGGAATCAGAAAGGACGGCCCTGCCTCTCATCCACAGCTGTGACGTGGAATCAGAAAGGACGGCCCTGCCTCTCATCCACAGCTGTGATATGGAATCAGAAAGGACGGCCCTGCCTCTCATCCACAGCTGTGATATGGAATCAGAAAGGACGGCCCTGCCTCTCATCCTCAGCTGTGATATGGAATCAGAAAGGACGGCCCTGCCTCTCATCCTCAGCTGTGACGTGGAATCAGAAAGGACGGCCCTGCCTCTCATCCACAGCTGTGATATGGAATCAGAAAGGACGGCCCTGCCTCTCATCCACAGCTGTGATATGGAATCAGAAAGGACGGCCCTGCCTCTCATCCTCAGCTGTGACGTGGAATCAGAAAGGACGGCCCTGCCTCTCATCCACAGCTGTGATATGGAATCAGAAAGGACGGCCCTGCCTCTCATCCTCAGCTGTGATATGGAATCAGAAAGGACGGCCCTGCCTCTCATCCTCAGCTGTGACGTGGAATCAGAAAGAACGGCCCTGCCTCTCATCCACAGCTGTGATATGGAATCAGAAAGGACGGCCCTGCCTCTCATCCACAGCTGTGATGTGGAATCAGAAAGGACGGCCATGCCTCTCATCCTCAGCTGTGACATGGAATCAGAAAGGACGGCCCTGCCTCTCATCCACAGCTGTGATATGGAATCAGAAAGGACGGCCCTGCCTCTCATCCACAGCTGTGACATGGAATCAGAAAGGACGGCCCTGCCTCTCATCCACAGCTGTGACGTGGAATCAGAGAGAAAGGACGGCCCTGCCTCTCATCCACAGCTGTGATGTGGAATCAGAAAGGACGGCCCTGCCTCTCATCCACAGCTGTGACGTGGAATCAGAAAGGACGGCCCTGCCTCTCATCCTCAGCTGTGATGTGGAATCAGAAAGGACGGCCCCGCCTCTCATCCACAGCTGTGATGTGGAATCAGAAAGGACGGCCCTGCCTCTCATCCTCAGCTGTGACGTGGAATCAGAGAGAAAGGACGGCCCTGCCTCTCATCCTCAGCTGTGACGTGGAATCAGAAAGGACGGCCCTGCCTCTCATCCACAGCTGTGACGTGGAATCAGAGAGAAAGGACGGCCCTGCCTCTCATCCACAGCTGTGATGTGGAATCAGAAAGGACGGCCCTGCCTCTCATCCTCAGCTGTGATGTGGAATCAGAAAGGACGGCCCTGCCTCTCATCCACAGCTGTGATGTGGAATCAGAAAGGACGGCCCTGCCTCTCATCCACAGCTGTGATGTGGAATCAGAAAGGACGGCCCTGCCTCTCATCCTCAGCTGTGACATGGAATCAGAAAGGACGGCCCTGCCTCTCATCCACAGCTGTGACGTGGAATCAGAGAGAAAGGACGGCCGTGCCTCTCATCCTCAGCTGTGACGTGGAATCAGAGAGAAAGGACGGCCCTGCCTCTCATCCACAGCTGTGATGTGGAATCAGAAAGGACGGCCCTGCCTCTCATCCTCAGCTGTGACATGGAATCAGAAAGGACGGCCCTGCCTCTCATCCACAGCTGTGATGTGGAATCAGAAAGGACGGCCCTGCCTCTCATCCTCAGCTGTGATGTGGAATCAGAAAGGACGGCCCTGCCTCTCATCCACAGCTGTGACGTGGAATCAGAGAGAAAGGACGGCCCTGCCTCTCATCCACAGCTGTGATGTGGAATCAGAAAGGACGGCCCTGCCTCTCATCCTCAGCTGTGACGTGGAATCAGAAAGGACGGCCCTGCCTCTCATCCTCAGTTGTGACGTGGAATCAGAAAGGACGGCCCTGCCTCTCATCCTCAGCTGTGATATGGGATCAGAAAGGACGGCCCTGCCTCTCATCCACAGCTGTGACGTGGAATCAGAAAGGACGGCCCTGCCTCTCATCCTCAGCTGTGATGTGGAATCAGAAAGGACGGCCCTGCCTCTCATCCTCAGCTGTGACGTGGAATCAGAAAGGACGGCCCTGCCTCTCATCCTCAGCTGTGACATGGAATCAGAAAGGACGGCCCTGCCTCTCATCCACAGCTGTGACGTGGAATCAGAAAGGACGGCCCTGCCTCTCATCCTCAGTTGTGATGTGGAATCAGAAAGGACGGCCCTGCCTCTCATCCACAGCTGTGACGTGGAATCAGAAAGGACGGCCCTGCCTCTCATCCTCAGTTGTGATGTGGAATCAGAAAGGACGGCCCTGCCTCTCATCCAAAGCTGTGACGTGGAATCAGAAAGGACGGCCCTGCCTCTCATCCACAGCTGTGACGTGGAATCAGAAAGGACGGCCCTGCCTCTCATCCACAGCTGTGATATGGAATCAGAAAGGACGGCCCTGCCTCTCATCCACAGCTGTGACATGGAATCAGAAAGGACGGCCCTGCCTCTCATCCTCAGCTGTGATATGGAATCAGAAAGGACTGCCCTGCCTCTCATCCACAGCTGTGACATGGAATCAGAAAGGACGGCCCTGCCTCTCATCCACAGCTGTGACATGGAATCAGAAAGGACGGCCCTGCCTCTCATCCACAGCTGTGATATGGAATCAGAAAGGACGGCCCTGCCTCTCATCCACAGCTGTGACATGGAATCAGAAAGGACGGCCCTGCCTCTCATCCTCAGCTGTGATATGGAATCAGAAAGGACGGCCCTGCCTCTCATCCTCAGCTGTGACATGGAATCAGAAAGGACGGCCCTGCCTCTCATCCTCAGCTGTGACGTGGAATCAGAAAAGACGGCCCTGCCTCTCATCCTCAGCTGTGATATGGAATCAGAGAGAAAGGACGGCCCTGCCTCTCATCCACAGCTGTGATATGGAATCAGAAAGGACGGCCCTGCCTCTCATCCTCAGCTGTGATATGGAATCAGAGAGAAAGGACGGCCCTGCCTCTCATCCATAGCTGTGATATGGAATCAGAAAGGACGGCCCTGCCTCTCATCCTCAGCTGTGACGTGGAATCGGAGAGAAAGGACGGCCCTGCCTCTCATCCTCAGCTGTGACGTGGAATCGGAGTGAAAGGACGGCCCTGCCTCTCATCTACAGCTGTGACGTGGAATCGGGGAGAAAGGACGGCCCTGCCTCTCATCCATAGCTGTGACGTGGAATCAGAGGACGGCCCTGCCTCTCATCCATAGCTGTGATGTGGAATCAGAAAGGACGGCCCTGCCTCTCATCCACAGCTGTGATATGGAATCAGAAAGGACGGCCCTGCCTCTCATCCGTAGCTGTGATGTGGAATCAGAAAGGACGGCCCTGCCTCTCATCCACAGCTGTGATATGGAATCAGAAAGGACGGCCCTGCCTCTCATCCATAGCTGTGACATGGAATCGGAGAGAAAGGACGGCTCTGCCTCCCATCCTGAAAGCCTGGAAGGAAGGAGCTTCTGAGATGGGGAGATGAGGAGACAGGTGAGGGTGTGAGCATCAGAGCTGAAGTTTTAGGGAAGGTGCCAGGTGGACTTGGGGTCTGAGTCTGGAAAGCAGGAAGGACGTCTGCACTAGACATTCATCTGCACAGGTGAAGGTTGGGGAGGTTCCTGAGTGACAAGCACAGAGACAGAGTAGGAAGCACATACTACGGGGATGTTGGGAGGGGAAGGGTCAAGCAGCTTGGGAGGGAACAGCCTCTGATGCAGTGAGCAGCAGTTCATTCAGTGAATGCCACCTGCCAATCACGACACACGCTTTGGCTCATTTCAACTTCGCCATAACTCACTAAAGCAGACTAAGTGACAACGTGAGGGTCAGCCTAGACAAGACTACCATTTGTTTTACAACCATCAGTGATGCTGCTGTTCAAGCCTTGGCCTCTGTGGATGAAGCTGTGCAGTCTACAACCTGTACAGCTGTACAGGATGGCCATGGTTTCCACAGAGCAATAATCAGCACAGAGTCCAGATGGTCCTCCTGGCCAAACAACCACTCCATCTTCCACCAGCCAAGGGGTCTTGGGCAAGTTCTTTCCTTCTAGGTTCTTCAGATTCCTCATCTATGCAACACAGGTGATGGACCCAGCACAGAGTAAGAATAATTTTCAGTCTACTTGCAACATTTCTCCACTTGTTCAAGATAATAAATTCAATTAACCATTCTCTGTATTCTTTTAAGATGACTTTACCAAGGAATTTTGAGTAAAAATTATCAAAATCTACATTTTTCACATAAGTACAGCAAGTATGCTGGATTTGAAATATAAACAAAAAGATAGCTGTGGCCAAAAAGGGGTGGGGAAGCTTGAACTGAGGGCCCTTTAGTTAGCTCTAACAGCATAAAACGACCTAAAGTGACACAGCAACCACAGTGACCCACGCCTGGCTCAGGTGGCCCTGGGTGGCTCAGATAACCCTTAGTGGCTAAGGTGGCCCACAGTGGCCCCTGGGTGGTTAAGGTGACTCACGGTAGCTCAGGTGGCCCACAGTGGCTAAGGTGCCCATGGTAGCCCAAGTGGTACATGGGTGGCTCAGGTGGCCCACAGGTGACTAAGGTGGCCCACAGTGGCTCAGGTGGCCCATGGGTGACTAAGGTGGCCCACAGTGGCTCAGGTGGCCTATGGTGGCTCAAGTGTTACACTGGTGGCTCAGGTGGCCCATGGGTCACTAAGGTGGCCCACAGGTGACTATGGTGACCCACATGGGTTTAGGTGGCCCATGGATGACTAAGATGGTCCATAGTGGCTAAAGAGGCCCACAGTGGCTCAAGTGATACATGGGTAACTGAGGTGGCTAGGTGGCTCAGGTGGCCCATGGGTGACTAAGGTGACCCACAGCGGCTCAAATGGCACATGGGTGGCTAAGATGGCCCACAGGTGACTGAAGTGACCAACAGTGGCTCAGGTGGCCCACGGGTGACTAAGGTTATCCACAGTGGCTAACGTGGTCCATAGTCGCTAAGGTTACCCACAGTGGCTAACGTGGTCCATAGTCGCTAAGGTGGCCCACGGTGGTTCAGGTGGCCCACGGGTGACTGAGGTGACCCACAGTGGTTCAGGTGGCCCACGGGTGACTACGGTGACCTAAGGTGGTTCAGGTGGCCCATGGGTGGCTCAGGTGGCCCACAGGTGACTAAGGTGACCCAGGGTGGTTCAGGTGGCCCACAGGTGACTAAGGTGGCCCACAGTGGCTCAGGTGGCCCACAGTGGCTCAGGTGGCACTATATTGGCAGCAGAGGTCAAACCTATGAGGCCTAGAGCTAACAGGGAGAGCACTAAAGCCCAGCTACAGACAGAGGGAACGTTAAAAAAAAAAATTCTTAAAGTAAATTTGAAAGTAAACTTATATATACGTTGATAGCTACTATTTCAACAGATACGCATCCTTCAGAAATAATGTTTGCTGTAACTGATTATTAAAAACAAAATAAAAATCCTTTGACATATAAACTGGTAATCAGTTACCACCAATTTAGATCTTGACAGTAGAGGCTAAATTTTTTTGCACTGGATCTTAATTATTACCTGTTTAGAATATTAAAGCAGAACCACAAAATCATGTCACACAAACTTACAAAGCAAAAGTTTACAAGCAAAGTTAACAATTTCTTTCAATTGGAAAAGATACACAAACTGTACCTTCTAATTCATAACACAGTGAGCCCCCGCCACAGACTCAATTTATTACAGTTTTGTTTATAAAGTATTTGATAAAGTTTAATGCAGAAATCAGATCACTCCCTGGATTAAACCAGCTGTATGTATTCCACACCACTGCCTCAGGGCCTCTTTAAATAAAACCAACGAAAAGAAACCTTTTGAAAGGAAACTGGTACCTGGCTCACACTGGGAATGAAGGCAAACAGCTACAGAGGGGATGCCAGGGCCTCCTCCCTGTCTCAGAGGCAGCCTCACAGCTCCACCTACTGTTCTGAGGACGTCCACTTGAGGGACCACAGACCAGCGCAGCCCTATAGGCAATGGGGTGGCCAGGGCTAGCCTGTCCCTCGCAGCTCAGTGTTCTGGAGCACATGGGCAATGTATATGACATCAACCCCAGACAAGTCACTGAATGACCCTGATGGACCAGGACACCACCTGGGACAAGGGGACTACTACAAAGGGATAAGCAAGCAGGTGTGGTGACAACTCTGGAGGCTGAGACAGGAGGATCACTTGAGCTCAGGAGTTTGGGACCAGCCTGGTTAACATAGCAAGACCCTGCCACTAAAGAAAGATAAAATAATTAGCCAGACATGGTGGTCCGTGCCTCTGATCCCAGCTGCAGGGAGCTATGACCGTGCCACTGTACTGCAGCCTGGACAACACAGAAAGGCCCATCTCTTAACAAAAGGAAGGGAGACAGAAGAAAACTTCAGAGGCAAAGAAAATATTCACAATCTTGGCCGTAGTGGGGGTATATCAACTGTCTATCTTCGTCTGCACATATCAAACTATACACATGAAAAGTGACTTTCACTGCAATTAAGAAATTGTATAAGAAAGTTACAGTCTCATTGTGGAATAGCAAAAAAGGAATTTCAAGAATGAATTAAACGAGTTCTAAAAAACTGAATAAAGTGGAGAAGACGGGAGATAGAATAAGGAAACAAGAAAACAAAGGCAGAACTGCACATGCCTGTGGCCACCAGGCCAGCAGGGCTCTGAGGCACAGGCTCACAGGTCCCTCGCTGCATCCCAACAAGGCACAGTCACCACTTCCCTGAGAGGCTGGGCAACCTGCCCCAGGGCACAGGGCTGTCCAGGGAGGGCGGGGTCCAAACTCAACTCTAGTCCCCACTCTGCTAGGACTCTTCCTGCCACGTGAGAATGCAGGAGAAAGAGGAAACTGAACCCCAAAAGCACAATTCGATTATAAAGAAAATTAAAATGTGGCATGACTTTCAGCAATTATCATAATCACATAAATGACACTTATGGATTTGGAACTTGGATTGAACCATGGTTACAGAACAGAAAACAAGAACTTCTACTTTCATAATGAGGGGGAGGGTTGGGTAGCACCTCTGCCCTCTCTCTCTCCGAGGGGAGCCCAGAGCCTGGCCAGCACCCATGGGACACGGAGCAGGTGGGCTGCTCACAGCTGCTAAGGTCACCAGTCTCAGCAGGCTGACCCAGCACTGGTGCCCAGGCCCTGCCCTGGGCCAGGCAGAGTAAAAGATGCATCTCCTCTGTCGCCCTGATCACTTCAGCAGCCATGAAATACAGTTCTAGCCAATAAGACATAAGAGCAATATTCTGGAGGCTTCTGGAGTATCTCTGATGACAGGGACAAATAGAAGCTGCACTGTCTGCCCCTCTTCAGTGGTGCCTGCACACGTGACACCAGGAGTGGCAGCAGCCTCACTGCCACCATGAGGGAACGGTGACAAGCTGTGGAGATCCTGACATGGCTGAGCTCCGACAGTGCCAGCACAGCCTATCTTTGGGGCACTTACTATGTAACAAGTAAGTGAATAAACCCACCGTTGTTTAAGATATTGCACATCATGTTTTCCATCACTCTCAGCCAAAGCATTCCTAAAGGTCACATGGAAAGAAGGGAAGGTAGGGAATGTAAGTGAACTAAATCCTCCACGTGAACAGATAATGTGCAAGTTTACCAATCAAAAATAGCACTGGCAGTGTTTAAAATCGGTAAGTCAACAAGGTTCCTTCTATGCCCCACACCCACCCTCCCTTCTCATGGCTGTGGCCGAGCACTCGGCTCCCATGGAGAATGAAGTCTGCAGCCTCCCCTGTCCAAAAGGAAGAGACGTGGCAGCTCTGGGCACCCCCCTCAGAAGCCCACAAGCACACGCCCACCTGTGGGTTCACGTGCGGAGAGCCCAGGGCAGAGCAAGCCCTCAGCAAGTCACTGCAGCCGGCCGCCCTGACAGCCCAGGTGGACCCTGATGTGGGAAGTCGCCCTTCCTCCTGCTTAAGCCCCTACTATGTAGTGTCTAGATGACTTGCAGCTGATCATGATACTAATCAATGCAGAAGTACAAACATCTAAAACTCGTCAAAAGTGACACCCCTAAGGAGGACAAGGGCCTCCTAAATCACATGGCTCATCTTTGACAGCATCACTAGCTAGAACAGCGGTTATCAACCTGTGGGTCACGACCCCTTTGGGGGGGTCTCCTGCACATCAGATATTTACATTACAATTCATAAATAATTTTATGGTTGGGGGTCACCACAACATGAGGAACTGAATTAAAGGATCGCAGCATTAAGAAGGTTGAGAACCACTGCTCTAGAGACATTGTACGTTTACTCTTTTAAATGTGACCAGTGAACCTGGCCCTCTCACAATGGCATGAACACACAGAGCCAGAGAAAAACGACCCAGTACAGCTCAGCCCATGCCCAGATGGTCACGCACATGACATCAGAGCAAAGAAAGGCAGCCAGTGGCCAGCAGCAGCCATCAGAAGCCTGGGCTTGGCCACAGCACAGTTAAGGTGAGGTCATCAGGCAGCACTGGAATTAAGAAGATGCGTCACCAGACCAGTGGGACTTCAGCACCCAGGGTCCCACGGAGAAGGAGTGTGTCCACAAGAGGGCCCTCCTGCACCTCTCCAAGCCCCAGCATGGAGAAAAGCCCTCAGGAAACACTGAAAAGCAGTAAATTCAGGTTTTCCTGAACCTACAAATGAATCTTTTTACACGCCTGTCATAAAGGTCTCCTGATTCTTTATGTTAAATTTAGTGATGGTCAGAACATGAAACAGGTAAAAAAAAATTAGCAATCAACTCCTAAGAACTTTTGGTATTTATGACTTTACACCTGACAATCAATATTTTGTTGAATTTTCTTCTATTCAAGTCATAGTTTGTGGCTGTCTACTATGTTGGAAACTTAAAGCCACAAAACACACAAATTGAGAATTTAACCACTTTTAAAAAATTTTTCAAACTTGATGCTTTATTTTGATTATTTCCAATTGTTTAAATGGAAAAAAAATCCCAAATCTCCCATGTTCTACATTTACCAGCTTCCCCCAGATACTGTGGACACCGGCTAGAGGAGGCTTTTCTCCTGCAAGACTCTTACTTGTGGTCCTGGCGCAGCCAGGCCCTTGGATATCTGCTCTGGTGTGGCGACCCTCTCTGGGTATGGGCCCCCCAAGTATGGTGACCCCTCTCTGGGTGTGTGGCTCCTCCAGTGTGGTGATCCCCTTTGATGTGGAGACTCTATCTGGGTGTGAGAACCCCTAGGTGTGGGGACCTCCAGGTGTGAGGACCTCCTCTGGATGTGAGGACCCCCACACATGGGGACTCCCTCTGGGTGTGACGACCTTTAGGTGTGGTGACCATCTTTTGGTGTGGGGACCCCCAGGAGTGAAAACCTCCTCTGGGTGTGAGGACCCCTAGGTGTGGGGACCCCCAGGTGTGAAGACCTCCTCTGGGTGTGAGGACCCCCACACATGGGGACTCCCTCTGGGTGTGACGACCTTTAGGTGTGGTGACCATCTTTGGGTATAAGGACCCCCAGGTGTGAGGATCCCTAGGTGTGGGGACCCCCAGGAGTGAAAACCTCCTCTGGGTGTGAGGACCCCTAGGTGTGGGGACCCCCAGGTGTGAAGACCTCCTCTGGGTGTGAGGACCCCCATGCATGGGGATTCCCTCTGGGTGTGATGACCCCTAGGTGTGGTGACCCCCTCTGGGTATAAGGACCCCCAGGTGTGGGGATCCCCCCAGGTGTGAGGACCTTCTCTGGGTATGAGGACCCCTGGGTGTGGGGACCCTCAGGTGTGAGGACCCCCGCTCATTTGACCTTCTCCCCCTCATGGCAAATGTGGCCTGGCAGTGGCAGCTCTCCTGCCCTCTCCTCCACCAGCTGTCACCACAGGGCTGTCTGTCTCAGCTGTGTCCCCAGGCTTCACCAGTACCAACCCATGGGGCTGCACACCACTTTCAGATACAGAAATGGAGGGGCCCAAGATGTTAGACCCGTCCCTCCTGAGCACTGCCAAGGCCTGTGATGGGTAGTGGCCTGCGTGACAAATACACAACCAGGTCCCCGGGGCCCACAAAAGCTGCACTTGTCTACGCCACTGTATGCTGTCTCCCCAAATCTAGTATGTCCATAGCCTCTCCCCATTGCCTCGGAAGGGTTGTAGACCTGAGGAGAACAGAGTCAAGGCCACACCACCCATGTCTGCAGAGCACGCTGAAGACCGATGTGCTTGTGCCCCTTGGTCCCTCAAACACAAGATGTGCAGGAAGCCAGAGCCAGGACAGTCGGGACAGGGAGACTTGGAAAGGTCCTGCTCGCTGCCGTCAAGCAGGAGAGAAAGTGCATAGGCTCTGGCTTCCTGCCAGCTTGGGGGTGGGACCAGCCACTCTGTACTCAGGCAAAGGGTGAGCAGAGGGACAAGGGCCTCCATGGCATGTTGGGGACTGTCCCCAGGCCCCAGCCTGGTGCTGCCTCATCTCACTGCTGCTGGGGCTTCTCAAAGTAAAAGTCCTTGGACATGAGACAGCACTCAGCCTCCTCCCACCCGTCACTAAGGAGCCATGGGGCCACCTCTGACTGTGCTGTGTGTCCCTCCTGACCTCCAGCACATTCAAGCTTTTCTGCAGTTTGTCTAATGAACTCTGGGACAGGGACGGCAGGCTCACTCTTGTGCTCTGGCTCCCTCCTTAGGACTTTCCACTATTGCTCTAAAGTTAGCTGCTGCTGCTTCGAGGCTTTCTCCTTCACTAGCAGCTACTTTGGGTTACTTAGTTTGAGATTACCTGTCACTTTCTCTACCTATTTATGGCTGTCTGTCCCTGAGGGCCCACATCACACCACAGGGACCTCAGAAGCAGTAGAGAGCAGGCAGTGGCTTTATTCCAGTGGCCATCAACGCACCACCCCATGAGCCCTCTGCCCAGGCACAGAAAGGAGGGGTTGCTCTGCCCTGGGAGCTGGAACGCAGCAGTGGCCAATCCACTTTTGGATCTGGAAATTCTTGAGACCTTCCAATTCCAGAGTGGGCAGAAGGGGTCTGTGTTCTTCTGCATCTTGGGCTCTGTGGGCGACAGACAGTCTCCTCTGCACGTTCTTTTGTTTCTGTTTGTTTTACAACTGCTTAAAAATATCAGAGCCATTCCGAGCTCGCAGGTCCAGAACATGCCCACCCTGCCTTATGGAAGGCTCTGCCCAAACTGTAGGCTGACCTGGCTCAGGGGCCGGCGTGGCCAGTGCTTAGCACCCTCCACATATGTGGCTCTCACTGTGGCCTTCACAGCAAGACCTGCTCATCTTTGCACCCTCCTCACTCTCAGGCTCCAGCCCCCAGCAGGTCCTTGAGGTTCGTTGAGCATGTGAGCATGTGCTTATCAGCCATTTAGAGTCCGCTTCTGTGTAAGACCTGTGTGTCTGCCCCACACCCCACTGTCCCCTTTAGCCCCTAGGAGACCTCAAGCATCACGGGCTCTGGAGACCAGGCCAGGCCTCTGTCTGGCAGATGGCCCTCCAGGCACACACCTTTACTAAGTGCACTGTCAGGCACAGGTGTGACAAATCCTTCTCCGGGGCTGTGCGATGCTGGCATCCTGCCCCCAGTGCACGCGCCTTGTAAAATCCCTTCCTGTGCAGGTGGTCGGGGCGGGGGAGGGGGACCTGTGAACACTTGGGCTGTTCAGCCACATAAGGAAAAGGGGAAGGGATTGTATAGTGGGTACAGTTAAGGTCCTGAATCAGTTGACTTTGAGTTCATGGAGAGGGAGACTGTCCTAGTGGGTCTGACCAGGTGAGCCTTTGCAGGACAGGAAAGGTTGGGAGAGGTGGACAGGGGAGAATACCCTGGCCTGCAGGCCTTGAGAGGCAAACTGCCATGTTGTAGAGAGGGCCGCGTGTCAGGAGCAGGGAGCATGTGCAGAGGGCACGTGTCAGTGCCTCAGCTACTGACATTTCAAAGAACAGAATCAGGGCCTGGCGATCTGGACCTGAGCTGACACCTGAGACAACGGACCAATCCCACCAGGGAGATGAGTAGGGATCCCCAGGACTGTGGGGCCAGAAGCACCTGACTTGGAAACTAATGATCCACAATCTAGGAGACAGGAAGTAAGCAGGACTTGAGGGATGGGCTGGACCGTGGCCCTGTCTGGAACGTCACCATTTTCTAGTGTGCACAAGGACACCCTTCCACTTCCCCTTTACCCATCTCTAGCCCTCAATCTGGAAGTCTCTGCCTACGAAGTGGCAGTGAGTCACTGCTTCCATGGCATCATCATCTCCTAACCTTTCAAAATTCTGGACAAACACACATGCTAAGACTATACTTTACTGACATACAGTTTACTGCACAGGTTTGGGGAGAATCTGTCGTTTTACTTGGACATAACTGGCCAAAAAGACCGTGCAACCAAACCCACATCTGGAGTATTGCTCTTGAAAACGAAGCCCCTTCCCACTGCAGCCACTCAGTGAGCACCGGGGACCTGGGCCTGTTCTGCAGATTTTTTTTTTTTTTAGCATTTTTTAATTTTTTCAAATAAATACAAGGGTACAATTTATTGTTATCACTTCCAAGGTAAAGTTCCATTGTAGAAAAGCCCTTAGCACCCTCTGTTCTGGAGTGTGTCTGTTCTGGAGATTCTGATGGCCTCAACATTAAGAGGTTCATCCACATGTGTGGAGACTGTGGGCAGAACCTAGTGGAGAGGCATTTCTTGGGTCTGGCTTCCCAGTTACAGTCTGGGAGAACTGTCAGACCAACAGAAGCTATTAAGTAGAATTTTAAAAGAACTTTACAACTCTAGGGAATGACAGAGCCTACTAGAAAAGCCATCCTAATTCCTCACAAGGCTTCAGGCATACACAAACTCTGGCCTTGGCGGTTACTCCCACCTGCTGAGCCCAGAAGGATGCCAGATGTGCACTAACATCTCTCAAGCTGAAGCAAGTGAATCAGGCGCAACACCACCAGAGGAGCCTTCTCGTGACTCACACCAGAATATATTGAAAGGAACTTCTCCTTTTTAGCCAAAGTTTTATTTTATTTCAGTAATCTTCTGGAATACTTATATCCGAAAGCATCACCTTTGCTCAATAGATTATTTTAGCCAATAAATTACTTTAAAGAGGAAAATACATCAAGCTTTTGCCATGATTCTGAGGATTTAGAATTCAGTGCCACTGTAACAATCCACTTTACTTAACGGCCTCTGTTGGTCTGACATTTCTCCCAGACTGCACACCTCCATGACCCTCACTCTGCAAAGGAGCCCTGCCCAAGGCCACCAGGTTATTCATCAGTACCCCACCCAACAGGAGGACAGCGGGCAGCCAGGAACCCCCAGGGAAAGCACCTCACATTGACGTATAAGCCTTGAATGATAGTCTCCTGAAAAGCACCGGCCCCTCAAGATGCAGCTGCTTCTTAGCACTGGGCTCCATGCTACTGCTCCCCCTGCTCCAGCCTGTCCAGGGGCCAGGCCAGGCCAGCTGTTCACAGAACAGGGCAGCGGTAGTGCCCAGAGGGGGCAATGGGTGTGACCTCAGTGTTTACACAGTGACATAAAAAGTATTATGAACTTCTAATTTCTCTTTATATTATTAATATATTTTGGCATGATACTGCTTTATGTGAGGTCAATTACATTTAAAAAATCATCCTAGAAAAAGTGCTATATACCTCATTGCTGAGTATCATTATGGTCACCAGATGGCCAAGGACAGGCCACCTGGAAGGTCGCCGTGGTGATATTCATGAAGGAGATGTGCAGCACTTTTTCCAGGATGAGTTCACAAACTGTCCAACCTTGCACACGGCTATAATTACGTATAAGGTAGTGTCTTCTATGATGTTCATTTTAAAATGAAAAGGGGAGCTAAAAGAGAATGTCTGGTGTATGGTGGCATGAGAAAGATGAGAACAGCTTCTTGATTTCAACAGGGGCCAGGTCCCTTTGAGGCCTTTTCAACATCTGAGCAGTTGAGCAATATCTACAGATTTCTACAGAGTCCACCCAGGAGGCTCCAGACTCAGAAGATAATCTCATGCGTCAAGACACAAGGAACAACTTCAGTCACTTCAAGGAGTAAGAACAGCAGAAACAGCCAGCCTGCCTAAAACTAAAAATAAAGCCCCACACCTACAGTGCTAACTGCAGTCTCACTGCACAGTCAGCGCTAACACAGGACCCGAAAAAGATGCCAGGGGAGAAGTCAGATGTGCGGCGGCGAGGCGAGCGCGCTGCCACTGAGAGAGACTTTTTTTAGCCAAAATCTTTCATGTTTACTTATTTTTTATTTCAAAACACCCTGGAAAAGGAAAATAATAATAAACCAAACTATTTGCTGCCAAAATTAGCTCTCTTTTTATGAAAGAAAATAAATACAAAATTTCTATTCTACAGCTAACATTTATGAACACAGAATCAGTAGGAGGAGACATGACTCATAATGTAATATTTTATCATCTCCAGACCTTTAGTTCTGCTTTCTCAGCACATGCGTTAGAAACCTCCTTCTGGTCTGATTATTTTTCCTATGCCTTTAAGAACAATTTATTTGTGCAGAGGATTATAAATAATTTATTCCTCCGATGCATGCTTACAGTATATAAAAATACTTGCTATTTCACACGGACAGCATAATTAATACAATGCTTTACTTGCATGTTAAAAATAGGTGCTCATAAATTACACCTAACTTAGCAATAGGAAGCCATGTTGTCTCTGTCAGCCTCCCTCCAGCTCTGATTTCCACTGCTTTACAATAACCTTTGGATGTGGATAAACTGATTTCCTATCACCAACTGAGCTGAAAAAAGGGCTGTGACGGAAAATAAAATCCCATCTCACTGGCACGAGCAATGGCAGAGGCAACCTTGATTTTGCCCTTCCTATGCTCTGACAGCCCATGTGCCAAAAAAAAAAAAAAAAAGCATCAGCTGAAGACAAAACCAAGCCAAATTCTCACTGGGGAGTCAGGAACCTTCAACTGCTGACATTTACGGATCCAGAAATGACAAGCAGAGCCTTTCCTGGCACAAACCCTAAACCGAGTGGTCAGATGTGGGTGCATCTCTACCCCCAAAGATGGCAACCTCCAAAGACCTCCTGCTGCTCCTGGCTGTCTACACTCGCACCCCAGGAGACCTCCCCGGGCCCCAAGGCACCAAGTGCTGCCCAAGGACTCCCAAGTTGGCAGCACAGCCATCCTGTCCTTCAACGTCTACCAAGCCACTCACACGTCAGCTGCCAAGGGAGCTCTGGTCTCTGCTGCACCTGGTGGCGCCCAAGACCAGGCGGCACTCTAAGCCCACTGGACCAGCTAGTGGGCGACCAGCGAGGAACCCACCTGAACGCTGCGAGCACATAGCTGCCCTCTGACAGCACTCTTCTCACTCATCTAAATCCAAGAGAAAGCATTCTTGGAAATTTAAGACTTGACTTTCTAGTTACCCTTTCTGGGGGTATCCAACCTTTGTTCTTCTCTGCTCCACATTGGAGAAAAAAGAATTGTCTTGGGCCACACATTAAATATACAAACACTAAGAAAAGCTGAGGGGTGAAAAAAAAAGGTCTGTGCTACTTTCCATGATACCTGACACCACAGACAAGCAGAAGAGTCCTCACGTGATCTGCATGCAGCCCACAGGCTGCAAGGTGGACACCCCTGCTAGGCCATCAATAAATTAACCTGTCATTACACTGACTTTACTGGATTTTAATATTCATCTCAACTTCTTCAAAAGGAGATACTGAATCATGTAACAGTCACCAAAAGTAAGTACTAAAGAAATTTTATTTTAGCCCTTCAAAGAGAATAACTGACGGTAAGAGCTCTCCCCAAGTCTAGCCTGATGCCTAACACGATACCCTGACCCCATAAACAGTGACTGGCCCCAAAGAGGGTGGCTGCACATCTCTCCAGAAATGGCCACAGAGACTCACAGGTGACCTGAGGCCACAGCAAGATCATAACTGAACTAACTAATGGTTCAGAATAATCTGAGCTGGAAATTATTCAATAAAATGCTTTTTTAAAAAGTAAGCTAAAAGGCCTAATTAAACAGTTTACAACAAGCAAAAGTCATTTTTTAATCAGTCAGATTTCATTAGATTTTTACTTACCTTGAAGTCTGTTTCGTTGTTATTTTTCCTCTGATCCTTCAGTGTGAGCAGAACTAAGACAGTGACCATACCTCTGGCCGGGCAGATTGTCCTCCGGGCCCAGTGGCAAGACTTCTCTGTGAATAAGAAGATTCAATTACTTATATTCGTTTAATTTAATATGAAAAGCTTTTTTATTTTTTTTTATTATTTCAGAAGTAAACTCTCCACAATATACTTTTAATTAGAAGTATTATTCTTCCTAAATACAAGTTTAAATTATTTTTAATGTATTCTTATGAATTTTTAAGGGGATACACAATACTCAATCCCACCTTCGTTTCACCTGCCCACAGCAGGGAAATGCACACGTTAAGTCCACAGTCAGGTTGTGGCTAGTTCGACACCAGGACAAATGACCACCAAGCCACATCCTACAGAAAGAATTCTCAGGAAGAATTCTGGATCTGTTTATCTTCTTTAAAATGAAGGGTACACACATGATGCCATGCATGTGTGTGCGTGTAAATATGAGGGCAGAGAGGGAGACGCACGCCCTCCCACCTTGCTCGGCCCAGGCTCAGAGGTGACCAGCCATCAAGCTTCCAGAGGCAGAGGCTACGAAACAGCATCTACTTCCTTCCCACTTGGAGTGAAAACGTGCTCAATTAGCAAGCTGCTAAACAGAATATTTCAACATGATAATGTGCTTACAAACCTCAACATGTCATGTTAAGATTTTCTTCTTCAAAAGCAAACTGATATCCAACAGAAGGGGTAGGTTAAACATGCAGTGTTAGAACAATCACCAGTAACCCTAGTTTGAGCACATCTGTGCTGGAGTGCTAAGAGCCTCCGTTATTTCCCACCCACCCTCTTTGTGCAGCAGCTCCGTGTCCCTGGGACTGGAGCTGCAACTCAGCCCTTCCAGGCCTGCTCCAGGAAGGACATGAGGAGCACCCACCACAGTCAGTGCCGTGTGGGTTACCTGGAGGAGCAGGTATACAGCACACAGCCCTGGGACTGAAATCGCAGGCAGGGTGCAATAAAGGTGGTCAAAGATGCGGGAGACTTTTCACTACGAAGGGACAGTCAGCAGCTCACAAAACACACAAGTAATGGCACGAAGAGTTGAGCAGCCCAGTAACAAGCTGCACAGCACCACACGGAGGCCCTGCTTGCAACAGAACATCCTGCATCCTCTTTGCAAGGACACTTCAGCCATTTACATAAAACAGACCATGTTCCATGTTCTCTGACTATAGCACAACAAGGCTAGAAACTAACAGCTCAGGTGTAGCTAGAACACCCCCCCCCCCCCGGTATGTTTGAGAGTTAAGCAGCATACTTCTAAATAATGTAAAGACAAAAGAAATAATCACAGTAGAAAATGGAAAATATTTAGAACTTAAAACCAGAAAAGATCACATGTCAAATGACGTGGCATGCAGCCAAAGCCGTGCACCACAGGGAAAGGTACAGCTCTGAGCCTCAGAGTTGAAAGGGCAGGGAGGACTGGCAGTCACAAGGCTGAGACTCTGCTGTCCTCGAGCTGAGGGGCCCTTCTCATGGCCCGTGAGTCCTAGGAGGCCAGGTGACTGCGCTGGTCCATCCGGTGGAGTGAATGTGGCACTTCCAGGGATGTTGGCTTCAACTTGTTACCTCTTGGAACACCTTCCCTCGGGAACCCGCTCAGATACTGTGAAGAGGACAGTGCTAGCCACCCGGGGCAGTTGCAGAGAGAAAGACGCCAGCCAGCCAGCCTGTCACTGAGAAGCCTTCCTGGACAGGATGCTGAGAAGAGCAAGGAACCCAGCCCACAGCAGCAGTGGAGCTGCAGACACGCAGGCAAGCTGGCTGAGGTCCCGGAAACCACAGCACACCAAATCCCTGACTGTGGTGACTGTTTCATGTCACTAAGTTTTGGGATAGGTCATTAGATGAAAGAGAAAACCAAAACAGAATTATCACTTCACATTCTCATAGCACTAACATATAATAAGAGGATATTAAGAACTTGATTCCAAAAATTTTGTAAATTTAGGTATAATGAACAAATTCCAAGAGAAATACAACTTATCCAAAACTGACTCAGGAAGAAACACAAAATGTGAAAAAAGTACAAACATTAAAGAATCAGAGTCAGGAAACAAACATCACCCTGCAAAGAACACTCAGGCCTAGAGGCTTCTCCAGAAAGCTCCACCTGTAAACTGAAATAAAATCCTAATCCCTTCCACCACCTGAACCCCCTCCCTTTTGGAACTGAGACATAACTGACCAGCACTAATGTTCAAACAGAGATCAGAGAATGGAGTCTTTGTGGCAATAAGACACCAAATTATAAACAGGACCTGAGGCGAGGCCTCGCATCCTACACTTAAAGGTTAAACCCTGTTCCGACTGCCACCAGCTGTCCTTGTCTCTCCAGCAGCTACACAGGCACTGCCTGAGATAAGCAACGTTCAAACAGGGCAGCTCATCCCCACGCTGATGCCCTCCCTCCGTCCCAGCAGCTGTAACCACAGCTCTACGGGACAGGACACTGATGGCAGTAACTTTCTCCAGTGACAGACCCCAACCGCAGGCTGGTTCAGCTGGTTTCACAGAGGCTGCTTCACCTCTCCGTGTAGAAGACTGAACTGTAACACATTTAAATGGCCACCTCCCCGCAGAGCGGACACAGGCGTATGTTTCAGTGTCTGAGCAGTGCACAGCCTCAGGGCCACCCTCCTGAACAGTCAGCGCTCCTCCTGTGCCCTGCTGGACACGTGCTCCACCAGCCTGCTGGGCTTAGGCGTCTGTCCCACCCTCCCTCCCTGGAAGTGCCCTCTCTGGGCTTCCCAGCCTGTCAGAATCGCCACCTTGCACGCTGCCATCCTTTACAAGAAATAAAGCTCTCATTTCCTCTTCTGCATTTATGGATCTTGTGATTGTTAACAAACCTAATATAACAAGATCATTTCTGTCAAGAACATGATGAAGGAAAAGCAGAGGCCTGTCTTTCAAACACAAGATATAAACATCCTACACAGGTTGGGTGCGGTGGCTCGCACCTATAATCCAGTAATTTGGTAGCCTGAGGCAGGAGGATTGCTTGAGGCTGAGCAATGCATCAAGACCCTGTCTCTATAAAAAACAGAAAAATCATCCGGGCATGGTGGTACATGCCTGTAGTCCCAGCTACTCGGGAGGCTGAGACAGAAGGATCACTTGAGCCCGGGAGCTAGAGCTTACAGTGAGCTGTGATGGCACCGCTGCACTCTAGCCTGGGCAACAAGTCTCCAATCAATTGATAAATCAATAAATATCCAACACAAAATCTGAGCAAACACAATCAAATAATGCTTCTTAAAAGGTGATCAAGCATCACTGAGTTGAGGAGCATGCAAAGGTTATTTAGTATATGAAAATCAATTAATGTAACCACATTGACAAATCAAGAGAAACAGGAAAGAATATCCTGACAATTCCATCTGCATGAAGTTCTGACAGCAGAAAGGAAGCTAATGAACCCCAGGAGCAGAACAGTTACAAGATTATGAGTAAAGTCAGGAAAGGCAGCCAGAAGTTTTATATTCCTTGCAAAAGAGAGAGAGACCCAGGAGAGAGGAGACTGGAACCCAAGGAAAGGGTGGTCTGAGGCTGAGCAGCAGGTCCGTGGGCGGGCCTAGAGCTGCAATCCTGTCCCTCTTCTCACCAGCTGGAGTTGTCCTATGAAATCAGTAGGGAGTGAGGCAGCCCAAAAAGGTGGAAAGGGAAAAGCAGAAGTTAGGGAGACAAACAGCTCTGTGGCTTCTCTGGCCTCCAACTCCTAGTGTCCCCCGGAGCTGAAAGTCCAGCTGCAAACCGGCACTACCATCTTTCCAGAGTTTGTGCCTGCTCCTAGTTTCAGGAAATCCCCCCCTAAAAGTAGCTGACTCCAAGTTAGGGGGCTATAATGGTGTGTAACCAACTACCTCCTAACCAAAGGTAATTCAGATGCTGTGGTGACTGGAGAACTGGGCCCAGTCTGGATGGGCACACCCAGGACCAGCGGAGGTGCATGAGTCCCCCTGAAGTACGCTGATCACTTGCACTGACCATGCCATGTCGGTGACCACTGCAGTGATTAACTGAAGCAACTGTTTCCTTTTAAAGTGATATTTATCTCTATAATTTAATTAGACTGTGGAAATTGGGGCTTTGTTCTGTCAAAAACAAAATATTCTCACTTTCTACCTTGCAGAGGCATAAAGCCAATACTAGTACATGAATGTGCAGTTAAGTGTGTTCAGACTCATTGCTTCTAGACAGTGACCATGCCAGAAAGCACGCAGCATAGTATGCTCAGGGCAATGACCAAGAGCAAAGAGGAAACAAACGGGAGCTGCCGTGGCAAAGCAGCAGTCTTCCCGACTCTAGACAGCAGCTTCCTCTGAGGTGCTCACTGGTCCTAAAACGGGCAGCCACCAAAGGAGGCCCAAGTGGACAGGCACTGAGGAGGGAATGCAGCTAGGAAAAGCCTCCAACACGTTGGATGTGTCCAGATGTGAATTTAAAACAATGGCTTAGGGAGATAAACAGGTGGGAAAACAGGAAAACTAAGAATGAGCCATCAGACTTGGTAGAAAAAAAACAGACCTTCCAGAAGTAAAAATACAATGAGCGATGTTAAAAGTCCCACAGCCGTGTTTTCACAGCACACTAGACAGCTGAGGAGCAGCAATGGAGGGGCATCCGGCACGCAGCACAGACACCAGGAGACAGAAAACCCGACGAGACGGGAGGCCTCCAAGAAACCGAGTGGCCCCAAATCACACCCAGCAAAACACATGCAAACAAAAATGAACCCAGGCCAACAGCCAGCTGCCCCAGGGCCACAAGGAAGAGAAGATGGCAGAGAGGGGCGAGAGCCTCATATGCATAGAAAATCCAGAACCTTGTACCCAAGAATAATCTCTTCACAGTAGAGACAAATAAAGATGTTTGCAGACAAAACACACCTGAGAGAGTTTGCCACTAAAGGAAGTCCCAAAGGGCATGTTTCAGAAGAAGGAAAGTAATCCTGGAGAGAAAGAACTTGTAGCCAAAAAAAAAGGATAAAAGGAAGTGGTATGTGGAAGCGCTGGCTGGATAAAGAAGAGACCAAAACTCACACACATGACTCTGGAGAACGAAAAAGAGGCAACATCCTCAACTTTTTAATGAAACCTTGGTAGTAAAATCTGTCAAGGATATTTCAGAAATTATAAACTAGTGGTCAACTCCCATGAACACAGATATAAACATCATAACCCAAAATTAGCAAGTTTAAATCCAGTGATATAGAAAGCAGAGTCCCTCACAACCACATTGGATATATACATACCAACCAAGTACAGTGTTTGGAAATAAATCAATGTGCCACATTAACAGTGACCACTGTGCACAACAGTTCTTCAACTTAGATTCCGCAATAACTCAAACTGGCATTTTTGTAAATTTCCATTAGCACAATAAACCTGACACTTTTCTCAAAATACACACTCTGTCTGTGGAGGACAGCTAAAAAAGGAGGGGGGAAAGAAACAAGGAAGCTGATAAAATGAAACCAAATGTTTTTGCCGATAATGAAAATAAATCCAAGCACACTCAGCCTCTGCATGCGCTTTCCCTTTCTGACGAGAGCAATGAGGCTCAGACCCATCATGGAGGAGATGGCCAGCGATGGCGTCCTTGGAAGATTCTGGACACTGGACTGTGTAGCCTGTTGCTCTGTGTTCCACTCCACAAGGCCTCCGGGGGCGCTGGGGGAGGGGAGGGCGCTGCTTCATGCTCCCACCCAGAGTGGACGTTCTAATTGAGAGTCCTGAACAGGCTTCAGGAAGCTGGTGAAAACTGTAAATTCATATGCAAAACGGTGTGTTTGCATGCCCAGGTGCATTTTTCTAGTGAAAATGTGCACAGCTTTAATTAGATCTCGAAAGGGCCCAATACCCCACAAGACCACAAACCTCTGACCTCCCAGTGATCTGTGGAGCAGAAAGTTCAGTCAGCCGTCCTGATAGCCATCCTGACCCAAAACCTGCCCTTTCTCTGGTGCTTAACCAACAAAATTTCATAGCCTTCTTTTTCTCAATAAGTAAAGGTGAGTGACAGTAACCCATGAGGTGAACTATTAAGGGGGCACTAAAATTTGGAGCTCATAACCCAAACTTGGGGTGTCACTGGAGTTTACGGAGGCATAACCCAATTGCAAGAAGTATGTGTCCCATGCGGAGCTACAGAGCTCTGTGTCACCCGCTATGCAAGGGCCACAATACCCTCGTTCTCAGAAAAGAACACTTTGTTATCAAGGACAGCTTTAATTTGTCATGGATTTCAGGTGCAAGCTTTTATAATTATGATATTAGTTTCGATTTACCATTTTCACATTAGTTTTATATTGCTTATACAGTGATGAAAGTTCAAGCTTTTTTGAACCATAATTTTTTAACGACTTATAAATATCATAACATCTTCATCTTTATTACAAAGCAGATATACAGAACCTGTCACAAATTTTGTTGAGGTGCTGACATTTTATTTATTGATGATGTACTAAGAGTGTATGAAATTTAACTGACTTGCAAACACACTATGAAGACAAGTGAAGGAAGTTACCATCCATTTATAAGTTTATGGAGATTCTTATATAATATGAAATGATGTGTAAAAGTACAGACCATCTCACAGGGATTTATATATGCTGCTGACAAACTCATGAGCTGGCTCTCTGAGCTGCTTCCCGACACTGGATAACGCAAAGGGACATCTCCACCAAGCAGCGAGAACACCACGAAAGTGCTCACGCCACAGAACCTGGCCACTCTCCTGTTATCTCAACAGCTTTTAGTTCAGAATGGGGGCAAATACAGAGTATCGTATTTCTGTTTTTTTCAAGGCTCCATCAAAATGTCAGAAAAGGTACTTTTGGCAGTGAGTGAACTATAATGGTGCTAAAAAGTGACAGAGGTGCCCAGCAGCAAGTGGGAAAGGGGATGTCAGGTGCAGGGCAGTTGAGAAGAGCAGGACCAGGAACAGAGGACGGGGGAGGGAGGGTCAGGAGCAAACAGGCCGAAACCTGAGAATTATTCTCCAAAGAAGGACTGAGAATCTCCAAAAGGGGATCCAGGCATGGACGCTGGGGTGGCTAAAAGAGAAGCCCATGAGGGTGCAGGATAACGAGAAATCAAATCATCAGCACTTGCAGTACAGGCAGGGAGAGAAGGAGATAGCAGAAAAGGTTCACCAGCAAAAAAACAAGGAGCAAACTGATAGCCAACCTCTTATTAACAACACTAGGCTCTGGAAAACAGTACAGAATATTTTCTGATTCCAAAGGGAAAAAATCACATGAACACAGAAGTGCAGACACAGCCAAACTGTCGATCAAATATGAGAACAAAATAATTGCATGTTTGAACACTACGTATAAGAACCCAAGAAATCTGTCAGCCATGCATTCCATCAGGAAGCTGATTAAGGAGGTGCTCCAGCAAAACAAAAATAGAATCCAAGAAATAAACATCATGGGATATGAAAAATCAGGCCAACTGAAAGAGCTAGGAACAACACAGAAACCTACTAAGAAATTGGGACTTTCCAACTGAACATTCTCCTTTGATAGGCAGTTTTGTGATATGGAATTACATTTTATACTACTTGATTATACAATGAAACTTATTTATATTATCACAATACTATGTTGCTTTTCCATATTAAAATTTCTAGACTAAATTTGTAGAAAAAGCACAGAGTGCCTAATACAGATGAAAAACAGTCAACACATACTGTAAACTTTGTCAACATAACCCTAAACATGAGACCAAGTTTCTGAGACATGCTACGGGCTGGAGTGGTGCTGACTGTGGACTCCTTGCACCAGCCGACAAACAGCACAACTGAGGACCACGGTAATTCAGGAAGGCATCAACCATACTGTAAGCTGTGTGCCTCTGGGAATGGGGGAGAAAACGGGAATCGTTCACTGAATTTTATACCCATTTATGGGCTAGAATGTGTTTTTACTCAGTTATTTTTTAGTAGTTAAATTAAGAGGGCACCTTTATCAACAGGTTCACCAAATAAACTGCGATGCATCTATGGGAAAGAATCATATGCTCTTGTAAAGTAGTATGGGCGCTGAATTAGTTACATAAAGTCAGAATTTTTATTTATTTATTTATTTTAGAGACAGACTCTCACTTTATCACCCTTGGTAGAGTGCTGTGGCGTCACAGCTCACAACAACCCCCAACTCCAGGATTTAGGTGATCCTCTTGCCTCAGCCTCCCGAGTAGCTGGGACTACAGGCGCCTGCCACAACACCCAGCTATTTTTTTTTGTTGTTGTAGTTTGGCTGGGACTGGGTTTGAACCCATCACCCTCAGTATATGGGGCTGGCGCCCTACTCACTGAGCCACAGGTGCCACCCAAAGTCAGACTTTTTAAAGAGCTTTTTTTTACTGTGGAAGAAAAAAGATAACAGGTACTAGTGTGCTAGTGTGTCCACAATGGACTGGGGAAGTTGTACGCACATCTCAGAAATCTCATGTATATGACAGGAAAACCTCATACAAATACCAGAGTCAGTGCTGACATGAACCCTTCCATATTTTTCCTACATATACACAGAGAACACGTTACATGCCTCAGAAGCTGGCATGGAAAGTGAACAGGTTCACAAGCCACAAGCCAGAGAGCGCTCCCTGCAGACTCACACGGCAGCAGCTGAGTGTGCCTGGAGAAGACAGAGGCTGCAGAGAGCACCCGGCAGAGCTGCTTCCCTCCTCCTTGGAGCAAGACAGCCAAGGACAAGGGTGTTTGCTCAATGTGGCATCGCAGGGACTCGGACACAAATCATCCCCAGCAAAGCCTTTATGAAAATGCTATTATACAGTGAAAATTAAAACAATAAACCATTTCTCCTGAAAAACACGACTTTGTGGAAGTTCTGATTCATGGAAAAAATTAATGTATATTATTTTTAAATTTTTTATTATTATAATGCTATATATTTATATAAACAATTTCTCCAGGTGCCAATTGTCATGTTAGTTGTACCACATCTTGTCCTGATGATCTGACAGACCTACAGAAATACAGAGTAACCAGAATATATCAACTGCATGTGGGAAAGAAGACAAAAAACAAACAAAAAAAATATATATGAAAAAAGACACAAAAGAAACACACAAAATAGTAACAAAAGTTGCTTGCAGATAATGGAATAATTGTGTCTCTTACTTCCTAGTTTCCCATCTGTGTAAAATACACATAGCCCACAATGAATATATTCTGTTCTTAAATAAAATAGAAAACTTTCTAAAAGAAACTCAGAAATGCAAGTCTCCAAAGACTCAGCAGTTGAGGCAAAGGGCAGACACAGGGAGGATGGCAAGCCTTGCACAGGTCAGCTCCACTAGAGACCAAAGGTGGAGAGAAGGCCAATTCTCAGACTACACCTGCTCACAGAGAAGAAAGGAGCTCAGGCTGGGCAGGGCCTCATATCTGTAATCCTCACACTTTGGGAGGCTGAAGCAGGAGGACTGCTTAAGACCAGGAGTTTGAGACCAGCCTGAGAAAGACAGCAAGATCCCATCTTTACAAAAAAAGTAAAACTAGCCGGGCAGGTGGCACCTGTAGTCCTAGCTACTGGGGAGGCTGAGGTGGGAAGATCATTTGAGCCCAGGACTTTGAAGTTGCATCGAGCTATGATGACACCACTATACTGTAGCCTGGGCAACAGAGTAAGAACCTGTCTCAAAAAACCAAAAACAAAAAAACCCACAGATGGAGCACAGAGGAATTTTAGGGCAGTGCAACTATTCTGCACCCCATACAGGGGTTCCACGTCATCATAAACTTGTAAAGCCGTGGAAGATCCAACACCAAGAGTGAACCTCATGTACACTGCAGATTGTCACTGTGTTTCACCAATGTAACAAACGCACTGCTCTCCAGGGGGTGTTGATAACATGGGAGGCCATGCGCTGGCCATAGGGGGTGTGGGGAAATCTCTGTACCTTCTGCTCAATGTTGCTGTGAACTTAAAACTGCTCCAAAAAATAAAGTCTCTTAAAAAGTTAAAAACACACCTGTGGCTCAGTCGCCACCGAGGGTGGCGGGTTCAAACCCGGCCCCGGCCGAACTGCAACAAAAAAATAGCCAGGTGTTGTGGTGGGCGCCTGTAATCCCAGCTACTCAGGAGGCTGAGGCAAGAGAATCGCTTAGGCCCAGGAGTTGGAGGTTGCTGTGAGCTATGTGATGCCATGGCACTCTACCGAGGGCCATAAAGTGAAACTCTGTCGTTGTGGCGGGCGCCTGTAGTCCCAGCTACTCAGGAGGCTGAGGCAAGAGAATCGCTTAAGCCCAGGAGTTGGAGGTTGCTGTGAGCTGTGTGAGGCCACGGCACTCTACTGAGGGCCATAAAATGAGACTCTGTCTCTACAAAAAAAAAAAAAAAAGTTAAAAACAAACAGGCAGGCCTGAGTAGATATTTACTACTATATACAGAATATTACACAATATTTTGTTGAGCCTGTTGTTTTTGGAAGCATTTATGGTAAGCTTTCTTAAAAATTACTAGGACAGATACTTCTGAAATACAGCTACTCTTTCTTTAAAGTTTTGTCATATCTGTTAAGATTTTTTCATGGTGAAAGTTTGGTCTGGCTTCTCCGTACCTTCCTAGTACCACTCCAAAGGTCGAGAACCATGACTGAGAACAGTCAGGCCGGATGAAACAACCAGGAACGGAGAGTGGAGTATGTAAACCCCAGCCTCACAGAAACTCTTTTAATACTGCTTTTCTGGCTAAAATTAGTGTTTACCTGGTCTTTGAATGTTAATGCCTGACTATGTCATTGTCCAAATCAGCTTCCCCTTGCCCCATCACCAATATGTTTTCTTGCAAATGCTGGTGTGCTACCATATAAAGGAAAAATACTAGAGATAGTCTATATGTTATATATAGGTTTATGTGTTGTTGGGGATGTTTTTATTGTGCTCTTTTGAATAAAATAAAGAATTGTCTGTTGAGGCTACATCCTTAACCCAAGTAAGATTGTTTACAAAATCCCATAGGACAGTGATATGTTGTACTTGTTCCAAAATATTTTTAGACATTGCTAAGTTTATTAAAAGCAGTTACTATAGTTTTTACACAATGTAAGCAATAATGTAAAAGGTTAGAAGAAGCTATGAAATGATCATCTACAATTCATAAATCTGTTTTGGGAAATAAAATTGCTAAGACTAATGAAAACAAACTTTAAATTATCACCTTTTCTGCTGCTAAAAATATGGAACTTTGTGGTTTATACCTTTAGACTTTGGGTATACTTTTCATCTGGTGCCATTAAAGTATCTCTGACCTTGATCTTAAATATTCATGAGTCCAGCATACATAATGCACTTGTGAGAAACTTTTTTTTAATGGAGATATGCAAAGTATAATAATTATGAAAACTTGATTGGATTAGAAAAGAGAAACAGAATACGATTCTTTAGTAAAACATAAAGTCTGAATTTTGTTAAGGTGCTAGAACTTTTTTTTTAAATTAAATCATAGCTGTGTACATTAATGCAATCATGGGGTATCTTTTTTCTTTATTTAATCATAGCTGTGTATATCAGTGCTAGATCTTAAATATTTTTTAAATTAAAGTGATTGTTTCCTTTAAAAACAAACAACAACAACAACAACAACAACAAAATAGGCACACCTAAAGCCCAGGCTGCAAGACACAGGCCCAAATGGCAAACTTATCATGCACCAGAGTCCTGCTAGAGGAGCCAGCGGGAGGGGCACAGGGAGGCTGGGGCTGCAGAGCTCTGTCCTCACGTGGCAGCTTTACCCAGGAGTCTGCTCTGTGGCCTTCACTGCATGCCAGCGTGGTCTGTGTGCCTCTTGTGTAATGCCGCTCAGCCACACAGACAGCAGTCACGAGGTGTCAGAGAGTGAGAGCCCCGCAGGAAGACCCGGCGATCCTGTCACCTCACAAGAGGGGCGTGCAGGAAAGGGGTGCGTGTCCAAAGACGACAGATGGCAAAGCAGAGCAGCACAGCACCCACAAGTTTCTTCCAGAAGAATAAAAACACAAAGAGATGAGTTGATTGCTTTTATGACACAGAGCAGGAATCAGTTATCCTGATATTGTCCATGAGCTTTGATTTTATATATATGTATTTATTACTTTTTAAAATAATGGCCAAAAATAAATTACCAAGTCAAAATAAAACAAATCCTGACAGCAATAGAATTATTAAAAGTACAATAAATGCTAGCAATTCCTTGAATATTAGAATTTCCAAAGGGATTCATAAATGTTTAAATATATTAGGATTATTCCTCAAATTGCTATGGGTGAGCAGTTTAATCTCCTAGGAATTAAAACAGATTCTTGTGAGTAGTAATTATTCAGTTCAACTCCTGAAGGAAAAAGCAAACAAAAACAAATAGTACAGGAATCCTCAGCAGCCTGCCTCCTCTGTCCCCACAGACACACCTCAGCCCCGTCCCTCTGCCCTGGGACTCTGCTGATGATCTTCCTGCAAGATTCAACCACTGCTTGGAATAGGCCTGTACCACTTTCCAAATCAGCCAGAAATAGGAAATAATAATAATTTCACAGAATAAACAGATTAACATTTTAAGGTCTGCCTCATGCTATGCGTGCTACCCTGAGGTTAATTCCACCACTTTCCGAGTCTATTACTAAAAACAGTTTCTCATCAGGGAAGAGACTTATGCAGAGGAAAGAATCTCACATTTTATCCTCAAAATTTGGAAGTGAAAAGATCATTTAAAAATAAATATGAAGCAAACTGACTAATTTGAGCTTCTTTTCTCCCTGTACCAGCTAATAGAGAAAGTTAAAGTTAAAAATGAAAAAGGTCAGAACTTTTCTGAGTAAGAGCTCTGGGGTAAAAGCAGATCTCCACCCCTACTCCCAGTGAGAACATGAGGGGCCACTTCCAGCTTCCCACCACTACCTACAAAGACATAAAAGGAGGAAAATGCCTCACAGAAGGGCTGAAAGCCTCATATTGATGAGCAACCCCATCCATGGAGTTACCTACTTTAGATTCCAAAGGAAAACATCAGGAACAATTAAATCATTTTTGCTTCAAATGAGGGTGGGTTGTCTTCTCTCTCAGCTACAACCGAAAGCATATTAAGAAGCATATCGGGCAGCGCCTGTGGCTCAAGGAGTAGGGCGCCAGTCCCATATGCCGGAGGTGGCGGGTTCAAACCCAGCCCCGGACAAAAAAAAAAAAAGAAGCACATCAAAACTTCGGCTGTAGTAGTAAACCTAGGAACAGCCAAAACGTGCACTAACAGGCTAAAAACCCTGGTGCATCCATTCAATCTCCAGCAAGCACGTGAGTGCCTCCTGCTGCCAGGAGGACGGGTCCAGACGTCCCCTTCCACTCAGAACCTCCAGCCAGAGCTGACTGTGCTGCCAAGAGGAGCAAAAGGAAAGGAAAGGCTGGGACCACAGAGCCATCAAATTCTGGGTCACAGAAAAACAGCGTAAAAACAGGAAACTGTGGCTGGGCACCTGTAGCTCAGTGGTTAGGGTGCTGGCCACATGCACTGGAACTGGTGGATTTGAACCCAGCCAGGGCTGCTAAACAATAAAAAAAAAAAAAATAGCTGGGCGTTGTGGTGGGCACCTATAGTCCCAGCTACTAGGGAGGCAGAGGCAAGAGAATCACTTGATCCCAAGAGTTTGAGGTTGCTGTGAGCTATGATGCCATAGTACGCTACAGAGTGCAACAGAGTAAGACTGTCTCAATAAAAAAATAAAAATAAAAAAATAAAGAACAGGAAACTGCTCGTGACATGCTGAATGGAAAGGTTCATGACAAATCACTGCCACCTCCATAGCACATGGCCATGGAGGCGGCAGTGCAGAAGAGTGATTCACACACAAAGCCCAGCACCTGGGCTCCTGGTCTGGCCCCAGCTGATTCATCTACAAGAGTAGAATCTTAGCAATACCCTCCTCCCTCCAGGGTTTGTGGGGCACTGCCCAAGCCAGCCAACTTGCAGTTGACTTGGCAGGGCTGCCACCATGTGGGCTTCATAAACACCCTTATAACTAAATTCAATGTTTAACCTGTATTAGATCCCTTCTAGCAAAATGTATTATAAAATCCACAATGAACACAGAGCCACCCTAAGAAAAAAGGTAGTGGAGTAAAATCCTAAATTTAGCAACCCCTAGGTTTAGGGACAAGACAGGGTGACTGGAGGGAGGAGGAAGAGCCCACGGGAATCCACAGCAGAGCCAGGGGCACCCTGGCAGCTTGTGTGTGCAGGAGCAGGGTGAGGAGGCATTTCCCAAATACCCAGTCACTCACACGATTGGTACCTATAGCCTAAGGAGGTAGCAGCAGCTAGTGTTGCCTTTGTTATAAAATCTGTTTCAAAGCAAGCTGCAAGTAAACTTAGAAATTAACAATCATAAACTTTAATGCTCTCTTCCAAGTTGAAAAGGCAATTGCCTTCAACTTTAACACATCATTCCCAGTGAAGAGTATACACTAGCAATGGTGCGTTAGTGAAGACATCCAAAGTGTGACTTCTCGGTGTGTGAGAAATGACATCTTAGTGACACGTACAGACCATTTTCATGTCATATGTAAATATATTGTCTGCTCATGTCTTCTGCCCATTTACCTAGGATTTTGGTCTTTTTTTCCCCCCTCAACTTTAAAAATATTTATGATAGCTACAAAGACTTTCTCACAATTGATTTTTTTTTAACCTTTTAGTATTTATTTGGTCCTTGGTCAAAAATTTGTTTTCCAATATGTAAAGTTTTTCCATTTTTTCTTTTATTGCACTTAAATTTTGAGTAATACTTTTTTTTTGAATAATACTTTTAAAAAGCCTTTCCCAAGAAATAGCTTATATTCACTTATCTTTTCATCTAATATTGGAATAGGCTTGTTTTTTACACTGAACTCTGATCCATTTGGCATTTATCTTATATACGGTATAAAGTATAAGCCTAATGTCTTTTACAAAACAGTGTCCAATTGTTTCAACATTCATTTTTTAAAAGTCTGCCTTTGACCCATCAATCTGAGATATTTCTTCATGGTACGTTAGATCTCCACCTACATTTAGGCGTATTTTGGAACTTCCTATCCTGCTGGTCTACCTGGCTGTCCACGCACCACTCTCTCACTGTTCCACACAGAGGCTTTGTGGTTAGTAGGACCACTCTCCCTTCCTTAGCTCTTTCTCCCCCTAAGTTTTCTAGGTAGTCACGCTATTTCAATTTTAGAATCAACATGCCCAGCCCAAGAAAAAAAATTAAGTCTTGTTGCTTTTGTATTTTCATTGACATCACATTAAATTTATGAATTAACTTAGAATTGACATCTTAATGATGCCAAGATGTTTCAACCAAGAACAAGGCGATCCCTTTCCACCTGTTCAAGGCTCCTTTTGTGTCTTTCTAAGGTGTTTTAGTGTTTTCTTCATGTAGATTTTGAACATGTATTCTAAGGTACTTTGTCTCAACTGTTGCAATTGTTAATGGAGTTATTTCTTTCCTATCTTCTAACTAGCTGTTTTTTTGTATATGTGAATATTATTATTGACATTTGCATATTGATTTTTTATTTCTGCTACCTTTGTGAATTCTGTAATTATGCAAGTTGTTTTGGTCACTGACTCTCTGGGGCTGTACTATGCAATAGGGTGGCCACGGGCCTCGGTACTGGGCAGGACAGGAGTGGGACAGGACCACGCTACAGAGCCATCACTGGACAGGGCTGTTCTGGGGATCTCAGGGACATTGCTAAGAGGAACAGGCTTATTTCTTCTTTTCCACATTTTATGCCTTTGTTTTTTCTTTATCAGCCTGGCCAGGGAGTATATTAGTATTCCTTCTATTTATTGATAAAACCACACATCTGTGTTTGGTTCCTTCCTGCCTTCCCCCAAGCCCTGTCCTGAAGCACTCAAGTCCAGCACCTCCTCCATGCTTCTGTGAAGCACAAATGGCACGGAGGAGGCATACTAGAATCTTCAAAGTTCCTCCCGCCACATGCATTTTCAGTAGTATTTGACTTAACTTCTGGCATTCGTTTTGATTATGTTTAAGCACTTGTGTGCCTCCCACTGGAAAGACCCTAGCCTATCACAAATAGTGCTAAACACAGTTTGTAAAAGTAAGGCAGGCTAAATTTTTCTTAAGTTTCTGGGAAAAATCATTTTAATTAAAAATGATTGCATTTGTTGTTTTGACTAATTCTCAAGTCACTCATTATAAGGAGAATAAGAGAAAGGGGGGACAGCAAGACATGGAGGCCTGGGGCCCTCCCTACAGCTCCGAGTGGGGGTAGAAGTGGAGACCGGCATCTGGACAGTGAAGGTGTAGGTGTTCCAGTACCACATGTAGGTGCCTCCTGTCTCAGGTCAAGTGCTGAGGGTGGCTCTAGAGACCAGATGATAATGACGCTTCACAGGATAATAAGTTAATTAACAGACAATAGCTATACTTTATATACCAGTGTGAGGTTACAATGTTAGACACGACCACAACCCACACTAAACACAAGGGCTTTGTTAGATATCACAAGAGGGCTGTAAACTCAGCAGGCAACACAGCCAAGTAGAGAGAAGCCTATTTTTAAAAACCACCCATGGGATTTAATAAGCCGACTGCAGGATGCAATCCCACAAAAGGCAAAGAAAGGAATTAATACCGCTATAGAAAAGGGGAAAAAGGCAAACAGCTTTGAAAGTTTGAAATCCTATGGATAATACTTGAGAATCTAAGAATTTCGTTCCTGAGTTAAGAAGCAAACAATTCTAAAACATGAAATGACATCAGGGTAGCTTTTGTTCTCACAAAAGAATTTCTATACTAGATTGTTAATATGCCTTTACAGTTGTTTTTTCTGAACAGAACAAAGACAATATCACTAAAGAAACAAACTAAAAAAGCAAAGAAGCTAATTTCAGCCAAAATCCCTAGACATGGGCACACGCTAAAAAGGAAACTCGCCCAGTTCACAGGACCGGGCCGCAGTGGGTTTCCTGGCACTAGTTACTCTACAAATGGGTGGGCCGCATTGTAGGTCCCCTGTCTTCCCACAACCCCAATTATCTTTTCATTAACGAAGCTAGTGCTTGGAATTATCTACATACTCAGAAATTAAACTGACTAAGATGTATCTGTATGAAGCAAATTTAATAAAGGGCATAAAAACAATGCAATGTTAAAATACTTACATTTTTACAGTGTTCAAAATAATTTGCTATTTCCTTAGGGCTAACCTTTATGAGTTGTCTCATTTAAAATATATTCAATTCATTGTGATCTGTAAAGTACTAGAGCTGAAAAGGAACAGACGGGGACCAATCAGGAGCAGCTGAAGGAAACGGAAATGTCAGGCCTTCCTTCTCTTTTATCATACTTACGGGCCAAAATGAAAACAAAGCTTCTCTAGAGAATCATAAATTACACAGTCAGATATTAAAATACAAAAGATCTATGATGCATGTGAAACAGAAATCCCTTAGGAAGTGAAGCCACACCTCACGTGCCATCACTTCATCTCCACGCTAACCCCGCTGTCCAACTCTATGCTCAGAATCTGAGTGCTTCATGTGGGAGTATTACCCCCAGGGAAAACATGCAGGCTTGCATTAATTTCATAAAAATGTAGACCTGTTGTAGCCAGCCGTCATCCCAAAAAGACTTCCAAGAACATGTACGGAGCTGTGGCCCTGTGCAAGGTCTCCCAGGGAGGCTGTGGGGGTGAGAGAGCTCACCAGGATGGCAGGTGGCATCTGCAGCCCTATGGGCCCCCCACTGGCTACCAGGCCAAGTCCCTAATCCCCAGAATCCCGCTTGCCTCTCCTGCTACTTCCCTGCATCAAGCCTATTGCAGTGACCTCTTACAATACCGCATCTGTCTGATGTGGGCAAAACAGAACGAAACTCTGCTAGAGATAATTACTAGCAATTATAGCAGGAGTTTTGCACAGGGGTGTCCAATCTTTTTTCTTTTTAGCCACACACTGGAAGACTAAGTTGTCTTGGGTCACACATTAAATACACAAACACTAATGAAAGATGATGGGCAAAAGAAAAGGTCCATGCATATTTTTCTCAATATCTGACACCACGGATAAGCAAAACAGTCCTCAAACAATCTCTTGAATCTCGGCTGAACATGCTGTCTTTGTGAAACACCTCCAGTTCTGGCCCGTCCCCTACTCCTTGCATCTCCAGGCTTCAGTGAGGCCTGCCCTCACCCTGACCCCCCACTGCGTCTCCACTGACCTGGCTCTTCCCTCTTCTTTCTTTCTTTTTTTTTTTTTTTTTATTAAATCATAAGTGTATACAATGATATGATTATGGGGCATCATACACTCACTTCATAAACCATTTGACACATTTTTATCCCAGTGGTTAACATAGCCTTTCCGGCGTTATCTCAGTTACTGTGCCAAAACATTTATATTCTACATTTACCAAGTTTCGCAAATACCCCTGTAATATGCACCACAGGTGTGATCCCACCGATTCCCCTCCCTCTACCCACCGCCCCCTTTCCCACTTCCCCCTATTGTTAAGTTGTAGTTGGGTTATAGCTTTCATGTGAGAGTCCCAAATTAGTTTCATAGTAGGGCTGTGTACATTGGATATTTTTTCTTCCATTCTTGGGATACTTTACTAAGAAGAATATGTTCCAGCTCCATCCATGTAAACATGAAAGAGGTAAAGTCTCCATCTTTCTTTAAGGCTGCATAGTATTCCATGGTATACATATACCACAATTTATTAATCCATTCGTGGATCGATGGGCACTTCGGCTTTTTCCATGACTTAGCAATTATGAATTGGGCTGCAATAAACATTCTGGTACAAATATCTTTGTTATGTTGTGATTTTTGGTCTTCTGGGTATATGCCCAGCAGAGGAATTACAGGATTGAATGGCAGATCTATTTTTAGATCTCTGAGTGTTCTCCATATATCCCTCCAAAAGGAATGTATTAATTTGCATTCCCACCAGCAGTGCAGAAGTGTTCCCTTTTCTCCGCATCCACGCCAACATCTCTGGTCTTCCCTCTTCTTTCTTGGAATTAACTCCATCTGGGGTCCCCATGACACGAGTGCAGTGAGCAATGGCCTCTCTCCTCAGACCCTGTTCCATTATGGGCTCCACTGCACAGGGTGACTCCTGGGTCTAAGCTTGCAACACCTGCATGGCACCAAACTCCCAGAGAAGTGACTATTGTGCATATAAATGGATCCCGTTAAACCCAAGCTAACCACATCCCTAAAACAACTTCTCAGCCACATCTCAAAGAGACCAAAGGCCACCTGAGGCCACCAGGCACAAGGAAATAGGTGAGGGCAGAAATCCAAGTGGAAAGAGATGGTGACAGTCCTGACTGACTAAAGTGAACATCTGTCTGATGCTTTCCTCATGGGGTTGGTGTGGGGTATGGGCTGAAGGATGTGGGAGGAAAGCCTGAGGGGACCTGCCCTTGTCATGGCCTGGTCTCAGGGCACACACGTAGACACAGCAGTCTCTGCGATGCTGTCCTGGGTCAGGGCTGGCATCAGAGGAAACTTTCTCCCCTTTCCACACCATCCTCTGTGCTCGGCCCACACTCAGGGCTGGGGCCTATGCTCCACTCCCTGGAAGACTCGGTGTCTACACACGTTATTTGGGATTCTGTAGAAGGAGCTCTGTCTCTTCTCCGTTATTTTTCAGTCACTTGTTCATGTCCATGTGGACTTGTGGATGTTTATTTTACACTCTGGGCTGTAATCCAATACTATTATACTTTATCTTGTTGCT
The DNA here is from genome assembly GCF_027406575.1 of Nycticebus coucang. NCBI lineage: Eukaryota > Metazoa > Chordata > Mammalia > Primates > Lorisidae > Nycticebus > Nycticebus coucang. Next base: position 1,539,766 of record NC_069795.1, read on the forward strand.
GGAACTGTTCCAGTGTCGGTCACTAGGAGCCCTTTCAGTTGGCTCCTGGGTCCCTCCGGGCAGGTCGGATAGTTACATTTTGTTTCTTAGCACTCCCTGGCACTGGCGGGTGCTTGGGCTCATCTTGGGTATCTCCTACCCAGTCCTAGAATCAGCCTCTTCTCCAGTCCCTCTGGCTCTTTATTTCCTGTGTGCTCTGTTATGGAACACATTACATGTATGAAGAACACACTTGTGGGACACAGCTAGCTTTGCTACCTTGAATCCATCCCCTTCCTTCTGGAAACAGCACCCCAAATATGCTGAGGATATGGCCTTTCCCTCTGGACATGACATGGCAGGGCTAGCTACAGAGGGCGGGGTAAGGATGAAGCCAGAACTACCTGCACTATTTTTCAAAAAAATTAAAAATTATTTAAAACCTCGTGTTGATAACAAGTAGACACCAAATCAAAGTAAGGAAGATAATACTAAAGACTCTGATGTAAAATAAAAATGAACACAAAACATGCTCACTTTAAAATAAGCCATGTCTGGCAAAAACATGGTACTACTGACCACACGGGTCCTCCCCACATCCCTCCATCTCTCCCACTTACCCATCAGCAAGGCTGGTTTGCTAACACACCTGGCACCCCCAAAATCCCAATGTTTGTGTATGAGTACACACTATCTGGAAAATTTCACACACTTTCAGCATGGGAAGAAAAAGTTTAAAGCTCTAAAGATGGTGAAGTTCATCACAATTTCCAAAAGCAGAAGGATGAGAGATGAGAAATATGGCGTCCCACAAACGCCAGCGCGCACTCTCCACGTTACACACTTAAAGGAAAAGTAATCAAAACGCCAAGGTTTTCGAAACAAAATCTCCGTGCATGTACTCTGGAAGGCCAGGTTTGCAGGTGATCCCCAGGACCGCGTTCCGGCCCTATGAGGCCACATCCACGAGCCGAGCCGGGAATCCAGGGCGCGGGAAGAGGGCGCGCGGCAGGCACGCCAGGCGCCGGCCCGACCGTTAACAGTCGCAGCCAGTGGGCAGCTGCCTCATCCTCGCTGGACGCGACCCCAAGTGGATCCCGAGCTGACCCTACAGAACAGACGCTCCAGGCAGTAGCTGTGACCGCCACTCTGGTGAGGGGACGCGCCCGAGCGCACGCCATGGCGGCCAGGCCCGCACTGGCGCTGCTGCTGCTGGCCCTGCTCCTGCAGACCAGCGCGGAGCCCGAGGCTACTGCGCCCACCCCGACCGCGACCCCGGGCGGCAACTCGTCAGCGAGCCCGGCCCTGCCCCGCAACGAGCTCCACGCCCGTGGCCCGCGCCCCACACCCGGCCCACTGGCCCTGTTGGCCGCGCTGGCCCTGCGGCCCGTCCTCGGGTAGGGGTGCTGCACCGGCCTGGCCTCCCCAGCGTGGCAACACGGCGCCTGCGGCAGCCACCTCCACTCCTTGACCTCACTGACAGAATTGGGTCCAGAAAACAAGAATCCCACCAGGACCGAGCTGGAGCATCAGACACCAAGGTCACACCTCCTGGGATTCCACGCACAGACTCGAAGCAGATGGACACTCTACCGAGTTAAAGACGGGGTTAGGAACTGGGGTACCCACCACTACCTTGGGAATCAAACGAAGATATTTTACCTTTATTTTGCTTCATTAAATTTATAAAGTCAAAAATGACCGCATAGCTTGTGAAGCCTGTTTCTCAGGGGAGTGGGCACAGGCTGTGCTTCCGCAGACTCTCCAGGTCCCCACTGGCAGCTGCTGTAGACGTCTCTTGGGAACCCACAGCCCCTCAGGGTCTTTGGATAGAGCAGACGCTGCAAGAGACTGGAGGACAGTAACTGCCAGGGGCCACCCCCAAACCCCAGCTGCCAGTCTGTGTAGCCCGCCCACTCCTCTCTCTCTTACACCGCCCTGCTCAGCAGAACCTCACAGCTGCCATTTCCATCTGACCTATAACCTTACATGACCTCAAATTCCTGCTTTTTACACTTCTGTATATACTGAATAATTTTTACAAGTTAAAGGTGATCTTTAAAATAATGTATCTTAAAATCTCTGACATGAGAAAGTATTTGGAAAGGGAAGACCAGAAGCTGCATTAAGTTCACACAAATTTCATACCATTTTTCTACATGTGTTTTTATCTTTACACGTCCACATTTGGACAATTTCTTATATAACTAAATATTTTTAGATAGAACCTGAGACTAACCTCAGACAGTTTCCAGAAGGTAAACCTGACATCACCCCTGAGGTACAGAACCTCACCCCCACCCCCCAGTGCTGGTCCATGAAGCGTCCAGTAGGGCTTCAGGCCTAGTCTAGAGGGTGTTCCAGAACCACTAGACCAGGCTGATCTCAAGAACAATGTATATGAACAACACTTCTCATGGTGGTTACTATGCATGTCTTAGACTACACATTGCGTTTCATGATTATGCTTTAAATAATGCAAAATGATACATCAGCACTATTTTGTATTGAACAAACAGTACATTAATTTGTAAAAGGCCCACAGAGCAATCTCAAATTTAAAAAATCCTAATTCAACTGTTAGGTTTACACTACACATTAAAGGATCATCAATTATAGCTTTGGTATAAAATAAGGAAAATGCTGCTCTCCCATGGGAAATGACACTCCTTGGCCACCTCTCTCAAGGTGTAATGTTAGATGGATACCCGAAACCCTGAGGGAAGACATGGATGAGCTCCCTGTTAGGTTATGATTCGAATAAGGCTTAATGTCAATCACAAGCATCTATCAATTTCCTCTCTGGAGCTTCCACCTGCTGGTAAAACTGCCTGGGGCATCTTTTGCTGGGGTTAAACCACATGCCCCTATATGGGGGTCATTTCTGTTTCAGACAGAATGGACTCTGTCTGGCCTATAAACCTAAAATACTAAGAATAACCCAACCTCATCTCCCAATTCCAAGGCAAAGCCAGTGAGCTCAGAGCGAGGAAAAGCTCTGCCATTTGCCCAGTCTACACAGAGAAGTCTTGCCCTGGAGGAGACAAGAGGAGCACACAGAAGATCAAAGGCACAAGTAAGTGCTCTGAAGAGGCTAACAGGGTGTGACAAAACAACAAGAGCAGCCACAAATGCACACCCCACACTGCCATTAACACCTGGCCTTATCATTTAATCCTCATGGGAATGAGGCAGGTATGAGTATTCCCATTTTGCAGATAGAGAAATAAAGGCCCAGCAGGGTAAGTAATGTGCCGAGATCACACAGCTAGGAAGAGGCAGGGGGTTGAGAGATGCTTCAAACCCCGCAGCCTGGCTCCAGAGACCAGGCACACCACCATATCCTTGAACATCTAGAGCACACCCATGCAAACAGGGTGTCAGGAAGTGCTGGGGCAGAGCAGTCACCTGGTGAGCAGAGGCAGAAAGGGCCCCTGGCAGAGGAGGAGCTCACAGAGAAAGACAAGAGAGGGGAGTGAGAGAAGCATGAGCAAGAAGCTTCCAGGGAGCCGTGGGCAGCACCTGGACAGTCAGTGGTCTGAGGGAGGTGCAGAAGCATGGGTGCTGGGTCAAGTCTGGCTCCAGGCTAAACAGTTTTCCTCTAGATGCCAAGGCAAGTTCTGAGGTCTGTAGGCACAGGGAGAAGAGCGACCTCTGGTGCCCCGTGGGAGGCACGGAGAGAATGAGGGAAGGCCTGCGGAGGCTTTCACAGAGGCCAGAGGAGAGATGACAGTGGCTTGCCAGGCAACAGGGAGCATCCGAGACCTGAGTGGGGGTGAATGCAGGGACATGAGGCGCAATGTGTGCTCAGGGACTGGATGTGACAGTGAATGCTGGGACAACCGCCAGGTTTCCAGCAACTTGGTGGGTGTTGGTGACGCTCACTGTGAAGAGGAAGGATAGAAAATTTAGGGAAATAAAATGCTACTTTCAGATGCTCAGTTTGCAACACCTGTGAGGCACCTGCCTGGAGTTGTGGTCTGTGCAGTTGCCTACCAGGCTGGTGGCATGGGGAAAGGGGGGTGGGCATGGAGGAGAACAAAGCAAGTGGCTCCACCCAACTGCCCCACCCCTGCCTGCCCCTCAAGCGCCTCCAGATCAGCTGCCCAGACCCTTGGCCATCTGCCCTCCTTGCTTTGTGCAGCCAAAGGCACCATTTTCCCTCCTGCTACACAGCCCAGGACCTAGGCATCGTGTACAACTCCCTACATCTGGAGCCCCTGCCCACCTGCGTAACATACAGGCCCTGTGGACTTCCTGCCAGTTCATAAGCCCCAAGGTCCCTCTGGGCCCTCAGGGCACCAGCTCCAGCAAAGCTCTAAAACTTAGCTTTCTGGCATTTGCTCTTTTGTTCTCCACTACCAAAGAACTGTGTGTGACCACGTAACAGTAACAGTGGGAAGTGCTCTTTAAAGAACTAAAATTGCCCATCTCCTTGCTCTTACCTGAAGGGCAGTGCCTGGGGGGCAAGGAAACATGCCTCTGCATCTACTCCCCACAGAAAACACTGGAAAAAGAAACAGAACCTGAAAAGAAAACTCTTTAGGAACATCTGAAAAGAGGAGACAGTTTCCCCCAAATCCCAAACCAGCTTCCCCAGAAGCTCCCTACTCTCCCGAAAGCTCTCTGGGTGCCCTTGCCTCGGGTCAGTGTGATTGCCCCTGGGATGACCACAAAGGCCTCAAGGAACTGAGTCACCAGAGCTCCTTCCAGAGGGATGGATGGCAGGAGCAATTCCAGGAACAAAGACTAGTGACTCTGGGACAGGCAGACAGTGGGAGATGTAGGGGCAGGCTGTCACTGCCTCTGGGCGGTGCACAGCCCCAACTGCAGGGAGACAGGCAGATGCCGACACACCCACAGAGACTGACCTGCTTCCAGACTTAGGCTGATGTGAGACACGGACAACCCTTCCTCAGTAGAGCGGTGCTTGTCCAATGCCCCTCCTGCTCCCCATGGAGAGAATCGAGCCAACTTGCTCTTCCCTGCAGAAGTAGGGACGGTCCCTTTAGTTCCTGGGCTCAACCTACACAGGCGAACCAGCTTGGCTCTTGTTACAGAGAAAGGGCCTGTCCACTGCCATGCTCATCACTGGGCAGGAAGTCCTCCTGATATGGGATAAAGGATTACCAAGCCCACCTGGCCACAGACCACTCACGCAGAGCCTGATCACAGTGTACATGGCTCTTTCAACTGGTCCAGAACTTGAAGTAGTAAAGAATCCCAATGCCCCACTGTGTAAGTCCAGGTACCAGGACTCACAGCTTAGGGCTCCCGGCTGTTCTGACTGAGAGCTCGTGACAGAGCAAAGACCCTCACCCAGACACCCAGGTAACCACTTTTCCAGCCAATGAGAAGGATGCTTTAGGTTTCCTAGACTGCTGCTCCCCTGCCTCTCTGCAGGAACTCCTCCCAGTGAGCTGAGGAGACAAACACCAGCACGTAGGTCCCACAGTGGGACAGAGAAGCAGAAAGACGGACGCATCCACAAACACTGGTGGCAGACAGAGACCGCTGTCCCAGCCCAGGCTGCTCATGTCTCAGGACACGGGCCCATGAGGATGGAAGCCCACACTGCCACACCAGCTCTGCCCATCTCTGGCCAAGGGGGACACCCAGCAGTGTGAGTTATAGTCAGCCCTGCCACAAGAGCCAGAGCCACAGAAAGCAGAGCCACCTGTGCCTCCACAAGCCTTGTGGACCTCACAGGGCTGAAGACACTGGTGCAAAACAACAAAGAGGCCATCTCAGGCACCCCCAAAACAGGGTGCCGCCTCTCCAAGGAAACAGCGTGTGAGCTGCAACCCTCCGCACAGAAAGAGCAGCAGACACATTGCAGCAAGCCAGGGACCCAAACAGGCCAGGGTTAGGACCTGAACTTTCTTTGAAGGAAAGGACTGCCTCCTGAGTGACGGGAGTCCCTCAGGGGTCAGCTAGGATTCGCACCCTGGCGACCATATGAAGAATGGACTGCAGGGGCAATTTTGGACCCAGGAGGACCACACTACTATGGCATGGACTGGGACACCAAAGGGGACAGATAGAAGAGACCTAGGGGAAGAGCTAACAGGCCTTGCCAAGATAGTGAGTGCAGGGTGAGAGAGAGAGAAGAGAAAGACCACCAGGCTGGGCCTAAGCCAGCATCCTCTATGGGGAGCAGGAGAGGCAGGCAGCCGGGAAAGGACCCAGAACTAAGGCAGGTCCACACTACAAAAAGCCAGGGGCTCAGGGTAGAGGGTGAGGCACCAATACATGGAACAGGAGAGCTAGCTGGCCTTCAGCTGGGCTCACAGGGCTCCTGGTGAAAGTCTGGGGCTGGGGCATGCAGAGAGACCAAGCCCAGTCCATCCATCCTACTGATACCCCAAATAAGACAGGGCAAAACACTGGCACTGACCTTGACAAGAGACAGGCCACTAGTGATTTGGAAGAGCCACTCCAGGGGGCTGCTGAGGCCAAAACCTGAGCAGACAGGCTGAAGAGGAATGAGCAGGAAGTCCCGCCCCTCTGCTCCGAGTCCTGGTCTTCATCTGCCCTCCTCCATCACAGCTGCCATCTGGCATCTGTCCACATGACTATGTGACACACACATGGCTGCATCACTAGCCACTTCCATGACAGCAAGGACTCCGTCTCACTGGCTCTTTTCTCTATCCCCACATGGTGCAGGGAGCACTCAGGAGAGATGGGCTGGAGGGAGGACAGCAGGGGCGAGCCATGTGCACACACACCCGCAGGGGCAGCTGCCTGAGGGCACACGGAGGGAGCTCACACACATACAGGGCTGCAGCAGGGCCCGTAAGCCGGACCACAGAAACTGTTGGGAGCACAGACAAAAACCAACCACATCTGGATCTGCTTCCATGCAGAGGGCGTCTGCATCTGGTGGCACACCCAGTAACACGTGGAGGTAGCTGACAGTGGTGGCGGTGGTGGCAAAACATCTAAAACGCACCCCCCAAATCTGTAATTCAGAAGCATCCTAAAGAATTAATTTAAAAAATACTCAAAAGTTTAAATAGAAGATTTTCCAGTATAAAGGCAATTTTAGACAACAAACTTGTATTGGGTCCACAATGAGCTCATGGCACTCAGGAAGCACTCCACAGCTCAACAATAAGGCCCTGACAGAAGCTGCCAGCGACAGATCTTTAACGAAGCTCAAAACACATGTTAAGCCTGGTGCTTTAACAACTGCTGCTGCAAAGAATACTTCTGGATGTTTCTGGACAAATACTTCCCCAAAGAGCCTCACTTAGTAAACCCAGAATTGCCCAAAAAACATCTTATGAAAGCATTACATTTAACATTAAAATCAAGAAATCACTTTTTAATTCCGTGAATAAAAGATATACAAATATGTACAGCCACACAAATACCAGCTGAATCACAAGTTGAGAATAACCTTAATCAATGACTAACAGATCATGAGAAAAACAAAGTGATATAAGGCAAGTTATTTCATTCAATTTTATGAAACACTTTCTGAGCGCCCACTACGTGCTAAATACAGCTGTGGTCCCAACCACTGGTCTGCCGGGAAACCAGGCTGCACGGCAGGAAGTGAGGGCAGAGCAAGCAAGGCCCATCTGCATTTACAGCCCCTCCCCAGGAGCTCCTCCTGCCACATCAGCAGCAGCATTACATTCTCACAGGGCACAAACCCTACTGGAAACTGCACGTTCGAGGGATCTAGGCTGCACCGGCCTTAGGAGAGTCTAATACCCCCCTACCCTGAGAGAAAACAGTCTTCCATGAAACCAGTCCCTAGTGCCAAAAAGGTTGGGGACTGCAGCTGTACAGGTCATAAGGCCCAATCCTCATGTGCTTAAAAGGGCAAGTAAGAGACATATGCTCAAAGTTAAAAAACAAAGTCATTAAGTTCTAGGATGTCCTTGAAAAATCCAGGAGGGGCCCCTGCCCTGAAGCATCAGCCTCCAGGTCCCCTTTGCCAGAGATTCCCAGGGCTGGTGAGGTGCCTCTTCCAGCCCGTGCTCCACAACAAGTGCAGAGTGAGGGACGAGCACCAGGAAGATGTGGTGGTGAGGCGGCCAGGCAGCAGACAGGCAGATATCAGAGATGGCTGCCCCTTGGTCGCAGCAGCAGATTCATGGCTTTCCAACACCCCAAACCTTCACTACAGACAGGGTAAGACCTAGCTCCAGAACCAAAGAATGAAAGGCAAGAAGTGGCAGAAAAACCCCAAGTCAGAACAGCCACAGTGTGGCCCAGGGGGCTCATACCCACAGAATGTCTGGTCCTCTCCTACACCAGGGACGTCAGGCAAAGGCTTCTGGAACCCGGCCAATGACAGCATAACCAGACCTGAAGAGCCAAGCCTGGAGTGTGAAGCGACCCCAGTCTCAGAGGCACCTTGGGAGCTGGAGAGGAAGCCAAAGCAGAGCCCAGCCACTGCCAGGGCTGACTTCAGACTGCTGAGGACCAGCAAAGAGGGTGAGGCCAGTCGGCACAGGCAGTGGCCATGCTGCTTCCTTCCTGCGGTACTGCTTATTTTAGAGCCCTGATTTCCTGGTTTTCACTGTGCTTATTGTGTGACTATTTGGGGGCGGGTAGGGGGTGGGGGACGTGATCTGAGACTCATCAGAAGGGTTTCGGGGGCCAAGTAACAGATCACCCTCTTGGCTGTACAAAGGAGACTAGATATTCATGACCTCAGGAAGCAAGATGTCATAGTAGTAGTTTTGACATCTTTAAGACCTAGGCTCCAACTTCTAGAATAAGAAGTAAAGAAATCAAAAATGTTTGATGACAAGGCTGGCCTAGGTGGCCCGTGCCTATAATTCTAGCACCCAGGGAGGCTGAGGCAGGAGGATCACTTGAGGCCAGGAGTTCAAAACCAGCCCATGCAAGAGTGAGACCCCATCTCCACTATAAATAGAGAAATCAGCCAGGTGTGGTGGTGGGGCACTTCATAGTCTCAGCTACTCAAGAGGCTGAGGCAGGAAGAGCGCCTGAGCCTGACAGTTTGAGGTTACTATGAGCTAGGCTTATATCACTGCAGTCAGGGCAATAGAGCGAGACCTATCTCACATAAAAAGAAAAAAAAAGCATGATGATGAATCACTCCTATTTATAGGAATAGAGGCTTTCTTTATTCAAACAATTTTTAAAGTATTCAAGTAAATGGTTAGATTTACACTATAAAGAGTGTCATTGATTCTACCTTGTTAGCTCTGCGTTTCGGTATAATCCCTAATTTTATTTGTTACTTCAATATTTATAGAAAGATGTTTTGTTTGTCCTGTCATGATACTTATTAGTATCAGTCTCATCAGCTGATTTGTGAATTTAAGTACCAACACATAAAATGTATCCGTCTTTTAAATCCAGTAAGAGAAAACGATAGAGAAAACACTTTTAAGGAGAGCTCTGAGTTCTAGACATAAAGGTAGCCTACAAGGTTGCAACCTTCTGAAGAAGTCTTGACCCCCATAAGTGTTCCATGACAAAGCTTAAATTCCAAGATACAGCCACAAAAAAATAGGTAATATAAATTGCCACAAAAATGATTCTTTTATGTTCATTTTTACCATCTCTGTCATCGACTAGCTGCAGTGTGGTAAAGAGGACAGAGGAGCCGTCAGTAAGCCACCAGGTAAACAAAAGCACTGCAGGTTTTCTCCCTCTGGCCTCAACAGAAACCCCAGCTGGTGAAGGCTGCCCTGCGACATCAGGATGAGAGTGGAATATGCTGCTGGCAGGGAGCTCGGTGGGCCCAGGTTGCCAACAGACATGCCAGGCCAGGGCCACTCCAGGCTGCGCCTCCACACACATGCTGCTCCTCAGCACCCTCCTCTAGGAGAGGAGACAAGGTCTCTAGGATCTTTTACATTGCTCCAAATAAATAAAATGATGTTCTCTTATTAAAATAAAATACTGATTTTTAAATTAAAAATGAATTAACTTTGCAAAAGATTAATGAAGCAGAAATCCAAATCAGTTTAGCAGGAAGATGAGCAGATGGACTTCTGAGGCCCACTGGCCTGCACCCAAATTCCCAGCTAGCCCCAGCGATGGTTCAACTCCATCCGGGTCTTCTAGCTCCTTCTTCCTCAGGAAAACCCACCACTTCCCTGGACTGTGGCCCACAGCACAATGGAGAGCTCTACTCCACAGGAGGCCAGAGCACACAAAAAACTGCCCAATGGCGCATTAGGAGCTGACGACTAGGCTTTTGGCCTGGGTGCCACCAGGCTGCCGGGAGACACAGCCGCCCAGTGAAGCTGTGAACAGTGCCCACATTCCTCCCTCTGAGCTACAGACAGCCCTTGCTGGCTGGCAGAAAGCAAGGTCTCACAGCAGAAACTGGGAGCTCTTGCACCGCCCTTCTGTGTTAGGACAGCTCGGGCACCACCAACCGTCATCTACCGGATGTTCCCAATCACTGTACTGTTGCAGCCCTTCAAATGCAGACCTTTCCTAACATAAAAATCACCAGAGCCAAGTCCTTTGTCTTTTCATCATAAGAACTTAGTAAAAATGAAAATAATTATGTAAGTAAAGCTAAACGTCAATTAGTATCAAAGCAGGGATTTCAAAACTGGAGCAGTGGAAGAAATTGGATTGATTTAGGGTTGATTTAAAATAATACCAGGGGCAAAAATGAGTGGATGTCTGATTAAGGAGGAAATTGGCAAGGACAGTCAAATAGGAAAATCATGTGACTTAAAGGTACATTAGAGCACATGCTCCGTGAAGAAAGATGCTGAGTTAATTTCATTCACTGCTATACTTTTGGCATCCAAAGTGCTTGGCACACAGTAGGTGCTCAAAAAAATACTTGTTCAATGACTGCACGAATAAATGAACTTTAAAAGGTCCAGCTAAACCTAGAGAGGATGAAGAGCTACGTGAATGTAGCCAGCACCTCACGCGTAAGGAAAGTTGTAATCACAGAACCTACATCGTTTTTCTAATAAAGCCAGTGCCACAAGGGTAAGTAGGGGTCAGATGATCAACTTTTCAACGAAAATCACCACAAACCCTGCATTTTACTGTATATAAATGAGGTGGCCAAGGCAGTTCTTAAGGAGAAAATGTAAAGGTGTAAGTACACAGAAGCAAAAACAAAGATGCTTTAAAAATAAATGTCAAGTGAGAACACCACAGTGACAGAGATTAGAACAGGGGCCACCCAGCATTGGGGTGGGGTGCTGACCTGACAGGCACAAGGAAGCCGTGAGCTGACCTTAGGATGGCCATGTGGGTGCACACAGCATGAATCAGGTCATCAGGCTGCAAACTCAGACCCCAGGGGTACACTTGCTCCCACTCATGGGAGACGAGTGTCGCATTTTTAGGAATTTTGTGAACCAGCTGACAGCTTACTAGTGTCTTGCAATAGGCCACTGCAGGAATATTTATACCACAGAAATTGGCAAACACTACAAATCAGCTTTTTCCACCCCCTCCCAGGTGGTAAACATTTATACCACTGTATCTATCTTCCAATATGTAAACTATACCTCAAAGAAACAAAAAGCTGGGGGGTGGGAAAGGACTCATTTTGAAAAAGAAGAAGGTATTAAATAGCAAATTTATTTTGCAGTGTGTTAAAAGGATTTTCCTCAGAACGCAAGAATGTTTAACATCAGGAAATCTATTAATAACAATTTGCTATATTGATAGATAGGAGGGAGAACCCATCTGATCATCTCAATAGATGCAGAAAAAGCCTGCATAAAATCCCACTGCTATTCATGAGGATTATTTTAAAAAGACTGTCAACCAAGGAAGAGAAGGTAACATGCTAAACTAGATGAAAGCATGTGTGAACACTGCAGTAACACCACACGTGATGGAAGGCTAGACGTGTTCTCGTCAGTCAGAACAAGAGAAGCCTGCCAGTCATGGCTACTACCAAACGCTACATTCAGCCCAGTGCCAAAAGGTCTAGGAAATTAATGAAGGGAAAAGTACAAAGATTAGAAAGGAAGAGGCACGTTTGCAGGAGGATCCTCTATCTAGAAAACATGAGACCTCCAGGACAAGCTGTGGACACGATCAGCAGACAAAATCAATAGATTTCCTGCATAGCAGTAACACTCAGTTAGAAAGGTAACTGAAGAAGGCCCTCAGCATGTGACAAAGATTGGCCAGGGATCAGAAATCACTCTATGAAACAGCTGGCCTAAGGCAAAGATAAATTTCATACAGATCAACACACTAAACGTGAAAAAGAAAATATGAGGATACCCAGAAGACCAAAAATCACAACATAACAAAGATATTTGTACCAGAATGTTTATTGCAGCCCAATTCATAATAGCTAAGTCATGGAAAAAGCCCAAGTGCCCATCGATCCACGAATGGATTAAATTGTGGTATATGTATACCATGGAATACTATGCAGCCTTAAAGAAAGATGGAGACTTTACCTCTTTCATGTTTACATGGATGGAGCTGGAACATATTCTTCTTAGTAAAGTATCCTAAGAATGGAAGAAAAAGTACCCAATGTACACAGCCCTACTATGAAACTAATTTGGGACTCTCACATGAAAGCTATAACCCAGCTACAACTTAACAATAGGGGGAAGTGGGAAAGGGGGGGCGGTGGGTAGAGGGAGGGGGATCGGTGGGATCACACCTGTGGTGCATCTTACAGGGGTATTTGCGAAACTTGGTAAATGTAGAATGTAAATGTTTTGGCACAGTAACTGAGATAACGCCAGAAAGGCTGTGTTAACCACTGTGATAAAAATGTGTCAAATGGTTTATGAAGCGAGTGTATGATGCCCCATGATCATATCAATGTATACAGTTATGATTTAAAAAAAAAAAAAGAGGATTGAGGTAGGAAACAATGTTTTTAGAGGGGACTAAAAACTCAACAGGCACAAAGAAAAAAACTGACAAATTTCTATGTAGAAATTTAAAACTTCTTTTTTAGGGAAAAATACCAACCAAATCCACAGATAAACTAGGTAAACACTGCGCTGTGGGAAGGCGAGGCAGGGGCTCCTCCTACCTCACAGGTCTCTTGCCACCTTCTGTCGTTTTTCAACTTCTTCTTATTTTCAAATTTTAGACTTAGAAAAACAGTACAGAAAGTTCCCATACATTCTTCCTTCCCTTCTCCTAAAATCATGGATGTTGTAAGACATGAGTATTAGAAGAAGCTGGAAGAAGGGCCCATCAAAACCAGGAAATAAACACCAGTATAAAAAACCTTGTCTGAATTCCAGCAGTTTTCCCACAAACATCTCTGTCCTGCTCCAGGATCCCACCCAGAACCCCAGGCCACATCCAGGCGTCTGCTCCTTCGTCTTCTCCACTCAGACTGAGCCTCAGTCTTCCTCTCGTTTTTTCATGACCTGGACGCTTTTGAAGAGCAATGAGCACTATTTTTTTTTTTTTTTGGAGACACAGTCTCATTGTGTAGCCCTGGGTAGAGTGCCGTGGCATCATAGCTCACAGCAACCTCCAACTCTTGGGCTCACGCGATTCTCTTGTCTCAGCTTCCCAAGTAGATGGAACTACAGGCGCCCGAAACAACGCCCGGCTATTTTTTGTTGTTGTAGTTGTCATTGTCGGTTAGCTGGCCTGGGCCAGGTTTGAACCCGCCAGCCCCACTGCATGTGGCTGGCGCTGCAACCACTGTGCTATGGGCACCAATCCAGCACTGAGCACTTTTTAGGGTGCTCCTCTCCTGGTATGTGCTGTGTGTCCTCATGACCAGATGGGGATTGTATGTTTGAGGCAGGAGCACTGAGGGCGTGCCCAGGGCACACCAGGAGCACAGAAGGCAACTTCGCCCACAGCACCTGGATCACCTGACGGTGGTATACGCTGTTTTTCTCCACTCTTAAGTTACCATTTTTCCCTTTTTAATAAATAACCTGGGGAAGAGATACTTTGAAACTAGGCAAATATCCTGTTTCTCTTCAAACCTTCTCCCACTGATCTTAGCAGCCATTTGTGAAGCTCACCTGAAGTAACTATTCTATTTCCACAGTGTTTGCCTGAAGTTGTTTCTGAGGGGAAGTGCTGATTCCACTGTGTCACACACCCACACCGCCACTTCTCCTCTCCCTGCTGACCCTGCTAGGGCCATTGGCACTCCCTCAGGTTTGCTCCTGTGCCCTGGCAACGTGCCCCACTCTTTCTGAGCACGGCCCTACTTCCCAGCACCACCAGGGGCTGCAGCCTCACCTTCTCCAAGGAGCCTGCTGGTTTTTCTTTGCCAATGACATTCAAGTGTGCTCAGTCGCTGTAGGGCACTGCCTCCAGCTGTCCTAACGATGGAATGAGGAGACACGCCCGGCACACACTGCCCCATGCACAGGACGTACACACCTACTTTTACTCCTGTGCTTGTTTCACATGCACATGTTGAAGACCACGGGGTCCCGCTGGTACCAGATTCCAACCCAACACCAGGGCTCCCAACTGCCCTCCTTCCCTCACCTGTATTTTCTCTGGACAGAGTATTCCGGCTATCACTGTCCACCGTGAACCTTATGCACACACAAGGCATTTCCCCACTGCAAACCTTAACCCTGCAAGCACAGGATTGGGTAGTCCTTTCTGTGCTCAGCCTTGTAGTTTCCCACACGAGGTTAACACTCTCCTTCCCCCTTGGCTGTGGCCCTGTTGTTTGTACTATAGTGAGAGGTACATGTTTCAGCTTGTGTTCACTCTGGGTACATCCTGGTTGATGAGCATCCTGGTTGATGTTAACTTTCTATTTGTTTTGGAGAGTGAGGAATACTGCTGATTCCAAGGTCGGGGCTGCACTAACGGGCACATCTAAGGCTCCATCCCTGCAGCCCCTTATCCACTTTCCTACCTCCTCTCGCCCCCTCATGGTGCCCAATCTATTTCTCACGTGGATCACCCCTCCTGTGTCTCCTCTGCACAAGCACACAGAGTTCGTGTGTTTTCCCGCATCCCCTTCTCACATGAAGGGCAGCATACTAGATGCCCCTGGGCACCTGCCTTGTTCCCATCCAGGGTATCCTGGAAACCACCTCTACCCAACTTGCAAAGATTATCTTTGGCTCCACCGAGGACTCTGCAATGTGGATGCATCAGAGTTTGTTCAGCCCTCTCTGCATATGGATATTTAGCTTATTTCACATGTGTTTTCAAATTGCTGTAGTTGTATCTTTAAGGTAGTCCTAAAAATAGGGCTGCTGGCTAAAAGGGGAAGTGTGTATGTGACTCTAGGTTGAATGTGGCTTTTAATATGCCCAATAGTACTTCATTGATTTCCTCTTCTGATGAGTTGGGGAAAATCAAACACTGGGAAAGAGTTTGTCTGCCAAGGACCTGACAGGGTGCGCCACACACAGGGCAGTCACCTTAAGAAAGCCTCACAGCTTCTGCTCGACATTATAACCAAAATATTCCATCTTGGGAACAGGTTCACACAACTCAGACTCCACCAGAGACGGACTTTAGTTCCACCTGGAACTAAATGGTCCCTACTAGCACTATCAATATCAAACAAATGTTTTTGCCTTAAACCCCAAAGCTCCTAGGAATCCCTGGGAATCTAACTAAGAAAAATAAAAATGTATGTCTACCCAAAGCTGTGTTTGCTCATGTTCAGAGGAACATTACTCATAATAGTCAAGAGGTGGGAACAACTCAGAGTCCAACCCTGGCGAGGAACAGAAAGACCGCTCACCCACACCCTGCAGCACTAGCCACCCAGAGGAGCAAACTCCTACAACACCTGACAGCAGTGAACCCGAAAACACGTTAGCTGAAGCGAAGGGCTGCACAGGGCATGACATCATTGACATGAAATGTCCAGAAAAGGAAACTTCACGGAATGTAGATTACCCAAGTGGCTGCCTAGGGCTGGGGCTGAGAACCAGCTGGCAATGAGCAGAAGGACATCATGGAGTGGACATGCTCTGAAACTGGGCCGTGGTGATGGCTGCACAACCTAACATTCAAGAAAACCAGCTGTCCGCTCACAGAGGGTGAATTTCACAGCAGCTGTTTAAAGCATAAGAAAACAAAACCTCTAACTTCAAACACCTTTCCTTTTACTTTCTGCCCATATCTGCCCAGAGCACCCAAAAAGATGAACATTCAAACCATAAACTGATCATACTTGCAGTGGGCATCATTTCCTTCAACCATCAATAAGCCTGGGAAGTACCCGGATCCACTATTTGATGCAAAGGCAGACCGGCAGGTCTTACGTCCACGTGGCCCTGCCCTGTCCTGCTTCATCCACAAAGGGTGCTGTCTGATGAATCCCAGCACGTCTTTTCCAGTCCACAGCATAGCTCAAAATCATTGTCAAAGAAAAGAAAAAAAAACCTTCCTTTTCTTAGAGCAAGGGCGTCCAGTGATAAACACAACTTAAGTCCATCAGGCACTTCTCCACGCCTGTGCCCCGCCACAGTGCGAATAGCTGCCTCGGCAGGGAGAACCCAAGGTGGGCTGAGCAGGAGCTGGAGTATGGGCACCAGGTGAGAGCACATGCTCAGTAACACCCCGCAGATCTGTGCGATGCCAGCTTTTCTTTGTAAATATAATCACTTCCCTCACACAGCTTCATTAGAGGAATAAAGTTAAAGAATAGAAGGCTTCACTAGGAAATGATCAAATATGTCACTCATTCACCGGCATGTGGGTGAAAATCATCTACTACGTGACACCAAAAACACAGAGGGAAGAAACCCTAGAGTCAGGTGCCAGCTTTACCCTGCTCTGCTCACGTGACCCTAAGTATACGAAGAATGGCGCCTCAGCTGGCTCCAGACAGGGTTTTCTTCTGATCACTTCCAAACACCAGCTGAAACATTTTATGCAAGTGAGTCCGTCCCCACAGGGTCTCAGTGATGGCAAAATGTGTTGAATTCTGAGATTCCAAATTGTTGTAGCTCTGAAATCCTATGATTCATTCCTAGGGATTCCATGTTTTTTGAATTAAGATTTTTCAGCCTCAGCTTTGCAAACCAGCTTCTACATGTGTATATTCAGAAAATAATTATTCACTGTTTACTGCTTTTGTCACTACTTTCAACTGTTAAAAACAAAAATTTATTGCATGAGCGTCTTTAAAAGTTTAGATAGCCTTTCAATAAAAATAAAGTTCCAGGCTGGGTGAGGTGGCTCACGCCTGTAATCCTGGCACTTGGGAGGCTGAGGTGGGTGGATTGCCTGAGCTCATGAGTTCAAAACTAGCCTGAGCAAAAGCGAGACCCTGTCTCTAAAAAATAGCCAAGCGTTTTTGGGTACCTGTAATCCCAGCTACTTGGGAGGCTGAGGCAAGAGGATCACTTGAACCCAAGAGTTTGAGGTTGCTGTGAGCTATGACACCACAGCACTCTACTGACAAAGTGAGACTCTGTCTTAAAAAATAAATAAATAAAAATAAAGATCCAGTGTATTAAGATAATCCTCACAAGTATTCCACAAAAGTAAATAGTAAAACCTATTGCAAAATGATGTTCACCTCAAGAATAATAATTATTTCACTATTATTTGGGGTTGATATCTATTCTGTAAAAGAATCAAATTCAAAATGGTCAGGAGTAATAATTAATAAACATGTATTTGATGTGAGTCATTTCATTCACATCTAGGATAGAGTGGATATAAACAATTGGATCATTGCTCTTTGAACTGTGGTCCAAGCACATCAAGTCTCTAGAAGTTACCACCTTTATTTAGATGAATGCCAGGCTGCTATGCTCATGCTCAGGCCCAGGCCTAGGGAAACGTGTAGATTTACACAAGTGTTTCCCATCATTCTTCATACAGCGGTCAGGAGTCATACTGCAGCCACACAGCATCTTTTAAAACCCTGTTCTCTACATGGGGCTACCCTTCTGAGATGAGGAACCCTTTCCTAAGTAAGAAACCAAAATCCCATTTCCTGACCTCACATAGCCAGGGTACACATAAGATAGACCAATCTGATGCACCCATAACACACCTCACCTCAAAAGAGAAATTTAAGAAGGCAGGTTTGCAGCAGAACCTATTCCTGAAGGGAAGATGATGAGACAGGACAGCCCTGGGCTGCAGGAGGCAGCTGCCAGGCACAGCACAGCCAGGACCCGTGCTCTGTGCACATGGCACCACAGGGTAACCAGATACTGCACCTGACCCCAGAGCCTAGAAAGATTGTAAGAAGTACCTTACATCCTTAAATACATTCCTTTCAGTAGGTGGCTTAGAGAATTTGTGTCCTACTGTTACTCAAGAAAAAAGAAACAAAGAAATTGGCCTTATGTGCACTGCCCTTCAATAAAGGCACAGGAATATAATGTAACTTGCAAACTTACTCTCTAGCCTGACTGGTATGTTTGTTACAACTTCTATTTCTAACTTTATAATTGTAGAATTGGGGTGTGTGAATTAAGTATTAACTAGTACTGAATTGTCTTGAGCTACTTATGATAAACTCTAGACTTAAAGAACTGAAAAACAATCCCTGCTCAATTTAATTCAAAACAACTGTGTAGTCCCCTAAGACTAAGAAAATGGAGAAAGGACTACCTCTAAGGTCCTGATATTTCATGTTTTTGTGCAGAATCATAAACCATTACTCCACCTCCCAAGAAACTGTCTCCTAAGGCCACTCAACCCCCAACACCTCACCTCATTCAACAAAATTAGTCTGAGAGAAGGGACAGGACAGTGCTAAGTGCCGGCCTGGCATGAGTCTCAGCAGCCACATGACATGAGATGGCATCACCTGCTGTCAGGACTACACACAGGTCCTCAATGAATATCTGTTGGACGTCTGATTGAATGATGCTTGAAACACTTGGTGATCCGAGCAGGTCACTGTTGTGGGAGCATTGTCATCCTTCATACCTGGCCTGGCTCCCTTGAGCACCTCCTGCTTACAATAGTCTTCTAGAAGTGGAATGAACTTTAGAAACCACCAACTGGACCACTCTCATTTCACATTCAAGGAACCTGCAGCAGAGACAGGAAATGGATAGACCATCTGGTTCACAGGCAGGGCCGGGATTACATCCTTAATTTCCCAAATTCTGAGACATCTTCCTGTTTGCTTCTCCACCAAACAGATTATAAGCCACATGTTCTCCAATTTTTAATTCCTTTAAGCTTCCACATTTAAATAAAATATATGTTCATTTTATTTGGCTGCTCCTGAAATCTCCCAGAATTATACAAAGTATTCTAATTTTTTTCAAGATGTAGTTAAAACTGTAAATTCTCCAACTAGAACAGATACTGTCATTACTTCAGAGGATGCATTTCAACTACACCTTATAAAAGGGGTTAAAATGATGTCAGCAGGACAGAGCTTTTTTTTAGGATGTGGATTCCTTGTTTTCAGCAGATTAATTTACTTTGTTGCACTTTATGGTTTTATGACAATTTTAAATGTTTTGTAAATGTTTCTAGTCTACAAAGAAAAGCGTGGAAGTCTGGAGATAACACAGACATATGGGGCATAAATCTACAACTGATTCACCAAGTACGATAGGACACGGGGGCAGCATCAAGAGGCAGAGAAAGCATACGTCTTCAGAGGCAGACTCACTCAAACTCCGTTCAGGTTCTGCCACTTACTACCTACAGGAAAAGTAAAGAAAGTTACTCACTCATCCAGAAAACACATATGAGTGCCCAGTACCTGCCAGGCATTGTTCTGGGACCCTGGGACGGACACTAAGCAATAGCACTGCTTCCTGGGGCTTCCACCCCAGCAGGGCAGACTGTGTGGGAGGGCGTGGTGGGTACAGATGGCAGGGATGAGCAGAATGGCAAGCGGGGTATGTGGTGGGTGAGGAGCACAGTGACGGCTGCTGCACACACCCCTGAGAGGGGTGGAGCTGGGACCCAGGTGGCAGAAGGGGGCAGGAAAGGAGGCTGCAGGGAGGGCTCAGAGATGGAGGCATGGGCAGCAATGTGAGCAGAGTGACACTTGAAGGCATGGATCTAGCTGGTCAAGGACTGATGGAGACCAAGAGCAGAAGAAAAGAGCTCTGCTAGGAGGTGCTCAAGGGAGCCAGGCCAGGTGTGAAGGATGACAACGCTCCCACAACAGTGACCTGCTTGGATCATGAGGATGATGCCACACTGTTCTCCATGCCTGAAGCATGGTAAGAGTTTAGTAAATGTTCAATATTATCCAGCCATCCTAGGAAATCATCAAGCCTCTTAGTAGCGATTTCCTAATCTGAAAGATAGAAGTAATGAGACCTGCTAGGAAAGACTGTTTTCGGGATTAACTGACCACAGCATTATACACAGGCAATCCCACTTTACAATGTTTCACTTACGACTTTTCCACTTTAAGATGGAGTGAAAATGATACACATTTGGTAGAAACTTTAGTTTGAATTTTGACCATCAGTGTATTAAATGCATTTTTGACTTATAAAATGTTCGGATTACAAACCCTACTGTAAGTCAAGGGGCACCCATACATATGAATATTCTGCACATCACGTACGAGGTGGTAAAAGACACAGAGTCAAACAGAACCCAATACAAAATTATGTCTATAACTGAAGCCTCCACCTCAGATCCTTCTAGTACTCAGCACCATCAGAGTCCAAGAGCCCTTCTGACCCTCTATTATCCACCAAGAAAGAGTTCTCACACCTCCTCTTTTCTCCAGCACCCCACTTCTGCCCCGTATTATAGCAAAAGCCCCCACCCTGGGCCTCCTGTCCTCACTCCTCTACTCCTTTGTCCTCTGGTTGGAAACACTTTGAGAGTTACACAACCAGGGCCCTGTATGTCCCTCCAAGCTCACCTTCCAACCTCTGAGTGCACAATGGCTGCCAATCCTCAGCAACGCTCCTGAAAGGGAGCTCCAGCAGGCTGTTCTTTCTGCCCAGGGCGTGTCCCCATCCAGATCTGACGAGCTCATTCTCTGCTCAGTGTGGCACCCTGTTCAGAAAGGCCTGCCCAGAATACCACACCTGCAGGAGAAGCTACAGTCTGATGCCACCTGTCTCAAGCCTCATCTCCTCAGTCACATCACTATTACAGATGTTCTCAACATATGATGTGGCTGCACCCCAATAAACCCAGGATAAGCTGAAAATATGATCATAAGTCAAAAGTACATTTAACACCCTAACCCACCAAACATCGAAGCTCAGCCTCATCTACGTTAAAGGTGCCCAAAACACTTAACATTAGCCTACCGTTGGGCAAAATCATCTAACACAAAGCCTATTTTATAACGAAGTGCTGAATATCTCATGTAATTTACTAAATACTGCACTGAAACTGAAAAACAGAATGAATGCATGGTGTCAAGCTAAAACCAAAGAACCCTAAGTTGAACTAAATGAAGACAAGCTGTCATCCTGGGGAACACTGCCCTTGTGACTGTTGGTCTACCCCACTGCAATGTCAGCCCAGAGGGGCAGAGACCCTCTCCTTCTCCGCAGCATCCTTCCTCAGGAACGCCTGCCCTGAGGAAGAGCACAGTGACGGCGCTCCCAGTGCTGAGAAACAGCTCTCCCTTGCACAGCTGAGGAAGTGTGTGGAAGAAGTTGAGACAGGCTTCCTCACACTTCATCCCACTGGCTGAACTGCTGAGAAGGTAAGTATTCCAAAACTCCAAACCTAAAAAAAATCAAATAACCACAAACAGCACAGAAATCAAAACTCATGCAGGTAAGGTATTTTACCAATAGGGAACTTTGTTTAACCAAATGCAGCTGCCCCAAAAGAGCAGAAACATATCACACACAAGCCCAAAGCAGCAACACATGCCTCCTGGGCGGTGCAGGACAGGGATGGTCTTCAATGTAAAACTGGGATTTTTCTCTGGATCTTTAAGACTAATCAAAACGAATCAGGATCCATGTCTTCTAGTTCTCTGAGTAGGACTGAATTTGGTGAATCAATGTGCCAACCTGCAGTCGAGTTAATACTTTTAGAGAAAAGTTAATTTTTTAACAAAGAAAGATTCCGTCTCCACATACATCTTTCTGCACAGATGTTCCACAGTGTTACTTGTCCAGCACCAAAAGCTGGTGAGCAGCTGGACCCTAAGTCCTGGGGCATGGTTCCCAGTGCTTCTGAAGAGAAAGTCGTATTTCATTTTCTATCTGCCTTTCAAAAGGGTGGCATGTCTTTAAAAACATCTTTGAGTGAGTTAAGGCTCCATGTGCAGAAGCCCTGCCATGGCACCCCCGTTTCTACTCTCACCTGCTCAAGGACTTCGCGCCTACAGTGAGAGCCTTTCCTGACAGATTCTCGCTCTTCTATACTGAATCATCCCTCAGCTCACGCTCATGCCATCATCACTCTCACCTAAAAATACAAATACAAGCCTCCCTGAGCTCATCCCCCTTCAGCCACCAGCCCACGGCTCTGCTCCCCTTTTAAGAAAACTCCTCTGGGGCGGTGCCTGTGGCTCAGTGAGTAGGGCACCAGCCCCACATACTGTATACTGAGAGTGGCGGGTTCAAACCTGGCCTCGACCAAACTGCAACAAAAAAAAAAGCTGGGCATTGTAGCGGGCACCTGTAGTCCCAGCTACTTGGAAGGCTGAGGCAAGACAATCATTTGAGCCCAGGAGTTGGAGGTTGCTGTGAGCCGTGGGATGCCCACGGCACTCTACCAAGGGTGACAAAGTAAGACTGTCTCCACAAAAAAAAAAAAAAGAAAGAAAAGAAAGAAAAAAGAAAACTCCTCTGAAGAGTCATCCACATTTCAGGTTCCCTCCGCCCCATGTCCTCTCCCCACCACTCCAAAAACGGATCAAGGTCATTAATCTTATCAAACCCAACAGGAGACAACTCCTGTCTTCATTCCAGGCCACTAAGCCCTCCTGGATTCTTCCTCCTCAGCAGACTTTCCATGGCATGGCTAGAGCCTCCCTCTCTCCTCATGTAGACCCCTTACCCAAAGCCCCCAGGTCAGTCCTCGGCTGCTCTTCTGTGTCCATGCCATTGCCCACCCGCTGGTCTCAAAGGCCAGCAGTATGCAAATGACTCTCAGAGTCATACACAGGGTAAACACACAGTTCCTGTGCAATTTAAAGTTAAACTATTTCAAATTGCACACGAATTTTACCTCTTCTGGGACCTTGAATTCCCATCTGCATCCAAACTTCTCCACTCAGATGACTAATCATAAAAATAATCAGTAAAGTAACCCCTCTTAAATTCTGCTAGTCAGGTACTATTTCAGGCACTTTACTTTAGCCCAGTTTACCATCATCTCAACAACCCTGTGACATAAGTTGCTGTTCTTCTTTCTAATTTACAGAGAAAACCAAAGCACAGGAAGATTAAGTAGCTTGCTCAAGGTCATCCAGAGAGGGGTGACAAGGACGACCCTCACCCTCCAGGTCCTCACCACTTTCCACATAGCCTCAAGCGCCAGACATTCAAATCTCAACTCTTGATTTCTGCCCCACACTTCTCTTCCTGTCTCATATATGACACCAACATGGCCTAAACACCAAGTCAAAAGCTGATTTGAAAGAATCAGGTTCTAAATGTGAAGAAATGTTTAAATTATTTGTTTTATTTCACTTCTTTTTTCCTTTGTTATGAAAGCACAAGAATGAGAAAGCTGTGTCATAGACTAATTGGCAAAATCTTCCATTTGTTAGTTGTCTACTAAGTAATGCAACTTAGAACCGATAGCATTTTACAGGTACTGACACACAGTAAGCCGAATCTGCTATCACCACCTGGAGCCTGGTCTGAGGCACTGGCAGGGTCACCGGCTTCTCCAGAGCCTCCCACTCACTCTGCTGATGCCACTCCTGCCTGCGGCCCCTCTGCAGCACTGCAGAGAGGAGCTGAGGGTGTGTGCTACATGCCGCTTACGGTGTGACCTTGGGCAAATCACTTAACCACTCTGTGACTATGTGTCTCCACCTGCACAATGGGAATAATAGTAACAGTAAAGCCTACCGTTTGGATGTAATGAGAATTCGATGAATTAATACATGTAAGGTGCTTAGAACAGCCTGGCACAATACAAGTTCCTAAGAATCCAACAGCCAGAGTGATCCTTTTAAAAGATAAATCTGATTATTTTATTCCCTTGTTCAAAACTCTCTAAAGTCAACTAGAAGGAAAGAAGGGAGGGAGTTAGTCAGGAAGGGAGGAAGTTAGTTAGGAAAGGAGGAAGTTAGGAAGGGAGGAAGCTAGTTAGTTAGGAAAGGAGGAAGTTAGGAAGGGAGGAAGCTAGTTAGTTAGGAAAGGAGGAAGTTAGGAAGGGAAAAAGCTAGTTAGGAAGGGAGGGAGGGAGTTAGGAAGGGAGGAAGCTAGTTAGGAAGGGAGGAAGCTAGTTTAGTTAGGAAGGGAGAAAACTAGTTAGGAAATAAGGAAGTTAGTTAGGAAAGGAGGAAGTTAGTTAGGAAGGGAGGAAGCTAGTTAGGAAGGGAGGAAGCTAGTTAGGAAGGGAGGTGGGAAGGACAGACCTGCTAACCTCTCAGGGTTTCCCATCACACTTGGATTAAAGTCCTCACCACAGCCGGTGTGCTCCGAAGTGATGCACCCCTCTCTCTCTCCAGCCACACATCCTGCCTGCCACTCTTACATCCCCTCTGCCATAATGGCTCCCTACTGTGACTAGCAAGCCTGAGGCCTGATGCTTTTACTACTGAGTCCCCTGCCTCCCCTTCTCCTCAGCCTCACCTGCTCTTCACAGCACTTAGGACACCAGGTACTTGTTTACCGGTCTCCTCGCCCCTATGACATGGACCCCACCAGGGCAGGAGCCGGCCTGCATCTGCAGCACCTAGAAAAGCACCTGCAGGATGAAAGTGTGAATGAACATATTGCAAGGGTACAAGTCAGATCTATCAAGTATTGAACACAAATGTCTTAATACCGTGATTAAGTAAATAAGGTGAAAGCTATGTTAATCGGTAGGATGTAAGCGCTCCAATTTGTACAAATAATCAACACACTGAATCCCACAAAGGCATAAATGTATTCATGATCTATGTGTATATGACTTAAAAAAAAAAAAAAAGAAACAAAACCAGGTTCAGAAATCATCAATCCAAAAGCAAGCAGAGGTTCCATTTCACTGTAATTCCAGTAAAAATACGAGGCATCTCTGAGCTACTGTCAGCTCCCTTCCTGCTGCATCTTAATTTAAAATCCATCATAAAGATGGTAAACTTAAAACCAAAGTCATTTTCCTAGAACATCTTGTAAGGTGGACACAGGAGCGCCGTGTCCCCTCCCCGGGCGCAGCTTCATCCCGGGAACGCAGTGTCCCCTCCAGAGCGCAGCCTCATCCCAGATGTATACTCCTAGAACATCTTGTAAGGTGGACACAGGAGCGCCGTGTCCCCTCCCCGGGCGCAGCTTCATCCCGGGAACGCAGTGTCCCCTCCAGAGCGCAGCCTCATCCCAGATGTATACTCCTAGAACATCTTGTAAGGTGGACACAGGAGCGCCGTGTCCCCTCCCCGGGCGCAGCTTCATCCCGGGAACGCAGTGTCCCCTCCAGAGCGCAGCCTCATCCCAGATGTATACTCCTAGAACATCTTGTAAGGTGGAGAAGAGGGGCGAGCAGAACTGATCAACCTGCAGAACTGTGAGAATAATATGGTCTAATAGCCCCAGCCCAACAGCTGTCAAGCCACAAAGCAAAACTGCAAATGGAACCAGCGTGAAGACCTCCGCTGGCCGCTGCACTTTCCCTGACCACACTCCAAATAAAAAATTGTAACACTGGGAAGAAAAGTCCCTTGAGGAGTACAGAAGAAATCTTAATGATTTCAACGTATAGTTTTAAATTTTCCTAGTTGCTTTTCCTACCTCACATATTATGAACATAATAATGGGTTTTTAAGCACACCACCATTTCCATCACACCAAATTACAGATTTGAAAATTCCTATTTTAGAAAGTTGACACAGAAAAACCATCAAATTTTCTAATAAAACTAAAACTCTTGGAGCTGTTTAGTTTCATACCAAGCTTGATAATTTTTCTTGGCTGGTAAATGTATAACCTTACCTATTACTCTCCAAAGAATACTTTCTAACTACCTCCTACCTGTTCAAATTACATTCTTTGGTCCTGTGCACTTACAGAGCTAATCATAGCATTCAAGAGAATAAAACACATTTCTTAAATAAAACTTACAGCTAATGAATTCTGATAGTTAATTAAAAACAACTAGTAGGTTTGCCTGCACTCCTGTATAAGAATATCCACTGATTATGGGGGGGGAAGCAGAAAGAGGGACGGAGGGAGGGGGTGGGGCCTTGGTGTGTGTCACACTTTATGGGGGCAAGACATGATTGCAAGAGGGACTTTACCTAACAATTGCAATCAGTGTAACCTGGCTTAGTGTACCCTCAATGAATCCCCCCCCAAAAAATGAATATCCACTGAAGCACAATAATTTAAAATTATTTTAAATCTCATATACAACTGTGTGCACTTCCTGACTACTACCAGCCAATACACAACAGGGTGCAGCGACGTGGAGTGCTGAGGGGCTGGGAGGAGTGGAGTGTACTTCTTGAATGTCCTATCTGCATGCTTTCATTTCAAATCTATAAATAGAAGTTTTATAATTTCATAACTAAAATTATAAATTTTATGTTTAAAAATTCAACACTATAGAAGTGCTTAGTAAACTGCCAATAGCATTTTTTAACTCTGCTTATCTTGCTCAGCACTTTATCTTCCAGGGCCTAAACAGGGACAGCCCAGCATGTAGTTGGCCACAGAGAAGCATATGTCAACTGGAGTAAGTTTGTTTTATGCATTCACTGGACAAATAGAAGTTAAAATTTTTCTTATTCCAAAAATCTGTACACGGTCCAAATGCTTTACAACACATGAATTCACAAAGAAGTTAGCCTAGGAGGGAAGCTGTTGTTTGTGGAGGATGTAACCGCTTCACAGCCAGTCGTCCTCCGGAGGAAGGACTGCAGAGGACACACGCCAGAGGCACGTGGCATCACTTCTCAGGGGACAGGTTCCCCTTCCACCACCTTCCCCCCACAGAAAGGCCTCCTCCTTACCCTTCCAACTACAGTTTCCAATTTGAGGCAGCTTGAGCTGACTGCGCCCAGTCCCACGAAGCCTCAGATAACGCCACGCAGAGCTCAGACAATGCATTCCGCAGGCAGGACCAGGGCACCCCGCTCAGGGTCTCATCAAATATTTACCAAGCCCCTGTGGTTGGTGTCCTGCGGCTGGAGGAACCACGCGCTGGCACTGAAGGGCCGTTTATTCTCTCACCTAAGAAGGAACTGTATTAGTCTTCTCCCACTTCTTCCTTTTCCCTCTGGGAAGCCTTCAGCAAGCAAAAATGGTAAAAGTAGTTTCAGCCCCAGAGAAAAGCTGGTAATCAAAAAAACAATTAGCTTTTCTATATCCCAGGAGCTGCTCTTAAGAAAACCCAGTGTTTTAGAAAATGCATCTCTGTGTGGCACCTTTCAAAGGTCTAAAACATGGGGGTAAATTTAAGAGGGCGCAAAGAGGATTAAAACACATTTTATCCGCAATAAGAACCACGGTTTGATCATCTTAATGATGGCACTAAGAGTAAAGAAGCAAGTTTGATATCAAGCCACTCTTCGTTTTATTTTGAAAATGGAATCCAATAATGGTTTGCCCAAGAAGGAAATAATCATAACAACCAAAACGTGAAGATTAAAAATATTAACTGCAAACCAAACACCACGGCGTGAGTCTCCGACGGGAATACACCTTAGGTTAGGGGCTCCAACACGTCTGAGCACCCACAGCCCCGTGACGCCTTCCCTGGCACCCGTGTACCCTGCAGAAACTGTCCTGCACTCCGGATGGACACGTCAAAAGCGGCCTGGGCCCCCGCTCTGACCCTCGCCCGGGGCCGCCCGCGGCCAAGAGCATCCCGCGCGGACACTGCGCCCTCAGGAGGGGACACGGGACCGTCCAGGGCGCAGCTTCATCCCAGGGACACAGCCTCTCCTGCTTGGCACAGTGTCCTCTCCCGGGGCACAGCCTCACATCGGGCACAGGGTCCCCTCCCCGAGCGCAGCCTCATCTCAGGAGCGCAGTGTCCCTTCCCCGGGCGCAGCCTCATCCTGTGAGCGCCGTGTCCCCTCCCCGGGCGCAGCTTCATCCAGGGAGCGCAGTGTCCCCTCCAGAGCGTAGCCTCATGCCAAGGGCGCAGTGTCCCCTCCCCGGGCGCAGCCTCATCCCGGGAGCGCCATGTCCCCTCCACGGGCGCAGCTTCATCCTGGGAGCGCAGTGTCCCCTCCAGAGCGCAGCCTCATGCCAGGGGCGCAGTGTCCCTCCCCGGGCGCAGCCTCATCCCGGGAGCGCAGTGTCCCCTCCCCGGGCGCAGCTTCATCCCGGGAGCGCAGTGTCCCCTCCAGAGCGCAGCCTCATCCCAGGGGGGCAGTATCCCCTCCCCGGGCGCAGCCTCATCCCGGGAGCGCAGTGTCCCCTCCCCGGGCGCAGCCTCATCCCGGGAGCGCAGTGTCCCCTCCCCGGGCGCAGCCTCATCCCAGGAGCGCTCTCTATTCGCAGCGCTCGGAGCATCCCACGCGGAATCGGCGCCCTCGGGAGGACGCGGGACCATCCAGGGCGCAGCCTAGTCCCGCAGCGCAGAGCAGCGAGCGGACGCGGCGGTCCTGGGCTCAGACTCGCTGCCCTGGCCCCGGCCAGACAGCGCGGCCGCACAGGCGGGGACACGAGGGGTCCGGCGGCCCCGCCACCTGCCCCGCGGCGCTTACATAAACGCGGCGCCGCGGGAGCCGCCGCCCGCGTGTCCGGAGCCCGCGCCCGCCCGAGCCGCCGCGGCCCGCGCCGCCCTCACCTCAGCCGCAGCCGCAGCGCGCGGCCTCCGCACGCGCCGGGACTCTGGCCGCGGTCCCCGCCGGCGGCGCCCGCCTCGGGCCGTGTGCGCAGCGGCGCGGTGGCTGTGGTCTCGCGCGTTCCAGAGCGCCGGCCAAAGACCCGGCCGCTCGGCCGCCGCCGCCGCCACGGCCGCCTCAGCGCCCCAGCCCGGCCGCCGGCGGCTCCGCCCCCTCCCCGCCCCCGCCGCGGGCGCGCGCACGCCGGAGACGGGGGCCGGCGCCATGACGCCTGCGCGCGCGCCCCCTGCTCCCGCCGACGGCAGTGCTGTGGATGCTCCCGCACTGCTCCGCGGCATGCGCGGGGCACCCGGCCAGGTCCTGAGGGAGGCGTGGGGGCACGGCGGGATGTGCCGTGCGGGGCGGGCAGAACCGAAGCCGGGGTGCGAGACACGGGGGCGGGAAGCACAGATGGGGACGCGGGGAGGGGCGGGAGCAGCGGTGGGCCCCGAGAGCCCGGGGCGCGCGTAGGGCCCGCGGAGACGCGCAGACGTGGCCGCGCGGCAGCACCTGCTGCCCTGCCCAGTTTGGCCAGTAAAACGCGGCTCTGGCGCGGGGACTCTTCCTACAGAGCCGGTCCGTGGAAACCAGGGCCTGTGCGGAGCGTCGGGAGTCCTCCCCCGAGGTACCCGCTGCCTGCCCTCCAGCGAAGACCCCGCCGAGCTCTCTGCGGGATTTGCAGTTTCTGGTCACCCCCCTGGGCTGGGGCCCGGCTGCGCAGAGGGGCTCTGACTGCCCTTTCCTCCCGCTTCGCTCCAGTTTGTTAGCGTTGGGGTTAGGTCCACAGCTTCGCACGTAGACCCTGCGTTTCTGTTGTGATTCTCACTGAGATTTGAAAGTCCAAGTTACCAAAGTGTTGTTGGGTTTTATTTTTATTTTGATAGTAAAGGCATTTTAAAGCTTTTTTATAGTGTGTGCAATATACTTGCTCCTCTGTCTGTCTGTATTTATGGACTTTTACGCAGTTGTACCAGGAAATGTTTACATAGCTGATGATAAAACATATGCCGAAATGTGGCATTTTCAAAGACCAGAATAACTATTTCAGGACAGCAGAAAAACTGAAGTTTGCCAGGAAAGAGGTGGTCGCTCTTGAACTTGGGTACCTGGGCGCAGAGGAGCAGGCAGCACATAGGCTGTTGTTGATGGGGAGGACCCAGGGGCTGGAGAGAGTGGCCTGGTTGCTCTACACCTGTGTTAGCAGTGGGTACAGAGGCTAGATTCAAGGGTGGAAGTCAGGTTCTGGTTTCCTCCTTTGTAAAATGGGGAAAAATACAAACCAGGTATGGTGGCACACACCTGTAGTCCCTGCTGGGGACTGACGCAGGAAGATCACTTAAGCCAAGGAGTTGGAGTCTACAGGGAGCTCTGATCCACCTGGGCAACATACTCCCCTACTTGAGACTGCTGGGTGCCTTCTAGGGACCCACCTTTAATAAACAATGTGTGCATAAAGACTTGGTAGCTATTTCTGTGTAACAAGCCCCCCAAAACTTAAAATAGTCACTTAAATGCCCATGATTTGTGGACCCCAGCTTGTGCAGGTTCAGCTGGGACAGCCCATCTATGCTTCCCGGGGCATCTGCTGGGCCCACTCACCAGGGCTGAGGGCCAGGTTCCAGGAGGATCCAGGCCACGTCACCCACGGCCAGCAGGCTGGCAGGGCTCAGGCAGCTGCAGGGAAAGCAGATGCCGGTGTGCACAGCCCTTTCAGTCTCTGCTTGCACCAGGCTTCCTGTGTCTCGAGTGGAGCAGGTGAGATGGCCAGGGCCTGAGCCGGACAGAGGGAACAATGGCTGGAGGAGGCTGTGGCTATAGCAGTCTTTCACAGGCCTTTGTTTAGTGCATTTTGTTGTAGGGAAACAAGGTCACTACCCATTAGTGGGGCTGGCCATGCAGGTCTTTTTTATGGGGGCGGAGGGAGTTTCAACAATGACCTTTTTTTAAAATTATTTTTTATTAAATCATAAGTTTGTACATTGATGCATTTATGGGGTTCAGGGTACTGCTTCAATATACAATGTGAAATGTTTGCATTGAACGAAGTAACATCCATCACAATTATACTCATTTCTTAATAATTTTGAAATGTACCATTGCATCATGTGCATTAGTTGAGGTCCCCCCAAATACCCTCCCTTCTCCCCTATAACCCCCCCCCGTCCCCTCTCTCTCCTCTTCCCTTCAACTTTCTGGACTATAGTTATGTTTTGCCATTCATATGAGTGTGTAGGTGGTTTATAGATTGATTTCATAGTAGTATTGAGTACATTGGATACTTTTTTTTCCAGTCTTTAGATACTTTACTAAGAAAATTGTGTTCCAGCTCCATCCAGGTAAACATAGAAGATGTGAAGTCTTCATCCTTTTTCATGGATGCATAGTATTCCATGGTGTGCATATGCCATAATTTGTTAATCTATTCATGGGCCAATGGGCACTTGGGCTGTTTCCACATCTTGGCTATTATGAATTGGGCTGCAGTAAACATTCTGGTGCAAATGTCTTTGTTGTAAAATAATTTTTTGATCATCTGGGTATATACCTAGTAGAGGAATTGCAGGATCGAACAGTAGGTCGAGTGTTCTCCAAACTTCTTTCCAAAAAGGTCTTATTAGCTTGCATTCCCACCAGCAGTGTAGAAGTGTTCCCTTCTCTCTGCATCCACGCCAACATCTGTAGTTTAGGGATTTTTGTGATGTGGGCTAATCTTACTGGAGTTAGATGATATCTCAAAGTGGTTTTGATTTGCATTTCTCTGATGATTAAGGATGATGAGCATATTTTTATGTGTTTGTAGGCCATGTGCCTGTCTTCATCAGAGAAGTTTCTGTTCAAGTCTCTTGCCCACGTAGAAATGGGGTTATGTCTTCCTTTCTTATTGAGTTAGTTTGAGTTCTTAGTAGATTTTAGTTATCACACCTTTGTGTGATAACTCAAACTCTAAGTTTGAGTTCTCTGTAGATTTTAGTTATCACACCTTTGTCAGAAGCATACCCTGCAAAAATCTTCTCCCATCCTGAAGGTTGTCTATTTGCTTTACTTTGCTTTTGGCTGTGAAAAAGCTTTTTAGTTTGATCAGATCTCAGTAATGGATTTTTGGTGTTGCTTCAATTGCTTGGGGCGGGATGGGGGGGGGGTCCTCCTCAAAATACTCTCCCAAGCCAATTTCTTCAAGTGTTTTCCCTGTGCTCTCTTCTAGTATTTTTATAGTTTCATGTCTTAAAGTTTAAATCTTTTATCCAGTGAGAATCAATTTGTGTTAGGGAAGAAAGGTGGGGGTCCAGTCTCAGGTCTTCTACAGGTCACCCAGCACCATTCGTTAAATAGGGAGTCTTTCCCCACTGAATATTTTTGATAGGCTTGTCGAAGATCAGATGATGATAACTATCTGGGTTCATCTCCTGGTTCTCTGTTCTGTTCCATAAATCTACCCCTCTGTTTTTGTGCCAGTACCATGCTGTTTTGATCACTATAGATTTACAGTATAGCCTGAAGTCTGATAACATGATACCTCCTGATTTGTTCTTATTTCTGAGTAATGTATTTGCTATTCGAGGTTTTTTTCTGATTCCATATAAAACAAAGTACTATTTTTTCAAGTTCTTTAAACTATGACAATGGTGCTTTAATAGGGATTGCATTAAATCTGTAGATTGCTTTGGGTAGTATGGACATTTTAACAATGTTGATTCTTCTCAGCCATGAGCATGGTATGTTTTTCCATTTGTTAGTATCTTCAGCTCTTTCTTTTCTCAGAGTTTCATAGTTCTCCTTATAGAGATCTTTCACATCCTTTGTTAGGTAAATTCCCAGATATTTCATCTTCTTTGGCACTATTGTAAAAGGAATAGAGTCCTTGATTGTTTTTTCAGCTTGACAATTGTTGACGTATATGAAAACTACTGACTCCTGAGACACTGCTGTATTCCTTGATCACTTCTAAGAGTTTTGAAGTTGAGTCCCTGGGATTTTCCAGGTATAGGATCATATCATCAGCGAAGAATGAGAGTTTGATCTCCTCTTGCCCTATTTGGATACCCTTGATTACCTTCTCTTGCCTGATTGTGATGGCTAAGACTTCCATTACTGTGTTGAATAGCAGTGGAGACAGTGGGCATCCTTGCCTCATTCCTGATCTGAGTGGAAATGTTTTCTATTTTACACCAATCAATATGACATTGGCTGTGGGTTTGCTATAGATGGCCTCTATCAGTTTAATAAATGTCCCTTCTATGCCTATTTTCTTTTCTTTTTTTTTTATTGTTGGGGATTCATTGAGGGTACAATAAGCCAGTTACACTGATTGCAATTGTTAGGTAAAGTCCCTCTTGCAATCATGTCTTGCCCCCATAAAGTGTGACACACACTAAGGCCCCACCCCCTTCCCTCCATCCCTCTTTCTGCTTCCCCCCCCCCATAACCTTAAGTGTCGTTAATTGTCCTCATATCAAGATTGAGTACATAGGATTCATGCTTCTCCATTCTTGTGATGCTTTACTAAGAATAATGTCTTCCACTTCCATCCAGGTTAATACGAAGGATGTAAAGTCTCCATTTTTTTTAATGGCTGAATAGTATTCCATGGTGTACATATACCACAGCTTGTTAATCCATTCCTGGGTTGGTGGGCATTTAGGCTATTTCCACATTTTGGTGATTGTAAATTGAGCTGCAATAAACAGTCTAGTACAAGTGTCCTTATGATAAAAGGATTTTTTTCCTTCTGGGTAGATGCCCAGTAATGGGATTGCAGGATCAAATGGGAGGTCTAGCTTGAGTGCTTTGAGGTTTCTCCATACTTCCTTCCAGAAAGGTTGTACTAGTTTGCAATCCCACCAGCAGTGTAAAAGTGTTCCCTTCTCTCCACATCCACGCCAGCATCTGCAGTTTTGAGATTTTGTGATGTGGGCCATTCTCACTGGGGTTAGATGATATCTCAGGGTTGTTTTGATTTGCATTTCTCTAATATATAGAGATGATGAACATTTTTTCATGTGTTTGTTAGCCATTCGTCTGTCATCTTTAGAGAAAGTTCTATTCATGTCTCTTGCCTATTGATATAAGGGATTGTTGGCTTTTTCATGTGGATTAATTTGAGTTCTCTATAGATCCTAGTTATCAAGCTTTTGTCTGATTGAAAATATGCAAATATCCTTTCCCATTGTGTAGGTTGTCTCTTTGCTTTGGTTATTGTCTCCTTAGCTGTACAGAAGCTTTTCAGTTTAATGAAGTCCCATTTGTTTATTTTAGTTGTTGTTGCAATTGCCATGGCAGTCTTCTTCATGAAGTCTTTCCCCAGGCCAATATCTTCCAGTGTTTTTCCTATGCTTTCTTGGAGGATTTTTATTGTTTCATGCCTTAAATTTAAGTCCTTTATCCATCTTGAATCAATTTTTGTGAGTGGGGAAAGGTGTGGGTCCAGTTTCAGTCTTTTACATGTAGACATCCATATGCCTATTTTCTTAAGAATTCTGATCATGAAAGGATGCTGGATATTATCAAAGGCTTTTTCTGCATCAATTGAGAGAATCATATGGTCTTTGTTTTTTATTTTATTGATGTGATGTATTATTATTTATAGATTTGCGTATGTTGAACCAACCCTGTAACCCTGGAATAAAACCAACTTGATCATGGTGTACAATTTTTTGATGTGTTATTGAATTCTGTTTGCTAAGATCTTATTGAATATTTTTGCATTGATATTCATTAATGATATTAGTGTATAATTTTCTTTCTTTGTTGGCTCCTTTCTTGGGTCAGGGTGATATTTGCTTCATAGAATGTGTTGGGAAGTATTCCTTCTTTTTCTATGCTTTGGAAAAGGTTGTATTGTAGCAGCCCGTATAGCCTATGGCTAGGAGGAGTAAGAGTTGCAAGAAATACCTGTATAGCTCAATAATGGAACACTTTGGTGGAAAGGGCATAGGGATTTAGCTCTCCTAACAAGCATGAGAGCTTATGAGAGAAGAGCAGTGGTGAATTGGCAGTCTCTACACCTGTGGTGTTGAGAGGTACAAGATCAGCCTCATATTAGGCTGGAGGAGAAGGCAGTCGGGAGTGTGCACATTCTATCACAGACTCATTTACTCTGACTCTGTCTCCTCTTCTGCCTGCAGAACGCCAGCAGAGGGTCTCTCTGCTGAAGATCACTAAGCTCTGCTAAAGACTAAGATCTATCTATTCTAAGAAGATTACTCTCTCTAAGACTCTCTGTCTCTGTCTCTCTCTCTCCTAATGAAGTAGATAGCCCTCAGGCACCTAAGAGACCTGAGCAAGGTAACTTAGCAGACTGCATCCAGAACCTAGTTAAGCCTGGCCCGAGAACTGGCCAGTCCCAGGCCCTGACAAGTGGTGTCAGAAGTGAGATGTGACATTGTATGATATAGATATTAGTTCCTCTTGAAAGGTTTGGTAGAATTCAGATGTGAAGCCATCTGGTCCTAGACTTTTCTTTTTAGGGAGATTTCATATTGTTGATGCTATTTCAGTGATTGATACAGGTCTATTCAAGATTTCTAATTCTTTCTGGTTGAGTCTAGGAAGGTGGCGTGCTTCCAGGTATTGGTCCATTTCCTTCAGATTTTCATATTTCTGGGAAAGGAGATTTTTGTAGTAATCACTGAGGATTTTTTGAATTTCTGAAGTGTCTGTTGTTATTTTTCCTTCATCATTTCTGAAAGACGATATTAGAGATTTTACTTTTCTATTTCTGGTTAGGTTGGCCAAAGGTTTATCAATTTTATTAATCTTTTCAAAAAACCAACTTTTTGTTTCGTTGATCTTCTGAATGATTCTTTTGTTTTCAATTTCATTTAATTCTGCTCTAATTTTGGTTATTTATTTTCTTCTGCTGGTTTGAGGTTAGAATGTTCTTCCTTTTCCAGTTGCTTGAGACGATCCATTAAGTTGTTGGCTTCCTCTCTTTCTGTTTTCTTGATGAAGGATTCCAATGCTATAAATTTTCCTCTTAGGACTGCCTTTGCAGTATCCCACACGTTTTGATAATTTGTGTCTTCATTATCATTTTGTTCAAAAATTTGGTGATTTCCTTCTTAATCTCATCTTTGACCCAGCTGTCATTCAGCCTAAGATTATTTAGCTTCCATGACTTTGTTTGAGTATGAACATTCCCATTGCTGTTAAGTTCAGCTTTTATTCCAGGGTGGTCTGAGAAGATACAGGAAATAATTTCTATACTTTTAAATTTGCTGAGGTTAGACTTGTGTCCTAGGTTATGATCTATTTTGGAGGATGACCCATGCGCTGATGAGAAGAATGTATCTTCAGTTTTATTAGGGTGAAATTGTTCTGTAGAGGTCTGTGAAGTCCATTTGTTCTAGGGTCAGGTTTAAGTCTAATATTTCTTTGTTTAGTTTCTTCTTGGGGGATCTATCCAAAACTGACAAAGGGGTGTTAAAATCTCCAACTATTATAGTGCAGGAAGATATCAAGTTGTTCATATCCATTAGGGTCTGCTTTATGAGTTGAGGAGCATTCTGGTAGGGGCATAAATGTTAATTATCAAGATCTCTGAGTTGAGTGTTTCCCTTGACAAATATGTAGTGACCTTCCTTGTCTTTCGTTATCTTTGTTGTTTTAAAGCCAATTGTATCTGCTACTAAAATTGCACCCCCTGCTTTTTTGTGGTTTCCATTTGCCTGTAATATATAAGTTCATCCCTTCACCCTCAGTCTATTTTTATCCTTTAAGGTAAGGTGAGATTCTTGTATATAGCAGATATCCAGTCTGAGTTTATGTATCCAGTCAACCAGCCTGTGCCTCTTTAGAGGACAGTTTAAACCATTCACATTAATTGAGAGAATTGATAAGCCTGTTGTGTTTTGGGTGTCATGATTTTTGGATGTCCAGTGGACATTTTTAATCCTTTCACCACTGTGGAAGTTGAATTTTGTTCAAAAATTTCTAGGTGAGTTTACTTTGGAGGTAGAGCATTTTGCTGGTCATTGCAGAGAATGGGCCTGAGAATATCCTGGAGAGCTGGTTTAGTTATGGCAAATTTCTTCAACATGTCTGTCATTAAAGTATTTGATTTCTCCATCACAAATGAAATTCAGTTTAGCTGGATAGAAGATCCTGGGCTGGAAGTTGTTTTGTTTTAGGAGATTGAAGGTCAGTGACCATCTTCTTCTAGTTGAAACATTTTGGCTGAGAGATCTGCAGTTATTCTGGTATTTCTCCCTTTGTAGGTGATACTTTTCGTACATCTGGCTGCTTGCAGAATTTTCTCCTTTGTCTTAACTTTGGCAAAGTTAATCACAATGTGTCTAGGAGGTACTTTATTTGGATTGAGTCTTGCTGGGGTTCTAAAACTGTCTGCTATCTGAAGTTCTTATCTCTTGCAATGCTTGGGAAATTCTCCAAAATCTCTTGGAGTACAGCATCTGTACCTTTAGGATCATCCACTTCTCCTTTGGGAATTCCTGTAAGACAAATGTTTGATCTTTTGGTGTGATCCCAAAATTCTCTCAGGGAATAATCAGTTTTTACTCTCCATTTGTCTGCCTCTTTGAGTGTTTGGGAACATTCGAAAGCTTTGTCTTCATTTTCAGAGATCCTTTTTCTGCCTGGCCAACTCTATTACTGAGAGATTCTACTGTATTTTGGAGTTCCTCAACTAACTTTTTCATTTCCTTGAGTTCTGCTCTTTTCTCATTATGTCCATATCTTTCATGACTTGGGCTTTGAATTCATTAATTTCTTGAGACAACTTTAGAACTACTCTTTGGAATTCAATTTCTATCTTCCATTCTATTTATCTTATTTGCAATCCATATTCTGAATTCAATTGCTGACATTGCGGCCATTTGTGCATGGCATCTTCAGTTGTATCTCCTTTGTCATTTGTTGGAGGGGTTGATCTACTCTGGTTATTCATGTTGCCAGAGTTCTTCTGTTGGGTCTGCACCATGTTTATTTTCCACTGTTTGGTTATTAGAACTGGTAGGGTGAGATTGAATTGGGGGTCCCAAGTAGTAGAGATAGCACCTTACCAAAGTGCTAGGCTTTGTAATTGTGGCTTATCTCCTACCACCTTACAAAGTCCCCTTTCAGAGTTTTGGCCAGAGACTCTGATGACCTACTTGGTGAGATAGTGCAAGCTAGCTCTGTTTTGATATCAGCCAACCTCTACCCTATCCTAAGAAACCACAGTATTAGATTTAAATGTCGACTGTGAAGAGATACAAATAGTTGCGTTGCCCAGCCCCCACCCTTCAGTTCTTTTCTGCTACGGAACTTCGAAGGTCAACCTCAGAATGTCCCTGAGTGGACAGCCCAAGCCCAAGACATGGGTTCCAACCAAATTGTCTCAGGTCAGTGCAAACCCTGCCCAACAGAGAGGGATCCAAAGGCCTCCAACAGCACAATTGGAGACAGGGATCCACACTCACACCCACCAGACTCAGTCCACACTGTTGTCCACTTCTCTGCTCACAGGCTCAGCTGTGGCCAAGGGCAACACCCTCACCCACCGGTCTTAGTCCACACACAGCTAGCCTCTGCTTGCCAGACAGGGGAGTCAGGGGACCACGCTCCCACCTGCCAGTCTCAGTCCACTGCCTGGTGAGCCTCTGCTCGCAGGCTCTGTTAGAGTCAGGGCACTGCACTCTGCCCACAGGTCTCAATCCTCACCTGGTAAGCCTCTGCTCACCAGCCCCGCTGGAGGCAGTGGACCACACTCTAGCCCTCAGGTCTTGATTCACACCCAGTAAGCCACTTCTCAAGGGTCCTGTTGGAATCAGGGGAGCACACCTTTGCTCTCAGGTCACAGTCCATGCCTATCAAGCCTCTGCTCACAGACCCAACAGGGGCTGGGGACCAGCCTGTCTGCCAAACTCAGTCCACACAGGGCAACCACTCTCCTGCTGTGGGTGCTGTCAGAGCTGGGTGTTCTGCACCCCATCCCACCAGACAGCCCGAACCGAGGGTCAACACCACCACTGGCTGGGCATAGTCATAACCAGGGGGTTGCTCCACCTCCCACCAAGTATCCCTTTTTTCCCACACCCTCTTTCTTCCCCTTTAGTCACAGATTCCGTCCTGTTGGTTGGCAGTCCACACTATGCCCAGTTCTCTCAGGACAAAACTAAACACTCTGTGCTCTGCAGGGGGCAGAACTTAAGACCACCATGCCAGGGGGGAAGGGTAGACTGGGAGTTTGGACTTGGGGGGGGAAATATCTGTTCAATTTTATGCCTGGTGGGGTAGTGTCTAGGTTCATAAGTGGGATCTCCCTGGAGAAAGAGACCTGGAGTTTAGCAGCTCTCTCTGGTGAGGTAAAATGAGAGATCTTTTGTTCCTTGCTCATTCTCAGATAGCCTGCAGCAGGCCTCCTGCTTGGGGGTGGGGGTCTCCCGTCCTCTAGTCATAGGCTTTGTACCTGTAATTTGTTTTCTTAAATGCTCTTCTTTGGAGTTACAGCTTGCCGAACTTCTTTCTTGGCTCAGCTCTCCGTCTTTGGCTTCATAGAGTCTGATTCCATCCAGTTTTTCTTCCTCTGCTCAGGAGCCTCTGCCGAGGGTTACTACCAGTCAGCCATCTTCCCAGAATTCCTCCACCATGCAGGTCTTATGCTCTGTTCCTCCTGTACTGCTGGTAGTCTGTCCTGCTCTGCCCGGTGGTGACCCCTTCCTGTTACACTGCCTCAAGCACCATCCTCCCCCACAGAGGCTGTTTGTACCATAGCACACTCCTGACTTGGAAAGATGGCACACAGAACATACCTCTGGCTGCTATGTGTTGGGAGAAAACCATGTGTGGTCACAACTGAGACATAGGACAGTACCATGTGTTGTGGAGTTGGAGCACTAGGATGAAGAATTTGGTACCTGTGGGGTCAGGTTCTTTGACGAGGATTACTACAGTCTGGGTCTCCAGAGGTGCCAGTGGCTGCAGTGGACATGGCCAGTAGCCTCCTGGCCTGAGCCACAGCCCTGCCCCAGCCTCCTGTTGTCTACTGTTAGGTTTATGCAGATTGTGAAATATCACTTTAGTGGCCCAGACAATAAACATGATGCTCAAATGCTCAAGTGTAGGAATCTAGCTGGTTTCCTTCTATCTGCCCCTGTGATGTGGTGTTAGGTTTTATATAAGTATGTGAAACTTCAGCTACTAAGAAACATTGTCAAAATAATAGAAGAAAATGTAGGGAAAACTTTTATGAGGAGGACCCCCCAGGCAATTGAAGCAGCTTCAAAAATACACTACTGGGACCTGATCAAACTAAAAAGCTTCCGCAAAGCCAAGAACACAGTACGTAAAGCAGGCAGACAGCTCTCAGAATGGGAGAAGATATTTGCAGGTTATGTCCCCAACAAAGGTTTAATAACCAGAATCCACAGAGAACTCAAACGTATTAGCAAGAAAAGAACAAGTGATGCCATCTCAGGCTGGGCAAGGGACTTGAAGAGAAACTTCTCTGAAGAAGACAGGTGCACGGCCTTCAGACATATGAAAAAATGCTCATCATCTTTAATCATCAGAGAAATGCAAATCAAAACTACTTTGAGATATCATCTAACTCCAGTGAGACTAGCCTATATCACAAAATCCCAAGACCAGAGATGTTGGTGTGGATGTGGAGAAAAGGGAACACTTCTATACTGCTGGTGGGAATGCAAATTAATTTGTTCCTTTTGGAAAGATGTTTAGAGAACACTTAGAGATCTAAAAATAGACCTGCCATTCAATCTTACAATTCCTCTACTAGGTATATACCCAAAAGACCAAAAATCACATTATAACAAAGATATTTGTACCAGAATGTTTATTGCAGCCCAATTCATAATTGCTAAGTCATGGAAAAAGCCCAAGTGCCCATCGATCCACAAATGGATTAATAAATTGTGGTATATGTACACCATGGAATATTATGCAGCCTTAAATGGAGACTTTACCTCTTTCATGTTTACATGGATGGAGCTGGAACATATTCTTCTTAGTAAAGTATCTCAAGAATGGAAGAAAAGGTATCCAATGTACTCAGCCCTATTATGAAACTAATTAATACTTTTCATATGAAAGCTATAACCCAATTATAAACTAAGAATATGGGAAAGGGGGAGAGGGAGAGGAGAGGAGGGGGGAGGATGGGCGGAGGGAGGGTGATTGGTAGGATTACACCTGCGGTGCATCTTACAAGAGTACATGTGAAACTTACTAAATGTAGAATGTAAATGTCTCAACACAATAACTAAGAAGATGCCAGGAAGGCTATGTTAACCAGTGTGATGAAAATATGTCAAATGGTATATAAAACCAGTGTATGGTGCCCCATGATCGCATTAATGTATACAGCTATGATTTAATAAATAAATAAAAGAAACATTGTCTACACAACACCAAAAAATCAATTTGGCCACTTCTTTCCTTGAGTTGAATTAAATGGCATGACCATGTACTGTCCCGCACAAACAGAAATTACTGCTGGTAGGATACAGTGGTACAAAATGATTTCCAGCAATCTTAGGACAAAGACCTCTGGCAGACTTGGGAGAAGACCTAAGTGAATTTCAAACTGTGGTTTCTGGAGCACTCCAGGAACTGGCAGATGGGAGGGGAAGGTGCCAGCCCCATAGTGGCGTCCCTGCCAGGCTTTTGTTCACAGGCTGGGCAAAGGAGAGCTTTCAGGTGAAAAAAGCACTCTAGATTTACAGGTGAAGATGCCACTGATTTGGGAGCCCCCTCCCTTGTATATCCAGAGGCTGGATCATGTGACCCCAGCACAGGGGTGCTGGGCTCCCTGGGATGAGGCCCCTGTCATGGCCGGCTTTTTTAGCCTTTCCTCCCCTGGCCTTGGGCTGACCACTCTTCCTGGCCACACCGGATAACCTGAGTGATTCTATTTCTGTCTCTCAATTGGCAGAGTGTGTTCCACCCTGCTGTCACAGTCAAGGTGTGCTCAGACTGAAGCCATCAGTCACTGAGTCCCAAAGGCAGCCCTGTTCTTGTTCTTTGAAGCCCTTTACCTTTACTCCCCATGTACAACCAAAAATATGTCTTTAAAAATGTCCGTTGCTTTGTTTCTTTCGATTAAACAATCTATGTGAAAGAGAAAGAAGATTCTTTCAGGGTGTAGCCACAGTAGATTATTGATTCCATCATGTCTAAGAAAGGCAGGGTGATAAAGCTACTAATAAGAGGTGACAAATATTCTGTGGTGCAGTGATTTGAGACATAGCATTTTTTGTCCTGTTAAGAAATAAAATGAGACTAGAGTGGCAAAAACCAAATGGTCTCAGCCATCAAATCAGCTTTTCTGCCTGGCAGTGGACACCTTGTGTGAAGGCTGCCCAGCTTGTGATGGGGCTCCCTCCCAGGGACCCCCGGTCCCCACAGTGAATCCATGTGGTCACCACATAGAAGTGGCCTGTGTGTGCTGGGTCTCATGATTGCTCTGGGAACTTAAACAACCCCAGAAGCTGTGAGGGTAGACTGCCTTGCTTGCCAGGTTGGCCTCCTGGGGAGCCAGCCTAGGGGGAGAACAAGGCGTGGCAGGAACTCTGGTTACCCCCAGGGCCTTCCAGAGCTATAGGCAGTGTCCTGTGTTTGTGCACAGGGTAGTGAGGAGCTGGTGCCAGGGAGCAACATCCTGAGATGACAGGAACAGGTCAGTGCAGTCGACACAGGTACAAGGGTCAGATGGCATGAAGCTGGCTGCCCCCTGCAGTGGCTGTGGGTCTGTCCTTCACTGTGAAAGGGGGACGTGACGTGAGCCACAGATGCAGAGGCTCCTGTGGTAGAGGACGTGGCTATGTGGAGAGGTGTGCACACGCGTGGGAGCCAGAGTACTGCAGCTGTGGGGTTCTGGGCAGATAGCACTGCAGAAGCCAGTGGAGTTTGAGTTGAGCCTTCAAGGATGAGTAAGCTTTGATGGCCAGAGTTGCCAAGGCAGAGGAAAGAGCATTTCCATGTTGCATGAATTCACAGAGGAGAGGCTGTATCTGTCACCATTTAAGGGTCACCCTGCTGGACCATCTGGGTCTCCTGCCCTCCCTAAACCACTGGGAAAGTGGAATGTGCCATGTCAGACCAGAGGTAGGTACACAAGGGTCCATGGCTATCTTTGCATAGCCCACAGATAAGAGTGAGTTCTAGTTAGTAAAGCTTAGGGGTCAGGGAGTATAAAGCACATGTTGTGGCCTTACAGGGTCCACAGGCTGGAAATGTTTACTATCTGGCTCTTCACAGCACCAATTTGTTCCCCGGTTTAAGCTGAGTGGAGTGGGGTCCACCTCTAGTGCTGGAGTCAGGTCGGCTACCCTTACAATGCCCAGGGTGTCTGGGGAGGGGAGGAAACACACCCGTGGTGAGGGATGGTGGCAGTGGATGCCAGTGGTGCCTGCGCTGGAGGTAAAGTGCATCCAGCCAAGCTGTGGGGAACTGAGGTCAGCTTTGACAGCAGGAGTGAGAAGATTCAGATGTTTTTGGAAGTGGACTTGTTTAGACTTAGTGGTGGCTTTGGTGGAGGGGCTGGGCGGGGGTGCTGGTTGGTGCCTACGGAGGGCGATGATGCTGTATAAGGGGGATTGAAGAAACCAGGTGACCTCGAGGTGCCTGCCAGAGGTCTGTGTGGCTGCCTCTGGGGGGTTGCTTTACACAAGACCCAGGTCCCAAGGAGAGAGCTGTGCTGGGGACAGCCTTGGAGCCAGCAGAGGTGGAGATCACCAGTCACTCACCCAAGGAGCATGGAGCATGGACAGAGGGAAACTGGAGAACCTCAACCCTTAGAGCTGCGCCCAGAAGGCGAGGTGGACAGGCACACTGCAGGCCAACAGAACCAACAGAAAAGGGCATTTCTGGAAGCAAAACAAGCCAATGAGGGGAGTCCAAAGAAAGTGAGGACAGAAAGTGCATCAGATTTGACAACACAGAGGTCACAGTGACCTTTAAAAAGTTTGTGGAGTGTTGGGGACAGAACTGCCCAGTAAGAGAAGATGCTCCTCATTTCACACACTGGTGTGACCTTGACTCCAAAACTGAAGCAGAATGGCATTTATCAACAAAATCCAGAATAAATTATTAGAAATTTCTGAATGCTTAGCATACCAAAGTCTAGCAATTTATGAAATGAAAACAATCATAAAAATAATGATTTGACCAGGTTGGGTCTCCCAGCATTTAACTTTCTGCTACCCTGTGTGATCTATTCACGTAAATCACTACATCAGAGATGGAGACCATTGTATAATCATCACAGTAGATACAGAGAAAGCTTTTAATAAATCCGGCATAATTCATGCTTAGAAAAATAAACTCAGAAAACTAGGAATAGAAAGGGAACTTCCTTAACCAGATAAAGTGTCT
The DNA here is from genome assembly GCF_027406575.1 of Nycticebus coucang. Lineage (NCBI taxonomy): Eukaryota > Metazoa > Chordata > Mammalia > Primates > Lorisidae > Nycticebus > Nycticebus coucang. The sequence continues at coordinate 1,583,852 of NC_069795.1, forward strand.
ACGAAAACTCCTACAACTAACATCAGACTCTAAATGTTAAGAACATTCTCTTGAAAGCAGAAGCAGCCCGGGGAGTGCCCCTCTGCAATACTCTGCCAGAGAGCCGGACCCACGCAGCAAGAGGGAACGGAATAAAACCTGTAAAGATAGAAAGGAAGAAATACGTTTGCATATGCAGAAAATTCAAAAAATCCACAGCTAAATTCCTAGATTTAATAAAAATCTATGACACACTCGTATAAAATTGACTGACATACACACATCCCAAAAAGGATTTCTATGCATGGGCAATAACTAACATTTAATTTAGAAAAATGATACTGTTTAATGTTCATAGCAACACAAGTATGAATTTAAAATAACTCTAAAACATATATGACATTTAGGGAGAATTTTTGTTTGTTTGTTTTTTAGATAGAGTCGCACTTCGTGGCCCTCTGTAGAGTGCCATGTCAAAGCAACCTCAAACTCCTGGGTTCATGCGATTCTCTTACCTCAGCCTCCAAGTAGCTAAGACTACAGGTGTGCACCACAACACCCGGCTAGTTTTTCTATTTTTAGTAGAGACAGGGTCTCGCTCTTGCTCGGGCTGGCCTCAAACTCATGAGCTCAGGCGATCCACCCACTTCAGCCTCCCAGAGTGCTGGAATTACAGGTGTGACCCACCACACCCAGCCAAGAAAATTTATTTTTAAAAATTGTAAGAGATAGTGAATGTGGAGGCACACCCAACACCTCAATTCTTTGTGGGTTACTGTGGGTATAAATAGACACATAAAACAAACACTAGCAGCCTCACTGACTTCTTTTGAATGGTAGTGGACTTTTTTATGAAACAGGTATGTAAACCGTATGGTTCCTGGTAACACATTACTCTATAATAGTGTTCTAGAACCAGTCAGAGGAACTTTTTTTTTCTATTTTGCTGAGTTATTTCTTAATTACTACATTAGTGGTCTTTCTAGAGAACTAAAAGGTAATTGGCAACTGGAGCCAGGCCAGAGGAGGGAGGTGGCTGGGACTACAGGCGGGACATGGGCTCCCTCCTCCTCCCCCTTCCCGCCTTCCCACCTCTTCCCCTCCCTTCTTCTCCCCCCGCCCCAGGAGCTGTTCTAGAAGCAGCTGGAACTAAGCTTGTACCTAATGAACTTGGGTGAGTGACAAATCAGACAGCTTGAGAAGTTATTTAAAGCCTTCTCTCTAGGGGACTTGGAATGACTGTGTATTCAAAATCTTGTGGTTTATAGTCTTAAACTAGAATATTAGGGGCTCAAGTCAACTATTACACACAAGTCCCTTTACTACAAAAATGGACCATCATACATGTAATTTTAAACTTTTTGTTTAATATCTAAAGTACAACGTATACAGGGAAAAGTACCTGTAGCATAAGTGTGCTTTTTTTTTTTTTTAGTAGTAGTAGATCATAGCTGTGTACATTAATGCGATCATGGGACACCATGCACTGGTTTTATAAACAGTTCGACAGATTTTCGTCACACTGGTTAACATAGCATTCCTGGCATTTTCTTAGTTATTGTGTTAAGACAATCATATTCTGCATTCACTAAGTTTCACATATACCCTTGTAAGATGCACCGCAGGTATAATCCCACTAATCACCCTCCCTCTGCCCAACCTCCCCCCCTCTCTTCCCTCTTCCCCATCCCCATATTCTTAGGTTATAACTGGGTTACACCTTTCCTATGAAAGCCATAATTTAGTTTCATAGTAGGGCTGAGTACATTGGATACCTTTTCTTCCATTCTTGAGATACTTTACTAAGAAGAATATGTTCCAGCTCCATCCATGTAACCATGAAAGAGGTAAAGTCTCCATCTTTCTTTAAAGCTGTGTAATATTCCATGGTGTACATATACCACAATTTATTAATCCATTCGTGGATTGATGGGCACTTGGGCTTTTTCCCATGACTTAGCAATTGTGAATTGGGCTGCAATAAACATTCTGGTACAAATATCTTTGTTTTAATGTGATTTTTGGTCTTCTGGGTATATACCTAGTAGAGGAATTATAGGATTGAAGGGCAGATCTATTTTTAGATCTCTAAGTGTTTTCCAAACATCTTTCCAAAAGGAACGTATTAATTTGCATTCCCACCAGCAGTGTAGAAGTGTTCCCTTTTCTCCACATCCACACCAAAATCTCCAGTCTTGGGATTTTGTGATATGGGCTAATCTTACTGGAGTTAGATGGTATCTCAAGGTAGTTTTGATTTGCATTTCTCTGATGATTAAAGATGATGAGCATTTTTTCATATGTCTGTAGGCCATGTGCCTGTCTTCTTCAGAGAAGTTTCTCTTCAAGTCCTTTGCCCAGCCTGAGATGGGATCACTTGTTCTTTTCTTGCTAATACGTTTGAGTTCTCTGTGGATTCTGGTTATTAAACCTTTGTCGGAGACATAACCTGCAAATATCTTCTCCCATTCTGAGAGCTGTCTGCTTGCTTTACTTACTGTGTTCTTGGCTTTGCGGAAGCTTTTTAGTTTGATCAGGTCCCAGTAGTGTATTTTTGAAGCTGCTTCAATTGCCCAGGGGGTCCTCCTCATAAAATACTCACCCAGACCGATTTCTTCAAGGATTTTCCCTGCACGCTCTTCTAGTATTTTTATAGTTTCATGTCTTAAGTTTAAATCTTTAATCCAGTGAGAGTCTATCTTAGTTAATGGTGAAAAGGGTGGGTCCAGTTTCAGCCTTCTACAGATTGCCAGCCGTTCACCCAGCACCATTTGTTAAATAGGGAATCTTTTCCCCACTGAATGTTTTTAATTGGCTTGTCAAAGATCAAATAATGGTAAGTAGCTGGGTTCATCTCTTGGTTCTCTATTCTGCTCCAGACATCTACTTCTCTGTTATTGTGCCAATACCATGCCGTTTTGATCACTATCGATTTATAGTATAGTCTGAGGTCTGGTAGCGTGATTCCTCCTGCTTTGTTTTTATTTCTGAGTAGTGTCTTGGCTATTTGAGGTTTTTTCTGATTCCATATAAAACGAAGTATTATTTTTTCAAGATCTTTAAAGTATGACAGTGGAGCTTTAATAGTGATTGCATTAAAATTGTATATTGCTTTGGGTAGTATGGACATTTTAACAATGTTGATTCTTCCCAGCCATGAGCATGGTATGTTTTTCCATTTGTTAACACTTTCAGCTATTTCTTTTCTTAGAGTTTCATAGTTCTCTTTATAAAGATCTTTCACGTCCTTTGTTAGAGAAACTCCCAAATATTTCATCTTCTTTGGCACTACTGTGAACAGAATAGAGTCCTTAACTGTTTTTTCAGCTTGACTATTGTTGGTATATATAAAGGGTACAGATTTATGAGTGTTGATTTTGTAACCTGAGACACTGCTATATTCCTTGATCGCTTCTAAGAGTTTTGTAGTAGAATCCCTGGTGTTTTCCAGATATACAACCATATCATCTGCGAAGAGCGAAAGTTTGATCTCTTCTGACCCTATATGGATACCCTTGATTGCCTTTTCTTCCCTAATTGCGATGGCTAAAACTTCCATTACAATGTTAAAGAGCTGTGGAAATGTTTGGTTCCTGTTTGGTTCCTGATCTGAGTGGAAATGATTTGGTTTGGTTCATGATCTGAGTGGAAATGATTTCAGTTCAATTCCATTCAATACGATATTGGCTGTGGGTTCGCTGCAGATGGCCTCTATCAGTTTAAGAAATGTCCCTTCTATATCAATTTTCTTAAGTGTTCTGATCATGAAGGGATGCTGGATATTATCAAAAGCTTTTTCTGCATCAATTGAGAGAATCATATGGTCTTTGTTTTTCCATTTGTTTGTGTGCTGAATTATACTTATAGATTTACATATAAGTGTGCTTTTTAACAAATTAGTCCTAAAGGACATACCTGTGAAACCCTTGCCTGGGGCAAGACGTAGAACCCTTCCACATGGAGTGCCACCATCCCTCCCACCCCCCACCCCCGTCACTGCCTCCACTCCCCAAAGGTAACCTCTGCCCTGACTTCTCTCTCCCTGGGCTAATCGTGCCTATTTTTACTCTAGATAAATGAAGTCATACAGCCTGTATTCCTTCCCATGATACTGTGTTTCTGAGACCCACCACCCTTGTGGAAGCAGTAGCAGTTGAAACATTTTCATTGCCCTGTACTATTCCAGCGTGTTAGCATTTCAAAATATATTCATTCATTCTACTGTTGATGATTTCAGTTGCTTCCTGTTTTTGCTATTATGAATAATGCTTCTGTGAGCATTCTTACACATGCCTTTGGGTATGTCTGTGTGCGTGTTTCTCTGGGGTATATATCAAGGATCTGCTGCAGTAGAGAACGTTGATTTTCTGCAATGTCAGGCCACTTCACATTCCCACCAGCAGCAGGTGATGTTTCAGCCACTTGTCCTTACATTTGGTGTGGACAGGCCTTTTCATGTTGGCCGTGAAGGGTGGTATGGCACCTCACAGTGGTTTTAGCTGACCCTGGAAAGGATTCACATCTCTACACATGCTTATGGTCCATATGCACATCCTTTCCAGGGAAGAAGCTGCAAGGTTTTTTTATTTATTTATACAAGTTCTTTGCATATTCTGGACACAAACTCCCATCAGTTATAGATGTTGCAAATGGCTTACCTTTCCATAACTGTGATGATGTCTTTTAATGCACAGGAGTTTTTAATTTCAATGTGATCCAATTTATCAAACTTTTCTGTGGTTAGGGTTATTTGTGTCCTGTTTAGAAAACCTCAACTACTCCATGGTCATGAAAATATGCTACTCTTTTTTTCTATTTTCAAATGTAGGCAGCAGTTCCCCTAGCATGGTATTTCTGCACAGTGTGAGGCAGGGTTCAGATTCAGTGTGTTGTTGCTTATATGTGATTCCAGCTGACCCATCACCATCTCCCTGTTGCTCTGCAAGGGCAGGTTTGTCATAGATCAAGTGTCCACACAGGCCTAGCTCACTGCTGCCTCTCAGGACCACTTGTCAGGGCGACACCATGTCCTTGCACCGGCTCTCCCCATCTCCATTGTGAAGCTTTCTCAGAAGTCCTGTTTTCACTCCACAGAATCATCTTCCAGTTTTGTTGTTCTTCAACACTTTCTTTGCTATATTGTGCATTTCTACATAACATTTTGAATTGGTTTATCAATTTCCCCCCAATCCTGCTAGAACTTTTATCAGAACTGCACTGAAGCGATGGGTCAATTTGGTGAGAACTGAATTTTGGTGAATGCTTCAGTTCATGTTTATCCCAAAATAATCTATGTTTATTTAATTATTTATCCCATATTTATCTAAATATTCTTCAGTCGATCTCTTTATTATGTAATCTCTGTATAGATATTCACACATATTTAATTAGATGTATTCCTGGATACATGTGGCGTGTTTGATGATGATTTGAAATGTTTACTGTTTATATTTTGTGACCATTGGTTTCTGGTTTATAGAGAATATAATTAACCTTTGTATGTTAACCTTGGATCCAGCAACTTTTACAGATTCACTTAACAGTTTTGAGAGTTGTCTGTAGATTCTATTGGATTTTCTATATACATAATCACTTTATCTGAAAATAATGCCGGTTTTGTTTCTTCCTTTCCAGTCACTCTGTCCTTTGCTGCTCTCTTCCTGGGCGCTTCGCTGGCTGGTGCTGAGCAGTGCCGATAGTGAGCACCTTGTCTTGCTCCTGACCTCACAGGGAAGCTGTCCATACTTCCCCATAAGCGTGATATTTGTTGTAGGGATTTTCATATGTAGCTATCCCCTATGAAGTTAAGCAAGTTCCCTTCTATTTCTACTTTGCTATGAGTTTCTTTTTGTGAATGCATGCTGAATTTTATAACATTTTTTCTTCTGAGTCTATTGAGATGATAGTGATTATTCTGTTTTGTTATATTAATGTGGTGAATTAAGTTGATTGAAGTTCAAATGTTAAACAAATCTTGCATTTCTGGAATAAGCCTAGCTTAGAACACGCTCAGGAGAAACCCCAGGATAGGTCTAACAAGCCCCTCCTCTTCTCCTCTTTCACAGCCCTGTATCAGGAACAGGTCGTGGAAGGCACACCGGGGGCAGCTGCGGGAGGGGCTGCTGTGGCCTGGCCGCCTGCTGCCCTGCCCTGGTGACACCAGGGCTGCGCCTGGAAGCCAGGGAGGCAGCTCTGGCTGGTGTGAGGACAGGTCACCTCCTGGACATGGCTCCCTCACTTGGGCTTCAGTTTTCTTGCCTGAGAGGTTCTCTGTAAAATCACCAATCAGAAATCTGTATATTTCAAAGTATGTAAAAATAAAATATAAACTAACCTATTAAATATTCCGTAAATGGTATCTTCAAACATTAAGTGGCTGTTTCTGCCTGCATTAAGGTCCAAAGAGGCTGTCCGCCCTCAGTGACACATACACTCAGTCTGAACACTACCCGGGCCTACGGGGGAACGTACCTCCACTGTGCAGCGGGCCCTCAAGGATGGGAGCAGCGGTGTCCCTGGCTAGTGCTCCCACAGCCTCTTCTCAAGGGGCAGGGGCTCAGTGAGCATCCTGGACAGAGCAGAGGGAGCACACACCTGAGGTAGGCAGCGCCCTGTAGCTCCAGAGAGCCCCACAGCTAGGAGGGAAGGACACCAGGCTCAGGAGAGGGGCTGGGGGGCCCCGGGGACGCCACCCTTACAGGCTAGGCAGGCCAGGCTTCCCTCCCGGCTCTTCCCACGACCTTGTGGAAGCAGGCACATTCCAGAGCCATGAGGGCATTTATGGTCTGTGCATTTGTGAGTTGCAGGCAAGGATAAACCCACCTATTTTTGCTTTCTAGAATTCCACTTCTATTTTTGGTGGAATATAAAAGCTTTGACTATTTCCCAAAGTGGAAAAACACATTTTTTTCCTCGACTGTCTGGTAATGTCTTCGTTGCTCAGTAAATAAGTGCTTCCAGCCTTTACGGATGCCAGTGTGCTCTCCAGAGCAGAGCTGGCTGTGTGCACCTCACAGATGGCTTTCTCAGCCCTATGGAATTTTATTTTATTTATTAACGCATCAGCATTTAACACTTATCCCAATAGGTGGATGTGGATAAGGGTAGCAGCTGCGTCCTCCAGAGAAGCCCCTCCAGGACTCCAGGGCTCAGGTCCCAACCTCCTGGCCTTCTGCCCCACCGCCCCTCCCCCAACACAGTGTTACTGTGAAATAGAAAGGGGGGAGGTGGTGCTGTCCTGTCCTTCCAGGGCCCTAAAGATGTGTGCAGTAGACACTGCTGTTCTGGCTTTGAGTGGAGACAGGGAGTTGACCCAAGCCCCACCATGCTGATGAGTGTGGAAGGAATATGCCCGAGTTTTTGAGCTTACTAACTAGAAACATGTCTAGAAAGTCACAGAGACACCTTGACTCAGAGATCACTCTGCCTCTGCCTGCGGCAGCCCTAACAGGAAGGTCAGTCCCTCCCTGCCTGCCCAGCAGGCACCGTCCCAGCCCCACGGGGCCTTCCTATGAATTATTGGTTTATTATACTGACATGCAATGACACACAGTAACACATGGTGACCTTGAGTGACATTTGGATAGTTCTGACAGATGTATACAGTCCGTAATCAAAACCCCTATCACAATCTAGAGACACTGTCACTCCAGAAAGTTCCTTTCCGGAGAGAGGAAATCATTCTGATTTCTGTTGGGGGTCTATTTCTGGACTCTTCATTCTGTTTCATTAGTCTAGTTGTTCCTCTTGACACGGACACTGCACCACCTTGACCCCTACCATGCAGGGCACAGAGCTGGCGTGTGCAGTCCCTCTAAACTCAGGGTGTTTGCCAGGCTCCAACTCCTCTCCGTTTCCATCGGACTTTCAGAGTCAGCTTGTCAATTTCTACAACAAAGCCTGCTAGAATTTTGATTAAGATGATATTGATCTTTCAGGGAGAATGGACAGCTTAGCAATGCAGTACCTTTTCATCCATGATCGTGGTCTATCTTTCTTGATCCATCCAGGCTGCTGCGCCACCAAACCACAGACCAGGTGGTGTACGAACAGCGCAGTCTGACGCTCACAGTTCTGCAGGCTGGACGTCTGGAGCTGCGGCCACACGTTCTCCCTCCTGCTCTGGCTCCTCACCTTCTAGGGATGCGAGCGGTGAGAAGGTGCAGGGAGTGGGGGCAACACAGACCACATGCAGCTTTGGGCTTTGCCTTCCTTTTTATCATAAAGAAATGTTTTTCCTTGTTTTATTCTTCTGGCTAATTTGAGATGGTGCTTATCTAAAGAGTCCAAAGATGGAAGGCTGATGACTCAGTTCTGGATCAGGGAGGAAACTCCCCACAAGACCTTGAGTCCATGGAGCAGAGAGCAGCACGGCTGTGTCCAGCAGAGGCCAGAGGGCTGTGAGCTGGGACTCTCACGCCCAGCCCCCTGACAGAAAATGCTGCCTGGCATCAGGGCCCCTCTCTTTTCATGAAGCCAGCAGAAGCCACAGCTGGCAGCGCACCACCTATTGGAGGTGGTGGGCAGCTGGGACCTTATGGCCAACAGCATCTGGCCCTGTCCCAGTGCTCGAAGCCTGAAGTCAGAGCCCTTCACTGCCTTCTGCCCTGATTCTTCTCCACCTCACAGTGGCTCACTTTCCCAGAGCATGGGCACTAATGGCTGACCTCTGCACTGCCTCTTACCTGGGTCTGTGAGGTTTGGGCACCCATGGCAGTCACTTTCTGCAGAGAAGATGCCTGGGTGAGGAGAGGTATGCTCCCTCCATGGCCTGGACAGCTGGCCAAGCTTCCAGAGCCCCATCTCTGCATGCCTGACACAGTCCTCCCAACCAGCTGGTGCTCCCTGGCTAGTCTGTCCCTAGAAATATCCTTCTATGGGACTCATGATGGGCTCACACTCTTGGCAGTAACCCCCTGCTGCAGTGTCGGCAGCGAGCAGGAGCTGGGAAGGACTCTAGCCCCTCCGCTGCTTCACTTGAGGTCCCAGGCCCACCCAGAGTGGCCCTGAGCTCTGTGGCCAGGATGGAGAGCTCAGGCCACATGGGTGTTCTGTGGGCTTCATTTCTAAGCATGTCCTGTGTGGGCACAGAACACGGAGTTCACAACTGTTTCTCTCACAGTAGCTGTGGCACCCCTACCACCAGGAGTTAGTTCTTCTGAGAAGTCAAAGGTCAGCCTGTGTTTGGGCTTCCTCCATTTCCCCTCCCTGCATGGCAGGCCAGGGCGGCTCCAGGCAGTCAGCTGGGGCACCTCCGGCACCTCCTGTCTCCTGGGGATGGCCATCCTCCAATGTCTGATGCCCAGTGTCTTGAAACTGTCTTCCATATATTCTGTCTCTTTGGGGTTTGGGCTGTTCCAAGCAGTAGGGTGAATGTGCATGCGGCTCCTCCATCGTGGCTGGAGGCCACTATCCTTCAAATAGTCTAGTGCCTTTATTCTCCTTTATGGAGACAGCTCAGCCACCTCAGACCCAGACGTTTCCAGGAACCGAGTATGCAGGTTGACCAGGGCCTTCCCCACGTCCATGTGGGTCCCAGGGAGTGTCTGTCTCTGAATGAAAACTAAACATGGAACCCGGCATCTCCTGGCTGAGGTGCCTGCCCCACACGCTGTAGGGAGTTGTGAGGATTCCGAGGCTGTGTGGGCTTAGATGACTCCCTGCTGACAGCCCTTCAGGCAGCCTGCCCCAAATTCCTGTCAGAAGAGCTCTGAAGACAGGGAAGAAAAGGAAAACCCATTCCAACATGAGGAGTGGGACAGATGTCCCAGCAACGTCTGGAAGAAAGTGTAACACGAATGCTTGCAAGTCGAATAAATGAATAAAAGAATGAACAGGCTGTCTGATATCCAAGTGTGAGCTCTTTTGAGATGATTTCAAGCTCCTTGGTGTGGGATTCAATGCCATTAATGAATTGGGCACCCAGGAGCTTGGCAGGGTAACCCAACCCCTCTCCCATACAGCTCTAATGGCTCCTGGCTCTCTGAGCTCCGCTGCACCGCCCATCTCTGCCCCTGCTCTAGGGGTTGGTCACATGGTTGGGCCCTCTGATCGCTGCCAGCCCTCCCACTGCCCACTCGCATGCTCAATACACCTGCCAGTGCACCTGCCTGGTATATAAGCACACCTGCCCAGCATGACTGCCCAGCACACCTGGCTGACACACACGCCCAGTGCCCCAACTGGCCCCCCTCATGCTCCTCTCAGGCCCACCTCAGGTTCACCTCCTCCCTTCCCTCCCCTGCACCTGGTCCAGGCCTTCCTATCCTGTTGGAACCCTTTCCCACCCCACCTGAGCTATGGAGCTGCTAACTCAGGGATCTGAAGTGAGGGGCCAGGAAAGTGTCACAGCCTAAGCCAGAGGCTGGCCACAGAGTCTCACTTCATCCCCATCTGCTACAGGCTGATACCTTGAGACTGAAGACCAGCATCTTCAGCTGACCACATGGCCCTGACCAGGTCATGCAAACCAAGGAATCTCTAAGCATCTGTCTAGGGTGGGAGGTCCTTGGCAGGGGCAGCACATATAGTACACTGGCCACTGGACCCTACCTGATACCAGAACGTTAGCATTGTGAGCCCATATTTTTTAAATTAAAAATGATTTAGGGGGGTGGAGCAAGATGGCGGCCGAGTAACAGCTTCCCTGCAACTGGGCACGGTGAGTCTGGGGAGATAAAACTCCAGGCATCTCTGGCTGGTGGGATCTGCCTATAATCATCCCTTTGAGGATACAGGGAGTCAGCAAGGGACTTCTGGATCCCAAGAGGAGGACAAAAACAGTGGAAAACTGGCAAGTGGTTGCATGTGTTTGATCAACCTAATCCCGCCGGCAGCCGTAAGTACAAGCAGCAGTGAGACTGCAAACCGGAAAGACCTTGCCTGTGATCTGTTTTGGTGTTTTTGGACTTGGCACTCAGTTGAACTGCCTTGGGGAGAGCTTGAGCAGGAGTGCAGAGAACTTTGGGTATTGTCTAGTGCCCCATACTGAGCCGCTGAGCCGGATGGAGCTAATAGTGTTCGGCTGTGGGCCGCAGGGAGCCATTGTGAGAGAACTGCCCTGGCAAGCTCCACCCTCAGGGTCACAGAGCAAGGATCGGGTGGGAGCTAGTAACCTATTGACTGAGAAGCCTAAAGGCAGGGACTGAGCTGCCTTATAGCCTTAACTCTCAGGGGCAGAGTGAGACCAGTTTTGGCACACTGGAGCCTCGGGCTGTTGCCCTGGGTAGAGTGCCATGGTGTCACAGATTATAGCAACCTCAAACTCCTGGGCTTGGCACCTCCCGGACCTCCATAAGAGCTGCCCTGCGACCCCTGATCCGCAACCCGCGCCTGCCGGGCCTCCGCATGCCCCGACCAGGAACTGCGGGAGCTGCACAATTCTGCGTCCTCCCTCCTGTACCCTCCCTGCCTCCACACTGGCCCACTCCTCTGGCCAGGGACTCTGGTAGCCGCATGCCCTCTGGAGCCCTCCCTGCCTCTGCGCAGAGCCCTTCTCCTGGCCAGAGACTGCTGGAGCCTTGGGCTCTCTGTGCCAAAGTCACTGGGCGCCGGGCACTCCCAGAACCATGCGCACCACCTCTGGCCCTGTTGCTGGATCCGGGTGTGTCACACTCCAGAGCTGCTTCCACAACCAGAACTCCCTGGCTGGGGCAGCCCCAGAGGAACTACAAAGGGCCACTCCCTACAAAGATCCAGCAACAATAGAGTGATCCCGCTGGGGTCTAATCTTGGAGAAACACCTCCCCAACTCTGAGAATGGCCAGAGGCAACAGTAAAAAACAATCATGAGGCAAAATCAACAGAAAAACTCTAGCAATATGAATAGTCAGAGTAGATCAACTCCCCCAAGGATCAATGGGGCAGACACAGCACAGATCCCATGCACAAACAAATAGCTGAGATGTCAGAAATCGAATTCAGAATCTGGATAGCAAATAAGATCAAATTAGAATTCCAACCAGTAACCCAAAAGATAGCTCAAGAATTCAACAAATTCAAAGACCAAATGACCAAAGATTTTGACACATTGAGACAAGAAGTTGCAGCCCTCAAAGATCTGAGAAACACAGTCAAATCCCTCAGTAACAGAATGGAGCAAGCAGAAGAAAGGATTTCTGACATTGAAGACAAAGCTTTTGAACGCTCCCAAACTCTCAAAGAGGAAGAGAAATGGAAGGCAAAAACAGATCACTCTCTCAAAGAGCTCTGGGATAATTAGAAGAAAACCAGGCAGCGCCTGTGGCTCAGTGAGTGGGGCGCCGGCCCCATATGCTGAGGGTGGCGGGTTCAAACCCAGCCCTGGCCAAACTGCAACAAAAAAATAGTCGGGCGTTGTGGCGGGCGCCTGTAGTCCCAGCTGCTCGGGAGGCTGAGGCAAGAGAATCGCATAAGCCCAAGAGTTCGAGGTTGCTGTGAGCCGTGTGATGCCACGGCACTCTACCCGAGGGCCGTAGAGTGAGACTCTGTCTCTACAAAAAAAAAAGAAGAAAACCAATATTCGTCTTGGCTTCACAAGGCACAGAGTCTCTTCTCCATGACATTATGAAGGAGAAATTTCCAGACATGCCTAGAGATTCTGAAATTCAGATAGCAGACAGTTTCAGAACTCCAGCATGACTCAACCCAAATAAGACATCCCCCAGACACATCATAATCAATTTCACTAAAGTTAATATGAAGGAGAAAATTCTGAAAGCAGCCAGACGAAAGAAAACCATCACCCACAAGAGCAAGAATATTAGAATAACTGCAGATCTCTCTGCTGAAACCTTTCAAGCTAGAAGAGGATGGTCATCAACTTTAATCTCCTAAAACAAAATAACTTTTAACCCAGGATCCGGTACCCAACTAAATTGAGTTTCATTTATGACGGAGAAATTAAATACTTCAATGACATTCACATGTTGAAGAAATTTGCCGTAACTAAACCAGCTCTCCAGGATATTCTCAGACCTATCCTCCATAAAGACTAGTGTATTCCTCCACCGCAAAAGTAAACCCACCCAGAAAATTTTGATCTAATTCCAACTTCCACAGTCGCAAAAGGATGAAAAATGTCCACCAGACTTTTGAAAGGCTTATCAATATTCTCAATTAATGTGAATGGTTTAAAGTGTCCTCTAAAGAGGCACAGGTTGGCTGACTGGATACAAAAACTCAAGCTGGATATCTGCTGCATCCAAGAATCGCATCTTACATTAAAAGACAAATATAGACTCAAGGTGAAGGGATGGTCATCTATACTCCAGGCAAATTGAAAGCAGTAAAAAGTAGGCGTTGCAATCCTATTCGCAGACGCAATAGGCTTTAAACCAACTGAAATAAGGAGAAATAAGGATGGACACTTCATATTTGTTAAAGTTAATACTCAATATGATGAGATTTCAATTATTAATATTTATGCACCCAAGGAGAACACACCTCAATTTATAAGAGAAACTCTAACAGACATGAGCAACTTGATTTCCTCCAGTTCCATAGTAGTTGGAGATTTTAACACCCCTTTAGAAGTGCTGGATAGGTCCTCCAAAAAGAAGCTAAGCAAAGAAATTTTAGATTTAAACTTAACCATTCAACATCTGGACTTAACAGACATCTACAGAACATTTCATCCCAACAAAACTGAATACACATTCTTCTCATCAGCCCATGGAATATACTCCAAAATCGACCACATCCTAGGCCACAAATCTAACCTCAGCAAATTTTAAAAAATAAAAATTATTCCTTGCATCTTCTCAGACCATCACGGAATAAAAGTTGAACTCAATAACAACAGGAACCTGCATACCCATACAAAAACATGGAAGCTAAACAACCTTATGCTAAAGGATAGATGGGTTATACACGAGATTAAGAAGAAAATCACCAAATTTTTGGAACAAAACAACCATCAAGACATGAATTACCAGAACCTCTGGGATACTGCAAAGGCAGTCCTAAGAGGGAAATTTATAGCACTTCAAGCCTTCCTCAAGAAAATGGAAAGAGAGGAAGTTAATAACTTAATGGGACATCTCAAGCAACTGAAGAAGGAAGAACACTCCAACCCCAAACCCAGCAGAAGAAAAGAAATAACCAAAATCAGAGCAGAATTAAATGAAATTGAAAACAAAAGAATTATACAACAGATCAATAAATCCAAAAGTTGGTGCTTTGAAAAGATCAATAAAATAGATAAAACTTTGGCCAACTTAACCAGGAAAAAAAGAGTAAAATCTCTAATTTCATCAATCAGAAATGGTAATGATGAAATAACAGACCCCTCAGAAATTAAAAAAATACTTAACGAATACTACAAGAAACTCTACTCTCAGATATATGAAAATCTGAAAGAAATCGACCAATACCTGGAAGCACACCACCTACCAAGACTTAGCCAGAACGAAGTGGAAATGTTGAACAGGCCTATATCAAGTTCTGAAATAGCATCAACTATACAAAATCTCCCTAAAACAAAAACCCAGGAGCAGATGGCTTTACATCAGAATTCTACTAAACCTTTAAAGAAGAACTAGTACCTATATTACTAAACCTCTTACAAAATATAGAAAAAGAAGGAATATTACCCAACACATTCTACAAAGCAAACATCACCTTGATCCCCAAACCAAGGAAAGACCCAACAAGAAAAGAAAATTATAGACCAATATCACTAATGAATGTTGATGCTAAAATACTCAATAAGATCCTAACAAACAGAATCCAACAACACATCAAAAAAATTATACACCACGACCAAGTGGGATTTATCCCAGGGTCTCAAGGCTGGTTCAATATACATAAATCTATAAATGTAATTCAACACATAAACAAACTAAAAAATAAGGACCATATGATTCTTTCAATTGACGCAGAAAAAGCTTTTGATAATATCCAGCATCCCTTCATGATCAGAACACTTAAGAAAATTGGTATGGAAGGGACATTTCTTAAACTAATAGAGGCCATCTACAGCAAACCCACAGCCAATATCGTATTGAATGGAGTTAAATTGAAATCATTTCCACTTAGATCAGGAACCAGGCAAGGTTGCCCATTGTCTCCATTGCTCTTTAACATGATAATGGAAGTTTTAGCCATCGCAATTAGGGAAGAAAAGGCAATCAAGGGTATCCACATAGGGTCAGAAGAGATCAAACTTTCACTCTTCGCAGATGATATGATCGTATATCTGGAAAACACTAGGGATTCTACTACAAAACTTTTAGAAGTGATCAAGGAATACAGCAATGTCTCAGGCTACAAAATCAACATCCATAAATCTGTAGCCTTTATATATAACAACAATAACCAAGCTGAAAAAACAGTAAAGGACTCTATTCCTTTCACGGTAGTGCCAAAGAAGATGAACTATTTGGGAGTATACCTAACAAAGGAAGTGAAAGATCTCTACAAAGAGAACTATGAAACTTTAAGAAAAGAAATAGCTGAAGATGTTTACAAATGGAAGAACATACCATGCTCATGGCTGGGAAGAATCAACATTGCTAAAATGTCTATACTACCCAAAGCAATATATAATTTTAATGCAATTCCTATTAATGCTCCATTGTCATATTTTAAAGATCTTGAAAAAATAATACTTTGTTTTAATGGAATCAGAACATTACTCAGCAATAAAAACACAACACGAGGAATCATGCTACCAGACCTGAGACTGTACTATAAATCAATAGTGATCAAAACAGCATGGTATTGGCACAAAAACAGAGAAGTAGATGTCTGGAACAGAATAGAGAATCAAGAGATGAATCCAGCTACTTACCGTTATTTGATCTTTGACAAGCCAATTAAAAACACTCAGTGGAGAAAAGATTCCCTATTTAATAAATGGTGCTGGGTGAACTGACTGGCAACCTGTAGAAGATTGAAACTGGACCCACCCCTTTCACCATTAACTAAGATAGACTCTCACTGGATAAACGATTTAAACTTAAGACATGAAACTATAAAAATACTTGAGGAACGTGCAGGGGAAACTCTTGAAGGAATCGGACTGTATGAATATTTTATGAGGAGGACTCCCCAGTCACTTGAAGCAGTATCAAAAATACACTACTGGGACCTGATCGAACTAAAAATCTTCTGCACAGCCAAGAACACAGTAAGTAAAGCAAGCGGACAGCCCTCAGAATGGGAGAAAATATTTGCAAGTTATACCTCCGATAAAGGTCTAATAACCAGAATCCAGAGAGAACTCAAACATATTAACAAGAAAAGAACACACGATCCCATCTCAGGGTGGGCAAGGGACTTGAAGAGAAACTTCTCTAAAGAAGACAGATGCACGATCTATAAATACATGAAAAAAAGCTCATCATCCTTAATCATCAGAGAAATGCTAATCAAAACTACTTTGAGATATCACCTAACCCCAGTAAGAGTAGTCCACATAACAAAATCCAAAAACCAGAGATGTTGGCATGGATGTGGAGAAAAGGGCACACTTCTACACTGCTGGTGGGAATGCACACTAATACGTTCCTTCTGGAAGGATGTTTGGAGAATACTTAGAGACCTAAAAATAGACCTGCCATTCGATCCTATAATTCCTTTACTAGGTTTATACCCAGAAGACCAAAAGTCACAATATAACAAAGACATCTGTACCAGAATGTTTATTGCAGCCCAATTCATAATTGCTAAGTCATGGAAGAAGCCCAAGTGCCCATCGACCCACGAATGGACTAGCAAATTGTGGTACATGTACACCATGGAATATTATGCAGCCTTAAAGAAAGATGGAGAGTTTACCTCTTTCATATTTACATGGATGGAGCTGGAACATATTCTTCTTAGCAAAGTATCTGAGGAATGGAAGAAAAAGTATCCAATGTACTCAGCCCTACCATGAAGCTAAATTATAGCTTTCACATGAAGGCTATAACCCAACTATAGCACAAGACTATGAGGAAAGGGCCAAGGAAGGGGAAGGGATGGGGGAGGTTAGGGTGGAGGGAGGGTAATGGGTGGGGCCACACCTATGGTGCATCTTAGAATGGGTACAGGTGAAACTTACTAAAGGCAGAATACGTCTACATACAATAACTAAGAAAATGCCATGAAGGCTACGTTGAACAGTTTGATGAGAATATTTCAGATTGTATATGAAACCAGCATATTGTACCCCTCGATTGCACTAATGTACACAGCTATGATTTAACAATAAAAAATAAATAAATAAATAAAAATAAAAAATAAATGATTTAAATTTATTTTTCTAGATAGGTTATAGTTGGCTCTAACATCAAAAAGTGCGGGTCTCCTCCCCTGGTGTCTGCTGCACAGTCAGCTTCTAGCCCCCTGGGTGTGTAAATGCGTGTGCAAAGCTTCCATGCAACTCCTCACACACAGTCCTCTTCACCTTGCACTTTATTCATTCAGAGAGCACTTAGGATGTGGCAGTGAGCAAAGGCGACCCAGCTCCGGGCTCCTTGAGGCCTAACACAAATGAATAAACATGCAGTGTCTAAAACACAGCCCTGGTCCCAAGGGCCACACAGAGGCACAGGCAGGGCCAGGAGACCCAGCTGGAGCAGGAGCGGCCATGACTTCAGGGAGGAGGCGTTGGAGCAAAGGCAGGAGGAAGCCTGCAGGCCTGGAGGGGCAGCAAGCCCTCGTAGAAAGAGAAGGCGGGAAGCCTAGGGCAGGACTCGGGTAGGAGCAGGGCTGGGTAGGCAGAAGACAGAGGTGGGTGACAGAGTGTCACCTATGACTCTGACCTCGGGAAAGGACCTCAGCAGCAGCTCAGGGAACCCAGAAGCCTCCTTCACTGGCACGGCTGGGGTGGACCTTCTGCGAGAGAGAAGTGGGGCTTATACTCCACAAGGCCACTCAGGGTTCCAGGCTGCTGGAGCCCAGATGACAGGCCTGCCCTGGGTGCTGCCTCTGTCAGCAAGGAGTGGGAGGAAAGCTCCTTACCCCGTCTGCAGAGGGCACCCGATTGCCACCCCACATCCTATCAGACAGGACCCAGCACCACACCGGGGCCTGAGAAGCAGGTCTCCAGCAGGGGACTGCCCCCACTGAGTGCCATGGCCAGAGCACAGGGTCTGTGATGGCCATGGTTGAGAGATGAGGCCAGGCTGCAAGCAGGGGGTGGGGCACAGGGCCTGTGATGGCTGTGGTGCATAGATGAGGCCAGGCTGTAGGCAGGGTTTGGGGCACGTCCAGAAGAGGCCAGAGCTTCCATGATGGAACTAATAGCACGTGTTGGTAAATGGGTATGCAGGTGTGAAAGAAAGGTCCAAAGAAGGTCCCAGGACTGCCTGGGTGGTGGCTGATGGACTTGTTCGTCCTTAGAAGGGCTTGGGAAGGAGGGCAGAGGTTGGGGGACTTGCGTGTGCCAGTTGTCCCTTAGCCAGCTCAGAGCAGGAGGGCTGCAGGCAGTGGGCATGGCAATGGTTGGTTTTATGTGCCAACTTGACTGGGGTCACATGGCATCCAAATATGGGGTCAAACATGATTCTGGATATTTCTGTGAAGGTGTTTTTAGAAGAGATTAACATTTAAATCAGCAGGCTAGGAAGGCAGATGACCCTCTCCATGGGGGGACCTGAACTCAGTTGCAGTCCCCTGAGTAGAAAGACTCTGGTGGTGGGCGGGAACCCACTCCCACCAGCTGTGTCAGAGGTGACTCTGTCATTTTAAGGTGAAAGATGGAGCAAGACCTAACCATTTTTAAAGATGTGTTCACCTCGGCCGCACCGGAAACCCCTGGGCACAGATATTACTATCTGGGCACGTGGCAGCTGCTCAGGGCTTCGCTCTGTGACTGTCCTGGCCAGTGAAGCTGAGCTGGCATCTAACAGATATTTCTCCACTTAATGGATGGTCTCCGGAGGGTCTGGTTTCCCTTCTAGGTTTCCTCTTTCTTAGGATACTGTCCTTGCCAACCATTTTCCTACCGTGACCAAGTGGCAGCCAAGTTCCCAGGGCCTCTCTGTTGCAGGTCCTGGAAGGAACTGTTTATCAAAATGTCAACTCTAGTAGCACTGTGAGGTGCCTGTCGGGCCTCGGGTGGCCTCTTTGGAGCCAACGACTTGGAGAAATTTGAAGGAGAGCTTAATTTGTGATTGTAGGTGATGAAGCAGCCATGTGGCTTCGTGATGTGAAGACCCAACTGCAGTAGCATCAGTGAGCCCTGCGCACCACGTGCTGCCCACCACATCAGCACTTGACTCGGGGCTTCTGGTTTGGCCCCAGACAACCTCAGGTGGGCAACTCTGCACACCAAAAGGCGGTGCCTTTAGGCTGCTGGGCAGCGGAGGGCCTAGCTGAGCCCCAGCCAGTCCTGTGGCTCCAGCAGGCTCTACGTGGAAGGATGGCTGGTGTCCTTGAAGTCCACCCCACTTAGCGGGTCACTCACCCCTTCCTGGGTCCTTCCGTGGAAGCTTCACCTCAGACAATTTACCAAAATTAGTGTCCAGCATTTTGAAGAGAGGAGGGCAGAAAGCAGAGACGCAGACACAACAATATCTGCCTCGGTTAGCAGCTAAGGGCGCAGGCACCACTCACAATGGGAGGAGATGCGGCGGAGGACAAGTGACAAGGGGCACCAGACCCAGAAGAAACCTCAGCATGCGGCGAACACAGGCTGATGCTGTGGCAAATGCAGGAATGACAGATTGACGTCACTAATGAAACTGCAAATTAAGAAAACAGCAACATGCCACATTTCATTATCAGAGCAGCAAACACTACGGAGAACGTCCTTCCAGGGCAGAGGAGCCACTTGCTCCTGAGGGCTACGGTGACGGCCTCTCTCAAAGCCCTCAGATGAGCACGAGTCTCGGAACGTGCCCTGAGGATGCGCTAACAGACGTGCCTGGAATCTATCTGCAAGTGCTCCCACCGCCTTGTCATAATAGCTGCAAGCTGAACAACCTAAATGGCTGACAATGATGTATTAATACCTGACTTTGCTAAGACCATGGCATTCTGCACAGCGTTAAAATGACTCAGTAGATCACATTTATCGGCCTTGCAATCCGCTAGTGATACATTACATGGAAAGCTGTGTACGACGTGCTGTGTTAGGCAGCCATACCTAGCTAGCATGAGGTGGGCATGGTGCGGAGTGCCATGTGCCACAGATACAGACACAGGAGTCATCGCTTCTGTGTGACAGGGTTTTGAGTGGTTTTTCTTATTAATTTTATATTTTTTTCCAATGAATATGTGTAACATGGCAAAAGTGATGAAAATGTTTCCCACACGAGCAGAGTCTGCACTCTGCTTGTTAGATCTACACTCACTGGAGAGTGTGGCTGGGAACAGCTGACCTTCCACAGAATCTTGGTCCTGCTGCGTCACCTGCCCACAGCCCGACTACAGAGCAGAGAAGACGGCTCTGAGGGAAAGGGCCCGGCAAGCTCCCCGCGCTTGAAGTCTGCGTTTCCTTAACTGCTCTCCCCTGAGCACATCTATGCGGAGTCTGCACGGTCACTCGGTGTGCACTGAGCACCTTCTCTGCACACAAACACCCCAGGGGATGCAATGAACTGCAGTGGGTCAGAGGGGGGCTCTGGCACAAACACCCCCATCCAGATCTCAAGATGGATACAAAACATGGCAAGTGTGAGTCGAGCTTTAGGAAGCAGCACAAACCCATTGCTGCCAGGAAAACAACTATAAAGACACGGTGTTCGGAACGGAAACCACACAGATTCAGCATCTGGGAACAACTTCGTGAGGGGCAGTTCCAGTTACAGAACAGAAGCTAATATGAGGTGCAAAGAAAATGCAGACGTGTTTGGCAATGTTCCGGGATAGAGGAGAGAGAAGGAATCTGATAATTTACTGGATGTGCTGGGAGGCTAATTGCTGTGACAGACACAAACTGCAGTGTGCTTCTGTGAGCAGTGCAGAGGGGCGGGGTGTGGGAGTGTCCCTCCTGCACACCCAGGGACCCGGGCTAACGATGGCCTCGCTGGCTTCCTTTACAGGTCACTCCAAGGTCATCGGGGAAGAGTGGGGAGGTTGTGGGCATGCCCACCTGGAGGTAGTCCCACCTGCTTGTGGCTGCAGCCTCCGCAGTGAGGGAGACAAGAAGCAGGTCCTCGAGGCCCCGTGGCATCAACTGCATTAACAGTAGACAGTGACCTGATGTGCTGCTTTCCAGAGTAACAGCGACCAAGAGAAGTTTGACTGTAGCAATGACATAGGCCTAATTCCTGAGAGGTGCTCTCCTAGTCACTGGGACCACCTTAGAAATCAGGAAACAAGGGGGTGGCACCTGTGGCTCAGTGGGTAGGGCCCTGGCCCCATATACCGAGGGTGGCGGGTTTGAACCTGGCCCTGGCCAAACTGCAACGAAAAAAAATAGCCAGGCATTGTGGTGGGCACCTGTAGTCCCAGCTACTCGGGAGGCTGAGGCAAGAGAATGACCTAAGCCCAGGAGTTGGAGGTTGCTGTGAGCTGTGATGCCACGGCACTCTACCGAGGGCGATAAAGTGAGATTCTGTCTCTAAAAAAAAAAAAAAAATTGAAGAAAAAAAGGAAAGAAATCAGGAAACAAGGGAATTTCGGGACCCACAAATATGGCCTTTGTCAACCATTTTTTCCCTTTCAATGAGCAAATGGACACTGCATAATTATTATATACACAAACAGGGAAACAAGGATCTTAGCCTCACAGATTATCAAAAGTATCTATATGGTTCTTTTCAACCAAAACTAACAAAAATACCATAAAAATGTTGAATAGAAGGCTCAGCGCCTGTAGCACAGTGGTTATGGTGCCGGCCACACACAAACCAAGCTGGTGGGTTCAAGCCCAGCCTGGGCCTGCTAAACAACAATGACAACTGCAACAAAAAAATAGCCAGGCGTTGTGGCGGGCATCTGCAGTCCCAGCTACTCTGGAGGCTGAGGCAAGAGAGAATGGTTAAGCCCAAGAGTTTGAGGTTGCGGTGAACTGTGATGCCCCAGCACTCTACCAAGGGTGACATAGTGAGACTCTGTCTCAAAAAAAAAAAAAAAATGTTGAATAGAAGATTTATTTTCCAAAAAGAAGTTGTGTGGCAGACACTGTATATCTTAATGACTTTTATTTTTTTAAACAAAATTTCCTCTTTTTCTTCCAAATTTTCTTTCTTTTTTTCTTTTTTTCATTTTTTGATTCTCTTACAACTTTGACCACACTTATTTTTCCAGATTCTTTTGTAATCAAATACTGTGTTTTCCGTTTGTACCAAAACAGTGTGAGAGTGACTTTGGCCAAGACATCCACGGACTTCAGTCTGGCATTCTCTGCAGATCACGTCCAGACCACATCCAGGGGCTATGATACATCCAAGGAAGGACAGAGTGGCCAGGTAGGAGGACTGCCTGCCTCACAGTCCAACCTCTAGAGATGGAGAAAGTTTCAAAGGAAGGAGAAGAAAGAAACCCTCTTATCTAAGTGGCATTCACATTGAAAGACATTCGATGGGAAATTCTAATTAGGAGGAGGTAAATTTAACTTATAAGTATAATAATTACCTTATTAGTTGATAACAATTTCCACCCAATATTATTTTAATATGGAGAACCTCAGTATAAGTTTTGAAACTGCAGCTATTGAATATGGAATTTTCCTTGCCAAATTTTTCTTACCAAATGAACGTATCATGTTGTGATGGGAATCTATTTTAGAGGGTTACTTTCTTTAGATAGTGGAATGCCTAGAGACCATGCCAAATCAGAAAAAAGCCATATTCTGGTTTTAGTGTAACAGACTGCCAATCCCTCAGTCTTAGGACTTAAAAAATGTTGAAATGTATTCTGCAGAAAACTTTTTTTTTTTTTTTTGAGACAGAATCCCACTCTGTTGTCCTGGGTAGAGTGCCATGGCTTCATAACTCACAGCAACCTTAAACGCTTGGGCTCAATCGATCCCTTTGTCTTAGCCTCCAAGTAGCGAGGACTACAGGTCCCTTCCACAAGGTCCAGCTGGTTTTTCTATTTTTCAGGATCTAACTTTTGCTCAGGTTGGTCTCAAACTTCTGAGCTCAGGCAATCGGCCCACCTCAACCTCCCAGAGTGCTGGGATTACAGGCCACCTTGCCTAGCTCTGCAGAAAACTGTTACAAGTAACTCTCCAATCTCACCTTTGCCTAAGAAACACAATCTCTAGCAATGATGTAAAAGCAACTGTAAGATTCTATTCTGGAGAGCTCTTCTGAGAATATAATCGTGCAATCACAAGATGCAAGTGGCTTTTTGCTGCGCTTTCTGGCTATCCGGTCTTAACCACCATAGCTTTTGGATACGAAAGAAAACAGACCAACCTGAATGCGGTGACAGCCATGGGCAGTATTTCTTACGGTGTCACATTTGGTGTAAAATAAACACCTACTATTTTAATAACAACTTTGGATATATTTGTTTTGGTTTTAAAATGTAAGTGATTAATTTCGATTCTTCCACTATTTTATTCTTTCATCTCTGAGCAGAACCCCCTGAGTACCCCTGAACACTGCTCTCCTCTCCATGGCCTCGCTGAGCTCCTGGCTTTCACTGTGGCATCGACTTGAGCCTCCAGCACCCGCTTCATCAATTTTGACTAATGTCTCTTAGCCCCTGGTTAAAGATGAAGATGTCATCGACATTTCCTGCTTCCTGCCGAACTTCTCTTCGAAGCTCCAGACGATTACTGGCTTTATGCTCTCCACATGGCCAGAAATTCATCACTTACATTCTTATAAATTTCTTCAGCCACACGTGTTGAGCCTTGGTCCTGTGGCTCAGCAGATTCCACATGTGCTGCCCTTTCATAAGTGCTCTGGGTGAACAGTGTTCTCATGTTCACTTCTTAGTTGGCTGCTTTTAACCTCTGCTTCATAGGAATGATGTCCCCCGAGCTTCTGTGTGATCAGAAACATTTGCCAGGTGCTGTCTGCACACGTGACCATTCAGCTGGGTATAAAATCAAGGTCGACACTAACTTTCTCTGAGGATCTCGGGGTGACTCCACCATCCAACTGGTATCAGTTGTCACTATAAAGAAATCTGAGGCCAGGCTGACTTTCATCTTTATAACTGACATGATAGTTGGTTACGTACATGTGCAGTTTCTGGACTGTTTTGCCTTTGAAAGATTTTCCCTTCAGTTGCTTTTGGTAAGAAAACTGTATAATGGGAGATACACATGCATCACACTTCCACGTGCCCACCACCCACCACCAGCTGCCGTGCTCACAACCTTCACCTGTCTTGTATAATCTACATGTTCACTTTTTCCTCTTCCCCTTGCTTGATTATTACCATTTTAGCCTTTTATGTAAATGCATGCACGTTGAAACACACTGATCCTAGTTGTATGGTTTTTAGAGTTTACTTGTTAGGGCAGTTTTAGCTTCACAGAAAAATGGAGCAGAAAGCTGAGAGATTTCCCCCACACCCCCTGCCCTACACATCAACACCCCCACCACGTGGTGCATTTGCTGCAGCTGATGAATGGTATAGACACACCGTGATCAGACAGAGTCCACAGGCCCTGCAGGGCACACTCTTGGTGTCCCACAATCTATAAATGTTGACAGATGTGTATGGACATGTTTCCACCATTATAGACAGCGTCATACAGAGGATCTTCACCACCCTAAACCCTGCCCCCCCACCTTTCATCTCCCCCTCCCCGCAACTGACCCTTTCACTGCCTCTGTAGTTCTGTTCTTTCCAGAATGTTGCATGGTTGGACTCACACCACATGCGGCCTCTTTGGACTGGCCTCTTCCTCTTAGTACTGTGCATTTAAGGGCCCTCTGCGGCTTTTCATGGTGTGATGGATGGGCGTTTCTGTCGCCCCTAAATTCATATTTTGAAATCCTAACACCCCATAGGAGGTGGGACTTTTTGGGAGGGCTCTGCCTTCATGGATGGGTCAGCGCACTTATCAAAGGGACCCCAGAGAGCTGCCCCATCTCCTCCCCCGTGTGAGGACACAGCAGGAAGGTGCTGCCTCTGAGCCCTCACCAGACATTCATCTGCCAGGACCTTGACCCTGGATGTCTCTGCTGCCAGAACTGTGAGAAGTAAGTTTAGGTTGTTTATAGGCTGTCCCGTTAATGGTTTCACAGCAACTGGAACAGAACAGGATGCTCGGCTCTCAGATGGTCTCCTGTAGTGCTGGGCATTGCTCGTGCCATCGGATGTGCTGCAGCTGGACGTGGCGTTCACAGACTGAGCACACCGTGGCTGCTTCTAGTGGTGTCGACTCTGAATAAAGCCGCTATAATGTCCGTGTGTAGGTTTATGTGTGGACATAAGCTTTAAACTCATTTGGATAGACACCAAGGAGCATGATTATTGGACTGAATGGTGACAACACGCTCACTTTTGTGAAAAACTGGCTCCAAGGCGGTTGCATGGTTCCGCCTTCCCGCCAGTGATGAGTCTGCTACTCCACGTCCTCACCTGCACCTGGTGTTGCCACTGTCTCAGGTTTTGGCCATTCTGATGGGTGCATAGTGGTGCGTGGCCCTGACGACTGGGATGGTGAGCGTCTTTTCACCAGCTGTCTGTCATGGGCGTCAGCTCCTTTGGTGAGGTGCCTGTTCAGTCTTTTGCCGGCTTTTGTGATTGGGTTCTTTATTTTCTGGTTGTTGAGTTTTATGAGTTCTTTGTATATATTTTGGGCAACAGCCCTGTGACGTGTCTCTTCTGCAGCTCTTTTATGCTCCTCTGTGGTTGGTCTTCTTGTTTTCTTGACACTGTCTTCACGGAGCAGAAGGTCTGCAGTGAAGGCCAGCTTCTCAGTGATTCTTCCATGGATCAGCTTTTGTATTTTAAGATGTTATTCCCATCCTATGTTACCTATAGGTGTTGTATATCACAGTTTTGCATTTTATTTTTAGGTCTGTGATCCACTTTGAGCTAATTTTTGTAGAGGGTTTACGGTCTGTGACTAGATTCGTGTTTTTCTTTGCAAGTGTGTGTCCAAGTGTTCATGGGGTGAAGCCAAGAACACCAGCTTCACCCCATATTACAACCCAGACTAGTGACTGTGTCTGAGTGGTCTGCTTCCAGCCCCACCGCCCCTGGTCTGTGTGCTGACCAGTTGACCCTGTCCCCACTGCTGCTGCTCCGCTGCAGGCCTTGACCTGGCTCGCGTCAGCCCAAACTTTGTCCTGCTTTAATTAGCTGCACGATGTTGACAGATGGACGTGCTCCTGTAACTCACAAGCATTTAATGATGAGGTACATTTTTATCTCCCCAAAAAGGTTCCTCAGGTCACATCCCAGTCCATCTCCATGCCCAGAAGGAGCTGCTGCTCTGAATACTTCACCTTAGATTAGCGTTTCCCATGTGAGCGCTGTGTGAGCAGCATCTCAACACTGTCTGTCCTCGAGCATCCACGAGCGGTGTCTGCGCCCTGCTGTGTCGGCATCGGGAGTTCACCCAGCTGTCCTCCCTGCTCAGTACTGACCCCTTCCCAAGAGGGACGTGACCTGGCCCCTCACCCCCTCCCTGCCCTGGGTGTTGTATCCATGCACGTAAATAGCCCCACAAAGCAATGTTATCGTTTTTATTTTTTTAAAGGCCTGTGAAGTTTGAAGAAGTTAAGAGGGTGAAATCATCTTCTGTGTTAGTGCCCCCCGTGTTTTCTGTGAGTCCCCCCATCCTCCAGGGCTGCTCCCCAACCCAGCAGCTTCACCTTCCCCCCGTGTTTTCTGTGAGTCCCCCCATCCTCCAGGGCTGCTCCCCAACCCAGCAGCTTCACCTTCCCCCCGTGTTTTCTGTGAGTCCCCCCATCCTCCAGGGCTGCTCCCCAACCCAGCAGCTTCACCTTCCCCCCGTGTTTTCTGTGAGTCCCCCCATCCTCCAGGGCTGCTCCCCAACCCAGCAGCTTCACCTTCCCCCCATGTTTTCTGTGAGTCCCCCATCCTCCAGGGCTGCTCCCCAACCCAGCAGCTTCACCTTCCCCCCGTGTTTTCTGTGAGTCCTCCCATCCTCCAGGGCTGCTCCCCAACCCAGCAGCTTCACCTTCCCCCCATGTTTTCTGTGAGTCCCCCCATCCTCCAGGGCTGCACCCTCACCCAGAGTCTTCCCCTTCCCCCCATGTTTTCCCTGTGTCCCCCCATCCTCCAGGGCTGCACCCCCACCCAGCAGCTTGACCTTCCCCCTGTGTTTTCTGTGCGTCCCCCCATCCTCCAGGGCTGTGCCCCCACCCAGCAGTTTCACCTTCAGCCGGGAGTTCCCTTTGTGTTTTGTACACAGAAGTTCTGCTGTGAACAAATCCTTACTTCTCTCTTATCCGGAA
The DNA here is from genome assembly GCF_027406575.1 of Nycticebus coucang. NCBI lineage: Eukaryota > Metazoa > Chordata > Mammalia > Primates > Lorisidae > Nycticebus > Nycticebus coucang. The sequence continues at coordinate 1,611,082 of NC_069795.1, forward strand.
ATGGCTTCATTCTAGAAATACAGGCCTGGAATCAGGAGCTGGTGGCTGTCTGTCTCGGCTTCCATTCTTCAGTTACCCTCAGACATTGTCCCCAAGCACTGTGTCCTTTGGCTGCGGACACAGTTTTCTCTTTGTCTTTGGTTCTCTGTGCCTTCACTATAAAGTGGGTGGAGCTTTAAAATATAGATATATTTATCATGCTTGGGGTTTGCTGAACATTTAAAATTTACATGTTTATGTTTTCCCTGAAACTGGGAGTTTTCCCATGGTTATTCCTCTTCCCTCCTGCCCAGACACTAATGGCATGTGCCCTGGGTGGAGTCTACAGCCCCTGATCCTTGTCCTTGTCTAAATCTTCTCCTCTGCTCTTCTGACTGGAGAAGCACATAAAAACCACAGAGGGTGAGCTGGGCCTGCTGCAGGTGAGGCTGTGAAATGCAGCTCAGTAGAGTTCTGTGGCTTCATAGCTCACAGCAACCTCAAACTCTTGGGCTCAAGGGATCCTCTTGCCTCAGCCTCTCAAGTAACTGGGACTCCAGGCACCTGCCACAACACCCAGCTATTTTTAGAGACGAGGTCTGGCTCAGGCCGGTCTCGAACTCATGAGCTCAGGCAATCCACCTGCCTAAGCCCCCAGAGTACTGGGATTATATGTGTGAGCCACCATGCCTGGCCCCTAATTTATGGACTTTTTTTTTGTTTTTTTTTAGAGACAGAATTTCATTTTATTGCCCTCGGTAGAGTGCCGTGACGTCATAGCCCACAGCAACCTCCAACTCCTGGGCTTAAGCGATTCTCTTGCCTCAGCCTCCCGAGTAGCTGGGACTACAGGCACTGCCGCAACGCTCGGCTATTTTTTTGTTGCAGTTTGGCCGGGGCTGAGTTTGAACCCTCCACCCTTGGTATATAGGGCCAGCACCCTACTCACTGAGCCACAGGCGCTGCCCTAATTTATGGATTTTTAAACTAAATTTTTTACTTTGAAAAATTTCAAACTCACAAAAAAGTCGATTACATAATCCAATGAACAACTGTATACCTTGCGCCCAGATTCACCCATTTTAAACATTTTTGCATATTTTGCTTTCTCTCTCTCTCTACACACACAAACCTACAAACACACACACTACACATACCGACACACATACACCCCACACACAAACCAGCAAATATATAAAACACACACTAAGTTACACACACTCACCTTACAAACCTACCAATACATAAAGAACACAGCACACACACATACAAACTCACAAACACACATACCCCACATATGCCCCAACACACACCCAACAAATGCATAAAACACACACACCGTGCACACACAAACCCATAAACACCCTCCCCCCCCCCGCAGCACACACATATACACGCCCAAACTACATGTTCCCAAACACACACACACAGACACTGCCCCCCCCATCTCTGGCCCCTGGACCAGGGCCTGAGCATGCCACTCTCCTCGGGCACAGAAGGCACCAAAAGACTCTGGAACCAAAATAAATGCATTCTAACACAGTGATCTACAAAATCAAACTGAGTGCAAAAAAATCCAAGATGAACAAAAATGTCACAGGGGTTGGTGAAGGCAGGATCAGCACTGCTAGTCTCCTCGCCCACCATGTCTGAGGTGACTTGAGGCCCTGGGCACCTTCCTCACTGTCCCTGGGGCTAGGCCACGGAGGCTCGGTCAGCGCCACCTCCCTTTTTCTTCCCAGAGAGGATGTTTACAAAGCCAGGATGGTGAGAGGGGTGGCCGCAGTCCCCTCTGGCCCAGGCCTTGCTGGAACCGTTGTGCAACCGTCCAGAAAGGGGACGGCACGTACAGGACAGACGGCTCAGCATTGCGAGATTCCAGACTCACCACAGCCAAGTGATTTCCCAATTACTTATAATTTTGTTATTTTTCTTTTTCTTCCCAGAATGCTGGGGGAACTCTCAGAGAAGACCAGACAAATGAAAAATCTCAACTTTTATGTTTCAGCTGGTTTTGATTTATCTGTGAGCAAACTGACAAAACACTTGGACATGCTTTTAAAGGGGCAAGCAAGGATTTCATCACCTTATATAGATTTAAAAGTGAATGAAAGTAGTTCAGTTAAATAGTAAAATAGAATTTTCAGTTAAATAGTAAAATAGAATTTAGATAGAGAACCTTGGGCTGTAAATGAACATTTGTAGCCTTAAAATAACAGCGACTACAGTGGGGGCTCTTTTCCACCTTCATTACCAGGTTCATGTCTGGAAATAGTGAGACCTCCACGCTGGGGAGGAACTCCGAGCCTCAGGCACACATCGAAATAGAACCAGAAGACTCTCCCAAGCCCATGGCTGGCTGTGCCCAGTTCCGCCCGGGGGCCCGTGAGCGCCCGCACTGCTCCGGTGGGCTCCCTAGCCAGCCGGCACCTGCTCTTTGCCCACCTCCCCATGGCGTTTCACCCTTTTCACTCTTAGCCAAGAGACTTCTTTTCCCGAAGAAAATTATCTCCTGAATGGCCTGCGGTGGCCTGTCCAGCAGCCTGGGACCTCTGAGAAGGATGGAGGGCTCTCCGGAAGTAGCGGTGGTCCCAAAAGGTCCTGATGTGGCAGACGGGGCAAAGGGGGTGGGGCAGGCCGAACAGAGCTTGGGGTTTCTACTTGCAGAAGAGAGTGGCCCCCAAGTACAGGAAGGCCTGGGAGGGGCCAGGCCTGGAAGACTACCAGCCACCCTGCAGGAAAAGACCCTGACTGCAACCCGGGCCCTGGGAACAGGACACGGAGAGGGGCCTTATGGTGCTGTCAGGCCCAATGGGTCTTGCAGTGGATAGTCCCTAGCCTCCCCCCGCAGGGCACAACGCACGGCTGTTAGAGGCTGCAGGATGCCTGAGTGGGGGCATCCATGCAGTCCTTGCTAGACATGATCCTCAAGCCCACCTGACAGCCCCTGATGTGCCCAGACCTCTGGATGGGGGTGCAGGGTCAGGTTCAGAGCTGGGGTCAAGGCTACCTGTGAGGAGCCAGCCCGGGCCACATCCGCCTTCTCATTTTACCTTTATTATATTTTTTAAAAGCCCTATAATTTTAAATAAATTTTATTTATTTATTTTTTTTATTGTTGGGGATTCATTGAGGGCTGAGTTTTATTTATGATGGAGAAATTAAATACTTTAATGACATTCACATGTTGAAGAAATTTGCCACAACTAAACCAGCTCTCTGGGATATTCTCAGACCTATCCTTCATAAAGACCAGCATAATCCTCCACCACAAAAGTAAACCCACCCAGAAAATTTTGATCAAATTCCAACTTCCACAGTCAGAAAAGGATGAAAAATGTCCACCAGATTCTCGAAAGGCTTATCAATATTCTCAATTATGTGAATGGTTTAAATTGTCCTCTAAAGAGGCACAGGTTGGCTGACTGGATACAAAATCTCAAGCCAGATATCTGCTGCATACAAGAATCGCATCTTACATTAAAAGACAAATATAGACTCAAGGTGAAGTGATGGTCATCTATACTCCAGGCAAATGGAAAGCAGAAAAAAGCAGCGTTGCAATCCTATTTACAGATGCAATAGATTTTAAATAAGCAGGTATTCCTTTTCTTTCCCTTTTTTTCTTTTGGTACATTGTCAATGCTTGAATCTAGAACATGGGGGCTCCCCTCTGCCGCCCAAGTTCTCTGTGGTCAGCCCTGGTCCCCAGGCCCAGTCAGTGGAGGACACATCTCAGACGCTCACAGGCAGCTCTGTCACTTCATTTAGTCTGACCTTATCGACTCCTTAAAAGCTTTATTAAATTACCACAGTAAGAGCCAAAATGAGATTTAAAAAATATATGTATATACTCATAAATACTCAAACTAGATTTTGAGGGGCTGAGCCAGCGTGAGCTTCCCCCTCCTCAGGTGGTTGAGCTCCCTAATCTGTTTGTTTGTTTGTTTGTTTTTTGTAGAGACAGAGTCTCACCCTATGGCCCTTGGTAGAGTGCCGTGGCCTCACACAGCTCACGGTAACCTCCAACTCCTGGGCTTAAGCGATTCTCTTGCCTCAGCCTCCCGAGCAGCTAGGACTACAGGCACCCGCCACAACACCCGGCTATTTTTTGGTTGCAGTTTGGCCAGGACCGGGTTTGAACCCGCCACCCTCGGTATATGGGGCCGGTGCCCTACCGACTGAGCCACAGGCGCCGCCCGAGCTCCCTAATCTGAATATCTGAAATCCGAACCCAGCACCACCTCCAGCTTCATCTTCTGGTTAAGGCCAGCCCACCTTCTTGCCTCAAAAGTATCTCTTTCCAGTAAGCAGGACAATGATGTATCATTGGGTATGGCTCCTAACCAAAGGGCCCAACAGCCTGGCCAGAGCAGGAGGGGACCTGTGACTCCGTGGAGGAAGGCTCCGATGCAGAAACCTACCAGAGGCAGGGCTGAGGCCTCCCACCAACAGACAGTGCTGGCTTGTCGGCCTGGTGGTCAATCGCCTTGGAAGTGTTAGTGGGCGCCCTGCAAAGCCTTCATCTGAGGGCAACCTCATGAGAGGCTCCAGCCGGCAGCAGGCAGCACAAGCTGCAGCCAGGACGAGTTCAGCAGGCTCTGAAGGAAGGCCACAGAGATAAAGCCGCCAAGAAGACCCACTCAGCTCAGTGTCAGGCGATGCTGTCTGACGGCACCAAATAAATACAGCTGTGACCTGGAGAAACGTGTTCAGAGAGAGGCACTGTTTGTCAGTTTGTACACATCCATCTCCTGGAAGAGGACTGCTCTGCCCTCTGTTTCAGAAAAGCCCAGGGCTAAAGGGACTTCCTACATCTTCAGCTCCAGAAGGACATTGCCTCCGGCCACCTGCCCTGCTCCACCACAACTCCAGCCCTCCTGGTACCGTCCACACTTCAGGCTGAACTTAGAGATTAAGACCAGGAAGTGCGCGGCAGAATTAGCATAAGTAAATGGCACTTTGTCCCCACCCAGACTAAGGAGCTGGACGAGAAGGTGGCTGAGCCGAGCTTTACAGAACCCACAGGGGCGGCTCGGCACCTGTAACTCAGGTGGCTAGGGTGCCAGCCACATACACCAGAGCTGGCAGGTTCGAATCCAGCCAGGGCCAAAAAAATAGCTGGACATTGTGGGGGGCACCTGTAGTCCCAGCTACTTGGGAGGCTGAAGCAAGAGAATCTCTTGGGCCCAGGAGTTGGAGGTTGCTGTGAGTTGTGACACCACAGCACTCTACCCAGGGCAACAGCTTGAGACTCTGTCTCAAAAACAAACAAACAAACAACAACAACAACAAAAAAAAAAACAGAACCACAGGGGCCTGTCTCCAGCACCAGCTGATTGTCAGTTTGTAGAACGCACAGAGAGACACCAGGGCCAGCACCACAGCAACCAAAGCCTCAACCAGAATGCAGCGTGTCTGAGCTCTCCCCTCCCTGCTGCCCACCAGCCCAAGCCCAGCCCCGGCCCCACCAGCAGCAGCACCAGGGGAGGTGGAACTGCTGCACCGACAACCTCATGGAGGATGGGACCTGTCAAGACTCTGCCAGCCTGGGCTCCAAGGACTCACCCTCTGTCTGGGCCACCGTCTCCAGGAAAACCTTGGTCAACACCATACCAGCTGAGGGTGGTGTCCTGGTTGGCAAAGACCGGTCAAAGTTTTTGGGAACAGGATGACACCTGGGGGCCAGCAATGTTCTGTGCTCCAGAACTCACTGCTGCAGGATGGGAAATTTACCACGGATCTTCATACCAAGAGCACCAGCAGAGCCCCCACTTTCAGTGTCACTGTCACCATGACTGCCAAGACAGTAGTCCTGCTGATGGGCAAAGAAGGTGTCCATGGTGGTTTGATCAACAAGAAATGTTAGGAAATGGCCTCCCACCTGTGGTGTTCCCAGGACTGACCTCATCTGTCCCTTTCTCCCACCATCCCCCCCCAGTTTTTGCGCCCCTCTCCCTCCCATGCACACATACACAATTTTCATTTTGGAGGCCACTACCCCACACCCCTTATTGCTGCCAAACCACACGGGCTGGGGTTGGGCTGAATGGACGGAGAAATCCCTACCCATACTCCTCCTAGGTATGGTTGGAAAACTTTGGTTGGTTGTTTTTTTTCTGAATAAATAAGATTCTACTAATAAAAAAAAATACTTAAACTATAAAAATAAAAGTACATAAAATGAAAGCAATCCTCTCTGTCCTCACCTGTCCCCACTGCACCTCCCCGGAGGAGTGTCTCGGGGTGACCATGCACATTAAGGAGAGCTTTATGCCACTATTTCTTTCAAAGAAAATCTGCGTGAGACTAGGTGATGCCTTTACATAACTTCAGAACCCAACAAGCTGGTGTGTCGTCTCCTGCCTACCCACGCCACTTCCTGCGGGGCCGGCAGTGTCGGGGAGCTGAGTGTCCTTCCCAGGAAGTACACACTCATGTCTCTCGCTTTCCCTCTGCCTGGCACAGCACAAGCACGGTGTAGCCCTGGCACTGTTGTGAATCAGGACCCAGGAGGCTTCAGAGACTTTTCTGCCGAGGCCACGTCCTCCTGTCTGGTGTCTGTGTGGCCTCTTGCTGCAGCCCTGAGCAAGAGGTACTCTCCAGGCTTGGAGCGACTCTGCAGAAAGGACTCTTGTAAGTGGACACTTTGGTCGGAGGGTCTGTGCACACCGCCAGCACGCCAGGACCTCTGCCAACCCCAGGGTCAGACAGGGCATCTGGGTTTCTCTGATGGAGCTCTCACTTCTGAGTTCAGAATCATTGCACTTTACTGTGGGGCGGGGCGAAGCCGCTGCCATCTTCTTCTTTCTCCCCTTTTCTCTTGTCAGCCTTTTTTTTTTCTTGATTTTCAGGAGTTCTTTTTACCTTGGAGCCCCCCTGGCCTTTGTGAAATGCCACACTCCCCCACCTGTCTTTGGACTTGAGTTACAACAGCTTTTACAGAAATTGTTTTGCTTTTCTGTAGTCAAATTTATCAGCTGCTCAGAGCATCTGGTTTCTATGTCTCAATTTTAAGACTTTTCCCCATTCTTAAGTTTTAAATAACTCCCATTTATTTTTTAGCTACTGCACACGTGAGCCATTGGGACGTATATCCCAAAGATGCGATGGGCAAGCCAACGTGGCTTTCTCTCCAGGAGCCCTCCTGGTGTCCCCGTGGGACTGCAGTGTGCCCGCCTGCACTGGCCTGCACTCTGGGCTGCTGTCACACCCACCTGCTGTCCACACTTTTGACACTGCCACCCCACTTAGGACTGAGGCTTTAGAAACTCTTCTTTTACAAACTGTCCCAGCCAGCCCTGTGTGTCCACATCCCCTGTGACCCTCCCTCCTCCCACCTTAGGGCAGCCCTCAGTCCTGCCCTTCCTCTCCGCCATCCCAAGAGGGCGGCTCCCTGAGCCGCAGGTGCTGGGCAGGGCATCTGCCTATTGCTTCTCCTCCCTGCAGCTTGTGATGCTCCCAAGAGAAAGGGAAATGCTGATTACAGGAGCCCCGCTCTCCCCTGTGGGACTAGGAACAGGCCAGCTCTGGACGTCCTCCTGGCCCCCATGCTCTGCCCTCCCTACCCTCTGTCCTCTCTTTGGTTCTGCACTGTTGAGGTTGACGCTATTCTCATGCCCTGCCACCTCAGGAGCCATGACCCCCTGCACAGCAGCACCTTCATCACTCTCAGCTGGGTCTGCACCAGGGCAAAGACACAAAGCAGCTGAGTCCTCTCCCAGAGCCAAGACCCGGGAACATGGCAGGGTCAGCTGTGGGCTCTGAAGGGACCTGTGAGCTCTCGGCACCCAGCCTGCCACAGACCTGACCCTGACACAGGAAAGCCAGGTGGATCTGTTGCCTGTGACAGACAGCAGAATACACCACACGTTTAGCTTGGTCTTACTTGATTTTCTATTTTAGAGTCAGGTCTTCCTCTTACCCAGGCTGAGTGCACTGTGTGATCACAGCTCAGTGCAACATTGGACTTCTGGGCTCTAACAATGCCCCTGCCTCAGCCTCCTGGACAGCTATGACAACAGGTACGCACCACCATGCCTGGCTAAGTTTTCTATTTTTTGTAGTCAGGGGAGTTTCACTACATTGACCAGGCTGGTCTTGCACCCCTGGCCTCAAGTGATCTTCCTGCCTCAGCTTCCCACAGGCACCCGCCACAGTGCCCAGTTTGATCTTGAGATTCTCGCCTAGCCCAGCCACCTCTCACAGAGGCTCTCTGTCCAACTCCCTGGACCCAAAATGCTATTTAACTTCCAGCTTCACTGCTCAGCTCAGAAGTGGGAAATACCCCTTAGTCAGGAAAAGATCGAAGTGTGGTCAGGCCCAGGGATCCCCCAGCCTTCTGAGAGGGCTTGTGCTGCTATCAGGGACAGGGTTGCTTGTATTCTCATTTCAAACCCATAACCATGAGGCGGACATTTCCTTTCAGGCTCTAATTTGGATTTGTAGAAGAGGAAACGCAGCCTCACGGGGTGGAGCAGACACCCATGCCTCCGGAGGAGTGGACCCTCTCAGCCCACACTTCATCAGCAACGCCAGCTCCTCACAGCACAGCTCACTTCATATTTGGATGTTGATTCACTTGGACTATTTTGTTTATGTTGGAGCTTCTAATTGCTTTTCTTTTTTCTTGATGACAGAGATATGTCTCTTCTTATTTCTTAATTAGGTTGCGGTTGAAAAGGCCCCACCCGGGATAGAGACAATGGCACCTGGGCCTGCGCCGAAGCCCACAGCCTGGATCTCTCCACATTCTTGAGGGGGGGCCACTTTTTCCTCATTTCTAATTCTGCTTTCTTTCAATCCAATCCAAAGTCTTCTTTCTTTTTTCCCCATGTTTAAATCAATCTTTCCTTCCTTCCTTCCTTCCTTCCTTCCTTCCTTCCCTCCTTCCTTCCTTCCTTCCTTCTTTCTTTTCTTTCTTTTTTTTTTTTGAGAGTCTCACTATGTTGCCCTTGGTAGAGTGCTACAGCTCCCAGGAACCTCAAACACTTGGGCTTAAACGATTCTCTTGCCTCAGCTTCCCAAGTACCTGGGGCTATAGGCACCCCCCACAATGCCCGGCTATTTTCTGTTGCAGTTGTCATTGTTTAGCTGGCCCAGGCCAGGTTCAAAACGGCCACCCTCAATGTATGTGGCTGGTGCCATAACCACTGTGCTACGGGCACTGAGCCAAGTTAAATTTTTTTTAATTTCAAATTAATATGATAATACAAATGTTTAGGTTACATTCTTTTCATTTCTAAGGTAAAGTTCCAGTTGCAGCTGAACACCCTCCCATTGTGCACATTAGGGAGATCCCGCCAGTCACTCCCATCCTCCTCCTGCCATTAGCCCTCCCTCCTCCCCATGTTTAAACTTTTATTAAAAAAATTAGTAAAGTAGGAGCAGTGCCTGTGGCTCAAAGGGGTAAGGCGCCAGCCCACTGTGCCAGAAGTGGCGGGTTCAAACCCAGCCCAGGCCAAAAACTGCAGAAAAAAAAAAAAATTAGTAAAGCCAATTTCATTTTTATTTCCACTTCTCTACATTTTCTGTAATATGATTTTTAAAACATGAGGTAAGGGTTCATTAGACCTACAGCTTGGAGATGAGTTTGAGGGTTAATTTCAGACAAAGTAGACTTTAAGACAAAAATAAAGAAACACATTATAGCTTTTTTTCAAGGCCCAGAAGAGTGGCTCCTGCAAAGAAAGGTGGTGAGAAGAAGTAGGGCCGGTCTGCCGTCAATGAGGTGTGACTCAAGATTAGACCATTGATAGTCACAAGCACATGGACTAGGCTTCCGGAGCAGCCCCTTGGGCACTCAAAGAGATCTGGAAATTTTCCATGAAGGAGATAGGGACTCCAGACGAGCGCAGTGATTCCAGGCCCAACAAAGCTGTCTGGGCCAAAGGCATAAGGAATGTCCCACACCACATCCATGTGCAGTTTTACAGAAAATATAATGAAGAGGAAAATTTACCAAACAAGGTCTATACTTTGGTTACCTATGCACCTGTTACCACTTTCAAACATCTGCAGTCAACATGGATGAGAACTAACTGGGAATTGTCAGACACAAGTAATAAAATTATAAAACAAAAAAGAACACATTAGAGAAATGATAAGAAGATCAATTTACCAGAAAGACCTAAAAAATCCAAGGTCTCAGTCCTGCTATTAACAAAGATTCAAAATGGAATGAGATATAAACTGTCAGTATAAAACAGAAACATTAACAAACTCATAATTATGGTTGAAGTTTTTTAAAAAACTCCTCTCTCGGTAGTTGATTAAAGTAGGAAAAAAGTCAGCTGGATCAAGACCTCAAAAAGTAGAAACTATTTCAACTCATTCAATATGAAAAAGGTAATATGTCTGCCTATGCATATATTAAGAAATAAATCTGTAATTTAAAAATTCTCAAGGGAGAAATCTCCAGCATCATATGAATTTGCTGGAAAATGTTACCAGAAATTGAAAGAAGAAATGACACCAATTTTAAGCAATCACTTGTGGAATACAGAGGAGGGATGAATACTTTCACACTCCTTCCCTGAGGCCAATATTCTCCAATACTAAAACATGATACAGGCAGTCTAGGAGAAAAGAAACATAATTGAATCTGTCTTGAGAACACAGACAAAGAAGCCATAGCCATGGAGGATTTATGCTTGGCATTCAAAAATCAATGTAATCAATCAGAGCAACAAGCTAAGGGGCAAAATCATAGGATCCTATCAATTAAAACTAAAATTATCTTCAAAAATCAACACTGTTGCTTTCGGCCGGAGACGCCATCTTCCAGTAATTCACCAAAATGACAAACACAAAGGGAAAGAGGAGAGGCACCCGACACATGTTCTCTAGGCCTTTTAGAGAACATGGAGTTGTTCCTTTGGCCACATATATGCGAATCTACAAGAAAGGTGATTCAAGGACATCAAGGGAATGGGTACTGTTCAAAAAGGCATGCCACACAAATGTTACCATGGCAAAACTGGAAGAGTTTACAATGTTACCCAGCATGCTGTTGGCATTGCGAAGAGGAAGAGGATTAATGTTCGTATTGAGCATATTAAGCACTCTAAGAGCCGAGATAGCTTCCTGAAACGTGTGAAGGAAAATGATCAGAAAAAGAAAGAAGCCAAAGAGAAAGGTACCTGGGTTCAACTGAAGCGCCAGCCTGCGCCACCCAGAGAAGCCCACTTTGTGAGAACTAACGGAAAGGAGCCTGAGCTCCTGGAACCCATTCCCTATGAATTCATGGCATGATAAGCACATAACATAGCACACAGGAGTACTAGTGGACCCATGTGTTTAGGAGCAAGAACCTATTTATTCCCCATGAGCTCAGGGCATAATATGGGTACAGCAGGGGCACACAACATAACCAATAGTCCCCATGTAACAGTGATACAAGGTGCTGGGACCTATTTCTCACGAATTCAAAAGTCAATCAACACTTTGTCACATTAAATGGCAAGGTGCCTCCCTGAGCTGCTGGAACCTCTTCCCCTATGAATTCATGGCATGGTAGATACAAATAATAGCATAAAAATGTTTCTTGTTCATTCACTACAAGTGTGGTTTTTTTCCCCCCCAGAGAAGTATTAAAGCAAATTTTAATGTGTCCTAAAAAAAAAAAAAAAAAAATCAACACTGTTAGTAACAAAAGACACTCAGAAACTAGATGTTGAAGGAAATTTCCTCCATTTCATAAAGACTTTCTACAACCTCCCCTAAAATCCTAGAGGTTTTGATGGTAAAAGACTCAATTATTTCCCCCTGAATTCAGTAATAAGGAGAGAATATTTACTCTCACAATTCTTACTTAACCTAGGATGAAAATGCTAGCCATTGTATAGTAAACAAATAAATGTACACATATTGGGAAAAAGGAAAGAAAAATGTATATATTTGAAGATGACATTATTGTCCGGCATAGACATCCCAAGGAACTTAAAAATAGAATTGCAGAACTAAATATAAATTCAATTATGATATAGATTACAAGGTCAACACACACAAATCAATTGCATATCTATATATTAATAATGAACAAGTGGAAACAAAACCAAAGCACAGCATCATTTACAATTTATTTAAAGAAAATATAATAACAAATAATAAAATAAAACATGCATAATTTCTTATGAAAATTGTAGAATGCTGCTAAAAGAGATCAAAGAAGACCTATGTAAATGGAGAGACATACTGTGTTTGTAGAGTGAAAGATAAAATAATCCTAAAGATGTAAATTCTTCCTAAATTCATCTATAGATACCAAAGTCTTCCTCTTTCTTTCTAATTTTATTTCAAGTTAAGTGGGAAATACATGTTCTGGGTTCTCACATGTCTAAACCAGATGCGACTTCACTGTCAGTCTTGTGGGACTGTTTGGCTGGGTATAGAATCCTCAGTCGTTTCTCAGAAGCTCAAAGGTTCCTTCTGCAGACACCTAACATCAGTGACACTGGTGAGAAGTCAGAAGCCAGTTTGACCCTCGCACCTCGGGGTAGTTTACCTTGAGTCCAGTGGTGGTTCCTCCATATCCCGTGGTAGTTCCTCTCATGTCCTGTGGTGGTTCCTCTCATGCCCTATGGCGGTTCCTCTCATGTCCTGTGGTGCTTCCTCTCAAGCCAGGTGGTTCCTCTCATGTCCTGTGGTGGTTACTCTGTATCCTGTGGTGGTTCCTCTCATGCTCTATGGTGGTTCCTCTCATGTCCTGTGGTGGTTCCTCTCAAGCCCTGTGGTGGTTCCTCTCATGTCCTGTGGTGGTTCCTCTCATGCCCTATGGCGGTTCCTCTCATATCCTGTGGTGCTTCCTCTCAAGCCAGGTGGTTCCTCTCATGTCCTGTGGTGGTTACTCTGTATCCTGTGGTGGTTCCTCTCATGCTCTATGGTGGTTCCTCTCATGTCCTGTGGTGGTTCCTCTCATGTCCTGTGGTGGTTCCTCTCAAGCCCTGTGGTGGTTCCTCTCATGTCCTGTGGTGGTTCCTCTGCATCCTGTGGTGGTTCCTCTCATGCTCTATGGTGGTTCCTCTCATGTCCTGTGGTGGTTCTTCTCATGTCCTGTGGTGATTCCTCTCATGTCCTGTGGTGGTTCCTCTCAAGCCCTGTGGTGGTTCCTCTCATGTCCTGTGGTGGTTCCTCTGCATCCTGTGGTGGTTCCTCTCATGCTCTATGGTGGTTCCTCTCATGTCCTGTGGTGGTTCCTCTCATGTCCTATGGTGGTTCCTCTCAAGCCAGGTGGTTCCTCTCAAGCCAGGTGGTTCCTCTCATGTCCTGTGGTGGTTACTCTGCATCCTGTGGTGGTTCCTCTCATGCTCTATGGTGGTTCCTCTCATGTCCTGTGGCGGTTCCTCTGTGCCCCATGGTGGTTCCTCTCATGCCCCATGGTGGTTCCTCTGCATCCTGTGGTGGTTTCTCTCATGCCCTGTGGTGGTTCCTCCACACCCCATGGTGGTTTGTTTTGTGTACGATGGTGGTTCATCTCATGCCCTTTGGTGGTTCCTCCCATGCCCCCTGGTGGTTCCTCTCACCTCTTGGTGGGTTGCCCTTTCTCTTGCTGGGCTTCTAGGGTCTCTTTGTGCTTGACAGCCTGAAACATAAGCCAGTGTGTCGGGAAGGGTGTTCTGGCATAGACTGAAAGACGGGTGCAGCCCAGGCACAGTATCTGGCCTGGGTTCAGGTGCAGCTTCACCTGGAAAACTCAGGAGCTGAGTCATCACCCACAGACCATGCTGGGCCCTGCCCTGGGGGATGAGCAAACAGACTCTGAGATTCCGACTCCCACCTCTGAGCACATGTGGGAGGCTATGGACTTGCAAAGAGGGCACGGGAGGGGCCAGAGCGTCCTCCTCAGGCCAACCTCCACTGCAGGCTCCACAGCTGCAAGCATGACCGGGGCGGGGGGGAGGAAGGCCCGGCCCAGGGGTGCAGGAGTCAGTAGTGTGGGATCTGGGCTTGAGCCCAACGTGTCCTTTGTTCGTTCTTGCTGGAGGGACAATGACACAAAGACCATCCACTGCTGTGGCCACTCAGCAGTCCCACCCAGCTGGGCCAGGGTGCTCCCCATGGGTGCAGGGCTGGAGAGAACAGGATGTGTGAAGGCCCCCAACCTCACCACTCCATGCCTGTGACCCCAACCGCAAATACACGTGGGGACACTTTGTAATTCCTGTGCTGGGGCCAGGCAAGCTGCAGAGTGCAGGCCCTGGGGCAGGACCAGGGTGGGCCACTCACAGAGGGACCCTCCAGCCAGGAACTCAGCCCCAGCTCAGGTGGCCCCAAGACCAGGCTCCTGTCCTGCTTTCTGACGTTTGCTTTCTGGCAGGACCCAGCAGAAGCTTCCAGGCAGAACGGGGCAGCATAGCTTGTGTTTCTAGTGTGGAGCTGCCATCCTCTCAAGTAGACAGAGTGTTCTGGGTCTGGCATGAGGTCAAGGGACATAGTTTTCATCTTAAAAAGTTGGCACCTCTTAAAAAACCCAAATAATATCAAGCATTGCATTCCTGAAGCTAAAAATAAATGTGTAACCCAACATTTCCTAAGATGTGAACATCTTAGCCAAGAACTTCGGTAGCTGCAAATCCTACCACAGAGCCCCCTTGGACAGGGAAATAGATTGAGCTCTTCACTGGGGACGCACGGGGAGGGGCTCTTGGCCAGTGTAGGGACAAAGTGCCTTGTAAACTCTGCCTCTCCCTCCCCACAGCTGGGCACCCCCATAGTGAGAGACCTGGGGTTGGGGGTGGGATGGGGGTAGAACCTCCAGGGCATGGATGCCAGGCAGATCTAGTCTTGACCCTCAATTCCCCAGTCCCTGCGGTGCTCTCCTGGGGTGCCACAGCGAGGCCCCACACCCTGGGGATGTGGATGCTTTTACCTCCAGACCCAGGCCTTGCTGGCAACCTGGAAATGAAATGGGAGCCTCAGTAAAGCTTCAGTAAATTCCTGGGTAAACCCAGGAATTTAAGGAAAAAGTTGAGAAATCTTCCCAGGACTCAAAATGGAAAAATGTCAAGGGCCGAATACAAGCAGTGGACAGCTGAGGGAACAGATGAGACCCAAGAACTTTAAGTCACTGAGGATGAACTTTTGTGGGAGGCTGGAGGGGTGGGCAGGCCAAGACCCCTCCCCAGTGAGACTGAAGCAGGGGGACGTACCCCACATTGACCAGCAGCTCTGAAGACAGAGGGAACCTGCCATCACATCTGACACCGACATGCCCCAGCCTGATGTATCTTGCAACTACGCTTAATAAATCTTCTGCCCTGGAGTAATTTTAAGTTCCTGTGAAATCAGATGGGTCTCACCAGCCTCATGACTGTTGGTCTTGGTGTCATGCTACAACACCCTTTACCACTGCACCATCATCAAACTGTCACCTTCATTTCTGTCCCAATATTTTAGCAGATTTAGCCTCACATATAAATATTTAGATATAAAATTCACTTGGGGTTTTGCATGCATTTCATACATTCATTCTAAGTTTTAGAACGATTTCTGTAGGCCACAGGGCCATGGAGAGGGGCGCTGTCTGCTGGCTCCGCTGGGCAGCTCCCTCCAGGGGGAAGAGGCCACCCCAGGCCAGCCAGGCCAAGCTGTATGTGCTGAGAGTAGATCCCTCCAGCTGACGAGGAGCGAGCATGTCCTTGGAGCATCTCCCTCCTGCTATAAATACACACTTGAGTCAGAAAATAAAATGCTTCCAACGGGCAGCCAGCCCTTCCCAGTGTGACTCTGAGCCTGTGTGGGGGTCTAGGCCCATATCCCCGTGGCCATGGCCTACTTTCCCAGCAAAGACAAAGTTCAGAAGGAAAACCATTAACAAAGGGGTATTTCTGCTTCTCTGCTCTGGCTCCTGCCAGGCGGGGGAGGGTAACTGCCCACTCTGTGCATGGGGGAGCCCCTGGGAGGTTCTGGGGAGCCCCACACTCTGGCCAGGCTGAGAGCGCCCAGCAGGGCCCAAGTACTGGCTTCCCTGTCCCGGCTGTCCCTGGGGACCCTGTTCTCTAGGCCACAGCTGCAGGAAAGGCTCCGCAGAGACCCTGACCTGCCCTCTGACCCAACTTCCAAGGCAGCCGTGTGCCGTGAGGTGGGAGAAGCCGAGTTTTCAGACTCCATGACCTTTGGGGTCTCCAGTACAGTCTTGGGCTCCTAATGCTCAAGTGAGCAATGTTCAGAGGACGTGTGGGCTGTGGGGTAGCCTGCCTGCCTGTGGCCTAGGTCTCAGGAATTTGGAAATAGTTCTTTTCCTGCCCACAGCCCTCCCAGGGTTGGCTCTTCCCTTGGGGACACCCAGCCTCCCCCAGCCCTCAGATGTATCTGCCTGGGCTATCCCCGACTCCCACAATTTTAAATAGGCTTGGAACCTGCTCAGATACTGGGTACGTGTGGTAAGCGCACCCTAGGAAAGTACTGGGCCAGGAAGAAGAGGCTGATGGGGCATGTGTGGCTCCCATGGTGTCGGGCCTTCTGGTTTCCACAGCAAGTGTCATTGCTCTCTGCAAAAGGAGACACCAGTTTCCTGTGCCCTCAAAGTCTACTCCGCAGGGCTGTCCAGTGAGGTCACTGGAGGTTGCTGGGAGGCACATGTGGTGGGTGGCAGGTTGGGGTGTCCCTGGGCTCCTGACTGCTCAAGGTGAGGCTGGGGAGCAGCTTCCTGTGATCTGCCCAGAATGACAGGATTCCCCCGGGCCCTGCCCAGAATTGGGACCTGCATTTTACCAGGATCCAGTGACTCACGTGCACATAGGAGCACAAGAAGCAACACCCTAAAAAGTTTCAGAAATTCACACATCGAAACTGGGGAAACATAACCATTGTGGGAAGTGGGAGACAAACATTTGGGAGCAGCTGAGATTTCTGCTGTCATGTTTGGGGAACACCCTTTGTCATCTAACTCAGCTTTGCTGGCTCTAAACGTGCAGGCGCCAACCTACTCGTGACACTGCCACACGTGTGCACCAGCTGAAAGTACCATTTATTTGTGACCAAATGTAATCGTCCCAGCGTGCTGGCTCGTTTCAAATGGAGCGACAGCTGCTGAAAGCACGTAACTCGGAGCTTCTATACTCACGGGGAGGACAAAGACCAAAGAGGGGCCAGGTGAGCCGGGCCAGCTCTGTGGCCTCTGGGCACCATTGACTTGGGACCACAGTCTCAGCCCGGCCAGCCTCACTCTTTCTCTGTCAGAGCCAGAGGGTGACAGACGCAGAGTCCCTATGGCCCAGTGCGAGGTCCGTTCCTGACCCCGGGTGGGGAAGGCAGGCACAGCTGGGGCCCAGGAACCAGCAGGAACCGAAGGGTCCTGGGGCCAGCCAGGGTGCACTGAACACACCTTTGTCCAGGCAACAATGTCTCATTAACTCCATCTTCTGAGGTGTCACACTCACACGTTCCACCTTGCCCAGCGCCTCATTAACCCCAAACAAAACTCTATGGTCATGGGCTCGTGGGGAGGGGAGGGAGGCCTGGCCAGTCCTGTCCTCTGGGGCCTGCTTCCCAGCATGTGTCCTCTCAGGCAAGGGGCTTAAGAGGGCAGGACAGGTACCCCTTGGCAGGGTTCCACTCATTCCTGGAGGATGAGAGCTGTGTCCCCAGAGGGCACCAGATCCGCCAGGCCAGCAGTGGGTGACAGGCAGGGGTGCCTTGACCTGTGCCTACTGGGGCTCCATGGACCCTGATTCCAACTTAAGTTGCCAGCAGTGGAAGTTAGTGCAGCCCAAAGCATGGCCAGCTTGGGGGTCTGCTGCACAGCGACTGCACGGGGCCTCTCCTCCCCAGACCTGGACTTGGCCCCTGCCCCCCTACTGGCAGGTGACAGCAGCCAGAGGGAACCAGCTCCAGCGTCCCCCTGCCCCGCACCTCCCAGGACTCTCCCCCTGCACAGGCTGCCACTACTCCACGGAGGCACCAGCACTGAGGCTCCAGCACCATCACCCCACTCTGTAGTGGGCTGAATGGTGGCCCCCCAAGACAGGCCAATAGCCTAAGCCCTGGGACACGTGAACATGGACTTGTTTGGAAACAATCTTTGTGGATGTGATCACATTACAGATCTTGGGGTGGGGGCTCCCTAAGTCCAGCAAAGAGCATCCTCTTGAGAGACCAAGAGGAGACAAAGTGAGAAGGACACCCCGCGAAGACACGAGCTGGGTGATTGCGTGTGGTCACAGCCCTGTGAAGACAGGGTCTGGGTGACAGGATGTGGCCACAGCCTGGAGTGCTGGGTGCCAGCAGAGGCCAGTGGGACGCCCCAGAACACTGCCTGAAGACCCCACCCCAGGCCTGAGGGAAAGTCAGTCTCTGTGTGTTCCAGTTCTTTCCCCGGGACGTGCACATGCTGACTTCAGGGGTGTCTGGACCATGGTGGGAGGGCCTTACTTCAAGGGGCTCGCTCTGCAGAGAGTGGTGAGCTGGCTGCCCAGAGAGACCAGCGCCAGGACCCAAAGCTGCAGGGGTGCTGCATGGGCTCTGCCCAGAAGGTGCCAGGAGCAACATGGCCCACCCAGCCCCACCTCTATCATCAAGGAGCCAGGACCCCCACCAGGAAGATGCAAAGTACCCCGCCATAATTGAGGGGGTAAAGGTAACATCTACAAGCAAACCTTAACTCCAGGGAAGGGCTTCAGCAAAGGCCCTGCCAAGCCCCTATCTCCCATGTGCTCTGCTGGGGGAGGGGACCCCATAATTGATGAGGTGCCCAGGGGTTCTGCAACATAGGCACAGGGCTCCCTGCCTAGGGATCTTGCAGTCTCTGTGGCTTCAGAGGTCCATCTCTGTCATCCATCAGTAAGGGAGGCTAGTGGTGCCCGTGGCCCCTTCCAGGAGGTCCTGTCTCTTGGTGGCTAGGAGGAGCGTGTCAAGCACCTGGCTCCCCTGTTGTGACCAGGTGGGAATGAGGGGTGTTCGCATCCCTGTGACCCAACTGCAGGGGAGACTTGAAACCCCATGGCTCAGAGCCTCGCTGTGCCTACCAGAGAGCTGCCCATTTGTCACGCCAGACACCACCTGGACAAATCGCCCCCAGTGACTTCCTTCTTACAGACGACCATGATGAGAAAGCTGCAAGGCCCCAGCCTGTGGGCTCCATTATCACAAAGGCCTTACCCAGCTGCACCTGCAGAGGGGACAGATGGGTCTTCTATGGAAAGGTCACATCCACACCATCCACTCCCTGTGGAAGGTGCTGTCTGCCCTCCACATCTCTGCCGTCTCATGGGCTGTCAGGAAAATGTGAGGGCCTCAGATGGACACAGCTCCCACTGTCCTGTCCCCTCTAGGGATGACTGTGTCCCCTCCCAGACAAGGCCATGATAACCTGCTCACTGTAACCCAGCCAGAGCCTGTGCCCAGAGAGGCCTGTTCCTCCCTGCAGTGAGCATGGCCGCCTTTCTGCAGCTTAGAGGTAGAGCTGGATGGCAGATAAAGCGCCCTGGGTGTGTGCGCCCTGCCGAGAGGGGTGGCAACTCCAGCCCCTCTCCAGACCTTGCCTTTTGGGCCTCCTGATGGGCAGCTGTCTAGACCGAGTGGGGCTAGGCAGCCAGTACCCAGGACATGAGGGCATCTCCTGGGCTTTGGGGTGACAGTCAGGTTTCTCCCAAGTCTTTGAGCTAAAAATATGCTTCTGGAATTTATGACAAAACTCAGCTGGGTTCTACACATTCACTAAACGCCTTCCCTGCTAAAACAGATCTGCGAGGCAGACAGCTGCTGAGGGACCTCTCTCATGCTTGCTCTCTCATGTGGGGCCGTCCATCCTGGGCTTTGCGCCCCTGTCAGCTCTGCCCTACTGAGGACAGGTGGCCCTGCCCAGCCTCCTTAACTTGCCTCCCAGAGGGGCAGGAGGATTGGGCAGCTGTGGATGACAGTGGCATGGCTCAGCTCCCGGCAGGGAAGGAGGTTCTTGGGTCTTGGCTTGGCCACAGGTCTGCCCTCTGCCTGGGCCTCCCCTCAGTTCTGAGTGTTTATCCCCAGGCAGAATTCTAACAGCCCCAATCCTATTGTCCATGTGTTATGGACTTGTGGCCATGCAGAATCAAGTGACAGCGACATCAGACAATACCATTATGCTCTGGCCAGTGGGGTGGAAGTAGAAGTGGTCAATATGCCTCTTGAGTAAAGTCCTAACACAGAGAAAGCATATTTCCCTCTCCTGTACTTCTCTACAGTTGGCTGGAATGCAGATACAATGGCTGGCATATGGGCAACCGTCTTAGACTATGAGTTAGCAGCCAAGTATTAAGGACAGCTCTGTACTGCAGGATAAAAAGAGGTCGATCGCCCCATCCCATCCCTAAAATGCCTGCATGTGCCTGAGAACATAGACATTCTATCCTTTTAAACCACCTTTTTTTTCCTCTCTTTCCTATGAACCTTTTCTAGGAATTATACTGTGTTGACTAGAATGGTGACAGTGGGCACCCTGCCTTTTCCTGATCTTAGAAGCAGTGCTTTCAAGAGTTCACGACTAAGCTACAATATATGATAATAAGTTTTAAAATAGACATATATCCTTTTATATCTTCTGAAGTAATTTTTTTAGATTAGAATTACTTCTTCTTGCATGTTGGTAAAACTTGCCAGCAAAACAATCTATGTCTGGTGTTCTTTGAAAGATTTTTTTTTTTTTGATACAGAATCTCACTATCTTCCCCTTGGTAGAGTGCTGTGGCGTCACAGCTCACAGCAACCTCAAACTCTTGGGCTTAAGTAATTCTCTTTGCCTCAGCCTCCCATGTAGCTGGGACTACAGGCGCCCACCACAATGCCCAACTATTTTTTTTGTTGTTGTTGCAGTTGTCAGTGTTGTTTAGCAGGCCCTGCCGGGTTCAAACCTGCTAGCCTCAGCATATGTGGCCAGCACCCTAACCACTGAGCTAGGGGCACCGAGCGCTTTGAAATATTTTTATCTATAAATCCACTTTAATGAATTGTTATGGGACTACTCAGGTTATTTACTTCTTCCTGGTTTGCTTTTGTTCACTTATATTTTTACAGCACTTTCTCTACTTCATACAAGCATGGAACAGATGAGCATGAAGTTATTCACAATTTTACCCATAATCACTGGAGCTTGTGTGGTCGTCTCTGCTCTCATTTCTCCTGTCAAGTGTTTGTACCTTTCCCTCTGTCTTGGTCAGGGTCACCCAACGCTTGTCAATATTTTCAGTCATTTTCCAAGAATCAACTTCTGGCATGGATTCCCCCCAGGCCATGTTTGTTCCGTACTTCATATGTCAATATTGGTCTTGCCTTCCCAGACTCTTTTTCTTTCCTTTCTTGGTTTCTTTGGAGAGATTGCCCTGTTCCCCTTCCTTCTCTGCCCACCCTTGCACAGATTTGAAAGTCATGTGCTCTGTTCCTGTTGCCTTAATGACTATTTAACTTTCCCATTAGCCTCTCCAAAGTCTGAAGTCAGCCTTCCCCGCTCCGTGGCCCTGGGCATGGCATTGGTTCCATCTGGGCCCCCTTAGACAGTATGTATGTGTTTATATAGTCTACATTTTTACCATTAACTACAGACTTGCCACTTTTCTTTCTTTTTTTTTTTTTTTTTTTTGAGACAGAGCCTCAAGCTATCACCCGGGGTAGAGTGCCATGGCGTCACAGCTCACAGCAACCTCCAACTCCTGGGCTTAAGTGATTCTCTTGCCTCAGCCTCCCGAGTAGCTGGGACTACAGGCACCCACCATAACACCCAGCTATTTTTTTGGTTGTAGTTGTCATTGCTGTTTGGCAGGCCCAGGCTGAATTCGAACCTGCCAGCTCTTGTGTATGTGGCTGGCGCCTTAGCTGCTTGAGCTACAGGTGCCACGCACTTGCCACTTTTCTTTGCTGTTAACTATGTGCTCCTCACATTGTCTGTGTTTTTGTTTCTCTACATTATATTAGAGATAATTTCTTCAGTTTAACCTTCCATTTCACTATTTCATTCTTTAACTATATCTAACTGCAGTTCAATTACGCCATTCAGTTTTTATAGTGTTACCATTGCTGAATATTTTTTCAATTTTATTTATCTACTTTTAACCCATTGAGTTTTAATTTCCCTTTATCCTAGTTTCCATTTCTAGAAATTCTATTTGATCTTTTTCAGTTTTTTTATAACCATATGCTCTTTGTTCACATTTTAAATATCATTTTATTTACTTACGTCCTTCTGCCCTGAAAGCCCCACAGTTGGAGCGCTTGTGAGTTGCACTCTGCTGCCTGCTGTGTCTTCCAGCTCACGTTGGTTCCCTGCTTCGTGTGTTTTGTGAATTTTTGCTACAGGTCCAAGTGTCAGAAGTTTGTCTGTGGCCACATACTAAGGCCTGGGTTGACGTGGTTTCTCCCACAGAGTACCTGCATTTGCTGTAGTCGTGATCAGTCTAAAACCACTTCACATCTGGTCCTGGGCTTTGGACCCCAGGTAGTGTGAATCTGAGATGCCAGCCTCACGAGGGCCAGCTGGTGGTCCCAAATCTCCAGGGAGAGGTGTTCTCCCCCTCTCTGTGCTGGAATCAGAGCTAGCTCCCAGGTCACAGGGGCCAGACAGTGCCACTCTCGTTCACCCTCACATGTAAGATGAGGTCCTCTGGGGGGGGTGCAGGGCCCCCACTCAACTGCCTGCCCTTCTCCAGTCTGCCCTGAGCTGTGCCCTTTTCCCCCTGGTCCTCCAGACCAAGCCGAAGTTCCTGTTTGTGGTCCAGAAAATGCCCCCCAGTTTCCTCTGCTGGGTGTTCATTTCTCACCTGCCAGCTCGTGCTTGTGTCTGAGAAAACATTGTGTGTGTTTGATTTAGCACTTTCTGCTTCCAGTGGGAGTGATGGGAAGGAATCCAAGGCCCTGGTCTGCCAGAAATAGAAGTCCTCTCCCTGTGTGTTTCAGAACCCAGTGCTAAGAGGGCTCCCCACCCCGACCTGGGGGTGGGCGAGGGGAGGCGGGATGAGGCCCCTGGCTGCTCCCAGATGACCTCCAACCCCACACCTTGGGTGGGACCAGCCCAATCAGTGGTGCTCCCCCTCCTGAGACCCTGGGAGAAACGCTATTATTGTTACATGACAAAAATGAAAAGGTGTCTGTCACAGGGTGGGGGCACAGGGCAAAGTCAGTTCAGCTTTATAAAACACATGTGCTGTTGTCTCTTTATGATTGCTGTGCACCAATTCCGTCATCGTCCCCACCTCCCAGCACTGGGTGGCCTGGCCCCAGGTCCCTGACAGGCCCCACTCCTGCAGCAGACGTCCCACTCAGTGAGGACAGATGCTCCCTGTTCCCATAGCAACCTGGTGCTGAGTAACTGTGGCCTCGTGTCATCAGCAAAGACAATTGTCTGCTGAGAGGTGACTGGAGTAAGCAGGGAAGGGCAGGGGGTCTTCCATGGCTGCCCCATCATGGTCAGCAGTCCAGGAAGGGGATGCACTGCCTGAGAGATTTAAAGGCACAATCCCAGCGTGTAGTCAGAGGATCAGCACAGCAGGACACGCAATGATAAAAATAAAATAATTTCTGCACACTCAGTGCTTACTGTTTATGGAGCACTTTCGCACACATTGGCGTTCTTACCCCTCACCCCCGTTCCATGAGGCCTGTTCCACTTTGGGCCTCCCAGCTCCCCTGAAGTTGCAGGGAGGATGCACATAGGCCATAGGTCTGAGCTGTCCTGGGCCCAGGTCTACCCAGCCCATGTTCCCAGCATCCTGCAGGATACCAGCTGTGACTCTTTATCTTTCAGCCACCATCCTGCTACCCCCAGAGGAGTGTGGCTGGGTTCCTAGGGACAGTGGGAGATTCCTGACCATGATGGCCTAGGAGTGTGAAGCACAGGGACACCTAGGTTCCCACTAGCACTGGCTGCCCCACTGTCCCCTTGGCCTGGCCCCATCCCAGCATTGCTGTTTGACTTTGGTGCTCCAGGGTCATCAGCCCACCCCACCAGCACCCCCCCAACTACATGACCATGGTGGAGGGATCCCAGACACGGCTGCCCCGAGCCTCCTTCTCCTGCCTGTGGCCTCAGAGGGGCAGGAGAAGAGCCCGGGGGGCGGGGCAGTCACCATGGGCCTGGCCCAAGGCCCAATGCCCAGCCTGCACTGGGTCTGTCCTTCCTGAAAAGCCATCTAACCTCCTGTCACTCAGTGTCCTTGTCTGGGTGTGGGAGTAACAGTGGCCCACACTGAATCCACACCCCTTCCTTAAATCTCAGTGCCCCAATTTCCTGTACGGCCCCTCCCAGCTCTTAACTCTAGGGTTTGCCCCACCTCCTCCACTCAAGGGATGGGCAGAACCCCAGCCTGGCCAATCAGCACACTCCACACCCAGTTCCACCACTGTGATTGGCTCAGCATGATCATGTGGCTTAATCCAGCCCATATGCATCTTTCCCGGGACTTTGGTGGAACTTGGAGGCAAGAGGTTCTCTTCTTACTAGGATCACCTACCAGGGAGAGGCACAACCCTGGGCTGACCAGCGCCACTGCAAAGTCACCAGAGCTTAGGGGAGGAGTGCAGAGGGGCAGAATTGACCCCCAGGGATATGTGCTTAGCTGGCTGGCACAGGGCTTGCCTCCTGTGATCATCTCCCACATGCCATTGATGCTTGTGCCTCGGCTTTGACAAGATGGTGTAGAAGCCACATCTAAATCTTAGGACACACGCCGAACACTGGTGAACACAGGTATGTCCAGCATGCAAAACTACAACAAATCTGGCAATCAGCAACCATTCCCTCTGGCAGAAGGAAATGTTTCAAATCATATAACTAATACAGAAAAGTTTATTACAGAAAAGTGATAAATCAAACACAGGCAAAACCAAAATAAAGTAGAACCCTCCACCATTTCAAAATAGAAGTGTACTCTGTAATTCTCCCGTCGTCTTCCTGGGCATCTCTGCATTGGTAACTACATATTCATAGAAATGGGTTTCTACTCTATATCATGTGCTATAATTCTAGTTTTTTCACTTAATACATTGTGAACATTTTTCTCTGACAACCAACATATGCCTCAGTCATCACTCTCAGAGCTGTGTGGATTTCATCGTGGAACTCAGCAATCTTTTAGCAAATAAACCATTGATACTGGGCACCCAGGGTCACAGTTGTTCATTGCCTTTGTTTTTTGTTTTTTTTTTTTTTTTGAGACAGAGCCTCAAGCTGTCACCCTGGGTAGAGTGCCCTGGCATCACAGCAACCTCCAACTCCTGGCTTCAAGCAAATCTCCTGCCCCCGCCTCCCAAGTGGCTGGGACTACAGGCGCCCACCACAACGCCTGGCTATTTTTTGGTTGTAGCCATCATTGTTGTTTGGCGGGCCCGGGCTGGATTTGAACCAGCCAGCTCAGGTGTGTGTGGCTGGCGCCTTAGCCACTTGAGCCACAGGCGCCGAGCCATTGCCTTTGTTGTGAGCATCCTGCCCACACAGAGTCCCTTTGCACATTTATCTACTTGTTGCCTTGGAGAACATTACAGCAGTGGAATTGCTGTGACGAAGGCATGCTTGTTTTGACAAAGACTCCCGAATGGTGGTAGGGGTGTCCAGTTCTGCCACCTGACAGCTACACCTGGTTTTATTACGCCACTAAAATGTCACCAGTCTTACAGGTAAAACACAGTCACCCATAAAAATCTGTATTTCTAAGATTCCTAATCTTTCATACAGTTTTTGGCTATTTGTGTTTCTCTTTTTGTAGACATTTTGCCCACTTTTTATTGGGGGTATATCTTGTTTTGGGTCCCTGAGAACTGGACCCTGAGTCAAGGATGTAACTATGAGTAATTCATTTAGGAGGTGATCCCAGGACCTGGAAAGAGGCAGCAGCCGACAATGGGGGTCTTGCTAGTTTCTATCATCCACTGGGCACAGGCCATGTGCCTGTTGGGCACCCTCCCAAGAGCAAGAAAGCTAGCCCATCGGCTCTACACAGAGGTGGGGTGCATTCTGCCATTGCCCCTTCTGCTCTGGAGCAAGAGCCCCACTTCTCCTGGAGGTGCCGGCTCATTGGCCAGCACCCTCCCCCATGCTCACACCTGTGTGCAAGAGCCATTTTAACAGGGTCTGTGTGGCTCAATGCCACAAACACTGTAGGGGATTTCTGCTGCTGTTTTGTGCGTCCCACGCAGTGGGCTCCACCAGGAGCAGAGTCCCCAGGGGTTGCCCTACCTGCTAAGGACTGCACAGGACCTTGTGGGGCTTCTCCACTGGGAGGGTGGACACAGGGCCCATCCTGGGTGTTCAGCTCATGCTTGTGAGTTGAGCAGAGCCCCAGGCACCTGCACCGGCTGGGGCTCAGTGGTTCCGTTGACCTGGTTTTTCCCCGTGTAGGAAGCCTGTGTGGCTAAGAAAGTGGCTGAACTGCCCACTTTTGGGGAATAACAGTTCCATTTTACTAATTCTTCCATCCAGGAGAGGGCCATGTGGCCCCATATGTCCTGATGTCTCTCACTAGGACCTCAGAAGCTTGGGTTTTTATGGAGGTTGTGGGGGCCAGGATTCAGGCCTGCGGGCATCTGGGTTTCTCTTGGTTCAGGTGCCGTCACACTACTGCACAGGTGGAGACTTCTCCGTGTGTTGTGTGAGAATTTAACACTTCTGCAGATGCGAAGAATCTGCTCTGAGCCTGTACAAATACTGCTCACCAGAGGGGCGTTGCCATGCCATCCCCCAAGGCCACACATTGAGGCTGTGGGGCAGAACTGGGCTCAGTCCCACCCCAGGGCTCCCTCTGTAGCGCTCCTGTGACTGTGTGTGTGTGTGTGTGTGTGACTGTGTGTGTGTGTGTGTGTGTGTGTGTGTGTGTGTGTCTCCAGGGAGGGCCCACCGCTTCTGGCATGGTGGGATCACAGCCACCAGTGAGAAGGTCGCTGGCTCTTCTTCAGCCAGAGAAACCATGGACCCCGAACTTCAGTTTAGGGGTGGCCTGTCCACTCCCTGCAGCCCCCTCCCTGGTCTGGGTGCATGACAGAGGTCACTGACTACTGCCACCAGTCAGCACCTGGCCATGTAGGGGAATGGGGGAGAAAGAAGGATAACTGCTGGGCGCTGCGCCCCCACAGGGTGGGCAGGTGTCAGGGCCCGACTCTACCTGCCCGGCCAGGCCTCCTGGGGAGCAGCTTCCACCGCAGAGCCCGCCCCCTGGTCTGTTGGTGGCACCAGGAACAGGGCTGCATGACCGTGGAAAGGCGCCCACGCCTTGTGCGAGCCGAGCCCCTGGTGCCCGAGAAAACAGAGTGTGGGCAAACCGCACCGCGAACTCCAGCCCCTTCCCAGAGCCGAGGCGGGGACACCAGCGGGACCCAATGATGATCGGGGACGCGCGACAGCGGCGGGGCTGAGGGGTCCAAATTGATCCTCGCAAACGACGCCAAGCCCCACGGGGCCCCCGCACAGGAACGCGAGGACGCAGGGACGCCTCCCCACACGGGGACCCCGCCCGGGGACGCGGGGACGCGGGGACGCCTCCCCACACGGGGTCGCCTGCCCGGCGATCTCGCCCCCGCCAGGCCCCGCGCCGTGCGCTGCTCGCCGTCTCCGCTTGGGGTCGCCCTCCGGGCCCTCGGGCTGAGCAGAACCTGTGGGCAGCGGGGCAGCGCTGGCGCCTCCGCTTCTCCTTTTGTCACGTTTCTATTTTTGCCAAAGCCATATCCGCACCTGGCAGAGAACCAAAGGGTCTCCGGGGAGGGATCCGTCCGCCCCGCTGCACCTCTGCTGCGGAGAAGGCGGGGAAGAATGGGGGGGTGGCCCCGGCCCCTCGCTGTGCTTGTGGGTGCTGTCTAGACGCGGGAGCCGCCCTCCCCATCGCGTCCCCTCTCACCCCCCATGTTAGAATGGCCTGTTTCTGATTTCTTGGTGTCCCTGTTCATGATCCCCCAGTGCCCTCTTCGGCTCTGGGACCATGTCCAGGAGGCTGGTCACCGTGTGGCTGTCCCTCCCCCACCTAGTCCTTCTCCCCACCACGTGAAGGCCCGGACATCCAGGCCACCCAGCTGGGTTATGTGTGTCCCGGGCTGTGTCCCTGTAGTGGTCAGGATGGACCAGTAGGAAGGGGGTAACCCAGGGCATTGACCAGAGACCACTGGACTAGACCGTCAGAGGGCTGCTGCTCGAGGCTCCGGGCATGGGCAGCTGGGAGGTGAGTTAGCAGCATTTTCCCTCTGCTTCCCCCTGGGGCAGGTCCAAGGTCATCAGCCAGGGCAGAGGCAATCACAAACCTTTGTTTGCAGAACTGGGGGGGGGGGGGGTCCTGCAGGCCGATTTACATTGTGGTAGTTGGGGGACATTAACTGACAGGAGAAAATGGTATTTGACCTCTGACCAAGACCCTGACCAGTGCCCCACGACCCTGCAGTCTGGTAGAAAAGAACAGGCCCAGAGGACTGCTCCCCGAGGCAAATGTGAAGAGCTTGGGAGTACAGCATGGGGCCTGGAGCCTGTGTCCAGTGCCAGTCTAGGCTAGGACACTGCCCCCTGCCCTGGGCTTGGAAAACAGCACCTACTTCATCATTTGAGGGGTGCACGGCCACCCCCACCCTGCTGGCTGGGGTTCTGCTATCTCCGGAACGCAGGGCTGTGTTTTCTTCCCACCCTGCCATCTCCAGACCTGAGGGGGCCGACTTGGATAGAAGGTCCAAGAAGAGCCTTGGTAAATCCCAGGATCCAAGGATCATCTGCCTCACAGGGGTGGAGATGCCTCCTAAGGCTAGGGCAGCTGCCTGCCCTCTCCTGGCTCTGCCGTTTGTAACCCCCCACTCCTGGTACCAGTTTGCATTTGTTAAATTATAAAACCAGGTCCATTCTCAGGGTGGCTCCCCAGCTCAGATGAGCAAACAAGCATCCACTGATGCTCTTAACTAACTAATGCCTGTGAGGGCCCAGCCACACCCAAGTCCAGGGGGAGTCTCCAGGCTGCCCTTCCATCCTCATGCTCAGCACAGCCCCCACTGCCCACCCCACCCCCGTGCTTTTATTGTGGCAAAATACACACAGCATGAAATTTACCACCTTAATCTTCTCAGTGTATAGGTTAGTAGCTTTAAATACAGCCACGGTGCTGTGCACCCTCACTGCCAGCCATCTCCAGGAGTCTTTTTGTCTTTCTGCTCCAGTAAACGGCCCCCAGAGCCTAATCCACCGGCACCCATCTTTCTACCGTGTGTCTCTATTAATCTGACCATTCTAGGGATCTCATCTAAATGGATTCATGAATTGTTTTCCCTCTTGCCACGGGCCACTCAGCGTAATGTTGTCAAGATCCGTCCACACTTCAGCAGCTGTCAGAATCGCCTTCCTCCCTACAGCTGAGTCGTGATGATTTGCGCTTAGCTGGTGATCAGCGGCACCAAACATCTTTCATGTGTCTGCCTAGAGGAAAATCCATTCAAGTCTCCGGGTTCTGTGTCTTTGTGCTGTGGCTTCCCTCCATGGTGGGCCAGAGGTGACACCCACAGCAAGCAAGGGTGCCTCTTTCCCTGGGAGGGCTCTGACGGCCAACTCAGATCACACGACCACAGACCCCCATCCACTGAGTCTCTGCGACCAGGAAGATGAGAGGCTGATTGGCCAAGCCTGACTCAGCCACACGCGGGGCTGGGAGGGGTGCCAGTGCCAGCCCCATCCAAGCCACCTGGTCTAAGGCAAGGTCACCACAGGTGTTCATTGCTTACTCTTCACAACAGGGGAAGTCTGGGAATAACTGGAGGCCAACCAAGGGCGAGGCTGAGCAGACCTGTGTCTATGTGTGTAGAACAGCAATCCCAGCTCCTGTGACAAAACAGGTAGTGACAGGCACAGACACTTAGGATAGACCCAGAAGGGGAAAACTGGGTGCAAAATGATATAAGTGTGTGGTCCCATACACATCTGGAATGTCATCTGGAAAATAAATACCCACAGTAATTTTACCAGAGTGGCTAGGGGACTATCAAGCGCTGTCCTTTGTGATAAAAGGAAGTGACACCTTGGTGCTGTAGGGGCCAGCCCTCCTCCTGGGCCTTCGCAGGTGCTGTGGACAAGGTGTCCGGCTCCTGGGGAGGCTGCGGCCAGCTCTCTGCCACTGCTCCTGGGGGGCTGCAGTGAGCAGCCTGACACTGCTCGCTGACCAACTGGGCACCCTTCCAAAGGGTGAGTTGGGACCTTCAGACCACCCAGGGGTCTTCGTCAAGACCCATCTCTAAGGCTGGACACGGTGGCTCACGCCTGTAATCCCAGCAGTCTGGGAGGCCGAGGCAGGTGGATTACCTGACCTCAAGAGCTCAAGACCAGCCTGAGCTAGAGTGAGCCCTCGTCTCTAAAAATAGCCAAGAGTTGGGTGGTGCCTGTGGCTCAGTGGGTAGGGTGCTGGCCCAATATATCGAGGGTGGCGAGTTCGAACCTGGCCCTGGCCAAACTGCAACAAAAAATAGCCGGGCGTTGTGGTGGGCGCCTATAGTTCCAGCCACTTGGGAGTCTGAGGCAAGAGCATTGCTTGTGCACAAGAATTTGAGGTTGCTGTGAGCTATGACACCATGACACTCTACCAAGGGACACAAAGTGAGACTATCAAAAAAAAAAAGAAAGAAAGAAAGAAAGAAAAGAAAAACCCACCTCCGCTGGTCTCACCAGGGCCTCACACCCAGGCCCAGGACTCCCCCAAACCCAGACCCCTCCCTTGCTGGCCCAGCCCAGCTGTCCCTTTGAAGCCTGCAGGTGATCCCCCACACACAAATTATAGGTCCACAGCTTGTCTGTCACCAGAGAGCATCCAGCTGATCCCACTGCTTTCACCCAGAGCCCCACATCTCAAGGAGTGTCACACCCCTAAACCTAAGTGCACGGGCACCTCCTCAGAGCACCCTCCAAGGTCTCCTTAGAGGCTCTGGGCTGCTGCAATAGGCTGTCATTCAGCAATTCTTTCAGAAAAATAAAACCCAAAAGCCAAAAGTGTTGATCTCAAGGGATGTTTTATCAATTTCCTAATGAGCCATTCACTTTGGAGCAGACTTGCTGCTTACATTTAAATTCTGAATTCCCTGGCCCAACACCCATCAAGTGAGCAGGTAGAAATATCTAACTTGACGGATAGCACGTGCTGGCATCAGCCACCTTCCTGCCCTGCCCAGTCCACACTGCTGGACTCCCCTGGGGAGAGGATTCTCCTGGGAAGAGCTTCTCCCCTGGGAGCTGCCAGGGCCCCAGCCCTGCAGGGCCGTCTATAGAGGACTGCTAGTGAGTGAGGCCACATCTGCCCAGCATCCCCTGAACATCTGACCCATGGAGGGAAACGGCCGATATTTGTTGACTTCCAGAAGCCAGGCTGAATTCACGCATATTACTAACAAAAAGGCAAAGAAAAATCTGCATTTTGCCTTAAAGCTTTCAAGAAAATGAGCCAGCCTTTGTGCTGTGGAGAAGATAGCCCCTTCCTAGTTGCAGACACCCTCAAAGGGGAGGCTATGTTTTGCTTCCAGTAGCTTCTGCAAGATGGCAGCTCCCAGCCCGACTTCACAGAGCACAAGTGGACATGCAAGGACTGTTCACAAACTGAACTTGCCCTTCAAACAGCAGATCTAGAAATAGACCAGCCCCGTGGGGCCTGCGGCCAGATTCTGACCTGTCTGCACAGACGTCTCTGCCCATGCCAACATCATCTGATGGCCGACCTTGTGAGCTTTGCGGCACCCGACATTCTGCACCCTCACTCCCCAGGGTCCCCTCAGTGCACCTGGCTTCCCGGCTGCATCTACATTGGGAAGAATTCAGAATCCCTCCCCACAAGTCTCTAAATCGAGGTCAGGGTAACCTGGCAATAGCTGGACGGAATATGACCCCACAAACAGGCCCATAGAGGCTCCTAGGCGGCCTCAGGGCTCACACAGTGAGTGTGGAGGAGCTCCCCGAGGCCTGGGGCCTGCAGAGGGGGCACTATAGGGGTGAGGATCCCCCAGTTCTGCTCCCCACTCCCCAGTTGCCTGCACTGTCCTTTCTCTGCTGTCCTCCTATCTCTTGGCACTACTGTCCAGGTTCACACGGCACCTGCCACCTTCAGGATGCCCAGCTGTAGCTAACACAAGACTGTTCAGAATGGCCGCACCACCAGGGCACTTGCCAGCTCCCAGAACCGGGCAGTTGGGGCTGGAGGTGGGCTTCAGGCATTGCCGGCCAGGGCTGTGGGGGCAGGGGTGGGTTAGCCACCTCCCCCCACATTGCCCTCCCTGTCTCGGGGCTCCCTGCCGATGGTGCCACCTTAAGCCAACCCCCAGAGCTAGAGGAGGCTGTACTCTGATGGCTGTGACTACCCGGCACTCTCACAGGAGTTCTGGAAACTGCCAGAGACTGGATGGGCCAACGGGGGAATGTTCTCCACAGTCAGGTCCACCAGTGGGACCCAGGCCCTGAACCTTGCTTGCCCCTCCGTTCCCAGCCAGTGAGCTGTTCACACTTTCCCACGAGATGAAATAAGAATGGGTAACAAGTGTGGACCCCTTGTGTCTACCTGGCACTGGGATGGGATAAGTCTTGCTGTTAGACTAGGTCAGCTCTGCCTTCCTGCTGGAACCTTCCAGCTGCCTCTCCTGCACTCAGAGTTCAATTCAAACTCACTGCAAGGCCCTCGGGTGGATGTGCCTTTCCCTTCGGCCCTGCCCCTGGCCCTTTCTCTACCCCCAGCTCAGCCCCTGGCAGCCTCTAGAACCTGCCAGGGCTGTGCACCTGCTACCCTCCCATCCAGAACATTCTCCTCCCAGGCCCCTAAATGGTTCCTGCCCCCACCAGGCCTGCACCCATTGACCACCCCCACTTTGCTTCTCTGCCCCACAATTGCATCTGGCTAGTCTTCCCCCTAGAGCAGGAATGTAGGTGCCCTAAAGGCAAAGGCCTCTGAGGAGGGCCTGCTCCAGGCTCAGCCAGCTCTGCTGCTTCAGTTGGAAACACCCTGGGGGGGAGGGCACCTCGGTCCCCTGTAGTGGGAGAACACCTGGAATCACAGCCTGGTTGCTGCTTTTGCAAGGCTACCCCACCTGTACCCTGCCCCACAGCGCGGATGTGCCCTGGCCCCTCCACAGTTCTTTAGTGTGATGTTGATGTCCTGTTTTATGCTTTCACCTGTGGGCAGCTGAGCAATGACCCCAAAGATGTCCAGGTCCCAGTGCCCAGGCCCTGTGAACCTGGCCTCATGTCTTGGCTTTTGCCAGCATGATGGAGTTAAGGGCTTGAGGCAGGAGATCAGCCTGCATCATCTAGGTGGCCCAAAATGCCTTGCCAGTGTCTTTTGAGGGAGAGATTTGACCCACTGCTGCAGGCACTGCCTGCTGTGAGCTGGAGGCAGCTGAGAGGTGACCCGGGTCTCGGGGAGGTGGGGCAGAGGCATGGCCACCTGCACCTTGGGTGGGCCCAGTGGGACAGCTTGGGGCACACCCAGGTTCTACTGGGGTGGGCACAACAGGGCCAGAAAACACCATGCTCTGAAGAACGTGACACCTGCCAGCTGCCAGTGGGACCATCATCATGCCTTTTCCTCATGTGACAGCATTTCTAGGCCTCCTGTACTTAGTGGGTCCAGTGTTACTTTTCTAGCAGAAAAAGAAAAAAGGTGATAGACTTCCATTTCCAGACAAGATGGAGTGGCAGGGACTGGATTTACTTTCCTGCCCCAAACAACTAAATGACAGACATGACACATGAATCAAGGATATTGAAGGCCTGGACATCAGGCCACAAAGAGCCACAAAGCCCAGAAATGGGAAACAGAAGAGATGATCCCTCCATAGCCACAGCCCCGGGGCAGGACACAGGTTGAGGGAGGAATACGGAGGTGAGGATGCTCAGATCCAGGAGACAGCTGCTGGCATTGCAGGACGGCATTCCAGAAAGGACAGCTGCCACACAGAGAGCCCCAGGGGTCAGAGTCCTGCACTCAGCCAACATCACCCTTAATCCAGAGAGACTGGGTGCTGCCTCCCAGGATCAGGAACAGACCAAGAATGTCCACTCTCAATACTTCCATTCAGCATTGTCCTGGAGGTTCTGGCCAGGGAAATTAGGAGAGAAAAAAAAGAAAAAGAAAAGCATCATTATTGAACAGAAAGGAATAAAAGTGCCTTTATTTATAGACAAGAAGTTCATCTATGCAGAAAATCTAATGGAATCTACTAAACAAAAAGCTGCCAGGGCTAATGAGTGAGCTCAGCAAGGTCACAGACTCAGATCAATACACAGAAGTCAGCCGTATCTGTGCTAGCAACGGACAGCCAGCAGCTGAAACGAAGAAGAACAATGCCATTTGTAATAACACCAAAAACACGAAATACTTAGGGATATATCTGACAAAAGGTGTGAAAGACTTGTACACACAGGACAAGAAAACATTGTCGGAAAAGTCAAAGAGGGTTCAAAGAAATTAAAATGTACACCATCTTCACGGGTTCGAAGACTCAATGTTCTTAAGATACAAATTATCCCCAAGGTGATCTATACATTCAACAAATCCCACTAGAAGTCTCAAAAAGCCTTTTTTTTTTTTAAGATAGGATATGACAAACTTATTCTAAAACTCTTATGACAATGACAAGGACCGCTAATAGCTAGAACAGCTTTGAAAGAGAAGAACAAAGTTGAAGGAGCTACGCTACTTAATGTTAAGACTTTATAAAGCTGTAGTAACCAAGAGAGTATGTTTATTTTATGTTCAGAAATAGACCCACACACACGTGGATGACTGGTTTTTGACAAAAGCGCAAAGGTAGTTGAGAAAAGAGAGTCTTTTCAACAAATGGTGTTGGAACAATGGGTTTGTCACATGGGGAACAAAGGACCATGTAGCTACACCCTGTGCCATGTTTAAAAACATGAACTCAAAATGGATCATAGATCTAAATGTAAAACCTGATAAGCTAAAACTTCTAGGAGAAAACAGATGAGAAAATCTTTGTGACTTGGGGTTAGGCATGTTTCTTATGTTCAACACCAAAATAAGTTGATTAACTAGATTTTATCAAAATTTAAAACTTCTGCTCTGCAAAAGCCACTTTTAAGAGAATGAATAGATAAACGACAAACTGGGAGAAAATGTTTGCAAACAAGATATCTGATAAGACTTTAGGCTGGGTGTGGCGGCTCACACCTGTAATCCCAGTGCTCAGGGAGGCTGAGGCAAGAGGATTGCTTGAGCCCAAGCATTTGAGGTTGTTATGAGCTATGACACTCCAAAAAATAATAATAATAAAAATTTTAAAAAAGATAAGACTCTAGAACGTATAAAGAAGTCCTCAAATTCAATAAGACAACTAACCAGACTGGTTGCCGTGGCTCATGTCTATAATCCCAACACTGGGGAGGCCAATGTGGGTGGGTTGCTTGAGCTCAGGAGTTTGAGACCAGCCTGAGCAAGAGTGAGACCCCTATCTCTAAAAATAGCCTGGGCATTGTGACGGGCGCCTATAGTCCCAGCTACTTGGGAGGCTGAGGCAAGAGGATCACTTGAACCCAAGAGCTTGAGGTTGCTGTGATGTGTGATGCCACTGCACTCTACCCAGGTCAATAAAGTGAGATTCTGTCTCTAAAAACATGAAAAAGAAAATACATTAACGACACACTTTAAAAGAGCAGAAGATTTGAACAGAAAATCCACCAAAGAAGATACGCAGATGCAAATCGGAACACAGAAAGGATGCTCGACATCATTCGTCACCAGGGAAATTAAAACCACAAGGAGAGGCCACTGTCCCTCTACTAAAGGGTCTGAGATGAAAGTGACTGACAGGGTCGGTGAGGGTGAGACGCGTCCTTCCCAAAGCCTGCGCTGAAGCTGGAGCCCAGTGTGGCTGCACCAGGAGACAGGCCTCAGAGGAAGTAATGCAGGTAAATGACACCCTAAGGCTGGACCCTGAGGAAGAGAATTCATGTTTTCAGACTCGTGAGGACACAGCCACCCACCAGCCAGGAAGGGAGTCCTCATCAGAAACCAAATTAGCATCACCTTAACTGTGGACTCTACACATGTGAGAAAACAACTTTCTGTTCTTCAACCCAAACAGGCTGTGGAGTTTTGCCGTGGCCCTGAGCTGCTGCTACACGGGGAGGGGGCTGGGGGCACTGGAGAGCAGAGCCGCCCCCACCAGCAGGCGGGCGTGAACGGTGCAGCCACTCCAGATAAGTTTGACAGTTCATTTAAAAGTTAATTAAACCTCCCATGGAGGCTGAGTTCCCCAGGGAATGGAAAGCATCAGCATTCACACAGATGTGGTTTTAATGTTCGTAGATTGATCCATAACAGCCAAAACAGGAAACAACTCTCATGTCCACTGACAGGGGGACAGATAAAAAAACCGTGGACAGATAAAAAATCCATACAAAGAAATTCTTCTCAAAAATAGGAAGGAAACATCAATTTGCGCAGCATAGATGAATCTCAAAATAATGCTGCCAAGCAATTCCACCTTTCATCAGATTCCAGAAAACACAAACTAATCTACAGCTCTGCAAAATGGTGGGATAAGGACAGCCAAAAAGCCTCTTCTCTGTAACAGTGAGGAAGACACTGGCAAAAAAAATGATCAAAATCAATTGAACCAAAGATGTGCAATGAGGAGTGATTATTCAAAAAAAGCTGCTGAATCTTAGAACCACGGGCTTTGTGGCCTTTTAACTTGCCCATTTCTGTCTGTCCTTCCCATGTCCTCAGTGGCCTTACTGACCAGCAGCCCAGCGGCCCGGGGGGAAGGGGTGGTCGGGCAGCCACTGGATGGCTTGGACAGAGGGGGCATCTCCAAAGTCCCATTCCCAGACAGTGGTCATGGTCGGCCCGCTCTGGCTGTCCCCTGGAAGACTCTACGGTGGGGCTGTTTTTGTCTGGTTGCCTTGGAGCTCAGCCAATAGGCACAGACATTTCCCCAGGGACATTTGTTTAAAAAAGAACCCTCCATAGGCTGGGCCACAGTGGCTCAGGCCTGTGATCTCAGCACTCTGGGGGGCCGAGGTGGGAGGATCCCTTGAGTTCAGGAATTTGAGACCAGCCTGAGCAAGAAAGAGGCTCCATCTGTACTAAAAATAGAAAAACTAGCTGGGCATTGTGGCAGGCACCTGTAGTCCCAGAACTCGAGAGACTGAGACAGGAGGATTGTGTGAGCCCAAGAGTTTGAGGTTGCTGTCAGCTGTGATGTCACAGTACTCTACCTAAGGCACAACGTGAGACTGGAGGCAATTTGCCTGAGGCAGTGGGCAACAGTAGGGGAGGCTAACAAAAAAGGCACCTGGGAGAATGAGCTGTCCACAGGGACGTCTGAGAAGGGCCTATGTTTCCCTGTCACGCTGGAAAGGCCAGTGCACGCTCAGGACCGCAGTGTAGTCACCAGAGACCAGGAGACCAAGTGCTCATCTTGGGCTAATTAGGCAGGACGTGAAGGCCAAGGCAGAGCTGTCAGCTGCCTGCTGGGTGTGGACGGTGTGTCTCGACCCACGGACAGAGCTCCTCAGCAAAGACTGGAAGACTCTTCAGTTCCGGATGTTTAAGGAAATCATTAATTATCAGCCAACCACTGAGCTAACTGGGCAGAGACTTTGGGGGGCGGAGGCACGTGACAAGGAACAGACTCCACAGAATTAGATCAGAAAATCACTGAACCAATGTCAGCAATAAGAAGAAACAGCCATGACAACAGATCTTGGAGGGAAAGAGGCTGATTTCCAGAGATGCAACATTATATTATTCAAAATGTCCAATTAAAAAAATAAGTTTTAGAGATATTCAAAATAAGAAATATGTTCCACACATGAGGAAAAATCGCAACCAATAGAAACTGTCCCTGAGGAAGCCCCCCAGACATTACTTACCAGACAGACTTTAAATTGGCTATTTTAAATATGTTCAAAGAACTAATAGAAACTGTGTATAAAGAAATAAAAGTGTAAGAACAATTTATCACCAAATAGAGAACTGACAAAGAGACAGAAATTATTATTATTATTATTTTGCAGTTTTTGGCCAGGGCTGGCTTTGAACCCGCCACCTCTGGCATATGGGGCTGGCGCCCTGCTCCTTTGAGCCACAGGCGCCACAGAAATTATTTTTTTTTTAAAGAAATTCTGGAGTTGAGAAGTATAATAACCAAAATAACCCGCTAGAGCAGTTTGCTGGAAGATTTGAGCAGGTGGAAGAAAGCTCACTGGTAGACCTGCTGTACAAAGAGGCCCAGAGCTGAAATGCAGGACGTTAGACAGAATTCCCCTGAGGGGAAGAGACAGAGGCACCATGCAGGTCACTGTGGAGATAAATAGGAAACCCAACACCAATGTGTGTTTTTGTTTATTTGTTTTTAACTCATGTCATTAAACATCATTTATCCCCAAGACCATTGAAAACATGTGTCACAATGTTTATTGTGGCATTGTTCATAATAGCCAAATGGTAAAACCCACCCAGATGTCCAGCAGCTGATGGAGGGTAGAAAACAGATGTGGTTCATTCATGTAATGAAAAGTCCCGGCCTGGACAGAACGGAGTGCTGACACAGCCACACCCTCGTGACCCTCAGAAACTTGCCAAGTGAGCAAGTCGGACACAGAGGCCACCTGTGTGCGGTTCAGTTCACAAGAAGCGTCCGGACTAGGCGAGTCCACAGGGGCAGAAGGTGAATAACGGTCGCCAGGGCTGCTCCTGGGAGTGGCTGTGCCGCAGCGTGGGGGGACTGGTAACGGTGGTGGCTGTGCCACAGCATGAGTGCGCTGAATGCCACTGACCTGTCCACTTTCAGGGGTACATTCCAAGCTACGTGAATCAATATCTTAGTTTTCAAGAGGTCGGGAAGAGTGTCTTCTAAAGGTGGTACCTACAGTTGAAGGATGCACCGGTATGGGCCATGCCACTGTGATCCGGGTCCTGGGGGACGCTGGTGCCACCATGCAGGAAGCAGCCCAGCTGCAGGCCCAGGGTGATAGGACCAGCAGGGACAGCTTGCCAGGTTGGAGGGCCCACAGATCTCACCCCGGGATGCCCCTGTGCTGAGACTGCCCTGGCACCTTGCCTCAGGAACGGCACTTTCTGCCTCCGGCTGTGTCCTCCAAGGCCAGATCCGCCTGCTTCTGCCATCGATTTATAATTCTGAGGAGTGTTTGCAGTGCAGGGAGGTGAGTTTGTGTCTCTGTGGGACACACTGGAAGCCAGCCCTCAGGGTGGGGGGGGGGGAAGGGGAGTTCCAGCCCTTGAGGCAGGGGAGGCGGGGGAGCTGGAAGCTCCAGGCCTCCAGCCCTGACCTTGGCCTCAAGGGGCCAGCACAGCAGGCTCGGAGTACCAGGCTGTGGGGTACAATAGCCAGAACCCAAGACCTTGGTCCAGACCCTCATGTTCCATTGAGGAAACAGGTCAGGGAGGGGGCAGCCAGGCCAGGCACTCCTGGCAGTGCAGGGTCGGCCCCCACACACATACTCCCAGTCATGGGAGTGGCACACACACACAAAAAAAGCCCAGGTCCTGCTGGCCAACCCTGACATCTTTAAACAATTACCTTTCTGACTTTTAAGTGCTAGGGCCACAGTTGCTTGGCTGTTTGCTTGTTGCTGTGCGCTCCTAACTTTCTCTGTTGCTAGAAATTCTATTTTTGCTCAGGGTAGCCTCTAGGGGCCACGTGCTGGCCGGTCTCTGGTTTTACTGGGGACGTGTCCATGGGCACCTCCTGCCCACCCAGATGGTGTCTTTGTGTGAACAATTGGAAACCAAGAGCCTGAACTCTGACCCTTCTTTGAGCCTCCGTTTACCCATGTGTGGACGAGGGCTTGGGTCTGGTCCCCTCCAGAGTCCTGACTCCTAGCCCGGCGAGTTCCCAACCACACTGATGATGAGCTGGCTCCGTGAGGTGCTGTCTCCTGTTGCCCAGGGCTATGAGGAAGGGTGTCATATCCACTGTCCTGTTGGACCTCACAGCAGTGAGGGGTGGAGGGGCCTTCACTCCACCCAGTGGACAAGAAGCCTGACTCTGGTGCTTTATGGGAAGCCGGGACATTTGACTAGGGGGTGCTGGCCCTGTCCCTTCTGCCACCCTGGGTGGGAGCCCTGTCAGAGTCAACAGACTACGTCAAAATTCACACCTGGAAAGCTGTGGGCCTGACGTGCCGTACAGGGCACCAGGAACCCTTTGTTGATAAGGGAGGCAGCCTCTGGGTACACTGGGCCTCCCCACTCATCAGTGTGACCACAGTGTGAACAGTCTGTGGTCTAGTTTAGTGATGTCCACTCAGTGTTCCTGGTGCCTGTCTGGACACCATTGACAGGCATGGACATCTCTCCTGTCCTGACAGGTGGGCAGCCACCAGCCCCACCCTTAGCCCCCTATGGTCCAGTGTCACTTCAGGCCCTGTCTCGGGCTTCCTGGAACATCTCAGTAGGACTCTTGGGCTGGGGCAGGTGTGCACAGTCCACACCCATCCCACTTGGCTGCACACAGGACTAGGCAGGGCAGACGCCAGACTCTGGGCAAGAACCAAGCTGTGTGCCCCCTGAGCAGTGCTGGACTCAACGGCCATGTGGGAAGCCTTGGACTCCAGCCAGATTGTATCCCTCAGCTTTTACAGTGGGCTGCCTGGCCAGCTCAGTGTGGAGACCAAGGTTTGGGGGTATAGAGTGGCCTCAGGGACCTTGGCCAGGTTCAGTACACTTTTTTGGTTAAGTGTTGAAAAGGGTCAAGGAGCCTTGAACTCTAGTCCTGACGTGGCCAAGAACCAGCCGCACCCTGGCGCGTGGGCCTGGATGGGGCCCTTTGGATGGGGGGTCTCAGAGGCACGTCCAGCTCCCTAGTTCTGGCCATGGTCTTGACACCTTTGCCCATTTGTCTGGGTTCCCATCGTGCTGCCAGGCCCAAGGCTGACTTGAGCGTGAAAGGCCAAAGTCTGGGTCTCAGGACCCCTAGCCTCCCACCTGTCTGTCCCGCCAGGGTCACGGGCCTGGTGACCTTCACCCTCATGGGCTGCCTGTCTGGCCTGGCCTCTCCAGGGCCTCCTGCTGTGAATCCTGAGAAAGGCGCTGTGGAAGGGCTGTGCTCAGGAGCTGTGAGGGGTTCTCAGGAGCTGTGTGGAGGGGTTTTGCTTGGAAACTATGGGGGGGTCCAAGCTAGGGAGCTGTTCGGGGGGAGGTGGCAGCTGAGAGCTGTTTGTTTGTTTTGGCTGCAGCCCTGCAGACTGACCATCCTTTCGGAGAGCCACAGAGCTTCAGTGCTGCCTATTAACCCAGGCGCGTAGGGTCGGCTCCCAGGACGAGTGAGGCAGCGTGTGAGAGGAAATTCTTGGGACTTATGTTGGGGTCACTGATTGGGGTCATTGACATCTCTGGGTGGGAAAACCCCCCAGAGGCTCAGGGCATGAATCGCTGTGTAAACAGGATTGGACAGAAAGTCGTCCTAACCTCCTTCACTCCGGAAACACACCTGTGAGGCGCTGTCCACTCAGGTCCTGCCAACAGGCGCGGGTGACTGCACCATCACAAACAGGCTTCTGTGTGAAGTAAGCCCCAATTCTCTGGGGCCGACACGGAGGGGGTGGGAAGAATTTCTGCCAAACCCCAAGTCCCCCGGCTGCTGGGTCATCCAGCAGCCTAAGTTTCCAGAACACTCCTCCTCGTGTGCAGCTGCAGCTCACCCCAGCATCCTCCTGGTGACCTGGGACAACAAGGTGGTCCCCAGACCTCAGAGGGAGGTGAGGCAGGGTGGCCCTGTCTCTTCTGGGGCCATGTGACATAGAGCTGGCACTTCTGCCACAGGGCCCACCCCCCTGCCGTCCTCGGTTCTGGGAACCAGAAGTCAGATGAAGCTGGGGCTACACTACAGACACAGGGTCCCTCAGCCCTCTCCTGGCCTTACCCCCCTCCCACTTGGGACCCCCTGAGCACAGGGGGTGGGATGAGGTCACATCTCTTCTGCCCACAGGTCCCTGAGAAATGGCTTCCAGGTGAACCTGCGGACGAGGGACCTGCCTCAGGCGGCAGGGAGGGCCCTGGAGGGACACTCCCCCCGTTCTGTCATCGGTGCTGTCATCCTGAGATCTGACAGAAAGACAGGCAAAATCACTCCAGCCCAGCTGCTGGTCACCTGCATCCAGGACTGTCCCTCAGGGAGTCTGGCGGTGCCAGACACACAGCTGCTGCCACTGCAGGGACAGTTCCTAGAATCCAGACAACAGGAATCCATCCCCCACTGTCCTGAGGCCAGAAGTCCAGCATCTGCAACCCTAAGTCAAGACCATGGTGTGTAAGGTTGTGCTCCCTCCGAGGCTCCGGGGAGGGTCCTCCCTGCCTCTTCCAGCCCCGACACCTTCACATCCGCGTCCCCAACCCTTGGCCTCTCTCATATGGGTCCCTTGTGATGGTATTTGGGGCCCACTGGTAATGAGGACGACCTCCATAGAGGCCATGTTCACAGGTTCCCGGGACTAGACAGAAAATGTCTCCAGTGACCTGTGCAGGCAGAGAGGCCCATGCTTCCCATGTGGACGTCCTGCTGTGGGCAGGAGGCGGCTTTCAAAGCATCGGTAATGAGGTATCCTGCTGGTCACCCATGGTCAGCCCTCCTATTTCTCCAGGTGATGCTCTCGGGCTTCTTAGGTAGGTGCTCCTATCACCTGCAGCAATGGCTCTGCAGTCAGTTGTCTGCTCCCAAGGAGTTGGCTGGAACCCTTACGTGGCGTGGACAGTGCCCACCACTTGCACTTGAGGTGGACACAGGACGGCTCACTGGCGGCCCTGCTGCGGGCTGACAGCTCAGGAGGATTTTCACACCACCTGGAAGAGCATCTCCTGAGACCTAATTCTCTAAGATTTATTTTTATTTATTATTATTATTTTTTTTTAGCAGAATTAACTGATCAAGGCAGGGCATCCTTTTGTTTGGGGAAGATATCAAAATAAACCTTTTGTGGGCACAAACATGAAACTGAGTTTTCCATGGTAAAAACTTCAAAATGACCATTGGCTCAACTGTACATGTTTTAAGCCAGCAAGATCTCAATACTGTCTTGTATTTGGAGAACTGTAAATTCAGAAGTGGGTAATCTCGTGAGAGTACCTATCTATAGCTCAGGTGGGTCACAGGGCATAGGTTAGGAGAGAGGGGCATTCTGACCAGTTGGCTTCAGGAGGGCACAGCAAGGTCCCAGGG
This sequence comes from Nycticebus coucang, assembly GCF_027406575.1. NCBI lineage: Eukaryota > Metazoa > Chordata > Mammalia > Primates > Lorisidae > Nycticebus > Nycticebus coucang. The sequence goes on from NC_069795.1 coordinate 1,654,141, forward strand.
GGCTGGGCAGAAACAGCAGTGCAGCTGGGCCACCTGCCATCACAACCTCATTCTGCCGAGAGTTGGAGGGGAGGCTGTGCTGCGCCCGAGCTCAGAGGTCTGTCTTTTGCTTCTCATGGGACTCCAGGGGAGGGTGGGCACTCACTTCTGGGACACCTGTTGTGCCACACTTGCAGGCCACAGTGCATGTAGCCCAAGAGCAGACATACCCTGAGCTCACGCTGCCATTAGGACACCAGGAAGGGAGAAGCAGCTCCCTGGGAAACAGCACAGCAAAGATTCACTACTGCAGAGTTTGCAAATACCACAGAATAATCGGAAATAATCCTGGTCTTTAACAAATTTCACATAACCACAGAACTAGCCAAGGATTTTGGGAAAAGCAGACAACAGAGGTGAGCCTGGACCGTTCTCATCCAAGCTCACTCAGGGATCCACGGGGAGAAGCCGCTGCAAGTCCCTTCAGTTTTGAAAGCCCAGCTGCCTCTGGGCTGCGTGTCCCCGAGGCAGAGCTCCTGCTGTGCATGGATGGGACAGGCTGGGCTATGCTGCGTAACACACAGCCCTGGGCCCTCCGGGAAGCTCGCTGCCACTTGTGCTGCACACAGCTGGAGCATCTGGGAATCGTCCTCACTCTGGGGCAGCCCCGGGACACCCCCGGATAGCAGACACAAGCCGGCAGGAGGCACATACTGGCTCTCAACACTCTGCCCAGAGGGACACACTTCCTTGGCCATGCCAGGTGACAGGGAACCCAATGCTGCTCCATGCCTGAAGGGGGACGTGCCTGGAGGACTGCCCAGAGGGCCAGAGGACAGTGGGGACACAGGAGAGAAATGAGTGCTGGGTCACACCTAGATAGAGGACTGCCCAGAGGGCCAGGGGGGACACAGGAGAGAGGTGAATGCTGGGTCACACCCAAATGCCGGGGTCCTCCCGCATGGCTGAGGGTGCAGGGGAGGCCTGTGATCTGAAGCATCTGCTGACTGAGGCCTTTGGCTCTGGGGTCTGGGCGTATCACACACCTGCAGGCACAGCAGGTCTGAAGGAGCCTCTTCTCCCAACACCTGCAGTCACTTCACAGGTAAGTGAGCACACCCACATGCAGCCACACGGTCAGGGCCGGAGGCCACCCTCACAGGCAGCTGCCTCACTGAGGAGGAGAAGGATGGCCACAGCAGATCCCAAGTATCAGCCCCCAGCCCGTCCCCCCTCAGGACAGCTCCCACAGGGCGGTACAGCTGCGGGTACAGGTGCAGCCACTGTGGAGAGCCACGCCTGTGCCCGCCAGCCGGCGCTTGGGGAGAGCCACGCCTGCACCTGCCTCACCTGGGGAGAGCCACGCCTGTGCCTGCCACGCTTGGGAAGAGCCTCACCTGCACCCCTCACCTGGGGAGAGCCTCACCTGCACCCCTCACCTGGGAGAGCCTCACATGCACCCCTCACCTGGGGAGAGCCTCACCTGCACCCCTCAACTGGGGAGAGCCTCACCTGCACCCCTCAACTGGGGAGAGCCTCACCTGCACCCCTCACCTGGGGAGAGCCATGCCTGCCCGCACTTGGGGCAGCTGCCCACAGGGAAGCTTAATCATGAGTGAAGAGAGGGAGAAACTATTTCTGAAGTTGTAATAAGTCAATGGGAAATTGATTTACCAGTTGGTTTATCAAAATGCAACTTAATATGGCTTTGCAGAAACAGCATCCACGCTGGTCAGACCGCTGCTTCCCTGCAGGCCACTTTCATTACTCCGCTCTGCTGTGTGCCCCAGGGATCACGGTGTGGTGACACAAGCGGTTTTTCTGAGAAGCTCTGGACTTGCCACAAACAAACAACACCAGCCCCTCTCCCAGGGAGGCCCCCAGCCCAGGGTGGGGTGAGGGCGCTGTCCCGCTCCCTGCCAAGGGGACAGGCTCTGATTCTAGCAGAGGCTTCAAGGATATGTGATGCAGGCTTCACACCCCAGATTAGGGAAACCCAGGCCAGAGGGGCCCTGCAAGGCTGGGGGAGGAGGCAGTGGGACCAGAAGCGTGGCTGAGGCTAGCTGAGCCCAGCATCCTGCTCACTGCACACCTGCACATGTCCCTTTGGCTGCACACACTCCAGGGACTCCACAAGTGGTTGTCCCCTCAGGGGCTCTGGCTTGCCCCTATCCAGCCCGGTCCACAGAGCCTATGGGGCTGGGCTCCCTTAGGTGTCTCCTCAGCTCCACCTGCACAGAGCCACGGCTTGGCCCACAGGCCCGGAGCCCACTGGGGGGTCTGTTGAAACAATCAGTCATATGCAAACAGACAATACCAAACTCTAGCAAGCAGCAAAGTGCTGCCTCCCCCTCCCGCTCCCACCAGGCTGAAGTCTGAAGGAAAAACAGATTTTCTACAGACTGTCCTTGTGAGTCAGAGGGTACAGCCAGGATTGCCACGGCCTTCATCTTCCTCCGGAGGGTCCTCCCAGACTCCCTTCACCCCTACGTCAGGGCAGGACCAGCAAGGGTGCCAGGCCATGGAGGCTGTGGTTGAAAGCTGACCATTCCCAGGTGTCCCCGGGGCCCTGTTCTTCCTTTCCCTGGGTTTCGGGAGACTGGCAGAACCGAGCACAGAGCCCGCCCAGCCCGTGCCCACCTGCCCAGGCTTGGCCACTGCGGGCCCTGAGTGCAGACAGTGGCACCTGTGGCCACTACTGTCCCACAGACTTTGCACGTGCCACCCGCCTAGACCAGCTCTCAACCACAGGGCTCAGCTGTCCCAAGGGAGGCAACTTCTTGTTTTCTCCCCTCCCGGGGCCGTTTCTGGACAGTGTCTGTTTCCAGCTCCTGGAAACACCATCTGATTAAACAGGCTCTGCTGGCAGCCAGCCAGCAGGGCCACAGGTGCCCAGAGTGTGCCCCCCACCCCCCAGCAGCAGGCAGAGGCCCCGGGGTCGCCACCCTCCTCATCACAGGGAGACGAAAAAGCTCAGAAAATCCTCTCTCAGAGCAAATCGAGTGGCTTCCGTGGGGCTGACTGGCCGCAGGTTCTTACTGGGCAGATTGTCGTCGCCCCCAGAGGTCAAGTTCAGAATTAGCAACCTGGCTTTACACGCACACGCACACGCACACGCACACACAGGCACACTGCGCACAGGGCAGCGCCCAGACACATGGCTAGACACCTAGAAAACAACTGAAGGGCAGCATCATCTTAAACGAAGTCTCACAAAGTGCCACATGGGAACCCAGTTCACAGCACACAGGAACAGACACACTCACAAAACACCTGCATCAAATGACACTCCAGCTGCCCCCCAACATCTTCCTTCCTCTCCGCAGGACCCCTGAGCACTCCACCTCATACAGCTGGGGACACAGCAGCACTGGCCTGTGCTGGCCCATGCTGGGGCAGGCAGAGTCCTCAGGGAGTCCTGGGCAGAGCTCTGTGGGGACCAGAGGGGAACCTGCAGCCTTAAGGCCACACGTGGCCTTCTAGGCCCTTAAGTGCAGCCTTTTGACTGAATCCAAATATTACAAAGCAAATCCTTTTATTTTTATTAATACATTTTGTTCATCTTTTATATTGTTATTTTGTTTTTAAAATTAATGTATTCAAAGTTCCAAAGAATAAAATAAGTCTCCTTGAAATAATCCTCCAGATGGACCGGCACAGGGAGAACATTAGTAAACGGTAAGGGTTTAAAACGCTACGCTCGGGACTTAGTTCTACCCCCACCCTCCCACTGGTGTCTCTTACCACCACGAGGCTGGTTGGTGAGAGTTTATAGGGGTCGAGTTCACTAGTCTGTTACTAGCTTTTGACAACGGTGCCCTGTGCTTCTGTTTGAAGTAGAACTTGTGAAAAGCTGCGCAGCTCGACAGTATTTTGTAATTCTGTCTGCTTAACAGCTCATCATGTCAAAGAAGACCAAGAGAACACTGAAGGATGAAAACAGACATTTTAATGAGGGTTGAGAATTACAATATTATCCATTTCTGCTAAGGATAAGATGATTTGCCTGCATTGTGATACTGCAAAATCAGCATTAAAGAAATTCAGTGCTCATCAGCATTATAATACCCATAAGAACCACAAATATTTTAATCTAGAGAGTGAGGTGTGAAAGGTTGCATTGCAGAAATTAAAAGATAAAAAGCAAAGACAAATTAAAAGATAAAAAGCGCCATAGCTCAGTGAGTAGGGCACCAGCCACATACAAGGTTGGCGCGTTCAAGCCTGACCCGGGCCTGCTAAACAACGACAACTGCAACCAAAAAATAGCTGGACATTGTGGCGGGCACCTGTAGTCCAGGAGGCTGAGGCAAGAGAATCGCTTAAGACCAAGAGTTTAAGGTTGCTATGAGCTGTGACCCCACAGCACTCTACCAAGGGCAACATATGAGACTCTGTCTCAAAAATAAAAAGCAAAGACGATTCTTTCAAGCAGTAATAAGAACTGGAAATAATGCCACGGTAGCAACTTATAAAGTAGCTTCCATAATAAGGGAAAGAGGGAAGCCGTTCAATGATGTAGAAATTGTGAAAGAACGCATTGTCGAAGTTGTGTGATGCTTAGACCCCAGTAAGGTTTCAAAGCACAAGCAACTGACTCTTTCAAGGAGAACCATAACTGATCCACAGCATGAATCAGTATCAAGGGTTTACTGTGCACAAAAAGGTATCAACAGATCCAACAGTCTCATTTCTTTCCATTGTATCCTGCATCAGCAAAATGTGCTAAAGCTACTGTTTTAAGTGACACTTTGCAACAGGCCGTAAGCACTGTTAACTATATTCACGTGAATGGATCAGCATCTTCAGTTTGTAACATGCTGAAGTTGAAGGAGAGGTATTCAGTGTGGGTTTGCTGATCATTCTAAAGGGTATCACGGGGACAGGGGTGAGCCAAAATGTCATCTCTGCAAGAACAGACAGTTAAATGTTATAAAGAACAGAATCAGCAATATGAATTTTTGAAAGGATATTTCTGTAGGAACGCAGCATTTATGTGTAATATCACATCAAATCAAAATGACCTGAATATTTCTTTGCAAGGAAAAACTAAGTCTATATATGAAATGTGGCCAAAAAATCCAAGCATTTTGAAAAATGCTGTCTTTTCTCAAAACACGTCTTCGCAAGGAAATTTCGAATGAACGTCTTCCCAGTTAGCAAAGGTCACTGATGAGCAGGATGATATGTGCAAATCGTGTGAGGAACACGCAGCTCTTACAGGCCTGTCAATGGAGAATACAGTGAAAGGTTCACTGACATTGAGAATCATGACGTCACATCAAATCAGCATTTCAGCCTCATCAGGCTGAGGTCAGCAAGGCACCTGAGGAAGCTCACGTGGAACTGACTGAGCTCTCAGTAGGTGACACTGTAGAGTCACTGTTTGATGCTTGGAAAGATCCAATTGAAATGGGAAAATGTGGTAGAACACCCACACCATGCCGGAAATGCTTTCTTGCTTTTCAACCACTTACTTCTGCAAATCTGCATTCTCCTACCCAACCCAAATCAGGACGCCCTTAAGGTCACAGATGACTGACACCGTCTAGAGGATCAGCTGAAACTGGGACCTCCGTGCTGCAACCATATGTTCACATGCTTTCCAGCAAAACGCAGACACAACCAAGTCATTAAAATGTTAGCTAACTTTAAAATAAGTAGTTTTTCATTTTTGAAATTATTTAAGTATATAGTAATTAGATTTTTTTTATATACTGAGTCTCACACTGTCACCTCTGGTAGAGTGTTGTGGCGTCACAGTTCACAGCAAACTCAAACTCTTGGGCTCAAGTGATCTTCTTGCCTCAGCCTCCCGAGTAGCTGGGACTACAGGCTCCCGCCACAATGCCCGGCTATCTTTAGAGATGAGGTCTTGCCTGGTCTCGAATCCCTGAGCTTAGGCAATCCACCCACATTGGCCGCCCAGAGTGCTGGGATTACAGGCATGAGCCATCCACAGTAATTAGATTTTCAGTGTACATTTCTAAGTTCTCCTGAATTGAAATTTCTTGAATGTGGCCTCATTTGGTCACAGCTAAATTAATGTGCCTTCCCATGAAAGCTCCCCACTGGCAGGTTCCCTCACCCCCACCAGACACCCCTACGACTGTCCTTTCAGATGATTTCAGTGGACCCTGGGGTGCTGACTGGGATCTAGGCGGGGCTGGGACCAGCAGCCATGCCTGTGGGGAGGGGACAGCAGATGTCAGAGCTCTGGGCAGGGCTAGGAGCCAAGAAAACTCCCCTAGAAATGACAGTTGGGTAGAGGGCGGGGTGTGGCTGGGATAGAGGCCCAGGACATAGAGCTCTAATGTGAGAAGGGAGGAGAGATGGGGGGGCTCCCGGGGGCCAGACCTGGCCATACAAACATTGTGGGGAGGGGCTCTGAGCCTGGGGATGGTGGGCTCCAGCAGGAGCAAGGCTGGCTTCAGCCTGGGGTCTGAGGCCTGTGTCTCCGGGGTGAGGCCTACCCTGGGAAGGATGTCAGGCCATCCTGGAGGCCAGCTCTGTGCTCCCAACTATGCTGCAAGCAAGCAGCTCAGCTCTGGGCTGGCTCTGCCACCTGTGGTCTAGAGGCCCTGGTCCTGCTCTGTTCAAACACCTAGGAAGGAGACAGGAGGTGAGGATGTTCAGGGGGGTCAGGGAGCATGAACCCTGTCACCTTCCAGCCCTGTGCTGGAATCCACAGCCAGGCCATGGGGCCAGCTCTTACCAGCTACGCAATTTGGGTGACTCCACGGATCCAGGCTTTGGTACACAGGGGAGGGGGGCCGGGGGGAAGCTTTCTGTGCCTCAGTTTTCTCACTTGTCAAGCAGGCTAATGGCACCTAAAATGTGGGGCTGCGGAGAAACGATGTGAGATCGAGTTTTAAAAGCACAGCCCGGGGCCTGGTGTCAGTGTGGCCCTGCCAAGTGCCCCTGTTAGTGACCACTGTGCAACACAAGTGGAAGGTCACGGCCGTGCTTAAGGTCCGGTTTACGTTATCCCCCTCCTGGCCCAGGCGTGGGGCCTGCACGTCCCGAGAGCCTCCTGAGTGGCAGCAGGGATATTCTCGGCAGCTTCTGGGATACAGCTGAAACTGGGCAGAGATGACGCTCACATTTTTCTAGGTGTGCATAGTGGAAACAAAACCAAAATATTATCACAAGCCTAAGTTTGTTTTACAGCTGCCTCTGATATATGACAGTGCTTGTTTGAGTTTTATCTAAACAACTTTCCCTTCCCTCCGAGTGGCTGCAATGTCCAGCTCATAGTCTCTGAAGCCGGCCAAAACTGAGAGTGATGGATACAAAGTCACTGGTTCAGCAGGGTCCCGGGGTGCAAGGGCCCAGAGGGACCCCTCATCAGCAGGGTCACCCAAACAACATTACAGAAGCTCCACACTCCCACTTTCTCCTGTGGCTTAGCTAGGCCACTTCCAGATATCAGGGTTCGAGTGCGAAGACAGGAGGTGAGACATTTTCATCAGTGCTGGTGGTCTGCCCAGTGCGTGCAGGCCCTGAATTCAGGGATGCTGTGTGTCCTACAGACACCCCAAGACTTGGCACAGCAGGTGACTGGGGTCAACACTCCTGGACAATATGAAGCAGTGGTAGCTCAGGACGCACCCTTGTAGGGCTGTGTAGGTGCTCCTGGCACCACCGGCCCTGTGGCCACCACAAATGGTCGCAGACATGAGTACAGGTCACAGCTACCAGGACCATAGAGGCCATATGAATCTGTGGCCTTACAGCTCAGCCCAGCCATGGCCATTCATGCACTACTAAACTAGACTACTAGCTAAAACTAACATACTATAGGAACAGACATCACTCATACACCAATAACCGACATGCACATATGGCAATAACAGGCAGCCCTGACACACGAGACCAACAGCCGACACACGGCCCAGTAACGGGCAGCCCTGACACACGAGACCAACAGCCGACACACATGGCCCAGTAATGGGCAGCCCTGACACACTAGACCAACAGCCGACACTCACACGGCCCAGTAACGGGCAGCCCTGACACACGAGACCAACAGCCGACACACACGGCCCAGTAACGGGCAGCCCTGACACACGAGACCAACAGCCGACACACACGGCCCAGTAACGGGCAGCCCTGACACATGAGACCAACAGCCGACACACACGGCCCAGTAACGGGCAGCCCTGACACACTAGACCAACAGCCGACACTCATGGCCCCGTAACGGGCAGCCCTGACACACTAGACCAACAGCCGACACACACGGCCCAGTAATGGGCAGCCCTGACACACGAGACCAACAGCTGACACACACGGCCCAGTAACAGGCAGCCCTGACACACGAGACCAACAGCCGACACACACGGCCCAGTAACGGGCAGCCCTGACACACGAGACCAACAGCCTACACACACGGCCCAGTAACGGGCAGCCCTGACACACTAGACCAACAGCCGACACACACGGCCCAGTAATGGGCAGCCCTGACACACTAGACCAACAGCCGATACTCACACGGCGCAGTAACGGGCAGCCCTGACACACTAGACCAGGGGTCCTCAAACTTTTTAAACAGGGGGCCAGTTCACTGTCCCTCAGACCGTTGGAGGGCCGGAATATAGTTTAAAAAAGAAACTATGAACAAATTGCTATGCACATTGCACATATCTTATTTTGAATTAAAAAAAACAAAATGGGAACAAATACAATATTTAAAATGAAGAACAATTTAAAGTTAAATCAACAAACTTACCAGTATTTCAATGGGACCAACGGTCTGCTTTTGGCTAATGAGATGGTCAATGTCTGGTTCCGTATTTGTCACTGCTAGTCGTAACAAGCGATGCAAGTGTGCACCAGTTAGTCCCACGACTGAGAAGAGGAGTGAGAGACAGAGAGGAGGGGAGTCGGAGAGTGCGCACACATTCCACACACGCGCACTGTAGCAGGACAGGCAGTGGTGGCAAAAACACCTGGAGGACCGGATCAATGTCCTCAGCAGGCCACATGTGGCCCGCGGGCCATAGTTTGAGGACCCCTGCACTAGACTAACAGCCGACACTGGTGTCTTTAAGCAGAAACACTAACATACGCTGTCCCGCTGATACTAATAACCTACACGTGAGGCAGCTCTGAGGCACTGGGCCAACAGCTGGCACCATCTCAGCTCCTGGTTGCTGGGTGCCAACTGCGGCCTCTGTTTCCCCCTCCCAGCCCTTGGACAGCCTGCCCCATCCTGCCTCGTATCCCTACACTGCAAAGAGCAGTGGTATGCAGAGAGGGCAGGCCAGGCATACAGTCATCACAGGGGCCCTCCTGGCAGAGTAGGAGTGCGTCTGCTCCGCCTTGTCAGGTCGATGCCAGATCACCCAGAGTTTGGGACTAGCAGCTCTCTGGGGGAGGTTTGCCGTGTTGGGTTTATCGGAGCTGCCAGCTCGCATCTCCGCTCACACCCTCCAGCTTCCTCTGGCTGTGGGGTTTATCTTGCTTTTCTCTTCTACTGTCTGGACTTGAATGTTTGGTCCATCTATTTTTTATTCCATCTTGTTTATAATAAAAACACTTTGGATGATAAGTTTCCCTCCACAAGCATTCCTGGCACTTCTGGAAGCTTCGCTGAGCCGTGTCTCCCAGGCTGGTCTAACTCCCTTGGGCAATTTCCGTTCCTGTTTGTCTCCAGGGCCACCATGGAGGGCAGACCCGTTCCCACACTGTCCCACTCACGTCGGCGTGATGAAGACACTCATCCCCACCTTGCTGTGCGCTGTCAGATAGCCAGCACCCAACCCACTCGGTGGTATGCACATCACGCTGCAGAGATACCAGGCGGCCTCTGGGCAGGTGCTCACTGCCATGGACCCAGGCTCTGGGCCTGACCACTCACCTGCCAGGGTGTGGAGTGGCCGTGAAGCAGGTTTTGTCAAACAGTGACAAGGAGACATCTTGTCAGAGGCCCCAGCGTCCAGGCAGAAGAGTGGGGGGCCTGTCTGGTTAGGGGGTTTGAGGAGAGACCCATACTAGGAGCAGTCGTCCCGGCACAGTGACCAGGCTTGTTGTGTCAGGACCAGACAGCAGCCAGACAGTGGGACATTGAAGCCCAGGCCAAGGGAGCAGGGCCCCACTGGTGCCAGGTTCCCACGCAGGGGGAGGTTCACAGTCAGACTGGCCCACTCTGGCCCTGGAGCCACCCACCTCTGAGCCCTGGGCAAGGTCTGTCCCTCTGGCTGAGAGAAGGTTAAGTCCTGATTGCTTTCCCTAGGGGCAGCTGGGGCTGGGTTGGGTGGGGGCAGGGCAGACGGGATGGGGTCCCACCTGAGGGGACAAGGAGCTGTAGGCAAGGTACCAGCAAGAGGAAGCGTGTGCCCCCACCGGCACTGGCAAGTGGACACTATGGTGACACCATCTAAAAGCAAAGACTCCAAGTACCCTGAGAGTTAGCGGTGACCGACGAGGAAGTCTCAGCCAAGGCTCAAGCCCAGAAGGTGAGCCTCCACTGCTCAGAAATAGGGTCAAACAGGGTCAAAGATGACCGGCTGGTTCACCCACTAGCAAGAGGAAGACTCCAAATGAAGACCCAGCTACTTGTGGGCCTGACATTCTCCAGTGCCCAGGCCCGACTGACCCTCAGGACCTGACAGTGAGGGTGCAGCTGCCATCTTGGAGGCTGCCACAGGGAGGCATCTGTGTGAAGACTCCTCCAAAACCCTGAATCCTTTCTCTCGGTCACCACTGGTGGTCAGTGTCAGCCAGCCTCTGTGGCCCTGTGTGAGGGGCAATCTGGGCTCCAGGGCCCGCAGCCACAAGGCTCAGCTGCCTGTCCACCCTGGCTGTGAGGCGGCTCTGCCTCTGCCCACCCCACGCCCTTGAGCGGCATCATCTGAGGGACAAAGGCAGACCAGGGTATTGGAGCTAATCCCCTGCCCTCCTCTGCCCTCAGAGTGGCCAACACTCAGAGGATGAGGCTGGGGCAGCCACTCTCTGCACCTGCCAGGGTGTCCATGAGGCATCGACAGCTGGGACTTGGCGAGCGATGGCCAGTTCTAGGGCCGTCTGGGCAAAAAACAACCTATAGCAGCTCAGTCTGCAGGGGACACAGGGTCCACTGGAGACTTGAAGGCCAGGTGGCGGGGGTGCCTTGGGTTCAGCACTTGGGCACCCATGGTGCCCACCCAGAGCTCAGCAGAGTGCTGGGTGTGGTCATGTGCTTATCCCTCAGGCTGCCCCTGGGCCAGATCCTTAGGCTGGTCCAGGCTGAGGGCTCCAGGAGGCAGCAGGCATTCACTCCAGTGCCCTCGGTTCACAGGGGCCACTGGGCCAGCAAAGGAAGCACATCCTTCCCAAAGCCTTCCCCCCCCCAGGTCAGAGGCCAGACCAACCCCCCAGAGGCTGGCCTGGCCAGGGCAGGTCCTGGATTCCCCTGGAAAGCAATCACAGCAGATATAGGCATGGGCCTGCAGCCTCTGCCCAGCCCCGCAAAAGCTCCTAAGAATTCAGGACTTCATGAGGCCTCCACAGCACCTGTCTATACCCAGAAGCTGGGGCATCCTCGGCCACTTGCTCTCTCCCAGAAGTGGGAAAGACACTTCCCGGGGGATTACTGTGTTACAGGCAGCCAATTGTCCGAGATACACCAGAGGTTGTATCTTTTCTCTGCAGTAACTGCCAGCACTGTCCCTCCCCGTTGGACAAGCACATCCTTGGAGCGCCCCCACAGCACCAGACCACAGAGACTCAATAGGCAGGTCACCCCCACTGCAGTCCCCCTGGATCTTGCCTCTGTCTAGATGACAGGAGATTCCACCCGCCTCCAGGTCCAAGCAGCGGTGTGGGTCCTGAGATAAGCCCAAGCCCCCAGTCCTGTCAGCCTCTGGCCAGATGAACAAGCCACTTCCCCATCTCTGGAACATCTTGCCTTTGGACGTGACCATTGGCCTGGGCTACAGGTGACGTACCTCCAAGGGGAGGGGCAGGCACCACTGATGGTTGCAGCTACCCTCTTGCTGCCTCCAGGGCTCAGCAGCTACAAAGGGCAATGCTGGACAGCCCTGCACACCCACAGGAGCACATGAGGAGCCAGCGGTCAGCAGCAGACACCCTTACAGTGGAAGCCTGACCCGAGAGGGCCTGGGGGAGGGTGCCAGGTATAAAACGCCCAGCAAGAAGCACTGACTGTGGCCTCCCCAGAGCTGCCCATGCCTCCCTACAGCTCTGGGCCCTGCTTTCTTCCTCCATCTGCTGGCAGCTGCTGGGCTGCTGCTTCCTTCCTGGTCTGGTTTCAGGACCCTCCAGGACGGCTCATGACCAGCCCTTCATGGCCTTGCAGTGGCAGCTGTAGGGAACGGACACGGTGTCTGGTCTGTTTAGAAGCAGCCCCTTCAGGTAAGGGTGGAAGGTAGCAGGGCTGGCAAACTGGTGGCTGGGATGGCTGGCCTGGGCCTGCCCACCATCTCGCGGGCTGCAGCAGGCACACCTGCACACCAGTGCCCTAGTCCCCATCATGGCCCCGTCACAGGTTCGGGAATCCCTTCCCTCTCAGCCGCTGCTCACAAATCACCTCAGGAAACTCTAAGGCTCAGGGCAACACGGTGGGCTGCTGCCCAGCCGGGGTTGTCTGTGGCCCAGAGCAAGAGCATGAGACCTGAGTGTCCCTAGACGGAAGAGGGGGTGACACCTGATGGAGCCTTGCTGCCCTTGCCTGAAGCTCTTCCTGCCTGCTTAGCCTCCCTCAAATCTGGGGAGGCACATAACCCTGGCTGACCAAGGAGGTGAGTGGACGGCACTGAGTGGGCCCCTGAGGAAGCCTCTACAAGGGGACGAGACCAGCTTCCCTTTCCCTCTTCATTTACTCTTTTCTTCCCACCCAGGGTGTGGATGCCCTGGCAGCCATGTTTGAGCATGAGGATATGTCAGGAGTGGTGGAGCCTAAGCTGCGGGCTGACAGCATCCTGGAGACCTGGACCGCATGCCCAGACTCCTCACAGTGCATTGTTTATTTTTTGTTTTTCCCATAGGGCCTCACTCTATTGGTTATCAGCCCAGCTCACAGCAACTTCAGACTCCTGGGCTTGAGCAATCCTCCCACCTCAGGCTCCTGAGTAGCTGGGACTTACAGGTGCCCAACACATCCAGCTATTTTTTTCTATCTTTTGTAGCGATGATGTCTCACTCTTGCTCAGGCTGGCCCTGAACTCCTGGCATGAAATGATCCTCTGGCCTTGGCCTCCCAAAATGCTGCAACTACAGGCCTGAGCCCCCTCACTGTGCCTGGCCTCACACCTCATTTTAAACACGGTTTGTGTTTTCTGCTAGAGATGGTAGCAAAGGCCAGTGTGGGTGTGTTGTGTGCTTTGAGTCCTCATGAATGGACTGAAAGACCAGATGAACTGACGTGAAGGACCGTCCTTCTTCCAACCCTGCTGTGTGGCTGGCCCTGCCCCTGCCCTGTGATGCCTGGGGGGAGCACTGCGAGTGTGTCCCTCAGCCTTGCACAGACCTGAACAGGGCAGGGTGTCAGCAAGTGCTTGGGCCCCAGCAGGAGGCTCTCCCCTCAGGCCAGTCTCCCTGCCTGGGGTCGCCCTAATGCCAGGGCTCCACTGCTCTGGGCCGAGGGCCTTCTCTCATGGGCTAGAGGGATAGGAAGGACGGCTCCATGCCTGTCAGGCCACAGAGATTCCCATGTCCCTAGCACCTCTGTGTCTGTGACATCAGGAAGAAATATTTGGAAGTACAAGTAATCACTGATTTTCTCTGGGTAATCTCTCAACTTCCTGAAGTTAAGATCCCTTAATCTTAAGGGAAACAAACACATCCAACAGCAGAAATAGGTATGTAATTATCATTTTGATTTTTATTACTTTAACATCTTCAGAGAAAAAATACAATTTAATTGGCCTCTGTCTTAAAAGAAAATACCTTTTCAGGCAGCCCTGAAACCAACCCTGAGACCACAGCCTGGTCTTGGCACCAGGGTATGCCCCAGAAACCAACTTCAAAGCGGAAGGTGGGGGCGGCCGGCGTCCCTACATCCTGGGGGCAGATCGGACAGTAGCACAGGAAAGTCTGGTCTCCAGCAGATGAAGCCAGGAGGGTGGAGGGGCCACATGCAGACAAAGCCTGGGTGGCAGCCAGCACCTCCAGACATTTCAGGGCAATGACCAAGGCTGCTGTCACCAGTGTTATCAATGTACAGGGAACATTCCAGAAGCAACATGCTGGTGTCTATACAAACTTGGCTTTGAAGCTGCACTGAACCCCGACAGGCACAGCTGCCCGGACCTGACTCACCAGCCTGGGAGCCACATGCATTCCGATGTCCCCAACATCCCCTACTCCAGACCATGCTGCCCAGCCCCTGACCTCCCTCTGTTCAAGACACAGCTCATGATTCCCAACCTAACTTTCTGTCAATGAGTCTCAGGGTGGCTGCTGGGTGGTCCAGGCAGCCTGATGCAGGCCACCCTCAGTCCAGTGACGGAGACCCCAGCCAGCCCACAGGGCCCAGCAACCTAACACCTCAGCGTGAGACAAATGCAGTGGGCAGAGGGCTGCTCCACACCTCCAGCATGGCCAGGTCCCTCCGAGGAACCCTCTGTCCTCTACTGGACACTGCACCCTGGGCTGTCTCGGGGCTCACACCAAGTCAGCCACCTAGTGACAGCTGTCTGCATACTGTCCCAGGAATGCCAGCAAAGAAGGGAACAAAGAGCCCTGCTCTTGGGGAGGAGGAAGGAAAACCAGGGGCAGGGACACAGAGGACAAGTGGCATGGCAGGAGCAGAGGGGCTGGAGAAGAAAAGCAGGCAGCCGGGGCACAAGGGAGGGCATGGAGTGGGGGTGGCAGAGGGGCGGGGACGGGGGCAGGTCACAGGGACCCTTTGGTTTGAAGTGCACCATCAGATCCTGAGACCAGAGCCTAGAGGCCTGGAAGGGGGTGAAGATAGGAAGGACACCCCCCACCCCAATACCTTCTCCTGTCCCCATGTTCTCTGCCTCAGCCCCTCCTAGTCAGCAGTATCCCCCTCGCCAGCTCCTTGCTGTGTGGGCCTCACCGCCTCCCCCACATCACACATCTTTTCTTCCCACCCTGCTGGGCTAATGGTGCCCAGCACTGACGGGGTGGAGGGGTAAGGGAGTGGGATTATAAAAATCCTGGTGCCCAGAGTCACCTCCGAGACCATCATCTCCAAAGACTCAGAACCTTAGGGTGTCACTGTATTCAGAAATGGAGCCTTTGCAGACGTGATCAGTTGAAATGAGGTCACACCAGAGCAGTATGGGCCTGCCTCTGCGACTGGTACCCTCCTCAGAGGTCACATGATGGAAGGGCAGAGATGGGCACAGAACAGCCACAATCAAGGACACTATGGGTCGCCAGCAGCCAAACGTGGCAGGAGACCCTCCCTATAGTCCCCAACACCCGCCTCTGGGCCACAAGAGAATAAATCTGTTGTTTAAGCCCCAGTTTGTGGCAATCTGTTACTCTGGCCCTGGACAACTCACCATTCAACAACTGAGTCCGGCCAGGATGAGTGAGCCTGGCCTAGACTTTTGGGAAATGGCCCTGGCTGCACAGGTATCAGGATAGCAACAGCTGACCAAGATGTGCAGTCCCAGGGTGCTGCCAGGGTGTGGCCTGAACAGTGGCTGGGAGCTGGGAAAGGATGCAGAGCTGCTTGCCAAGTGTGTCTGAGCACAAGCAGGGACAGACGTCCTAAGGGCAGGTCCCACCCCAGAGAGCCCCTCCCTTCAGGTGGCATCTGTTGGGAGCCTCCCACCCTGTAGCCAGACACTGCTGGGCCGTCCCACTGAGGACCCCTCTCCCTCTTCCCACTGAGCCCCAAGCCTCACCCAAGTGCCATCCCTGCAGGCTGGTGCCAGGGTACCTCCAGGCCCCAGGAGACCTTTATCTGCTCTGTTTACTCTTTAAATCAGATAAAGGAATGCAGGGCTCCAGGGTTTAAAAAGCCTGAAAACCACAGAACTATAGAACTTCTATCTTTATGCGACATTCTGCAACAGTTAGGAAATGCACACACAAAACCAGGAAAAGGTCCTGCAATCACCCGCAGAACACGACTGTTTTGGGGCTCTGTCAATGCCCGTGATTTGTTTCTGGGCAAAATGGGTCAATCCCTCTGCACAGCAGCCAACACGGAGCAGCGATCAGCCGTGCCCAAGCTGACCAAATGGCACCAAGCTCCTTGGATGGGCTCTTCTGAGGCTGGACGCACCACTGGTCCATGCAGCAGCCCCTCGCTGGGCTTCACGGCACTTTGCCCTTGGCCCTCTGAAGAATGCTGGCGTAACATCCCCACATCTGAGGCTCTCACGCTACTTTCTTGGGACTGTTTGGATCATTTCCGTGGACAGCACACCTGCTGCCTCCACCTTGGCTAATCTAAGTTTCTGCTTAGCTATTTCCTCTGCCAAGGCCCCTGCAGCCCTGCACCACATACCATGCAGCTCTGTGGTCACCATGGCTGGGCCATCCTCCCAGGTAGGGAGGCCCCAGAGGCCCCCACAGGCCTAGGGATGCCTAGGGAAAGAGCTGGGGGACCCTGACTGGGCCTCAGGCATGGAGATACACTAACCCTCACATCCTACACCCTGAAAGTGAAGGTTCGCCAATCACTACTCCTGTAGTCTGACAACCAGCCACAAGCCCCAGTACTTCCAACAACCCACATGAAGCTGTCTGCTTCTGGGTCAGTGAGGCTCCAGCAGCCTGTGGGAGGACCCCTGCTCTACAGGAGGGTGAGACTTGGGCTACCAACAGGCCAGGAGGCCTGGTGAAGGAGGGGTGGACCACAGGGGCAGGAATGAATGAGCTCCACCTGCGCCTGGGGGGTAGGGGAGTCAGAAGGGACAGCCGTGGCAGGATGACAGCCCCACTGGGCCGCTGCAGAAACTCACACTGAAAGCAATGACAGTGGATGGCAAAGGGGCCCATCACAGCAGGCCTGGCCTGCCTCCTTGTCAGGAGCTTGCAGTGACATATTCCTTTACCAAACTACGCTGGGATGCTGTGCTGCTTCAGCGACAGAGGCGAGGCCTGCCTGGTCCAGGTGTCACACATATGCAGCCCTGCAGACCCTGGGGACGGTACATCCCAGTCTGAGCAACAGGGGCACAGATGACGCTCATGGAGCACTTTATTGATCCTCACCCACTCCTTGCCCAGCCAACATGCCAAAAAGACCTGAGGGTGTCTGCTCCAGCCAAGGCCTCAGTCCTTGAGAGGCCAGCTGTTCTCTGGGCACCTCTGCCTATGAGTGCGTCTTGAGCAGTCACGGCACACCCATCAGCCTGTTTGTTCAGAGTTCACTGCCGCCTTCCAGCTGCATCTGGTGGGCCAGCTGCTTCCCAATGGACAGCAAGGGGCTGGCTCTATAGGCTGGACTGGCCAGCAGCTCCCGAAACCGGGTCCTTTCTTCCTCACTGAAAAAATGGAGACCAGAGGTCAGCAGATGGGGATGCGGGGGCCCCCAGGTCCCTGAGTGGGGGAGCCAGGGACACACATTCAGCACCCGCATGGCCCAGCCACCCCACACCTACGTACCCCACTTCAGGACAGCTAGAACAACAGAGTGGACAACAGAGGCCTGGTGTCACCATGGGACTGAGCGCCAGGGCCTCAGGAACTTCCAGCAGGAGGGGAGTGCCTGCTGCCTCGTCTCTTGGCACAGGCAGACTCTGGTGCCCCTGCGCCCACCCATGGGGTTTACCATCAGGGTCCTGCCTGCCCAGGGGATAGACAGGGGCTGCTGCTCAGGTAGGAGGCTGAGGAAGAGACAGCAGCTCACATGCCCGCAGATGCCAGCCTTGTGTAAGAGACGCCTCCCCGCACCGTGTGACTGAAACAGACACATTGGAAGAGGAGGATGGTGACCAAGGTGTGTGGGCAGAGGCAGCAGACAGTCCAGCTCTGCCCATCCCAGCTGGCCCCTGCTCTAAACCTGGTAGGGTCAGGCACCACCTGGAGGCTGGGAGGCCAGTGCCTGCCCTGCCACCCCTACAGGCCAGCGTGGCCACGTGCACCCCAGCAAGCTGCCCTGTGGATGGCAAAGGTGACCCGAGTGTAAGTTCTGGGACAGGCCTTATGCCAGCCCCTCCAGGAGCCTGAGCCACCTCTGCCTATGTGCCTCACATACACAATCCAGAGCCAGTCCAACCGCCTGGGCCCTGGTATTCTCGGCTGTGAATTGGGACACACACACACACACACACACTCTCTCTCTCTCTCAAGGGCTGTCTAAGCTGGGCACTCACGCTCAAGAACCATGTGGGGTCTGCGCCCCTGGGGCAGCTGCTCGGTAGGAAGAACACAGCGGGGCCAGAATTGTATAGCCAGCTGTGCCCTGTGCTCAGGTACAAGGCTGCCAGGCTCTGCTGGTCACTGAGTGACACCTCCTGCCACTGACACCCTGGCTCTGGCACGAGAACTAGGGCTTCTCCACAAGGTCACCAGTGAGATGGTCAGCTGCAGCCTGGATGCGCCCATCTGTGAGCCTACGGCTCCTGCAGGGTGGGCCAACCAGGGAGAGAAGGGTGCCCACGAGTGATGCTATGCAGAGTCTGCGCACACACAGGATATGGGTGGTGGTGGTGCACTCTGGCCCCAGGTGGCCGTGTGGCCCCGTACTAGGCCAGGCCCCTAGTGTCACCCTGGACCACCAGAAACAGAGGCTTATAGGCGGAGGCCTATCACCTGTGAGGAAAGCCCCTCCCTTGGTCTAGTGACACCGAGCAGTGGTTGGTCAGTGGTTGGTCTGCTTGCTCTCAGGGAGTGGACGCAGCCCATGGACCGCCAGCCACCAGGAGCTCTAAGGCACACGCCCAACATGTGGCCCCTTGAGCATGACCAGGTGGCAGGGGGACACTCCTTTCCCCTAGGGGCTCGGAACCAAAGGGGCCAGTCACTGGGACACCTGTGCACCCTCCACTATGTGGGAGAGGCGACAGGGCGTGAGAGCATAAGAGAGCATAAGCTCCTGGTCCCAAGCACAGCATGGACAGCTACTTCCCTTTCTCCAAAACTAGTCAGGACCAAGAAACCAAACTCAGTCTCTGAGCTGCATCCATACAGCGAAAGCAGGGACAAGGATGATGCTTCCAGCCCCACCCAGAAGCAGCCGTCACTCGGCCTGGGCTGCTGGACAGCTGAGGGCCCCGGGAACCGGTCTGTGCACCCAGCAAAGGGAGGGGCAGGGTCAAGATGGGGCAGGGTCAAGATGAGCCAGGATGGGGCCCTCGCCATCTGCCAGGCCATCTTCCAACCCATGGCTCAGTAAGGGCCAGTAGCAGCAACAAAGAACAGGCACAAAATCCATCAGCAGATCCAGCCCCGCAGAGGCCAGGACAGGAGGGTTACCGGAGCCACTGTGCCTGTGAACAGCTCAGCACCCTAGCCTGGGCAACACAGTGAGACCTCATCTCGAAAAATAAAAAGTGTAACTCTAAAAAGATAATAAAAATTCAGGGCTAAAAAGTACCTAGAGTGAAAGTACGAAGACAGACCACAGAGGTCTGACAAATACCTCATCAGTGCCACTGACGAGAAGCAAAAGAATGGTACAGAGCAAACAGCAGACTCCCAAAAACAAGCCATTACTGAAAACCTCTAATTTATAAGTTAAAAGGGCACAACTGGCCTCAGAAACAACTGACAGAGAAGGTTCTATCCTAAAAATTACCTTAGCAAAGTCACTTCAAAAACAAACAAAAAAGTCATTTCAGCAGCGAACTACCTATAGCATGCTGAGTTCGGGCCCCTCAGATTCCCCAAACCAAGCACAGTGGAGACTGGAGCAAGTCTACAGAGGCCAAGACTGTGTGGTCTCTGAACTCTGCATCGAAGAGGACAATTAGATACTAATGTGCGCAAACAGCAGGGGCTAACGGGGCTGAGGTGCAGCCAGCGGAGAGGCTGCAAGCCCAGGGCAATGGCCTGTCTGTCCACATCATCCTGGCTCAGGAGGCTGATGGCCATTTCAGTTTTGGTGCAGGTGAGGGCGTTGCAACTCCCCTCAGAAGCTCCCTGAGGGACAGCTGGCCCCTGGGCCTGACTGCAGGATACCGTGGACTTCTAAGTGGGCCATACAAGGGTCCAAGATCAGAAACAGGGAAGCAGCTGGTGTGGGGGGCTGGTACTCACAGGAGTTGGCGTCTCTGGGCTGCACTCATCCGGCTGAGCTCAGCGGGCCTGGGCTTGCTTCCTGTCCTGCTGTGGACATAGAGAAGCCACGTCATCTCAACTCCTGGCCTCCCTGGAAAACCTTCCCCAGGGCGGACTTGGCTCCCTAGTTCCCAGAGCACCCCTGGGGCCTGAGGTGACTGGATCATCACAACACCACAAGTTCACACTGTGGGTTGAACTCCACAGACCCAAGCTGAAAAAGTCATGGGATCCAGGGACCTGCCTTACGTCCTCTGGGGTCCCACGCGATGCAATGAATGACAGATGTTTCAGGACACAAATCAGAGGAAAAAGCAGGCCATACAGACACTCCTGCCTGGTCACACAAACTACCCCCTTCCCCACCGCCAACATGTACCACCTGTCCCCTCACGTCTCTTTAAACACAGGAAATGAGAGATGTGTAGGGCATGCACTGTTCCAGAGCGGGCTGCTGCCTTGCCCCTCCACATCTGACTGCAGGGCAGGCACAGGCCCCTCAGGTCCTGCCCACACCTGTGGAGGACACCAGCCACATGTGGAAGTGCCCTCGTCAGGGTGGGCTGCTGCCTGCCACCTGCTGGGACCTCTCCGTGACAGGTTCCTTGGTGCTGCTGTCCACTCACGTCTTCCCACCATGACCTTCCAAACCACCAAACTGGGCCCATGGAGGGAAGGTGGGTCAGAGCATGCTGGGCAGCGTGGCACAGGCAGCACCTGTCTCTGACTCAGTCCCACAGCCCCCATCTTGTTGGATCATCTCTCTTTAGGTGACCTGTGATCTCTGGGGGCCTGTGTGGCCCCCCACAGTCAGTGTGGCCAAGACAACCCACCAACCTGGCTAAATGTTCAGAAGGGATGAGTAACTCAGGGCCTTGGCAATAAGAGAAGAGCCCCACAGGGCCACACCAGCTTCCTCCTGAGGTGCTGCTCACGTGTGTGTGGGGGGGGCAGGGGGACGTGAGGCAGGATGCAGAGGAGGGAAGGGCAGAGGCCTGCTCAGTCCTCAGGCCACACTAAATTTAGCGTCCAGACCAGAAGACCTGATCTTTTATTCATGATTCTTGTAAAAGAGAAATGAGAGATATTTTATGTCTACTCAAAATAGTGCCCAAGCTCCCACGTTCTTTTCACCCTCGCTCCTGGGCTGATTTGGAAGAGGACCACCAGTCCTGGCTCCCGTCCTGCTCTCGGTCTCCCAGCCCCCACCCCCATCACAGCTGTCTGCCATCCTGGTGATACCCCAGGCACCTCTTCTGGACCAGCCTCAGCCTGGACGCCACAGGCTGTGTTCCTGTTCCTTTTGCCAACTGGTCTCAGTGTCCACCCTTGAGCAGCCCAGTATCCCCACCCTGTGGAAGGTTCCACAAGGGACCTCCAGTAGGCCCCAGTCCTGCCTGAGCCTCCAATGGGCCTGGGCAGCCTCCCACCTGGGAAACCTCAGACTTCAGGTCAGCCCATCTCCAAAGAGGTGACCAGCAGGAGGGCCAGACTGATGCCTCCCAGGCCCCAGGCGAGTCCCCAGGGTGCTCACAGGGCAGGAGACAGTGGGCTGGCAGCAGTCCCCGCCTGAGCCTACCAGCACATACAGGGCTCCACGGGTTGCTCCCACGGGAGTGTCCCTTCTCCACAGGTTTCTCAAGAGCTAAAGAAGCTGCAGATAGTGTTTGGCTGTGGTTACTGAACAAGTGGACCCAGAGGGTCGGTACCCTCCATGACGTATCTCCCAAGGGTCCAGCAGTGGGAAACCACAGAAGAGGCTTTCCTGAATCCAGGCCTCGCCTGCCTTGGGCACGGCCATCACCAGTCCCTATGGCATTCCCTCCGAGCAGCAGCAGTGAAGTCACCCGCCCCCCTCCCCGCCCCCCGCCTCAGAAAGCCCCCGAGGGCCTGCTCTGGGCACCCCTGACGATGGCTCAACCAGCCCAAACCAGACACCACCTGCTCCAGGTGGAAAAAAGCATAAGGCAGTGAACAGCAGGCCTGGGCCCCAGGGGTTGGGGGGCTGCCCACCATCCAGCCCTTGCCATCCCTGATGCTCCAAGGGACCCTGAACTCATAACCCTGGGGACTTGACCCCAGCTGGTGGCCAGGTGCCGTCAGACATGCTCTGGGCTGAAGAACAGAAGCAGCCCTAAGCAGTCCTGCCTGAAGACCCACAGCCCAACCAGCTGATCCAATGACCTGAAACCATCACATGCAAGTGCTGGAGAAGCCCTGAATCCGATGAGGCCTCAGTTTCCCTGAGTGTAAAATGTCACTAGACACTGCATGGTCCTGACAACAAAGGGGAAGATAACAGATGCACCAGTAACACCCACTACAGACTTCAGGGAAGTGTCCACCTCATATCCTGCATACTCAGGAGCCACTGGGCATGGGAAACCCAAAGGTGGAGATGTCCAGAAAGAATCCCACAAGCCTCACAGCTCCTCCACAGGGGCACCATGACCTCCGACACCACACTCTGCTCTCCATCTGGGAAGGTGGCAGCAGGAGGGAGGCTAGCCCAGCCTAGGTGAAGCTGCAGCCCACAGGAGGTGGCCTCATGACGGCACACAGGTCAGTGCCCACACGTATAGCTCTCTGCTGTCAGCTCAGGGACTCTGGAGGTTACAGCCCCCCAGGATACTCGGCCCAGGTCTCATACCCTCTCCAGGACTCCCTGGAGAAGAGGCTGATTCTAGGACTGGACAGGAAAAGTCCCCAGATGAGCAGCGAACACCTGCTAGTGCCAGGCAGTAGGAAAGCGCTAAAATACCCAACTGCCATCGATGGGGCATGTCAGAGGGACCCAGGAGCCAACTGAAAGGGCTCCTAGTGACCAACACTGGAACAATTCCAACAACAAGATAAAGTATAATAGTATTGGATTACAGCCCAGAGTGTAAAATAAACATCCACAAGTCCACATGGACATGAACAAGTGACTGAAAAATAATGGAGAAGAGACAGAGCTCCTTCTACAGAATCCCAAATAACGTGTGTAGACACCGAGTCTTCCAGGGAGTGGAGCATAGGCCCCAGCCCTGAGTGTGGGCCGAGCGAGCACAGAGGACGGTGTGGAAAGGGGAGAGAGTCTCCTCTGATGCCAGCCCTGACCCAGGACAGCATCGCAGAGACTGCTGTGTTTACGTGTGTGCCCTGAGACCAGGCCACGAATGGCCAATAACTGTTTAGACTTAACAGAAATGATAGGGAGTTCCTATATACCTCATACCAAATTCCCTTATTAATAACATCTTAGTTAATGTGGTAAATTTTTCTCAGTTAAGGAACCAATATTGATACATAATAATTCACTTAAAATCATAATTAACTGAATCCCATGCTTTAGGTCTAACTCCCCCTAAAGTCCTGTCCCAGGACTCCAGTAGCATTTAATTGTTGTGTCTCCTTGGGCCCCGCCTGGCCATGACTTTTTGGACATCCCTAGTCTTTGATGACCTGGGCAGTTTTGAAGAGGACTGTCAGGCATTTTGTGGGGTGCCCCTCAGTGGGGACCTATCTGATGCTTTCAAAAATAAAGTCTGAGGGCAGGCACAATGGCTCACACCCACAGTCTCTGTACTTTGGGAGGCCAAGGAGGATCACTTGAGACTAGGAGTTGGAGACTAACCTGGACAACATCACAAGACCCCGTCTCCACAAAAAATTTACAAAAATTAGCCAGGTGTGGTGGCTGCTCAGGAGGCTGAGGCAGCAGAATCACTATAGCACCAGAGTTGGAAGCTGCAGCAAGGTAAGATCATACCACTGCACTCCAGCCTGGGCAACAGAGCAGGACACTGTCAAAAAAATTAAACATAAAACTAAATTAAAATTAAATAAAGTTTATTCAGAGGCTCCCCCGGTGCGCGCTGCCTGAGACACACCTGAGGACAGACAGGGCCCAACAGGAGGCTCTGGGGCTGACAGCAGGTGGGAGCCTTCTCCCACGGAGACCTGGGCGCAGCCTGGCACAGGCAGCTCAGGCCAGCGGCCCAGTCAGCTGCGGCACATTCCTCTCAAGCCTGGCGGACTGGGGTGTTTATGCAGCTCTCTCCTTTTTGGAAGCTGCAAGCACATTTTTCAGATGAGAAAACTAAAAACATGGAGGACCCTTGACCAGGGTCACATTTTTGTTTAAGAACCAGGAACGAAATCTGCCTCATCGGCTGTGTCCAGTCATCAAGTCCCAACTCTGCTGGCTGCCCCTCGTCTGGACCTAGCATTCTAGATGCTTCTCTCTCAGGCAGCAGCCTGGGACTGCTGGGTTCTGCAGCATGTCACCCACCCCCCCAGTCCTGACACTGCACACAGCCTCTGCCTCCTCCCCAGATGGAAGTTCAATATGAGAAAGAAAATAGAGATGACACAAATAAAGGTGACACTGTAAGGCCTAGCAACTGGGACAGAATAGAAAGTCCCTGGCTCTCCCACCTGTCCCCTAAAGCAGAGGCAGAGGCCCAAACTCCACACCCTGGTGTCTAATACGCCTCTGGCACCCACGCCTGGTCACCCCAGCCAGCCTGCCTCTGGCATGCACACCTCCAGGCACAAGGAGCCTGAACACACACCTCTGAGAGATAGCCGACAGGCAGCAGCTTATTACGGACACGTACCCCCCTCAGAAAGAGACAAAGATGGCAGCTACCATCCTCCTAGCTGAGCCACTCCAGAGCCCACAGGCCATGGAGAGTGGCAGGGCCAGGACAGCATCGTTAGGACACAGAACCTGCAACTGGCAAAAATGGCCGGCTCTGTGACAGCAGGTCTGGGAGGACATCTGGGAGGTGGGCTAACGCACAGGGGGATGTGGGGGTCACACTGTCAGGCCAGCAGATATGCCACTCACACATTCGGGGTACAGAACCCCACCCCCGCTCTCAGTAAGGGACAGAAGAGAGGCCCCACTTCTTCCCTGCAAATGCTGGAAGAGCACAGCCAGACCCCTGGCCGGGCCAAATCTGCATCCTGCCCTTGGAGGATAGCCACACTCATGCAGGCCTGGACCTGCCCCAGGAGCCCTGGGTACAGGGGATGGCTTGTCTCACAGGCGCCTCCCTTGTAGGAGAGGCAGTGACCACAACAAGGGAGCACCTTTGAAAGGGGACCAGGGGAGTGTGGTGTTGGGCAGTGGGTCTGGAAGGTCGCCTGAGAATGGAAGGCTGGGGGAGGAGGAAGGAGAGTTTAGTGATGATATGGGAGGACAGCAGCTGCAAAGGCCTCAACTGGGCACAGAGCTACAGGGACACTGCAGGGCAGACGCTACACTGGGGACATGTGGGGGAGGGGGCAGTGGGGTGTCAGCAGTTGTCAGGCCTCTCCTGAAATGTCCCCAAACAGAGCCAGGCCTGCCTGAGAGCTCACCCCAAGGATGGTGCCTAGAACATCTCAGGCCTCCCTGGGGTGGGCAGCCGGCAGCCCATCACCCATTCCATCCCCCAGGTGTCCAGCACTTGGACACTCACCCCTTGACCAGGCGCCGATTGCCAGCCTCCAGCCCCAGCAGCTCAGGCAGGGCGTCCCTCAGGGGCTGCAGGTCCCCCACCACGGCTGTCGCCCTCCGCCTCTGCATCTCTCTGCGCTGCCGCTCGGCCAGCTTTATGGCTTCGATTTCTGTGGGAGGAGGAGGAGCAGCAGGTCAGAGAGGAGCAGAAGAGGAATTGCAAGCACAGGAGCAGAACCCAGCAGAGGCCAGGACTATGCAAGCCATGAAGGTGACCCTGCCACCACCCCCTGTTCCTGCTGTCACCTACATTCTACCCCTGGAGCCCTTGGGGTAAGCTGGCTCCAAGTTATTTTTTCCTTAATCACAGAGACCAGCTTTTTAATTACAGGCCCAATTATAAGACAGAAGCTGCAAGCACTGAGGATTTCTTCTTTCTGCAAAGGGATGCTGGCAAGAGTGGCCTGAGCGTGGGGTGGGGGTAGAAAAACAGGCAAAGGGACAGGGAGCGGAAGTGACCCGTGACATGGATAGAGCCAGTCACTGGCTGGAGAGGCAGATGCTCCTCTGTAGCCTGTGTAGTCAAGACAAGCACTGAGCACCTCCTCCAAACTGCAGGAGGGAGGACATGGGTTCCAGGCCAGGAAGAAGAAGAGGCCGGTCCTACAATACCAGTGCCAGAGCAAGAACGCCAAATCCAGGGCACGCAGGCCTGGCAGGGTGGAGCCAGGCAGGGCTGGGCAGGGCTGGGCCCTTGCCTCCCAGGGAAGACTGCCCCACAGGTGTCCTAAGGTGGGCAACGTCCCCTGTTCCCCAGCAGGCCAGGTGACCACAGAGGAAGGTCTCAGAGGCCTACCCTAAGCAATCCATAGTTGGGGACCACTTGGCCCTGAGTCCCTCACCCCAAACTGCTGACAGGGGCCTGGGACAGGCCCTTAGTGCAGCTGTGTACCAGCTCTCAAGAGCCTTGGGGATGATTAGGATTTACAAGGTGCTTCGCCAAAGCCTTTCCCACACTGCCCGGAGTAAGGCAAACAATTTACTCAGCACCTCGTCACAAAGGTCACCGCAGGTGTCAGAGGATTCGACAGGATTCACAAACACTCACAGCACAAACTGAAACCACAAACAGGAGCCAAGTTCCTCAACAGAAAACCTACTAGGAACCTACAGGGAATCCCACCTTCCACGGCAACACGAGATACAATGATGAAGTCGTGGGGGGGTGGGTGGCAGGGCGGGATGCTCATTACCTCAGCGCTGGCGCCTAGGCCCCTGGAGAACACACCCCAGCTACTGCACAGCTGCAAGGACAGGACAGCCCCATTCTTCCCAATTAATTCATAAAAATCTAATGCTGCTTCAACCAAAATTTCAAAAGGATTTTTCACCAAACCTGTAAAGCTAATTTAATTAAAAAAACAAAACTAAATGCATAAAAACAGTAAAAACATTTTTTTCTTTTGTAGAGACAGAGTCTCACTGTACCGCCCTCAGGTAGAGTGCCGTGGCATCACATGGCTCACAGCGACCTCTAACTCCTGGGCTTACACGATTCTCTTGCCTCAGCCTCTCGAGCAGCTGGAACTACAGGCGCGGGCCACATCGCCCGGCTATTTTTCTGTTGCAGTTTGGCCAGGGCTAGGTCCGAACCCGCCACCCTCGGTATATGGAGCCGGCGCCCTCACTGAGCCACAGGCGCCGCCCAGTAAAAACATTTTTTAAAAAGAAACAGCAACAATGCCCAGGTGCGGTGACTCATACCTATAATCCCAGCACTGTGGAAGGCCGAGAAAGGTGGACTGCCTGAGCTCAGGAGTTTGAAACCAGACTGAGCAAGAGCAAGATCCCATCTCTAAAAATAGCTGGGAGTCGTGACAAGTGCCTGTAGTTCTAGTTACTAGGAAGGCTGGGGCAAGAGGATCACTTGAGCCCAAGAGACTGACGTTGCTGTGAGCTGTGATGACATCATGGCACTCCAAGCCTGGGTGACAAAGCAGGAAAAAAAAAAAAAAGAAAAAGCAACAAGAAAGGAGGACCACTGATACTACACAAAAGCAAATCATAAAACAACAGAAATGCAGACAGCAAAAGTGCAGGCAGATGCTCAGGGACACAGTGGACGTGACAAGCTGCACCTAAGGAGATGGCCGTCCTCTCGGGGGAAACGCTGGCTTCCTCTCTCACAATACTCCTAAAAACCAATTATGTGGAAATTAAATACTACAAATAAGTAAAGAGGACTCAAAGGCCAAAATACGCAATACAGGAGGAGCCTCCCAATTCCACTAGAAAACCAGGGAAAGAAATCTACCACCACAAGATGCAAATTTGAAAACGCAAATCTACAACCACAAGATGCAAGTTTGATAATGTAAATGTTAAGAGTCTGGGGAGCTGCCAGGCAGGTGTGAACTGGCCAGCTGTCTGAGATGACTGGGAACAGGGATGTCAAGGGCACATGTCTGCTTTCAGCCAGCTGCTCCCTCCCATCCCCCAAGGCAGGAGGACCCACAGCCCTGAGCCCAGCACAGGGAAGTGCTGGACAAGGCAGAGTAGGGCAGCTGGCGAGAGCAAGAGGCCTCAGGAGCAGAGACCCTGCAGGGGAGGGACAGCCTAAGATGGCTTGTTACCTTGTCCCCCTCCGTAAAGGCAATAGGAAGGCAGACACACAGGTACTGACACGAGAAAGGTTCAACACATTTTGAGGGAAAAAATTCACAAACACACAAAAAGTAGGAAGATCCTAAGGTCCACAAGATCACAGGATAAATACAAGACTAGTATTTTTTTTTTTTTTTTGCTTCCATGTCCCTTTTTATTGCCCTCTCATTAGTTTTTTGTAAAGTATAATTTGCAAGCAGGGAAATGTACAGATTTTAAGAGCATAGTCTGCCATTTTGACAAGACTATTACTTAATTTTTTAAAAAATCAGTTGTACTTCTACATGCTAGCAGAGAACTAGAAAAAAACCCAATTACAATGGCATAAGAAACTATAAAATACTTCGCAATAAGCTTATTTTAAAACCACACAACACTGATGACCAAAATTAAATAGAGAGATATACCATGTTCATGGACTTGAATATTGTGAATTACCTTAAACTAATCCATAGATTCAAAGCAACCTCAACCATAACCCCACTAAGTTTTTGTTGTTGTTCTTAAAAAAACTGACAGGTTAACAATAAAATTCAGGTGGAAATGTCAAAGATCTAGAATATCCAAAACCATCTTAAGACAGAAGAACCAAGATAAAGAATGTGTACTGTCCAACTTCTAGGCTTACTTTATAGCTATGATAATAAGACAGCAGGAGCTTACTAAGGCATAATCTGATCAGTGGCACAGAAGTGAGCCCAGATACAGACCCACACTTAGGAGGCCATCTGGATTTTAAAAGACATCAAACAGTCCAATGAGACAAGAAAAGTCTCTATAACAAACGGTGCTCGAACAACTAAGTTAGACATCCACGTTTGGAATAAAAAAGACCTTTAACTGCTAGTTCACATCACAGACTAACATTAACTTGAGATGGATCAGAAACCTAAATATAAAAACTAAAAGTACATACAAAGTGTTTAAAAGAAAGCATTGGAAAATATCTTCATGACTAGGGATTTAGCAAAGCTTTCTTACACAATAACCACATAAGAAGAAAACACATAAATTAGACTTCTCAGAATCAAACTTCTGTTCACCAAAAATAAATTCTTAAGAAAATGAATAGGCAAGTCACAGTCTGGGAGAAAATATTTGTAAAACACAAATCTGACCAAGAACCAGTTCTAGGATATATAAAGAATTCTTAGAGGGCACTAGTAAAAACACAAACAGCCTCATAGAGAATTAATTTCACTGATGTTGCAGCTCCACTGGGTATTAAGACAGGAACATGCTCTTGCTGCGGCAATGGAGATCACCAGCACCATAAGCCATCACGTCACTGTCACCAGACGGCTGAGACTGAAGAGACACACACCACCACATGCTGCAGAGTGACGCACCAGTGGAATTCTCACACACTGTTGGTGGGAGTGTAAATGTACAACCACTTTAGAAAAACGTCTGGCAGTTGCTCATAAAACTAAACATACACCTACCCTATGACCCAGCGTTCCATTCCTGAGTATTTACCCATGAGAAATGAAAATATGTCTACAAAAAGACTTGTAAAGAATGTTCATAGCAGTCTTATTCATAGTAGCTAAAAATGGGAAAACACCCAGGTGTCCATCACTAGGAAAACAAGCAAGAGTATGTTCATACAATGAAATGCTTCTCAGCAATAAAAAGGCACGGACTGCTACATGCAGTCTGGATGGTTTTAAAAAAAAATTATTCGCAAAAGAAGCCAGACCAAAAACAGAATGCATCCCAGATGATTCCACTTGTATGAAGTCTAGAGCAAAAAAACCTTAGCCACAGACGAGGACAAGGCTACCAGGGAGATGCCTGTGAGCCAAGCCATCCTCTGTACCCAGGGCTCGTGGGGCAGGAGCTGCATCATGTGGGACCAGGCCTGCGTGAGTGTGGCTATCCTCCAAGGGCTCCGAGTGCAGGATGCAGAGTTATGTGCAGGAAAGCATACTGGAGCCAGCAACTCCCTCTGGAAAGCGTGAGAAAACACAGCTTGTGCACAGAGGCGCAGACAGGAACTGATGGGTGAGCAGCTACGTGGTGAAGATGAGAGACTCTACATGGTAGACACAGGGTGTTCAACGGTTCTTCTCGCTTTCCCAAATAAAATATTTCATAATAAAATATTTAGATGTGGACGCAGCTACAGCTATACTCAGAGATGAACTTTCAGTCTTTCGTTCCTAACAAAACACATGAAGTACATAAGCTAAGTAACTCCAACAAACCTGAAGAAAGTTCAATAGGAAATTTAATAAAGCAGAAGCTAGTAATGTAGAAAATGAAACAGAATCCATGAATTAATTCCTAGAATGAAAGAGACAAAACTCTAGTGTAGAAAATAAAACAGAATTAATTAATCCATGAATTAATTAATCCATGAATTAAATCCATTAATTAATGAAAGAGACAAAACTCCTTAACTCATATCATCAGAAATGAACAGGTCAAGGCCCAACAGCTCAGTGATTAGGGTGCTGGCCATGTATACCGAGGCTGGTGGGTTTGAATCCAGCCTGGGCCTGCCAAACAACAATGACAACTACAACAGAAAATAGCCGGGCATTTAAAAATAGTGGCGGGTGCCTATAGTCCCAGCTACTTGGGAGGCTGAGGCAAGAGAATCACTTAAGCCCAAGAGTTTAAGGTTTCTGTGAGCTGTGACCCCACGGCACTCTACTGAGGGCATCATAGTAAGACTCTGTCTCAAAAAAAAAAAAAAAAAGGCCTTGGCCAACAAAGGTTGCGATCTGATCAAATTCAATTATTTTATGGGGAAAAACAAATGGCCAAAATTGACTCAAGTAGTTTAAAAAAAAAAAAAAAAGACCAGCACCATGAATGAAAACTCATGGGTCATCAAAGAATTTTAAGTACTAACCTCTGAAAAACACACAACTTTTTAAAAACCTTCAAGGAAAAAATAATGCAAATCATACCTTAACAAATGAACACATAAAAAAGAAAATATTCCATGTTAATTTTACAAAGTCAGCAAAATCATACCAAAAAAAACTAACAGTAAGAAAAAAATTTCAAAACCATCTTGACAAGAAAATCTTTAGGAAAATATCAGCAAATAGGGTGCCAGCCCCATATACCAGAGGTGGCAGGTTCAAACCCAGCCCCGGCCAAAAACTGCAAAAAAAAATCAGCAAATACTCTGTGTGATTGAAAAATGACTGCACGTTCCAAAACCAAAGGTGAGAGAAAAGCAGGAAGTGCTGGGAAAGAGTGACTCCCAGAGGGCGATCTGGACAGAAGGTCCATGGCCCATGAGGGGACCGAGACCCCAGGCCCCCAGCACACCAAGACCACCAAGCAGACACCAGCTGTCACAGGAGGACGAGACCTGAAGGACACCCTAACACGAGAGGGGTTCACAGGACTGACTGGCACAAGCAGGAACTACGTGTGTAAGACTCTCTCGCCATGGGAACAGACGCCAGGTCATGTTTACAAACAAGGAGGCTCTGCAGGGCCCGCACGGTGGGGTGGTCAGCCGCCCAGCACACACGAACCCAGTCCCTGCTGCGGAGTCCCCGTGGCCGCCTGTTGTGCCTCAGTTGCGCTCGGGCCCTGAGGCAGCCTTCCAGGGATCCCCACGGCACCTGCTCCCAGCCCAACAGGGCCTGTCCCTGGGAAAGAAGACCCGACACCGAGCATGGACTTACTCTGCAGCCACCGCTCCCGCCTCAGCCTCAGTTTCTCCTTCTTGGGCAGAATAGCCTTGGCCTCCGCACCTGAGGACAGAGAACATGCAGGTGAGCACAAGGTGTCCAAGTGGCATTTCTGTTTAAAATACCAGGAAAAAGGCCTAGAGTCCCCAACCACATAGGCCATGCTGGGCAGTGCTGCCCAAACTGGACCACTGTAGCTGCAGCAGCTGGTCCGTGGCAGAGGTGGCGGGGTGGGGGGAGGGGTGCTGGGGGCACTGGCAGTATGTGCTATAATACATCGGGAGGGCATGACACATCCCTCCTAGTGATGGTCTGGCTGCTAATGGTCATCCCTCCTAGTGATGAGCAGGAGGCAGATTGGGCTCCTTTTCAGGCTGCCCTGAAAAGCACAGGCAAATACTTCCCACCCCAGTCCGGATGACCTCCAGGACAGTGTAACCATGCCAGTAATGCCTCATGCCTGATGAAGGGGATCACGAAATGAGTAGAGGCCAGCAGACAGGTGGCTCTCCCAAGAGATGTCCCTGAGGACCTGGTATTCTGCAAGTACAGGCGGGAAGTCAGGCCAGCCAACATGACCCTCTGCAATGCTTGAGGACGAGTGTACAGGGACCCTACACGGCATCAAAGACCTCAGGACCTTGAGGAAAGCACTCAGCCCAAGCCGTTCTCAGCAAAGGGCAGGAAGTAGGGACAATGGGGGACAGGGAGCTATGCCCTGAGTGGCTGGGCCACTGCGGACACTTTCACCACCACAGATCCTGGCCCTGTCCTGTGCCCGACAGCCCCACCCAGCCTCTGGGGACACAGGAGCACACAGCCTCCATTCCCAGGGATACCAACCAGTGCCCAGGTCCCCACCTCCGCCATGGCCCCAGGCCTCCCTGGGACCACTGGTGCCCCTGTCCTGCCCTGTCTGGGTGCAATTTTGTAGGAATCATCTGTGAGGCAGGAGAAGCCCCATAAGTCACAGACACACAACATAAGGGACCACCCCACAGGGCTCCAAGGGACGGGGGTGCAGGACACACCCCTTCTCGACAACAAACGAACCAGCAGGGCAAGGGAGCAGGCAGATTGGGACAGGCAGGGTCTGAGGGGCCCTCCAGAGCCAGATCAGATGTCGCCACCCTCTAGGGTCTGGGGTTCACAAGTACCTGCCTCTGCTAAGGTCACCTGAGACCCAGGCACCCCGGGACAGGTGAGTACCTTGGGCCAGCCCTGTTCAGTGTAAGATTACTGGGAAATATTCCAAAAGGACAAAAGCACACAGAGTGCACATGCCATCTACCCCACCCTCCAGAGACTGCACATGACCCCCCGACCAGAATACATACACCCCTTCACAGTACACACAGCCTTCCCAGAGTTCACATGTCCCCTCACAGAGTGCACATGACCTCTCCCCTACTGAATACACACAACCCCCTCACAGTGCACATGGCCCCCCACTCCCACACAGAGTGCACATGGTCCCTAAGATACAGGACAGGTGGCACCCCAGCCAGCTCAGGGGTGCTGAGGGGCGGACTTGCTGCCTCCACCTTGGTGGTGTTGGTGCGGTGGCAGCGGGCAGAGGAACCAGTGGGCTAGAGGGTAGGCAGGGGGGCCCCTGCAGGAGGCTCCAGTAGCCAGAGGGGCCAGACAACTGCTGAGGAGACACCAGCAGTTGCACTTGCTGCTGAACAGGGAGCCCCCAGTTCCTAGGCCTGATCAATTTCATGAAAGTTTCCTAGGCCTGGGAATGAAAGGGATTGTAGCCATTCATTTGCTTGGAGTCCCAGTCTAGCTAAATGTTACAGAGGACCCTTCTGTGACCATATATACCCCTGGAAAAAGAGCCGGGAGACAGAGAGGGAGAGAGAGCTTTCCCCCCACCCCCATTTGGTTTGTGTCTCTCTGCCAAGAGCTCTGGTGTTGCTGTATTCTTTTCTATAAATAAATCCTGTCTTACCACTGATCTATGGGACATGGATTCATTCTTCAAATTACCAATGACCTACTGAAGATGAAATTCCTGTATCACCTACACAGAATGGACACGGCCCCCCAACTCCCACACAGACTGCACATGGCCTCCAACAGAGTGCACACGGTCCCTACACACAGTGCACAAGCCTCCCCCACCCAGTACACACAGTCCCCCACTCCCACATACAGTGTACACAGTCCCTACACACAGTGCACACGACCCCCCCCCAGTACGCACGGTCCCCCACTCCCACACAGAGTGCACACAACCCTGGACTCCTACACAGAGTGTACATAGTCCCCCCACAGAGTGCACACGGGCCCCCATTTCCACACAGATTGCACATGGCCTCCACAGACTGCACACAGTTCCCTTACAGACGACACAGGGCCCCCCCACAGAGTGCACACAACCCCCACTCCCACAGAGTGCACATGGTCCCCCCACAGAATGCACATGGTCCCTACATAGAGTGCACATGGTCCCGACACTGAGTGCACACGGCCCCACTACAGGGCCTCACCTGCATGGATGGTGTTCCTGGGCTGTGTGGGGCTGCCCAGGCTGGGCTGCCCCGTGAGGATCATTAAAGGAGAGATTTCATATAAATCAGATGAAGAGGGTCCAAGGGAGACCCTGGGGAGGGAAGGACAGAGGGATGCCACCTGCTGGCAGCCACGGCTGAACCGCTCGTGCTCGTGGGCTTACAGCATGGTCTGACACTCGCCAGGTGGATAAGGAAACCTCCTAAGCTTGGCCAGAACCCTATCTGAGGCCTGGTGGCCTCACACGGGGCAACGGGTGGACACTAGAGGGGACCCACAGGTATGCGGGACGCCTAGCTCCCTACAGAGGTGGGAGGGGCTCTTGGGATTGACGTCCTCTGGTGAGATCCTAAGGCCTGGCCCACCCACCGTGCAGGGCATGACCCAGCAGGAACCCCCAGCTGCCAGGTCCTCCTGGGGCAACTGGGGCACCTGGGGTGTCCACTGTGGCAGGAGAGGCCATACGACCTCACCCCAAGGGCCCCAAGACCTGCTGAGACGCTTGCTCCCATGTTCCTGTCACACCTTGCTTCGAGATCTGTGGTTTATCCATTTTGTTTTCCTCCTGAGCCCAATCTGAATTTGTTCTGTCCCCCTTTTGTTTGCTTCTGAACTCAAATGCTCTGCCTCACAACCCCTCCTGCATCCCCTGGGCACTCTGACTGTTCCTCCTTCCCCAGTGAGGGATGCTCAGGCCCCTCTAGTCTCAGCTTCACGGTCTGGACGTGGGCTCCCACCTGGGTGGGTTCCAGCCATTCCTCCCCTGCCAATGGCCACCTAGTGTTCAGCATCCCACAGCCACCTCAGAAGGAGAAGGTGCGCCCTGTGCACAGGATTCTGCCTGCCTGCCCACAGCTGCATCGTCTGTTCAGAACAGGCCAGCATGTGGCTATGAACATGTGCAGCCCTGTCCCAGCCCCCTGGGGAAGGACAGGATGTATGGCCTACTGCCCAGAGCCCACAGAAACTCGGCTGCGAGCAGGCAGGGGGTTTGGAAGGAAGCACGCGTCCTCTGCACCCCCTGACAATGTCCCTCCCTGCCAACATGCCAAAAACGTGCCTCCTGTGGAGATGGCTCTGCTGCCCTTCCCACCAAGCTTGCTGTTCTGAGCAGAGGTCACAGGATCCTGCCCTCTCAGCTCCTCCAGCTTCCCAGAACAGGGCACTGGCCATATCCACACAGGCAGCTCCCAGCCCACTCCGCGCCTCGCGTGGGTGAGAGAAGCTGCCATTCTGCAGTCGGGAGGAGGGAGCAGGAGGACAGCGTCTTTCCTGAGCTCCAGGTGAGCTAAGCAGCTCCTACTGGGCTGTCCCCAGTGCTGTCCCTGTTTGGGCTTGTACTCAGGCTGAGGCATGAGTCCACTCGTCCTTGCACTAGCCACCCAAGGCCCAGGAGAGCAAGTTCTCCCTGGACTGGACAGCTCAGAAGGGACAGTGCCTCAGAGACTGCGGCCAGAGCACTGGTAGATTCTCTCGGGGCAACTCAGGCAGACACAGGCTGGCTCAACACATCCAGACCCGTGGGATGTGGGAACTTGGCTTCCCCTGCAAAATGGAGAACAACTCCTTATGACCTCTGGTCAGGGCTGCAAACCCTGCTCCAGGCCTGGGCCCCTGTGGACACAGAGGCAAGAGGATGAGGGGCCCCCGAGACAGTCAACCAAGCAAGGGCCAGCAATGCCACATGCTGACAGAGCCCCTCCCCAGTGGAGCTGTCAATGGCAGAACCCCCAGAGCCTCCAGGGAGCCACAGCGGAGCGTCCCTTCCTCCAACCCTGGACACGGGACATGCTGGAGCTCAGTCTCCACCTGTCTGGAATGTCTCAGTGGCCTATGCCTTCTCCCCCATCTCCAGGACACCTACCCAGGAGTGCAGGCCACTGGCCCTCCCTCCCCTGGCTCCTGTCCTACTCGCTGGTGACTCTGCCTGGCCCAGTTCTGAGCTGCCCTCACCCCCGTGGTGTGTCTGCACAACTCCTGATAGGGGCTGTGTCCTCCCCAAACCTAAGTGCTGAGGCCAGGGCTCCAGAATGTGGCTGCAAAGACAGGGTCTTCACAGAGGTGATTAAGGTAAAGCAAGGTCACCAGGGTGGGCCCTGATCCAGTCTGACTGGTGACCTTGTAAGAGAAGACAAGGACACAGACACGTGAGGGATGACCTGTGAGGACACAGGGAGGAGATGTCATCTACACACCCAGGGGAGAGGCCTCAGAGGGCCTGGACCTGCCGTACCTGACCTCAGGCTAGGCCCAGGAGAGAAGCTTCCTGCTATTCAGGCCAGCAGGTCTGTGATCCTAGGACCACATGGAGCACTGTACCCCACCCTTAGGCAGGCCTCAAGCTCTCCAGAGGCACTGCAAAACCAGAGGCTGAAGTCCCCTGGCACCTCAGGCCACAAGGCCAATCAGCCCAGCCACCACCCAGGCATAGAACACACCTGCTCATCCCCTATAGCCTCCAGGAGCAGTGGCTCCAGGGCGTCACTGAGCCGATGAAGCCCCATCTGACAGGTGAGACACCGAGGCCTGGGGGGAGTAACTAACCCAGGGTCAGGTGGCTGTGTGAACCCCTTTGGCCACAGGACCTTGGCGTTACAGCAGCCTCAGGCTGGGCCGTGCTAACACTTCACATGCACCCCAGGGACCACACAGCAGAAGGGATCCAGGGGACATGGGATCTGAAGGTTTATTCTCCAAAATGAAGGTTGTACACCCAGATGTAGCTTCTCAGAGCACTGGGGAAGAGCACATAGCCTGGTCCAGGACATGGAGTCTCCCGGCACTGGGAGGCTGCCCACCCTGCAGCATGATGCCCGGCACCCCAGACATGAGCCCAAGCTGGGCAGGGAGGGTGGCCACGTGCTCCACAATGACATCAGTGAGGCCTGCCCAACACTGACCGGAAGCTGACTAATGCTGGGACAGAGATGATCAGCCCAAGTTGGCAGAACCATTATGTGGCCGCAGGCCGAGCTGGCTGGCCCTGCAGAGGCCCAGGCAGTGCCAGCTGGCCTTATGTCTTCCTTTTTATGAGGACAGCCACAGCTCAGACAGGGCTCAGACCAGCTGGAGCCAGCCAGAGGGAACAGTGTCCTTAGCCAGTGCACAAGGCCAGGGTCAGGGACCATGCGCTGGGCAGCAGGAGTTGGAGGGAGGCCTCCAGCTGCTTATGGAGCCTCTCAAAGGCCCCACGTGCTCAGGTGAATGCGTGAGACAGTGCTGTGGCTGGAAGGTCAGTCCCCTCCAAAACTCATCACAATGTGGCAGGGAAGTGGCTGGGTCACGAGGGTTCTGCCCCACGCACACAATATATGGTGTACTCCACCCAGTCATGGGCTAACAGGTAAACAGGGTATGGGGAGAGAAGGCAGGGTGAGCTGGCATGTTAGCTGCATGGCACCCTGCGCCCCCTCAGACTCTGCAGAGTCCTCCAGCAGGAAGACCCTCCCCAGAGGCCCTCCCCCTTGGACTTCTCAGCCTCCTGAACTGTAAGAAACAAATTCCTTTAAAAAAAAAAAAGAATACCCACTTTCAGGTACTCTGTTATAAGCAAAAGAAAACAGACTAAAAGAGAGATAACAGCATGACTCTCGACATGACGTGTAAACTTAAGATATAAATCCAAAGAAACTGTCATCGCCTCTCTGGAGTTCTTCCCATGGCAGGGAGGAGAAGCTGCCTTATAAAGCCCAGATGAGAGGGGCCCCACAGGCACTCTGTGCTCACCGCACGTGGAGCAGTGGTGATGACCCAACATGTTGGGAGAGGAGCCTCAGGTGCTCGGGGACAGGGAAGAGGCCAACCTGTGCCCAGCATCAGGACTGTGGCAGGTGGGGACACAGGTGGAAGGTGCTGGTAACAGCATTTCTGCTTCCAGTCTGCTCTAGAACAGACTGGACTGAGGCTGGCCCTGTTCCCTTGGCTTTAACTGATCTTCCCCGCAACAATGTGGCTGCAACTTCAGACACAATCTCCCAGAATACATCTATGCAAGATGTGTGTCTCCTGATGTCTTTTTTAATTCGAGCAGATTTTCCTGGCTAGCACAACGGAGCCATGATTCTAAGGAAAACAACGCAGAAACACGTTCTATCGAAAGAAAGGTAGTAATTCTGACAAGCTGTTTCAGACTTTAGTACAGGAACTAGTACGAACCTCCGAAGCCCATGACTCCTGAGGGCTTTTAATCCCTTTCCCAGGAGCCCTGGCCTTCCAGTCATGCCCACAGTGACCTACTTTCCTCCTCAGCATCCCTGACCTCTCATTCCCCAACCAGAAAGGGAGGCACCAGCCTCACAGAGCCAGCTCAGCCCCACCACTGCTCAGGACAGGCTGCTGAGCTGCTCAGAGGACATAGCAGAGCACCTGGGACTTAGACAGGCACACCTGAGACCAGCGCTACCTGTCCATACAGACCCCACAATGCACCCACCAACTACCTGGCCAACAGTTATAGAGGGGAGGAAGGGGCAGCCCTGTCAGAGGCTGTGGGGGCAGCAGGGCCCAGCTTCAAACCATGAGGGAGACGAAAGCATGCCCAAACATGGGTATCAGGGATGGGGGCAGGGGTGTGTGGAAGCTGGTGAGGCCAAGGGGCTGGGACGTGTCTGGCCCAGCAAGGGCAGTTCCTAGGAGAAAGCGGGGGCAGGGGCCTCAGTCACAAGGGCCATGCCTCACATGGAGCAGGAAAAAACCTTCCCTAGACCACTCCTGCAACCCTCTGTGACTGAACTGTCAGTGGAAATGGACTCCAACAGTAACCTGGGTGGTATCAGAAAGATGCAAACTCGCAGCAGGCTGGGTCAGGACTGCCAATGCCACGACCCTACTGGGCTTGGGACCCAAGAGGCTCCCCAGCACCCCGTCTCCATGGCACCAGGGAAACAGGAACCAAACACGCCGCTCTCTCCTGCAGACGTGGAGGTTTGGAATGCTGGCGCCAGGCAGGGGCTGCCTGCAACCACTGGCAGCGGCCCCAGTGCCCCTGCAGGCCCTGCTGCTGCTTTCTGGGCCCCAGGAGCACTCGCTAAAGGCAGCCTCGCTCAAGTTCACTCCTGCCCCTTTGCCAGGCTTTGTGCAGGCAATTTACAGAGGGTACGCGCCTGTTCAGCCTGTCTCCCACTGCCCTGTGGGGAAACGGAGCAGAGCAGGTGTGTGCAGCCCACACTGGCCACAGAGCTCAAGCTGTCCTGGTCTCCAGACTTACAAACCTAGTACAGGGAGCCTTGCATGAGTGGTTACAGCAGGGACTCCAGCCCAGGAGGAAGGGGTGAGACTGCACAGACCTCTCTGCTCCCAGGAGAGCGTGTGCAGCCGTCAGCCAGATCTCCGCAGCACCAGCACTAAGGCCCCCCAGGCACGAGGGAAAGACAGGAGGTCGCCACCATGTCTGACTAATGACAGGGTGACCCCAGCGATGGCCGCACCTGGGGCAGGTTTTCATCTGGTGAGCATAGAGCAGGTACCAGAACGTTGCGCCCAGGGCAGGCCTGGCCCAGACTGAAGCTTCACTGAACCCTGCCACAGTCAGCTCTTCAGGACAAGTACAGTCCTCCAGAACTCACGATGGGAACAACATGCAACATGACCACTGAACCCACTGTGCTGAGGCCACGGGACACCGCACAGACGGGAAGGGCCAGGTGGCCATGGCCCTAGCTCCCTGCTCTGTGGACAGAGGTTATGCCCCCACCCTAACCCCTGCTCCCCACCCCACAGCAGCTGTGTGTCACCTCCCATTCTTCAACCCATTCAGTCACTGCACCAGGAATAGGGGCGAGTCCCCTAGAAATCAAACTCGCAGAACCTTGCCCGCAGCTGAGGCGAGTCTGCGGGCCCTCACCCCCTTATTCTCCCACAATACGAACCCAGCCCCTTCTTGGACCTGCCTTTCAGCACTGACACCTAAGCCCTGGGCAGCCAGCCTCAACGTTGGGGGCATGTTGGGGCCACATGCCAATGCAGGTACCAACTACGTGGCTGGCTACAGGGAGCCCACAGGCACAGACAAGGCCCTGGTTGGAACGAGGAGCTCCCATAGCCTGGTATGGGCAAGAACAGAGAGTCTGCACAGGCCACATCCTCACAAGCACTGGCCGTACAAAGCCCCCCACTAAAGCTCCGTGGTCCTATCCTTGTCACTACTAAAAGACAAGCAGCTGGGCAGCACAGGGCCAGGACCACGTGAGACCTCTAGGGTTCCAGGAGAGTGGAAGAGCGCACCAAGGCTTCCGCCTCCAGAGCACTGAGAAGGGGGCCAGTGTAACCCTCAAGGAACCGCCTCCCTGGCCCTGGCCCTCTGACAGTGACTAGAAACCATGCTGAAGTGGACCCACCCTAGTCCTTGGTCACCACAGCCAGCCCAACAGCGAGAGTAAAGGGGACACACTGCCACACGTGGCTGCGTGGACTTAGCCCCAGTAAGTCAAGCCCCATGGGGGATGGATGCCTGGTGGGTAGCCCTCGCCCAGCAGCAGGTGGGTCTGCAGGGCAGGACAAAGGGCCAGGGAACGGCCTCCCAGGTGCAGGGTGCAGTGTGTGTGTGTGTGGGGTGTGGGGGGCGGGTTGTGGGGTGTCCCAGAACGTATGTTCTAATGGAACAATTAACATGTAACTGGCTCTTCTGCAAAGGATATCAAGAAGCTGTGTTCTTACTTCCCAACAAAGACCTGTGTATGGACCTGGCCAAGGCAGTACAGACCATAAGATACAGTATCCGGAGAACTAACAGAATCTCACTGCAGTGGGTTCTCTTCCCCATGATGTCCTGTGAAACCAGCTACACAGCTGTGGGATGGGACCCTTGGGAGGAGACGAGGGAGCACTCACCTCATTCTGTCCACCAAGATAAGGTCCTGGCTAGTAAATATGGTAAAAAAAAAAAAAAAAAATATATATATATATATATATATATATGCACTATAAAAAACATTCAGGACTCATTTACAAAAAAAGAAAAATTTTACTACAAAGAAATTTAAAACCTATGAAGGGGAAAAAATTACATGAACAAATTCAAAAGGAGCTACCAATAAGAGAAACCTCTTCAGTCAACCAAAGAAGTCTGTTCCTTCTCACATAAATAGCCTTTTCAAACACGTAAGAAACAGCCTGAAAACAGGAAGACTGCACAGACAGGGAAACAAGGACTGCACGGAACCTTGTTCATAAAGAACTGCAGCTACAAGGCTCACACCTGTAGTCCCAGCTACTCGGGAGGCCATGGGGGGAGGATCACTTGAGGCCAGGAGATCAAGACCAGCCTGGGCAACATAGCAACACCCCCATCTCTACAAACACAGAAATTAAAAAATTAGCCAGACACGGTGGTATACGTCTGTAGTCCTAGCTACTTGGGACAGTAGGGCAGAAAGATCACTTGAAGCTGCAGTCAGGTACAATCAAAGGACTGTACTCCAGCCTGTGCAACGGAGCAAGACCCTGTCAGAGAGAAAAGAAAGGGAAGAAAAAGGAAGAAAGAAAGAGCGCCTTAGTGTGCAGTTCATAAACCAGATGCCATTGTTCACTATTCATCCTGGCAGAGGCCTAAGTCTGTAACCCCGGCTGGCACGACTGGCAGACAGAGGCAGACTCATGCAGTTACCAGCCCTGTCTGTACAAGGCAATCTGGCAAAATCTATGAAGTCTTAAATGTTTACAAGTTTGGCTCGGCAACTCCACCACCAGTTTATCTACTAACCTTTACTCATGTTCACAAATAAGTGTATACAAGGACAGTCTTATAGTGCTGGTCACATCACAATACAACAAACCCGAGCAGCTATGAAGAGGGACGCTAACGTGAAATGATCCCCGAGGACACAGCCGAGTGAGGCAGCGAGAGGCAAATCCACCCATGGGGG
Organism: Nycticebus coucang; assembly: GCF_027406575.1. Classification (NCBI taxonomy): domain Eukaryota; kingdom Metazoa; phylum Chordata; class Mammalia; order Primates; family Lorisidae; genus Nycticebus; species Nycticebus coucang. The sequence goes on from NC_069795.1 coordinate 1,696,407, forward strand.
AGAGGGGCAGAGGCCAGGAAAGCTCAGGGCAAGGGGGCTATCCCCAAATGGTGGTCTGCACTCAAGTTTTTCACCGCATGATGGGTCACTTTCCCCAACGTAACTAAGAGCAGTGCTGCAGGACAAGCTCAAGAATGTGCAACTTTTAAGGGACAGTCACCCAAAAAGGGGGGATCAGCAAGCACTGAGGCAGCCAGGAAACAGAAGCGAGGACAAGGCTCGGCGCACAGGTGCAGCTAGGGGATTCTGCTCCCTTCCTCTTTCTCTGCTTTCCAAGTTTTCTTCATTACTTACACTAATTACATCTGTAATTATGTATCCATTTTAAAGAAAAGCCCAAAGATATTTTTAAAAATTGGGGACAAATTGCCCTAATCCAAGACAATACCCTGGTTTTCTTGACAAAATTATCAACCACATGGCGGACATCAACGTACTTTCTAAAACATACCCCACTGACTTCACTCCTAAAAGCGCCCTTTCTGTTGATGAAAACCCCTGTCATGTAAAGAACTCTCACAAATGCACCGAGCAGAGCAGTTCTGTCATCAAAAGGGCGATTTCACACCCTTGTGACTGACTTCCAACATGTAGACAGATGCTGGCAGATTTCAGAGCAGGAGAGGCAGAGTCCCCAGCTCTGCAGGGTAGAGGCGCCTTCCCACAGAGGCTGCCCCTCCCACTGCCCTCTACTGACCCAGGGATAGGGAGCCCAGCCTCCTCCCTAGAAGACCAAGTGCTCGGCCCCTCGGGCAGTCCTTAACCCTCCAGCAGGTCTGAGGAAGGGGCAAATGGCTCAGGCCCATGTCCCCTTCCCCTGGGACCTGCAGGCAGGTGTTTAGAACTGCACACAGCCACTGTGGGAGCAAAACCTGCCACAGTGGCAGTCCGAGCTTCCTCCACCCGCCCAAGGATAAGGGCCCCAGTGAGAAGGCCCAGGCCACCCAGAAGCACCTGCACCAACAGAAGTGAAGCCACTCTCGGGAGCCCTCCCTGCAGTGCATGAAACACAGGGCCACAGGGCCGGGACCCTCACACAGTTCCTGGAGCTAACACAGACGGGTGCAGCTTATCTCCGCTCCTGACATGGCCACGAGGTACGGGCTCCCAGGAGCTGCCCAGGGCTTACCTCACGGAGGGCACTGCTTCCTGCCGCCTGAGCTGCCACCAGGGCAGCAAGGACAGCAAGACACATAAAAGACAAAAAACAGAAAGGGAGGGACTGTCACCCTTTACTTATATAACATGGTTATACATATCAAAAATCCAAATGGATCCACAAGCTACTGGGATCAGTTGGATTCAGCAAGGGCTGGAGGAAAGGGGAGGTCGCTCTGCAGTCAGTGCCCATCCCAGGCAGGCTCAAGGGCAGAGAGTGCCTGCCTGCTTGCCTGAGCCCCTGGGCGGTGAGCTCCCAATCACTGCTTCCTTCATAAGTAAACAAAAGCTGACCCGGGAGGCCACCAGCCTGCACAGTCCTCCAGGGTGCCCATGCACTGTGCCTGTGTGCTGCTCCCATGCAAAGGAGCAAGGCACAGTCCTGCAACTGTCACCACTGTGGGGCCTGAGACACAGCTCATTCCTTGGGAGATGAGCTAGTGGGGAGGCCTAGCCTAAGGAGTCTCCAGGGAGGTCCTTCATGACCAAACCACTGCAAAACCCAGCACCAAGCATGTGGCAAATACACGCACCACAGTGTAGGTTTGGAGCACAACACACCACTGCATACCTGCCTGAGGCCACAGCTGCTCTGGGTCCCACCCAGAAGGTGGCAGGCCATTGATGAGCCTCGCGGAGTAAGAGCCCCAGCCAGAAGAGTGTGCAGCTGGCACCCCGGGTCAGGCCCTCAGAGGAATGGGGTCTGAGGACACCTTGTCCAGAGAGCTCCAGAGAGCCAGCTGCACAGGCTCTGGTGGGCATCTCCAGCTGGGGGTTGGAAATACACTGGAGTGGGGCCCGGGGCCGGCTCCAGAAGCAGGGTCCTGAGGGGCTATTAGTGTTAGGACAGTGTCTGATGGAAGCAGAAATGAGCAGCATCCCAAAGCTGCAGCATACAGGGCCAGGCCCCTGCCTGTTCACCCCCAAGTTTCCATTTAAAAACCTTCAGCCACCCTCCAGCCCCAACTGTCAATGGCATGAGTGACATACAGATGATCATGGCAGAAGGCTATATGGCAGAAATACACCAAGAACCTGGAACAGCTCCAGCCACCCAGGGCCCAGTGCTGGTAGCAACCCACATGCTCAGTAGCAACCCACATGCTCAGATAACACCACCCCAACCATCTTCCTGAAGCAAAGGGTGTCCAAAGCACATAGCACAGACAGGTCCAAGCTGCAGCAACCCTAACAGGGGAGGGACCCCTGACCTCCATCCAAAGCAGCTGGAGATAGGCTCTCGAGGAGAGAGGAAGCCCAGGGCCAGCCTCCCAGCAATGAGGGACAGCCACTGCAAGCCTCCAGGCCAGGCCACAGGGACCAGGCTTGTCTCTCTGATGTGAAAGTTCCAGAAAACAATTCCAGAAATGTCTTAAAACATCACATCTGATAGCAGACAGCTCTGATGAAGAGTCTGCCTCTCCTTGTGGCCATCCTCCTGTCACCCTCTAGAGAATGTGAGAATCTCTGCTAAGCAAGATTCAGCCACGCAGGGCCTGCGACAACCACATGTGACCAGTGGACTATCTTTGTACAACGAGCACGAAGAGTGTTCTGAGGACCTGCTGGCCAAGGGAAGGCCTTTCCCAGGACACAGAGGTGGTGCCACCCCAATCCCCTATGCCACAGGCCTGGGTCCAGCACAGGACGGCTCACAGACGGGACACTCCAGGACCAGCTTCCTGTCATCCAAGGTTGCTGTCTTCTCTATGAGGTGCACACACATCTGCTTTCCCAACATAACATATAATTTTTACGAATAATAATTTTAGGTGGGGCTGACCCCACGTTGACTCCTCTATCACAGGTGAGGCAGTGATGGAAACAGAGCATTCCTAATGATGACAGTGCCCAGCACCTGGGGAGCCAGGACTCTGAGAGGGCAGCCAAGGGGCCACTCCACACCCTCCCTGACTCCAGGTCTGCAGCGTGCCCAGAGCCTCACTTGTCAGCACCCCCAAACTCCCAGTGCCTAGAGACATCCCACCCAGCAAGACTCCGGCCTGGGACAGCTATGGGTCTCAATGCCACCGGCAGCAGGCTGGGAATCTCCTCTGTGTCCAGCCGTGGGCTCGGTGCAGGCTGCAGGAACAGTGGCCTTGTCCAGTTAGAGCACACAGCGCACCACCAACTGGCTGAGCCCAAATGCAGCTTCTGAGTGCTCTTCTCACCAGCTACCTTTCAATCGGTTTTAAGGGCTTTTTTTGTTGTTGAGAATCAGAGTCTCCTTTTGCTGCCCTCAGTAGAGTGGCATGGTGTCACAGCTCACAGCAACCTCAAATTCTTAGACTCAAGCAATTCTCTTGCCTCAGCCTCACAAGTACCTGGGAGTACAGGTGCCCACCACAATGCCTGGCTATTTTTTAGCAACGAGGTCTCACTCTGGCTCAGGCTGGTCTCTAACTCATGAGCTCAGGCAATCTACCTGCCTCGGCCTCCCAGACTGCTAGAATTACAGGCTTGAGCCACTGGAACCCCACCTGGTTTTAAGGCCTTTAAGTCACACAGGCAGCTTTAGTCAGAGGGCTTGGCCCCCTTGTGCTGCACCCACCAGCCTGTGCTCCAGGCTGGGAAGAGGTAGGTCACCGTGACCCACAGACACAGATTCCCCCCCCCCCCCCCCCCCGCCACCTTCCTGGGCTGGCGTCTGTGCTCAAATCTCAAAGGATGAGCTCACAGGGTCCTTGAGCAGCCTCTCAGCACCTCCTTCTCGTACTGGGAGGAGCTGATAACAGAAACCTCAGGCTACTAAGCAGAATGGTGGGCGGGACAGAGCCCCGCAGGCCACAAGGAGGATAGAAGTAACTTAGCACTTCTGATGTTTCAACACCTCACAAGAGACAGTGAGACCGAAGACCCCAGAAATCAGAGATGCACCAGGCTGGACTGGCTGTGGCCCACACCTGCAGCCCCTGGTCAAGAGCCACAACATCATGTGGCTCATGGGGTTGCCTGGCTGCAGAAATAGCAACTCAGCCGAGGGAGTCATCCTTGCAGACTCACTCTACAGGATGGCTTCCTGGGAAATGCTCGTGGCTCTCGCTTAACTGGGACAGAGGTAAATAACACATGCGTGCTACACGGGTATTGCCACAGTCCTGGCTGCACAGCTGTAGGATAAGGCCTTTAGGGTTCATTTAAAAAAAATCCCTAGAGACAACCCTCTAAACCGCTCAGATGTCGCAGGTGCTAGGATAAGAATTGCTGAGGCGCCCTCTGCCCGGAATAGCAACAAGGCATGACTCTGCTGCCCTCTGCTGGGCACTCCCGTGCGTGGGGCCAGGAGTGACCTGAAGGCGCTGCACACCACCACAGGTGGGGTGCCCAGAGAACCCTCTGCCTGGGGGTACAGGGCCTGAGGGTAAAAAGTCGATGTCTCTGCAAGTACAATCACCTGGGAAAAGTCCGTCCTGGCCAGGAAAGCCAGCCCTGCCCAGGTGCTGGGGCACAAGCGGCCTCATCACCTGGCCCAACACTCCTACAGTTGTGTGTCCAGCACTGCCTCTGTACCAGCCAGCGTGCTGTGAGCACCATAGGGTGATACTACTGTGCCCCCTTCACATCCTATGCTCCTGTGTCCAGCACTGCCTCTGCACCAGCCAGCATGCTGTGTGTCCAGCGCTCCCTCTGCACCAGCCAGCGTGCTGTGAGCTCCATCAGGGTGACCCTGCTGTGCCCACTTCGCATCCTGTGCTCCTATGTCCAGCACTGCCTCTGCACCAGCCAGCATGCTATGTGTCCAGGATTGCCTCTGCACCAGCCAGCATGCCGTGAGCTCCATGGGGTGACACCGCTGTGCCCCCTTCGCATCCTGTGCTCCTGTGTCCAGCACTGCCTCTGCACCAGCCAGCATGCTGTGAGTTCCATGGGGTGACACTGTTGTGCCCACTTCGCATCCTGTGCTGTGTCCAGCACTGCCTCTGCACCAGCCAGCATGCTATAAGCTCCATCGGGGTGATGCTGCTGTGCCCCCTTCACATCCTATGCTCCAGGGCTCCTAATCAAGCCCAGGTCCCGAGTCCGTACCAGGCATGTCCTCCCACCAGTCCTCCCTGCCTGCCTGCTTCTCAGGGCTTATGTCCCAGATGTCTGTCAGAACAGAGCAGGTCCATCATCTGTTGTGCTTTGCAGCCTGCAGGAATTTACAGAACAGAACCAGAATGCTAAACTTGCTCTAGGGGCCTGACCCTCTACACAGCCTGATGCCAAGTCTTAAGTTTTGTTCCCAAGGCCTACGGAGTCAGCCACAGACAGCAAGCAGTTACCAGTTGCCAGGCCAGTGTCCACATAGGCTCACTGTACCAGCCAAAGCTGGCCACACAGCAGGGTGGCATCAAGTGCAGGGGAGGGAGCAGAAGAAGGGGCACTGCTCAAGGTCACTGCACAAAGGGCAGGCACAGAGGAGCTGAGCCACTTCACACAGGGGCCCATGAGCCCCCTGCAAAGCCCCTTCCCTCACAGCCCTGGGGCACAGGGCAAAGCTGAGTTCTACTGGTGGGAGGCTCTGCAGGGGCAGGGGGTGGTAGATGCTCTGGGCCAGCCCAGGGCAGGAACCCCACAGCCCATGGCTGAGGGCTCAGCAGGTTCCTCCCAGGAAACCAGGCCCAGTCCACAACAGAAAGGCAGGGTCAAGGGACAGGAGGTAAGTAATAGGCAGATGTGGCTTCCAGGCCAGCTGGGACCCCAAGATTCCAGCAAAGACACAGCAAAGATGCCAAAAACAAAGCATCCACAGGCAGGCTCAGCGCCCGTAGGTCAGTGGTTATGGTGCCAGCCACATGCACCGGGGTTGAGGGGCTCGAATCTGGACAGGGCCTGCTAAACAACAACAACAGTAACAAAACAAACAAACAAACAAACAAAAAAAGCTGGGGATTGTAGCAGGTGCCTGTAGTCCCAGGTACTGGGAAGCTGAGGGAAAAGAATCACTTAAGCCCAAGAGTTTGAGGTTGCTGTGAGGTTGCTGTGATGACACAGCACTCTACCAAGGGCGTGTGTAAAACTGTCAAAAAAAAAAAAAAAAGCACCCACAGGGACCAACAGGCCCCTGCACAGAGGGTGAGGAGCCCGGAGCCCCTCCTCCAGGCCACACCAGCAGCACCACGAACAGAGTACAACACTATTTCTGACTCAGCCCATGGCAGGGACACAGGGGCGACAGGGTATGGGGAAGAGATGCTGCACTAATCCAGGCAGACATTCTCAAATACAGCTCTCCATGGGACCTACACCCATGGCGTGCCCTCCACCGACCTAGGGCACTGGCCAATCAAATCAGGAGCCAAGAAGACCAACACCACAAACAGAGCTGAGGCTAGCGTTGCTGCACCTGGGCAAGCTACCCCCACCCCCACCCCCAATCTGTGGGACTACCCACCTGCAGGGCTTGGGCATCCCCCAGGGAGCCAGGCACCCTTGGGCTCTGGCCATCCTGCCACGCTGGCTCTTCATGTCAAAGGGCAAGGGAAAAAAGCCAGGCTTGGCCCCCTCTACCAGACCCCCGATGGGTCCTATGATCCCCTGAGTCCAGCACAGGGCTCTTGCACCCAGCGAGGGCTGAGCCCTGGCAGGTGGCTGGAAAGAACACATACCAGAAACCTGAAGCTAAGAGCCACAGCCCAGCAGGGCCAGCCAGAGGCTGCCCCACTGAAGGTGAAGGCTGGAGGTGACCAGATGGAAACTCACCATACTGCACAGGGGCCAGGCGCCAGGTATCCCAGGGCCACACCCAAGAGATGACACACAGACTTATGCTGTATTACAGAACCCTCTCAGGAATCCTCCTAGGGCTGCTGAGGTGGGAATCACAGTCACAGGCAGTGGGAGGGTGGGGGGACCTGTGAGATCCCTATACCCATAACCCAGCCCCAGCCCGCAGCTGGGATAATACCAGGCCTAGCCCCTGGGGATGGGGAGCCACAAGCACAGGCCCTGACACCCAGTCCGTGAGATTCAGGTGCAGTCACTAGTCTCTTAGTATTTTTTTTTTTTTAGAGACAAAGTCTCACTTTGTCACCCTCAGTAGAGTGCTGTGGCATCACAGCTCACAGCAACCTCCAACTCTTGGGTGTAGGTGACTGTCTTGCCTCAACCTCCCAAATAGCTGGGACTACAGGTGCCCACCACAATGCTCAATTATTTTTGTTGCAGTTTGGCCGGAGCTGTGTACAAACCCGCCACCCTCAGTATATGGGGCCGGCACCCTACTCACTGAGCCACAGGTGCCGCCCGTCTCTTAGTTTTTTATGCATAAATAAGAGTAGCCAAATTAAAAAGAAAAACTCATTATAACCTTCAAATTCATTCCAATTAATCGCCCCCCCTCTTAAGAGCGTTTCTCTAGCTGTGCTTTCATAGTGTGATACTGAAATTTGAAATCAGATTTTGGATATTCTGAAGTTTAGCCTGCCCATTGCTTCTCACAATTACTCCAAACTGATGAGGTTTGGGCTTACAAATAACAGACCCAGAGAGGCCACAAGAGCTGAGGACACCGAATCAGCCCAGGAACGGGACAAGCCAGATCCATGCTAAAGTGGAGCTTCTGAGACAGATGCTGAACTGTGAGCATGACAGCCCTAAATCTCCATGTGGGGCTCAGCGTGTGGCAGGCCTGGGGACCACTGAGCCACAGGGGCTTAAGATGAAAAAGGAAAGGACACAGCTTGGCGCCTGTAAATACAGTGGTTACGGCACCAACCACATACACTGAAGCTGGCGGGTTTGAGCCCAGCTAAAAAGCAATGATGCAACAAAAAGTAGCAAGACATTGAGGCAGGTGCTTATAGTCCCAGCTAATTGGGAGGCTGAGGCAAGAGAATCGCTTAAGCCCAAGAATTTGAGGTTGCTGTGATCTGTGACGCCACAGTACTCTACCAACATAGTGACACTCTGTCTCAAAAACAAAACAAAAAAAAAGATAAAAAAGGACAAGACAAGGCAGGAAGGCAGCTGCTGCAGGGAGGGACCTAGTGACTACTAGAGCTCTGAGCAGCTCAGACCATGGCTGGTAGGTCAGGGGGACCCACGTCTTCCCCTCAGGGACAGTCATGAGGGCCCTGGCTGACAGTGAGGGGCACAAAGCTCAGGAAGACGGTGACAACATCTAGCCGTCCAGAGAGCACAAGCTCCTCTTGGGCTGGCTGAGTCACCTCATGGGGTCCTTCCTGGAGAGAAGGAACAAGAGATCAGCACATCAAATATGCCCAGGCCTTCCTAGAGGTACAGTCAGCCCTCAGCTCAGCACTGTGTCAGGGGTCTGCCACCACTTTATAGATGTGGCGACTCAGGGTCAGAAAGTACCCACAATCACAAAACTCCTGGGCAAGGAACCAGCATGGACCCAACTCCCAGCAGCTACAGAGCACGCCCGCCCCCACTCTCTGCTGCCAGGCCCACCCTGGTCATCAGTGCATGGGGCAATCACCTCCAAGACATTGACCAAGCACTGCTTCACATCTCACATCTATTAATATGCCTCAACCTCAAAACTGGCACAGCTCAGGAAATGAGTGTTAGTATCACCTCCTTGGAGAGCTACAAAGCCTGGATCCAGATCAGGCGTCCAGACAAAGCTGCAAACTGGTGGAAAGCAGAGGCCCAGAGCCCTCCACTCCTACCTGCCCAATGTGTGCAGCTAGCGGCTCTTGGTCCCAGCTCCAGTCCTGCACGGAGCACTCCCACTCTGCCCACCACAAGGCCACCTGCTCTGTCCTCATGGAGCACTGCCAGTGCTCCCAGCTCTGCACCACAACCCAGGCCCCTGCCCCACCTAAGGCTTTCAGGTCCATGCACCCAGCTGCAAAAATGTTCTCTTTGTACCCAACCTCCTCAGACAAGTGAGGACGATCTTCCCTGGGTATATGCCCTATGGAGGAACACTGTGGTCACTACAGTTACTGCCCTCAGGCCTGGGCAGCCAATGCCACCTGTCTTGACCATGGCAGCCTGGAATTCTCTGAAACACCTTGGACTCAAAGTACAAGTTCCTGGATCCATTCAACTCACTGGACAGCCATGGAGGAGTCCCAGCCTTCCACACCTGCCCAACAGATGCCCCCTCTGGAAATGATAGTTCTGGCAAGTTAAGCAGACCAGGGATACCCTCCTGGGTGGGTGTACCCAGCGGGCAGGGCAAGAGGGGAGTGACCTGCTGGAGAGGCAGGAATTGCTAGAATCCTGACAGAAACCAGAAGACCATGTGTCTGTCGAGAGCAGAAGGCTGGTGTGTGCAGAGGGCCTCAAATAAGTCACCTGTGTGTTCACTTGACATATAATAAAGCACTTCTCAAAAGGAGGGGAAAAAGAGGGTTTACTATAGGGGCATCCAACCTGCAACCCACAGGCCACATGTGGATTATGTGAGAACCTTTTTGCTTATCTATGGTGGCAGATAACACAAAAATTATGCACAGACCTTTTTTTTTTTTGCTCATCAGCTTTCATTAGTGTTTGTGTTTTTAATGTGCGGCCCAAGACAACTGTTCCTCCAATGTGCAGCAGAAAAACTAAAGTAAAGGTTAGATACCCCTGGGCAGTATTGTTTGTCCTGCTGGGAAAAAATCAGAAGGACACTAACCCAAGTGGCCACTGCAAAGAAAACGCACACCCCACAGGCAGAATCTGCTCTTAGGGAGTGACTTACTCAGCTTTTTTAAAATCCTAAGAGAAGGGCTCAGGGCCTGTAGCTTTGAACCCGGCCCAGACCTGCTAAACAACAACTACAACCAAAAAATAGCCGGGGCTCGGTGCCCGTAGTGCTTAGGGCGCCGGCCACAGACACCGGGGCTGGCAGATTCAAACCCAGCTAGGGCCTGCTAGAACAATGACGACAACAACAAAAAAATAGCCGGGCATTGTGGTGGGCCCCTGTAGTCCCAGCTACATGGGAGGATGAGGTTGCTGTGAGCTGTGACACCACAGTCCTCTAGAGGACATAATGAGACTCTGTCTCAAAAAAAAAAAAAAAAAATAGCTAGGAGTTGTGGTGGACGCCTGTAGTCCCAGCTACTTGGGAGGCTAAGGCAAGAGAATCACTTAAACCCAAGAGTTTGAGGTTGCTGTAGCTGACACCACGGCATTCTACTAAGGGTAACATAATGAAACTTTGTCTCAAAAAAAAAAAAAAAAAATCCTAAGAGAAGGCCAGGCAAGGTGGCTCATATCTGCAATCCCAGAACTTGGCTAAGTAGGGACTTTAAGACCAGCCTGGGCAACATAGCAAGATTCAATATCCACAAAAAAGAAACAAATTGGCCAGGCATGTAGTGCCAGCTGCCCAGGAGGCTGAGTCAGGACAATCACTTGAGCCCAGGAGATGGAGGTTGCAGTGAGCTATGGTGACACCACTACACTCTAGCCCAGGCAAGACAGGGACAACCTATCTCCAAAGCAAACTAAATGAAAACCTACAAGACTTACTGGTACAAAATGATAAAGAGCTAACCTCCCCTTACAGTACATAAAGCATTCTTTTGAGTTTAAGGAAAGTATTTAAAACACCTCAAATACACCAACCATGATAGAATCAGTGAATGAGCAGAAAACACTTCAATCCTGTAGGTGACCAGAGATACCCAAATCTCCAGTCCCCAGGCAGGACATGGTCCATGCTGCTTGCTGCAGTGCAGGGGCGCACCTGCCCCAGGGTTCCTGACACCAGCAGGTCCTATGATCAGAAAGGTGGCAAGACACAGCCCAGATGCAGAAACCAAAAGCTGCAATCTGCTCTAGGGGATGTCACCCTGAGAAATAGTCAAGGCACAGAGGCAAGGCACAAGCCCACCTGCCCTCCACTCAGACCTCAGAAATGTGAGTGAGTGATCTTAAAACCAGCACGGCATCCATGAGGCAAACAGCCCCCTCACCTCTCCTGACGGAAGTAATACTCCTTGCATCCGGCTCCAGACTCTGCACCAAGGCACTGGGGTCTATCCTGGTCCTGGCAAAGATGTCAGTCCTGATGAAAGCGCAGTCCTAACGTCCCCAAGAAAAAGGAAAGAAAAAAGACAACATGAGATTTACTCCATGGTTTCAGAGGTAAGTAGGTGGCAGGGAAGGGGTGCGCGAGGTCCCAGATCCCCTGGCTTCTCTGCCCAAGAAGACCTACAGGAACCAACCCTCGCCTCCCAGAGTGGGAGCCCCCAGTCCCAGGGCTCCAAGGCAGACCCGCAGTGCCCCTGACCCGTCTCCTTCATGCTTCAAACCCCAGCCAGGCGTTACTCCTAGCTCTTCAGGAGCCAGGATCAGTACCGACTAAAAATGACAATCTTGAGAACCAAATTTCCTTGCCAACATCTTTTCCTCATTCTTTCTACAACCCTGTAACATGCATAACGACACTTCACCTCAGCAACCTCCTTTCCAGGTCTGTTCAGAGCCATGTTCACCCCTAACCAAGATGTCAATCCTCCAAATCACCATTGACCACAGCACAATGAGCCAGAACACCCAGCCCCTCCCTCCCAAGCCCACCCAAGTCCAAGCACCAATCCCCCAGGGACCACAGCATGGACGCCAGAGGTTTCTGAAGGGCAGCAGAATACACCACACCAAAATAGACCACTTTGGCAAAAGGATTATTTTGAGCTAAATGAACTTTTAAAAAACAGCAGGTACAACAAGGTAGCACTTGCCCCCCCCCCCCTTTTTTCCCCTGGAAGTAGGAGCTAAAATCCCCACATGAAAACATCCTCCCTGTGCCAGAGGAAAGTAACATTCTTATTACTGAAGACTAAACGTCAAAGCTGAGAGAATTCTGCACACACAGATCCAGTTAACATAATTCCCACCTTCCTTTAGCCCCCTCCCACATAGATTGTTAAGTCCCACAACCTCCTCTCCCTTCCATTTCACACAAAGAGCACCTCACTTTGTCACTTAAATTTGGGTTGTTTGCTTATGAGGACCCTGGGCCATGTAAAACTTGGCTAATAAATGTGTCTGCTTCTCCCCTGTCAACTTGTCTTATGTCAGTTTAAATCTCAGGGCTGACCAAAAAGCTCTGAGGATGGAGGTGAAATTTCACTTCCCCACATTACATAGCAGGGGTCCTCAAACTATGGCCCGCGGGCCACATGAGGCAGTGTGATTGTTTTTGTTCCCATTTTGTTTTTTTACTTCAAAATAAGGTATGTGCAGTGTGCATAGGAATTTGTTCATAGTTTTTTTTTTTAAACTATAGCCCGGCCCTCCAACGGTCTGAGGGATAGTGAATTGGCCCCTGTTTAAAAAGTTTGAGGACCCCTGAATAGAGAGATGGTACGCTAAGAAGGTGCTGAGTGGGACAGCAGGGGCTGAACTCAGGGGCCAAACCGCAGCTCTGAGGGAAGCTCTGGCAGGAGGAGAGGGGGTTTATAGGATGGAGACAGAGTCAATGAGCAAGACAGTATCAAGAGACTTGCAGGGAGTGGTGCTGGAACCCAAGGGTGGACAAAAAGGTGCCAGCAGCGGGCAGTGCAGGGCGCACAGCCTTCTGGGTCTACAGGCTGGGCATGGTGGCTCACACCTACAATCCTAGCACTTTGGGAGGCCAAGGTGGGAGGACTGCTTGAGGCAAGCTGAACAAGAGTGAGACCCTGTCTCTACTAAAAATACAAAAATTAGCTAGGCTTGGTGGCAGGTGCCTTTAGTCCCAGCTATTTGGGAGGCTGAGGAAGGAGACTGGCTTGAGCCCAAGAATTTGAGGTTGCTGTGAGCTATAACACCACAGCACTCTACCAGAGGTGACCAAGTGAGACTCTGTCTCAAAACAAAAAAAAAAAGAAAAAGAAATTTACTACAAAGCTACAGTAATTAAGACTGTGTGGTAATGGCATAAAGATCAATGGATCAGAATTGAGAGTCCAGAATAAACCCATATATTTATGGTCAATTGATTTTTGACAAGGTGCCAAGATTACCTCATATTCAATGGGGAAAGAATAGTCTTTTCAAGAAATAGTGCTCTGACAATTGGCTATCAAATGCAAAAGAATGAAGATGGACCCCTTACTTTACATCATATATAAAAATTAACTCAAAATGGATCAAAGACCATTTAACCACCTAATATGTAACATGTAACAGCCGAAACTACAAAATTATTAGGATTTAAGTGTGAATGTTCATTGACTTGAATTAGGCAATACTTTCCTAGATTGTATTAGCAACAAAACAATAAAATGGACTCTGTAAAAACTGAAAAATTTTGTGCTTCTAAGAATAATATGAACAGAGTGAAAGACAACCCATAAAACTGGAAAAAAAAATACTTGCAAACCATATACAGTGGGTACCAAAAAAGTATATACATTTTAAGAAAAAAAATATTTCCAAATTGTCATATTCAAGTCACGTTTTTTTCTGCAATTACAAGAGATACAAGATATAATTTACAAGATGTCAAACATTACCAGTATATACTGAGTATTACAATTTTAAGGGAGGTATTCCTTTAAAATGTGTACACATTTTTTGGCATCCTCTGTATATCCGCTAAGATTTCAGTACCCAGAATACTGAAAGAACTTTTACAACTTAACAACAAAAGACAAATGTCGCCATTTTAAAATGGCCAAAGAACTTGAAAAGACATTTCTCCAAGAAAATACACAAATAGCCAAAAATCTCAAGAAAAGATGCTCAAAATGGCTGGGCACAGTGGCTCATACCTGTAATTCCAGCACTCTGGGAGGCCAAGGCTGGTGGATTGCCTGAGCTCAGGAGTTCGAGACAAATTTGAGCAAAGGTGAGACCCTGTCTCTACTAAAAATTAAAAAGAGGCAAGAGAATCACTTGAGGTCAAGAGTTCGAGGTTGCTGTGAGCTATGACCCCAAGGCACTCTCCCAATGGTGACAAAGTCAGACTGAGTCTCAAAACAAAAAAAAAAAGCTAAAGTTACCAAGTGACTCAGCTCCACAGAAACGCCAGTTCATTAATCTTCACAGCAGTACCAAACATCCATCAACTTATGAATGAATAAACAAAGTATTATCCCCATACAATAAACAATAAAACATCATTCAGCCATAATAAGAATGGAGAAAAAACAAAAACAAAGAAGAAATTAATGCTACAAAGAGAATAGCTACAAGGATGAATCTTGAGAGCATGCTAAATGAAAGAAGACAAACTTGGTTCCCCAACAATTAAAAAAAAAAGAAGACAAACTTGGAGGCACGTATTGTTCCATTCACATGAAATGTGTAAACAGGCAAATCTATAGGAGATCAGCAGTTGCTAGAATGACTGATAAAGGCTTTTTCTGGCGGTGATGAAAACATCCTGAAATTTGTAGTGACAGTTGCACAACTTTGAGCTGTACACTATAAATAGGTGAATTTTTTGACACATGAACATTTTTTTTTTTGAGCCTGGGCTCTGGAGCCGTTTTCTGAATTCAAATACCAGCTCCGCCACTCAGCAGTTGAATGTCTTTGGTGATTTACTTAACTCTCAGATTTCTCACCTACAAAATGAGGGTCAGGGCTGCTGAGTTGTACAGTGCCCGGCACGTAGTAAACGCTTAATAAAAACATGGCTGTTGTATTAAAATTTCTGATCCAATGCCATGATCTCCCAGCATCAACCATGTTTTCTCTGCTACTCACATACAATCCTCTTAGTTACAAACACCAGTAAACGCTTCCAGGGCCGCTCAGTGATTTGCATCTGGATACACACAATACGTGATATCTATATGGTGGAATATTACTTAAAAAGAAATAAAGTATCAACAAGCTTGAAAACATGGAAAACGATGTTTTAAGTACAAGAAGTCAAACACAAAAGGCCACAATCCATATGATTCCATTCATATAAAACGTAGAAAAGACAGAAGGCAGACTAGTGGCTGCTTAGAGCTGGGTGACCAGGTGGGGAAACAGGGAGATAATTGCCGAAAGGTACAAGGTCTCTGTTCAATTTACTCTTCGTTTTTCTTTAACCTGGAAAATTCCTCCCCTCTCCCCTCCCCCCTCCCCTTTCCTGGGGCAGGAGAGCTCAGGAAACTTTAAAGGAACCTTTGCCACATCCGAGTGGCGTTTATAGACTGCAGCAGAAGGTTCCCGGCTCTCCCTCCCACAGCACGAGGAGCGGAGCAAGTCAGGCCCTCCTGGCACTGTAGTTAGAGCTCGGGAACGGATCCTCAGAGTCCGCCGCTGAGTCAAGAAAGTCGCCCCGGTCCCTCAGCAAACACCGGCAGAGCCCGAGGCCGGGGCCCGGCGCGGGACCCACGCGGCGGACCGACACCCCAACCCGCGGCGACCCACCCGGCGCGTCCCGCCCGCTCGGCCCCGACTTTACCTTCCCCCCGGCTCCTGCAGCTGGAACCTGCAGAGGGGCCGCCTCTTGGGCAGGGGGCGCAGGGCCGGGCGCGGCCTCCCCCTTGGGCCTCACGGCAGCCTGGTGCACGCGGGACCGCAAGCCCCTCACCTTCCCCATCTCGTCGCGCAGAGACCCTCGGCCGCCCCAGCGGGGCGGCGCATGCGCAGAGAGCCTTCCGGCAACCGGTCCCGCTGCCGGGCGGAAACAGGAACTGCGCTGCCGGGATCCGTGTTCCGCCCGGAAGTGCCCCGGTGCGGGGTCGGGCACGGTCCTTAGGTGCGTGTGCGCGGTGACCGGGCGAGGGTCCACACGGCGCTGGGCCGGGGCCACGCGCGGATGACGTTTGCCCTACAAGAAGAGGCAACTCAGTGGACTGGGCGGCGGAGCAGGCTGTGAGACGTGGGCGTGAGCGGGGCGGAGACGGCCGCGACCTGTCAGCGTGACCCGGAGGCTGCAGCCTACGTACGACGCGGGGCGGCCGCCAGCGACACCCGCACCCAGCCAGCCTCGGGCAAGAGCCTTGGCCTCGGCACAGATGGGTCTTTAAGCCTGTAGACCGTGAACCCGGAAAACCGGTTTGACTTGTCTTTCCCATGTCCTGGAAGCCGGTTCATTCACGCTTAGTCCTGCGTCCAGGACTACACTTACTAGCAGGTGACGTTGAATAAGGTTGAAAAAGAGATGTTCTGGGCGGCGCCTGTGGCTCAAAGGCGGCGCCTGTGGCTCAAAGGAGTTCAAACCCAGCCCCGTCCAAAAACTGCAAAAAAAAAAAAAAAGAGAGATGTTCTTAGACAACGTTAAATAAAATGAGTAAGCGTCATAAAAGTGGTAAGGATTTACTGCAGGATTCAAACGCTTTCCTGTTCAAGAATGTCCGCCTAGAATGAGAGAATGACTGTGAGCTTTCTCGTAGCAGCGACGAACTGGTCGAAGTCGAAACCAACAGTGATGGCTCAGATGACAAAGAGATGATACCACTGCCGCTGTGTCAGGCAGAACACGTGGACCGGGCGTGGTGGCTCAGGCCTGTAGTCCTAGCGTGGGAGGCCGAGGCAGGTGGATTGCCTGAGCTCAGAGGTTTGAGATCAGCATGAGCCGGAGTGAGCCAGAGTGAGACTCCATCTATACCAAAAAAAAAAAAAAAGCTGGGCGTTGTGGCGGGCACCTGTAATCCCAGCTACTCGGGGGGCAAAGGGAAAGAGAATCGCTAAAGGAAGAAAAAAAATTAAAATAAAAAAACTTGAAACTAAGATGAGTGAAGACCAGCTGAAATTGAAAGCAAAATTAAAAAAAAACACGTGCAAACTCAGGTGACCACGGTGTTACCTGGACAAAATCATTTACCAGCCCAAAAGACACTACATCTTCGTCTCCAAATACACCAGGGCCACTGAATTTGAGCAGCAGTTTCACAGCTGAAACTGATGGAAAAATGTATTTCAAGCTGTTCATTGACAGAAATATGTGGTTTTGTATGAGAAACATGAAGAATTTGAGAGCCAGTCACCAAAAGGACTTTTATGCAGCACACTGGCATAAGGACCTAACTACTGAGAAGCTAAAGGCCCTTGTTGGCGGTTGTCTTTCAATAGAATGAATATGCTGTTATTAAAAGACATTGAGCATAACTTCTCAGCAAAAAGTGGTTTCTTCTTTGAGACACCTGGATACTGAATTGTATTTACACTTGATGGGTTCCTTGTGATTTGGAATTTTTTTTTTTTTTTTTTTTTTTGAGACAGAGTCTCAAGCTGTCGCTCTGGGCAGTGTAGTCACAGCTGACAGCAACCTCAAACTCTTGGGATTAGGCAATTCTCTTGCCTCAGCCTCCCAAGTAGCTGGGACTACAGGCGCCCACCACAACGCCCAGCTATAGTTGTAGTTTTTTGGTGGTTTGGCAGGCCAGGCTGGATTTGAACCCATCAGCTCTGGTGTATGTGGCTAGCACCCTAGCCTACACCTAGGCACCAAGCCTGATTTGGAAATTGTTGCATATTTCTGATGAGGAACTTGATGAAGCTGATAAAATAGACAAGTTGTACAAAGTGAGACCACTTCTAGATTTTTATCGTAACCAAGTTTCAACATTATTACAACATGCAACACGATCTTTCCCTCAATGAAGGCATGATTCCTGCAAAAAATTGTCAGTAAAGCAGTGCATGCATTCCAAGGCAATAAAACAGGGACTCAATGCATTTCTGTTATGTGAAAGTGCTACAGGACATATTTACAATGTGAAGTACATTTGGGGAAAGGGATGGTTTAGACATACCTAAATTAGAAGCAACCAGAAGTGTTGCACAACCCAAATATTGTTTAAAGTCAAGGTCACAAGCTATTCATGGACCAGTTCTACAATTCACCTGCCTGTTGTGGTATTTACTTGCTCGTGAATAATTAGGGCCAACAAGAAAGGAGTTCTCTGAGCAGCTAACGAGGAAGAAAGATAACGCGACAAGGCCAACACAAGTATCTGTGTAGCAAAGCCATGTCTGTTGTCATGTGGTGTGACACATCACCTATTTCATTCCTACTTTCCATGATAGGAGAACTACAGTGTCTGTAAACAGAAAAGGCAAGTCAGGTGAAGCTGTTCCTGTTTTGTGCCTGCAGATTGTCAAAGACTGCGCAACCACCATGGGAGGTTGTGACTGAAAAGACCAGATGGTGAAGCTATATCAAATCAAGAGACGTTACGCTGGCCCCAGCACCTTAAGATGAAAGGTGTGATTTGGTGTAGCTACAGTGCCCTATAGAAGACAATATATGAAAATAGGGCACCTGCAGGCCACAGAATGAGGATGGTCTACAACTTTTTTTTTTAAGACAGTCTCACTATGTTGCCCTTTGTAGAGTGCTGTGATGTCACAACTCACAGCAACCTCAAACTCTTGGGCTTAAGCGATTCTCTTGCCTCAGCCTCCCAAGTATCTGGGACTATAGGTGCCCGCCACAATGCCCGGCTATTTTTTGTTGCAGTTGTTTAGCTGGCCAGGGCTGGGGTTCAAACCTGCCACCCTCGGTGTATGTGACTGGCACCGTAACCACTGTGCTACAGGCACCAAGCCTCTACAACTTTTCTTGATGAACTATGTCTGACACTTATTGGCAATTTCAGAAGGTCAGTCATGCAAGTAATCAGGTTCCAGAAGCCCAGTTAACAAAATGTGGGACTTCATCATGCGGAGCAACCTTCTGAGGCAGCAACCAACCAGAGTTGTACTGTATGTCAACAGAAGGCGAATAAGTACTTAGCAGCACATCCTGGTACAGCAACCAAGGACATTCCTTGCAAGAAGACAAAAACTGTTGGTATATATTATACAAGGTTTATCTTTGCATTTTTAAAATAGCACTTGTTGGCAGACTATCACAGCAGTACAGTTTGGGTGATACAGTGCAAGTAATTTCACTTTCTCCTGTATAAATATATGATATAATGCTTGTATAATCGATGAGACATTTTTATTAAAATTCTAAATGTGAAAATCGCTGGGGAATTTGGAGATGGGGTTAAGTTGGTATGGGATGGCAGGATCCGTAGGATAGACAAAGGGGACAGGGAAGGACTGATGTAAAGTTCTTTGTCAGAACTTTCCATTGGTTTATAGAAACGTCATTGAGTAGCCATTGGCTGTACAGTTTTGAGTTACAGGGCTGAAATTGGGTTATTTCATAGCTTCTTATGGCAAGCAGTATCAGCAAATGGATACAACCTCAAAAGGGGGAAGTGGGTGCTCACACTGGTGGTCCCAACACTGAGAGCCAAGGATTGCTTGAGGGCAGGAGTTTGAGACCAGCCTGAGCAAGATAGTAAGACCTCATCTCTACAAAAAAATCAAAGACTTAGCCAGGTATGGTGGCACACGCCTGTAGCTTGAGAGGAGTTCACGGTTACAGTGAGCAATTTCCCATTTATCCTTTTTGTCACACCAAGTGGGAGTCAGGTGAGGAGGCCCCTACAGACCTGTTGGGCTGCCCAGAGCTAGACTGCATGGGGCTGCTCTGACTCAGCATGGCCAGTGATGAAGGGACCCAGGGAATCACTGGGCCTGTGGGAGCAGCCTGACCCCTCAAGGAAAGCTGCTCAGGCATCCACATCATGGGAATTGCAGATGGCTAAGGTTGAGGGGCACAGCAGGAGGGTGCCAGCCCCTTGCAGAGCTCTGCGGTGCAGGGGGTCTCCTAGAAAGGGTCTCCTCTGCACACTCCTCACTCTCTTCTCCCAGTGCATGCCATTAAGAAGGGCTTTGCTGAGAAGACTTGCCAGCTGCCTCTGACCACATATCTGTTTTGGGATCACCAACTTGAAAGAGGCCCTTCCCCTGCACCAAGAACCTGCAGATGGGTGGGTGTTCACAGTTCCCTTTGGGCCCGTAGGAGGATCGAGAATTGACACACCCCACCCCCAACCCTGCTTCAGGCCCTTCCCGTGTCCCAGGCCTATCCCTCTGGCATCCTGGACTGCCTTTTCCCAAGGACGCCAGGGTCTCTGCCGCTGGCAGCTTTAAAGGAGGAAGGAAGTTCTCTGGTCCTCTGGGCATCCCTGGGGCTGGAGCTGTGGGCTGGGCCAGGGGAGAGCCAGTGTGACTCCCAGGGTAGCAGAAGCACCCCTCTGTGAAGACAGGAAGCAATTCCCACTCAGAGCCAGGGGTCTCCAGTCAGAACACTCACAAGGTGTTGCCTTTTTCTTGGCACAGACTGGGACAGGCACACAGGTATCAGTATAGCTGAGCAACTGTCCCTTGAGGGAGGCCAGGCTTTCTCCATGAGCTCTGGGCACCTGGTGAGGGGCTGGTTGATTCTGCACCTGCTATTCCCCTACCTGGTGGATCCCTACCACTTGGATTCTCACACTCACTCTTCAGAACATTATCCTCTCTCAGTGAAGCCTGTCCAGGTATCACTGCCTCCAGGAAGCCACCTCAGATTTCCCCAGTTGAGTAATGAGACTTGCCACACCATTGTGCACATAGCTCCTCCTGGGAATCATAATGGTTGATTTTCCTCCCTCCTGGAGGACAGGATGAGTTTTTCACTTGGGCATCCCAGTGGAAGTCCAGCTCCTGATGCCTGGTAGAGGTTTAAAAAAAAAAAAAAAAACACGGGAGAGGGGTGTGGTTAACAAACCCAGCCCCTACCTTCCATGCCTGAACTAGGAAGGCTTTCTTCAGTGAGTTTCATTCAAGCTTACGGATAACACCTCCGAGACATACTGGGTGCATAGCCTGCCTGCCCCTGGCACTGGCCAGCCCAAGCAGGAGGTCCAGAGCTACAGAACATGACGTGTGCCCCCAAGATGTAGTGCTGGGCTGCAACCACATCTGTGTCACCTGGGGCCTTGTTAGAGATGCCAATTCTCAGGCCACACTAGACCTGTTGAACAAGAGACCTTTCGGCAGGCCCAGGGACCTGAGTTTTCACAAGCCCCAGGGGCTCTCGTCACCTGTTAAGAGACTGAAGTGGCAGGAGCCCATCTCCATCAGCCTTTTGTCCCCTACCTGGCTCACCCTCAGAGACAGCACCCAGGAGGTGGTCATGACCCTCCTCCATCAGGCCCAGGAACCATGAAAAGTGCCGGTGAGCTGGGCCTCTGGAAGGCGGGGGTCACTGTGAGGGGCATCCACGTGCTACACACACCCTGCCGCTGCTCGGTGCCAACACGGCCTACATCCAGGTGTCCAATAAAAGTGACTACCGGAAATGCTAGTTCCACGCTCAAAGGAGAACCCAGGCATAGGGGCTCATCCGCTGCCTTACTTGTGGGGACCCTGCCTATTCCTCAAATTCCTTCAGCGGTCAGTCTGGCAAAGTGCCATATGTGGGGGCTCTATGTCCTGAACCGCAACAGAAAAGCAGAGCAGGTGGAGGAGGACAGACTCTTCCCAGAGACGTCCTTGTCTCTGACCAGTGGGGGCGGGGGTGTGGGTGATGCAGAGCCAAGTCTGCAGAGGGTATTGAGAGCCACAGAAGGACTCTAGGTGCATAATGACTCCATCCAAGCTCCTGCACTGAGACCTGGCCAGCTCTAAACACTTCCAGCAACCCACCTTGAGTGGCTGTCTGGGAAAGCTCAGGACTATGAAAAGGATGTATTATTTGTTCTAGCTACCACCTGACATAGGCCCCAGCCATCCTTTCTTAGAGCTGGCAACTGGGACCTGTTCCTCTGTCCTTTGAGATGCTAGAGGCATCTCCTACAAACCAGGAGAGTCTTTCTCCAAAACCTGAGAACCATCCTTCCGAAATGTCATCAGGAAGAACGGGACCTGTGTTCCCAGCTGGCCTAACAGCATTCACATTGATCACAGCTTTGTTCCTCCACACACACCTCCTCCCTTTGAAGCACTAGTCACCTCAGCATACTTGGAGTGGCGCTCAGCTCTTTCTCTACCTCAGTAGTAACTGAGTAAAATAATTTTCAACATTTAACTAATGTCTGGATTTCTCTTCTCCTTACTTTTTGTAGAGACAGGGTCTTGCTATGTTGCCCACACTGGTCTCAAACTCCTGGCTTCAAGTAATCCTCCCATCTCAGCCTCCAAAGTTGTGGGATTACAGTGGTTCTCCTACCCCTGGAAACTTCCAGAACCCCTTGCCCTGGCTGTGAGCAAGGCTGGCAGAGCTTATGATGGTTCTCAACCTTCCTACTGCTGTGACCCTTTAACACAGTTCCTCATGTGTGGTGACCCCCAACCATAAAATTACTTTTGTTGCTACTTCATAACTATAATTTTTGTACTGTTATGAATCGTAATGCAAATATCTGATATTAGGCTACCCCTGTGAAAAGGTTGTTTGACCTCCAAAGGGGTCTCAACCCACAGATTGAGAACTGTGACGGAGCCTTCTCGAGTGTGGGCAGGGCTGCACCTCCCTGCATGTCCCCACTTACCAAAGGCACCTACAACGTCTTCAGGGGGACACAGGTGGCAATAGCACAGGTATGTGTAGATAAAACTCAGCTGGAACGGAGGAGGGGCCCTCCAGGCAGCAGGTGCTGAGACCCGGAGGTCCCCAGCATCACAGGCTGACCTGCTTCACCCTCTTCTTCAGCCACACTTCTGACATGTCCCAGGAACCTCTTGTCTGGACAGGGAGACCTGGCTCTGATCCCACCTGAGGACATGCTCCCCTGCCTGTCCCACCAGTCACCTCTCCTTGGGCCAGCTCAGGGGCGCATATGGGCAGCCCTGACTTCACAGTTTGCTGGTGGCCTCTCCTGGGTTACTTGCTTTCTCAGTACCAGGTAAACAATGGTGACTGCTGCCCACCCTGTCCCACCAGCTTTTGAAAGCCCTGGGCCCCTGTGTCCAGCCCTGTCCTGGATGGCCTCCTCTCTGTGGACCCCCACACTCTGTCTCCAGCTGAAACCTTCCTGGAAATCTCCAAATGGAATTCTCAGTCCCCACCCAGGCAGCCTACTCCCCTTCAGATAGATGGCACCTGCCCCTGTGTTTGTCACCTGAAACTTGGCTGGTCTCCTCCCCCCCAAATTCCGCCCCTCCCTCCCCCCCTCCCGCGGCCAATCCCCCTTCTCACCCTGTTCTCCCTTCACAGGCAGAAGGGGACCTCTCCCCACGCCCCCCAACTCAAAGGATCCCAGCCCAGGACCACTCTGATGGGTGTCGGTGGCCTTGAGCTCCCCAGCCGGGTCCCGGCCTGTCTCCTCATCATGGGCAGGGGAGGCTGCCCCCAGACGTCCAGGACTGCTACAGGGTCCTCCTCAGACTCCGCCTCGGTCGCCCGAGGGCGCACATTCCCGGTGGGGCCCCGGGTCCTACCCCCGCCAGGCTGCCTAGACCGACCGCGAGCTGCAGACGGCGGGCGCTCCTGCCAGGTGGCTCGTTGCCGAGTGGTCGCCGCCTGACGCCACCCCAGCCCCGCCGGGCCCTGGCGCCCCTCCACCTGCCCGCTGCCAGGGCGTCGTGGGGGGTGGCCGCCGGCCTCTGGGTGCAGCGTGAGCCTGGTGGACCCGGCACCGGCTCAGCCCTCCCGCCCTCCTCACCGGGAAGCCGGGCGCTGCGGCCGCCTTGCGCCAGCCGCCCTCCCCGCAGCCCCAGCCGGCCTGGCCTGCTCCCGCCTCTCCCGGGGAGGGAAGGTTCTTTTCACCTGCCCTGCCCCGCTCCAGGGTCTGAACTTTCCTGCCTCAGTTTCTCCATCCCTACAATGGGGACGCCTGGGGGTTCTCTAAGGACGCTTGGGTGGGCGCCAGCGGCCCCGCCGCGGTTCTGTAGCGCGCGGGAGTGCGGGACCGAGCCGGGCGGGACGGTGTCGGGACCGGACACGGGGACGCTCCGCGCACCGGCCGCACTGTCCAGACTGGGCCCCCAGCGCTGCCTGCCTCGGCGGCGGTTCGGGGAAGTGCGAGAGGGGAGGCGTTCCCCTTTCTTGGCTGGAGACACACGGCCGCGGAAGCATCTGGGGAAGGAGGTACCGCTTCCCGGGGCGTAGCTGAGACCTGCCCCACCGCCGGCTACGGACTGAGAAACTGAGGCAGAGAGAATCCTGCCTCCCGTTTCCCCTAGGCCCAGTTCCACGAGAGACGCCGCGACCACGGCCAGGAGCTCCGAGAAGGTGAGCGGGTGCCGGCGGGGGACGCCGTGACACCTGCGCGGGGCGCACTGCCCAACAGAGGCGGCCGCGTCCAGTCCTCTGGCCCTGAGCGGGCGTGGGGCCTGGCGTGGTGCGCCGGTGGGGACAGCTGTGTTCGGGCACCTCCCCCCGCCCCAGTGACCTGCAGCCTTTGGCTCTGGCTCCCGGACGTCTGGGGTTAAATCGCCCTGTTGAGTCTTTGGTGCTGTTTGAGCGTAATGGGGGAATTTCGGGGCTCCGCCCACAGCCTCCCGCGGGTGCCGGGGCAGCAGCGACGGCCCCCACCTGTGCGCGTCCCCACGTCCCTGGTGGCCCCGGGACGGCCTGGCCGTCTGTCCCCGCAGGACGGAGAGGGTGGGGGCGTCGGGGTGAGGGAGAGGCTAGAGGAAGTTCATAGGCAAATGATTTGGGGCTGTGATGTTCTCACATTCGAAAATTCAGGGTAAAATTAATCCCACTGTGATTCCCAAGGGCCGGGCTGCCCCGTCTCTGCCCAGCACAGCATCAGGGGCTGGGGTGGCCCTGGGCCTGTCTCCCTCTGTCCTGTTTCTCCTCATTTCAGAAGCCCTCTCTGGACTACACAGGGATGGGCCTCTGGGGTTGAGTCCTGTGGTCTGTTTGAGGTCTGATTAACTCAATTCATAATGACATCCTTTTCTGATTCTAAATTAATACATGGCTACTATAGACAATTTGAAAAATACAGAAAAACAATTTAAGAAGTGAGAACCTGGTCATTTGCGGTGGTTCACACCTGTAATCCCAGCACTTTGGGGAAGTGGAGGCAGGACAATCACTTGAGGCCAGGAGTTTAAGACCAGCCTCCGCATGAGATCCCATCTCTAAAAAAAAAAAAAAAAATTAGCCAGGTGTTGTGGCTGTGCCCATAAACCAAGCTGCTCAGGAGGCTGAGGTGGGAGGATCACGTGAGCCCAAGAATGTGAGGTTGCTGTGACCTATGCTGATGCCACTGCACTCCAGCCTGGGTGACAGAGCAGGGATGAGGCACTGTGCCCTGTCTGGCCTCCCAGGGCCTCTGTTCTCTGCTGGACAGCCTGTTTGCTGCAGTGTGAAAGAGTCAGTTCCCTAGTGCCACCAGCAGCTATCAGCCCAGCCGGGCCTGCCCTGTGTGTGACCTTTCTGGAGTCACTCCCTCCCTGTGTGGTTAGGGTCACACCCAGATTAGAGTAAGCGAGCCCCCCTTCTAGAAGTTCTGTCAACCTCAGTGGCACCCCTGCTTATCAGTCCTTATCATCTGCACCCACCTCCCCCACTCCTGCCCTGCCTCATTCACCAACCCCACAGGGCCCCCACTTCCCAGGCTCTCTGCTTGTCTTGAGACGGGTCACCATTTCTGTTTTCTACAAATGGAAAAAGGTGCCTTTCAGGAACTACCTGAAGGCAGTAGGCCACCCCACTGGCCTGCCCAGCTCCTCTGTATGCAAGAAGCTAGACTGGCCCAGGGGCCACTAGGGAGAGTCTGATGTTTCCAAGAGAGAAAAACATCAGAGGGAGGAGGAAGAGGGAAGGTGCTCTCCAGCCGGTGGGGGGTTCTTGGGGGAAGGTGGTGACATCTTTCTGGACAGGGCCTTCCAGGCTAAGAGGCCATCTCTGGGCTAGGACAAGAACCAGAGGGGCAAGGGATAGGTGTCGGGGCTCAGAGTGTTTGCTCCACTTTGATTTTATTGAAGTCTATTTGCCCAGAGGGTAAGATGAGGGAGGGAACAAAGATGCCAGCAGTTTCTGAGTGAGCATATCAGTTCCTATTATTATTATTGACCTTAAGGGTAGCCTTCAGAAATCTGAAATCTGAGCCTTGTATTGGGAGAGCCTCCTGCTTGAGGTCACACACACAGATTTCCAGGGAGGTGTTAAACTCTGCTAGTTCTCTGTGGAGTAAAACGCCACCGGTATTAATCTCCTCTGAGGAATTGGTGGGAGGGAGGCATTTTCCTCCCGTCACCACCACAGAGGATCTTCCTCTGCAATAAGGGATATAAGCTCTTCTGCCCATATCTCAGAGCTCCAGCTACTCCCTTGATCTCTGCCCCAGGCAAATGCAAATCTCCACCATGGATATCTGCTTTGCGTATTTAATGGGCAGGAAACACCCTAGAAGATGTATCTTTTACTAGGACTTGCCGTGATCTCTTCTATGGCCATTACTCTCCTCAGAGTTGCTCACAGACCCAGCAGGTGTTTGTAAGCTGTATCCCCAACAGGCTAGAATTTCAGAAAAGGCAAGAAGCTTGCTAGCAATGCCTAGCTTAAATGTAAACTAGTTGACTTTTCCTTGTTCCAACTCACTGAGCTTACTTTTTAATTTTCCTCTTTTTCTGGGGGTGCTTTCCCTTGCCAAGAATGGTCTTTGGTCCCCCCTCCCCCAGGATAGGGAGAAAAGGCCCCTGCTTGGCTCTGCTGGCTTCAGAGGGGGCCCAGTGGGGTAGAGGCTGGAACACCCACCTCAGCGTTTCTGGTGGGGAGCCAGCTGGGAGCTCCATGTCCTTCCAACAAAGGAATTTCAAAACAAGTGGGAGAGGCCACAAAGGGAGATTGTGGAAAGAGACTCCGAGTCCCATAAGGGTCAGTTCCTTGATGCCATTGTCTTCCATGTCTGCTCCATTTCCATGGTCCTGTGTGTGCCCTTTCCCCACATGCTGTGCCCAGTATCCCTCCTCCAGAGAACCAACAGGCTGGACCAGAGGTCTGCTGCAGATCTCCACCCATAGGCTGGCCCTCCTCCTATTTTTGTAAGTAAAGTTTTATTAGAATGCAGTCACTCTCATTTATTTTGAATGATCTGTGGCTGCTTTGCTGTCACAGGGCAGAGCTGAGTAGTCACAGTGAAGACCACAGGGCCAGTAAGCCCTAAATCATTGCTGCCCTTCACTAACACAGGTTTCTCTGTGAGAAACACAGGTTTCTGTGTCACTAACATCTGCTGAGCCCTTTCTGTGTGCCAGGCACCAGCGTATTCTACAACACCCTTGCCTCATACTCATACTCAGTGACCTTGGCACAGGATGACCATCACTAAGGGGAGGAGCCAGGCCTTTGTCTTCACCTCCACTGGACTCTCAGGTCACAGTCATGTGTGTAAAATGCCACGTCAGAGCCCAGAGGGACACTCCTACTGGTTGGGACTCAGCAGAGGGGAGGGAGGACCCATCTGCACAGGAGCCACTCCATGAAGCTGGGCTGACTGCTGCTGGTGGCACCAGCAAGACCCAACCTGTTCACATAACATTTGGGTCAGACCTTTCTGGAAGGGAAATGGAGGTGGTGGTTTCAGGGACAACAGGGGTGTGCTCAGGGACATAGGAAGTACCTGTGGAAACCAAATCACAGAGTCTAGAGTGAAAGGAGCAAAACTGCTTTGGTAAGGGAAGCCCAGACCTCCATGGGCACATCTGAGAGCCTCTGCTTGGGTGGATAAGAACTACAATGGATCCAGAAGGGGCAATTTGATAAGCATTGGGAGGAAGAGGGGCGTGCTCTGAGGCTGGCAGGGCTAGAGTCCAGGCAAGCCTGGGGCAGAGTTAGGTGCCCTCGCCCAACCTGCAGGAGCCCTACAGAGGTCAGCCTGCCTTCATGATGAACTGGGAAGGTGCGAGACTAGGTAGACGAGGGTGTTAGTCCCCCCTCCACCCACCTGCCATAGCGCTGTATCAAGTTTTGTTTTTAATTGGACTTAATGCGTTGATATTCTA
Organism: Nycticebus coucang; assembly: GCF_027406575.1. NCBI lineage: Eukaryota > Metazoa > Chordata > Mammalia > Primates > Lorisidae > Nycticebus > Nycticebus coucang. Next base: position 1,724,178 of record NC_069795.1, read on the forward strand.
AGCACATGAATGCTTTTCACTGCGAAGCCAAGTGGACGTACTAGAATTGCGTTTTCCTCTTTGTACAACTGTTTAGTTTTCCCCTCAAGTTGATAATTATTTAACTTTTTTCATTGCTCAAACTCCTGAACTTAGAGCTACGCCCTCCCACTCTGCAACAGCTCTGTGAGATGCTTCTCAGTGGAACTCTCCTGGCCAAGGCTGTCAGTCAGCCTGTGCTGGCCATGGGAGAAAGTGGGTGTCTAGTTGCCCCTGGCTGCTCTGACATCTTCTTCTGGGTGAGTCACGGGAGTGAGAAAGCCACCTCCTCAGCTCCATCCCACAGGGAGGAAGCCACAAAGAGGAAGGCTAAGGAGGAAGAGGCTGTGCCACTGGGCGGCGGTGGGTGGGACAGGCCAGCTCAGCATCCTTCAGTTTCCCCAGCCCTTCCCTCTTTCCTACACTCCCCTTGGGCCCCCAGGAGTGCGTGTCCTGGGTCACACTTAGCCCTGGCTCGGTGACCTGGGACTAGCCCAGCTGTCTACCCATTGGTCTGTGGGGTGCCAACAACAAAGGATTCTTCAAAGCACACACACACACACACACCCGCACACCACCCCCTCCCTACCCCACACACCCACACCATTCATTTCCTGCCCTGCCCCTCGTAGGAGTGTCACCTCCTCCCCCCTCCCCCAGTACCTCCCTTTGCACAGGGAGGAAGCAGCATGGGACCCCCAGAGAGAGGTCACTGGCAGGAAGAAGTTAAAAAGAACAGAGAGGCCAAGTAGGGGGAGGGTCATGCCCAGTAGCTGGCTGGTAGTGAGGCGAGGAAACATCCCCTACTGGGGCACAGGGCCCTGTGGTGTGGGTGGTGCGGGCCCATCCCCATCTCATCAGCCCTGGCCCCTCTCCAACTTCACTGCTGGCCAAATTGTTGCTGTCCCCCCATCCCTACCTCTTGTGCTCTGGCCTTGACCTTAACTTTCAAGCCCTGCTTCTGGGGGTTCTCCTCAAAAAAGCCATCTGGAATCCCACCTGTCACAGATAAGCTGCCTTCCCACAAGCTGGGGCTGCAAGCTAGGGCTGCAAGCTGGGTGAAGGGAGGCCAGGGGGACAGGCCAGCACCCAGAGCAGGAGAGGAACAAGCACAGGCCTCAGTCTCTGTAATCTCTTCACCCTGGCTGCACCCCACATCTCTCAACTGCCCCGTGTTGTGGCTGGAGGGCCACAGGCGTTCCTCTGCACCAAACGGTGTGTATCTGGAACATGGGGTTTACAGGACATCCAGCGAAATAAGGTCAGACACAGGTGGAAGTGGAGGGGACTTGAGGGAGAAGCTTCCTCAGCCTGGCCTGGAGCCAGGTCCTTGCTGGGCACATGTGACGTCACCACACCTGCTGTTAGTCCTGCTCCGACATTTGCATTTCAGAACGTGCCCTGAGCTGTCAGGGCCCACTCTTCACTCCTCACTTGGGGTCAGCAGCTCTTCACTCCTCACTTGGGGTCAGCAGCTCTTCACTCCTCACTTGGGGTCAGCAGCTCTTCACTCCTCACTTGGGGTCAGCATGGACCAACCTACTTGTGCCTGGCAGCACTTCCTTCTGTAGTTGTCATTTCCTTGGTGCAAAGCGAGAGGGTCGGGCAGCCACCCAGCTTTTCTGAGCTGCAATTTCCATTCAAATTAAAGGCACAAACTACTTGCTTGTCCTTCCACAAAGAAAAGGCTACTGAATCTCATAAATGTGCAAAAGCACACTTTGTACACAGATGCTCGTATTTCTCAGGATGGACAGAAGGCACCCACCAGGTGACAACAGAGACAACCTCTCTGAGGCAGGCTTAGAATCATCTTGGGGTGTGTGTGTGAATGTTTTTATTGTTCTGCCTCACACTGTTTCTACCTAGTACAATCGTTAAGATCTCACGCCAGCTGGATTCTTTCAGCTGCTCCCCCATCTGCATAGGATGGATGGGCCTTAGTGTCCCCTCCCTCGTAGTCCATGAAATTTACTTACAATTTTCCCAAACAACACCGCAAGAAAGATGCACAGAACGGTGCTCCTGGTGGTAGGTACTGGGAAGTGGCTGCTGAGCAGAGTGGTGCACACTCTGTGCTCCCGTGAGTGGTGTCACGCTTCCTCCGTGCCAGCCTCATAATCTTTAACTATTAATTTTCAATTTGCCCAAGTGCACCGTAGTGTCTTGCTGTGGTTCTGGGGTGTGTGTCCCCAGTGCCTGTCGAGCCTCTCTGTTGCTGGCTTTCTGTCTCTCTGCAGCCTTTTCCCTTAGAGCAAGGACCCAGCGGGGTCCCTACGTGCTGCGAATCCAGCATTTATGCTACTGATGTCCCTCTGGGGGCTTCAGCCAGAGAAATGTGACATGCCACATTTTCACTTTTACTCAGTTCAAAATATTTTCTAATTCCTTTGAGGCTTCCACATCTTCCATGGGTTTAGAAGTATGCCGCTTATTTGGAAATTTCCCTAAAATCTTTCTAAGGCTTATTATCTGGTTTAATTCTAACTCCTGAGCTTAAGCAATCCTCCTGTCTCAGACTCCCACAGTGCTGAGATTACAGGAGCCACTGCACCTGGCAAAGTTGTGCTTTTTAAACCTAATTTGGAAAGTTTTCAGTCATTATTTCTTCAAATACTTCCTGCTTTCTGCCAGCACACAGGTTCCTGAGGCTGTGCTCTTTGTTGTAAATCTCTGTTCTTCTCTGCTGTTGATGCTCAGTGATTTCTATTGATCTCAAGTTCACTTGCTCTTTCCTGGGTTGTCTTCATTCTCCTATTGATCCCATTCAGTGAATTTTTATTTCTGTTACCATATTTTTACATTTTACTATTTATGTGAGGTTTAGTTTTACAGCTTCTATATTTCTGCTGAGAATTTTTACCCTTGCATTCGTTTTAAGAGTGCTTATCCTTGTCTCATGGAGCATGTTCATAACAGTAATTTAAACACTGTGATAATTCATTTCAATATGTGGATGAACTCAAAGTTGACATCTGTTATCTTTCAGGAGTTCTCAAGATTCTCTCTATTGTTGTTTAAGTACTTGGAGTTTGAGTTTTGGACATTTTGGACATTGGACAGCATGGATCTTTTTGTTTTTGCTGTCATTCTGGTTGGTTCAGACCTCGAGTTCCAGACCTGCATCTTCCAGGCTGTGGGTCCAATGTGAATTCAATTTTCAGAGTCTTTATGGTGTATTTGGATCCAACTCACGGCATGCTCTTGGGTTCAGTCTGGAACCTTGGCAGTGGTCTACCCCATGGTTGAATTCTCAAAGCCTTTGATGTGCTCTTTGGGGCCGTGTCACACATACTTTGCCCAGGGTTTGTCCGGAACCTTGTACAAAGCTTTATGGGACCCTCCCTATCACCTTACTGAGGGGACTTCTGGGGGCCTCTTTTCCTGGTCCTCTGGCTCTAAACTGGGGCTTTTCCTCCTTACATTGTTACATGTGTCCTGGGTCTCCCTCTGGGGCAAAGTCACTCTTGTAATGAACACAAGGCCAGCTCCAGGAGAGGGGTCTGTCGCTGGGGCAAGACCAGGAGAGAGAAGTTAAAGCAGCACGTTTCCTCTGCACGCTCCCTCCTCCCACATCCTCTCCCTGACCATTTGGACTGGAGAGTCTCCCTCTGGAGAGGTTCGCTGTGCTGCTCTGGGCTCAGGCTGCTTGGATCTCCGCCAGGAGATCTGGGAGAAGAAAACACAGGGCACTAGCAAGGACCTCAGTCTGCCTGCCTTGTTTTACTCCATGTGGTGTTTTCGCTGAGCTGAGAAACAGAGACTGGGTGCACTGTGCCTACCCTTTCTTAAGCTGGGACCTGGAAGGCACTGGGACTTTTTCTAAATATTTTTAATTTCATTTAAAATGGTGTCATTAAGGTATAAGTTACATGCCAGAACTCACTTTTTCACTGTGTACAACTTGATGGTTTTTAGTAAAATTTGCAGAGCCGGGATATGTAGTCATCGCCACAATCCCGTTTCAGAACATTTCCATCACCCTCAAATCCTCCCACTCACTTGCAGTCACGCCCTCCCACTTCCTTTTAAAAAAATAAACTATTTCGAGAATGCAAAAAAGTGTAGACAGCACCATTACCAATGCCCTTAAACCCACCAGCCCATCATATCAAAAACATTTTCCCTTTCCTTGCCCAGAACATTCTCTTCTTTCTTTTTTATGAATAAAGCTTTACAATATAAAATTGAAGCCCTCTGTATCCATCTCCCAGATCCATAGCCATTTCCCTTCAAGGCAGCCACCGTCCTGCTCCGGGGATGTGCGAGTCTGCAATGTTGTTCTCGGGGTGGTGGGAGATGCCCACCCTTCCACAGTTTGCTTTTAAGAACCTCCGTGTTGGAGTTTGAGATGTGCCCGTGGATATTGGGCTCAGGGTGAGCTCTCAAACATGCTGTATTCTGCTCCCAAGCTGATTTCTCAGCTCCATCTAGGGCTTACAGATTCTGCTCTGTTTCTTCTGGGGACCAGTTTCGCTCCCACGTCTCTGTGCTCTCCTTCCCCTCCAAGGAAGCACTCTCCTCTGTACTCTGGGCCCCTTCCTCCGGGGGCAGCCACTCCTCAGTGCCACCATAGGCTCCTGTCCCCACGAGTCGCCCCTCATTCCTTGCTGTTGCACTTCAGGCTGTGAATGCACATGAACGGCACCTGTCTCTGGTGGCTGTTCTCTGATACCCCACCACGTGGGGCAGACAGGGGCTGGGGCAAAGGGCCCCAAGTGGCGCAACCCACCACCTGCTACTCCACTTCCTCTGAGGAGGAGCTGGTGACAACAGGAAGCCCAGGCCTCAGGCCCAGAGTCTCTGCCTGTGTCCTCCAGCCATGGCCCAGAGCCTGCCTGTGGAGAATCGCAGAGCCCCCAGCCCAGAGGGACACAGCGCAGAACGTCCGGAGCGCAGGAGGGTGAGTGCACAGAGCCAGCCCTCCGCATCCACTCAGGCTTTCAAAGGGCACCATTCCATCCTCACGGAAAGGAGGAGAATCCTTGTTCTTCCCCCAAGAGCAGCCTCCGCCTTTCCAGAGGCACATACCTCCCATGACCTCGGCCCTGGGGTGTCCGACAGGAAGGGGGTCTCAGCACCATCCACTCCAGAGTCACCTCCGATGGAGATACAACAAGGGGAAGTCCTGCCACCTCGGGATAGGGCTCCCTGGGGCGTGGGGTTCCAGCACAGGGGAGGATGCAGGCTGATCTTTGGGCTGTGGGAGATGGAACCCAACAAGGCCAGGAGGAGGCTAGGGGCTCACGAGGCACCGCACCCCAGGCTGATGGGTGGAGTTGTAGAGGATCCAACTTTATGGGAGGGTCCTGGGGCCTTGTCCAGCCTGAGCCAGCCCCCTCCTCTCCTCTCTGCACATCTCCACCCTCGGCCCGGTGAGTTTGTCTCCCAGACCACACTGTGTGTGCCTGTGTATCTGTGTGCATGTATGTATGTATGGTGTGGAGGGTGTGTGTCTGTATCTGCGTGGTCTGGTGTGTGTGCGTGTGTGTGGTGTGTGTGCACGTGTGCAGTGTGTGTGCATGTGTCTGGTGTGTATGCGGTATGTGTGTGCACGTGTGCCCATGGACCCCTTTTCCCCTCAGCACCCCCTGCCTCCTCCCCCATGGCCCTGGGATTCTGCCTTACTGGTCTCATCTGCACAGAAGTTGAGTGAGTATCGTGCTCTTGGGGAACAAGGGCTGGATTGTGACTCTGGTCCAGAGGGTTGAGGGCTTAGCTGGTAGTCACCCCTGTACAGCTTCTGGGTCCTACTCCCAAGTTCTCAGGAGAGGGGTTGAATCCGTGCCCTGGCTCCTGGGCCTACCTGGGCCCACCAGGCACTGAACCCTGCAGCCAGCCTCTGTACTTCTTCCACTCCTGGCACCACCACACCCTTGCTCCCCAGGCTAGGGGTTGGGGTCCTGCTCTGCTGTCCCCCATCAGGGCTGACACCCATAGCCCCTCTCTTCTGAGGCACCTGGGACATCCCCTGGGGGTAGCTATGAGGAGGAGAGTGAGAGAGATGGCTCCAGAGTACTAGCTGGGGACCCCAGGGCAGAGGGGACGCACACTGTCATTCACCTTCTCCTGACACCTGGTGGCTTGGGGACTGATACCAGATTCTGAGGAAGTCACAGGAAGAAGAGCTGCTAGGACCTCTGGGCCGCCCGATGTCACCTCAGCCCTTCTTAGTGAGCAACCTGCAACTTATACTTTAGAATAGCCCCCACCCACCGCAGCTCACTCTGGGGTCACTGGCCCTGCATCCACTTTTTCCATCCTCTCTGCAGCGTCCTGGGGTGGGTAACAGTAGAGACATGCAGAGAGGAGAGGACTGGCTCTGGCAGAATGAACAGGCTGTGGAGAGGGGCCCAGGACCCTCTGCCTGGGAGAGGCCTCCAACAAGGTCTCTGCATGGTGGTGGCTCAGCCCACACCTTAGCCTGGGGCCACCCCTGAGTGCCACACCCCAAGCCATAGGGTGGACGCCCCACCTCCCAGTACCCATGGTCACCTGGGCTCAGGAGGCTGGGCTTCGGCTCTGTGTCTGCTCTGGCAGCGTGTGAGCAGGTGAGCAGTGGAGCAGAGGCGCAGAGGCAGGTGCGGAGGAGAGACCCAACCTACCCAGGGCCTTTCATGAAGGGCACAGGTCAGGCTAGAGAAGCCCAGGTCTCCTGCCATGGCCAGCAACCTGTCCAGACGCTGCTTGGGCAGCCCGGCACCTCTCAGCTGCCTTCTGGTTTCTCAGGTGAAGCATGTGTGGTAATCCTGGCCTCAGGATATGCCCAAAACAGCAGGCAGTGGCTTCCAGCCCAGAGACCTCAAGGGGGCCGGGGCCCTGAGGTATGCAGTGCCCTGTTGAAAGCTCTGCACAGGAGCTCAAGGGGCCTGTCTGGCCTGTCTGGAAGAGGGGTGAAATGAGCAGACTCAGTCTCCCCTGCCCCCATGAACGAGTGGAGCTTGCTGCCCCAATGGAGCTGTGTGGCTCCCACACCATACCCTCTGTGCACCGCGGCCCAGGCCGGGCTCTGCAGGAAACAATAGGCCGAGGAGCGTGTGCTTCTGCAGATGGGGTTGCACAGAACCATGGCGGCTCTGGAGTCTCAGGGTCCCCCACTCCACAGCCAGGTGCTGTTCAGCCCCCTTTCTGCACACCTGGCACCATGTGTGTGCATCACAGTGCTGCCTCAGCCTGCATCACCTGTGGGCTTGCTCCAGTTCCTAGGCAAGGTCACCAGATGCCAGGGGATAGTAACAGGTGTTCTACCCAGCAGCTACAGACCAGGCTACTGGGAAGCCCCAACTCGGTGTGCCCGATGTGGTGACACCTGCCAGGCAGGCTGGGCCCAATACTGCTGTAATCACACCCTGTCTTCCTTGGCACAAAATGGGCCTAAGATGAGAGCACAGATATGGCAGTCTCACTCCAGGAGCCGGCTGGCCCCTCCCATCTCTGGGGACCTGTGCCCCAGGCAGGGACAGCAAGTAAGGGGCAGGGGTACACCTCCTCCAACCCCTCCCCCCAGGGAGTGCTCCTGAGTCAGGGCTGGCTGTTGGCAGAGCCAGAGCCCTTAGGTGGGCTGGTGTGTCCAGATATCCCCCATCAGCAAGCCAGCCTCTTGGTAGAGAGGTTCGGGGACCAACTGGCTTCCACCCATGAGCATTCAAGGCCTCATGGCCTCAATTCTCATTATGTGAGCTGTGGGGTCATGCTGGGCTCAGACTTCTTGGATGCTCAGATCTGGCCAGTTGGAGATGCAGAGACTTCCAAACCCAAGTGACTCGATTCTGCTGCACTGGAAGCTTCTGAGAGAGGCATCTGGGGGATTTGCACCCTGGCTACAGCTGGAGGCAGCCACATGCATCTCCGGCTGGCTGAAGACTGAAGGTCAGGGGCTGAATCTGTTCACTTCACCCCCTTTCTGGGAGGCAAGACTTCCCCGAGCCAGGGCTTCTGCCTGGGAGAGGCCTTGGGAGACCAAGCAGAGGACCTTGGGAGCTGCTGTGAGCAGGGTCCCCGAGTGTGGTGCCCAAGCACTGGCAGATGTATCTCTCCCAGCGCCCCATGTCCAGGAGGGTATAGCTCCCAGCTCAGGGGACTTTTCAGTGGTGTCCAGTGTGGCAGTGCATTGGAACGTGTGGTGACAGAGGTTTCTGAGTATGCAGAAAACTCGGCAATGTGTGGGGTGGGGATGCTGCAGGAGTCAGCAAAGGTCAGAGCCTGGGAATCCTGGAGAGCCACAGGACACCCCGTGCCAGGCCCAGAGAGGCCACAGGCACCTGCCCACAAGTGAACAAGTGAGTGGCTGAAGATGGGTGAGCAGGGGCCCAGCAGGGAGACCCCGAGGTCACGGGTAACTGTCCTCAGAAATGTTGGCAGTAGGAAGGGAAAAATCAATGGCTTTGGAATCTGGAGAAGCAATTTCACGGAAATTCATCAGCTACCATGGAATTCAGAGTTTCAAAAATGTCATGTCATATACGTTTATTGTGGAAAACTTGGTAAATACTCAGAGAAACTCAGAATATTTTATGACAGTTACTTTTACTTTTTTCCCATATATTCCCTTTCTAGCATGAAACTGAGTTGCCCTGGGCTGTTTTTCACATGGGTTGCTGAGTAAGAGTCCACTGGGCAGGAATTATTATGTTAATGACATTTTCTGATGTGGCAGCTACACAAGAAATCTAGATATTCTGATCAGCATAGCTGGTTATTGGCAAAGTGACTTTTTCATGTGTTCACTAATTCTGTGAATTCCCTGTTCACAGCTGCCACCCTTTTTTTATGAGGTTTTACCTTTTTGCTAATAATTTCTATAATCTCTTTACAGATAAAGATTATCATTCACCTTTTGCACTGGAAAGATGTTATTTTCTCTGCGCAGTTTACTTTGTACAAAATGTGTGGTTTTCAGAGTTTGCCTTCTTGCTGTTTTCTTCTTTAGTTGGTGTGCTGAGGTTCCCTTTCTCTGAGACACACATTGTCCTATTTCCTTCATTGTTTTATTTCAGGAAACTAAACTCCTACACATTAGTTGTCATGCTTTTACGTCCACAGCAAAAGCATGTGGGGCTCAGGCTTCAGGTCTCCAACAGGGCACGGGGGAGCTGGGGTACCCCCACCCTGTCTCAGGCAGAGAAAGTGTCAGCTTCTTTTCTAAAAGGCCTGAAAATATGATTTGATCCCCCTTGACACAGGAGGTATTTGCGGAGTGTTTTAAATTTCCTAATTAATGTGTGTGTGGGGGTCTCATTTTACCCACTTTATCAGAAACTGTGGCCCTTAAGAATTCTGCTATCAGACTTCCCTGGTGATAAAATGATCAGAGTGACCCAGTCGCAGGGACACCTGGACAATCTGTAGGTCAGGTGGATCAGAGATGACGGGGGTGGGTTTTCCTCCATTCTGCCTGCTTTCCTGATCTGGATCTGCCCGGAACCTCTAAGACCTAGGAACAGCTCTCCAGCCCCCTGAATGGCCTCTGTCCTGTTCTCTCCTCTGTGTATACAGAGCAGAAATGATGCATCTCAATGCTTGGCTTTTGGTGTGAAGAGGCAGACGCCTATTTTGCATCCCAGGGGGGATACTGGGCTCCTGCTTACTCTTCTTCCTAGCCCCATCCCTCTGGGCACCTGCCTCTTAGTCAGCACAGGTGCGTTTTACCTCCCAAGTGGGCTTAGTCAGGGGCAGGCTCTGAGGCAAAAAAAGTGGTCAGTGGGGCCTGACCACTTGGAATTGGTTTCTCAAGCAGCCTCGTCCTAGGGTTTTGCAACTTGGGCTTCACCCTCTCCCCGCTGCCTCACTCAGAGTTTTCTTTCTTAATGTTTCCTCTTCCTCTTATTCTCCCCACCCCCGGGCTGGAGCGCAGTGATGGGATCACAGCTCACTGCAGCCCCCAACTCCTGGGCTCAAGCGATGCTCCTGACTCAGCCTCCCCAAGTGTGGGGACCACAGGCATGAGAGCCACCACGCCTGGCTGTTCTGTCGTTTTCTGCGTGGATTCTGTTTCTCATGTGAACATGCATGTGATTTAGAAAGGATCTGCTCAATTTTTTTTCTGATACCATTTTCATGTCTGAGAACCTGAAGGCTTTATTCATGATGAAGTAGGATCTTGTTAGCTGTGTTCGTTTGATGCCCGGGGTAGGGAGGGCCCCCTGGCTCTGAGGTGCAGAGGACTTGGTGACAGGTGTCATTTCCTGCAGCTGGCTGGGTTTTTTTTTTTTTTTTTTTTGTAGAGACAGAGTCTCACTTTATCACCCTTGGTAGAGTGCTGTGGCATCACACAACTCACAGCAACCTCCAAATCCTGGGCTTAGGTGATTCTCTTGCCTCAGCCTCCCCAGTAACTGGGACTGCAGGCACCCGCCACAATTTTTTTGTTGCAGTTTGGCCAGGCCCGGGTTTGAATGGCCACTTTCATATATGGGGCCGGTGCCCTGCCCACTGAGCCACAGGCACCACCCCAGCTGCCTGGGGTTGTGCTGGTGCTTCCCTAGTGGGCAGGGTGCAGGTCAGATGAGGCTCTAGTGCAAAGCTCTGCTCAGTCTCCCGGGCTTTGGGTCTCCCAGTGGCCTCAGCTTAATGTTCTGCACCTTTGTCTTGGTCAGAGCATCCACCCTTAGGCTCGAGAAGCCTCTGCAAAAACCCAGGGGCTAGAGGAGGGGCTGCCCACACTTGGGTGGCAGGAAAGCAGTGGGCCCTTTGGGGGTTGTCCCACCTCCAAGCTAGGCTCCCCCGGCCTCCTGGCCCAGTTGTTCCTGCTGGCTCAGCTCTGGGGCACCTGTTCCCCTGCTGAGGTGAGGGCCTGTTTGTGCCGGTGCTGTGTGCCCTCTGTGTGGTCCCATACCCCTGGGAGCTGGGCACAGGCCCACACCTACCTCTGGACACGCAGGAGAAAGTGAGGCTGAGAGGCCCAGAGGGTTTCAGGCCCTAGGCCTCTGAGGGCCTGTCCTGGCTGCTGGGGCATGGGGCAGGCATGCTGTGGCCCTGCTCTTCCACACAGAGGGGAGGGCTCAGGCTCCAGGTGCCCAGCCTTGCCTTACCTCCCAGAGTGCTAGGTCTTTACCCATCCACCCCCCTGAGCTCACAGAGCCACCATTTGTCTGGGCTCAGTGTGGGTATCCGGGGCGGAAGTCCAGGGCTGTTGCTCCCCTTTGCAGCCCCACAGCTCCGAGCCTCCCAGGGCTGCTGCCCACAGTGCAACACTCACTGGGGGAGGTGGCCCCCCAGCCCTTCCTGCTTCCTGCAGTCAGGGTCAGGCCATTGTGGTCTGAGGCTCGGTCCTGCTGTAACCAGGGGGTATTCCCCATCAGCTGGGTGTATGCACAGGTGTAATCAGGTGCCCAGGTCCACATCCTGCTGCCTGAGGCCTCAGTTTCCCCATTCAAGGATCCAAGGCATTTACATGCTGTTTGCTGTGAGCATTTGTGGGGCAGAGGCATCCAGGCTGTGACCAGACAGGGTGGGCCCAGAGCGAACTGAAACCGCCTACCCACTGTACCCACTGCTGTGACCCAGGAAGCCAGGTCAGGGTGCGAGTTCTGCTTTTGAACCTGGAAAGGGAAGGACTATGGGTTCTGTTTTGACATTTCTAGGCTCTGATTATAATCCTGCTGGGTGCCAGGGAATAAGGTCACCGCCAAAAGATAGGGACTTGGGGCTGGTTGGAGCCTCCAAGCTGCAGGAACCCCCCCAGTGAGAGCTCCTGGCCAACATCCCTCTGGCCCCAGAGCATCTGGGTACCAGACGTGGGGATGGGGTGAGGGCAGGACCCATGAGGGGAGGGGTGCACCCAAGCCTCCTGGCTGTAGCACAGGAGCCAACACTGTTCTCTGCTCCAACAGGCCTTGAGCTGGGTTTCACTGTCCTGGGTCTGCCCCTTAGCTTTGGGCTCCCCAGTGGGAGCAGGGCGCCCTTGTAAGAGCAGTTGGCACTGGCCCAGGGAGCCTCTGACCTTTGTTTCTGATAACAGCCCAGGGTAAAAGTGACATCACTTCTTACCACTGCCTCCTGGGGACTCCTGCTTCCCAGCCTCTGTTGCCACTAACACCTGGGTTGAAGGGCAGGTGTGGGGGAGGGCTAGAAACAAATGGCCAGTTCCCCAGGAGCAGGGTGGGGGTGGTTGGGCAGTCAGCTGACCCCACATGGCCTATCCTTCCCGGGAGTTCAGGGCAGATGTCATGCACAGTTGGCATCTGTAATGTTAGGGTCTGTTTCCCATCCTGGCCCCGCTTCTGCTGCCACCAAGAGACCAGCCCAAGTGAGTCCCTGCACTGGGCACAGACTCCATTCACAAAGGTGGAGTGTGCAAAGCACATGTAAGTGTAGTGTGTGCATGTGTGCATGTGATTGGTGTGTGTGCTGTGTGCATGTGTGCACATGTGTTCATGTATGCACTTGCCTGTATAGGCATGTGTGTCTGCTGAGCAGGTGTACCATCTCCCTTCTGGCAGCTGGGGCCAGTGCAGGGACTTAGAGTGACTAACAGCATTGGCTTGAGCCTCAGGCTCCATGGCACACGGGCGGGACCCCAGCTCCATATCCCAGGCCAGGGAGTGCTCTGGGAGGCATCAACCCAGAGTCTGGGCCTGAGGCCTGCCACCAAGACCCCTCCCTCCACAGGAAATGCTGGCTTGGAGCCACCTGCTGCTCACCTTGGTGGAGCTGCTCTGCTTCGGGTCTGGTGAGTCCCGTGGGGGCCACTCCATGTGTCTTTCTTATGTGGGGAACAGGGCCCGCCCTCATGTCCCCTTGGACAGAAGTTCCTAGGTGGCTGGGAGCAGGTCTTAGGTGTGGGCCTCAGTCTCCCCAGGTGCTGGGGGGTGGTGGTTTGCTCTTCATCTAGGGGATAATGTGGATCCCCTCCTTGAGGCCACCTCCCCGCCTCCTCTACTCACCCTTGAGGGGCAGCCCAGGGCAGACAGGTGTCCACTCACCAGCAGTCTCATCCCCTAGGCCTCGCTGAGGAGTGCACCAAGTACAAGGTCAGCACCTGCCGGGACTGCATCCAGTCGGGGCCTGGCTGCTCCTGGTGCCAGAAGCTGGTAAGAGCTAGGGGGGCCTGCCAGGTGCAGTGGTTCACACCTGTAATCCCAGCACTTGAGAGGACAAAGAGGGTAGATTGCCTGAGCTCATGGGTACACAGCCTGAGCCAGAGCAAGACCTTGTCTCTAAAAATAGCCAAGAGTTGTGGTGGGCACCTGTAAGCCCAGCTTCTTGGGAGGCTGAGGCAAGAGGATCACTTGAGCCCAAGAGTTTGAGGTTGCCGTGAGCTATGACGCCACATCACTCTACTGAGGATGACAAAGTGAGACTCTGTCTCAAAAAAAAAAAAAAAGAAAAAAGACCTGGGGGTCCCTTCCTACCTTCCCCTCTCTGGGATGGGGACCCTATCCTGTGTCTGAGGGCAGGGCAGAAGAGGCCCAGGGCCCAGAGCCAGGCTGATCTGAGACCAGGACAGATGGACTCAGTCACCCAGGCCAGCCCTGGCTCTGGTGCCACCTGTGGCCTGAGACACCTGTCCAGGCAGCATGGGCTCTGAGGGGCCCCTGACCAGATGTCCCAGGAGAGAGGCTTCCCAGAGGGGCAGCAAGTGGCCCAGTGGTGCTCCCAGCAGCAACAGGCGCCCAGGTATGGGGAAAACGCAGAGAAGTTTCCCATCTGGGACCTCAGCTTCCTGGGTGCTCAGTGACATCATGCATTCTACTTGGTGCCATCTGCACAGAAAGGCCAAAGGCCCAGGCAGCTGGGGTTCAGGGTGACTTCCTGGGCTCCAAGCTCACCTTCCCCACCCCCTGCAGAGGCTCCTCCCAGAACCCCACCTCTCCGCACAGAGGGATCCCCTCAGGGGTCCCAGGCCCCTAGTTCCCCCACAGAGGGCTCCCCCAAGAGCCCCCAGACTCCCACCTCCCCCTCCTGTGGGCTCCCCCAACAGCTGCACCAGCTGCAAGGGGACACATGTTCCCTGAGGACAGAGATTCGAATGATGGAGCCTGGAAGCCCATAGGCCAGATGCCTGACCATGTGTCACTCCTGGCTCTGGGCCGTCTGCGGCTTCCCTGCTTAGTCAGCCTCAGGCTGGAGATGGTGGACCCTGGGTCCTTGTCACTGCTGGAGGCAGCTGGTGGGGTTAGCGTTAGGGTCTCTGGATGAGGCCTGGGAGCCTGCGGGGAGGGGCTTCTGACCCCCACCCAGCCCCACAGGGACTCTGTCCCCAGTGTCAGGTGTGGAGGAGGAGAGGGACTCCAAGGGTTGGTCGGCCTCCTGCAGCCCGTGGAGGGCGGCCCCCACATTCTCTCTGCCCTCATCCTAACCCCCAACTCACCTCCCCCAGAACTTCACTGGGCCAGGAGACCCTGACTCCATTCGCTGTGACACCCGACAGCAGCTGCTAATGAGGGGCTGTGTGGCTGATGACATCATGGACCCCAGGAGCCTTGCCGAAACCCAGGAGGACCGGGAGGGGGGTCAGAAGCAGCTGTCCCCACAAAAAGTGACACTTTACCTGCGACCAGGTAGGGTGGCCTCAGTGGGGATGGGCTGGGCACCTGTGTGGTGGGTGCTTTGCTGGGAGCTCGGCCCTGCTCTAGGTTGTCAGGGCTGAACAGACAGGGCGTGTGTCCAGGCTGCATGCCAGGGTGGGCCGGTGAGGTCCAAGGATGGCTGGACACGGTAGGCCAGTGTTGTGGGATATGAATGCCACAGCGGGCCAGAGTATAGGTCCTACAGTTGAAATTGTCTAATAGAAAAGGAGATCACCGTTCTCTTAGGCGTGTGACAAGAAATCTTTATTTTACCACAACTGCACATACGCATCATAAATCAATAATCCACTAGCTCTAACTCAAAGACCCAGGCCCTAACCACCAGGTGTCAGGATGTCTACAGCTAAGCCTATAACAGCACTTCTAACCTTATCTAAAGTTGTTTCTTATGCTAAGAAACAAACTAAACTAAAAGTAACAAACCATAAAAACCAAAGCTCCAGGAGAACAGACACAAGACAGAACTCTGGGGGGGACCAAATGGCTACAATACCTTGACTTTTAACAGACCATCTGGAGGCAGTCATCCATCTTAAGGGAGAGGTTTGGAATTTCCTGAGATATACAAGGCTTACTTTCAAGCCCTGCCTCCTTGCACAGGCCAAAGGTCAGTAAGCCATTTCTCTTACATGACCAAGCCTATTACAACAATGGAGTGCTAGCCAGGTTTTTCCATTCTGCCCTCCAAAGACTTTTAACTTACTCTCACAGAAATAATCTGAATAAAAGTCTTGCATATAGGCTTTTTGCCTATAAGCCAGAGTCCAAGCTTCACCTCAGCCCTTTCTCTCTGTCCCCAGGTGTGTTTCACCCCCAACCCCCACTGTCGAGGCTGGATGGCTGGGCTCCCTTTTAGCCCTGTGTTCTGTGTCTTTCTAAAAGGGAGGATAGGCTCGGTGCCTGTAGCACAGTGGTTATGGCGCCAGCCACATGCACCGAGGCTGATGGGTTCGAATCTGGCCCAGTCCAGCGAAACAACAATGACAAATGCAACAGAAAAATAGCCAGGTGTTGTGGTGGACACCTGTAGTCCTAACTACTTAGGAGGCTGAGGCAAGAGAATTGCTTAAGCCCAAGAGTTTGAGGTTGCTGTGAGCTGTGATGCCATAGCACTTTACCAAGGGAGACATAGTAAGACTCTGTCTCAAAAAATAAAAATAAAAATAAATAAAAGGGAGGACGGGCCATTTGCAAAAGACTCTCAGTAGGCCAGGGTTCTAAACAGAGTCAAGACTCTACTAAGTCCTGTGACTGGAGACCTGGATAGCCGTTTAAACTGCATTGCCCAAACTGGCCTGCCCAGGGAGCCCTGTTGCAGAACACAGCCCTGTCCACTTCCGGGAGAGGGCTCTGACCAGTGCCCAGGCCATGGTGAGGCCAGCAGGGAACAGGCAGCCATCCCTGAGCACTGCCTGTGGAAGAAGGCTGTGAGCACCCAGGGAGGGGTGGCTTTGAAGGACACAGCAGCGTCTGGCTGAGGAGCATGGCCCTTGGGAGTAGCGTGGTCAGAGGGCCAGTGGGTTAGCCTGGGGCAAATGGGGCTGTGGGGGCAGTCAGGTGACAGCCAGCAGGAGGGAAAAGGTCCTAGGGCCAGCAGCATGTAGGAGCCAGGTTTCTGGGGATGGCAGGGGTCCTATTCCTGCCCTGGTGTCCCCACCTCCTAAGACCGTCCCCTCAGGGATGAGGAGTGTTGGGGACACACGTTTCTAGCACAGCAGATGGACAGTCTCACACAGCCTCGTGTTGCCCGAGGATGGGGATAAGGGATGTGCCTTCCCACACAGACCTCACGGGGTACAGCCATGAAGCCTGCATGGCACTGGGGCCGTGTGGTGTGGTGACAATCCAGGGCTGCGTCCCCGTGCACCTTGCGATGGTGCCGATTGTGCAGGCCCTGACTTGGGGGCAAGTATCCAAACACAGGGAAGGGTCAGTGAAAATATGGAGTGATGGTCTCAGGGACACCATGGAGGACACAGTCCTTCCTTGGTCACAATGTCTCGATGTAGCATCTGACCACTTAGTGTGTGTCCTTTCTCTGAAATTTAAATCCACCTGGGCATCCACCAGGTTGCAGGCAAGGGGAGTCTGGACGATTTGGGGCTGGGAGAGAGAAGGTCATCACGCAGGCCTGTGCAAGGTCAGGAGAGGACCCCCTCACTCTCTGTGGCCCTGCATGCAGGTCAGGCGGCTGTGTTCAACGTGACCTTCCGGCGGGCTAAGGGCTACCCCATCGACCTGTACTACCTGATGGACCTCTCCTACTCCATGCTGGATGATCTCATTAATGTCAAGAAGCTGGGCGGCGACCTGCTCCGGGCCCTCAACGAGATCACGGAGTCCGGCCGCATTGGTGAGGGCCACAGCCGCTGCAGGCCACTGGCTCAGCCCTTCTCCAAATCCCCGGCCACCCCTGCCACCCACACACCTCCAGGTGCTAGGTGGGGGAGAGGGACTCCTGACAGAGGGCTGCAGTGGGGCCTGCGTCCCGCCAGAGCCAGGCCCAGTCATCAGTTCCCGGAGACCTGCAGACATTGTCCAACCCCCTCATCCCCTCCCCCTTCTTTTATTTGTTTTTGGGGGTGTTTAGAAGACAAAAGTCTTACAGTGCATATTATTAAGCATTAAAGAACACACAAGCACATGGACCGCACGGTGACAACAGCATTAGGAGACAATGGCAGTGATCTCCGGTGGGGCTGGTATCTCAGCACTTCACAGGCAGGAGCCAGGAGAAAGCACCGGTCTGGGTGCACCCACACCAGGCACCCGCAGCCTCTCAGCCCACCTGGTGCTCCCAGGACGGCGCTCCACCACCTGCTCCACATGCGGGAGGCACACGTGCACGCTCAAACATGGGGACACACGCTCACAGCTCCGCACACAAGCACACATGCAAATGCACATGATGTTCGTGTGTCTGCATGCGTACCTGGCCCCACATGTGCATGCACACCCACAGTCACGCCACATGTGTGCAAACACACTACTACATGCTCACAGGAACACACACTGTGCCCACATGTGAACATGATCACACACTCCCAGGTGCGTGCCTGGCTATGGGCATGCACACACATGCTGTGCAATGCACTCAGTTCCACGCACACACCTGTGCCATCCGGCTGTCTCGTTTGCTCAACCCTGAAGAGGGAATACTGAGCTTCACCCTCAGGCTCCAAGGCGTGCCCTGCCATCTGGGCCAGCCTGTGTCCCCCAGCCTCACCCATGTGTCCCCCAGGCTTTGGGTCCTTTGTGGACAAAACTGTGCTGCCCTTTGTCAACACACACCCTGAGAAGCTGAGGAACCCATGCCCCAACAAGGAGGTGAGCTGCCAGGCACCATTTGCCTTCAGGCACGTGCTGAAGCTGACCGACAACGCCAACCAGTTCCAGAGGGAGGTTGGAAAGCAGCTGATCTCTGGAAACCTGGACGCCCCTGAGGGTGGGCTGGACGCCATGATGCAGGTCGCGGCCTGCCCGGTAAGGCTGCTGTTCCTTCAGAGGTCTGTGGTTTCCCCAACATGGATACTTCCATCAAGTGCTGCAGGGCCACCCGCACTAGCCAGAGGGTCATCTTAGGAGTAAGCACCAAGGTCCCTCACCACACCTGTGGCATTGCCAGCCTGGGGCTGGGGAGAGCAGCCCCAGGTGCCTCCCAGGTGGGAAACCTGGAAAGCAAGGGAGGATGATGATAACAGGGCCCAGAACATCCCCACAGGTCACTGTTAGCTGTGAGTTGCGTTTGTGACCTTGGACACATCTTTTGAAGGCTTAACATTGTGCAAGTGGCAGCCTGGACCCATGTGGTCCCTCCAGGCTGGGAGGGCGATGGCTGTCCCAAGCACATGTCCCTCACCAGGTCCCTGCCTGCTCTGCCCATGGACTGTGCTCACAACAGAAGAGTCATAATCTCCTGGGCCCGTGTTCCAGGGCAGGCACTGTCCTCACCTTCCAGGTCCCCCTCTGATCTCCAGCTCCCAGCACAGACGCACACTGAGCACACATGCGTGAGGTCAGCTGGGCGTGCAGGGTTAAAGCACAGTCACATGCTGAGCACATTCGTGAACAGTCACCTGGGTGTGCCGGGTCACAGCGCAGATGCACGCTGAGCACAGGGGTGCAAGGTCACAGTCCAGGAGGCAAGTAGTCTCTGCACATGCCCTCAAGGGGCCATCTGTGGCAGACCAGCTCCCCATCCTGGTCCCGAGGCTCCCTCTTCATTTGTGTGGAAAGGTCCTCGGGCACAGTAAAGGCTGTGAGCACTCTAACTCCTGGACGGGCACAGTAAAGGCTGTGAGCACTCTAACTCCTGGGCGGGCACAGTAAAGGCTGTGAGCACTCTAACTCCTGGGCGGGCACAGTAAAGGCTGTGAGCACTCTAACTCCTGGGCGGGCACAGTAAAGGCTGTGAGCACTCTAACTCCTGGGCGGGCACAGTAAAGGCTGTGAGCACTCTAACTCCTGGGCGGGCACAGTAAAGGCTGTGAGCACTCTAACTCCTGGGCGGGCACAGTAAAGGCTGTGAGCACTCTTAACTCCTGGGCGGGCACAGTAAAGGCTGTGAGCACTCTAACTCCTGGGCGGGCACAGTAAACGCTGTGAGCACTCTAACTCCTGGGCTTTGTCTCCGTGGAGCTCACCCTCCCGCCTCATAGTCACAGGCGTTTGGAAGTTGTCATCCTAACAGACATTCTTCAGGCTCCTCCTGGGCGCTGGTATCTGGCTGGACACGGGACAAGAGGAGAAACTGGCCCCGGGCCGGGTCCTCTCTCCTGTAGTCTCTGCAGCTGACGCTGCCTCGGGGCTGCTGCCGACTCTGCCTCCTCTCCTCCCACCTGTGAGGGTTCAGCCGGGGAAACAGAGCCAGATAACCACACCACACACCCCGTCATCTTCTTAGGAGGAAATCGGCTGGCGCAATGTCACACGGCTGCTGGTGTTTGCCACGGACGACGGCTTCCACTTTGCGGGTGATGGGAAGCTTGGTGCCATCCTGACTCCCAACGACGGCCGCTGTCACCTGGAGGACAACATGTACAAGAGCAGCAACGAATTTGTGAGCACCCCCCACCCCATGTCATTGGCGCTGCCTGGCAGGACAAGGGGCCAACACGCTCAGGGGGAGGAAGGCCCTGTGGCCACCAGCCACTTATGGAGGGGACAAGGGCAGGGTAACCACCTTACTAGAGCTAGGGCACCACCTTTCAACCTACATAGCAAATCCATGAAGAAATTTCTGGATGTTCCAAGTGGCAGAATTGGGCCTCTACTGAAATGGAGGATGCTTAGATGGTGAGAGCAGGTGCCGTGGAGGCCGGATCTGGGATCCTGCAGCACCGCCCCCCAGTACAGACTTTCACAGTGCTGCCACGCTCACATGACTCCGAAAGTAACGGTGTTGATGGAGAAGCACGTCAGTTTTCAACGTTTTCTTAACTGTGCTCAGTTTAACTGGTCTCCCCATCACCCTGTAATTTCGTCACCTGTGCACCTTCTGCAGTGAAGGCGCCACCAACACCACAGGAAGGGCCTTGGCGGTGCCCTCTGCTCCCAGGGCATCCACTTCCAGGGTGGGAGTGGACGACGGGTGGCCTGGAAGCCTCATCCCCGGTCTCGAGTGGGGCTGACCGGGCATCCCTCTCTCCAGGACTACCCGTCGGTGGGCCAGCTGGCGCACAAACTGGCCGAAAGCAACATCCAGCCCATCTTTGCCGTGACCAAGAGGATGGTGAAGACCTACGAGGTGAGTGGAGCTGGGTCCCGGGCATCAGGGTGGGGCCACCCCTCCAGCGCCCCACAGGCCGGAGTGCCCCAGTTTCCCTGGTGAAGGAGCCTGAGGCTTCCTTGCAGGTGACAGCACCTGTGTGTGGACAAGAGAAGGAACCCCCATCCCTGAAATTCAATGACGTTGATAGCATGTCTCTTGGTGTCAGAGGGGATGTTCTAAGCTGGCTGGAGAAGCAGCGCTGGGTGTCAGGGGGCCTCCGTGGGGCCAGGCTGGTGCCTCACAGTGGCCTGCATGGCTGACCTGCCTACAAGGAGGCCAGGTCTGGACAGGGTGGGCCAACGGCCCCAGGATGTGCTCACAATAAATAGCAGGGTCAGGATTTGCACCCCAGCACCAGGCCCAAAGCACCAGCAACCT
Source organism: Nycticebus coucang (assembly GCF_027406575.1). Classification (NCBI taxonomy): domain Eukaryota; kingdom Metazoa; phylum Chordata; class Mammalia; order Primates; family Lorisidae; genus Nycticebus; species Nycticebus coucang. The sequence goes on from NC_069795.1 coordinate 1,744,875, forward strand.
CTTCACACCTCTCTGCCCAGGGAGTGGAGGCTTCAAATCAGCCGGCTTCCGTCCAGGTGGGCGGGCCTGCGTGGAACTCTCCAGGCAGGACTCTGGGCCCCCTCAGCGGGCCAATCTGGGGGCTTTCTGAGCATCAGTTTCGACCAGTCCAGGAAGATGGGTCGAAGCAGATGGCAGCAGAGTTGAGGTGAGAGGTGATGGTACCCAGGCAGGTGGCTATGGAGGCCTGACTAGGGACCTGGGCTGGGACAAGCCTTCAATCAGCACCCCAGGCAGCGGAGCCAGAGTCACACAGACGAAGCCCCAGGACTCGGCACCCACCTGGGGGAGGATGCAGCCTATCTGCATCCTGTGCCTGGGTTTGAAATTGGGCCAGACTTCCCCAAACCCCCAAGCCAGGGAGCTTATCGCCACTCAACCACCACGGAAACCGAGGCCTCCCGGGAGAAGACAGCCTGACTCACATCATCAGGGAGCCCTGGCCCCCCAGCCCACAGAGCAGAGGGCCTCCCCATCCACTGATCTGTGCGGACAGCAGCACCTGGCATCCACAGCCTGGAGTGGCTGCAGGACTGGGAAGGATGACGTGCCCGCGGTCAGCGTGCACCCTGCAGTCCCTGCTCCCTCTGCCTGTGGCCATGGCCCTGTCCTGTCAGCCTGGTCAGGCAGGCACGGCTGTGTCCAGAGCACGACCAATTCCCTTTCCTGCATTTCTGCTGCAAATGACATGTGCATGGTGGTGTGAGAACTGGCCGGGTGCTGGAAAACATCTCAAGGGTATGAGTTAGTGTGTCCAAGATGCTCAGATCTTGTCAGACCTCCCCAGACCATTCTCAGCTTCAGTGATTTGCTGAAAGACTTGCAGAACTCAGAAAAGCCACTAAAGTCACAGCTGTGGTGGGTCCAGAACAAAGTCGCAAAGGTAAAAGGTGCACAGGTGGAGTCCAGGAGAGACAGGCCAGGCTGCCAGGTGTCCCCTCCGGAGGAGGTGTGGACAGCGCTGCACCCTCCCAGCCACAATGTGCAGCAACACACTTGGAGCACTGCCCCTGGGAAGGTTCACCCAGGCTTGGGGGTCCAGGGTTTTTACTGGGGATCTGTCACAGGAGCCTGGATGACCCCTGTCCCCTGCTTCCCGAGGTCAATCTGACACTGCCCAAGGCCCCACTCCATGTCACACTGTGGGGCCATCTGGTGGGGTCTTGCCAAGCAAGGACAGCAGCTCAGTGCAGCATAGGGCAGTCTGGGAGGCAGCTGAGAGGCCACCCTGGACCAGGACCCCACAGCCCCCATGCCCTTGTCTATGAGTCAGCTGTGACAGTCCCTTCCTCACAAGTTGTGGCAGGTTCCAATCCTTGGCTATTAGTGGCAGGAGTCGGGGTCCAGAAGACAGCATAGGGACAGGGTGGAAGCTGGGAGTGGGAGACTCATCTCCCAACACCCCTGCTGTGACTCAGGGCTCACAGGCCTGCCCCAGCCTCAGTTTCCCACACCTCATTCACAGTGATCTTGAGTGATGGTCCAGGCGACAGGTAGCACATGTGGACAGCACCGGCCAGACCATCCTCAAAATGCATTCTGGGCCGAGTGCTTCCCCAAGCCAGGCTGGGCCCCCTGGCTGGTAAGATGGGAGTGGGCAGCGGAGGCCGGAAGAGGTATGGAGACAGGCTGTGGTGGTGCTTAATGGCCTGTGGAGGGGCCAGATCCCTTCTGGGGAGTCTGAGAGGGGATTAAGGCCAGGAGGGGACCTGGCAGCCATTGTGTGTTCCTGGAACCCACCCAACTATCTCCTGTGAAATGGCACAGGCCCTGCACTGAGCGAAGGTGGGGGAGGGCGCAGGGAGAGGCTGGCTGGGGCCATGTGCAGTGAGGGGCTCTGGTCGTCTACCCCAGGACAATCCTGGGCCAGCTGGGCCTGGCCTGCCTGGCCCCTTGCCACAGGGTTAACACGGTGATTATTAAGATTACTTTGTGTGTTAGGGCGGTGCCTGTGGCTCAGTGAGTCGGGCGCCGGCCCCATATGCTGAGGGTGGCGGGTTCAAACCCAGCCCCGGTCAAACTGCAACAAAAAATAAAATAGCCGGGCATTGTGGCGGGTGCCTGTAGTCCCAGCTGCTCGGGAGGCTGAGGCAAGAGAATCTCCTAAGCCCAGGAGTTGGAGGTTGCTGTGAGCTGTGCGATGCCACGGCACTCTACCCAGGGCAACAAAGTGAGACTCTGTCTCTACAAAAAAAAAAAAATTACTTTGTGTGCCTGTGGCTTAGTGGGTAGGGTGCTGGCCCCATGTACCGAGGATGGCGGATTCAAACCCGGCCCCGGCCAAACTGCAACAAAAAATAGCTGTGCGTTGTAACAGGTACCTGTAGTCCCAGCTACTTGGGAGGCTGAGGCAAGAGAATCGCCTAAGCCCAGGAGTTGAGGTTACTGTGAGCTGTGTGACACCACAGCACTCTACTGAGGGTGATAAAGTGAGATTCTGTCTCTACAAAAAAATAAAAAATAAATAACTAAATAAAATTACTTCATGTAGATGCATTAAGAGACCCAGAACCTACCGCTTCCTGATGACTGACCACATCTTACCATGGTCCATGCTCTCAGGCCACTCACCTACTGTGCCTCTGTGGTGGAAGGCCATCTGCTGGTGCGGCCACACACCCCTCCCCTGCCCAGTGAGGCCACTAGCCCGAAATGCAGGATGGGGGACTCACAGCACAGGAGCCAGCAGAGTTTCAGCACAGGGCTTTTTACGTCCTGAGAGCCAGTTGTCACCTGTCAGTGCCACCCTGAAGGTGGCTCTTGTAACCGAGCAAAATAGGAAGCTGTGTTGAGGACAGTTAGGGCCATTTTACACTGGTGGGAGCCCGGGGCAGAGGCTCCTGCAGCACCAGGTTCTAGCTGGACTGTGCCTGATCTTGCCCAACAGAAACTCACCGAGATCATCCCCAAGTCAGCCGTCGGGGAGCTGTCCGAGGACTCTGGCAACGTGGTCCAGCTTATCAAGAACGCCTATAATGTGAGACCCCCTTGCCTGCCAGGGCTAGCTGCAGCCTCCTGCAGCCCCACAACGCCCAGCCTGCAGGCCTCCTAGACACCTGGCCTGGCCACTTCCCGGGCCCAACATGCTATCTTGTTGATGGCAGGATGTGGCCACCAAGACCCCCACCTGGGTGCTCCTGAAACATGAGCTCCAGCCCTCTTCATTCTAGGCTCTTCCCTGCTGGGTTTCTGTGGAGAAATAGGGGGTGGACGGCTGGCAGGCTGGGTAATGCCCCCCGGGTCCCAGAAATCACAGCCTTGTGATTCTGCCTTCAAAAAGGCAGCCTGGGTTGGAGCATCTCCTGGGTATCGGCTCCCCAACCCCATCCTGGGCAGGCCCCAGACCCACCAAACTCCTGCCTGGTGTGTGGCCTGGCCAGTTGTACCCACAGCCATTCCCTGGGGGTCCCACAGTCCCAATGGGCACAAGTGGGCCCCTGGCACCAGAAGTCCCCAGCCCCTCAGAAAATGCAGCCCCAGGGAAAGGTGTTCCTGAAGGTCTGGCCTGGGACCTGTTCGGCCAGCACCCTAGGGCTGGACATGGCATGTGGGAGCCCCACAGACCTCTTGGCCTAGAGCCCCACAGAGGAGGCTCTGTGCTCCTCACAGCCTCCTCGAACCCCACACCTGGCAGCAGGCCCACCAGCGCCCCACTGCTGCCCACAGTGTCCATCTCCGTGGATGGTGCTGCCCACTGTGGCCATTTACCTGACAACGCCGTGTCCTCTCCCTCCACCCGTCTCTCCTCCTCTCTCCTTCTTGTCTCTCTCTGTCTCTCCATCTCTCTGTCTCTGTCTCTCCATCTCCGTCTGTGTCTCTGTCTCTCTCTCTGTCTCTGTATCTCCATCTCTGTCTCTCTGTCTCTGTCTCTCTGTCTCTGTCTCTCTCCATCCCTGTCTCTCCATCCGTGTCTCTCCATCTCTGGCTCTCCCGTCACTTAACCAACCTCTCCAGCTCCTCCCCTGTGCCAGGCACTGGGGATGCAGGGCTGAGGGCAGCTCCAGCCCCTGTTCTCACGGGGCTCATGTGTCCACGTTGGTATCTGCAGTTGGCCTGTCTGGGGGGTGGACTTGGGTGCTGGCAGCACTGCCACCCTGCACACCCTGCCGTGCTCTCCCTGGGTGTGTGTGTGTCCTTAGTCGATGCTGGGACCCAGGAGGAGGTGGAAGATGGAGCCAGATCCAAACCACTGGGAGGGCAGGGCCAGGAGGGCAGGACACTCAACTCTAAGCACAGCCACTCTTTGCCCACAGAAACTCTCCTCCAGGGTCTTCCTGGATCACAGCACCCTCCCCGACACCCTGAAAGTCACCTATGACTCCTTCTGCAGCAATGGAGTGTCACACATTGGCCAACCCAGAGGGGACTGTGACGGCGTGCAGATCGGTGTCCCGGTGAGCCTGGCTGTGCAGCCAAGGGTCTCCATCCAGCACACTAGCAGGGGCCCAGGCACAGTTCTTGGTGTGCTGACAAGGTCCTGGGGATAGCTGGGAGGACAGAGGGTCCCTATCCCAGTGTGCTGACAAGGTCCTGGGGACAGCTGGAAGGACAGAGGGTCCCCATCCTGGTGTGCTGGTAGGGTCCTCGGGACAGCTAGAAGGACAGAAGGTCCCCATCCTGGTGTGCTGGCAGGGTCCTAGGTACAGCTAGAAGGACAGAAGATCCCCATCCTTGATGAGATGGCAGGGTCCTGGGGACAGCTAGGACCAAAGGTCCCCATCCCAGTGTGTTGGCAGGGTCATGGGGACAGCTGGAAGCATAGGGGTCTGGGGAAGGCACACACAGACAAACTGAGGCTCTGTGGGGTGAGCAGGAGGGAGGCAGGGCTTCCAGTTTTCTTTCCTTCAAGCATCAGCTCTGCCCAGGCCAGACGCTTCCGGTGAAGTTGGATAGCCCCCACACAGCTTGTGGGTATCCCCAGTGCTTAGCGGAGATGAGAGAATGAAGGAAATAAAGACAGCCTAGGAGTTAAAAGAGTGGGCCCAGGGGGACCTTCACCACTTTATGCCAGGAACAGTGAAGGCCCGGTGTCCTGGGTTAACGCAGTATTTATTACATACGTTGTCATTTAAATCAGCTAATGAATAATCATGAGGGAAAGCAACAAACTGCACTCGGCCTCATCCTTACTGTAGTTACCACTTTAACTCGCTGCTCTTTGGCCACTTCAGCCAAGTTATTCTTTACTTAAACTCTACTCTGACGTTAAACTGAAGAACTGAGAGGCAGTTAATGAAACAAAGAACAAAGCTTAGAAGCAGGAGATGAAGGCAGACCCCAATCAGACCACAAATTCCAAGAGAGGTTGTGAGGCCTCCCGGAGCCTTGCGGGCAGATGGGCTGATGCCACACCACACGGAGAACTGGGGGGAAGAAGCATGTTCCTCTTATCTCCCCCAGAGAGGTTTTTCTCTCTTAATGAGATCTGGTGCTTGCGCTGTTCCCAGCACGTCCTGCACCTGCTGGTCAGCTCTTCCAATCCCCTTCACAGCGTGCCTCTCACTGACAGGCATGTCCCACCTCTGCAGGGCCCCCTCTTTACCACCTTCACCCAGAGTCCCACTGGGGGAGAGGCAAAGCCACCAAGAGACAGGTCTTTGTCTTAAAACTGCCAGCAGACTTTGGTGTCCTCGATGCTGCTTCTGTGGTCTGTGTGTGCCTTCCTCAACATCCGCCTCTTCGGTCTCGGTTCCTTGTTCATAACCTACAATCAACTTTTAATCGAATTTTCTAAACTACAATTTTATTTTTTTAATTTTTATTTATTTATTTTTTGAGACAGAATCTCAATGTGTCACTCTCAGAAGAGTGCTGTTGTGTCACAGCTCACAGCAACCTCAAACTCTTGGGCTTAAATGATTCTCATGTCTCGGCCTCCCAAGTAGCTGGGACTATAGGCGCCCGCCACAACACCTGGCTATTTTTTGCTTGTGGTTGTCACTGTTGTTTGGCAGGCCCAGGCTGGGTTCAAACCCACCAGCTCTGGTGTACGTGGCTGATGCCTTAGCCACTGAGCTACAGGTATGGAGCCTAAACTACTGTTTTAAAAAACATAAATTAATTGGTCATGCAGCACATCAGAACTATCTCTTCCTGCTAGGCACCCTGGTTCCTCCCACAGAGTTAGTCAGAAATGTCAGGAGAGGGTGCAGGGAGGCTCAGCACACTCCTTGGACCACGAAGTCACACTGATCAACACAGCAAAAGAACCCCAAATCCCTGGGTCTGGCCAGTGTAGACTGAGTGAGTGAGTGAGGACAGCATCCTGGGGGAGGCACTGGACGGGCAGAGCAGGTGCAAACTACAGATCAGGGCTGGATGGGACAAAAGCAGGCACAGGCCACACAGGTCACTGGAAATGAGCACTGAGAGCACTCTGGGAGGCCAAGGCGGGTGGATAGCCTGAGCTCACAGGTTCACGATCAGCCTGAGCAAGAATGAGACCCTGTCTCTAAAAATAGCCAGGCATTGTGGTGGGCGCTTCCCTGCTTAGGAGGCTGAGGCAAGAGAATCGCTTGAGCCCAAGAGTTTGAGGTTGCTGTGAGCTATGACGTCAAAGCACTCGACAGAGAGTGACAAAGTAAGATTGTCTCAAAAAAAAAGAAAAAGAAAAAAAAAGGCATTGAGTCCTTTGCCTGATATTTTAGGTTTAAATTTATTATCCAGTCATTTGATTTTTCTTTCTTCTGGCTGTCAATTAATACCCAGCAAAATATTTGCTTTTGTTGCATTTTTAGTATGACCTTGGAATTCCCCACATTGACCTGCTCCCTCCCAGAGCCCAGGGTAAGGGGGGCAGGGCATGATCTGGCCACCCAAGGGCCCTGCCTGAGCCCCGCCCCTCCCCTGCAGATCACCTTCCAGGTGAAGGTCACGGCCACAGAGTGCATCCAGGAGCAGTCATTTGTCATCCGTCCTCTGGGCTTCACAGACACAGTGACTGTTCAGGTCCTTCCCCAGTGTGAGTGTCAGTGCCGGGACCAGAGCCGGGACCGCAGCCTCTGCCATGACAAAGGCTCCTTGGAGTGTGGTGTCTGCAGGTGAGGAGGGTGCAGGTGACACCCCTCCCCCACCCCACAGGGCAGCATCTGCAGGGAGGTAGGTGCAGGTGACGCCTCCCACTCCCACCCACAAGACAGGCGCCTCAGGACTCCATCCTGTAGAAGAAGGTGGAGAACTGGGCTTTCGACCCAGAGCCCTCCCCGAGCCCTTGCCCCTGGGTGGGCACCAGCAGTGCCCACCTGCACTAGCCATGTTCTAGCCATGGAGGGCCCATGCAGGGGTAGTGGTGGACTGGGGGCCTCTTGGCAAAGCAGGGAGATCCATCTCAGGGGTGTAGGGAGCCCCATTGTATATACCTGAGGCAGGTGACTTTCTGTACCCAGCCTCACTTGTCCCTTGTGGGCCTATCTCTTTCTGACCTTAGGGACCTAGGGCCATCAGGCCAGTAGCCCTGGGGCACGCCCCAGCCAGAAGGCCTCTGGGACAGGTAACAGCCATGGCAGCCTGGTCCCCACAGTCCACCCTGGATGTGCTCACACCCCGAGGCTCAGGGTGCAGTCAGGGTGGGTGCCCTGCCTCAGGGCAAAGGGTGGGCACAGGTGTGTCCAGCAGGGAGCTTTTCATGGCACAGGCCAGCAGCACAGAGAACAGGCCGTCCTTTCACACCACTGTCCACTCCAGTCCCTGCCTGCTGCCTGCTGCCTGCCCCAGGGCTGGACTGCCACTCCCAGAGTCCCCATTCCCCTGTGCCCATTTGCTCAGGAACCCAGAGACACAGCCTGCTGGGCCAGAGTTGCTGGGCAACCCAGGCACCCACCCTGTGCCCCGGTCACCTTCTGCTCATGGCTGCTCTGTCCACCCACACCCTCATCAAGGTGCCTTGCTCGCCCCTCAGGCCCCACGACCCCCGTGCCTCTTGCAGCTCAGAACATGGTGGTCATTGTGACTGTCCCTGTGCCCTCCTCAGTGGCCACTCTGCCCTGTGCAGCTCTCAGGTGGCCTCCTCAGGGAGAATGAGGATGATTTAGTTGGAACTGAAGCCAGTGGCAGTGGGTCTCAGACACAGGTCACTGAGACTGTGTGCTGTGGCTTCCTCCCCTGGGGGGCAGGACAGCCATCGCAGGACAGCCTGCGAGGGTCATCTCTTTGGCTTCCTGGGAGTGCACTTGGCATCTGTGTGACAGTGGTTTGGGGACTGCTGTCCTAGTCTGACTAGACACCTTGTCCCAGAATCCTCTGGAAACCTGCCTGGGCAGCACTGCAGGTGGCAGAGGGCAGTGCCAAGTCCCCACCGGCCACATAGACCCTGGGGCACAAGAGGGCAGACACTGGCACCCTTGGAGTGCCAGCATCCCTGGATGGCCTGCCTTCAGGGCCCAGGACACAGCTCCACAGTGAGCCTGCCCAGACTCCCGCTCACAGCCAAAGTCACGCGTCTGCTTCCCTCTCAGGACGTCCTCGGAGGGAGCAGCTCTCCCCACACGCTTAGGGAGCACAATATGTGCTCAGGGGACGTCCTTGGAGGGAGCAGCTCTCCCCACACGCTTAGGGAGCACAGTATGTGCTCAGCAAAGAGCGGGAGCAGCGCGCCACAGCAAGTGCTCTCCAAGGCCGTGGGACCCCGAGGATGGGGTGGCTGTCCCCATCAGCGCTGCGGGCAGAGCTCTGACGCCTGCCACCCCCAGGTGCGACGCTGGCTACATCGGGAAAAGCTGTGAGTGCCAGACGCAGGGCCGGAGCAGCCAGGAGCTGGAAGGAAGCTGCCGGAAGGACAACAACTCCATCGTCTGCTCGGGGCTGGGGGACTGCATCTGCGGACAGTGCGTGTGCCACACCAGCGACGTCCCTAACAAGCAGATCTACGGGCAGTACTGCGAGTGTGACAACGTCAACTGCGAGCGCTACGACGGCCAAGTCTGCGGAGGCCCAAGTGAGCGCCGGGGCCGCCCGGCGGGGGCGGGGGCGGGAGGCGGAGCAGCCGCGGTCCTCGCGTGCTGGCACCTGCTGCAGGCGGGGCTTGTCGCTGTGCACTGGGGCAGCCAGTGGGAACAGAAAGAGGGGACGCGGGAGACAGATGAGCAGACGGCACCGGCCTCGGGCGACCCTCCGCTGGCCCTGCCTCCGTGTCTATGTCCCTGGGACTGCTGGGGAGGGCCCCAGAAGGCGATGGTCCTCGCCCACCCGGGGTCCCACGGGCGTGGGGGGCAAGTGGAGGGCGGACGGGCCAGGAGGCGCGGGTGGGGGGCGTGTCTCAGCACTTTCGTCCACTGGGGCGGGGAGGCCGCTGGGCGTGCGGGGCCTGCGGGCGGGGTGCAGGCAGGAGCGGGGGCCGGGGTGAGCCTCCCGCCCCTGCCTTCCAGAGAGAGGGCTCTGCTTCTGTGGCACGTGCAACTGCCAGATCGGCTACGAGGGCTCGGCCTGCCAGTGCCAGAAGAGCACGGACGGCTGCCTGAACCAGCGGGGCGTGGAGTGCAGCGGCCGGGGCCGGTGTCGCTGCAACGCTTGCGAGTGCGACCCAGGCTACCAGCCGCCCCTGTGCCAGGAGTGCCAGGGCTGCAACTTCACCTGCAGCAACCACACGTGAGCGCCCAGAGCCCGGACCCCCCAGAGCCCTCTGCGCCTCAGGGTCCCTCCAGACGCTCCTGGGCGGGGCCTTCCCTGGCCCCTCTTCCTCCTCCACCTGCGCACCTGCGGCTGGGAGCAGGTGTCCAGGGCCCTCCACCCCACCGTCCCCACCTGGCTCATACCCCATGGGCACCACAGCCCCCCACTTGAGCAACGCCAGGGCATTCCCCCCACCCCCTGCAGCTTCTGTGCAGAGTGTCTGCAGTTCAACACGGGCCCCTTCAAGAAGAACTGTAGCGCAGCGTGCAGCGGCCTACACCTGCGGGAGGAGCCCCTGAGCTGGAGGACGTGCAAGGAGCGGGACTCGGAGGGCTGCTGGATGACCTACACGATGAGTCAGCGGGACGGGTGGGACCAGTATGACATCCATGTGGAGAAAACCCGAGGTGAGGCTGCAACCTCCGGCCCAGGGCAGAGACCTGACAGATTTGAGGATGCTACAGGTGGAGGGTCTCCCTCCCAGAGCCCAGGCAGGCCCAGCTGGTGGGGAGCGTCCACCTGCTGCGGCCCCCACAGCCCCTCATATCCTCACTTGACCCAGGATGGGGGCTGGGGTAGACACCTGAGACAGTGCCATTCCTCTACGCACAGGTCCCAGAGTCCCAGGGCTGGTGACATCTCCCACCAGCGCTCAGATCCCAGCCCTGGAGCGTCTCAGGCAGGCTGGGTACCACTCAGCCCTGCTAATCCCTGCAGTAGCCTTACCTGCCTCCCAAACACTGCCTTTGGCTCTGGTCTGAACCTCACCCTGCCACACCAAGGCACAGTGGGGAGGGGTCCCAAGGTCGGTGGTCTCTGGGAGGGGAAGGGGAGAGCATCCAGAGGGGACCAGGAGGGTGTGTGGGTGGAGGCTGTGTGGACCAGGTCACCTTTGGGCCCTGTGAGTCCCAGGAGGGGGTTCAGGTTTGTTCCTGAACCCACCAGGAAGCCACTAGCTAGTTCTCAGAATTAGAGTGATGCATCTGAGTGGTGGCCGGGTGGACACAGACCTGTCAGGGTTGCTGAGTTCAGGAACCACAGCAGCTGGGGGGGGAGGAGGGTCTGGGGGCACAGCATGCTGACAGAGCTTGCCCTTGAAGGACACACAGGGGAGGAGGATTGGACAGATGGAGGGAGTCAGGACAGTGGGAAGGGGAGATGTCAGGAGGGCCACCAGATAATGATGACAAACGGTTCAGGGACACTGAGGCATAAGCTAAGCAGACACATGATGAGATGGGCTTGCAGGGTCTTAGACACACAGTCCCCAGATGCCGAGCACCCCCACCCATTCCCACTCAGAGGCTGGGGGCTGGGGGGACCACTCCAGGGACCCCATTGGTCATAGGCCAGCAGCCTACCAGGACTGTTTGTTTGTTGAGTTTTTTTGTTTTATTTTTTTGTTTGTTTGTTTTTTTGAAACTGAGTCTACTCTGTCACCCTGGGTAGAGGGCCATGGCAGAACTGGGGGGAGGCCAGGCACAGTCGCCACGGGTGCCAGGACCCTGCCCTGTTCATCCCTGAGGCCGCCTAACCCGCCCCAGTGCAGGGCTCTGCCTCCTGCCATTGGTTACTGAGGGGCACATTCCAGGGGCAAACTGGAGCAGAGACCCTTCCAGTCCACTCCTAACCACTGCGGGAAGAGGGCAGGGGCCCCTCAGGCACTGTTTCCTACCCAAATATGAATACTCTGCCCTGGTTGACTGGTTACCTGGGCGTCCTTTCTTTTCTCTTTTTTTTTTCCTTTTTTGAGACAGGGTCTCACTGTGTGGCCCCCAGTAGAGTGCCATGATGTCACAGCTAACAGCAACCTCAAACTCTTGAGCTTAAGCGATTCTCCTGCCTCAGCCTCCCAAGTAGCTGGGACTACAGGCGCCCACCACAATGCCCAGCTATTTTTTGGTTGTAGTTGTCATTGTTGTTTGGCAGGCCCGGGCTGGTTTGAATCCACCAGCTCCAATGTATGCGGCTGGCATCCTAGCCGCTGAGCTACAGGCACCAAGCCTGGACATCCTTTCTTGTCTGGGTCAGATGGAACCACAGGGCTTAGCTTGTTTCCAGTGGGGGCAGGGCCAGGGTGGTGATGGACAGTGACCCAGGCAGTGGGACCCTCTGTCAGACTAAATGCTGTGCAGTGACCATGGACCCGACAGCACACACGGGCTGGGTGAGAGAGGGAGGGACTGACTCTCTGGTGTGTGTGCTTCCTCCCTAGAGTGTGTGGAGGGCCCCAACATCGCTGCCATCGTAGGGGGCACCGTGGCAGGGGTTGTGCTCATCGGTGTCCTGCTCCTGGTCATCTGGAAGGCTCTGACCCACCTGAGTGACCTCCGGGAGTATAAGCGCTTTGAGAAAGAGAAACTCAAGTCCCAGTGGAACAACGTAAGTGGCCGTCCTTGGGGGTCCTATGTGGAGGGGGTGCCTCCCATGCTCTGACCGCTTGCCGCTGGGGCCGTGATCATCTGTGTGTGGCCAAACACTGGCCCTCCCCAGCAGCTTATTCATGTGACACTGCCGTGGGTGGAGTCTGGCCACAGCAACCGGAAGCAGGTGGTGGCCCAAGCAGCTTCCACCTTGACCCAGTGGCCTCGGGGAGAAAGAGCCTGCTCTGAAATCTCCCACTAACAAGCCCATGTTTGCATTTCTCACCAGGATAACCCCCTTTTCAAGAGCGCCACCACGACAGTCATGAACCCTAAGTTTGCCGAAAGTTAGGAGCCAATCAGCAGGACTCCCACCACCACATCTCCCCCATCACACAACCAAGACGCTTACAGCTCTAGACCGTGGCACCAATTAACCAAAAATCCACTGCTTTTTCTATTCTTAACCTGACAGATAAAGGCAGGTATTTATATAGACACCCCCCAACCAGGAGGAGCAGCCTCCCCTTCTGATGTACACAGATCTTTCCACAGGAGGGTGGGTGGGAGGCAGGGAGGATTGCTTAAGTCTTGGGAGGCTGGACCCAGGGTTTCCTATGTGCAAGTTAGGTGAGCGGTCTGGTTAAAGGTGATGCCAGTTTGTTTATATTTAAACATATCAGAGTATAAAACAAAATTGATTATACTGTTAACCAATCATGTGCATGGAAAAAAAAATAAAACCTCAGTGCAAGCTGTCCACAGAGGCTGATCTCTAACCTTGGTGCACTCGGCAGCTACCTCAGCTGCCCACCACCCTTTCCCATATAAGGGTGTGGACCACCTGCAGACCGTGGGGCTGCAGAACCCCCATGGGGCAGGGTTCTATTTCTTTTTTTCCTTCCTTACCTGTTGGGCCATGCCTGCAGAGCCTCTCCCTGTGCCCTCTGTCCCAAATCCCAGGTGGATTTCCAGAACCGAGGTGGCAGCCCCACCAGAGACCAGAACAGAAGCAAACAGAGAAATGGGCATTCTCTCTGCTTTCAGGTGTGGGCCTGCTCTTGGGACAATGGTCATGAAGAGAGTCATAAAGAAGCTCACTTCTCATGGGTTGTTTCTTGGGGAGACTGGGAAGTCATTGTTGGTCTCATATCACACAAGTGCACAAGCCCAAGTCGTGTGTGACTATAGCATGTAGAGGTATCTGAGGGTGGCAGACCAGATGGGTAAATGCCCAGATGAGGCCCAGGGCCCCTCAAAGCCCTGGGTTTGAGACCCAGGGTCAAAGTCTTCTGTAACATATCCAAGCCAACCTGGAGCTGATGGTTATGGCAGCTCTTAGTGAGCTCAGCCCCAACTGGAGTTTTGCCTTCTCCTTTGTATGCCTCCCTTGTGTGCCTGTTGGTCTTGTGTTTCAGCAACTTATTCTTCACCTGGTTACACTGTCCACAGTTGGGACCAGGCCAGTCACCATAAGCCTGGAGTCCTCAGACCTCTTGCGGGGGGTGCTCAGAGGGAAGGGAGGTACGTGAACAGCCCTAGGCTTTGCTGAAGCAGCTCACAGTCTCAAAGGAAATGCACTACTGAGCCCCACACAGATCCTGCTAGGAGCTCTGGACATCAGAGAACACCAACCATGACCATAGCTCAAATGTTCCAACATTGACGCTGTGAAGCTTTTACCCTAGAAAGGCCCTCGGTCTGGGCAAACTGCACCCCTGTCCATCCTGGGCACCACTGCAGACCTGTAAGTGGGCACAGATGGGAGGTATCTTCTCTGGGCTCCTTGCTTTTACTGCTAAACGCTCACATGTGTGAGAATCTCCTGTGGCGCCTGACTCGGACCTGGGACCTGGGCAGGTGGGAAGGACTGGAAATGGCCAGATGTTCTGGGGTATCCACACTAGTGATGTGTCCCAACTCAGGGGCCCTTAACATAGATGCGCCTGAGATGATGAGCACAGTGGTGGGTGAGACTCACTGCCCTGGACCCCTGTTCTCCATGGCTAGTGTGGAGATGTGAGATGCAGGGTTAGCTCACCTGGGCACTTGTTAGAAGTGCACATCCTCAGCCTGGCCCAGGCCTGCTCAGTCAGGGTGCTACTGGTGGGCTTAACAATCTGGCTTTTATGGGTCTTCAGGTGGTTTGAGTTACACTGAGGTTCAAGAACCACAAGACAAAGCTAGAAGATGAAGGTCTGTCAAGGTGAAGGTGTAGTCTGCGGCAGGCATTGTGGGCTGTGTGTGCAGGGTGGCAATGCCTCCTCAGGAGGGAGGGCAGAGGAAGGGTCAACCCAGGTAAAGCTTCCTAGGCAGGCAGAGGGCGTCATGTCCATCTCTGCCAAGGAAGCTTGTGATGAGGGCCAGGCCTGACCCCCAGAAGAGATCTCTAGCAAGACAAATGGTAAAGTCAGTTGCTTTCAACCCATTTTGTGTACGTGTGTGTTTCTTTACATTTCCCACTAGTTTTCAGAGGATTTGAAAGGCTGATACAGAAAGTGCTTTGAGAATGGTGACTACTTGCAAAGGATTGGCAATCAGAAGCTTCTGTGTCTTGGTCAAGGACAAATCCCTGAGCCTGAGAGGCCTCACTTGACCACAGACCAGCTCCAAAGCCCCCGCAACCCCCACCCTTCCCACATGGTTGAGGATTGTGGCTTAGTCCAAACACGGGAAATGGACTCTGGCCTGTGAATACAGCCTTTCCCTCCCCGACACCTCCTAAGAGTTCTCACTCTCTCCAGCTTCCCTTCAAAGTTCTCTTTGTCTTTCCTAGTGTTAGCAACCTTGGTGATTTAATGTGTCACCAAAAGCTTCATTCTTTTTGTGAAGCTTCTATTGAAGTAATTCTTTAACCTACTGAGTAATGAATATATATATATACATACATACACACATGTACACAAAACCAAACAGATGGTACAGGTGCTTAACCACCAAATAACAAATCTGGTGAAAGTCCCCAACAGGTGACTCTAAAATGGGACATTCCTAAGTGGTGACTCTGGAAGAACCATGAGGGCTTTGGCCTCAGCCTGCTGTGTCTGGTCTGTGCCTATGGACAGCCCTTTCCACAGCTCTGGGATGCACCTGTCCCCTAAGCTGATAACATTGTGATTTTTTTTTTAAAGTAATTTCAATTTTTTTATTGTTGTTATTGTTGCAGTTTGGCCAGGGCCAGGTTTGAACCCGCCACCCTTGGTATATGGGGCTGGCGCCCTACGCACTGAGCCACAGACACCACCCAACATTGTGATTTTGTCAGTCTAATTCCTTAACTATCTTTCTTCTTGGAAAGACATATATACTTTTAATTACAGACTGCTCTAAGTAATCATTCTGTTTGTCTGAAAAGTCACTATAATTTGTTCTTCCTATACACTGTCATTGGGCCATTCCTGTGAACTTGGAGATCTTTGACAATTGAAATATGTCTGTGAACTTCAGACATGCTAAGCTGCAGAATGCTCCCCTCCTCCTTTTAAATTTCAACTTCACTGTGGATAAAACAGGAATTTAGGCTATAATTACCTAGAATTTTTCTAACTTCTGCATTGCAGAATTGTCCCCAAACTCAGTTGTTATTTTAAAATGCTATTGCTAAGGCTTGGCACCCATAGCACAGTGGTTACGGTGCCAGCCACATACAACGAGGCTGGAGGGTTCAAACCTGGCCCCAGCCAGCTAAAACAACGACAACTGCGACAAAAAATCTGGACATTGTGATGGGCGCTTATAGTCCCAGCTACTTGGGAGGCTGAGGCAAGAAAATCGCTTAATCCCAAGAGCTAGAGGTTGCTGTGAGCTGTGACACCATAGCACTCTACCGAGGGTGACATAATGAGACTCTCTCTCAAAAAAAAAAAAAAATGCCATTGCTGATGGCATTGTTTAAAATGTGGTCATAGGGGTTGGGAGTGGTGGCTCCCACCTGTAATACTAGCACTCTGGGAGGCTGAGGCAGGTGGATTGCCTTAGCTCAGAAGTTAGAGACCAGCCTGAGCAAGAGCAAGACCCATCTCTAAAAATAGCTTGGCGTTGTGGTCGGCACCCATAGTCCCAGCTACCAGGGAGGTGAAGCAGGAGAATCACTTGAGCCCAAGAGTTTGAGGTTGCTGTGAGCGATGAAACCACAGCACTCTACCAAGGCCATCAAAGTGAGACTATCTCAAAAAATAAATAAATAAATAAATTTCTTAAATGTGGTAGTATTCTGTGGGGCTTTGTGAGTCATTACTACTTACAAATACCCAATGTCTTTTGATTATCATTCAATTGGCATTGTGTGGTTGCATTGTTAGGATTAAAGAAAAATGTTTCAGGGGGTAATTCTAAGCCCAGGCTTATATTTACTGTTTCTGCAAATGGACTTTTAAATATCTTTTTATATAATAGAAGATCTTAATGAAGATGTAAAGTATTTTAATTGGAAGGTGTGGGTCAGAGACACAGTTTATGGCCATTAAGGGCCCTCTGCAGCCCCACATGGATAGGAATGAACTTTATCACTTTATGATGAGCCAGTGCAAAGCAGAAGGCATGCTGGTTAAGCATCTGCCATGTACACAAATACACCAACAACCTGTTGTCTGTGTGCAGTGGGCTTATGAACAGGCTTCTGGTAAACCATTTCTAATAGAGCTGAGGAGACTCTGCCCAGCGCTGCGGGGATGTGTTAGCTCAGGCTGTCCTAATGGGGAAGAACAGGAGAGTTAACATGATGCCAAGACAGACCATCCACTAGTGATTTCAGTGTGCAATCACATGATCTCCTTTGCTTCCTCAACTATGAGGAGGGCTGTGGGGAGTGAAGCCTGTGGGGGCCATATGACTTGGCTGAGGTCAGGAAGATTGGAGCTGGTAGAGTTGGGCTTTGAGCCCAGTCTATGGGTTTCACAGATCCTGAGGAGCTGTTCTTCTGGCCCTGTGACCTTGGGCAGTCATACCCCTGGGTCTGGCTTTCCATAACTGTAGTACTGGGGCTGGATGAGGTGATGAAGAAAACAGGAATACACAAGGGCCACCAGTGCCCCTAGCCAGAGACTTCACTAATCCTTTCCCCACTGGCGTTGGGGTAGAGGGCAGGTTAAATCCAACCCATGTTGAAAGCCTCTTAGAGAAAGGAAGTAGGGATGATTTTAGGGGCCACATGGCTGAATCATAGCATGCTAGAACAGAGGGAGGGGTGCACAACTCACTGCCACACTGCCCCAGTGCCCCCCCAAGGTAGGTGTGCAGCAGCAACGGAGCATGACCCAGTAGATTGTACCAAGGCACTGCGGAGGAAAGGTGGCAGACACTTCACTTTTGGTAAGTACCCCACCTGTGGCAGACATCACTAGTAGATCCAACCACTGCTCCTACTGAGCCAGGATAGTCTGGACAGCTACAAATAATGGATCAGAGTAAGCACAGGAGATGATTCTTACTCTCGGACAATCCCTAAATCTGCTAAACAATTCCCAAATCTTCACTCTACTACTCTATTATGGCTATGGAAACCTTTTCTTGAAAAGAAAGCACCTAGACTCCTGTGTCAACCTAAAATAATCAAAAGGTTCAGAATCTAATTTAAAGAGAGTTTATTCAAATGCAAAGTTTGAGGATGGCCCACCTGGAAACACCAACTCCTAAGGACTGGCAACAGCATTTCTAAGTAGGGAAGTTGAGGTTTCATTACCCAGGCAGAGACAGGGTATTTGTGGGATTACCCTATTTCCCACACAATGCTGGCAGAGTTACAGCAACTTAGTTACAGGCAGAGCTACTTCTTGGGAAAGGCACGTTTGGCCTTCTTGAGGAGGGTGTAATAGTCAAGGGTTTTCCCGTCATCTGATCTAAGCAAAGCAAGACAACAAAAGGGAATTAATCTACAAGGATCATTAACTAAGAAGGCAGGAGGTTTCTGTCACTGACGTCATTTAATTCTCTCTGGTCATTGTACACAGTAAGAACTGTAAGAAGTGAGTTAATCTATAATTGGAAAACTGAAGTCCTAACAACAGGTGACTCAGATCACAGTCATTTCTCTCTCAAGGCTTAACATGTTTAGAAGAGGGTTCCAACAGCTTTTAAATTGTGTTTATATTCACGCCTGTATGTTATTTCTGTCATTTAAGTAGCCTAAAAAAATAAGCTTCAGTATTTAGTATTTCTTTTTATCTACTGAACTTCAAAATACCTAACTAGAGTCTGACACGGAGGGGCCCTAAGCCTTGGTGGGGGAGGGGGTGGACAGGCCATGAGCAAGGCCAACCCAGACAGGGGTGGTACCAGCGGCAGTCACTGGGGAGTGTCACGGTGAGGGAGTCATCACCATAGGGGAGATCCCCAACGGGGAAATCACTGTGGGGCCGTTCAGTGCCCAAGGAGACCAAGGAGGGGCGAAGCACTTTCCTGTCGGGAACCTGGATGGCAGCTCCGTAGCACATGGCGAGGCCCACTTTGAGAGTGATTTAAGCGTTCTCAAGCGCACACATAACCAAACCCTCTACGACCATCGAGGGGACCGGCGCGCGGAGCTCTGGCCCCAGAAGGCGGGCGCCCCGGACCCGGCGCGGCACCTCCTCCTCTTCCAGGAACCTTTTCAGAGTAGCGTTAGCAGCGCTTGGGGACACCGTCTCGGACCGCTGCTCCGCTTCAGGGTCAAGGCCACCGAGATGCTCTGCCCTCAAAGCGCTCGGCCAGGGACAGTGCCTACACTCATTGCCCTGCCGCGCCACGTAGGAGCACTAAGCCTCAATCGCTGCCATTACCGAGCCCGCTCCATTGCGCAGGCGCCACGAGCCGCTAAGGCGCCCGGAGAAGGGCCTGGGACGAGGGGCGGAGCGAGCCAAAGCCTGCGGCTGCGCACTCGCCTGGCCCCGCCCTCCGGGGCACTTCCGGCGCCGCCGCTCTTCCGGGCAGAAACGGGCTGGGTTGGCGTTGGAGTCTTCGGGAATTCCTGACTGACTGACCCGCAGAGCCACCATGGCGCCTGGCGGGGCCCGCGGGCCGACGCGGTGCTGGGGGCTGCCCCTCGGCAGCGCTGCGCTGCTCCTGCTGCTCATCCCGGCGGTCGCCGCGCAGGAGCCGCCCGCAACGGGTGAGGGCGCCGGGGCCGACGGGGCCGCGGGGCGGTGGAGGAGTGTCGGGGGCGAGCCGCGGCCCACCCTTTGTCTTTGTCCAGCTGCTGCGGCCACTCTGCGCGCGTGACTGTGTAGGGAGCCGACGCCGCGGCCGTGCCCGGCACCCTGTGGTCCCCCTTAGTCTCACTGCGACCCTGAGAGAGCGCTCCCTGCGGGCGGGGGTCAGACCCGAGCTGGAAACGTGGGCTCCCCCGAGGGCCGCAGCCGGTGTGATCTTAGATGCCGCGGAGTTCTGAGTACAGCGGCGAGCGCTTGCAGTTATTTCATGCCTTAGGCAAGGAGAGGCTTTATCGAAAAAGGATGCTGTAGTATCTGCTTCGGAGCGAACTGCTTGCGTTTAAACGCTGTCCAGACGGGCATTCCCACCTGGGCATTCTTAATTCGTTATCCTGTGTGTGCCAGGCACTGGGGCCACGGTGGTGACCGAGAGACCGCGCTCCTATTCTTTAGGAACCGAGTTGCTGGGGAGACCGGCCAGCAATTAGGGCGCTGGGCAAGGGGAATTCTGGCGAAGGAAAGAGCCCGACTTGCAGCCCACAGAGTTCCAGAAGCAGGGAGTATTTCTGGAGGGGAGCTTTCCCGGGGCTAGTGGGAAGTAAAACTGGAGAATGTCATCGTTGGACCTGCTTCAGAAGTGTGATGCTGGCTTCTGGCGTGGAGTGTCCAGATGATCACTTAATAGCGCCTTAACCTCAGTTTCGTGACCTTAGGGCTGAGCTAGGCTCAGCTTGAGGGGCTGATACTTTTGTCAACTCTTGGCAGCCCCAGACTCAGTCAGGTTCAGTCAGGTTCTCTTTAACTGTGGCATAGCAAAGCACCTGTTCTGGTTGCAGCTGTATTGAATGTTCATTCCAGTGCAGGATTGTTTCAGTTTCTTTTTACCTGCTTCCTGGTGGGTTTAGTGTTTGTGGCATTAACAGGTTGCCGTCTTGAAGTTTGTTAATAAAGGAGTTGAATAGTACAAGGAACTTTTGGCTTAATTAAGTTCTAAGTACAAATGTGCAGTGAATACTTTTCACCAAACAAATGGGTGTCTGCCAGAGTTTGTGATATAGGAATTATCAGTGGCTCAGGGGTGTGTTTGCTGCATTATTAGAGTGGGTGTGTCAGGAAAGCAACCCGGAGGTTTTTGTGTGGCTGCCCTGATTCTGCTCCTGCTCTGGTTTTCCTAAGGGTGCAGAGATGGGTGAGGTGAGTGGACTGTGGTGCTACTGAGTGTGCCAGCTGGACAGCACTTCCTGCTGTAGTTGGAGGCTGTGCTCACCGCTTGTAATCACTCAGGCCTGGGCAGCTTCTCTCCCTAGGAGCACCTTGCAGTGGGAGGAGTAATGTCATGCCATGTTGGTGCTTACTGTGCAGGTGTGTCAGGGTCTGCATCTGCCTCAGAGAGGCGCTACTCAGAGCAGTGAGAGCCTTTTCCTGCAGAGTGTTTGCTTTGTATGAGATTTTTACTGCCTGTCATAGCAGTGTGAGCACAGTAATCATGTTCAAAACACTTTGTCTTCTTTACAAGGATACTGTGTGAATTTAAAGAATGGATCACACTAAATCAGAGCCAACAATTTTTAATCTCTTTTCGTGTGTTTTGGTGGAGGGGAGACATTAGAAACCCACTGTGTATGGAAGATCTTTAGAATGAAATTCATGAAATTTAAAAAGCCTTGATAGGGTATTTAGACCCCACTTTGTTTTTGGGGTTGAGTTTAGACTCAATCCAAGAGCATCTGGGGGACGATGACCTCTGAAGGGACCTCAGTCTGCTGCACTCTACAGAGGAGTCCTAAGGAGCCCGGTGGCAGCCACCTCTGGGCGGTGAGTCTCCTCAACTGCTCCCTATAGTGGGGACTCTTGATTTACAGGGGGACTCTGTATTTCTGCCCCACCTCAGAAAGGCTGAGAAACATGGCTCTCTAAGTAAGTTGTACAGAATGCTGCAGCATACATTTGATTCATATTTTTTATGTATGCTACTACTCTTCACTTTTATTTTCTACTGAAATAGTAGGATGACAAGGACTTTTTGTCTAAATCAGCGGTTCTCAACCTGTGGGTTGCGATCCACAGGAACTGTATTAAAGGGCCACAGCATTAGGAAGGTTGAGAACCACTGGTCTAAATGAACAATCGCCTTCTTTTCTTGGCTGGAATTGATAGTGCAGGTGTTCTCCATGCCCGTTTCTGTGCAGAGTGGGCACAGTGCTCCTTTCAGGGACTTGTTCTACCACTGAGGGCCATGGTGGACTGCTCCCTGCAGCCTGTTTTGTGATGGGTACAGAATGAGTGATATACTTACTCGCTGCCTTGTTTGTTTGTTTGAAACAGGGTCTTTTTCACCTGGGCTAGAGTGCAGTGGCATCATCATAGCTCACTACAACCTCAAACTCCTGGGCTCAAGTGATCTTCCTGCCTCAGCCTCCTGACTAGCTGGTTCTATAGGCATGAGCCACATCTGGCTTATTTTTCTATGTTTTGTAAAGATGACAGTCTTGCTCTTGGCTCATGCTAGTCTCAGCAATCCCCTGACTTGGTCTCTCAAAATACTAGCCTTAGCCATTGTGCCCAGGCTTGCTGCCTTATTTTTAAAAAGTACACATGCGCGCGGCGCCTGTGGCTCAGTGAGTGGGGCGCCAGTCCCATATGCCGGAGGTGGCGGGTTCAAACACAGCCCCGGCCAAAAAAAAAAACCACAAAAAAAAAAAACATAAAAAGTACACATGCTAGTGTGTCCTTTTGTGCTTAATGAATTTATTGACCCTCTGGAAACTTTAGGAAAGCACTTAAAGGGTCACCCTGGGCTAGTGTATCCTGACAGTGAAAACACTTTTTGTTTGTTTTACTTTAATTTCCAAAATCAGTGACACTGGAAGTTTTTTAATTGTAAAGAACTTTATTTTTTGTAGAGACAGAGTCTTACTTTTTCACCCTTGGTAGAGTGCTGTGGCATCACACAGCTCACAGCAACTTCTAACTTCTGGGCTTAGGCAATTCTCTTGCCTCAGCCTCCTGAGTAGCTGGGACTACAGCCGCCCGCCACAACGCCTGACTATTTTTTTGTTGCAGTTTGGCGGGGGCTGGGTTTGAACCCGCCACCCTCGGTATATGGGGCAGGTGCCCTATCCACTGAGCCACAGGCCCCATCCTGGAAGCTCTTTAATTGAAAAATAAAATTGAAGTTGAAACCTCACATTCAGAGGACCTCAGAAGTGAAAGCATTCATGTTCAATATTAGCCTTAAGAAATGCAAGAGCATTTTTCTTCTCTCTGGCTCTCCAGCCCATGGTTTTCTGTGTCCCATGATGAGATAAGTGAGATGAGTGACTGCCTGTTTCCAAGCAGTAATAAATGGTTACTGTCTTTCCTTTCTTACTTTGTAAAATGACGTATTTTCAAAGGAGAGACTAGGAGGCCAAGTGCAGTGACTCACACCTATAATCCTAGCACGCTGGGAGGCCAATGTGTGTGTATTACCTGAGCTCAGTAGTTTGAGACCAGCCTGTGCAAGAGTGAGAACCTGTCTCTAAAAATAGCTGGGCGTTGTGGCGGGCGTCTGTAGTCCCAACTGTGAGGGAGGCTAAAACAGTAGGATCACTTGAGCCGAAGAGTCTGACGTTGCTGTGAGCTATGACACCAGAGCACTTTACCGAGCACAAAAAAGTAAGATTCTGTCTCAAAAAGAAAAAAAGAGAGAGACTAGAATGATCTTTTTTCCCAGCCTTGAAGGCTTTTGACATTGATGTTTCCCCCACATTGAAACCCCACTCTGTTATTGATATGGTGGATACACATTGGGCAGTTGCCCTTGACTCTTTCTCCCATGCCTGTCTGTTGATTCAGACTGGCCCATAATCTAAAGGCCTGAAGGTGGATGGATTTATGGTATCTTGGAGCTCAGTTCTTTCAGTTTGCACAGACTAGAGACCAAAAAGGCTTTAAAAAGGCAAATCCTGATGGACTTCCTGTACTATATCATCCATGTCTCCTGTATCCACTCTTAGACCGAGAGGAAGGAAGCATCCTTTCCTATTTCTGTCTTTTCAAAAAGGACTTAAGGATCCTCCCCAGAGTTATGTGGAAAGACCTCAAAGCTGCACAAAAGCTGGGGGAGGGCAGCGGACTAAGTCTGAGTCCCATCTGTGCTCTCACTATTTGCTCCATTGCTTTAGCACGTCCCCAGATCTGCTTGGTTTTCAGTTTATAATACTCTTGTTTGTGTTTGATTAATATTTAAAATTTTATTGCAAATTATAATTGTATTGCTTGTTATTTTGACCCAACCATTTGAGAGTAGGTTAGACAAGAACATTCTACATAATTGGAATATACAGAGTTACCAAAAATCTTGCTCTGTTCCCCAGGCTGGAGTGCAGTGGCACAATCCTAGCTTACTGTAGCCTGGAACTCCTGGACCCCAGTTGATTCTTCTGCCTCAGCCTCCTGAGTATATGGAGTCACAAGTACATGCTCCCACACCTGGCTAACTTAAAATTGGCGGGGGAAGGTAGAGACAGGATCTCCCTGTGTTGCCCTGGCTGGTCTTGAACTCCTTGGCTCAAGCACCCTCCTGTCTCAGCCTCCAAAATGCTGAGATTATAGGTGTGAGCACAATTCCACTGTGCCCAACCCATTCTTCTGTTTGCTAGTTGGCTTTGTTTTATTTTGTCAGTATAAAATCATAGACTATTTCATTCAGGGGATTGGAGTCCCTGACTTTCTTTGTCCCCCTGCCTTCCCCTCCCCTCCTCTCCCTCTTCTCTCCTTTCCTGGTCTTGAACTTCTGGCCTCAAGCATTTCTCCTGCCTTGGCTCCCCAAAGTGCTAGGATTATAGCTATGAGCCAACATGCCCTGCCTGTCATTTATTTTGACGTTTAAATTGTCCCAGATTTGGCCTTGGAGACTCTTTTCCAGGCTGGCTTTGAGGTCGTCTTGCCATTTACTCACAAATCTGTGCCATTCTCAGGCATAGCACCTGTCTGCAGCTCATCTTGTCCTTTCCTTGCTCTGGTTCTGGAATCAGCCATTTATCCAAGACCGCCCTGGTTCCTCTTAGCACAGAACAACCAAGGCCTGGATGCTGAGTGTGCTCCTCTGCAATTGCGTGCCACCGTTCTGTGAACACAGCCATCCAGAGTTCAGAGTTCATAATGGTGCTTGAGCACACCCACCACAGGTATCTTTACCCTTTGTCGACCTTACCTGGGACTCCTTTGTCCCACAGTGCCAAGGTGTCAGTGGTGCTGCTCTCAGCACAGCACAGCTGTAGGAAAGGAGCTATTTCAGTGGTGATTAGTTTTCTTTACCTTCCTGGGGCTGAATAAAATCTGTCATTTTGAGTATTTAAAGTAGTTTAAAGGCTGGGCTCAGTGACTCACGCCTGTAATTTCAGCACTTTGGGAGGCTGAGATTGGGAGTGGATTGTTTGAGCTCTAGAGTTCAAGATCAGACTGAGCAAGAGCCCCACCTTTTAAACTAGCTGTGCGTTGCTGTGGGCACCTGTAGTCTCAGCAACGAGGGAGGCTGAGGCAGAAGGATCGCTTGAGCCCAAGACTCTGAGGTTGTTGTGAACTGTGACGCCACATACTCTATCCCAGATGACCGAGTGAGACTCTGTCTCAAAAAATAAATAGAGTGGTTTAAAATGACTTCAACACAGATTGAATAGCACACTGCTAGACAAGGGTGCTAATTAGTAATAATTGTGATAGCATAATATGTGACAAAATGTTATTTCATTTCAAATAAAATGGAGTTTTATTTAGAAAAACGGAATACAGAAGAACTAGATTGTTGGAGAGGAGGACCCCAACTATTTCAAAGTGCCAATTTACTCTCTGGATTGTCCCTGTTAGTAAACATAGTGAGTAAAATTGTAGCTTACAGCTGAAGCTCTTCTCTGCATATGATGAAAATCTTCACACATACAGCAAAGGCAATGCTCTTTGTAGTGCACACACATACACCCCATGGAGGCTTTGTCACCACATTTTGCTGTGTTTTTTCTGTCCAGCCTTCTGTGTGTGCTAGTTGGTCACAGCGTCAGTGGCCAGAGTTCAGTGGCTGTCTTGTCTTTCTTTTGAGATAAATTTTCCATACGATGGAATTCAGGAAACTGAGTGTTTTTCTTTCTTTTTTTTTTTTTTTTTTTGTGATTTTTTGGCCAGGGCTGGGTTTGAACCCGCCACCTCTGGCATATGGGACCGGCGCCCTACTCCTTGAGCCACAGGCGCCGCCCTTGAGTGTTTTTCAATAAGTTACGTCTGTGTAGCTACGACCCCTATCCAGACCTAGAAGTGACCCTCAGTCCAGAAAGTTTGGGCCCCACCCCTCTTCCATGTCTGCCCCTGTCCCCCGTAGATGAATTTCAGCTGTTGTGCAGCTGCATCGCCATGGAAATGTGCAACATGCTCTTCCATGGCCATAGAGGCTTTTTCATTCTGCACAATGATTCTTAGATGCACCTGTGTTCTACATAGACCAGTTCATTTCTTTTTTGGCTGAATAGTGTTAGTGATTACATGGCCACACTACACATCTCCTCTATAGGGAAGATAGATAGCCTTTTTGCTTAGAATCTCCTCTTTCTCACAAGGTCTCTTGCAGCTGGGAAGCCGCCTGTTTGCTGTTCTTGGTTCTCTGCCCAATTGTAGGAACATTCCAGTCTGTCTGTCCATCCTCCTACAGAGGGATGTCAGCTGTTTTCAGCTTGGGGCTTTTACAGACACAGCTGCTATGAATGTTCCTCAGCAGGTCTTTAGGTCTTTCTTTTTTTTTTTTTTTGTAGAGACAGAGTTTCACTTTATCGCCCTCAGTAGAGTGCCGTGGTGTCACACAGCTCACAGCAACCTCCAACTCCTGGGCCTAGGCGATTGTCCTGCCTCAGCCTCCCAAGTGACTGGGACTACTGAGCTCAGGCGGTCTATGCACCTCAGCCTCCCTGAATTCTAGGATTACAGGTGCGAGCCACCGTGCCCAGCCTTTGTTCCAAATATCTTGAGGAAAGCTTGTTGCCAGGAGAGGCTTGAGAGGGTAGTCATCCTGTTAGTTCCAAATCAGAGCATCTCAGTGTCGGCGTCCCCCCTTTACACCTTCCCTGTCTTCGTGAGCTAATACTGACATTGCCTTGTTTCTTGGTAGTTTATTTGTCTCTGTGTCTTCCCTGCAGGTTGTTCTCAGAACACAAACAGAACCTGTGAGGAGTGCCTGAAGAACGTCTCGGTAAGCAGTGTGCAGAGCTGAGTGCCGTCGAGAGCACATGGCTTTCTCTAAGTCCACAGAGTCGCTTGTGTGCTTGAATAGTTCTCCTGTTTGGGGTTTGTAAAGGTATTTATTTGATAGTTATTGAATGTTATTTTAGCCTTTCTCAGGCACATAAAACCTTGCCATGAAAACTGTAGGTACCACCTGCACGATCAGCATTCACTCCTGTAGTAGGCGGGGGAAGCATAAGGCTTGTGGATGTGGAAGACGTGGGTGTGGAAGATGAGTGTGTCGGCCAGGCCTGGTGGGTGTGGGCACTGGTTGGGGGGTGTCAGGTTGGCTGGGCTTTAGGTGACTGTTAGCCTGCCACCAGGACTTTCCTGGGGAGTGAGGCCTTAGAGGCCTGTCAGGGGTAGGGCTGTGACTTTGTCTATGAGATGGGCCCCCAAGACATGGTGGCAAATGCTCTGGGAGCAGAGCAGGGCTTCTGTCCACACTTGCCGAGAGCCTGGAGGTGTTATCGCTCACTCCCTGCTTAGAGCTGCAGGGTCAGCTTTCTTAACAGGCAGAGGAACTGGGTTGTCTGTAAACCTTGGACCTGCCTCACCTGTCAGGGGCTGTGGTAGACACTCCTCTCTTCGCTCTCCACACAGGAACAGGGTGGGCTGGTTCAGTGGCTTAGAGGCCTTCTGGTCCAGTGGGTCTGATGCTATCCACAGCATCTCATGTAATAACGTAATACTCAGCCAGTAAGGTTGGATTTTGTCCCCACCACTTCTACATCC
The DNA here is from genome assembly GCF_027406575.1 of Nycticebus coucang. NCBI lineage: Eukaryota > Metazoa > Chordata > Mammalia > Primates > Lorisidae > Nycticebus > Nycticebus coucang. Next base: position 1,771,990 of record NC_069795.1, read on the forward strand.
CTGGATAACTTTGAGCAAGAGGGTAGCTATTCTGGAGCAAAGTTTCCCAATCCTCCTCTTGACAGAGCAGGTCAGAGACTTGTCAGGGTTGTTCCCAGGCACTCTGTGCTGCGATCTGAACTGAGTGTTCATTTGTCTGTCTAGGAGCAGTCGGAGCAGTGGTGGGGAAGTAGCCATAGCACAGATCTCCGCACAGGTGTGTGGTGTAGAGAGCTAGATTCAGCAGCACTTACATGTAGTGTCACTGCGGCACTGACACCAGCCTGGGAAAACCTGCGCACAGCCCAGCAGTGGGTGGCAACAGTTGGGACAGAAGTCAGCGTTCTGTGGTATCTTTGCCTTAGGATACCAGGGAGGCCGCCATCCCTCACCCCTTCCAGGCTTTAGAGGGCACTGAGAACTGTGGGGCCTGTTTCTCTTACCCTGACAGTGAGGGTGCACGACATGAGACTAGTCAGGAAAGATATATTAGGTGGTTTCCACTCCAAGGTATTAGCTATGTTTGTAAAAAAAACATTTCTCACCCATGGAGAAGTGGAGGCTTTAGACAGATCTTGTCAGTTTGTGGGACTTAAGGGGTACTTGATATGCTGATTAAAATTTGAGACACATGATGACTGTAGCTTTCAGATCTTGTCATTGATAATGTTGAACTCGTTCAAGTGGGTCAAGTCCTCATGGGTGGTATTTTCTTTTCTTTTTTCTTTTTGTTTGAGACAGAGTCTCTCTCTGTTGCCCTGGCTGGAGTGCTGTGGACACTTTAGCTCGCAGCAACCTCAAACTCCTGGGCTCCAGAGATCCTCTTGCCTCAGCCTCCCAAGTAACTGGGATTATAGATACCCGCCACAACACCTGGCTAATTTTTCTGTTTTTAGTAGAGAAGGAGTCTTGCTCTTGCCGAGGCTGGTCTCAAACTCCTGAGCTCAAGCAGTTCACCTGCCTCAGCCTCCCAGAGTGCTAGGGTTACTGATGTAAGCCACTATGCACAGCTTGAGTGGTATTTTCATGATGGGGCTTCTTTTTGGTCTCTGGATTTTTCTGCTGGAACTCATTTCAGCCATAAAAGCAGCTCTCTGTTGCATGCTGCTTTGCAGTCTAGAGAGCGTACTTACTGCGTTGCCCTGTGAAGCCCTCACCACCTGGGTTAGGTGTGATGATGACATCAGTCTCAGTTAAGGTGGCCACGTCACAGTGGAGGGGTGGGTGCAGATTTTATCTCAAGGCCTGACTTGACTCCTGCTCTGAACCCAGACCAGAGCAAGTCAGGCTGCTGCAGAGGAACAGTAACTAACGTGTGGTCAGCCCCAGACTTCAATGTCCCTGAGTGCACAGGGAAGGATTCTGGAAGCATGCCAAGTGCCTAGGGGTAGAAGAGAGGGTGTGGCAGACTGTCCCCTGGGTGCTGTCTGAGTTATGTGCTGCATGCATATTATTTCATTGATTAAATAATACAGTTTGAAAAGATAGATTTTGATATCCTGTCCAAAGAAAATATAACCACAAACCAAACTAAACCTCACCAAAAACAATGTTATATGTCCCCTCTTAGGTTTGTGGTAAAATTGTCATATCAAAATGGAAAGTTAGACATTTATATCTTGAGCTATTTGAAAAGGCAGAACTAGCCAAACATTGTTAATCCCAGACATAAATGGAAAATATTCCCAAATAGCCAAAATAGACAGCATTTTCCTGCTGTTTATTAGGTTAAACTGTAGCCAGGCGTGGTGATGCACACCTATAATCCCAGCTATTTGTGAGGCAGGAGGATCACTTGAGACCAGCAGCTTGAGACCAGCCTGGGCAACTTAGCAAGATCCCATCTTCATTAAAAATAAGCAAATATGAAAATAAATACTGCCAGGTGTGGTGGCTCACACCTATAATCCCAGCGCTATGGGAGGCCAAGGCAGGTGGACTGCCTGAGCTCAGGAGTTGGAGACCAGCCTGAGCAAGAGCAAGGGTCTTGTGGTAACTGGGCGTTGTGACAGGCGCCTGCAGTCCCAGCTACTCTGGAGGCTGAGGCAAGAGCATCACTTGAGCCCAAAAGTTTGAAGTTGCTCTGAGCTGTGGTGTTCATAGCACTATAGCCAGGGCAAGAGAGTGAGACTCTGTCTCAAAAAAAAAAAAAAAAAAAAAAAAACAACATCCATACAAACCTCCAACTCCTGGGCTCAAGCGAGTCTTCCTGCTTCTGCCTCCCAAGTAGCTGGGACTACAGGCGCCTGCCACAACGCCTGGCTATTTTTTGGTTGCGGCCGTCATTGTTGTTTGGCAGGCCCGGGGCTGGGTTTTTTAGCTGCCAGCTCAGGTGTATGTGGCTGGTGCTTTAGCTGCGTTAGCCACAGGCACCGAGCCAATGCTCTAAGCCATTTAAATAAGGCATTAAAGTAGTCACTATATAAATAACGCTGGGGAAAAAAGCCTGGGTTATATTTTAATAAAAATTTATAATGAGGCAGGGCACAGTGGCTCTCACCTGTAAACCTGGCACTCTGGGAGGCCAAGGTGGGTGAATTGCTTTAGCTCAGGTGTTCAAGACCAGCCTGAGCAAGAGTGAGACCCCATCTTTAAAAATAGCTGGGCTTTGTGGCAGGCACCTGAAGTCCCAGCTACCTGGGAGGCTGAGGGAGCTCAGGAGTTCAAGACCATCCTGAGCAAAAGCAAGACCTGTCTCTTTAAAAAAAAAAAAAAGCAACTGGGCATTGTGGCAGGCTCCTGTAGTCCCAGCTACTCTGGAGGCTGAGGCAGGAGGATCACTTGAGCCCAAGTATTTGAGGTTGATGTGAGTTGTGATGCCACAGCACTTTACCAAGAGTGACAAAGTGAAACTCTTATCTCAAAAAAAATTATAAAAGATTTTCACCTTAACCTGGGACAAAAACAAAAATTATGATTTTTCTATCCTATTTTAAAAAACAATAGCATTGTTAATACCAAGATTTAAAATAGCAGGCAATGTCCCAACATTGGTTGGCAACAACATTCAGGTGCACTGAAACTGCGGTTCGGTTGCCCCTGCTGTGCGTCCTCTGCCTGAGTCACTTGGGCTGCAGTTCCTGTTGCCCACAGTGTCTGTCCACAACGCGCTCTCGGGCCTTCTTGCTGCTGTGCCCACTGGTGTGATGTGACGTCTCTGCACCACTTTATCCTCATCCCCGACACTTGAAGGGCTCCCATGGGAGCATTTGGACTGCTCTCAAGTTCTGGCCAGATGCCTTGGAGTCTTAATTGCATTATCTTTTTTTTTTTTTTCTTTTGAGACAGTCTCACTATGTTACATTCTCGCTATGCCTCGAAGTTCATGGCATCACAGCTCACAGCAATCTTAAACTCCTGGGTTTAAGCAATTCTCTTGCTTCAGCCTCCCAAGTAGCTGGGACTACAGGCACCCGCCACACGCCTGGCTATTTTTTTGTTGTAGTTGTTCAGCTGGGCCAGGTTCGAACCTGCTGCTCTGGGTGTATATGGCTTGTGCCATAACCACTGTGCTACAGGTGCTGAACCAATTGCATTATCTTTTAAGCGGCTGGCAACAATTTAGTACAGTTGTAAAGGTCAGAGGTGGGATGCATGGGAACTTTCTAAAAATAGCAATCACCATGGTTGCTGGAGTCCATTCAGCAGACACTTAATGAATGCCTGCCCTGGGCCAGACTCTGCCCTGCGTTCTGGGTTGCGCCACTGATGTGCACAGGTGCCTGCCTGGCATGGTGCACGTGTACAGTGTGTTGGCTGGTGCTGCAGTGGAGCAGCTGGTGCTGAGGGCAGGGAGGGCAGGGAGCAGGGCCAGTGTGAAGCAGGCTGGCTGGGGCTGGGGCTGGCTGGTAAGTGTCTGGGGAGGGGGGCTCCTGGCAGAACAGGGGTTGGCAGTTCTCAGAAGTAGCATGGAGCCCCAAAGCTGTGGCCCAGAGAGTTGTGGAAGAGGTCTGAGTAACTATGAGCCTGGGGTGAGTCCAAGAGGACAAGGCCATCACAGCCACACAAGAGAGATGGCCATGCTGGGCGGCAGTGGCAGCCATGAGAAGTGGTTGGGTCCTGGGCAATCAGATTCTTTGTTTTTGTGCTTTGTTTCTGAGGGTTGTTTGTTAACGCTGTTCTCTTTCAGTGCCTCTGGTGCAACAGTAACAAGGCATGTTTGGACTACCCAGTTACAAAAATCTTGCCACCTGGTTCTCTTTGTAAGTTGAGTTCTGCACGCTGGGGCGTTTGCTGGGGTAAGTCATTTCCATTGCTTCTTACAAAATCAGTGCCCTTTGAAGATTTTAGTATTTGCTCAGTTAACGTAAGTTGCTGGAAACCTGTGCAATTAGCTCTGTGACCCCCATTGAGATGGCTGGGAGCAGTGATGGTCTTGTGTCTGGGAAAGGGGCCTGGGGAGTCTGAGGGTAACCTTCAAGATTATCACCCCAGCATGAACTTTCTCCACGTGGAAGGGTCGGAAAGTGAGTTTTATTTATTTATTAATTTTTAGACAGAGTCTTACTATGTTGCTGTTGGTAGATGGCCATGGCATCACAGCTCACAACAACCTTAAGCTCCTGGGCCCAAGCAATTCTCTTGCCTCAGCCTCTCAAGTAGCGGAGACTACAGGCACACACTATAACACCTGGCTATTTTTTTTTTTAGCAATTGTCATTGTTTGGCAGGCCCAGGCTGGATTTGAACCCTCCAGCTCCGGTGTATGTAGCTGACGCCCTAGCCGCTGAGCCACAGGCGCTGAGCCTAGGTACTGTCTTTTGACTTATCTGCACATTATGTGTTGGCGTGTTCATGTGCCACCTCGAACCCACTGTGGATTCCCATGGATCTACAGTTTCCCAAGCTGAAGAATCCTTGTTCAGCACAGACACAGCCCTGGTTTTTTTCTTTCTTTCTTTATTTTCTTTTTTTAGAGACAGAGTCTTACTTTGTCACCCTCGGTAGAGTGCCGTGGCATCACATAGCTCACAGCAACCTCCAGTTTCAGGGCTTAAGAGATTCTGTTGTCTCAGCCTCCCAAGTAGCTGGGACTATAGGCGCCCGCTACAACACCCGGCTGTTTTTTTTGTTGCAGTTTGGCTGGGGCCAGGTTTGAACCCGCCACCCATGGTATATGGGGCTGGTGCCCTACCCACTGAGTCACAGGAGCCGCCCACCCTGGTTTTTTTCTAATGGGTCTCCATCTGCATATAGTTAATTTTACAGGTGTTATTACAAAAGCTTTGATGCACAAAAATCAAGAAATGTAAAATTCTTTGCTTATAGAAACAAATGAAGCCTGCCTAGCAAGTTGAAACTTGCATGGGTGGATTAGAAAGGATTAGCCCTTGTGAGATTTAGATTGGGGTTTTTCTTTTTCTTTTTTAGGACAGTCTCACACTGTCACCAGGCTAAAGTGTGATGGCATCAGCCTAGCTCTGACAGCAGCCTTAAATCCCTGTGTTCAAATGATCCTCCTGCCCGAGTAGCTGAGACTACAAGTGCCTGCCACACCACCTGGATAATCTTTCTATTTTTTGTAGAGAGGTTTCGCTCTTGATCAAGCTTGTCTTGAACTCCGGGCCTCAAGCAATCTGCTCACCTCATTCTCCCAGAGGTCTAGGATTATAGGCTTGAACCCCTGTGCCCAGCTTCAAAAAGTTTGCCTTTTAAATTAGTTTGTGGGCCAGGCACAGTGGTTCACATTTGTAATCCCAGCACTCTGGGAGGCCGAAGTGGGTGAATTGCTTGAGCTCCCAAGTTCGAGACCAGCCTGAGCTAGTGCGAGACCCTGTCTCTTAAAAAAAATAGCTGGGTGGGCGGCGCCTATGGCTCAGTCGGTAAGGCGCCAGCCCCATATACCGAGGGTGGCGGGTTCAAACCTGGCCCCGGCCAAACTGCAACCAAAAAATAGCCGGGCGTTGTGGCGGGCGCCTGTAGTCCCAGCTACTCGGGAGGCTGAGGCAAGAGAATCGCTTAAGCCCAGGAGTTGGAGGTTGCTGTGAGCTGTGTGAGGCCACGGCACTCTACCGAGGGCCATAAAGTGAGACTCTGTCTCTACCAAAAAAAAAAAAAAAAAATAGCTGGGCATTGTGGCGGGTGCCTGTCGACCCGGCTACTTGGGAGGCTGAGGCAAGAAAATCGCTTGCTCCCAAGAGTCTGAGGTTGCTGTGAGCTATGACACCATGGCACTCTACTGGGACAAAGTGAGACTCTGTCTCAAAAAAGAAAAGAAACTAATTTGTGATGTGTTTTGCTACCTAGAAGTCATTCTTAAGTAGTTGAATTTATTAATCTTTTCTTTTATGGCTTCAGGTTTTGGGGTAATATGTAGGCCATCTTAAGCTTCATGGACGAGCCAATATCTTCTTAGAGTCCTTTGATCATTCTTTTTGTGTTTTGTATCTTGGACCCCTCTGCAGCTTATTCTTTATCTTTTTTCTAATTGATTTTCATCTCAAAATCCGTCACAGCCTCCATCTGAAAGAACTTATTTCTGGTGTCAAGACTCCAGGGAATTCAGCAGTTGTCTGGGGTTGGGGGAGTGAACAGTTGTAATTGTGAGTTATCTGTGCAGGAGGTGTATGTGTGAGTGCACACCTATTATACCTGCCCAGCTGGCCATTCTCTCTGCCAGCCTCAACCAAAGAGGCTCCCCTGGGCCTGGCTGCGCTATGTGCATTCCTGCCGCTGTCTGCTCTGTGGAGCCTTCCTTTACTGACTTCCACACACAGCTCCCGGACCAGGGAGGCTGGACATTTTGAGTTCCTGTTATTAAGGTGCAGTGCACATGTCTTAAGTCTCTGTGTAGACGACAGTTCACACACAGGATGTGCACGTGTGTCTACTCCCGTGCATATTCAAGTTAGCACCACTCAGGCCAAATACCGTAGGATGTTCCTGTGCTCCCAGCAGGTCCACTCCTGTCAGGCCCCCGTGGCTGTCCCTGACTGACCTCTGTCACCACAGACTGGTGTTGCCTGGTCTTTATAGGAAGAAAATAATACAATATTATGTCTGGCTTTTGCCCAGTGTGTGTCTGAGACTCATGCAGGCCGTTTGTTCACCTGGTGACCTCGTTGTGAGGCGTTCAAGAGTTGTTTGTCTGTTTTATGCTGATGGCGCTGAGTGTTCCTGGTGCCACTGTACGTGTTCTCGTGTTGGCGTTAGCACAGGTGCTCATTTCCGCTGGGCCCTGACTGCCGAGTGGGGTAGCCGGGCCACAGCATTCGGGGCTCAGTGCGTCTGCCAGATGTGTCTGCAGTCGCTCCTCTGAGCACTGGGGTGACGTCCAACTGCTCCACATCCTGCCACCACTCTGAGTGTCCAGTCGTTGTAATTTTAGTCCATCTGCTGGGTGTGCTGTACTGTCTAATTTTGTGTGTGTGTGTTTAAGACAGAGCCTCAAGCTATCGCACTGGGTAGAGTGTCGTGGTGTCATAGCTCGCAGCAACCTCCAACTCTGGGCGTAAGAGATTCTCTTGCCTCAGCCTCCCAAGTAGCTGGGACTACAGGTGCCCGCCACAACACCTGGCTATTTTTTGGTTGGAGTTGTCCTTGTTGTTTGGCAGGCCCGGGCTGGATTTGAACCCACCAGCTCTGGTGTATGTGGCTGGTGCTGTAGCCACTTGAGCTACAGACGCCTAGCCATCTAATTGTAGTTTTAAATTGCATGTCTCTGACTAATGATGTTGAGCACCTCTTCAAGTGGTAGGTGGTTCTGCTCACTCTCTTGTGAAATGAAACTCCCATCCAAGGTGATAGGGGTGGCCCAATACATGACACCCTGGACCAGTGAGATAGACAGCAGTGCTTGTTAGTCACAGGCAGTCCCAGCCCAGGTGAGGGCACACTGCACCACACAGGGGAGCCACTGGTGCAGCCTTGTAGCAGGAGGTAGAGTGCCCTGATCTCCAGGGCGGGTGCCCTTGGCTTGTTTGCTCAGTCCTGAGGGCGGAGGGGACTGCAGTCTGCTACTGGGTGACAGACGGGAGCTATGGACATTTGCTTGACTGGGGACCCTACTGGCAGGAGCAAGGTGGGGAGGAGAACTATGGTTGGGCCACGCAGGCTTCTTTTGTTGCCCAGATGTCATGGCAGCACATGATAGTAAATTTAGGCCTTATGCTGTAGGCCTTACAGATAACTGTAGAACCATTTTATCTAGTCCTAGGCAAAGTTATTTTTGTGTTCTAATTGTAATGCTCTAAAACACAGGTTCAATCTGGGCATCATAGCTCAGTCAGTAGAGCAAACTGGCCCTGCAGACTGGGGATGACGAGTCTGAACCTGCCTAGGCCTAATTAAGGAAAAAAATAAAATACATGTTCCTTTGGGGAAAAACAAGATCTTTACAGTTTTGGCTTTCTGTCTAGAAACTAGGTGTCACTCCTTCTTTCAGGTCATGTTTGTATCATCTGGTAGAGTTGCCCTGCGGAACTAACATAGAAAGCCCAAGTTTTGTTTCCCATTGTGATGTGTTTTTATTTTGTAACTTGTTAGAAATTAATTACTAATCAGAAAAGTGATTTTGGAGGGTAGATAGATACGTTTTAGAGCCAGCTATTTTGTTGACCTAATTGGTATTTTAAGTTTGTTTTTCAGGATTCTCTAGTCCAAAAATTATACCATATGAGAGAATAAGGGCCTTTTTACTAACTCTGCCTATTAAGTACTATTTTTGCAATTCTCCACTTGCAGAACAGGTCAAAGTAGGAAAAGACAAGTGACTAAACAAGCATAAGAGGCATTTGATCAAATATGATGATACCCCTTGATTTTTTTTTTTTTTTTTTTTTTTGGCTGGTGCCAGGTTTGAACCCACCACCTCCAGTATATGGGGCCGGAGCCCTAGTCCTTGAGCCACAGGCACCGCCCACCTCTTGATCTTAAAGATGAGTTCTGTTGAAAGAGCAGCTGCTAGGAAGTGTGTCCGGGGTCCATTGCAGGCAGAGTGAGTGAGTCAAGCAGAAGACTGGGCGTCAGCCTCTCTAGCCATATCCCAGGGACCTTGCAGAAGGCTCACCTTCCCAGCCCACAGCAGCCCAGGGACCTGGGAGGTTAGAGTACTGTAGGTGGTGGCACATGTTTAACTTTAGTTAAAAACAAATGGAATCATATGGTGACACCACTGCTGGGAAGTGAAGCTGTCTCCAGTGAGCTGGTTTAACTAAGCAGCGTTAGGGTGTTCTTACTGGCTCTGGTTTGAATTGAATGGAAAATGACTTGACTGGTTTTAATTCATAGATCTTTAAGAGGAAGTGGAAAAGAATCGTAAAACTTCTTTTAACTTTGTACTTGTGAAGTTTGGTTTCAACAGGATGTCATGATACCATGTGATACTGATTAGTCAGCCATCTTCAAACCCCACAATATCAAAAGATGCTCATCTTTGAAGATGCCCCCATGTTGTCCCATGGCTTGGTCCTCTCTTCTAGGGTCACTCTTTTTGGTGATCCATGTGTGCCCCAAAAGAAATTTGTCTTGGGAATAACTGTAATAGGCTTTTTTTTTTTTTTTGAGGCAGGGTCTTACTCTCACCAGCACTAGAGTGCAGTGGCATCATCATAGCTCACTGCAGCCTCCAACTCCTGGGCTCAGGTGATCCTCCTGCCTCAGCCTCCTGAGTAGCTGGGATTACAGGTGCCAGCTACAACACCTGGCTAATTTTTCTATATTTAGTAGAAAGAGGGTTTTGCTCTTGCTCAGGCTGTTCTTGAACTTCTAAGTTCAAGCTAACCTCCCACCTCTACCTCCCAGATTGCCAGGATTACAGGCATGAGCCACTGTGCCTGGCTGATAGTAATATTCTGGACTTTGGTTTAAATAATAAATAAGGCTGGATGCAGTGGCTCACACGTGTAACCCTCACACTTTGGGAAGCTAAGGCAGGTAGATCATTTGATTTCAGGAGTTCCAGACCAGCCTGAGCAAGAGCAAGACCCCATCTGTACTAAAATAGAAAAATTAATCGAGCATTGTGGCAGGTGCCTGTAGTTCCAGCTACTCAGGAGGTTGAGGCAAGAGGATCTCTTGAACCCAGGAGTCTGAGGTTGCTGTGAGCTATGATGCCACGGCAATCTATTCATGGTGACAGAGTGGGACTCTGTCTCAAAAAACAAATGCATACATATGTATATGCATCAAATGTCAGGCTTCACCTCCATTTCCATGAGTTCCACTAAATTAAGAGTTTAGAATGACTTATGCTGAATTATGACTTATGAATAAGCTGCTTAGAATTATTTTTCTTTCTGGTTTCTCTTAACTGTTCTCAGGCTTCAAACTTTTTTTTTTTTGAGACAGAGTCCCACTTTGTCACCCTGGGTAGAGTGCTGTAGCATCACAGCTCTCAGCAACCTCAAACTCTTGGGCTGAAGCGATTCTCTTGCCTCAGCCTCACGAAACAGCTGGGACTACAGGCGCCCACCACGATGCCTGGCTATTTTTTGTTGCAGTTGTCATTGTTGTTTAACTGGCCTGGGTCTGGTTCGAACCCAACAGCCTCTGTTTATGTGGCTGGCGCTGTAAACACTGTGCTACAGGCACTGGGCCAAACATCTTTTATTTTTATTTTATTTTTATATTTTTCGTTTTTTTTTTTTAATTATACTTTTGAATAAAGTTATACTTTATTTGAATATAATTATACTTTTTTTTTAATTGTTGGAGATTCATTGAGTGTACAAGAAACCAGGTTACACTGATTGCATTTGTTAGGTAAAGTCCCTCTTACAATTGTGTCTTGCCCCCAAAATGTGTGGCACACACCAAGACCCCACCCTTCTCCCTCCTTCCCTCTCTCTGCTTTTCCTTCCCCCCAGCCCCTCCCTCCTCCTTTCTCTCTCTGCTCTCCTCTTCCCCCACCCCCACCATGTCATTAATTGTCCTCATATCAAAATCGAGTACATAGGATTCATGGTTCTCCATTTTTGTAATGCTTTACTAAGAACAATGTGTTCCACTTCCATCCAGATTAATACAAAGGCTGTAAAGTCTCCGTTTTTTTTAATAGCTGAATAGTATTCCATGGTATACATACACCACAGCTTGTTAATCCATTCCTGGGTTGGTGGGCATTTAGGCTGTTTCCACATTTTGGCGATTGTAAATTGAGCTGCAATAAACAGTCTAGTGCAAGTGTCCTTATGATAAAAGGACTTTTTTCCTTCTGGGTAGATGCCCAGTAATGGGATTACAGGTTCAATTGGGAGGTCTAACTTGAGTTTTTTGAGGGTTCTTCATACTTCCAAAAAGGTTGTATTAGTTTGCAGTCCCACCACCAGTGTAAAAGTGTTCCCTTCTCTCCATATCCACGCCAGCATCTGCAGTTTTGAGATTTTGTGATGTGGGCCATTCTCACTGGGGTTAGATGGTATCTCAGGGTGGTTTTGATTTGCATTTCTCTAATAAATAGGGATGATGAGCATTTTTTTCTACATTTGTTAGCCATTCGTCTGTCTTCTTTAGAGAAGATTCTATTCATGTCTCTTGCCCATTGACATATGGGATTGTTGGCTTTTTTCATGTGGATTGATTCGAGTTCTCTATAGATCCTAGTTATCAAGCTTTTGTCTGATTCAAAATATGCAAATATCCTTTCCCATTATGTAGATTGTCTTTTTGCTTTGGTTGTTGTCTCAGCTGTACAGAAGCTTTTCGGTTTAATTAAGTCCCATTTGTTTATTTTTGTTGTTGTTGCAATTGCCACGGCAGTCATCTTCATGAGGTCTTTCCCCAGGCCAATATCTTCCAATGTTTTTCCTATGCTTTCTTTGAGGATTTTTGTTGTTTCATGCATTAAATTTAAGTCCTTTTCCATCTTGAATCAATTTTTGTGAGTGGAGAAAGGTGTGGGTCCAGTTTCAGTCTTTTACATGTGGATATCCAGTTTTCCCAGCACCATTTATTGAATAGGGAATCTTTCCCCCAAGGTATGTTCTTGTTTTGTTTATCAAAGATTAGGTGGTTGTAAGATGCTAGTTTCATTTCCTGGTTTTCTATTTGATTCCAAATGTCAATGTCTATTTTTGTGCCAGTACCATGCTGTCTTGATCACTGTGGCTTTGTAGTACAGCCTAAAATCTGGTATGGTGATGCCCCAGCTTTATTTTTATTACTAAGAACTGCCTTAGCTATATGGGTTTTTTTCTGGTTCCATACAAAATGCAGAATCATTTTTTCCAAGTCTTGAAAGTACGATGTTGGTATTTTAATAGGGATGGCATTGAATCGGTAGATTGCTTTGGGAAGTATAGACATTTTAACAATGTTGATTCCTCCCAGCCATGAGCATGCTCTTTCATTTGTTAATATCCTCTGCTATTTCCTTTCTGAGGATTTCATAATTTTCTTTATAGAGGTCTTTCACCTCTTTTGTTAGGTATATTCCTAGGTATTTCATTTTCTTTGAAGGTATGGTAAAGGGAGTTGTGTCCTTAATTAGCCTCTCATCTTGACTGTTGTTGCTGTGTACAAAGGCTGCTGACTTGTGGACACTGATCTTATATCCTGAGACATTACTGTATTTTTTGATGATTTCCAGGAGTCTTGTGGTTGAGTCTTTGGGGTTCTCTAAGTATAAGATCATATTGTCAGCAAAGAGGGAGAGTTTGACCTCCTCTGCTCCCATTTCGATGCCCTTTGTTTCCTTGTCTTGCCTAATTATATTGGCTAGAACTTCCAGCACTGTGTTGGATAGTAATGGTGACAGAGGACAACCTTGTCTGGTTCCAGTTCTAAGAGGAAAAGCTTTCAGTTTTACTCCATTCAGTAAAGTATTAGCTGTGGGTTTATCATAGATAGCTTCAATCGGTTTTAGAAATGTGCCACCTATGCCTGTACTCTTCAGTGTTCTAATTAGAAAAGGATGCTGGATTTTATCAAATGCTTTTTCTGCATCTATTGAGAGGATCATATGATCTTTATTTTTGCCTCTGTTAATATGATGGATAATGTTTATGGACTTGCATATGTTAAACCAGCCTTGCATTCCTGGGATGAAACCTACGTGATCATAATGTATGACTTTTTTGATGATAAGCTGTAATCTATTGGCTAGGATTTTGTTGAGAATTTTTGCATCTATATTCATGAGTGAAATTGGTCTGAAATTCTCCTTTTTATTTGGGGTTTTTCCTGGTTTTGGTATCAGGGTGATGTTTGCTTCGTAGAACGTGTTGGGGAAGATTCCTTCCTCCTCAATTTTTTGGAATAATTTCTGCAGTACAGGAATAAGCTCTTCCTTGAAGGTTTGATAGAATTCTGGTGTGAAGCCATCTGGACCAGGGCATTTTTTTTGTTGGAAGCTTTTTTATTGTTTCTTTAATCTCAATGCTTGAAATTGGTCTGTTCAGGAGCTCTATTTCTTCCTGGCTAAGTCTAAGGAGAGGGTGTGATTCCAAATATTGATCCATTTCCTTCACATTGTCAAATTTCTGGGTATAGAGTTTCTGGTAGTATTCAGAGATGATCTTTTGTATCTCTGTGGCATCAGTTATTTCCCCTTTATCACTTGTGATTGAGCTTACTAGAGATTTTACTTTTCTATTTCTAGTTAGTCTGGTCAAAGATTTACTATTATATTCGTTTTTTCTTTTTTTTTTTTTTTTCAAAAAATCAACTCCTTGTTTCATAAATTTTCTGAACGATTCTTTTGTTTTCAATTTCATTGATCTCTGATTTAATTTTGGATATTTCTTTTCTTCTGGGTTTAGGCTAGATTGTTCTTTTTCCAATCCCATAAGATGACTTGTGAGTTTGTTGACGTGCTCTCTTTCTGTTTTTCGAATGTAGGCATTTAAAACGACAAATTTTTCCTCTCAGAACTGCTTTTGCAGTATCCCACAGGTTTTGGTAGCTTGTGTCTTCATTGTTGTTATGCTCAAGGAAGTTAATGATTTCCTTTTATTTCTTCCTGCAGCCATGTTTCATTCAACAGAAGGTTATTTAATCTCCATGCCTTTGTGTGGAGTTGAACGTTTTTGTTGGATTTGAGTTCCACCTTTACTGCCTTGTGGTCTGAGAAGATACAAGGTAAAATTTCAATTCTTTTGATTCTTTTGAGGTTTGTTTTGTGTCCTAGGATATGATCAGTTTTGGAGAATGTTCCATGGGATGATGAGAAGAATGTATATTCTTTATCTTTGGGATGGAGTGTTCTATATGTGTCTATCAAGCACAGTTGTTCTAGGGTCTCATTTAAGTCCCTTATATCTTTGTTTGATTTCTGTTTAGAGGATCTGTCCAGCTCTGTAAGAGGAGTGTTAAAGTGCCCTGTTATTATGGTGTTACAGGATATCATATTGCTCGGACTGAGTAAAGTCTGTTTGAAGAGTCTGGGAGCATTGAAGTTGGATACATAAATATTTAGAATTGAAACATCTTCTCGTTGTATTTTTCCCTTGACCAATGTAAAGTGACCATCTTTGTCTTTTTTGACTTTAGTTGCTTTAAATCCACATGTATCTGAAAATAAAATTGCAACTTCTCTTTTCTTCTGAATCTGTTTGCCTGAAAAATTGTCTTTTAACCCTTAACTCGGAGTTTTAATATGTCTTTTGAAACTAGGTGTGTTTCCTGGCAGACAGCAAATGGATGGCTTGTGTTTTTAATTCAGTCAGCCAATCTATGCCTCTTCAGTGGGGAATTCAAGCCATTAGTGTGGTAGTGTTCTATTCATCTTATTTTGTGAGAGTCCATTGCTTAGTTTTATCTTTTGCATCACTGTGGAACTTAGGCTCTGTCCTTTAATTTCTGAGTTCTTACTTTGCTGTTGATCCATTGTGATGGTCAGTGTGTAGAACAGGTTGAAGTATTTCCTGTAGAGCTGGTCTTGTTGTGGCGAATTTCTTCAATGTTTGTATATCAGTAAATGCTTTGATTTCTCTGTCTGTTAAAGCTTAGCTTAGCAGGGTACAGAATTCTGGGCTGGAAATTATTCTGTTTAAGTAGATTAAAGGTCGATGACCACTGTCTTGTTTGAAAAGTTTCATTAGAGAAGTCTGCAGTCACCCTGATGGATTTGCCCCTGTAGGTCAACTGGCGCTTACTTCTGGCTGCTTGAAGAATCTTTTCTTTTGTCTTGACTTTGGACAGGTTCATCACAATGTGTCTTGGAGAAGCTTGGTTAGAGTTGAGGTGACCTGGGGTCCGATATTCCTCTGAAAGGAGTGTGTCAGAATCTTTGGTGATATTTGGGACATTTTCATTTATAATATTCTCTAGTATGGCTTCCATTCCCCTGGGGCATTCTTCTTCCCCTTCTGGGATTCCTACAACTCGTATGTTTGAACACTTCATAAAGTCCCCTAATTCTGTCAGCGAACGTTCTGCTTTCTCTCTCTTTTTTTTTTGTTGAGACAGGGTCCCACTCTATGCCCCTGAGCAGAGTGCAGTGCGTGTGGTAGCTCACCACAACCTCAGACTTGGGCTGCAGGCACTCCGCTGCCTCAGCCTCCGGAAGCCGCTGGGATTACAGGCGCTTGCCACGGCACCCGGCTGGGTTTTTCCATTTTTTTTCATGAGTCGGGGTCTCACTGTCGCTCAGGCGAGTCTCGAACTCCTGAGCTCAAGCGATTCTCCCTCCTCAGCCTCCCACAGTGCTGGGATTACAGGCGTGAGCCACCGCCCGGCTGCTTTCTCTCTTTTTTTCTGCCTCTTTAACTATCTGAGTTATCTCAAGAGCTTTGTCCTCTACCTCTGAGATTCTTTCTTTTGCATGTTCTAATCTGTTGATACTTTCTATTGCATTTTTAAGTTCCCTAATTGGCTGCTTCAGTTCCTTCTACTCTGCTATATCCTTTCTGTAGTCTTCATATTGTTCATCTCTTATTTGATTCTGTTTTTGGATTTCCTTTTGGTTATTTTCCACTTTGTCAGCAGTTTCCTTCATTGTTTCCATCATTTCCTTCATTGTTTTCATCACCTATATTCTAAATGCCCTTTCTGTCATTTCTTACATTTCTTCCTAGGTGGAATCCTCTGTAGTAGCTACCTCACAGTCCCTTGGAGGGGTTGCTCTGGACTGGTTTTTCATGTTGCCAGGATTTTTCTGCTGATTCTTCCTCATGAGTGTTTTCTTGTATCTGTTTCTTTGCCCTAATTTTCCTTTTACTTCCTCTTGCTGTTTAATTTACTGTGCCTCTGGACTAGGGTTTCGAAGAGTTTTGATACAGGACCAGAAGGATGAGAAGATTGAAGAGCAAGGGGTTGGGGGGAAGAAAAAAGAGAAAGGTAAGGGGGTGAGTAAAAGGGAATATTGACAAAAAGAAGAGAGGCACAGAAAGAGGGAGACAGATCAATATAGGTGTACAGTAGGGTACTTTGACTCAACCTAAAAAACCCCAACCTCTGGGGGTGCCAGGTTGTGTGGTTCCCTTGAGGTCAGCCATTCTTTGCTAGCCTGTTTGTACACAGTACCCCACCTCCACCAAGTAGAGAGGAAAGACAAAAATGCCATAAATGCCATAAATCAAACCAAAACAAGCAAACAGGAAACTTTACAGGATAAAACTGGGGGGAAAAAAAAAACAAATAATAGGGGTAGAAACACTAGCAAAAAGTTCTAATTGTTAAAGAAGGCAACAATGGAAAATTATGTTTAAACTAAAAAAATAAAGAAAGAAAAGAAAAATCTAGAGGGAAAATGTTGAAATTTAAAAAAAAAAACAAAGCAGTATGTATATGTATCTTGCTGAATATTGTCTGAGCAACAGGTGATCTTCTGGGGTATGAGATGTTAATCACAATGCTGATATGGCTGTACGAGATGGAGACTGGAGGCCTCTGCTGATTTCTCAAACCCCACAGGGTAGAGAGCCTAAATCTCTCCTCAGCCCACTTATTGGCTAAGCAGAAGCTTTCCCAGGAAAGCACTTGTCACTGGGATCACTCCCGAAGTGGCTGTCCACTTACCCAGTGTGACAAAACCTGTCTCACTCTATGCCCCCAAGAGCTAAGGCTGTAAGGCGTCTCAGTCCCTGCCTTTAGGCTCCTCAGTCACTAGATTACTAGCTCCCGCCCCATCCTTCTCTGCAACCCTGAGGGCAGAGCTTGCTGGGGTACTTCTCCCGCAATGGCTATGCATGACCCACAGCCGGGCTTGGTGGTTCAGTGGCTCAGTAATAGGGCCCTAGACAATGCTTAAAGTCCTCCACACTCTTGCCCAAGTTCTCTCAAGGTAGTTCAACTGAGTGCCAAGTCCAAAGAAACCAAAGCAGCTCACAGGTAAGGCCTTTCCAGTTTGCAGTCTCACTGCTGCTGTACTCACAGCCACCGGCAGGATTAGACTGAACACACGCAACCACTTGCCAGTTCTCCACTGCTTTTGTCCTCCTCGTGGCATTCAGAAGTCTCTCACTGACTCCCTATGTCCCCAGAGGGATGTTTCTGGGCAGATCCCACCAGCCGGAGATGCCTGGAGTCTTCTCTCCCTAGTCTCACTGTGCCCAGTTGCAAGGAAGCTGTTACTCAGCTGCCATCTTGTTCCTCCCCCGTATTTTTTTATTTTTTCGAGACAGAATCTCACTTTGTTGCCCTGAGTAGAGTGCCATGGTGTCACAGCTCACAGCAACTCAAATTCCTGGGCTCAAGTGATCCTTCTGCCTCAGTCTCTTTGGTAGCTGAGACTGCAGTTGCACACCACAACACCCGGCTATTTTTTAGAGATGGACTCTCGCTCTTGCTCAAGCTGTTCTCCAACTTCTGAGCTCAAACAATCCACCCACCTCGCCTCCCAGAGTGCTGGGATTAAAGGCATGAAAAACTTAAGTATTAAGTGAGAAAAACTGTCTTATCACTTAAATTCATTGGAGTTACCCATAAATTGTAAGTCACATATATGTGGTTGAAAGACTCCCAAGAGTCGGGCGGCACCTGTGGCTCAGTGGGTAGAGTGCTGGCCCCATATACCAGGGGTGGTGAGTTCGAACCTGGCCCCGGCCAAACTGCAACAAAAAATAGCCAGGCATTGTGACGGGTTCCTGTAGTCCCAGCTACTTGGGATGCTGAGGCAAGAGAATCACCTAAGTCCAGGAGTTGGAGGTTGCTGTGAGCTGCGATGCCACAGCACTTTACCGAGGGTGATAAAGTGAGACTGTCTCAAAAAAAAAAAAAGGAAAGATTCCAAGAGAGCCATCCTGGGACCCTGTCATAGGGGCACAGCCATGGGCTCTGCAAGCCCTTGGAGCCAGCATCTGGGTGCTCTGAGATCGTTCTCCACAGTGGCAGGTTCTATGCTCGACATCAGTCTCACTCAGCTTGCTTGCTTTTCCAGTGAACTTTGAAGCATTGATTATTACCATGTCAGTGGTGGGGGCAGCTCTTCTTCTGGGTATTGCTATCTGCTGCTGCTGCTGCTGCCGGAGGAAAAGGGGTCGGAAACTGGACAAGAGTGACGAGAAGGCAATGAGAGAGCAGGAAGAGCGGCGGATGCGGCAGGAGGAGAGGTGAGGCCTCGGCCTTCCACGTGGAAGTTTTGGAAGGCCATGGAAATAAGTCTTGAGTTTTATTAGGTTTTAAAAATTAAGAATGTGAGGGAGGGTAATTAGTGGGACCACAACCTATGGTGCGTCTTACAGGAGTACATGTGAAACTTACTAAATATAGAATATAAATGTCTTAACACAATAACTAAGAAAATGCCATGAAGGCTATGTTAACCAGTTTGATGAAAATATTTCAAATTGTGTATAAAACTAGCACGTACCCCATGATTGCATTAATGTACACAGCTATGATTTAATAAAAATAAAATAAAAAAGAAATTAAAAAAAGAATTAAGAGTGTGTTCAGTATCCATGGAATTTCCCGGCTGTAGGAAAGTGAGGAGAAAGTGCGTGTGGTGGGCCCTGGGTGCCCAGCTTGTTTATGCTCCCTTGCCCATGTCCCATGTTCTCCAGTTGGAGAACTAGGGTTGCAGCTGCTGGTGACTGGCAGGCAAAACACCTGTGTTTGCACTTTAACAGCTGTTTGTTTTAACTGCAAAGTGGCGGAGAGGGGACAGCACTGGGCAGGATCTGCCCGTGGCGGAGTTGGGTCTGGCATCACCAGTCTCTGACACAGCACTGTCCTGAGTGTGTTGCAGGGGCTGTCTGGCAGCCCTGGGGGCAGCTGAGGTGGCTTGTATCATCCACACCTGGACAAAGGGAGGAACAAAAGGGCTGACTGGTGGGACTGGCAGCTGGTGAGGTTAGAGGCTGGACAGACCTTCCATGTGGTCACCTTGAGGTCATGTGCTACTAAATGAAGGCTGACGATTGCCTTTTCCTAACCATCTTTGGAATCTAGCTTGAAACTTAAAAAGTGCATTTTCTTTATATGAAAAAACTTTAAAAATTACTGTATTGGGATTTTAATTGCTTTTACTGAAAAGAATAGGACAATATTTTGGAGCAGCTCTGAAGACTGTTTGCCACTGCCCTGCCCTGACAGGGATGTGGCCTCATAGCCAAGCCTACCCCCATCCTGTCTCATTTTGGGAACTGGGGGGAGGCCACTGGAAGGATCTTGCAGCCTCTGCTGAAGGAGACTGCAGAGCGTGGCTTTGATGTTATGTTGTACTTTGTACTTTGGTGCTAACAATCTTTCTTTCTTTTTTTTTTTTTTTTTTTTTTTGGCCGGGGCTGGGTTTATGAACCTACCACCTCCGGCATATGCGGCCGGTGCCGTACTCCTTGAGCCACAGGCACCGCCCACAATCTTTCTTTCTTTTCTTTCTTAGGCGAGCAGAGATGAAGTCAAGACATGATGAAATCAGAAAAAAATATGGTGAGAATTGTTTCCTTTTCAGTCGGTTGGGCTGGGCTTTGACACCAGGCTGTCTTGGTCCTCGTTAATGCCAAGTGAGATGCAGCTGAGGATTTGGGCTGCGGGTTCTGTCCTGTGGGTTCAGCATCGTTGTGGGTGGTGCTGTGGTCAGCTCTCTCCACTGCCCAGAGCGCCAGAGGCGGAGCCCTGCATCTCACTGGGCTTCTTCAGCATGTGTGCTTTCTTGGATGCTTGTTTGCTCACACGGTATAAAAGCTTCCAGAATGGCCTGTGTGCAGCTGTTTGTCATCTCATTTGAGCCTTAACGTGGGTGTCCCCGGGTGGCTGGTGCCCTAGCTCCTGTCCTTGTCCTGAGTGCAGCCCCTCCATCTGCGGGGTGCATAGTACTCAACTCTCATCTTCTGAATGTCACAGGCAACATTGCTTTTTCAGAAAATTCACAGAAACTGAGGCTGTAGTTCCTCTCACCGTGTCTCCTAGACATTGTTCTTGTTTGGGGAGATTCTAGGGGGAGACTTTGAAGTAGCCAGAATGGACATGAGTGTCAAGTGTAAACCTTTCATTTAATTGGAGTGAATTGGAAATATACATTAAATTATCTATACTCCCCCTACTTACATGATATTAAAAGTCCGTAAAGAGTAATGGTGTTTTCTGGCCAGGTTTTTTGGTTGTATGATGGTGCCAGGTATGATGGAACTGACTCCTCCCTTGTCTGGACCTGGTGGCCAAGGGCCTCAGAGCATCTCCAGGACTGAGCCTGCTGCACTTCCTTCAGATCACTGTGTTAACAGGCTAAATCTGATCTGGAAAAGTTCAAAATCTTTTTTTTTTTTTTTAAGAGACAGAGTCTCATTTTGTCACCCTCATAGAGTGCTATGGCGTCACAGCTCACAGCAATCTCCAGCTCTTGGGCTTAGGCGATTCTCTTGCCTCAGCCTCCAGAGTAGCTGGGACCCGCCACAATACCTGGCTATTTTTTTTTTTTTTTTTTTTTTTTTTTTTTGTAGAGACAGAGTCTCACTGTACCGCCCTCGGGTAGAGTGCCATGGCGTCACACGGCTCACAGCAACCTCTAACTCTTGGCCTTACGCAATTCTCCTGCCTCAGCCTCCCAAGCAGCTGGGACTACAGGCGCCCGCCACAACGCCCGGCTATTTTTTTGTTGCAGTTTGGCCGGGGCTGGGTTTGAACCCGCCACCCTCGGCATATGGGGCCGGCGCCCTACTCACTGAGCCACAGGCGCTGCCACCTGGCTATTTTTTTTTGTGGCAGTTTGGCCAGGGCCAGGTTCAAACTTGCCACCCTCCGTATATGGGGTCAGTGCCCTACTCACTGAGCCAAAGGCGCTGCCCCAAAATCTTTTTCTAATGCACATTCCTTTTGGAGTCCCCCTTTGTATAAGGAACTGTCATAGTTTAGTGGAATTTTAGGATCTTGCCTACTAGGGACATCATGTCATTGTAATTTGTCTCAGTCATCTGAGGAGACGATGTTAGAGCAGAGCCCAGGAGCAGCAGTAAACAGTCACCTCTTTCTGAGGGGCGTTGTTGGATGAGCGTGCGCAGGGCTGGCTCTGCCTTGGCTGGGATGTCCCTCTCCCGTCCATTGAGGCCTCCGGTCATCTCCAGCTGTGAGGCTCTCCTGGTGCTCCGAGGCCCCGGCTCCTCTGCTATGAGGGTAGCTAGATGTCCAGCAGCTGGCAGAGCCTGCCCTCCTGTGCTTTTGCCCCGCAGTCCTCTTTGTGCCTGGGCAGGGCTGTGCTGGCTTCTGGGCTTCTCTGAAGTTGTCAGGCTGTTGTCTTTGAGCCCGCTCTGCCCCTGATTCAGCGTGGCCCTTGCCCTTCCTTCCCCAATGCTGGCCCTCCATGTCCTGTGTTCTGGTGTGTGTGGCATGGGTGGGGATGGGGCTCCAGAGTGTCGTCATCCCCCTTGCTGAGTGCACACTTGTGCAGTGCAGGGTCGGCCATTGTGCGTCTGCCAGGCTGGAGAGCTTTTCCACATCTGATTAGCATTAATGTAAACACAAGCAGTGTTTAGAACTGCTCCACCTTGGCTCTGCTTGGGCCCCAGCCGGGGGAAGGGCTGTCAGTGGGGCTGGTCTTCTGTATCCTGCACTGACTGAGTGTCCCACTGGTTTTTTGGTTTTTGTTTTTTTTTTGAGACAGAGCCTCAAGCTATAGCCCTGGGTAGAGTGCTGTGGCATCACAGCTCACAGTAACCTCCAACTCCTGGGCTTAAGCGATTCTCCTGCCTCAGCCTCCCGAGTAGCTGGGACCGCAGGCGCCCGCCACAACACCCAGCTATCTTTTTGGTTGTAGTTGTCATTGTTTGGCAGGCTCAGGCCGGATTCGAACCCACCAGCTCTGGTGTATGTGGCTGCCTCCTTAGCTGCTTGAGCTATAGGCGCCACCCCCACTGGTTTTTAATTTGACCCTTTAATCATACTAATGAAATTATCTCTTTGTGCCGGCTTATGACAAATATACTGAATGGCTTGCACTTTGGAAAGCCTCAAGGAGGGGGAAGAATTCCCAGGAGTTCCCCAAGGGAGAAGGCTCTGGAATCATACAAATACCAGTGCGTTCACGAAACCTTTCCTTTGATTTTGGTTTTCCCCTTAAAATAAAAGTAGAGCTGGACAAGGCTGTTCTTTTCTGGCCTTAGTGTCTCACAGCCAGTCCCTGAAACTGACATGGAGCCTCACCCTTAAAGCCTGGCCCCTGTGGTCTCCGCTGACAAGTGAGAGAGGGCTGTGAGCCTGTTCTTTCCTCACCACTTCCCTGCTGCCTCTCCCTCTCTTATTATCTCTCCCCCCATCACCTCTGCCAAAAAAACTTGCAGGAAGGAGATTTGTTGCATTGCTCCTGATAATTTTGGCAGGTAAAATAGATTTTTAAAGAGAAAGAGTGTGTATGGCTAGGTGTGGTGGCTCACGCCTGTAATCCTAGCACATTGGGAGGCTAAGGTGGGCAGATTTCATGAGCTCAGGAGTTTGAGACCAGCCTGAGCAAGAGCAAGACCCCGTCTCTAAAAATAGCCATGTGTTGTGCTGGGCGCCTATAGTCCCAGATAATCAAGAGGCTGAGGCAAGAGAATAGCTTGAGCCCAAGAGTTTGAGGTTGCTGTGAACCGTGACGCTACGGCACTCTACTGAGGGTAACAAAGTGAGACTGTCTCAAAAAAAAAAAAAGAACACCTGTTTCTCTTACAACTTTAGCAGGGCTTCATGTTAGACTTTGTTAACTTTATGGCTTTTTAAAATTTTGTTGCTGTTTTAGTGAATGGATTTATAATTCAGGTTTATTCTGTTTTCAGGTTTGTTTAAAGAAGAAAACCCATATGCTAGATTTGAAAACAACTGACACACTCCAGAGCAATCCAGAGCTGCGTGTGTGGCGCGCACCTTCCTCAGCATGATACAGCGGGGAGGCTCTATCCTTGTCCATCTCCTGACCTTGACACCGACCTTGACACTGTGCACCTGCCAGCCCTTTACAACTGGCTGCTTGGGGAGGTGCCTTGAAAGGACAATCCGTCTCTTGTCCCTGAAAACTTCTGTTTCCTATTATCTCTATTTCTGTAGTCACTTGGGACAGCAAACCTTTGGGGGTTTTGTTTTTGTTCTTTTGAGAAGGAAATGTGCCTGTTCTACTACTGCTTGATTTATAAGCTCATCGCAAACTAAGCAGCCTAACAGCACTAACTCACTGCTGCTGTTCATTCTTCTATCAGGCAGCAGAACTCTTGAGTTCCTTTGTGCCCACTAACAAGCTTCACACTCAAAGAAGCGTCACACAGTAACAAATCAAAGTCATTTTTACCTTTGTTGTGGGGAGAATTCATCAGTCCCTCATCATTTCCACATAAAACCAGGAACAGCATCTCTGTACCGTATGTGTACGGCCTGGTGTGTTCATCCCGTCTGCATCTATACCTGTGTTGACTCAGGTGGCTTTTGCTGATGATGTGTGGGGTTCCAACACACCTGGGGTTCTAGTAGGGACCCACCTCCTAGACTCAACTGTGTGGAATGGCATTAAGGAATATGTAAAATCACCCTAATTTTTTTTATGATTCACCCCCCCCCCCAATTAAAAGTTCACAAAAAAACTTTCATCTAAGTTACTGGACAATTTTTAAAATTTGTATCTTTAACAGACCATGAAAATCTTTTTCCCAGTAGAAACTTGAATTATACATGTGGTTTTCCAAGCTGTCTCTAAGGGGCTGTTGGCTGCTGTGTGCTAACTACAGGAGGAAGACGACCCTGTTGTGTCCAACCTGGGCAACACCCTCAGGGTCTGGCACAAGTCACAGATCCCCGTGCCTGCCCATCAGGCTGTCTGGGATCAGTGCTGCGGGAGGTCTGCCCAAGGAGAGGGCAGGAGCTATCCCGCATGTCAGCCTTTCTAGGGAGGGCTATGTGCCCTGGATGCAGCAAGGGCTCCACCCATAGCACCCAGCAGGCACTGGGTAATGTCCTGCCCTGAGAGATCACTCTGCTACTAGCGCTTTGGCCTGGACAACCCTTCAGAGTCAGCCTCTCTGAGAGCTCCCTGATGGTACTCTGAGTGTCCGCCGTGGTGTGCATGTCATGTAATGCATTTCCTTAAAATCAAGTGTGTGACTTCAGTAAATACACCAAGCACTTCATGGCAGGGAAAGCAAAATACAATGACATTACTGTGTGAAAAGCTCTGCTCATGTACCTAAAACAGATTTGAGAATAGTCCCAGTTGCCAGATTGCTTTGAATTTCAAAAAGTTTTGCTTTGGGAAAATAGGTTGACAGCACCTAAAATAAGTGACGTATTCAATTTTCACACACTTCACACTGAGAGGGAACTATCATCAGTAAGAATCAGGCTCACAGACGGTCACTACTGTGATCCAGCATCACACACTTGGATGAGCCCTTTGAACTGTGACTATGGTGTGAACTAACAGTTCACCCTGAAATTTTCACAAACTAAGAACGTAACTTCTAACAAATTCTTTAGTCTTACTTTTCTGACTTCTTGGGCATTTGTAGTAACTTAAAGCATTACAAAGATTTTCTAAGTATTTTATAGATGCCTTCAAAATTTGACTTTCTACTGTTTATTCATAAAAACTTTCTAGTAGACTCTAGTGAACTTTGTATTCATATTGTCATATGTATAGAAAACCACACTGCTCTCGTGAATGTGGGCTGTTCAGTGCAGTGTGTGTGAGGCTGCCTCTGTTCCTGGAATTTCTCTGATTTAGTACTAAGAGCAGCTACGAAGTTGTAATCTCAAGGACACCATAAAGTTGGAGTGCCTTAATTTTTAACCAGTTTCCAATAAAATTATTTAATGGGTGCTTTGTTCACTGTGCACTGTGTTCCATCCTGCTGTGTCCTGTATTTCTGCTTTGGGAGGCTGGGAGGCAGCGGGGCTTTACTGTAGTGATGCCGGCTGCACAACCGTCTCCAGACTTCAGCCTGTGGCCAGCAGGGAACGGGCTGTATCCCAGACCTGCAGCCCAGCCTGCAGTGTGCTCTCTTCTGTCAGTTCCAGCATGAGACCAGGGGCTGGTGTCCTGCCCTGCCCTGCCTGGGAGGGCACTGTGGTATCTGCCCCACTGTCTCTGGTGCTGGGTATGGAGGACTGGGCTGGGGAGGCAGGGTTGCCTCTGAGGCACACCCAGTTCCCCTCTTTGAAACACCTGATTAGCATGTGCTCAGAGGCCCTCCTGCCCTGGGAGTCTCTAGTGCCTGGCGCCTGGGGTGCCTGCCCTCTTCTGAGCCACTCTGTGTGGCTCCTTCGGTGTCAGGTCTCTGTGGCTTAGTCTGTGGCACAGAGCGGGCCTGCTGCTCTGTCAGCGCTCGCAGCCAGGCCTACAGTGCTCAGCTGCTTTTGGGCTCCGTGTTCAGGAACAGGAAGGTTGCAGACCCACATCTATAAAGGGGAAAATGTAAGGGCCCCCAGGCACAGTGGTCTTCAGGCCTGGCACTTTGTCAGTCTCCTCTGCGGTGGACACGCTGGGTTTGGATCCTTAAGGAGTTGGCAGTCTGATGTGCTGCCATGCCTGTTTTGAAAGGAAGGGGTTGCAGGTGTGGGCTTCCTGCTGATGTCTGCACAGGGCTAACTCAAGCTACTGGGCAGTATCCTGTGACTGGTCCTTACTCTCCGTCTAGGCTGCACTGTGCCAGTGGCCCACGGACAGCACCCAGCACATGGTCCTTGGCACACTTGGCTGGGGCTGCTGCTTCGCTTGTTTAGTGCCTGGCTCCACCTCATGAGGCGTGTCCTCTGTTCCTGTACAGATGCTCCCAGGGGCAGTTTCCAGACCCCGAATTCAGCGCCAGAGTGTGATGCTTATTTAAAATATTGAGTAGAATCTGCCAAATGACCCTCCAAAGAGAAGAACCCTGGCAAGATAGATGGCGGTAAGCAGGGACCACCCAGCATGTTCAGCAGAGTTGGTGTAGGGAGCTGGGTGTGAGGGAGAGCACGGGGCCCACAGCAGCTGAAGGCAAGGCCCTGGGCATGGGCAAAGGCCAGGACGGCAGGCAGGACAGTCACTCCATCCTGCCACTGACTAAGCTGGGGGCTGGCAGAGCTTCTGAGAAGACAGCATGGGGGCAATGGGCCACGCTCACCATGCTGCTGATCCGGGGGTTCACCTGGTGTCCCCCCATACCGCGCCCCACTCCTGTCCCTGCTCCCCTGCGTTCTAGTGGGGTAACTGTAGCCGAAGGGTCTACACAGGAAGGGGGAAGCCACCAGTTTGGCACTGCTAGCCCAAACTCCAGCGCTCTGGGGCCCTGTTCCCTGCCCACAGGGCAAGGACAACCCCGTGTCTCGCTGCCCCGCCTCCTGGGCCGGCAGGGGTGGTGAGAGCAACCCACACCCTGCTGCAGAGCCCCACCTGGTAGGAAGACATTGCAGGAGCAGGTCACTTCCTGCAGTGGCCTTCTGTGCTGGGGAGGCCCCCCTGAGGCAGTCTGCAGGTCCTCTCTTCCTCACAAAGGAACCTCCCAGTGCAGCCAGTACATGAGTTGGTGGGTTTTCTGCTCCCCAGTGCTGAATATGTTGCCTCCCTCCTGCAATCCCACCACTCTTCGTAAGGATTGTTTGAGCCCAATAGTTCAAGACCAACCTGATCATAGGAAAAAAAAAAAAAAAAGGAAAAATTAGCAGTCCCCCATGGCAGGCACCTGTAAACCCAGTTACTCAAGAGGATCACTTGAGCCCAAGAGTCTGAGGTTGCTGTGAACTATGACACCATGGCATTCTGCCCAGGGTGACTGAGAGTATCTCAAAAAAAAAAAGCTGTTAAGTGGTGCCTGTGGTTCAAAGGAGTAGGGTGCCGGCCCCATACGTTGGAGGTGGCAGGTTCAAACCCATCCGTGGCCAAAAACCAGAAAAGGAAAAAAAAAAAAAAGAATCTGTTGGGCGGTGCCTGTGGCTCAGCGGGTAGGGCACCAGCCCCATATGCCTAGGGTGGCAGGTTCAAACCCAGCCCTGGCCAAACTGCAACAAAAAAATAGCCGGGCGTTGTGGTGGGCGCCTGTAGTCCCAGCTACTCGGGAGGCTGAGGCAAGAGAATTGCCTAAGCCCAAGGATTTGGAGGTTGCTGTGAGCTGTGTGACACCACGGCACTCTACCGAGGGCGATAAGGTGAGACTCTGTCTCTACAAAAAAAAAAAAAAAGAATCTGTTGTTCAACCCACCATCAAGGTGCAGGTGTTTAGTTGTTTCAAACCTTAAATACTAACAATTCCTAACTACAGATAAATCATTAAATATACCCAATAATAATAATTTTCTTCCACAAATTCTAGTTCTCTGAGCTTGCATGTAGTGGCACTTAGTAGACAAAATACAATGAATTTTTTTGAGACCAGGATTTGCCCATGGGGCTTTGCAGGACTGGTGTCAGTCATCTGGTTCACTGAACTGTTTCCAGGGTGGGGGTGTGTGTGTCGTGGCCATAGGTGGTGTGCCTGCCCTCAACCAGGCCTGGTTTGTTGGATGTCTTCACACCAACTCCAGTCGCTTACCTTAAAGCTCTTGTCTACCTCCCTCATGGCTCCTGTCCTCTCCTGGCACTGGCACTCTGCCTCTCTGACATCAGTCTCTGGTCTCCAGGGCTGAGGGCAGAGGTCCAGAGTGCTCCCCATCACAGCACCCTACAGAATCACAGGGCCCCCGCCAGGTCCTTAGCCTGTCTCAGACTGGTGGTAGGAGGGCTGCCCCTGCAGTGAGCTCTGCTGACAGCCAGGGTTCCTGCAGGGAGAAGGCCCAGCAGAAAGGAGGCAGTCGCCTGGTATGAAGCGTGGCTAACTCAGGGCGGGAGAGTGGGAGGCAGAGGGCACACTGCAGGGCCTTGTTCATGATGAGGCCGACCTCAGACTCAGACCCGTGGCCCTGTGCCAGGGGTGGGGGGCTGGCGGTTGTCTCTGCTCCCCCTTCCCCGCCAGAACTGTCCTCTCTCTGTTGGCAGTGCCTGGCAGGGAATTGCTGGTGATGCAGTGTAGATGGGTAGGCTGGATGCTATGTCTGGCCTTGAGTCAGGCTATGAGAGAGGGATGCCCTAAGGGTCTCTAAGAATGTCTGAGGTGTCCCTATGGGTCCTTTCTGCCCATCCAGGCTGCTAGTCTCCAGCCTGCTCCCTGGGAAGTGCCAACTGCCAACCCTGGGACACAGACTCCGGTCAGCCTGCACCTGCTAAGAAGCCCCACCCCACATGATGGGATTTTTAAGAACAGAAACCACAAGAAGGGGCAGGGCTGAGGTCATAGGCCACAGGGGCTGGTGAGACCTGGCCCTGTTTCCCAAGGAGGTTCTGGGTTCTTGTCTCCCGTGGTGTTTGTGGGTGGAGAGGTTGGGCCAGAGTGGAGCAGGACAGGGTGGCTGTGATTCCAGGGGTCCAGACACCAAAATTATGAGCGGACAGAGAGTAGCTCAGCAGCAGGGGCTGGGACTGCAGTGCACCCTCTCCACACCCCCACAGCCCCAAATGACCTGATCCGCATCCCTTCTGCAGGCCACTGCCCAGCTGCGGTCTCACAGGCTGGACCACAGCCTGGCCCTGCCACGACGCACAGTCACCCGACTCTCCTCTCCATTCAAAACTCTACAGTGTGCAGGGGAGCTCTGCACTGCCCACCTGACACCCTGCCCTTGCCAGCCACCAGCCCTGCTGCTCTCTCTGCCTGCACTCCACCCAGCCGCCTGAGGGGGGAACTCCTTAAACTGCACTCTGATCACTTCCCCCATCCCCCATGGCCACCACCACACTCAGAATGAGGCCTGACCCCTAGGAGGGCCTCTAAGGCCCCATGGGTCTCCATCTACACCTGAGATGAGCTTCAGCCCCTCTGTGTTTACCCCTGCAGCCCCGCCCATGGCTGCTCAGGAGCTCTCCCCCAGCTGGCTCTGTTGTCTGGCTGCTGCAGAAACAGCCGTCATCTGCCATGTCTCTCCCCACTCACCTGACTCTGCCGATCAGGAATTGGTGGCCTGGCTGTGGGTCAGTGGCTCTAGGAGCTTCTAGAAGAACAGTGGGAGCTGCTGCTCCTCCCACCCAGGGTGCCCTTTGTACTAAGAGTGGCCTTTTTCTTTTTGTTGCTTGCATCACTCCCATAGGATTCTGAAACACTAAGAGTTTGAAGGAATATGTGAATGTTTAAGAACTTTCCTCCAGAACTGATGAAACTTATTTAGAGCTTATTTAGAATACAATACATGTAAAATAACATTAAGAGCACTGTCTTTAATTATTTATTTATTTTTGAGACCGAGTCCCACTTTGTCACCCTTGGTAGTGTGCTGTAGCGTCACAGCTCACAGCAACCTCAAACTCTTGGGTTCAAGGGATTCTCTTGCCTCAGCCTCCCAAGTAGCTGGGACTACAGGTGCCCGCCTCAACACTGCCCAACTATTTTTAGACATGGGGTCTTGCTCTGTCTGACTCAGGCTGGTCTCAAACTCTTGAGCTCAAGTGATCCACCCACCTTGGCCTTTCAGAGTACTGGAATTACAGGCCTGAGCTGCCAGGAGCATTGTCTTCAGGTGGAGAACTATTTAATCATTTATGCACTCTGAGGGGTGGCATACAGAGTTGCTCAGGCCACTCTTGTCAAGCAGAAATTTTGGGTTTTCACGTATCGATATATCAGCCTGTTCCTTGCAGGGCTTCCTGGGCACTGCTATTGGGCCTTTCCTCATTAAACAATTAGGAAGCTATGTTGCCAGAGTTTTTTCTGGCACCTTTGTAATTTGTTTGAGATAGAGTCTCATCCTCTCACCCTGGGTAGAATGCTATAGCATCACAGCTCACAGCAACTTCAAACTCTTGGGCTTGAGTATCCTCCTGCCTCAGTCTCCGGAGAAGCTAGTACTACTGGCACCCACCACAACACCTGGCTAGGTTTTCTATTTTTAGTAGAGACAGGGTCTCGCTTTTGCTCAGGCTGGTCTCATGAGCTCAAGCAATCCACCTCGGCCTGCCAGAGTGCTGGGATTATAGGCGTGAGCTACCACCTGGACTACCTTTGTAATTTTCATCTTGCATCTAAATCTTTGGAGGGCACCTGTAGCTTGGTGGGTAGGGCACTGGCCACATACACTGAAGCTAGCAGGTTCGAACCCAGCCTGGGCCAGCTGAAAAATAACAATGACAATCGCAACAACAACAAAAAAATAGCTGGACATTGTGGCGGGCACCAGCTACTTGGGAGGCTGAGGCAAGAGAATCACTTAAGCCCAGGAGTTGGAGGTTGCTGTGAGCTGTGATGCCATGGCACTCTACCCAGGGTGACAGCTTGAGAATCTGTCTCCGAAAAAATAATAAATAAATAAATAAATCTTTGATCCTCTGGGCTCCTTGGAGCACCCTTGGAGCACCCCTAGACCAGTGGGATTGGGGTTGGCTTCTTTCGCAGGAGGGTCACCTATGACCCAAGACGCTGCTAGGCCTTGTGCCCAGTGCTCCTGGGTAGGGAAAAGGGACGTGTGTGCTGGTGCTCCAGTGGCGCGGGCCTGTCCCCTATGGGTCCTGCCCCTGTCTGCACCCGGGACTGGCTCACACCCCTATCCCCAGGCACCCACCCTACACCTCCGTGGCCTGTGTAGCAGCACCTGGGTCCCTGTCCTGCAGAGGTCTCAGTCCTCCCAGGCCTCCCAGCTGTGTTGTCTCATGTCAGAGGTGGGCTGGGCAGGGCTGGGGGCTGTCAGGGGGGTGACATGTGCTCCTAGATTTGAAGTCTGTGTGGTGCCACTGTCCCTCCTGACCCTTTCTGGAAGCAACAGACACACCAGAGCAAAGACCCCGGGAGCCGGCCAGGCTACCTGAGGGCGTCCCTGGCCCTGCGAGGCCAAGTCCACATGGAGGGGCAGCCGCTCTCACTGCAGAGGACGCTCCAGGTGCTGTGGCCTGGCACACTCACCTGCCCCTCCCAGCTTATTCTCACTGCCACCTCCTCCAGGCTGGTGGAAGCCAGAGCAGCTGTCACAGCTGCTGAGACCCTGGCTTGCCACAGACACAGGGATGTCCAGTCAAGCCCCCGACCCAGTTCAGGTCCCTTCCGAGCTCCCACAGGCCAGTCAGGGTGTCATGGCCAAATGGAGGATTCACTCAGTGCCATCTGGGAGGACTGGGTGTGGAGGGGAAAAGGTCCCACCAAGATGTCCCCAAGGGAGGAGTCTCAGGATCCCCCATCCCACCCTCACCTGGGACAGTGTTTCCATAAACTCTGTTGCAGGAAGATGAGGCCCAGTGGAGAGAACGAACTCCCAAACTCCCAAATACCGTGTCTAACAGAGGAAGGGCTTTCAGCCGGTGGAGCAACGGCACAGAAGAATTCAAAATGGCCAGCTCCCCGACTGGCTCTTTCTTCTCCTTCTTATCCCCAGTCACAAAGTTTGGGCCCACGGGGAACTTTCTCACTGGTCAGTTTGAATCAGGCTGGAGAAGCCAGCTCTGGCTCTTACAGAAGCAGAAGCAGGCATTAGTTTCCAGGTCCCAGGAATTTAAGTTTACAAATTCCTAAGAGCTGAGTCACCATGGGGAGGACCTTGCAGGTGTATCCTTGGGGTCTCCTTGAGAAGACCTCTGTTCTCTTAGACCAGCGGGGTTCCCAACCTATGGGTTGCGACCCCTTCGTAACAATGAAAATACTTCCTGCATGTCAGATATTTACATTAGATTCATAACAGTAGCAAAATTACAGTGATGAAGTAGCAACAAAAATAATTTTATGGTTAGGAGTCACCACAACATGAGGAACTGTATTAAAGGGTGCGGCATTAGGAAGGTTGAGAACCGCTGTGTTAGACCTTACTTTTTCTGGATATCCTCTCTTATTCTCCCCTTTTGAGATTCTCTCTATATTTTAATTTGGAGTCTCACTATGAGCTTGCTCCAGCAGGAGCGGGTAGCGTTTCATATAGAACAGTGTGACACAGTTTTTTGATTTTTGTTTTCTGATTGGCATCTGTCTTGATTATCCAGCGTATAGCCCTGACTACTAGTGGGAGGAGACAGGGAATAACCCAAGTCTGTACTGGAGCCTGGGTCAATGTCTGGGTTGTTCTTTACCATGCCTCATATGACTTTTACTTGGTTATTAATTTGCAAGACTAGCTCCGGGGGTTACACTGACCCATGGAGCAGTCTGTCTCCACACTCTTTTTTTTGAGCACGATATTTCTCTTGCTGCAGTCCTCACCGTCCCAGGTGCCTTCTATTGTACATTTTCACCTTTCACATTCCACCGACACCTCTTTTCTATGAAATCTAAGGCACAGACACATTTCTGATGTGTCTTATCGTTTCTTTCCTAGTTCCTTCTGCTGCAGTGCAGGCATTAAACTGAAGCGTCCCCTGGCTGGGCTTTTCTATTTCCCTGGTCTGGACCAGCATTCAGATTTCAGGGACTGTGACTCCTCTTAGGTCTGCTATCCAGGCCTTAATTTTACCATGATGGGGGCTCTGTGGGGTTGTAATATACATAAGGGTTTTCGCCTTTCTCTGTGTCACATATTGAGTACTGTGTCTGATCATGAGTGCGAGCTCCCTGCTGGGTGCCTTTGCATTCATAAAAGCTGTAAAAGTCACCTTTTGTCCTTAGTGGTGTAGGTGCACAGACCACATTCCTCCTCCCCTTTTCCCAAAGTCCAAAATCCAATTAAGACAAGTCTCGCTTGGAGCTTCCTCAGGCTTCAGAGGGGCATTGACCAGCCAGCTCCCAGTATGTGGTTGGAGCAGGGCATGTTGACTGTTTTAAAAGTTACCTCCTAGGGGTTGGCCGGATCTGTCTGTGCTTCCCACAGGGGCAGTGAAGCTCTCTTTACCCTGCTGTGATGGATCCAGGTGAGGATTCCTTCCACCTTCACTGCTGTGGGTGTGGTCAGGATGACGGTACAGGGTCCCTTCCACCTTGGTTTGAGGGGATCAGGTTCCAATCCTTGACCCCAACTTGATCCCTTGGAGAGAAAGGGTATACATACACAAAAGACTAAACAGAACATGGTTAATTACCCCAGTGGAGATCTTCTTTGCTGCTCTTCCTAGGGCTTCTACCTGCCTTTTGAACTCAGTCTCTCCCAGTTCTTTTAGGAGTCCCTGGTAAATGGCAGAGGACTGGTGGAGGCCTGTTACACATTATCTCACAAGGGAAGTACTCTGACCTCTTAGAAGGGGTACATTTAATATTGAACAAGACTAGCGGCAAGGCCTGTACCCAATTAAACTTGGCAGAGTTTACCCATGCCTGCTTTTATGGCTCTGCTCATGTGCTCTACCCTGCCCGAGCTTTGAGGCCTATATGCCACAGGTGGTTTGCAGGTGATATTCAAGGCTTTGGCTATTATTTGCACTATGTCTGTTACAAGGCCAGTCCATTATCAGATCCAATCCAGATTGACAACCTAAACCATGGGATGATTTCTCTGGGCAACACGAGTCCTCTTTATCCTGGTGGGGAGGGCTTCCACCTATCCTGAGCACGTGCAGACCAGAACTAGTAATTAACAGTTTTCTCCACATCTGGAGAACTCAGTATAATCCATTTGCACATCTTCAAAAGCAGCTGCCCTATAGGACTGAATTTCAGGTGGCAGGGATGGTCCCTGTCTAGCATTGTGTTGGTTGCATATCACATAATGGGGGCCGACTTTCTTGGCAAGGGTGGCCAAGAGGGGAATGTAGAAGTATCTCCCTAGAAGCTTCTTAATTTTATTTTTTCTTCTGTCCTAAGTGCATGGCCTCATGCATACAACCTCTGTAACTCACTTGGATTTTTACACAGTAAGCTTTGATATTCAGTGAGGCATGAGTTGGTCAACGAATGGTGCCCTTTGGTGTTCATAAGAGTGACCACTGCATATGGTACCCAGACTCTTGAGTTTTGTGTCAAAGTCAACTTATCAGCCTCTTGCACCAGCATGGAAGTGTTTGCAAGTGTTCTTAGGCATGGAGGCCATCCTTTCGAGACCCCGTCAAGTCGCCTAGAGAGATAAGCAACTGGTCTTGCCCAGGACTCTACATTCTATTTCTTTCTGATACATACAGTTCAAAAGGCTTGGCCAGGTCAGGGAGGCCTAGTGCCAGGGCCGCCTGCAGTTCTTCCTTCAGCCCCTTTTAATTTTCTTTCTCTCTCTTTTTTAAATTGAGATAGAGTCTCACTTTTGTCCCCCTCAGTAGAGTGCTGGGGCATCATAGCTCACAGCAACCTCAAATTCTTGGGCTCCAGTGATTCTCTTGCCTCAGCCTCCCAAGTAACTGGGACTACAAGTCCCCACCACAAAGCCCACGTATTTTTAGAGACAGGGTCCCGCTCTTCCTCAGGCTGGTCTCAAATCTGTGAGCTCGAGCAGTCGACCCACCTTGGCCTCCCTGAGTGCTAGGATTATAGGCATGAGCCACTGTGTTCAGCCTCCTTCAGCCTCTTGAAAGCTTTTGGTTGGTCGGATTTCTACCCAATTGGCCCTTTCTCTCCCCACTTTGTGGCTTCATACATTGGTTTGGCCAGTCTGTATGTTTCACACAGTCTTTCATAGAAATCTCCAGGGCTTTCATTTGGCTTCTGCATCACCTCAGCCACCTTGATATGTTTGTGGCTTTCTGTTTCTCTTACACTGACAGGGATCAAGTCAAGGTTGGGTCCAGGGTAAGAGAATGAAAGCAGTTAGCAGACACCTACAAATATCTACAAGTTCTGGATTTCGAGGCTAAGGTTTGCACAACGAGAACCTTAGTATTCTTATTTACAGCCTTAGCATAGTTCTTAAGATAATACCTAGTTTTAACAGCTCCTACAGAACTGATCCAAAGTTCTGAGCAATTCAAGTGAATATTCCAAGTTGGGTCTGGGGCCACTTATAAGGCCATGTTGCACCACTTACTGGGAAAATTTAATTCAGGTTCTATATAGATGCAGCAGATAGTGTTTAATACTACACAAATTTTTCCAGTGTAGCTAACCACAAATTTTTCCAGTGTAGCTACCAGGCAACATTTGTTGAGTCTTAGAGGTTCAGAGCAAATATGACCACTGTATATAATTCTATATTTTTTGGCTAGTCTCTTAGTCCTGTTTAACAGATCAGTTTAGTTAAACAGCTGTCTCATTCTATGAGAAGGCATTGCAGACAAGACTGGAATCTAATAGAGGTGGCTTGCAGTATTTTTCCTTTTGAACCATTTTTCTCTCCCTTATTTCTCACTTTATTAAAAACAAATTATAGCACAACTAATTTAATTGCCAAAATAAACTATACTTTCAGTATACTGGGTCTGATTGTTTGCATAAAGTGCAGCAAGAATAATTATTAACCATCTAGGCTTTTCTTCCTTTTAAAATTGGCTTTGCCGGAACCTTCTATAAGGAAACTTGGGTTAGAAAAAAAAAAAAGGAAAGGCCAGGCCTGGTGGCTCACACCTATAATCCTTGCACTCTGGCAAGCCAAGGTGGGTGGATTGCCTGAGCTCACAGGTTCAAGACCAGCCTGAGCAAGAGAAAGACCCTGTCTCTAAAAATAGCAGGGCATCTGTAGTCACAGCTACTTGGGAGTGAGGCAAGAGAATAGCTTGAGCCCAGGAGTTTGAGGTTGCTGTGAGCTATGATGCCATAGCACTCTACCGAGGGTGACAAAGTAAAATTGTCTCAAAAAAAAAGAAGGAATCTTGGGTTAGACTTGAAAGCCTCTCACAAGCCCAGGTTTTATCTTGGGATTCCTGGACCTGTCAGAAAGTGACATTCTTTACTCACTGCAGATCAGGAAATGTTATTGGGCTTGGTGCCTGTAGCTCAAGTGGCTAAGGCACCAGCCACATACCCCAGAGCTGGTGGGTTTGAATCCAGCCCGGGCCTGCCAAACAACTAGGACAACTACAACCAAAAAATAGCTGGGCATTGTGGTATGTGCCTGAGGTCCCAGCTACTTGGGAAGCTGAGGCAAGAGAATCACTTAAGCCCAGGAGTTTGAGGTTGCTGTGAGCTGTGATGACACAGCACTCTACCCAGGGCCGACAGCTTGAGGCTCTGTCTCAAAAAAACAAACAAACCAACAAAAAGGAAATGTTATTAATGAGGCATCTGATCAGTCTTTCCAACAGGCTTTTTCATTGGCCTTTTAAAGTCAATCTTAATTCCTTAATGCAGTCTGGACACCTCTGGAAATGCTATTCTAGTCAAAGCCTTGGTAAAATAACCAGTGTCTTTCATTGTGTCCTATAGAACAAAACAGATTCTTATTGAACTTATGCAAATAACTATATTGTCAGAAGTTAAGAATACTTACAAATGGTTTTCAAATTCTGGAGAAACCAAGGAGAGAGAAAAAAATATGTTTTAAATTTTGCTCATAAGTACATACATTGCTGAAAGGTACAAATAGCTTGAAAGATAGAAAATGGTTTTCTTAACTTCCAGAAAACAGAACACAGAAACAATCAGCAATATTTCAAACATAAAGCCATAACAAATCAGCTTGGTTCCATGTAACTGGTTTCTGTTCTGTTTGAAGTTAAGTTAGCAATACTCATGGACATGGTAGCTTTCTAATTAAAGTCTAGTCTGATGTTAATATATAAAATTTATTGGGTGGCACCTGTGACTCAAAGGAGTAGGGCGCTGGCCCCATATGCCAGAGGTGGTGGGTTCAAACCCAGCCCTGGCCCAAAACTGCAAAATAAATAAATAAATAAATAAATACAATTTATTAAATTAATAAATTTAATTCAATTTAACTCCAAAGTCATTGGAAATTTGAATTTGAGAGAATTTGCCAGCCTTTTGTACTACTTTTATTTGAAGTCCAAACTTTGGACTTAGCCAGTTACAAAAATACTTTCTGAGATGAATTAAAATTATTACTAACAACATACATTAATACAAACTGATATTTTATAATATTAGATCATATATATAAACATAATCCACAGAAAATGAACCACCATTTCATATTTGAAAGTATTTCCTATACATTTTTAACATACCAAATAAGCCTAATATGTCTTTCTCAGACTTTCCGTGGTCTTAATATTTCAAAAAGACCAAATTTAGAGTTTTGATTTTGGAAAGTTTGTCAAATATCAAAGGCTTAAAACATTTGTTCAAACAGGATTACAAGCCAAAAGATAGTAAAGACAATACATAGGCAACTGGATCACATGCAAATTCCTTCACAAATTTTCTTTATGAGCCTAATTCAACCTGAATAAACAATTTACAAGCATTCTAGTCCTTCTGGTTTGTTCTGCCTTTCACTTTCTTAAATAACAATTCTGTTTCAGGACAAAATTTACCACAAAAAATTCTTTCTTACACAATGCCATTTTCCTTTCAGTCTAATTTTTCTTACTCTTAAGAAACCACTTTTCAGCTTGGCACCTCAAGTGGCTAAGGCACCAGCCACATACACTGGAGTTGGTGGGTTTGAATTCAGCCTGGGCCTGCCAAACAACAACGACAACTACAACCAAAAAATAGCCGGGCGTTGTGGTGGGTGCCTGTAGTCACAGCTACTTGGGAGGCAGAGGCAGGAGAATCACTTGAGCCCAGGAGTTGGAAGTTGCCATGAGCTGTAATGCCACAGCACTCTACCCAGGCCAACAGCTTGAAGCTCTGTCTCAAAAAAAAAAAAAGAAAGAAAGAAAGAAAGAAAGAACCCACTTTTCATAAAACAGGATCACAGTTTACTATGAAGTTAATTATTTGCTTGGCTAACCTGATAATTAGAAAGAAGGTTTAAAAGGCAAAAATCTATTCTTTGACAAAAACTCAGTTTCCCAAATAATCTAAACAACCAAATTATTACATTTTACAAACGAGAGACTTTTCATTGAACATAACACGACTTTAAGGTTTCAAGTTACCAAAAAATGTTCTGAAACCACAACATAGGCATCATTTCTGATGTCTCTTCATTGTCCCCTAAGTCTCACATGGCCACATGGCATCAAAAATGGCCACCAAGGACAGGACCTGTGTCCTTATTTCATTTACCAGGCACAGAATTTATGACTGAGAACAGGAAACCAGAACATCCATTTTCTCTCAGGATAGCCAGGGGGGCAAAGTTGGAGAAGGGAAGAAGGGGCCATGTGGGTAGACTGCCTTGTAGCTGCTGGCCTAAGTATGGGGGAACATGTTTCTTATGCCTTACCATAGCTACCTCTCTAGACTTCAGAATTCAGAGGCTTAAAATCAAGAACATAAGTTCACAGCCAAATGTAGCAAATTTAGAAATATTACAGAGGTGGAAGTTTTAGAATCTTTGAACATTCGAACTTTAATAACTGCAGGGAGAATGGGGACCAAAGACCCCATTCTTGGCAAAGGAAAGCACCCCCAGAAAAAGAGGAAAATTAAAAAGTAAGCTGAGTGAGTTGGAACAAAGAAAAGTCAGCTAGCTTACATTTAAGCTAGCCATTGCTAGCAAGCTTCCTGCCTTTCCTGAAATTCTAGCCAGTTGGGGATACAGCTTAAAACACCCCTGCTGGGTCTGTGAGCACTCTGAGGAAAAATGGCCATAGAAGAGGCTATGACAAAGACCTAAAAAGATACATTAACTGGGTTGTTTCCTGCCTAGTAAACAGGCAAAGCAGATACCCATCGTGGAGATTTGCATTCGCCTGCGGCAGAGGTCAAGGGAGTAGCTCCAGCCCTAAGATATGGGCAGAAGAGCTTATATCCCTTATCACAGAGGAAGATCCTCCGTGGTGGTAAGGGGAGGAAAATTCTTCCCTCCTACCAATTCCTCCGAGGAGATTAACACTGGTGGTGTTTTATTCCACAGGGAACTAGCAGAGTTTAACACCTCCCTAGAAATCTGTGTGTGTGATCTCAAGCAGGAGGCGCTACCAATACAAGGCTACCCTTAAGGTTAATAATAATAACAATAGGAGCTGATACTCTCAATCAGAGAAACTGCTGGCCTCTTTGTTCCCTCCCTCATCTTACCCTCAAATAGACATCAATAAAATCAGAGTGTAGCAAACACTTGGGGCCATTGCCAGGAGCCCACACATGGGCCGTGGACTCTGAGCTCCCACCTTTAATTCTACTCTGTGTCTCGTGTCTCTTTCTTTACTGTCGTTTCTAACGCTATATTTCTTCAGTTGGTCACCGCCAGTTTCCACAGGTCTTAGTAGACCCTGCACCCGGGGTGGGACCCAACAAATAACAGGTTTAAAACTAATTTTACGCCAAAGGAATACCACAATTGCCTAAACAACCAGGCATTTGAGTCATTTCTGCTCACACAAAGTCTCAATCTCCCCGGAGACATAGTTACAGCATAGTCTTCTGTAAACCTTTTCTTAAAATGCTTCAGCACAGTTCCCAATGGCGTGGGCTTCTCCCATGTGTTTTCCATTTCCTTCCCTCAGACAAACCACAGACACATTACAGATGGGGTGAAATGGGCATCGGCATGGGGCAGTCACACAATCGTTTCACCCTGTGAAGTGGGGGCCAGAGCCCTCTCTACTGTTACTCATCTCTGTCGGTCTCCAAGCACTCTCACACACACAATTCCAACACATTTCCTGAGCTGGGCAGCCTCGGTTTCCCACACAAACTGCCACTTGGCCATACGAGGCGTTCTCTGGTACTGTGGTTGGGAACCAACGCTGCCCTCAGCAATGTAAGGGGAAGTCAGAACCCCCCTAGGTGTCTGCCTCAGTCACATCACACCCACAGTTTCATGTCTCCCACCCATCTCGTCAGCGATGTAACACCCAGAGGTTGATCAGACCCCTCTTCCACTCAAATGTAGTGGGTCCTGACTAGTCCTACCTTGCTTCAGACATCTCCAGGGCAGGTGCCAGTTCCTCCCAGTGTTTGACTCCTTGAAGACCTACTGAAGGGGTCCTTTCTCCACCCAGTCAAGGCCTCCACACAGGGATGCAAAACTGCCATCCCTAAAGTGCTCTGTGGTTCACAGTGCCCAGGCTGATCAGGGACTCTCCCCTCCCCCGGTGAGTGTCCAGAGGGTTGGAGACAACAACCAGGTGCATCTGAGCCTGCACTCTCCTCAAATGGTCTGGCTTCCCAGTCAGGAAACCAGAAATATTGCAGGAAGATGAGGCCTAGGGGAGAGAATGAACACCCAAACATCGTGTTTGAAAGAGGAGGAGCTTTATTTCAGCCAGTGGAGCGACTGCACAGAAGAATTCAAAATGGCCATGCTCCCTGACTGGCTCAGTCTTCTCCTTTTTATCCCCAATCAAAAACTTCAGGCCCATGGGTCCCTTTCTCATTGGTCTGTTTGAATCAAGCTGGAGAACATGGGCTTTTACAGAACTGAGAGCTTTTACAGTAGTGGGAGCAAGTGTTACTTTCCAGGTCCCAGGAAGTTAAGTTTCTACAAATTCCTAAGAGCTGAGCACCAGGGAGGACCTCACAGGTGTGTATCCTTGGGTCTCCTTGAGAAGACCTTCTGTTCTTTTTTTTGCAGTTTTTGGCCGGGGCTGGGCTTGAACCCACCACCTCCAGCATAGGGGGCCGGCACCCTACTCCTTTGAGCCACAGGCGCCACCTAGACCTCTGTTCTCTTAGACCTTATTTTTCCAGGTATCCTCTCTCAAATCCACATACACTACTCAGCATCTTAGAATGGGAAACAGGGTGTGAGGGTCAGGGAGGACCTAAACCAACGAGACC
Source organism: Nycticebus coucang (assembly GCF_027406575.1). NCBI lineage: Eukaryota > Metazoa > Chordata > Mammalia > Primates > Lorisidae > Nycticebus > Nycticebus coucang. Next base: position 1,812,861 of record NC_069795.1, read on the forward strand.
AGCTGTGTCATATCTGACCTAACCTGATGCACGCCATCCTATATGTGCTTTCACTTTCATCTGCTGAATTATATTCCCCTGGGGTTCTAGTCCCAGATACTGTATTTTTACACAATATAGCACAAAAGTATTTAGTAGTAGATGACTTGTACTGGTTTCTTTGCTCACTACTAGTTTCTTTTATTTATTTATTTTATTTTATTGCAGTTTTTGGCCAGGGCTGGGTTTGAACCCACCACCTCCTGTATATGGGGCTGGCGCCCTACTCCTTTGAGCCACAAGCCCCACTCTATTTTTAATTTTTTTTTTTTTTAGAGACAGAGTCTCACTTTATTGCCCTCGGTAGAGTGCCGTGGCATCACAGCTCACAGCCACCTCCAACTCCTGGGCTCAAGCGATTCTCCTGCCTCCACCTCTCAAGTAGCTGGGACTATAGGCACCTGCCACAACACCTGGCTACTTTTTTTTATCACAGCCATCATTGTTGTTTGGTGGGCCCGGGCAGGATCAGAACCTGCCAGCTCAGGTGTATGCAGCTGGCACCTTAGCCCCTTGAGCTATAGGTGCCAAGCCACCTTTTAAACCTTCTAATTGTCAGTCTAGCCAAGTAAATAATTAACTTTGTAGTATACTGTGATCCTATTTTGTAAAAAATGAGTTTTTGAAACTGAAAGAAATTAAAGAAAAATAGAAACTCACAAGAGAACATTTATAATGGAATTTACATGTAATCCAGCTAACTAAGTATTGCCTTTAAAATCTTTTAACTTGTAATCTTTTTTTTTCAGTTTTTGGCTGGGGCTGGGTTTGAACCTGCCACCTCCAGTGTATGGGGCTGGCGCCCTACCCCTTTGAGCCACAGGCGCCACCCCTAACTTGTAATCTTGTTTAAAGAAATATTTTAAACCTTTGATATTTGACAAACCTTCCAAAATCAAAACTCTAAATTTAGTCTTTTTGGAAAGACATATTAGACTTATTTGGTATATTTAAAATATATAGGAAACATTGTCAAATATGAAATGGTAGTTAATTTTATATAAATTATATATATATATATATATATTTTTTTTTTTTTTTGAGACAGAGTTTATGTGGCCCTCCATAGAGTGCCATGCTGTCACAGCTCACAGCTACCTCCAACTCTTGGACTTAAGCGATTCTCTTGCCTCAGCCTCCCAAGTAGCTGGGACTACAGGTGCCCACAATGCCCGGCTATTTTTTTGTTGCAGTTGCCATTGTTTAGCTGGCTGGGCCAGGTTTGAACTCGCCAAGTCTCAGGGCATGTGGCCTATGCCATAACCACTGTGCTATGGGCACCAAGACTATAAATTATATTTATATGTATATTCCAATATTGTAAAATATTAGTCTGTCTTATCATATATTATCGATACTAGTTTTAATTCATCTCAAAAAATGTTTTTTTGTTTTTTTTTTGTAGAGACAGAGTCTCACTATACTGACCTCAGTAGAGTGCCGTGCTGTCACATGGCTCACAGCAACATCTAACTCTTGGGCTTACGCGATTCTCTTGCCTCAGCCTCCCAAGTAGCTGGGACTACAGGCACCCGCCACAATGCCTGGCTAATTTTTTTGTTGTTGTTTTTGCAGTTTGGCAGGGGCTGAGTTTGAACCTGCCACCCTCAGCATATGGGGCCGGCGCCCTACTCACTGAGCCACAGGCGCCGCCCTCAAAAAATGTTTTTTTATAACTAAGTCCAAAGTTTGTCCTTCAAAAAATATTAAGAGAGCAGGCGGCGCCTGTGGCTCAGTGAGTAGGGCGCCGGCCCCATATGCTGAGGGTGGCGGGTTCAAACCCAGCCCCGGCCAAACTGCAACAAAAAAATAGCCGGGTGCTGTGGCGGGCACCTGTAGTCCCAGCTACTCGGGAGACTGAGGCAAGAGAATCGCTTAAGCCCAGGAGCTGGAGGTTGCTGTGAGCTGTGTGATGCCACGGCACTCTACTGAGGGCCATAAAGTGAGACTCTGTCTCTACAAAATATATATATATATATATATTAAGAGAAACTGATGAATTCTCTTGAATTCAAATTTCCAAAGTCTTTGAAAATTAAATACTTTTGAAGGAAAAGCAGACTTTTAGAATGTTGATTGGAAAGTTCACATGTCTATAAGTATTGCTAATCTAACTTCAAAGAGAACAGAAATCAGTTACGTGGAATTGGACTGATTTGTTAAGGCTTTTTGTTTGAAATATTGGTAATTCTTTTTGTGTTCTGTTTTCAAGAAAAAACCATTTTCTATCTTGTAAGCTATTTGTAGCTTTTCAAGCAATGTATGTACTTATAAGCAGAATTTAAAACATGTATTCTTTTTCTCTCCTTGATTTCTTCAGAATTTAAAAGCTATTTGTAAGTATTCTTTTTTTTTTTTTTTTTTTTTTTTTTGTCTTTTTTTTTTTTTTATTTATTTTATTTTTTTTTTTTTTAAACAGTTTTTATTTTTTATTTTATTTTTTGTGGTTTTTTTTGGCCGGGGCTGGGTTTGAACCTGCCACCTCCGGCATATGGGACTGGCGCCCTACTCCTTGAGCCACAGGCACCACCCTATTTGTAAGTATTCTTAATTTCTGACAATACAGTTATTTGCATAAGTTCAATGAGAATCTATTTTGTTCTATAAAATATAATGAAAACACTGGTTATTTTACCAAGGCTTTAGCAGGAATAGCATTTCCAGAGGTGTTCAGACTGCATTAAGGAATTAAGGTTAACTTTATAAGACCAATTTAAAAAAGCCCTTTGGTGGCTCAGCACCTGGAGCCTAAGAGGCTAAGGCACCAGCCACATACACCTGAGCTGGTTCGAATCCAGCCTAGGCCCGCCAAACAACGACAGCTGCAACCAAAAAATGGCCGAGCATTGTGGCAGGCGCCTGTAGTCCCAGCTACCTGGGAGGCAGAGGCAGGAGAATCGCATAAGCCCAGGAGTTGGAGGTTGTTGTGAGCTGTGATGCCATGGCACTCTACCCAGGGGGACAGCTTGAGACTTTGTCTGGAAAAAAAAGAAAAAAAACAAGCCCTTTGGAAAAAACTGGCCAGACACCCTTCAGTACCATTTCCTGATCTATAGTAAGTAACAAAGGTCACTTTCCTTTTTCTTTTCTTTTCTTTCTTTTTTTTTTTTTTTTTGAGACAGAGCCTCAAGCTGTCACCCTGGGTAGAGTGCCATGACTTCACAACTCACAGCAACCTCCAACTCTTGGGCTCAAGCGATTCTCCTGCCTCCACCTCCCAAGTAGCTGGGCCCCAGGCGGCTGCCACAATGCCCGGCTATTTTTTGGTTGCAGCCGTCATTGTTGTTTGGCGGGCCAGGGCTGGATTCAAACCCGCCAGCTCAGGTGTATGTGGCTGGCGCCTTAGCCGCTTCAGCCATAGGTGCCGAGCCAACAAAAGTCACTTTCTAATGGGTCCAGGAACCAAAATGTACTTGGGACCTCAAAAGAAGAGGAATTTACCCAATGCATACAGGTATCTAATGGCACAGATAAAACGTGGGCTTGTGGAAAACTTTCAAGTTTCCTGAGATTCCTTATAAAAAGTTCCAGCAAAGCCAATTTTAAAAAGAAGCAAGCCTACATGGCTAATAATCATTCTTGATGCACTTTATGCAAATAATCAAACCCAGTATACTCAAAATTCAGCTTATTTTAGCAACTAAGTTAGTTCTACTTATAATTTGTCTTTAGTAAAGAGAAAAATTGGAAAAAGAAAAATAATTCAAGGAGAAAAGAAGCCGTGGCCCAACTGTATTAAATCCCAACCTTGTCTGTAATGTCAGCTCATAAAAGAAAACATAACTATTTTACTAAACTGTTAAATGAGATTAAGAAACTAGCCAGAGTATAGAATTATATACAGTAGTCACATTTGCTCTAAAACCTTGAAACTCAACAAAAATTATCTATCGACCACACTAGAAAATTTGTACAGTATTGGGTGGCGCCTGTGGCTCAGTCGGTAAGGCGCCAGCCCCATATACCGAGGGTGGCGGGTTCAAACCTGGCCCCGGCCAAACTGCAACCAAAAAATAGCCGGGCGTTGTGGCGGGCGCCTGTAGTCCCAGCTACTCAGGAGGCTGAGGCAAGAGAATCGCTTAAGCCCAGGAGTTGGAGGTTGCTGTGAGCTGTGTGAGGCCACGGCACTCTACCGAGGGCCATAAAGTGAGATTCTGTCTACAAAAAAAAAAAAAAAAAATTTGTACAGTATTAAACGTTATCTGCTGTAAACCTGAATAAAAATTTCCCAGTAAATTATGTAACTATATCATGACCTCATATGGCCCCAAACTCAACGGGTATTTAAGAATATTCACTTCAATTATCCAGAACTTTGAATCAATTCTATAGAAACTCTTAAAACTATGTATTATCTTAAAAACTGTGCTAAGTTTGTTACTATGTAAACCTTAACCTTGAAATCCAGAACTTGTAAATAACTGCTAAATAGTTTCATTCTCTTATACTAAACCCAACCTTAACTTCATCTCTGTCAGTATTTAAGAAATCCTCATCTAGGCTTGATACCTGTATCTCACTCAGCAGCTAGGGCACCAGCTACATACGCTGGAGCTGGCAGGTTTGAATCCAGCAAGGCCTGTCAAACAACCATGACAACTACAACCAAAAAATAGCTGGGTGTTGTGGCAGGCACCTGTAGTCCCAGCTACTTGGGAGGCTGAGGAAAGAAAATCGCTTAAGCCCAAGTGTTTGAGGTTGCTGTGAGCTATGAGACCATGGCACTCTACCCAGGGCAACAGCTTGAGACTGTCTCAAAAAAAAAAGAAAAGAAAAACCCTCACCTAATTTCCTCATAGCTAAACTTCACTACCCCATAGAAAACAAAAGTAACTTTTTAAATGGCCAACGTGCTTGTTCCAGCCACATACTGGACGCTGGCTGCTGCACACATGGCTGAAGCCCGGAGACTCCTTGAGGGACTTGTCTTAATTAAACTTTAAACTCTGGAAAAAGAGGGGAAAAAAATGTAATCTATGTACCCACACCACTGCTCCTCCTCCTCCTAGTGGTAGGCCCCTGCATTTTGAATCAATTTACTGCTTAAGTTAAAAAGCAAATAAGCACCACCAAACTTATAATAACTAAAAATCAATTTAACCCTGTCCCCAACCTTGTACCTGCCACTGTGTCAATGATTTAACCCCCCCCCCAAAAAAAAAGAAAAGGGGGGACTTGTTATGCCTAAGCTATAATGGGAAAATACCAGTTAACTCCTGGCAAATTTCCAGACTGCAAACTTTAAGAACAAAGAGATGAAATAAGTCTAGTTCACCCCCAAGATAAATGAGAAACTACTAACTGATTTCTCACTTGTTTTTTTTTTTTTTTGTAGAGACGGAGTCTCACTTTACTGCCTTCAGCAGGGTGCCATGATGTCACGAGACTCACAGCAACCCCTAGGTCTTGGGCTTCTGTGATTCTCCTGCCTCAGCCTTCCAAGCAGCTGGGATTACAGGCGCCCGCCACAACGCCCGGCTATTTTTTGGTTGCAGTTCAGCCGGGGCTGGGTTTGAATCCGCCACCTTTGGTATATGGGGCCGGTGCCCTACTCACTGAGCCACAGGCGCCGCCCTGATTTCTCACTTCTAGTTCACTCCCAGTTTCTTGCTTGGCTAACTCCCTGGGAAACAGACCGGGAAGTACCAAGTGTCCCCCAACTGACCTTTAAATAAAACCAAGTGAAAAAATTACTGAAACTAAGATGTATGGAGGGAAAGTACTGAAAACAAAAATGTATGACATATGGCTAAATAACCACAAGATAGGGAAAAGAATAGAAAACATGGGGAAAGTGGCTGGGAAGAATCAACATTGTTAAAATGTCTATACTTCCCAGAGCAATCTATCTATTCAATGCCATTCCTATTAAAATACCAACATCGTACTTTCAAGATTTGGAAAAAATGATTCTGCATTTTGTATGGAACCAGAAAAAATCCCGTATAGCTAAGGCAGTTCTTAGTAATAAAAATAAAGCTGGGGGAATCACCACATCAGATTTTAGTCTGTACTACAAAGCCACAGTGGTCAAGACAGCATGGTACTGGCACAAAAATAGAGACATAGACATTTGAAATCGAATAGAAAACCAGGAAATGAAACTAACATCTTACAACCACCTAATCTTCGATAAACCAAACAAGAACATACCTTGGGGGAAAGATTTCCTGTTCAATAAATGGTGCTGGAAGAACTGGATATCCACACTTAAAAGACTGAAACTGGACCCACACCTTTCTCCACTCAAAAATTGATTCAAGATGGATAAAGGACTTAAATTTAAAGCATGAAACAATAAAAATCCTCAAAGAAAGCATAGGAAAAACACTGGAAGATATTGGCCTGGGGAAAGACCTCATGAAGAAGACTGCTGTGGCAATTGCAACAACAAAAATAAACAAATGGGACTTAATTAAACCGAAAAGCTTCTGTACAGCTAAGGAGACAATAACCAAAGCAAATAGACAACCTACACAATGGGAAAGGAATTTGCATATTTTGAATCAGACAAAAGCTTAATAACTAGGATCTATAGAGAACTCAAATCAATCCACATGAAAAAAGCCAACAATCCCATATATCAATGGGCAAGAGACATGAATAGAACCTTCTCTAAAGAAGACAGATGAATGGCTAACATAGAAAAAAATGCTCATCATCCCTATTTACTAGAGAAATGCAAATCAAAACCACCCTGAGGTACCATCTAACCCCAGTGAGAATGGCCCACATCACAAAAATCTCAAAACTGCAGATGCTGGCGTGGATGTGGAGAGAAAGGAACACTTTTACACTGCTGGTGGGACTGCAAACTAATACAACCTTTTTGGAAGGAAGGATGAAGAATTCTCAAAGAACTCAAGCTAGACCGCCCATTTGATCCTGCAATCCCATTACTGGGCATCTACCCAGAAGGAAAAAAGTCCTTTTATCATAAGGACACTTGTACTAGACTGTTCATTGCAGCTCAATTTACAATTGCCAAAATGTGGAAACAGTCTAAATGCCCACCAACCCAGGAATGAATTAACAAGCTGTGGTATATGTACACCATGGAATACTATTCAGCTATTACAAAAAACAGACGTTACAGCCTTTGTATTAATCTGGATGGAAGTGGAACACATTATTCTTAGTAAAGCACACAAGAATGGAGAATCATGAATCCTATGTACTCAATTTTGATATGAGGACAATTAATGACACGGTGGGGGTGGGGGAAGGGGAGAGCAGAGAGAGGGAAGGAGGGAAGGGGGTGGAGCCCTGGTGTGTGCCACACCTTTTGGGGGCAAGACACGATTGTAAGAGGGGCTTTGCCTAACAAATGCAATCTGTGTAACCTGGTTTCTTGTATCCTCAATGAATCCCCAACAATAAAAAAAAAGAAAATATGGGAAAAGTACTGAAAACTTGATAGGAGTGCATACACGAGGCGTGTGCCCCGGGAAGTACAGGCCCACCTCCGGGGGTGCACACCTCGTGCACGTACTTCCATCACATGACTCCCCGGAGCCAAAGTTCAGGGGAAGTATTTTGATTCAAAATGCAGGTGCTGGCTGGGCATGGTGGCTCACGCCTATAGTCCCAGCGCAGGTGGATTGCCTGAGCTCAGAGGTTCGAGAACAGTATGACCAGCAGTGAGCCAGAGCAAGACCCTGTCTCTACTAACATCAAAAACAGCCAGACGTTGTGGTGGGCATCTGTAATCCCAGCTACTGGGGAGGCAACAGGACAGAGCATCGCCAGAGGAAGCATTGAAAAAAAGAAGAAAGAAAATGAACAACAACAAAAAAGAGTACTTCAAACGAAGAAGAATGATGAACAAGCAAGCTGAAAAAAAAAAAAATTTAAAACCAAAATGCAGGGGCTGGGTGGTGCCTGTTCTTCCGTGAGTAGGGCACCGGCCCCATATACCAAGGGTGACAGGTTCGAACCCGGCCCCAGCCAAACTGCAACAAAAATAGCTACTTGGGAGTCTGAGGCAAGAGCCTCAAAAGCTAGAAGTTGCTGTGAGCTGTGATGCCACAGCACTCTACTGAGGGGGACAAAGTGAGACTCTGTCTCTCAAAAAAAAAAAAAATGCAGAGGCCTACTGTAGGAGGAGGAGTGGTGTGGGTACACAGATTACAGCCAAACTCAAAATTAAACAACCCCGGGTGGCGCCTGTGGCTCAGTGAGTAGGGCGGTGGCCCCATATACCGAGGGTGGCAGGTTCAAACCCAGCCCCGGCCGAACTGCAACAAAAAAATAGCGGGGCGTTGTGGCGGGTGCCTGTAGTCCCAGCTGCTTGGGAGGCTGAGGCTGGAGAATCGCGGAAGCCCAAGAGCTGGAGGTTGCTGTGAGTCCTGTGACGTCATGGCACTCTACCGAGGGCGGTAAATAAGACTCTGTCTCTACAAAAAAAAAATTAAATGACCCCCCCATTTTAAAAAGACAAAAGCATCTGTAAAGCACAGAGAGGCACAAAAAGGCACATTGACAACACTACAGTGGATCAACTAAAAACTAAACTGATAAGCAGAGAAATTAAATAGATTAACTAAAGGCAATGCTCATCCCTCAGGCTTGGATTTTCATGTTTTATATGAAGTCACACTATTCATCATAGTAGAAAAGATTAGTAACAAAGGATCTTCCTTTTTTTTGCAGTTTTTGGCTGTGGCTAGGTTTGAACCCGCCACCTCCAGCATACGGGGCCGGTGCCCTACTCCTTTCCGCCACAGGCACTGCCCCAAAGGATCTTCCTTTCTTCCCTTTGCCAGTGTGAAGCAGCTCAGGAAGGCAAACGAATGGCAGCCTGAGTTAAGACAGCAATCTAATCACCAAATGCCTCCAGGGAAAAAAACACTTCCCTTTCCGGGGTCTTCACCCCTCAGAGGAAGTCTAGTGTGTTGTGATAGTGAGCTGGTATCTTTAATCAGATTTTTTAAATCCCTGTATTTTATATAAAATTTCTGGTTATTTTTGTTGTGAGGCCTTGTCTGATGCAGATAGTCCTTCTTCCTTTTTTTTTTTTTTTTGAGACAGAGTCTCACTTTGTCCCCCTTCGTTGAGTGTCGTAGTTTCATAGCTCACAGCAACCTCAAACTCCTGTGCTCAAGCTATTCTCTTGCCTCAGCCTCCTGAGTAGCTGGGACTACAGACACCTGCCACAAAGCATGGCTGTTTTTTAGAGATGGGGTCTTGCTCTGGTTCAGGCTGGTCTCAAACCGGTAAGCTCAGACAATCCACCCACCTTGGCCTCCCAGAGTGCTAGAGTCACAGGCATGAGCCACCACATCTGGCCTGCAGCTAGTCCTTCTAAAGCGTCAGAGCAGGCCCCCCTCATGCCATGATCGGTGTCAGCCTCTCCTGGGTCACCGCCCGACTCCCGCAGGTCTTTCGTTCTTCAGTTCAGAGACGTGTCTTCAGTCCTGTCTTGGACTTCACCCTCCTGTGTTTCTGTCTGCTCTGACACTCCTGTGAGAGGGACGCGGCCCTTCTTGTCCTTGCTCTCCCGCCCTCTGGCAAGTTTCTGTCCTGGGGGCGTCCCACAATTATCTGCCAGTTGTTTAGTTGATTCCTCTGCCAAGACTGTGCTGTGGTTTGGCAAGCTGGCCAGGTTTTCACGTCAGCAGTCTTGACTTCCCAGTCATCCTCCGTTGAGGGGGTGTGCCTGTCTCCCCCGCAGGAGGGTGGGCTTGGGAGGGCTTGTGGGGCCTCAGGCTATGCTGTGGGTCTATGCAGATGCAGGCTGGGGCCCCGGCCATGAGCACTTTTTTCTGGCGGTGGACACTGTGTCATGTGCTGGCCAGGCAGCCACCTCTCCCAGATGAACTCCCAACTCTGCTCTGGTTTTATCTTTGTGGCTGTCTCAGGCTGACAGTCCATCTTTGGGGGGTCTGGGGCCTCAGGCTGGGGGTGGTGAGATCAAGCCTCCTGTGGCCACAGCGCACTGAGAGAGCCAGGGCTGAGGGTCGTCCTTCCCCGGCCTTCCCAGCAATCCTGTCCCACTCAGCTCATCCCTCAGGCTTGGATTTTTGCTATCTTGGTTCTTGTTATAGGTTTTGACTCTCCCCAAGCTCTTCTCTGTCAGTTTAACCCCATTGGCTCTTTCAGAAATCTCTCCCCACCTTCTGCCCACTGACAACATCCTTCTGTGTTCCTCATGGGGCACTGGATGCTGTTTGCAGCTTTTCTGGTGTGATGGGAGTGTGAGGGTGGTGCTCCACACCCGCTGGTGTTCATACCACAAGCTTTATGACCTGCTTTTAAAACGATGTCGTATGAGCATCTTTTTCTGTTATCCATTACTTTTTTTTTGGAGACAGGGTCTCACTATGTCCCCCTGGCAGAGTGCCATACCATCACAGATCATAGCAACCTCAAACTCTTGGGCTTAAGTGATTCTCTTGCCTCAGTCTCCCAAGTAGCTGGGACAACAGGTGCCTGCCACAACACCCACTTTTTTTGTTGTAGTTGTCATTGTTGTTTAGCAGGCCTGGGCCGGGTTCAAACCCACTAGCCCCGGTGCATGTGGCTGGTGCCCTAACCACTGAGCTATGGGCACTGAGCCATATCCATTACTTTTTACACATCACTTCCAGGAGTGTCATGGCTGCCAAGTATGAGCAGAGCCCCATCTGGGTTCTCACTGTCACACGTTCAGGCACCATGTTTGCTGCATCAGTTTCACATTGTCCTACTTCTCAGTCTCACAACCCTGAAGGTGGAGATGTCTCATCCACAGCCTCTCAGAGTTTAATGTGTCCCTGGGACAGACAGTGGTGTTGTGTTTCCTAAGAACGGCATCTTGCAGTCAACCAGACACTGTGGTCTCTGGACACTGCCTATCCTAAGTCACACCACAGCCAACAATATGGGGGTTCTGACCCCTCTATCTATTTTGGAAGGGGCTAGCTCCTGAGCTGCCTATTCCACCCAGGGATTCTCTGGCTGAGGCCATGGTCCAGATTCCAGAGGCAGGGAGGAAGCCCCTGGATCTGGTGGGAAGGGGAGTTAGCTCAGACAGGACTTCTCATGGAGAGACCTCACCAACCCTCTCCACTCTCAAATGGAATCTTTAGACTGTATTTCAGGAATCACTTCAACAGTCTGTTACTAAATGGTAGCTCTAGCCAAGATAGTGAAGTTTTTTTTTTTTTTCCAAGTCAGAGTCTCACTATGTTGCCCTCGGCAGAGTGCTGTAGAGTCACAGCTCACAGCAACCTCCAACTCTTGGGCTTAAGGAATTCTCTTGCCTCAGCCTCCCAAGTAGCTGAGACTACAGGCACCGGCCACAACACCCAGCTATTTTTGTTGTTGTTGCAGTCATCATTGTTTAGCTGGCCTGGGCTGGGTTTGAACCTGCCACCCTCGGTGTATGTGGCCAGCACCCTACTCACTGAGCTACAGGCACCGCTAGATAGTGAAATTTTGTTTTGTTTTTTTTTGCAGTTTTTGGCCAGGGCTGGGTTTGAACCTGCCACCTCTGGTATATGGGGCTGGCTCCCTACTCCTTGAGCCACAGGTGCTGCCCAATAGTGAAGTTTAAAAAAAAATTTTTTTTTAGAGATTAGAGTCTTGCTATGTTGCCCAGGCTGGGCTCAAGCCATCCTTCTGCCTCTGCCTCTGGAGTAGTTGGGATGACAAGCACAAGCTGCTGAACACGTGAAAGTAAACTTTCAAGAGTAGAAGATAGTTTGTGAAGTTAAGATCCATGAAAACTTGGCTCTATGGCTTTGCAATGCTGCCAGTCAGTTGGACCTTACTTGGGCAAGAGGGAAACAGTTCAGAGACTCAGGTTCAAATCCAGACCCTGCTGTTTGCTGGCTGTACAGTCCAGCTGCCCCATCTTCTGCTGGCCTTCAGAGCCCTGGTTCAGTGCTCTACTTGTCACTCCTGAGGGATACATTAATGGGGCCCCTCAGCAGCCCATTCTGTGGAAGGGCATTAGGATCCAAGACAGGGAGAGCTAAGCCCTTCTAAGAATACAAGACTGGAAGTCCAGGGAAAAACGGCCTGCATGGCTCGAGTTCTCTTTGCACAAGAACCTGTTTTGCCACAGGTCAGCAGGGTCTGCCCCAGGTTGGCGCCCAGCCCAGGTTGGCTGGGCTGGGCGGCTCACACCAGTAATCCTAGCACTCTGGGAGGCTGAGGTGGGTGGATTGCCTATGCTCAGAAGTTTGAGATTAGCCTGAGCAAGAGCGAGACCCTGTCTCTAAAAATAATAGCCAGGCATTGTGGCTGGCGCCTGTAGTCCCAGCTACTTGGGAGGCTGAAGCAAGACAATCACTCCAGTCTAAGAGTTTGAGGTTGCTTGAGCTCTGACACCAAGGCACTTTACCAAGGGTGACAAAGTGAGACTCTTGTCGCCAAAAAAAAAAAAAAAGCCACAGACACACTGACCAAGCTCACCCACAGCCTCTGCTAAGTCCCAGTCGTCCTGCCCCAAGATGCCACCCGAGTGTGTCATGTGACCTCTACGTGCCTCAGTTTCCTCATATGTACAATGATTAGTCTTGAGGACCGAGTGCAGAGGGCTCAGAAGCACACTAATGACCCCAGCCTGGCTTCCGGTGCCTGCCCCACCCTCTACCCCTAATTGGGACTAGAAGAGAAGGAAGCCTTAGGGACTGTGGCCAGTCAGGCTGAGTGAGAGGTGGGCAAAGAGGAAAAGATGTGGCCAGCCCCGGTCCCTGTCTGGAGAATGCCGGACTCAGGACTCCCCACGTCCTCGGGAGTAAAGCCCTTGGATGAGTGAGTCCACACTGGCCTCACTCTCCTCCCCCAAGAGAAAGCCGGCAGAGCTGAGGGAGGAGGACATGGGGGGCCTCAGGTCTGGCCCATTACCCCCTCCCCGTGCCCCAACACCCGGTGCCTCCCGACCCCCACACACTCCCGGGGGCTTCATCTGCCTCCCAACCCGCGCGCCCCCGACCTGCCCCCACCACGAGTGCCCGCGCGCCCTGAACCACGTTCACTCTGGGGCTCCGTGCCGCCCCGGTCCAGTCCCCCGACTCTTATCCCTCTCAGGGCCGCTCGCGATCCCCGACCCGTGTCCCACTATGTGTCCTGCGCGCCCCCGAGCCTGCCCGCTCCAGGGAGTCCCCCGGCCCAGCCGCACGGGGACCCGCCCAGTGACGCATTTCCAACCGTCGGGAACCAAGGTCCGCCCCAGCGCGCGCCCGCCTCCCGGGGGCGCGCGCCTCGTGCACGCGCTCCAGCCACGTGACCCCCCGACAGCCAACAGGCTCACTGGGATTTGGGGGATAAAGCGCGGCCCCGCGAGCAATTGCGGCGGGAGAGCAGCGGGCCGAGAGCGTGACTCGGCCGCTCCGGCGCTGCTGCTCTTGCCCGCCGCGCACTGCGCGCTGCTCGCGCAGCCATGTCTGAGGAGAAGCCCAAGGTAAGTGGCCGGGGGCCCCCTGGCCACTCCCGCTATTGCTGCCGCACCGGGTGCCCCCGCCGCCCGACGCGGCCCTCCTGGCCCGAAGGGATGGCGACGCCGACCGAGACCAGCGTCGTGGCCTGCGCAGCTGGCCGCCCCCGCTCCTCCCCGGACCTTACCGCCCCTCCCCCTCCCGAACCCGTTCCCCTCCCCCGTCGGCGGCGCTCCGCGGCGCGCCCCGCCCCTGCCTGGGGCCCCGCCCCCAGGCGCGCCTCGCCCCGCCCCTGCCAGGGCCCCGCCCCCGGCGAGCATGGCCACGCCTCTCCTCGCGAGGCCGCGTTTCCCGGCCCAGCATGCCTGGTTCCACCTTGCGAACGCATAGCCGGCGGAGCATCCCGAGCGGTGCCCCCCCGGCGCTTGTGCGCGGCACCTCCGCTGTCCTCATTTCGTCCTTGTGGGATCTCGATGGGGTGCGCCAAAGCATCGCATAAGGAGCGGCTTGGCTACCCCCGAGGGCAGCGCTCCGAGGGCCTGACCGGTGGGAGCAGCGCCGCGGCCCTTTCCCGACTTTCCCCTCTTGCGCCCTGGTGAGCGCCCGCCCCTTCCCCTCCCCTCAGCATCCACCCCTCCGCGTTCCCCCTGCGCCCAGGTGTGCGCCCATGGTTCCCCCTGCCCTCAGGTGTGCGCCTGCCCCTCCCCCTTCACCCCTGCGCCCAGGTGTGCACCCACGGTTCTCCCTTTCCGCAGGTGTGCGCCTGCCCCTCCCTCTTCACCCCTGCCCTCAGGTGTGCGCCGGCCCTTCCCCCTTCACCCCAGGTGTGCATCCACGGTTCCCCCTGCCCTCAGGTGTGCGCCTGCCCCTCCCCTTGCACCCCAGGTGTGCACCCACGGTTCCCCCCTCCCTCACGTGTGCGCCTGCTCCTCTACCTTCACCCCTGCGCCCAGGTGTGCTCCCTTCACTCAAGTGCACTGGCGTTTAGTCCTTGGGAAGGTCTGCGATTGTGTCAGCCACGCGTGATAAAAAGAGCACCTTTCCGGAGCGCTCGCTCTGTTCTGATGCTGTCGGGCTCTTTCCTGTGGCCGAGGGAAGACGAGCTGTGCCTGGTCAGGCCTGGCCTGACCGCTCTCCCTCCGGAGGGGTCCGCACCCTCCTCGCTGCGGGGGTGGGGGGAACCTCTTCTATGCAGATGCAGCTGGAGCGGCCTCTATTTTTTACATTATAATTATAACTCGGTTTTTATACCACCCCCCTTTTGAACAAATACTTGTTAGTCCTAGGCCAAATATAAGTGTCTTTTATGTTTTTGTCGGTGGCTTCCTCTAATGAAGTTTGACTATAGTAGGATATATACGGTATCTTATCGTGGATGTATGAACCCAGCTGTGCCACATGGTCAACTTCCACGGTCCAATTAGTTTGAATAAATTGTTTAATTCTAGAGTAGCCAAGTGGTTGCTACCTGGCAGGCTCTGGTCTGGGAAGACAGTTTCCACCTCCCCTAGAGAGCTAAGGCACCTTAGTGAATGGAGGCTGTTGTTTTAGGGTTTCGTTTTTTTAAAAAAACTCCTAAGTTTACTTATTAGGAATTGAGGGGTCTGGTAGGTGGTAGGTGTGGCTGGAGTTGTGCTGTCTGCCACACAGTATCTTTTTCCATAAAGGAGCCAGTGCATCCTCATGCTTTGAGGAGTGAGGGGGCTTGATGCAGGGATCCTTGGTCCCATCCTTGAGCCATTTGTGTGCCCCTCTCTTCCAGCGCCCAGTTTTCCCCACACTGCAGAAAACTCCACTGACCCGGGAGTATGCAGGGCATCTGGCTGCTGGTCAGGCATGGGAGTGGGGCAGGGGAGTGGCGGTGAATGCCACCCAGGACATGTACCTTTAGGCTCATTGCTAAGGCCTCTTCCACTGGGGCCCTGCTCAGGCCACTCCAGCTCCCAGGACAGAGCAACACACCTTCCCAGGGTCTCTCAGAACTAATCTTGGGTACAGTTCCCTGGCTCACCCAGAGGTGAGCCTTCTGTACTCTAGTTAGGCATTGTTGGGAAAGGCAACCAGGAAGGGGAGCAACGACCCTTCTAACTCCCTCCCAGCTGGGGAAGAAGAACAGGCGTAAAAGGAACGTCCATTGAGCTAGCTGATGGAAAGCCCAGGCCTTTAGCTTTTAAATGGACTGGCTGCTCTGGGCTGCAGCAGCACATGGTGAGAAAAAGCTGAGTTAAGCTACTGTGGGCTGCTGTCCAGACCATTTTCAGACCTGAGAGGGGTCCGCCTCTTTGTTCCTTCAAAAATAAATGACTCCTCTATCCCCAGGATTCCCCTGAGAGCAGGCGGACAAAGGTAGCACTCCACTCTCTGCAGCCTAAGCTGTTCCTGCCCCTTGATAGAAATTTTTTGTATTAACACATGCTGTGCTTCCAGGCACAGGAAACCCCATTATGAATTATTTAAAAGTACTGTGAATTCCTCCCGTTCAGGTAGGACTGTCTAGGTGGCCTCATATTCGCTGACCTCAGGCAGCAAGCGGATGCTGCCGTCCACTTTGGACTCCTGCATTCTGTAGAGTTGCTTAGTCGTAAAGTTTGTTCTGTTGTTTTATTTTACCAGTCATATACAACTGTGTTTTTATTAGTTTCATTTGAGTAATTTTAAAACATATTTTCTGATTTTTCCCCCTATTTATTGAACAGACTTTTATTTATTTATTTATTTTATTTTTGACACAGAGTCTCACTTTGTGGCCCTCAGTAGAGTACCCTGGGGTCATAGTTCACAGCAACCTCCAACTCTTAGGCTTAAGCGATTCTCTTGCCTTACTCTCCCAAGTAGCTGGGACTACAGGCGCCCGCCACAACACTCGACTTTTTTTTGGCAGAGAAGGGGTCTCACTCTGGCTCTGGCTTTTTTTTGGCAGAGAAGGGGGTCTCACTCTGGCTCTGGCTCTGGCTCAGGCTGATCTCGAACCTCTGAGCTCAGGGCAGTCCACCCGCCTTAGCCTCCCATAGTGCTAGGATTAGGTGTGAGCCACCATGACCTGCCCAAACAAACTTTTTCTTTGAATTAGTGATCTGTGGGGACTCTAGATTTGTATTGCATTTTCTTATATGTAGATGCTTAAGAAGTTAAAAATAAACTCTGTGTAAAAATAAAACAATCACATGAGCACTGTGAATTGCTAGAGAATTTTAAGAGTTAGAGACAGGATCTCACTCTTGCTCAGGCTGGTCTATAAACTCAGACAAACCACTGTCTTGGCCTCTCAGAGTGTTAGGATTACAGGTGTGGGTTATTTTGAGATGTGAATTTGAGGCCATTTCCTGTCTCTTCTGCAGGAGGGAGTGAAGACGGAGAATGACCACATCAACCTGAAGGTGGCGGGGCAGGACGGCTCCGTGGTGCAGTTCAAGATCAAGAGACACACCCCTTTGAGCAAGCTGATGAAGGCCTACTGCGAGAGGCAGGTGCGCCCCTACTGGGCACCCTGAGGCCCTGAGGGCACATGGCACTCAGACGCCCCACCATGCTTCCTGCACAGATCTATGGGTTCAGGTGGCCTGCTCTGTTGACTTGCCGTGGGCTGGGTCTTGTAGGCTGTCTCCGGTGTTTCTGATCCTTGAGTTCCTGTAACTTGACAGGAAGTTGAGGCCTGCTGGGATGTGTGGGTTTTTCTTCTCCAACCAGACAACCTCCTGGTGTGGTGCCTTCTCCCTTCTGCAGGCACAGCATGGCAAGTCTTCTGGGACTGATAGTGGCTGGGGACCAGTCACTGTTCCTTTGTTAGGGGTCACAGAATGGTTGGTGTCTTGTAATGCAGTTATTTTATTCCTTCATATATCCAATTTGGTTTTTCAAACTATCTTTTAGTTAAGGCAAGAAAACACTTGATTATTTCCTGTAATTTATCAGTTTCAATCTATGAGCTGATTCACTAGCATCCTCCCACATGACCGGTCTGTCCTTTTTCTTAAGCAGGGTCTCACTTTGTTGGCCAGGCTAGAGTGCCATGGCATCAGCCTAGCTCAGACTAGCATCAAATGATCCTCCCACCTTGGCCTCCTAGAGTCCTAGGATTACAGGTGTGAGCCACCTCACCCATCCTGGTCCATCCTTTTTAGTTGCTATCATTAGTCTGATCTTGAACACAGGTCCCATGAATGTGGGTCCCACGTATTTGTACTTTGGTGCCTCATCTGTTTCCTGTCCTTAATGCTAAGATGGACTTGCCCTGGCAAGCAGAGTGCCTCTCAACTTGGTCACAAGGGCTTGGCTATCTGGCTGCTGCCTGGAGTGTTGGGTGTCCGGCCATGGTGGCTGGTCACCTTTCTCTATGGAGCTCTGTCCTTGGAGAGGGAACAGTGTTTCAAGACTTGGGGGCGGCTGCCTGTTTAAATGCTTTGGGAATGTAGCAGTTAGTTGCCCTTTGTTTTACTCTCTTGCTCTTGTCATAAGCACTCGGGAGAGTAGTCACTGTTCCTCCCACCGTCTCTTATGCTCTGTATTAGTAACCCGCAGTTCCTCCTTCCCTTTCTTCATCTTGTTTAATAGCAGATCTTATTTTCAGCTGTGAAGGTGAGACTGCTTCTTGACCCCACTGTCCCTGCAGCTGCAGTGCCTCCAGGCGACATCTGCAAGACAGCACTACACTGTCCCCAGTCTGGGGTGTGCCGTGTGTGCGGCTCTGGCTCTTGTCTGAGTTTTCATGCTGCTCGAGCTGGTAGCATCTTGGCTGCCTGTGGTTAATTCATCACCCCATGTCTCCATCATGCTGTGAGATTCCCTGCCATGCCAGTAGACCCCAGAGGCCACCCATGTGACTGCTCTGGAGTTTCTGTTCCCCACCCCCAAACCCTTCCTCTGGCCGCCCTCCCTTTGCCAGTTGCTGTGGAGATTGGCTGTGGCTGTGCTCCCCCCACCAGCCTGCTGCCAGAGTCACTCTGAAAACTTCCTTAGCCTCTTGTGTGTTCCTCTGGATTAATCTTTTCTCCCTTTGTGACAGAATACACTCTCTAATGTCCCGTCAGAAAGAATGTATCGGTGGCCTTGGACACTGTGTGTCTGAAAGTAACATTTGCTTTTTGTGAACCCTTCATGCTTCAATATTTGGCTGTATGTAACATTCTAGATTCAAACTCAGTTTCTTTTTTGGAAGTCACTGTATTACTTTCTTTTAGCTTCCAATGTTAAAAGCGAACAGTTAGTAACTTGATGACTCACTGTCCTTCCTTGCTTTTCCCTGAAGGGTGTTGGACCACCTTCCGAAGTTTCTCTCCTGTGCCCTCTGGGCAGGTGATTTACTCACTCTGCTGGGTACTCATGGCCCTTCTAGTCTAGAAACTTATTTTCATGCAGGAATTAATGCTTTCTATTATTTTTAAGTTCTCTAGGCTCTGTTTCTTGTTTTTGGAATTCCGATTCCTTCTGCAGTTAACTGCCCTGGATATTATTTATTTATTTATTCTTATTTCTTATTTTTTATTTTTTTTTGAGACAGAGTCTCACTATATCACCCTAGGTAGAGTGCTATGGCATCACAGCTCACAGCAACCTCAAACTCTTGGGTTTAAGTGATTCTCTTGCCTCAGCCTCCCAAGTAGCTGGGACTGCAGGTGCCTGCCACAATGCCTGACTATTTTTGTATTTTATTTTATTCTATTTTGAGACAGAGTCTTACTTTGTCACCCTTGGTAGAGTGCTGTGATGTCATAGCTCACAGCAACCTCAAACTCCTGGGCTTAGGCAATTCTTTTGCCTCAGCCTCCTGAGTAGCTGGGACTACAGGCACTGCCACAATGCCTGGCTACTATTTTTTTTATTGTTGCAGTTGTCGTTGTTTAGCAGGCCCAGGTTGGATTCAAACCCATCAGCCGCAGTGTATGTGGCCGGCACCCTAACCACTGAGCTATGGGCACTGAGCCATGCCCTGGGTATTTTCAATTTGCTGATTTTTCTCCTCTGCAGTGGATGTTGATGTTGGTCTGCTTCCTGGTTTGTCTCAGCCTTATCTTTCCACTTTCTTATTTTATTTTATTTTATTTTATTTGAGACAGAGTCTCTCTCTGTCACCCTGGGTAGAGTGCTGCGGCATCACAGCTCACAGCGACCTCCAACTCCTGCCTCAGCCTCCCAAGTAGCTGGGACTACAGGTGCCCACCACAACACCCGGCGAGTTTATTTTTGGTAGAGATGGGGTCTTGCTCTTACTCAGTTTGGTCTCCAACTCCTAAGCTTCAGTGATCTTCCTGTCTTGGCCTCCCAGAGTGCTGGGATCACAGGTGTGAGTCACCGCGCCTGGCCTCTCAGATCTAGGGGGCAGGTAGAGGTGCCAGCAGTTTGGAAGTTCTGCTTAGCTTCTGGAAGAAAACAAGAAGGATGACTCAGGGAAAGTCAGGGCTCCAGGGATGAGAAGTTAGAAAGTGATTTCCACAGTGCTGGTGTTGGGCAGTGTCTGGAAGAGATTGTAGGCCACTTGCAAGTTTGTAGACTCCTGGATCATCAATTAGAATGCTATTTTGATATAAACATTTGATTTTTTGAATTAAGCTGTGTTATTTGCAAGTATTTAATTGTAATTGTTTTTTTTTTCTTTTCAGGGCTTGTCAATGAGACAGATTAGATTTAGGTTTGATGGGCAACCGATTAATGAAACAGATACTCCAGCACAGGTATGGAAGCTGTCATGGCGTGTGTCCAGGGCTGCCTCTGACCTGCACACAAGTAATTGCCATTTGGTGGAATACTCTTACTTGAGAATTGTTGACTGGTGTTCATATAGAATGCTTTGCTTTTTCTCATTGGTTTTAATTAACTTTTAAATTAAAATTTTAAATGTGAAAACTGCTCTGTCAGATATCCTCCCTGCTGGGTGCAGGGCTGTGCTCACAGTGTGGTTGTGGCCTAAATCCCCTTTCCGTGCACTGTCTGGACACTGAATCTACAGTTTTAGTCAGCCAGTAGCTAAATGCCTGGCCCGATTCCTGTGCCCCTCAGCCTCCCTGCACCAGTGAAGGGGAGGCTGCACCACTGCCATCGCCGGCAGCCAGCACAGGAGGTTTTTCTGAAGCACTGACCGGCCACACACCAGCTACTGCATGTTTGACTGCTGTGTCAAAGTGCACCTTACTGCAGTGGCAAGAGCTTTGAGCTTTCAAGTATAGAAGACCTTTTAAGTTCCAAGTTGCAGCTCTTGTCATTTGTCACCCAATGACCTCATGATCCAGAGTCACTTAATCTCTTAGAGTCTTATGTTTGTCTGTCTGTAAAATGTTTTTCTCCTTTACAAGGTTGTGAGAATCAATTAGGATGTTTTGTGAACATATTTTTGTAAAACATTTATTTTAAATATTTAATATTCAGTATTTAATAGCAAAATATTTTTGCAATAAATATTTAATTTCTAGCTACTTTAGGAAGTCATACACTGCTGAGAGTGGCCGGCTCTGGGAGGAAAGGGTTGTGAGCAAATGGGCTTGAGCCGGAGCCGGTCAGAGGGAAGTGGCCTGGGAAGGTGGGCTCACTTCAGAGCTGGGGGGCTTGTTCAACCCACAGGCCCCTGTCCAAGTGCCTCTGTGATGGGTGAGGGGCCAAGAGCCCAGCAAGACTGCTCTGTTTTTGATACTATTCCTGTTTCTGTAGGAATTGAGAGAAGCTTCCTTTCTTCCCAGAAAAGGGTTGGAGTTGGCAATTTTGTGCCCACTGTGTCAGGAGAAGCAAAGGGAGCAGGAAACAGTCATATCATCTCTGCCCTGGGCTTCAGAGGAGTGGCCAGTGGAGGGTCCTTTACTTCAGCGATACTTTATTATGGGCCCTTCGCATGTGATCTTGTTGGCACCATCCATCCCCTGCACCTGTTAGAAAGTGCTCCGGGGTCCTTAGAATTAGGCCACTGATGAGATATTCTAATTAGAATCTGCTTTTGTATAATCTTCAGCAAGAATTTTAGACATTTCAGTTTGTATTTTAGACTCAGTTGACATTTTTAGCTTTGGTTATTCTTTTTTTTTTTAGACAGAGCCTCAAGTTGTGGCCCTGGGTTGAGGGCCGTAGCGTCACAACTTATAGCAACCTCCTGGGCTCAAGCAATTCTCCTGCCTCAGCCTCCCAAATAGCTGGGACTACAGGCGCCCGCCACAACGCCTGGCTATTTTTTGGTTGCAACCATCACTGTTTGGCGGACCTTGGCTGGATTTGAACCCACCAGCTGAGGTGTATGTGGCTGGTACCTTAGCTGGTTGAGCCACAGGCACTGAGCCAGCAACCTCAAACTCTTGGGCTTAAATGATTCTCTTGCCTCAGCCTCCTGAGTAGCTGGGCCTACAGGCGCCCGCCACAACGCCTGGCTATTTTTTGTTCCAGTTGTCATTGTTGCCTAGCTGCCCCAGGCCAGGTTCGAACCCGCCAGCCTGGGTGTATATGGCTGGCATTGTAACCACGGAGGGCAGCGGGCACTGAGCCAGCTTTGGATATTCTTTTGAGTGCATGAGGACCTCTGTGCCTGCACACAAGGGTCAGGCCAGAGCAGGGTCTGGTCAGGCCATGTCTGGTGTGGGGGAGCTGCTCAGGTACCACTCAGACCAGTTAGTACTATCCTTCCTCTGATGAGGGGAGACTAACAAACTCTCATCTCTGTCTGTCCCTGCCCATGACTGTGACAGCTGGAGATGGAGGATGAAGACACCATTGATGTGTTCCAGCAGCAGACGGGAGGCTCGTGGGAGACCGGCTGCCTGCTGGGCGTGGCCTCTCGAGGGGCCGTCCTTCTGGTTGCCCCTCCTTATCCTGCTGTTGAGTGGTGAACATGCGACCGTGCCAGCCACAGAGGGGTCTGGAGAGGCTCAAGGCATTCACCAAAATGATTTTCCCCTCTGATATACTTGGAGTGCAACTCAAAACTGTATCCGCAGGGGTGGATCTACAACTTAAATTGGGTCAATCAGAATTGTTATCTTTGTTCAAGAGAAATGAGTTGCAAGTTTTTTGGAATTTGTTAATGTTTTTATTTTCTTTTTCCCCCTCTTACAGCATTTTTACCCCAGATTGTGGCCTGAATGTTTGCTTTTAGTCCACGGCAGGATCTTGCCCCGGTTCAGGCTGCCCCTCACTGCCTGCTCTGGTCACACTGTGCTGGTTGTTTATACCAGTGGGGAAGGGTCAGGTGTGGGGCCTGACAAAGGTGAGGATGGAAGACCAGACTGTCATTTGCTGTTTGTTGTAGGCACACGTTATTAAAATGCTAAATACTGCAGATTTAAACTTTGTCACCATGTGGTAAAGTTGAAGGGAAGATGCTGGACTCCTTTTTTTTTTTTTTTTTTTTGTAGAGACGGAGTCTCACTTTATGGCCCTCGGTAGAGTGCCGTGGCCTCAGCTCACAGCAACCTCCAACTCCCGGGCTTAAGCGATTCTCTTGCCTCAGCCTCCCGAGTAGCTGGGACTACAGGCACCCGCCACAACGCCCGGCTATTTTTTGGTTGCAGTTTGGCCGGGGCCGGGTTTGAACCCGCCACCCTCGGTATATGGGGCCGGTGCCTTACCGACTGAGCCACAGGCGCCGCCCAGCTGGACTCCTTTTTAAAAAGTAAAATATAAGCATCCTTTGGTAATTTGGTCCCACGTGCTCCCAGCTCCTTGAGCATGTCCCCTTGCTGTCCCAGGCCCCCACCCCAGTCCCCATCAGTGCCTGACAGTTGGTACATGGACAAGGATTGGCACAGCAAAAATTGGCTTTTTCTCTGTTCTGAATATAGAAGAAAACAATCCACACATCTCCTGTGGTGACGGTGTTGTGATGTCCGGTTTCTTTTAAGTATTTGCTTTTGCTGAGTAATTATGGTCTATATATAAACAAGTCGGATTAAGTATTGCTGGATTTTCAGTTACATTGTGGTGTAAAAGAGCTACTTCAAAATACGGTTTCAGACAAACCCACGGAAGATGACTTCATGCTCTGCGCTCTTCCCATGCGTTTGTGCTGTGCTGCTTTCCAAGTGTGTGTTGAACGTGCGCATTATTGTGGCGATTCCAGTTCTGTGGAACACTTGGGGATCTACGCCAATTAGAAACGTTTGTAGCTCTGCCTGTTGTTTTTCTGTAAGGATTCACTGATGCCTGGTGGCCACTCTGCCTTTTTTATAGTCGCCTGAACAGCAACCCATCATCTCTTGCTTGCTTGAAATCTTTAAGAAAGTGCTCTCATTTCTTCTGTTTTGCTGTATGGGCTTGGGTGGGGTGTTTGTTAGCGCTGTTGTGTTTATTTACCAATTTGTACATTATCTGTTGTCCTTTACTACTGTCAACAGTAAATATAGTTTGGTATTCTGTCTCTTGGCTTGTATTACACTCTGCGTTGGAAGGTTAGTGCATACCATCACAATTCAGTGTCTGTACTGACCATTCAGCAAGGCCCTTAAGAAACTGAATACAGGTTCAAACCCAGCCTGGGCCTGCTAAGTAACAATGACAACTGCAACAAAAAAATAGCTGGGCGTTGTGGTGGGCACCTGTAGTCCCAGCTACTTGGGAGGCTGAGGCAAGAGAATCACTTAAACCCAAGAGTTTGAGGTTGCTGTGAGCTGGGATCCCATGGCACTCTACCCAGGGTGACATAGTGAGACTCTGTCTCAAAAAAAAAAAAAAAAAAAAAAAACTGAGTAAAGGCCAGTCACTGGAAAGTTCCTGTGCACCTGACAGCTCCCTGGCCCTCCTCTGGCAGATTCCAGTGCTGGCCCCGCACCTTCCTGCCCAGGGAGGGCATCTTCTCCCCCTACAGAGCCCTCCTGGCCAGCAGCTGATCCAAACTAGCATGATGATGACACAACATTTCCTCTCCTGTTTTCACGTGTAAAGAGAGGGAGGGTGGATTTTGGAGGCCTATGAGTCTGGATGTTGGTCTGGAGCTGCTCGACTCTTTTTAATGCTTAAATATAAATCTGCTTTCCTTTTTGCAGTTGACGCCCTACTCACTTACCTGCTTCGACACTGAGGTGAACTGATACTTATTTGGAATTTCCCAGGATACCATGGTGTGACAAAATTAAGGTTGAAATTGAGCTTTTGTGGTTACTCCCATCAGTTGAGAGCACAAGTTGAAAGATGAAGGGCAGTCTCAGAAACAGCACTTGATCTGTTAGCACGAGTGAATAGATTAAAGTGCAGTACAAGGATGGAGTTTCTGCCAGATGCCCAGATAGCTGCAGGCAGGCACAGTTAACATCTGAGAGGGCTGCGCCTCAGTTGCTTTAAGTTAGAAGAAGACAGTGGCCACTTCATGTGGGTAGATAACACAGTGCCATGCTGACCTCACCACAGCATCTGGCAGGAAGGCAGACCTGCAGGTTGTCTTATCAGAAATTTATGCAAATCGAGCATTTGGAATAATAGATCTATCGTAGTAATGTTTTTGAAAATACTAAATTTTATGAACCTAGCTCCCAGAATCTTTGAGTTAAATGATGCTTCAAGGGAAGATATGCCCTGTTTATTCTGTTACCTATATCTAAGGTTCCAACTGGAACTTTCCCAGTTCCAGGCAAGCTGGGCTGTCACCTTAGCTGTGCCACCCATGCGCAACTGGAGAAACGTGGAATTAATGAAGCTGCACCATGTATTTAAGCTGCGAGAGATCCCTTTTATATCTCTGAACTTTGGTTTCCAAAAGACACGAATCCTATTCCACACTGTTGGCCTCCCAGGCTGTGTTGCTTAGGAAAGCCATTACATGCTACACACATGCTATAGTATTGGGGCTCTAGTTGACAGTTGTCAGATTTAGCAAATAAAAATATAGGATGAGCCAGGCGGAGTGATGTGCCTATAGTTGTAGCTACTTGGAGGGCTGAGGTGGAACTCTTGAGCTCAGTGATTGCTTGAGCCAAGAGTTCAAGTCCAGCGTGGGCAACAGAGACCCATCTCTACAAACAGTATATAAAAATACAGGATGCCCAGTTAAACTTGAATTTCAGTTAAAGAACTGAATAATAGCTATGAGGAGGAATAAGTGTGGTGGAGATCCTGGTTCTGTGAAGATAAGGACCTTCATTGTACCAGCCACATTGTGGTGAGAGAAATTTCCATTATGTTTAAGCAACTCATACTTTGGATTTTTGTCACTTGAAGCTGAAACTAATCCTAACACACTAAACCACACTTAGGAAAATAAGTTCTTTTTAATTTTTTTTTTTTTTTTGAGTCTCACTGTGCCACCTTCAGTAGAGTGCTGTGGCATCACAGCTCCCAGCAACCTCAAACTCTTGGGCTTAAGAGATTCCCTTGCCTCAGCCTCCCAAATAGCTGGGACTACAGGAGCCCACCACAATGCCCCAGCTGTTTTTTGGCTGTAGTTGCCATTGTTGTTTGGCAGGCTTGGTGTATGTGGCTGGCGCCCTAGCTGCTGAGCTATGAGGTGCTGGGCCTGAAATAATAATTGAAGAACAGTGCTCTGCAATGAGTAAGAAAATGATGTCTAGGGCAGCACCTGTGGCCCAGTGGGTAGGGCGCCGGCCCCATATACCCAGGGTGGCAGGTTTGAACCCAGCTTCGGTGGAACTGCAACAAAAATAGCCAGGCGTTGTGGTGGGCACTTATAGTCCCAGCTACTTGGGAGGCTGAGGCAACAAAATAGCCTCAGCCCAGGAGTTGGAGGTTGCTGTGAGCTGTGTGATGCCATGGCACTCTACCGAGGGCAATAAAGTGAGACTCTGTCTCTACAAAAAAAAAAAAAAAAAAGGAAAAGAAAACGATGTCTGGAAAAGATTGGTGCAATGAAGAAAATAAGCAACTGATGAGCCATTTTTGAGCCTCACCTTGTTTGAGTACCCTAGTGTCATCACAGCTCACAGCAACCTCACATTCCCAGGCTCAAGTGATTGCCCCACCTCAGCCTCCCTAATAGCTGGGACTATGCCTTGCTAATTTTCCTATTTTTAGTAGAGACAGGATCTCGCCCTTGCTCAGGCTGGTCTCTAGGGAGATAAGGGATCCTCCTGCCTCATCCTTCCAAGACTGCTAGGATTACAGGCATGAGCCACTGAGCCCAACCGGCAATAATGCTTTTATGACTCACATTTCTTATAACTAGAAAAAGAGGAGCTGTTTTTCCTTAGTGGGCACTGACTGGTTTGGGAATGTGGGATGCAGTATGATAATGCAGAGGGTAGCTCTTTGGACGGGGAAGGAAACTCCATGAGTATTTCACAAATTAATTACTCTTTTTTTTTTTTTTGGCCAGGGCAGGTTTGAACCCGCCACCTCCGATATATGGGGCTAGC
The DNA here is from genome assembly GCF_027406575.1 of Nycticebus coucang. Lineage (NCBI taxonomy): Eukaryota > Metazoa > Chordata > Mammalia > Primates > Lorisidae > Nycticebus > Nycticebus coucang. Next base: position 1,839,532 of record NC_069795.1, read on the forward strand.
GTCCTACTCCTTTTGAGCCACAGGCACCGCCCCAAATCAATTACTCTTTAAAACTCTCAAAGGACCATATCATTTTTATAAAACTGTGGTCATTTGAAAAAATTAATTTTGAGCTGGGTGCAGTGGCTCACACCTGTAATCCTAGCATTCTGGGAGGCCAAGGCAGGCGGATTACCCTGAGCTCACAGGTTCTAGGCCAGCCTGAGCAAGAGCGAGTCCCTTCTCTAAAAATAGCTTGTGTGTAGTGAGCGCCTGTAGTCTCAACTACTGGGGAGGCTGAGGCAAGAGGATTGCTTGAGCCCAAGAGTTGGAGGTTGCTGTGAGCTATGACGCCATTGCACTCTACCAAGGGTGTCAGAGACTGCAAAAAAAAAAAAGGAATTTTGTAATTATTTTAGAAAATTTTCCTACAATGTGCTTACTTGTGAGGTATGTATTGTTAAATTTCATTAAATTTGCTGGATACTCAGTGAGACCATGTCATGTCCAAGTACTGAGGCTGCACCCAGGAACAAATCAGAATTAGACAAAGACCTCTTGCTGTTATGGAATATGTTTTCTGGTTAGAGGAGGCAGATAACGTTCACGAGTTAATTAAGCTCAGATAATGGAAACAAAAATGAAAAAAGTAAAACTAAAAGATAATAAATAGTATGCCAGCGAATTCTATAGCATAGTTTGTAGGGTAAGTGTTGTGGAGAAGAATAAAAGTGATGTACAGGGTGGAGGCCACGATGAAGAGGTAGTATTTGAGCAAAGACTGAAAAGGGTTGGGGGAGAAGCGACCTGGGAGAAGAGTGTGTCGGGCTCTGAGCCAGACCCGGCAAAGGCCACTATCGGACTGGGCACTCCTCTGAGTAAAATGGGGAGGAGAGGAGGCGTTGTTAATATGAACGGACACATTTTTTAAATGGATGGTGGGCAAGGTTGGAGAGCGCAGAGGGGGAGAAAACGGCGAATTAAGTGTCGAGAACTGCTCTCTGGTCAAAGGGCCTGGGTGTCAGCCCAGGAACGTAGTCATTGTCTTTGAGGGCAGCGGATGCTCAAGACGCGGGCCAGCCCGGGGAGCGCCCACTGTGGCCAGCACAGGACTGGCTCCCTCCGGCTGTACAGCGCCCCTCGGCGGGGGCGATGAAGACCGGGAGTCCCTCCGCAGGGCAGGCAGTCAAGAGGAAAGCACCGCGGGCGGGGGTCTCCCCGCAGCCCCTTCTCCCCTGGTCACCGACGAGAAGGTTCTGGAACTCGAACTCCAGCTGAGCCGCACCAATAGGGAGTGAAAGCGCCACGGTCTCCAACCTTGTCACTTTTCAAACCAGCAACCTAGGCAAGAGCGGTCGGAGGCGGGGACTGTGGGCTTGCAGCTGCCGTCTCGGGTCCGGCGCAGCGCGCAGCCTCCTTCTACGTGCCCGCCCAGGGGCAGTGGGCGGACACAATCGGCGGGCGCAAAGCCTCCACAAGACGCGGGCCCTGAGTGGAGTTGCTGGGACCGCGCCAACCCCTCAGAGCGAATAAGAGCTGGGCCCGAGCTCAGAGCCGGGAACGCAGCCTTAGCTTCGCTCCTGTTGTCAGCACGCCGTGGCGACGGCGCATGCGCACACGCGCCGCCGCGCCACGCCCCGGAGGCACATCTGTGCGCGCGGCGGCGACCCGGAAGCGGTCCCCGGCGTCGGGGCGGGAGGGACGAGCGCTGATGAGTCGAGGCTGGTGTGCGCAGCTGTTGCCAGGCCATGGCGGGGACGGCGCTCAAGAGGCTGATGGCCGAGTACAAACGTGAGTTTGTAAGGCCCGAGGCAACTCTCCCGCGTCCATGCTCGGTCCTGCGGGGCTCAGAGCTCGGAGCCTGGCGCGGTGTGATGTCCGCGTAGCGCCCGGACGTGGAGCCGGCCCGCGGCGCGGCCTACCTGCGGGCTCGCGTTCGGGCCGCGGCCCTGCCTGCGTGTTTCAGTTCGGGGGCCAGTGGGTTGGTTCCGGCCGGCTGGAAGTCATAATTCGGAGCCCTCTGTTGGAAGTGTGAACTGTAACGAGAAACCCTCAAGAAAAAAAGACAATGCTAGTACTGTGTTATTTGGAGTACTTAAATGGTTAATCTTTGAGGGTTTTTGTATTCTTTGTGGGTTTTTTCTTGATTGTTTTTGTCATTTAGAGGACTCCGAATTCTGGCCTGTGAACTTGCAGTGCGAGGTAGGGGAGAAAAACCTAAACACCGGGAGAGGGAGTGTTTGCTTTAAAGGGAAAAGCTCATTGTGATGAGATTGAGGTGAAAGGTCAGAATTTGGTTTTGTCTCTAACTAGGGAACAGGGCTTTTGAACAGTGCCACTCGTAGTGTTCAGAAAACCTCCTTACTGTTTTCCTAGCCGGTATTCGTTTTTATTATCTGTGGAAAGCAAAGGGAAAAATGAGAACCAAGGAACACTTAGCATTCTATCCTTTTATTATGAATTCTCACTTGGAAGAGTTGCTGTGAGAAGTTTTGGGATGCCCTTGCATTTGAAAGTGCTGGAAACCTGATTGGTGGAGACAAGGTGGTAAACTTACCTGGACAATGCCTCTTTGACCTTGGCTTCCTCTTAACCTCTTAGTTTCCTCATGTGCGAAGATTGAAGTTGATACTGTGGGCGAAGTGTTTAGCAAGCTGCCCAATACATAACACTCAATAAAGTTAGCTGCTATTTTTGTCCTGATTAGATTGAAAATAGTTTTGGAAGAAAGTTAAAAATAAGCTAAAATAGTTACATAAATAAAATAAGCTAAAATATATTAAAAGTAAGGGCGGTGCCTATGGCTCAAAGGAGTAAAGCACCGGCCCCATATGCTGGAGGTGGTGGGTTCAAACCCAGCCCCAGACAAAAAAAAAAAGAAAAACTGCAATAAAAGAATCGAAAAAATATATATATATATTATATATATATATATAAAAAGTAGGTGGCAAATACACAGCTCCGTTACCTAAACTGTATTGGTGACACTGCACAGCAAGAGTTGATGCTTGGCTTGAACAAACCAAAGCCTTGCAAATACAGGCTCATTGAAACACAGCTGCCCTTCTCTCAGTATCTACAGGGCATTGGCATCAAGACTCCCCCATGGATACTGGTATGTTTACATGTAACCTAGGTACATCCTCCCCATCCTTTAAACCATCTCTAGGTTACTTACAATTCCTAATACAGTGTAAATGCCACTATACTAGCTATACTGTACTTTTTTACTTGTATTATTTTTTATCGTTGCATTATCATTTTTTATTTCTTTCTGAATTATTTTTGATCTAAGGTTGGTTGAATCCATGGATACAGAATCTGTGGATACGGAGGGCCTACTATAAATGTTCAAATAATGCTTGCTACCTACCATTCTCTAAAGCAGGAGCATACAGACGTGTCTCTTTTTACTGTGCTTCACTTTGTGGCACTTCGCACATACTGTGCTTTTTGTTTTATTTTTTATTTAGTTATTTATTTTTTAGATAGTGTCTCACTTTGTTAGATTACCATGGCGCCATAGCTCACAGCAACCTCCAACTCTCACCTCCAGTGATTCTCTTGCCTCAGCCTCCCAAGTAACTGGGACTACAGGTGCCCACCACAGCGCCCAGCTATTCTTTAGAGATGAGGTCTCGCTCTGGCTCAGGCTGGTCTTGAACCTGTGAGCTCAGGCAGTCCACCTGCCTCAGCCTCCCAGAGTGCTAGTATTATAGGCGTGAGCCACCTTGCCCAGCCCAATGCTGGGCTTTTTTACAAATCAAAGGTTTGTGGCAGCCCTGTGTAGATAAATCTAGTGGCATTATTTTCCCAACAGCATGTACTTCGTGTCTCTGTTTCACATTTTGGTAGTTCTGGCAACATCGCAAATTTTATTATATCTGTCATGGTGCTCTGAGACCAGTAGTCTTTGATGTTACTGTTGTGATTGTTTTGGGGTGCCAGAAACTTTGCTCACATAAGACGGTGAACTTAATTGATAAATGAGTGTGTTCTGACTACTTTGCTGACCTGTCATTTCCCCAACTCTCTCCTTCATCTCAGGCCTGCCTATTCCCTGAGACACAACAGTATTGAAATTAACCCAAGCAATGGGCTCTTAGTATTTCAAGTGAGAGGAAGAATTACATGCCACTTTAAATCAAAAGCTAGAAATGAGTCAGCTTTGTGAGGAAGGCCTGCTGAAAGCTGAGGTAGGCTTCTTACACAAGTCAGCCAAGTTGTGAATGCAAGGAAATGTTCTTGAAGAAAATTAAAGGTGCTACCACAGAGAATACATGAATAATAAGAAAGGGACACACATACGTTATTGCAGATGTAGAGAAAGTTTGAGTAGTCTGGACAGATCAAACCAGTCACAACATTCCCTTAAGCCAAAGCCTAATCCAGAGCAAGTCCCCAACTCTCTTTAATTTTGTGAAGACTGAGGCATATGAGGAAGCTGGAGAAGAAAAGTTGGAACCTGGCAGAGGTAGGTTCATAAGCTTGAGGGAAAGAAGCCATCTCTATAACAAAGTGCAAGGTGAGGCAACAGATGCTAATACGATACCTGCAGCAAGTTACTCTGAAGATCATCGGTGAAGGTGGCTATATGCAACCACAGATTTCCATGTAAGCAGAACAGCCTTTTACAGTACCAGAAGAGGCCATTCAGGACTTTTGTATCTAGAGAAGAGAAGTCAATGCCCAGCTTCAAAGTACAGGCTGATGCTCTTGGTAGGTGATAATACAGTTGATGACTATAAGTTGAAGCCTGTGCACATTTATTACTCTGAAAGTCCTAGGGCCCTTAAGACTTATGCTGTTATAAATCTCTGTTTGTGCTCTAGAAATGGAACAACAAAGTCTTGTTGACAGCACATCTATTTACAGCATAGTAAAATAATCAGTTTACTGAATATTTTAAGTCCACTGTTGAGAAATTTGTTTTTTTTTTGTTGTTGTTGTTTTTGTTTTTTTGAGACAGAGTCTCACTATGTTGCCCTTGGTAGAGTGCTGTGGAGTCACAGCTCACAGCAACCTCAAACTCTTGGGTTTAAGCAGTCTCTTGTCTCAGACTCCAAAGTAGCTGGGACTACAGGCGCCCGCCACAACACCCAGCTATTTTTTTGTTGCAGTTATCATTTAGCTGGCCCGGGGTGGGTTCAAACCCACAGGCTGGCTATATGTGGCTGGCACCCTACCTACTGAGCTATGGGTGCCGCCTGATAAATTTTTTTCTAAGTATTATTGCTGGCCAGGTGTGGTGGCTCATAGCTGCAATCCTAGTACTCTGGGAGGCTGAGGCAAGTGGATTGCTTGCAAGAGTGAGACCCCATCTCTACTAAAAATAGAAAAAACTAGTCAGGCATGATGGTGTGTGCCTGTAGTCCTAGCTACTGGGAGGCTGAGGCAGGAAAATCACTTAAGCCCAGGAATTTGAGCTTGCTCTGAGCCATGATGCTGCCACCACACTCATGCCTAGGGCAACAGAGTGAGACTCTTGTCTCCAAAAAAAAAAAAAAAATTAGTGCTCATTGACAATGCACTAGTCACCCAAGGGGTCTAATGGAGATGTTTAAGGAAATGAGAGTTTTTATGCTGTTAACACAACATCCATTCTGTAGCCCGTGGATCAAGGAGTAATTTTGATTTTCAAGTCTTATTATTTAAGAGAGAACATTTTGTAAGGCTAGTGATTTCTCTGATGGATCTAGACAAAGTAAATTGAAAACCTTCTGGAGAGGATTTACTGTAGGGCATTTGTGATTCGTGGGAGTAGGTCAGAATATCAGCATTAGTAGGGGCTTGGAAGTGGGTGATTTTAACTCTTATGGATGACTTAGAGGGGTTCAAGGCTCACTGGAATAAGTAGCTGCAGATGTGGTAGAAACAGCAAGAGAAGTGGAGTCTGCGGATGGGGCCAAACTGCTGCAATCTCAGGATATAATTTTCAACAGTTGAGGAATTGCTTCTTATGGGTGGGCAAAGATTACATTTTTGAGGTGGGTTTTACTCTTGGTGAAGATACTATGAACATCGTTGATAACAACGAATTTAGAACATTCTGTAAACTTAGTTATAGAACTAAGCAGTGGCAGGGATTGAGTCCAATTTTAAAAGAAGTTCTAAAGTTCTACTGAAGATGAAATGCTACCCTGTTTTCCCGAAAATAAGACATCCTCCGAAAATAAGACCTACTCACAGGAAAGATAAGACGTCCCCTGAAAATAAGACATAGGGCATCTTTGGGAGCACACCTTAATATAAGACACTGTCTTATTTTTGGGGAAACAGGGTATTAAACAGCATTGCATGTTACAGAGGAATCTTGTGAAAGGAAGAGTCAGTTGGTGTGGCAAACTTCTTGAAGTCTTAAATTTCAAGAAATTTGGTGGGCGTAGTGGCTCAAGCCTTTTATCTCAGCTTTTTTTTTTTGAGACAGAGTCTCACTATGTTGCCCTCGGTAGTGCCATGGTGTCACAGCTCACAGCAACCTCAAACTCTTGGGCTTAGGTGATTCTCTTGCCTTAGCCTCCCAAGTAGTTGGGACTACAGCAGCCCGCCACAATGCCCAGCTATTTTTTTGTTGCAGTTGTTTAGTTGGCCCCGGTCGGGTTCGAACCCGCCACCCTCAGTGTACGTGGCTGGCGTCATCTGTGTACTGTGCCACATTCGCTGAGCCTCATCTCAGCTTTTGGGAGGCCAAGGCAGAAGGATTGCTTCAGACCAAGAGTTTGAGGGTATCAGGGGCTACGATTGTGCCACTGCCACACCACCCTGCAGGAGCCACCACCCTGATCAGTCAGCAGCCATCAGTATAGAGGTGAGACCCTCCACCAATGATTATGACTTGCTGAGGTCTCAGTAAAATGTTACCATAATTTTGGCAAATAATTTTTTTTTTTTTTTGCAGTTTTTGGCCGTGGCTAGGTTTGAACCCACCACCTCCGGCATATGGGGCTGGCGCCTTACTCCTTTGAGCCACAGGCGCCACCCACAGATAATTTTTTAAAGTATATTGTGTTTTTAGAGATAATGCTATTGAGCACTTACTGGACTATAGCATGGTATAAATATATACTGGAAAACCAGAAAGTTCATGTGACTTGCTTTATCATGATACTTGCTTTATGGTGATGGTCTGGAATCACCCTGTGCCAGCTCTGAGGGGTACCCGTATGTTTATGAGGTATACCACCTGTATGTTTATGCACTTAAGAGAGACAGTATCGGGAGGTGGTTCACCCTTGGCAACCTAAATAACAGAGAAGCTTTCTAAAAATAAAAAACTTATTCAGGAATGAGCAGGGTATTTGCATATCTGGAAAATGCAGGCTGTGACAGGTCATGGGCGTATTTAGGGAGGTACAGGAAGGCAGGGTATTTTTAATTACTTTTTAAATTAATTAAATTGGGGGGAGACAGTCTCACTCTGTCACCCAGGCTAAACTGCTATGGGATCAGCCTAGCTCACTACAACCTCAAATTCCTGGGTTTAAGCTATCCTGCCTCAGCCTCCCAAGTAGCTGGGACTACAGGCATCTGCCACGATGTCCAGCTGAGAAGGCTAGGTATTTTAAGTAAAATGATGAGGGTATATAAGTAGTTTTAAAATAATCCTTGACTATAAAATAAGTGCCAAGGGTGGCATCAGTCTAGGGTTGATCAGGCAGGTGCTGGGCAGAAGTCCTCATAGAAGCATCTTTGCACAAGGCTGTGGTTTTGGCAGCCTTTGGGATAGTCTCTGTTATCAACTAATTGTGTTCTTTCACGGCCTTGCTTACTTTCAGTTGTCAGGGTTTGGCAGGTGTATCTCCATCTTGATGTTGGCAGCTTTCAGTCTCTGAGCAGAGTCCTAGATGTGGGGGCTCCTACCTTTGTCTCCCATAAAACCTGGCTGGTGGGTCAGACCTGTGGACACCTATCAGTTTTGGTATCCTGGTCTGTTTCAGGTTTTTTTTAAGCCTTGTTTCTAGACCGCGAGCAGGTATATTCTCATTTTTATAGAGAAGGAAACTATTAAGCCCCTTCATAGGATGTTAAGTTCTGGCTGCTGCTTCAGGCCAGTCTTTGCTTTCTTCAACTTGTATTTCCTAAGGATATTTGCATCAGTAAAGTTTTTTTTCCTTGTTTTACTATCTTTTCTAAAGCTTCATCCATTATTAAAACCATATTGTCAATTATTGCAGTAATAAAATCTAAATAATGGGTGAAGTTGTATCACGAAGTGTATTTTGTGTTTTTATAGGTTAACGTGTATTTTAGAGTACTCTAAAGATGTCTCCCTAAGATCTCAGTGCCCTGGTTATGCAAACATCAGTACTGCTTGGAGGGACTTTGGAAATGTAATTAAGGTTACTAATCAGCTGACTTTAAGAGAGGGAGATCATTGGGGTGGATCTAATCATCCCATGAGGCCCAAAAGCAGGATGTGAAGGTAGGAGAGGGGGTCAGAGAGATTTCAGGTGTGACAAGGATGTCACCTTGCCACAGTCGGCTATGAAGATAGAAGAAGGGCTAAAGAAGTCAGATTGCATCAGAAAGTTGAGAACGGCCAGAGCCACAGTCCTGCAGCCACATGGAACTAAGTTCTGCCAAACAACCTCAATGAGCTTGAAGCAGCAACACCTGCTAACCCTTTGATTTTGGCCTTGTGAGCCTCAGAGAGCTAGCTAGTCCAGGCTGTGCTCAGACTTCTGACACATGGAAACCATAAGATCATCAATGGTTATGGTTTAAGCCACTGAGTTTGTGGTAATTTGTTGCAGCAGCGATAGGATGGATTCTACACTAGTTTTTTTTTTTGTAGAGACAGAGTCTCACTTTATGGCCCTTGGTAGAGTGCCATGGCATCACACAGCTCACAGCAACCTCCAACTCCTGGGCTTAAGTGATTCTCTTGCCTCAGCCTCCCGAGTAGCTGGGACTACAGGCGCCCGCCACAATGCCCAGCTATTTTTTGGTTGCAGTTCAGCCAGGGCTGGGTTTGAACCCGCCACCCTCGGTATATGGGGCCGGAGCCTTACCGACTGAGCCACAGGCGCCGCCCTACACTAGTTTTTAAAGGGGATTTTCCTCTGTATTTTAGTAATGTGATGAAATTCCAGTCAGTATTTATTTATTTATTTATTTAAGACAGAGTCTCACTCTGTTGCCCTGGGTAAAGTGCCGTGGTATTGTAGCTTACAGCTTCAAACTCCTGGGCTGAAGCCATCCTCTTGCCACCTCCTGACTAGCTGGGACTTCAGGTGCCCGCCACAACTCCTGGCTAGTTTTTCTGTTTTTAGTAGAGAAGGGGTCTTTGGTTCAGGCTGGTTTCAAACTCCCGAGCTCAGGCAGTGAGCTTGGCTTCCCAGAGTGCTGGGATTACAGGTGTGAGCCACTGTGCCCGGCCAACCAGAGTGCTGGGATTGTAGGTGTGCACTACCACGCCTGGCCAACCAGTCAGTGTTTCTTGTCTTGTCTTTTCACTAGTTTGTCCTCCTGATGTATTTTAAAGGTAGACTTTACAGAAGCCACTTCCGTTTAGAACATGGTTATTCACACACACTTTATTTTATTGGTGAAATTATAGAACAGAAATTTAGAGGTGGCAGGACCTTGAGTATGATTCTGTTCAGGGCCCCCAATTTTATAGATTTTGCAGGTAAATGAGTAACAGGCAAAATGATTTGCCTGGGTTCAAACAACTGGGAAAAAAGGAGAACCAGTAAAGAACCCCAATTAATTTTTTTTTTGTAGAGACAGAGTTTCACTTTATTGCCCTCTGTAGAGTGCCGTGGCATCACACAGCTCACAGCAACCTCCAACTCCTGGGCTTAGGTGATTCTCCTGCCTCAGCCTCCCGAGTAGGTGGGACTACATGCGCCCGCCACAACGCCCGGCTATTTTTTTTTTTTTTGTTGCAGTTTGGCCGGGGCTGGGTTTGAATCCGCCACCCTCGGCATATGGGGCCGGCGCCCTGCTCACTGAGCCACAGGTGCCACCCCCAATTTTATTTTTTAATCATTTGGGATTCATTGAGGGTACAAAGAATTAGGTTATGCTGATTGTATTTGTTAGGTAAACTCCCTCTTAAAATTGTGTCCAAACTCTCTTGGTGTTTTATTTTTACATGTCATCCAGCCTTTCCCAGGAGTGGACCAGGTGAGCGTGTCCTGGGGCTATCATTTGTGTGCCACCCTGGCGATTTAATGCAACAGAAATTTATTTTCTCACAACTCTGGAGGCTAGAGTCTGAAACCAGGGTGTTGGCAGGACTGTTCTCCATCTGAGGGTTCTAGGGAGAAGCCTGCCTTGCCTATTCCAGCTTCTGGTGGCTGCTGGCAGTCCTTGGTGTTCTGTGGAGGTCACTGGTTTGTGGTACCATAACTCAGCCTCTGCATCCATCTTCACCTGGCCAACTTCCCTCTGTGTGTATTGGTGTACAAATTTCCCTCTTTTTATTTTATTGGGGAAATCAGTCATAGAACAGCTGAAATTCAGAGGTGGTAGGAGTAGAAACCTAGAGGCTGGACACAGTGGCATGTACTTGTAATGCCGGCACTTTGGGAGGCTAACATGGGAGGATTGCTTGAGCCCAGAAGTTCCAGGCTTCCATGAGTTACCATGGCCCTACTGTACTCCAGCCTGGGTGGACGGAGGAAGACCTTGTCTCTTTTTAAAAAATTGGATCAAGTAATGACTTGAGAAGTCCCCATTCTACAGTCATTGGTTTAGGAACCACTGGATTGGTGTGATCTATTTTCAACTTTATTACATCTGCAAAGACCCCATCTCCAAATAAGGTCATATGCACAGATTCTGGTTGGATGTGAATTGTGAGGGGACGCTATTTAACCTAGCACAGTATGTAATGAGAGCTTGAAACCAAAGTGTCTCGAAGTCTTCCCCACTGTTGTTGCTCCTTCAGCTTCATTCTTCCAGTTATTTGGGCTAAAAACTTGAGAATGTCCTTGACACCTCACTTTCTTTGATATCCACATGTGATCTGTTACCCTCTCTGTAAATTATGTGCCAGCCTACTACTCCATGCTCACTCTGGTCACTGTCAGCTCTGGCCTAGCTTCCTGCTGCCTCCTGTTCTCCACACAGCAGAGAGTTCATGCTGTTTTTCTCAGGACCCTCTGAGACCACAAACTCTGGGACCTCACAGTGGCCAGTAAGGCTCTCATGCTTTGCCCTGGCATCACATCCTCTCTAGTCTTAGGGTCGTCCCCTAACCCTGGGTGTGATGACAGTTCTCTTCCCAGGCTGGCTTCATTCCTGCACCTGTGCTCTTCAGGGAGCAGCCCTCCCTTAGCTGCCAGACTCACTCTGTCCTTCCTGTGACTATCTGCTTTCCCTGTAATTGCCTCTTTTTAGTTAAAAAAAAATTTTTTTATTGTGAAGTATACTGTAAAAGTACATAAAAGGTGTATGTTCAGATTAATAACAAAATAAGTATGTCCATTTGAATATTAGCTGTAATTTAATATTCTTTTTTAGTAACTTAGAATTCTTTGTGCTTCTGCCACTATCATCAGAAGTTACTGTTCTTCTGAATTTTGTATAAATCATTTTTTTAGACCGTGAGCAGGTATTTTCTCATTTTTATAGAGAAGGAAACTTTATCGCCCTCCATAGAGTGCTATTGCGTCACAGCTCACAGCAACCCACCTTTTGGGCTTAGGCGATTCTCTTGCCTCAGCCTCCTGAGTAGCTGTGACTACAGGCGCCTGCCACAAAGCCTGGCTTGGGCGACAGCTTGAGACTCTGTCTCAAAAAAACAAAAAAAAGATGGGAGGGCGGCACTTGTGGCTCAGTGAGTAGGGCACCGACCCATATACTGAGGGTTCAATCCCGGCCCCAGCCAAACTGCAACAACAACAAAAAACAAATAGCTGGGTGTTGTGGCGGACACCTGTAATCCCAGCTACTCGGGAGGGTGAGGCAAGAGAATCGCCTAAGCCCAAGAGCTGGAGGTTGCTGTGAGCTGTGCAGCACTCTACTGAGGGGGACAAAGTGAGACTCTGTCTAAAAAAAAAAAAAAAAAAAAAAAAGATGGGATCTTGCTCTGTCTCAGGCTGGTCTGGAACTCCTGAGCTCAAGCAATCCACCCACCTTGGCCTCTTAGAGTGCTAGGTTTATAGGTGTGAACCATGGCACACAGCGACGTCACTGTTTAGAATAATTTGAAGCCAGGGTTGTCAAACCTCTTGGCTTCTCTGGGCCACACTGGAAGAAGAGGTATCTTGAGCCACACATTAAATAGCACAAACTATAACAAAAGCTGATGAGCAAAAAAAAAACAAGTCTCTGCATAACATAATATCTGCTACCACAGGTAAGCCCAAAAGTCCTCATATAATAATCCTAATTAAGCAGCAGCTCATCCAGAGAGTTTTTTTAAACACTGAACAGGTCCCAGATTTGCAGGCACTAATACAGAAAATGTACATATCTAAGTATTGATGTTTTTCTTAGAGTCAAGAGTCTTACTTTGTCGCCCTCGGTAGAGTGCTGTGCCATCACAGCTCACAGCAACCTCCAGCTCTTGGGTTTAAGTGACTCTCTTGCCTCAGCCTCCCAAGTAGCTGGGACTATAGGCGCCCACCACAACGCCCGGCTATTTTTTGTTGCAGTCAGTTGTCATTGTTTTTTTTTTTTTTTTTTTTTTTTTTTGGCCAGGGCTGGGTTTGAACCCGCCACCTCCAGCATATGGGACCGGTGCCCTACTCCTTGAGCCACAGGTGCCGCCCCATCATTGTTGTTTTTTAGTTGTCCCAGGCCGGGTTCAAACCTATCAGCTTTGGTGTATGTGGCTGGTGCCGTACGTTAACTACTGTGCTACAGCCACCAAGCCAAAAAATATTTTTTATTATACAAGCAAAAGAAGGCTTGGTGCCTGTAGCTCAGTGAATAGGGCGCTGGCCACATACACTGAGGCTGGCAGGTTTGAACCTGGTCCTGGCCTGCAAATAACAATAACAACTGCAACCAAAAAAAAAACAACAACAAAAAACAGCCAGGTGTTGTGGTGGTCGCCTGTAGTACCAGTTACTTGGGATGCTGAGGCAAGAAAATTGCCTAAGCCCAAGAGTTAGAGGTTGCTGTGAGCTAGGACACCACGGCACTCTACCGAAGGCAACATAGTCAGACTGTCTCAAATAATAATAACAATAATAAAAGCAAAAGGAAAGTGGGCAACATAAAACTAGTGGGATATGTGACATGTCTGAGAAACTAATGCATCAGTACCTGGTTCGATGGAAGTAGCTACAATTCTCAGTTCTCAAGGTGCTCATCAGATGTTTTGGTTCTAATTTTACTCTTAAGGTACTTCATTCAGGAAAGTAGTTGCTCGAAAATGTGGGTGCTGCCAAAGAGCGAAGATAAGAATAAGATGTGATTGCCAAGTGAGGGACATTTGTCTCTGGGGAATTCTAGTAAAGAGGCTCAGCGCCTGTGGCTCAAGCAGCTAAGGTGTCAGCCACATACACCTAAGTTGATGGGTTCAAATCCAGCCCGGGCCTGCCAAACAACAATGAGGGCTGCAACCAAAAAATAGCCGGGCAGGGCGGCCTCTGTGGCTCAAAGGAGTAGGGCGCTGGCCCCATATGCTGGAGGTGGGGGGTTCAAACCCAGCCCCAGCCAAAAACTGCAAAAAAAAAAAAAAAAAAAAAAGCCAGGCATTATGGCAGGCACCTGTAGTCCCAGCTACTTGGGAGGCTGAGGTAAAAGAATAACTTGAGCCTAGGAGTTGGAGGTTGCTGTGAGCTGTGATGCTACAGCACTCTACCTAGGGCCACATAGTCAGACTCTGTCTTGAAAAGAAAAAAAGAATTCTAGTTAAGAGACATGAGCAAATTGTTTTTTTCAAATTGAATGTCAGGGCTTGGTGCCTGTAGCTTACCTCGACGCCGGCCACATACACCGAGGCTGGCGGGTTCGAACTTGGCCTGGGCCTGCCAAACAACAGTGACAACTACAACCAAAAAACAGCCAGGCATTGTGGCGGGTGCCTGTATTCCCAGCTACTTGGGAGGCTGAGCCAAGAGAATCACTTAAGCCCAAGCGTTGGAGGTTGTTGTGAGCTCTGACACCACAGCATCATTCTAGGGGTGACCCAGTGAGACTCTGTCTCAAAAAAAAAAAAAAAATTTGATGTTAGATTGCAGCTCTATTCATTCCATTTGAAAACTGGCAGGTAACATATTTATGTCAACTGAAATGGAGTTACAGATACACCAAAATATTATTTTCCCAGAAAAAAATTATTATTTTTTTTGAGACAGTGTTACTCTGTCACCCTTGGCAGAGTGCGGTGGCGTCACAGCTCACAGCAACCTCAAACTCCTGGGCTCATGAGATTCTCTTGTCTCAGCCTCCCAAGCAGCTGGGACAATAGGTTCCCGCACAACTCCCAGCTTTTTTTTTTGTTGTTGTAGTTGTCATTGTTGTTCAGCAGGTCTGGGCCAGGTTCAAACCCGCCACCCCTGGTGCATGTGACTGGTGCCCCAGCCACTGAGCTAAGGGGGGGCTTGAGCCCATTTTCTCAGAAATTTTAAAATCTGTTTTCAAATTCTTGTATCAAATCAAAAAGCAAGGCTGCATGTTTTTTGCTGTTTACAGGACTGTGTTTAGCCAACGTTTAGGGTGGAAATGCATAAAACTGTTTGCCCTAATTTGAGCTTGCCATAATTTCAGTTTAATTTGGAAGCTGTTACAGTTTAAAACTTGGTATTAATAAGTAGATCTTCACCTTGAAGCTGCATATTTGACTCATTTAAGTGAGTGGTTAAATTCACTAAAAATGGTGAATCTGGAAGCCATAAGTCTAACGATCTCATTTAATTATTATTACTTCTTTAAAGATGCTAGTTAGACACTTTTCTTATCTCTGCTTTTTTCATGTAATATGTCCCAGAGTTCATTCTACACTAATACATAGAGATATTTATACCTGCAAAGTCCTCCATTGGTAAATATATCATAATTTGGTCCCCTACTGAGAGACATTTGGGTCTATCCCAGTTTCTTGCTATTACAAATAATACTGAAGTAAATGGCCCTATGCAAATGTCTCTCTTATTTTTACCAGTGTAACTGTGGGATAGATCCCTAGGAATGGGATTGCTGGGTCTATGGTTAAATTTCATTTTGTTTTTTAACAATTAGCATTCTCAAGGAATCAGTGGCCAGGAGTGTTCTTTGAAAATTTCTCTGATAGGAGTCTCACTCACGGAGGTCAGAGAGGGCAGGAGCATGGTGGTGGGGCCCAAGCAGGGGGGCCATCCTGGGGTGCCTTCTCCTCGAAGTGGATGACGCTGTGAGCAGCGCTGTGGCCGACCTGGCTAGATCTGCGCGCGCCTGTGGGAGGCTTTGGGGCAGCGTCTGGGATTCTCCTTGTGGAAGGGGCTGGATGATGTAACCAACTGTCTGGGAAGCCCCACTTGGCTGTAACCACAGGAAAGTCTTTTAGACCCCATCTCATTGCAGAGCCAATTCTGAAGCCACTTGAGAAAAATTATGTGATGGTTCCTATCAAACAGGATTTTTCAGAAACATATATAACAACTGTGAAGAAAGTGGCCCCTTTTTCCCTCTTGTGAAACAGATAATTCTCAAATTCCAAGATGCCAGCCAAGACCCCAACTTATCTGAAAGTGGCCAATAACAAGAAAGGAAAGAAATTTAAACTGAGGGACATTTTGTCTCCTAATATGATCAGTCCTCCCCTTGGAAACTTTCACCACACCATTCACATCGGCAAAGAAGGCTAGCTCGATGTTTTTGGAGATATTTCTTTCCTTCAGGGGAACTATGAGCTTTTACCTGGGAACCAGGAGAAAGCATGCATGGGCCAGTTCCCTGGACATAACGAGTTCTTCCAGGCCAACAGCACTTCAGACTGTGTGTTCTCAGAAACGCCCTCTCCAGTACTCAGAAATGCCATCTCCCTCCTGACCATCGGAGAGTCCCAAGCTCTCATGCTGCCTTTATTGTCACTGATGATGTTTAGTTCTAAACAGGAGTCCTTCAGGCCTGCAAAGCTACCCAAGCTTAGCTGTGAGCCCGTCATGGAGGAGAAAGCTCAGGAGAAGAGCAGTCTGCTGGAGAGAGGGAGAGTCCTCCAAGGAGACACCCTATGGGGCTCCAGTGGTTCTGCCTCTTCAGTCCAGCCAGGGCAGGGACAGCCATGCCTCCAGCCTGTCAGAACTACTGCGACTGGCCTGCACAGGACATGTTTGACCATCCTGCCCCGTGTGAGCTGGTCAAGGGAAAGACTAAGTCAGAGGAGTCGCTCTCTGATCTCACAGGGTCCCTCTTCTCCCTGCAGCTCGACTTTGGGCCCCCACTTTTGGATTAGGTGCTGAATGACCTGGATAAAAATAAGTAACAGGGGTGGTGCCTGTGGCTCAGTGAGTAGGGCGCTGGCCCCATATACCGAGGGTGGCGGGTTTAAACCCAGCCCCAGCCAAATTGCAATTTAAAAACAATAGCTGGGTGTTGTGCCAGGCGCCTGTGGTCCCAGCTACTTGGGAGGCTGAGGCAGGAGAATCGCCTAAGCCCAAGAGCTGGAGGTTGCTGTGAGCTATGACACCACAGCACTCTACCAAGGGCGACAAAGTGAGACTCTGTCTCTAAAAAAAAAAAAAAAACCCACAAAAAAAAATAATAATAAGTAACAGGATGCCAGCTCTTCTCTGATAAAAAGCATCAGACAACAACAAAAATGAAGCTAGAGTAACCATAGTTGCACAGTTGAAAGAAGGGCTTTGTGGACTGTTTGCAGTTGTGTGATGGGTTTTCTAAAATAATGTTCGTACAAAATATTTTATTTACGGGCGGCACCTGTGGCTCAGTGAGTAGGGCGCCAGCCCCATATACCAAGGGTGGCCGGTTCGAGCCTGGCCCGGCCCAAACTGCAACAATAACAACAACAAAAAAGGCAAAAATTTTTTTTTGCCTGTTTGCACAAACAGTTCAGAAAAAAATAAAACCGCCCTGGCAAAAAGAGGAAGTGAGTCAGAACCCATTTTCGGCAGATCAGCTCACTTTTGGTTGTTTGCAGACACGTAAGAAAGCTGGGTTGGTCGGGATTAGCACTGGCTATGAAGGGCTGGACCCGTCACATTAAGGTACTTTACAGAACTTCACGACACTCCCATGCTTTCTGAGCAAGAGGAGGTCAAAATTTATTTAACACTGAGGCCTTTTTTCTAGACTCTTTTCTATCTTAATGGTTTGGGCTCACCAGGGGGAATTCTTCAGTGTTAAAGCTTTTCTCTGTTTTCACATTTGAACAACTTTGTGGGTTTGGGGAATTTTCTTGTAGTTCTTATGTATCCCTATGTGTTTTATCTATATCACAAAATTTTGACTGTCTGCTACATGCTGGTAAGACACAAGCAAAGTATTACTGTAACTAAGTTATTTTTAAAGTTAAAATATATTTTTACGTGCCTTTGGCTTTTTATTGCAGTCTGTATTTTATAGATAATAAGATGTGGTCATTTGACTTGTTTTCCTTTGGGGTTCCATTGTAAGCTGTGTATGTGTGTGTTTGGAAAAGTGTATTCATACATAGCTTTATATATTTTTTCTTCATCTGTTATCATCCTTCTAACAGCAGCCAATAATGGATTATAAAGCATAAAGGCACAGTTTACTTCTGATGCTTCTGCAGAGACTGTGGGCTACACCATGTAATGTTCTTTGGAAATGGGTTTTAGCACAGTACATACTTGAATTACATAGGTACTTCATACAACACAATAAAGAGCAAATGTTTAAAAAAAGAAAAAATTTCTCTGATACTAAGTTCTGTCTCATTTTTGCACTTGTTTTTACCAGTGGACATATGAAACTGTGGTTTTGCCTGTATGTTGTAGAAGAAAGTGCCTTAGTGGAAGCGCCCCCTCGATGCCCTCAGCTTGCTGCAGCTCTTTGCGGACTGTGGAGGGCTGTGGAGCCTCCTGGAAGGGAGCAAGCAGGTCCTGACTGCAGTTGCACTCTTTCCCTCTCCCTGAGGGGGTGTCACAGGACGTCCCTGAGGGGAACTCCAAATGAAGAACAGCCAGCTCTTTTTGGCACAAGCTCCTCCTCTAGGTCCCACAACAGCCCTTAGTGGAACACCTCTGTGTTTTGTTCTTAGGCACCTACTGTGTTTTCCACTAACATTGCATTTTCTCTACCCCTGCCCATTTAACAGTTTAAAAACCATCTGCCTAAACCTGCTACTTTTTTTCTTATAATTAGGTGATTTGACTTTAGACACAAAAGCAGGACTAGATTTCAGATGATTGGGTGTATAAAGCCTGACAATTGGGTTCTTTGGTTATTTCTCTCAGTCTGCTCCCTGTGAAGAGATACAAAGGGAGACTGCCTAGGTGTGTCCTGTGAAATCCAGGGTCTTAGCCTTCGTGACACTTGACCTCCTTCACCTTTGATGCCTCCCTCTTTGAAGGCACTTGGCTTCTGGCGTCAGCACTCTGGTTTGTCCTACTTTGCTGTCTTGCTGTCTCTCTTTCCCCCTTCTCAGCACACTTTGGTGCTGGTGCTTGGCTATCTGCTGGACCTTTGCTTGTTTCTGGGTCCGGGTTTCCCAACATGTTATTGGCATTGTCTGTGAAATAATTTGCGTAGGTGGGATGTTGAGCATTACTGGCTTTTTCCTACTACATGGCAGGAGCACTCTCCAGTAACTGTGGATGCCGAAAAATAGTGTCCTGTATTTCCATATGTTTCCCAGGAAATACTGCTTTAGAGGGGCCCAGCCAGTCCCTAGGGGTTACGTATATTTGATGTAAATAACTTTCAGATTTATACCTCCAATGTTAATCTTTCCCTTGAGCTTCAGACTCATTTCTCCAGCCACCTGCCTTTCATCTTTGTTTTGTCTATATGCTGGACATCTCCACCTTGATATATGTGTAAATCAGAACTCATGGTTTGCCCTCTAACCTGTTCCTTCCCCTTTCATCCTCGTGTATCATTGTTTGTTTACTCAGTTTTTTGGGTCACAAACCTGGAACCATTCTTGTTTCTCCTCACAGACCACAACCACTCTGTCAGCAAGCCTGCCATCCACCTGCAGAGGACACCACTGTCTTCCTGCCTGTACAGCTGCTCTGGCCCAAGCCACCATCTTCCCTGCCTGGAGTATGGCAGCATAACTTTTTTTGGCCGGGGCTGTGTTTGAACCCACCACCTCTGGTATATGGGGCTGGCGCCCTACTCCTTTGAGCCACAGGCGCTGCCCTGGGAGCATAACTGTTCATTAGCTTGAAACATAACTGATGAAAAGTGCAGGGAGACACACGTTCACCTCAGTGTGTTGTCACAGAGGACATCACCTTCCAGTTCCAGAGAAACCAGCATTGTGTTTCTACTGCAAAGGTAGTGCCGCCCTTACTTACAGGAGCATTGCTTTCTTGCTACTCTTTGTTTTTTTGCAAAAGCAAAAAACATGCATTCCTTAAAAATGCATTTTTAAGGTAGTGTTTCCTGGGCACTAGCACTCTGGGAGACCAAGGGGGGAGGATCACTTGAGTTCATGAGTTCAAGGCCAGCCTGAGCAAGAATGAGACCTTGTCTCTACTAAAAAGAGAAAAACTATCTGTGGATTAGTGGCATAGTACCATCTACTCAGGAGGCTAAGGCCAGGAGTTCAAGGTTGCTGTGAGCTAGACTGATACCATGGCACTCTAGTCTGGGCAACAGAGTCAGACTCTGTCTAAAAAACAAAGATAATGTTGCTTGTTGTTTTTGTTTTGTTTTGAGACAAGCTCTCACTCTGGTATCTGGGCTAGAGTATAGTGGTGTCATCATAGCTCATAGCAGCCTCCAACCCTTGGGCTCAAACAATGATCCTGCCTCAGCTCCTGAGTAGCTGAGACTATAGGCACATGTTGCCATGTCTGGCTAATTAAAAAAATTTTTTTTGTAGAGATGGGTTCTCAGTATGTTGCTCGGGGTGGTCTCAAACTCTAGGGCTCAAGTAATCCTCCCACCTAGGCCTCCTAAAGTGCTAGGATTGTAGGTGGGCCTATAATTGGACTATCTATAGGCCCATTGTACAGGGCCTATTTTTGCACTGTGTATAAGTGTTACTATGTACTGTGTATTGTTTTAAGTCTGGCTTCTATTATACATTATATTATGTGTAGCTGTGGTCATTTGTTTTCCTTTTTGTTCCTTTTTATGAACACCACATGTATTTATCCTTTCTTTTTTTGTTGTTGTTGTTGCAGTTTGGCCAGGGCTGGGTTTGAACCTGCCACCCTCGGTATATGGGGCTGGCCCCCTACCCACTGAGCCACAGGCACCGTAGGTGTTTGAGTGGTCTCCATTTTTCTAGCTGTTACAGATGATGCTCATGTGAAGTGTCTGGGCATATGAGTGTTCAGTGTTGTCATTGAAGAGTGACTTCTCAGGGAAATTGCTGGGACAGAGCACATAACACCAGAGTTTTCCAGAGGTTTCCCTATATATACTCCACCAGCAGAAGTGTTTCTGTCCTTCATATGTGTGCAGACACTTCCTATGGATGGTATTCTAAACTTTGGTTATTAGGTTATTCTGGTGGTTGTAATAGTGTCTCATTGTGGGTTCAGCTCACATTTCCCTGTGATTAATGAATCAGACTGAGCACTGTGTTGTGTGTTTATGGGCCATCTAGATTTTGTGTGTGTGTGGGGGGATCTCTTGCACATTTTTCTTCTGGGTTGTTTATATTTAAAAAATTGATTTGTGGGCGGCGCCTGTGGCTCAAGAAGTAGGGCGCTGGTCCCATATGCCGGAGGTGGCGGGTTCAAACCTAGCCCTGGCCAAAAACCACAAAAAAAAAAAAAAAATTGATTTGTAAGGCATTCTTCAGAAGTTCTTTTTTTTTTTTTTAGAGACAAAGTCTCACTTTGTCACCCTTGGTAGAGTGCTGTCGTGTCACAGCTCACAGCAACCATCAACTCCCGGGCTTAGGCAATTCTCTTGCCTCAGCCTCCTGAATAGCTGGGACTACAGGTGCCCACCACAATGCCTGGGTATTTTTGTTGCAGTTCCACCGAGGCTGGGTTTGAACCCTCCACCCTGGGTATATGGGGCCAACGCCCTACCCACAGAGCCACAGGCGCTGCCCTAGACCTCATTTTCTTATTCATTGCAGAGCACTGTGTTCTTCAATTATTATTTTCAGGCCCGGCGCCTCGTAGCTCAGCGGCTTGTCTTGCCTCAGCCTTCTGAGTGGCTGGGACCACAGGTGCCCGCCACAATGCCCGGCTATTTTTTTGTTGCATTTGTCATTGTTTAGCAGGCCCTGGCTGGGTTTCAATCCACCAGCCCTGGTGTATATAGCTGGCGCCCTAGCTGCTGAGCTATAGGCACTGAGTCTCTTCAGAAATTCTTTAACCTATTGTTGGTTATATCTGTTGCAAATATCTTCCTCCCTGGAGCTTATCTTTTCATCCTCTTAAAGATATCTTTTGACGTTAAAATTATAAATTTAATTAATTAATTTATTTTTATTTATTTATTTATTTATTTGCAGTTTTTTTTTGTCCGGGGCTAGGTTTGAACCCGCCTCCTCTGGCATATGGGGCCAGCGCCCTACCCCTTTGTGCCACAGGTGTTGCCCTTAATTTATTTTTTTTGTTTATTTTGAGATAGCGTTTCATTCGCCTTGGGTAGCGTGCCATGGTGTCCTAGCTCACAGCAGCCTCAAACTTTTGGGCTCAAGAGATCCTCTTTCCTCAGCCTCCCGAATAGTTGAGACTACAGGTGTCCACTACAATGCCCAGCTAGTTTTTCTGTTTTTAGTAGAGACAGGGGTCTGCTCTTACTCTTGAAGTCTTGAGCTCAAGCGATACACCTGCTTTGGTTTCCCAGAGTTCTTAGGATTACAGGTGTGAGTCACTGTGCCTGGCCAGAATTTGAAATTCTAATGTTCCTTTTTTTTTTTTTGCAGTTTTTTGGCCGGGGCTGGGTTTGAACCTGCCACCTCCAATATATGGGGCCAGTGCCCCACTCCTTTGAGCCACAGGCACCACCCAATTTTAATGTTCTTAATTCCATCAGACTTTTGATAGTGCTTTTTGGTTATTAACTTTATTTATTTATTTTATTTTGAGACAGTCTCACTGTGTCGCCCTCAGGAGAGTTCGGTGATGTCACAGCTCACAGCAACCTCAGGCTTTTGGGCTTAGCGATTCTCTTGCCTCAGACTTCCCAGTAGCTGGGACTACAGGCACCTGACACAACGCTGGGCTGTTTTTTTGTTGTAGTTGTCATTGTTTTTAGCAGGCCTGGTCCGGGTTCGAACCCACCATCCGTGGTGCATATGGCTGGCACCCTAACCATGGAACACAGGTGTCAAGCCAATTAATTTTATTGATAGATCTATTTAAGAAGTCTTATACTAATAGCATGAAGATATTCTCCAATATTATCCTCTAAGATTTTATTGTTTTATATTTCTTTTTTTTTGTAGAGACAGAGTCTCACTTTATGGCCCTCGGTAGAGTGCCGTGGCCTCACACAGCTCACAGCAACCTCCAACTCCTGGGCTTAAGCGATTGTCTTGCCTCAGCCTCCCGAGTAGCTGGGACTACAGGCGCTCGCCACAGCGCCCGGCTATTTTTTGGTTGCAGTTTGGCCGGGGCCGGGTTTGAACCCACCACCCTCGGTATATGGGGCCGGCGCCTTACCGACTGAGCCACAGGCGCCGCCCTCTTTTTTTTTTTTTTTTTTTGAAGACGGAGTCTCACTTTGTAGCCCTGGGTAGAGTGCTATGTTGTCATAGTTCACAGCAACCTCAAATTCTTAGGCTCAAGTGTTTCTCTTGTCTCAGCCTCCTGAGTAGCTAGAACTACAGGTGCCCACCCACCACAATGCCCGGTTATTTTTTGGAGATGGAGTCTTACTCTTCCTCAGGCTGGTCTGGAACTTGTGAGCTCAGACTGTCTACCTGCCTTGGCCCCCAACGTGCTGGGATTGCAGGTGTGAGCCACCGTACCTGGCTTACTGTTTTATATTTCATAAAACCACAGAGATTGGGCTCTGACAGGTGCACAGTATTGTGGAGCCTCGGTCATAGCCATGACATAGGACATTTCCATTGCCTGGAAAAGCTGCCTTGGCCCTTTTGCAGTACCTTCCTATTCTCCCAGGCTCCTGGCAATGTTTGATTTGCTTTTCCTAGAGTGTCATGTAAGTAGAAACTTGGTATTAGGCTTCTTTCACTTAGTATAATGCTTTGGAGAATCATGTGTGTTGTTGCACATAGCCATAGTTCCTTTTTATCACTGTGTAATATTCCATTGTAGTGATAGGCCACACTTTTACCCGGTTTCCAGTTGATGGACATTTGGGTGGTTTCTAATCTGGGGCTATTAGGAATTTAGCTACTAAGAACATTCACATGTGAGTCTACAGGGACATAAGATCAGTAGAAATGCTGGGTCATAGGGTGAGTGTCTGTTTAACTTACTGGAAATGGTCAAACAGTTTGCCAGAGGGTAGCCACACCATCTTGCATTCCTGCCATTGACGCATGAGGGCTGTTATTGCTGAACTTGCCAACCCTTGGTATGGTCAGTCTTTTTAATTTTATGCATTCTATTATGACTAAACAAAGGTATTTATAATGTTAAAGGTATTTATCCATATCTTATTGTGGTGTTAATCCATATCTCCCTAAGCTGAGCATCTATTTCTGTGCTTTGCCGTTCATTTTCATCAGTTGAGGTGCGGTAGACCCAGGGGAGGCAGGGAGGGCGTTGAACAAAATGCATCTGTTGCTCATAGTTCTGGAGGCTGGGGGCCCAGGTGGAAGGCACATCTGGTGTCTTGATGAGGTTTTGCAGTTGGCTGTTTGCTCATTATGTCCTTCTTGCTCTTCTTGTGAAGGCACTGGATCCACTTATGAGGGTAAATTGCCTCTCAGGCCCCACTCTTAGAACCTGTGTTAGGTTGCAACGTGAGAATTTCAAGGTGCACAAACACGCAGACCATTGCGCCGTTCTTGTCTTTGTTGATGGTCTGCTCAAATCTGCTGCCTGACATCCATGTTCTCTTACATATTCTGATTTTTCTGTGTGGTAAAAGTTTTATTTAATGGAAAAGACTGTCTGTTGCCTCTGCTGCCATGGTGCTGTTGAAGTGAGTCGAGGGTCTGTGATTGCCTGGTCTGCTGCTGGGCGCCCTAAACCCGTATCACACTGCCTTAATTGCCATAGCTTTATGTGGAGTGTGACACACAGATGGAGTTTTCTCAATTTGTTTTATTTAAAGAGTATCTTGGTTATTCTTGGTCATTACATTTTTATGTATCTTTTAGGATCGGGTCATCTTATCTGCCACTTCATTGGGTTTATGGTAAATTAAAAAAAATAATTTTGCCAGATTCAAACAAGAACCTTCTGAGATCTTAACTCAGGTTGCACTGAGTCTATAAGTACAGTTTGAGAAGGATCATTATTGTTATAATATTGAGGTTTGTTTTGTTTTGTTGGAGGCAGAGTCTCACTCTGTTGCCCAGGCTAGAGTGCTGTGGTGTCACAGCTCACAGCAACCTCAGGTTCCTGAGTTCAAGTGATCCTCCTGCCTCAGCCTCCTGAGAAACTGGAACCACAGGTCTGGCTGATTTTTTTTTTTTTTTAAGACAGAGTTTCACTCTGTTGCCCTTGATACAGTGCTGTGGTGTTATGGCTCACAGTAACCTCTGACTCTTGGGCTCAAACGATCCTCTTGCCTCAGCTTCCCCAGCAGTTGAGACTATAAGTGCCCACTACACCCAGCTATTTTTTTTTTAGAGATGAGGTCTGTGGCTCAGGCTGGTCTTGAACCTGTGAGCTCAGGCAATCCACCTGCCTTGGCCTCCCAGAGTGCTGGGATTACAGGTGTGAGCCACTGCACCCAGTCCTTTTTTTTTTAGAGATAGGGTCTTGCCCTTGCTTAGGCTGGTCTTGAACCTCTGGCCTAAAGCAATTCTCCCACCTCCCAGAGTGCTAAGAGTATCCTGGTCTTAATATTGAGTTTTTAATCTAAGAATATGATATAATTCTTATTTATTAAACTCTTTCTAAACTTCTTGTTAATTTTTTCTATTCTGTTAGAGACCTTATTTGTCTTTCAGAGACTTACTTTCTTGTGTTTTCCATTGTAATTGGCATCTTTTTTAGACTTAGATTTTCTAATTTGCTGGTACAATTAGCCCTCCAGATTGGAGTTTCTGCATCTGTGGATTCAACTAGGCACAGATTGAAAATACTAAAAACAAATCGTGTCTGCACTGAACATGTACAAACTTTTTCCTTGTCATTATTCCCTAACCTAGTGGTCCCCAGGCTTTTTGGCAACAGGGACTGGTTTTATGGAAGACAGTTTTTCCACAGGCTGTTGGAGGCAGTGGGAGAGGAGCTCAGGCAGTGATGCTGTGTGGCCCGGTACCTAGAGGCCACGGACTGGAGCTGGTCTGTGGCCTGGGCTTGGGGATTATAGCCCTAAGCCATACAGTGTAACACCTGTGCAGTATGTATAACATAATGCTGTATCGTAAGTATTCTAGAGATGATTTAAAGTATAGAGGAGGATGTTCAGAGGGTACATGCAAATACTATGCCATTTTATGTCAGAGACCTGAGTGGATTTTGGTATCCACAGGAAGTTGTGGAACAAATTCCCCACAGCCCCAAAGGTCTGCAGTTCAGTTATTATATATTGGCCTCATACTCAGCAACTTTGCCAAAGTCACTTTTCTAGTTTACCTTTGGGTTCTTTGGGACTTTTTATGTACATAAGCATAGCATTGTGAATAATGAGTTGTATTTCTTTTTCAGTCCTTACACCTTGCATTTATTTGGCAGAAATTTATTCATTTTTTATTTTCTGCCTTTTTAAAGAACTACCTTTTGGTTGATCTTTCGTATGTTTGCTATTTTATTGATTTCCTCGACGCTCTGTCCAGGGAGTGCATTTCTGCCCTGGTTCCTGACCTGCGTTGCTAGCCTTCGTGCTGTGACACTGGCACGCTCCTGTTCTTCACCTTTCCAGATGTGTCCGTGGGGTTGGCTTCATTCTGGAGGCTCCCTTGTCAACAGATAAAAAACTAAGAGGCCAAGAGTTGAAAGGGCTCAGTGGGCCTCAGGTCTTCAAAAACTGCTAGTATTAAATTGCTATTGACTTCTCGTTATTTTTATTTTCTGTGTTGAAGTCTGATATCTGTGAATATCGGGTCTGTGGGGACTCAGAGATTTTGTAGTGGTATCGAAAAATCAATAGCTAACTTATAAAATATTTGCTATATTGGATAATGTCAAATTTTTGCAACCTGTGATCACATATGCTTTGTAAAGGTGTTTTGTTAAAATGACAATATAATGGCCATGCCTGTGGCTCAAGGAGTAGGGCGCCGGTCCCATATGCCGGAGGTGGCGGGTTCAAACCTAGCCCTGGCCAAAAAAAAAAAAAAAAAGTTAGCCATTCGTCTGTCATCTTTAGAGAAGGTTCTATTCATGTCTCTTGCCCATTGATACATGGGATTGTTGGCTTTTTTCATGTGGATTAATTTGAGTTCTCTATAGATCCTAGTTATCAAGCTTTTGTCTGATTGAAAATATGCAAATATCCTTTCCCATTGTGTAGGTTGTCTTTTTGCTTTGGTTATTGTCTCCTTAGCTGTACAGAAGCTTTTCAGTTTAATGAAGTCCCATTTGTTTATTTTTGTTGTTGCAATTGCCACGGCAGTCTTCTTCATGAAGTCTTTCCCCAGGCCAGTATCTTCCAGTGTTTTTCCTATGCTTTCTTTGAGGATTTTTATTGTTTCATGCCTTAAATTTAAGTCCTTTAACCATCTTGAATCAATTTTTGTGAGTGGGGAAAGGTGTGGGTCCAGTTTCAGTCTTTTACATGTGGACATCCAGTTCTCCCAACACCATTTATTGAATAGGGAGTCTTTCCCCCAAGGTATGTTCTTGTTTGGTTTATCGAAGATTAGGTGGTTGTAAGATGTTAGTTTCATTTCTTGGTTTTCAATTCGATTCCAAGTGTCTATGTCTCTGTTTTTGTGCCAGTACCATGCTGTCTTGATCACTATGGTACAGACTAAAATCTGGTATGCTGATGCCCCCAGCTTTATTTTTATTACTAAGAACTGCCTTAGCTATATGGGGTTTTTTCCGGTTCCATACAAAACGCAGAATCATTTTCTCCAAATCTTGAAAGTACGATGTTGGTATTTTGATAGGAATGGCACTGAATAGGTAGATTGCTTTGGGAAGTATAGACATTTTAACAATGTTAATTCTTCCCATCCATGAGCATGGTATGTTCTTCCATTTGTTAATATCCTCTGCTGTTTCCTTTCTGAGGATTTCATAATTTTCTTTATAAGGTCCTTCACCTCCTTCGTTTAGGTATACTCCTAGGTATTTCATTTTCTTTGAAACTATGGTGAAGGGAGTTGTGTCCTTAATTAGCTTCTCATCTTGACTGTTATTGGTGTATACAAAGGCTACTGACTTGTGGACATTGATTTTATATCCTGAAACATTACTGTATTTTTTGATGACTTCTAGGAGTCTTGTGGTTGAGTCTTTGGGGTTCTCTATAAGATCATGTCGTCAGCAAAGAGGGAGAGTTTGACCTCCTGCTCCCATTTGGATTCCCTTTATTTCCTTGTCTTGCCTAATTGTATTGGCTAGAACTTCCAGCACTATGTTGAATAGTAAAGGTGACAGAGGACAACCTTGTCTGGTTCCAGTTCTAAGAGAAAAAGCTTTCAGTTTTACTCCATTCAGTAAAATATTAGCTGTGGGTTTGTCATAGGTAGCTTCAATCAGTTTTAGAAATGTGCCACCTATGCCTGTACTCTTCAGTGTTCTAATTAGAAAAGGATGCTGGATTTTATCAAATGCTTTTTCTGCATTTATTGAGAGGATCATATGATCTTTATATTTGCCTCTGTTAATATGGTGGATAACGTTTATGGACTTGCGTATGTTAAACCAGCCTTGCATCCCTGGGATGAAGCCTACTTGATCATGATGAATGACTTTTTTGATGATAAGCTGTAATCCATTGGCTAGAATTTTGTTGAGATGACAGACGAATGGCTAACAAACACATGACAGACGAATGGCTAACAAACACATGAGAAAATGTTCATCGTCTCTATATATTAGAGAAATGCAAATCAAAACCACCCTGAGATACCATCTAACCCCAGTGAGAATGGCCCACATCACAAAGTCTCAAAACTGCAGATGCTGGCGCGGATGTGGAGAGAAGGGAACACTTTTACACTGCTGGTGGGACTGCAAACTAGTACAACCTTTCTGGAAGGAAGTATGGAGAAATCTCAAAGCACTCAAGCTAGACCTCCCATTTGATCCTGCAGTCCCATTACTGGGCATCTACCCAGAAGGAAAAAAATCCTTTTATCATAAGGACACTTGTACTAGACTGTTTAATGCAGCTCAATTTACAATCGCCAAAATGTGGAATCAGCCTAAATGCCCACCAACCCAGGAATGGATTAACAAGCTGTGGTATATGTATACCACGGAATACTATTCAGCCATTAAAAAGAATGGAGACTTTACATCCTTCGTATTACCCTGGATGGAAGTGGAAGACATTATTCTTAGTAAAGCATCACAAGAATGGAGAAGCATGAATCCTATGTACTCAATTTTGATATGAGGACAATTAATGACAATTAAGGTTATGGAGGGGGAGGAAAAGCAGAGGGATGGAGGGAGGGGGGTGGGGCCTTGGTGTGTGTCACACTTTATGGGGACAAGACATGATTGCAAGAGGGACTTTACCTAACAAATGCAATCAGTGTAACCTGGCTTATTGTACCCTCAATGAATCCCCAACAATAAATAAAAAAAATAAATAAATGACAATATAATGTTCATTGTTTAATAATGGTTTTACTTTTTATTTTGTAGAATTAACACTGAACCCTCCAGAAGGAATTGTGGCAGGTGAGGTACTAATGTTAACATCTTTATCATTTAATTTCCAAAGTTGCCATCACAGTTAAAATGACGTGAAAGTTTTCTTTCCCTGCAGGCCCCATGAATGAAGAGAATTTTTTTGAATGGGAGGCATTGATCATGTAAGTTAATCTTATGTGTGTGACTGTTCTGTGGACTTTACTGGAAGCTAGACCTAAGAACCACTTCAGCAGGGTGGCTGAACCACTTCATGCTCACGGTGTCACTTGGAGAAAAGGCTAAGTGGCTCTCACCCCTTCCAGCTCCTCTCTAGTCTGCTGACCTACAAGCACAAAACAGCCTGCATGTTGATCCAAAAGAAATGGCACTTTCCTTAGAAACGGTAAAAGGGTTAGTTGTAAATATTACATATTTGTAGAGTTTTAAGATGATAATTTTGGAATATTGTGTGGTCATGGTGAGTTAGCCTCAAATACAGGGGGTGGCTCTTGCTCTGGCAGTCTCTGAAAGACTAAGGTTTTAACAGTAAACAGAGGGACCTGAGAGATGCCTGTTATCCCCATGGCACTGCCCTGCCTGTGGGCTGGGACTTCTCTTCCCTCTCTTCCTCTCCCTGTGGGCCTCCCCTCTGCTGCTTCTCCTTTCTCTGTTTACCTTGTCTGGGTTTGTGAGCCTCATGTCATTTTTGACCCAAGGTGTGGCTCAGTTCTGACGTGAATGGTGTGGTTCTAGATTCCATGACATTTAACCCGCAGTGGCGCTGCCTGGACCCCAATTCTAGAGTGTTCTGTGGCCCTGACTCAGGCCCTTTGCTTTTTCTTCTTTCTACCTTAGATAGAGGGTGGCGCCTGTGGCTCAAGGAGTAGGGCGCCGGTCCCATATGGCGGAGGTGGCGGGTTCAAACCTAGCCCCAGCCAAAAACCAAAAAAAAAAAAAAAAAATACCTTAGATAGACTTAGGATATCTGCAACAAAGTTAGATTAGGTAAAATTCAGGAAGTTGAAATTTATTTATTTATTTATTTATTTATTTTAGAGCCAGAGTTTCACTTTGTCGCCCTCAGTAGATTGCTGCGGCATCACAGCTCACAGCAACCTCCAGCTCCTGGGCTTAGGTGATTCTCTTGCCTCAGCCTTCCGAGTAGCTGGGACAACAGGCGCCTGCCACAACGCTCAGCTATATTTTTGCTGCAGTTTGGCCCGGGAGGGTTCAAACCCACCACCCTTGGTATATGAGGCCGGCACCTTCCTCACTGAGCCACAGGTGCTGCCCTCAGGAAGTTAAAATTTATAATCAGTCTCTTAGTTTTCTCCTGAGTGAAATGAGTTCTTTCAGTTCACTAGAATGTCCCCAGGTTGAGTTCTGGGATTGAAGAGTGCCAGGCTGTGGGTGTGGTTGTCAGCTTCCCTACTCTCTGGAATTTCCCTGCTGTTCATACCACATTAATTCTTAACGTTGCTGTGGAGGTTAACTAACACATGAAAATTGGTGTGAAGATGAGTCTTTTTGATAAGCACAGTGTCTTTTAAAGTCATCAGTGAACACTATGTAGACAGCTTCAGCAGGCCCACCACTCTCTGGTAATTTGGAACACCCCCATCTGTGTCTGGGGATGTCTGGAGTCTGTGCTGTATGGTTACCAAATGCGGTTTGTGCCTTTTATTCCAAGGCAGTTGCGAGGTAGGCATCAAGTGCTTTGATGCCTCAGCAGTGAAGTGCACCACCTGCTTGTCAGCGCAGCTCTTCTCATGTGCAGCAGCAGCGCTGGCACCAGGAGCTGGTGTACTGCCTGCTTGCTTCATCTGCTGCGTCCTGTGTACACAGGCACACCCACACACGCACATGTCACCTGGGTAGCAGTCCTATTGGAGGGGCACAGATTGGTGGACCGCCTGTCTGGAGTGCCGAGGCCACAGCCCCCTGGCGGTTCTGTGGTTCAGAGAGTGTTGCCTCACACATATCCACAGTCGCCTTATTTAGAAGTCAAGTGAAGGAACAGCTGATCCTTCTAGTGTGGCTTTAAAGTGTTCATTGTTGAAAATCTGTTAGTGTAACTATTACTAATATTAGATAAATAGTGTAAAGTTAAACCAATATTTTGAAAACCTGTCTTAAAAAGTAATTAGAACCATCTTTAGGTAGAGTACTCTCATGTTTGAATAAGGCTTCTGCATTCATGTGGAATTGCCCTGCAGGCTCAACCCTGCAGGTGTGGGTCTAGTCCTCTTCCAGATGCTTCGCAAACAGGGGGCCATTTACACATGTCCTTGAAACTTCTATTAGGGAATTAACTGTCCTCCCAGTGCTGTTTTAGTGACTGGGTTTTTTTTCCTCAGTGATAGGTTTTTTCCTCTTTTTTTATTCTTCAAATGTTTCTAGGGCCATCTCTGTACCCTAGTATTTCTAAAAACTAGGCTTGCCTCCTGGAAGCCCAGTGCTGTGAGCTCTGGCTGTTGTGCTCACCCACAGGGCTGGTAAAGAAAATGTCTTCAGATATTCAGACAGCAGATACCTTTACATTAAGATACAGGTGTGTCATAGGGGAATGTAAATCTTTGCCCTGAAAGAACAGGCCCGAGGGACTAGGCATGGGCATATAACAGACTAGTAAATAAGATAGCTAAATAACAGATTTGCCACAGGCCACAATTCTAATTAAAAGTAGAAAATAAGTAGTGCTTCTACTGAGCTCGAGGTGGAGTGTGAGTGTGAAGTCCCCAGAACGGTTGTGCCCACAGGGCCCTCAGAGCTGTGTGTCCCTGGCATGGCTTTCTGGTCTTGGCCCTAGTCACTTTGCTATTCTGACAAGTCGCTTGTGTGGATCGGATGGAGAGGCTCATCAGCTCTAGACAGATGGCTTCAGATCATGCCCAGCCATACGGACCATGGCCTGTGTGACCCCCATTGTCACATAGCTGCAGCTGCAGAGAGGCCTCTTTCATGAGAGCACCCCGTGGGACAGAAGGAGCCCTAGGAGCAGGCCACTATGCATCCTCCTTGGCTGGATAGTAGCTCTGTCTTATCCCAGAATTCTTGAAGCATTGGTAACTTCCCTGGCTCATCTGCGGTCTGTTGTCAGCTGTCTAAACAGCTCTTGAGGCTGCAGTGAAATAAGAAGGGCCTTCTCCTTACTAAATGGTGGTTGGGGACCCTTGATCGATTGTACCCCATTGCATGTGGGGCCCCCATAGTGCAGTGATATCCCAAGGTTCTCCAGTGGGTAGAAGCAGGAGTTCCAGAGCTCCAGTCTGCACAGGGAGGCCTGCGGAACCTCCCATTCGGGCCATCATTGCAATCACAGTGACTTTCTTATATGTCCAGATTCTTGCTGACTGAAGTCTGGCCCGGTCAGTATTGTCCTCTGTTAAAATTAAACCTCAGATTTTAAAATAGATGTTTGTAGTTTATCTTGTATATCCTCTGACCTAGCAGTCCCAGTCTTCCTCAGAGGACGTATCGTGAAGATCTCTACATGAGATGTATTGCCATATTCATTGTAGTATTCAAAACAAATGTAGACATCACTGTTCCACATAATTTATGGGACATTCATAGAGTGGGATGCCATGCAGCTTTAAAGTGACTCAGGTAGAATCTATATACTGGCATGGAAGGATGTGTCAGGTGAAAAAAGCAAATTCTAAAATATTAAGTCCACACAAGTGGTTTCACCTGGGGTGATTGTAGAACTCAGGGGACATCTGGCAGTGTCTGGGGCGTTTGGGGTGGGGTTGCCACTGCTGTGGGGTGGGGTTGCTGAGCTGCAGGCACTCATGGGCAGGACAGGCCTTCAGATAAAATGGTCAATAGAGCTGATGCTGAGCGTCCTGGTGTGGCTTGAGCCTTTCCCCCATGTGCATTCCTTCAACAGCTTTGTTGAGCTGTAATATACGTACTATAAGTTTTACCTGTATTAAGTGTACAAGCCAGTGGTTTAGTAAATTTCTAGAGTCTTGCAGTCATTACCACAGTCCAGTTTCAGAATATTTCCAAAAATGTCTGTATACGGTCAGTTTCCATCCCCACCCAGCCACAGCAGTTGCTACTCTGTCCTCTGACTACAAGTGTGCCTTTTTTGGATTTTTTCCTGTGAGTAGAATTATACAGCATATAATTGTCTGTGTCTGGCTCCCCTCGCCTTGCATGTGTGCAGTTAGGCCGTGCTGTGGTATGTATCAGCAGCTCCTGACTTGTCCCTGCCCCAGTTGATGGACGTTTGAAGTTTCACTTTTTGGTTCTTTTGAATAATGTTGCTGTAAATGCTTGCAGGCAGATCTGGGGACATGCGATTTCATTTGTCCTAGATGTGTAGGTGTGAAACTGCTGGACATGGAGTAAACTTATATTTAACTGAGAAACTACCAAACTTTTCCAGAGTGTTCCCACCAGCTTCATGTGAGAGTTTTGCGTTCTCCCTCCTCACCCCTACGTGCTGTCATCTGACCACAGCTGTCTTGGTGGTGGGACGTGCGGTTGTGTGGGCCTGTTGTGTGGGCCTGCTTCTCGAGTGGCTACTGCTGCCCTTCTCTCGTCATGCTCACTCTATATGTCTGCGGGCCTTCTGTGGGGAACTTCAGAACTTGCCAAACTAGCTTGTTTTCTTTTTCTTTTCTTTTTTTTTTTTTTGAAATGGAGTCTCAGACTGTCGCCCTGGGTAGAGTGCTATGGTGTCACAGCTCGCAGCAACTTCAAACTCCTGGGCTTCAGCGTTCTCTTACTTCAGCCTCCCAAGTAGCTGAGACTACAGGCGCCCGTCATGATGCCTGGCTATTTTTGGTTGTAGTTGTTGTTTGGCAGGCTAGGGCCGGATTCCAACCTGCCGGCTCCGGCTCCGGCTCTGATGTATGTGGCTGGTGCCCTAACCACTGAGCGACGGACACTGAGTCATCCTTTTCGTTTTCTTAATGAATTTTTTTTTAAGGCAATCTTGAAACAAAGTTTATTGAGAAAGAGAAAGATAAATCTATGGAGTAACAGCAAGGGCTAGGCCTAGGAAGCAAGATACACTTGCCGTAGACAGCAGATGGGTCCCCATTGTCAAGACAAAGCAGCAGCCAGGAGGCCCGCAGGGGTCTTTGAAGCTGATCATGATGCAGAGCGGTTTTGCGGTTTTTTTCTTACATGGATTATGCTTTTGGTGTCATATATAACCAAAGGTTAAAAAGGGTTTTTCACTCTCTGTTTTAGAAGTTTTTTAAAGTTTAGGCATTTTGAGTTGCTATGTATTGAATTAGATAGGAACCTATTTCCTTCTTAATGTGGAGACTAGTTGTCTCTGTACCATTTGTTGAACAGATGATCCTTTCTGTATTGAATAATCTTGACGTCTTTGTTAAAATCAATTGATCATAAACGCAGGAACTTCTTTGTAGCCTCTGTTCCATTGATCTGTGCCTGTCCCTGTGCCAGTGCCACATTGCCTTGATTAAATTGTAACTTTACAGTAAATCTTAAAATGGGGAAATGTAAGTCCTCCAACATTTTTGTTACATCCTCTTTGTTTTTCAAGATTATTAAGGCTATTCTGGGTCCTTCGCATTTCCATATATATTTTAAGCTTGTCAGGCTGGGTGTCCATAGCACAGTAGTTACAGCACCAGCCACATACACTGAAGCTGGGGGGTTCGAACCCAGCCTGGGCCAGATAAACAACAATGACAACTGCAACAAAAAATAGCCAGGTGGGGCGGCACCTGTGGCTCAGTCGGTAAGGCGCCGGCCCCATATACCCAGGGTGGCGGGTTCAAACCCAGCCTAGCCGGGCGTTGTGGCGAGGCCTGTAGTCCCAGCTACTCGGGAGGCTGAGGCAAGAGAATCGCCTAAGCCCAGGAATTGGAGGTTGCTGTGAGCTGTGTGAGGCCACGGCACTCTATCGAGGGCCATAAAGTGAGACTCTGTCTCTACAAAAAAAAAAAAAAAAAAAATAGCCAGGCATCGTGGTGGGCGCCTGTAGTCCCAGCTACTTGGGAGGCTGAGGCAAGAGAATCACTTGAGCCCAAGAGTCTGAGGTTGCTGTGAGCTGTGACACCATGGCACTCAAGGGTGACAGCTTGAGACTGTTACCTGGAAAAAAAAAAAAACAAACTAGCTTGTCAATTTCTGTACAAATGCCTGCTGGGATTTTTTTTTGTAGAGACAGTCTCACTTTACTGCCCTCGGTAGAGTGCCGTGGCGTCACACGGCTCACAGCAACTTCCAGCTCTTGGGCTTACACGATTCTCCTGCCTCAGCCTCCCGAGCAGCTGGGACTACAGGCACCCGCCACAACGCCCGGCTATTTTTTTGTTGCAGTTTGGCCGGGGCTGGGTTTGAACCCACCACCCTTGGTATATGGGGCCGGTGCCCTACTCACTGAGCCACAGGCGCCACCCAGCCTGCTGGGATTTTGATAGAGATTGCATCAAATATTTAGATCAATTTGAAGAATATTGCTGTCTTGACAATATTGAGCACTCTAATCCATGAACATGGATTGTCTCATCATTTATTTAGGTATTTTAAAATTCTTAGCAATGCCATAATACATTTTAATTTCAAAAAATATAGTTTTCTGGGTGAGGGCAAGTGAGTTTATACACATAGGGAAAATCCTGGTACAACAACTGTTAACAGTGGTTACTTCAGGTGATTTTAGAAAAGGCAGTGTGGAAATTATTTGCTTTTTATTTTATATACTTTTATATTTGAATGTTTTCCAGCCTGCATATATATTAAATAAGGTCAAAGTTTGTGTTATAAAAGTGTTCACTCTAGAATTCACTACAAAGTTTTTGAACTTGTTGAACTTTTCTAGTGTATTTTAAATATAGTCCAGATACATATAAAATTTTTTAGAAATATCTATATTGCAGAAATAAATAAGGTATTGCTCTGGACTCCTTTTGAATAGATAATCATGAAGATACAGGGAACAAAACCTGTATTTGTTACTATGTCTGGAGGATGCCGCTGTTTCTTCCCCACAGTTCTTAGCATTGCTGGTTTATATGAGAATCACACGGGGTACTTAGAAAACAGCCACAGAGGGCAGCACCTGTGGCTCAAAGGAGTAGGGCACTGGTCCCATATGCTGGAGATGATGGGTTCAAACCCAGCCCCAGCCAAAAACTGCAAAAAAAGAAAACAGCCACAGAGAAAAGAAACAAACACAAGAGTGTCCCTGTCTGTCCCAGAGACATGGCTGTGCCATGGTGTGAGGCCTAGTGGGCCGAGGCTGAGACAGAAAGGTGTCAGGCCTAGGCCATAATGGAAAAATACCAGTTAACTCCTGGCAAATTTCCAGACTGCAAGCTTTCAAAAAATATAAAATTAACTCCCCAGATAGATGGGAAAGTACTAATTAATTTCTTGCTTCTAGTTCACTCCAAGTTTCTTGCTTGGCTAACTCCCTGGGAAACAGACTGGGAGATACCAACTTGTCCCAGACTGACTTTTAAATAATATCAGGTAGGGAAAGTAC
This sequence comes from Nycticebus coucang, assembly GCF_027406575.1. NCBI lineage: Eukaryota > Metazoa > Chordata > Mammalia > Primates > Lorisidae > Nycticebus > Nycticebus coucang. The sequence goes on from NC_069795.1 coordinate 1,875,898, forward strand.
TGAAACTAAGATGTATAGGGGGAAAATATTAAAACAAAGATGTATGATGTATGACTAACTGCAAAATTCTGCTTCTGTACAATGCTTGCTTGCTACCCTACCCGGATACACCTGGACAGCTTGCATGCCAACCAGGATGCAGACAAGCCTTAAAAACCCAACCCCATTAAGCACTTGGGGCTGCTCTCAGAAACCCCATGTTGGGACACTGAGGCAGTTGCCGGCTGGCTCTTCAATAAAAGGACTCCTCTTTAAATTTAACTTGTTTAGCAGTGTGGTATTTGTGGAACTCCTGGGCTCAACAATGGGGATGAAATACATGATCCTGGTAGAGACCACCAAGTGCCCGTGAAGGGTGCAGGAGGACACTTTACCGAGGGGTCTTTGCACAAGAGTGTTACGGTCTGCTTCTGTTCAATTCCCCACTACCTGGCACAGGCACCTGCCCGTGCTCCTTTAACTTTTGCTGGGTTTGCATCTGCAGCCCAGTTAATGCCACTGTTCTCTAACTGCTTATGTGCCCATCATGGGAGCTGTGTGCGTAGCCCACCTTGGTTGCTCTGCCCCAGGCATTAGTGAGGTGGGAGCATTGGCAAGAAGCTCTTGCTGCACTTAAGGTTCAAGGTTGAAGGAAGACGACATGCCCAGCTCTGACACTGCATGGTTTGTGGCCCTTCCTGCTAGGTCCTCTCTGTGGATTCTGTGGTGAAAGGGCACAGGGTCCCCTTCCCCCAGAGTGGAGGATTCATGTGGGTTGGGGTGTTTATGAAGCAGTGCCTTCCTTTCTTGTGTTTCACGTGGCTCTGACTTACGGAGAATAACCATCCTGTAGAAATCAGCTCAGGTTTTAGATGCTAATGGCTGGCTTTACATTCTCCATGGTTTTAACACCTTGCCCTGTGTATGGTGATGTTTTGTCCTCAAGCCGCAGCTGCCTGGACATGCAGGTGGAGGTGCAGGAACTTGCTTGGTGGCACGTGGCTCAGCTTCACCCAACCATGCCCTGGTTCCTCAATGAGCCTCTGACCTTCCTGCTTCTTTTAGTACACAGGCCTGTGTGCTCCTTCTGTTATCTAGAAAGTGAGAAGCATTAGATCACAAGCCGAGAACCTTTTCACATGGGGATAATGTTGAAAGACTGATGGAGCACAGCTCCAATTTTCTTTGGCTTTCTGAGCCACTGGTGTGTGATTGAAGGTGCGGAGCAGATCTGGGGGATGAGGTAGGAAGCTGTTGTCCTTTGTTGAGGAATGAGAATGGCCAGGTCAGGTGTGGATCACGGTGGTGCTCTTGGTATTTGGTTTTGCATCCATCTCACTATGAGACGGTAAGTCAGGGTGAGCTGTCATCAGCGTGACTGCTGTGCAGACAGTGGTGTGGTTATGCTGCTGTGCCCCAGTGCTTGTCTCAGCTCTGAAATAATGTGATGTTATTTTAATCAATAACATGGAAAGTAATTTACAGGCTTTGAAAAATTTATATTTGCTCTAGATAAATTTATTTCCTCCTTGTTCTTTTTTTCTTTTGAAGATTTTGAGGTGAAGTCATCTTTGGTGAAAGACAGGTGAGGTTGTCTTTGAGTGTGGCAGTAAAACTCCTCTAAAACAATGCTGGCGATGTCACCCTCTCTTGGTTCAGGAGTTTACTCGGTGGTGGTTTCCGCGGAGGCAGAGGCATGCAGCTGCACACTGCTTCCCGCTGGGGACTTGCCTGAGCACCACAGCATGCTGAAAAGGAGAAAGAAACCCCAGTTTCTAGCCAGTCGTGAACCAGAGCATCTGTACATAGCTTTGATAACTGAGATGTGGGCGCACTTTAGGAAATGTTTGGTCATGCTTCTGAGGCTACCAGTGACCCAGTGGATTTTTTAAAATATGATCTTAAAGAAAGCCTTATTATGAGGAACAAAGAACTGTTATCAAAAGATTGAGCAAATTCCATTCAGCTCATTCCAAAAGCACTACCAGACGTTTTTTTCTTATTCTAGACTCGGAACTGCCAGAAGTATTGAGGTGTTGGCACGCATTCCTGGCATGAACGGTGCTACATTCAAAGATAATATCTTTATGTGCCCAACTTTGTAACGGAGCAGTTGAAGCTGTGTTTTGTTCTTAGCTCCAGTACTGAATCCACTCGGGACCTTGACTAAGTCATCTCATCTTTGGATTTTCTTTTTGTAGAGACAGAGTCTCACTGTACCGCCCTCGGGTAGAGTGCCGTGTCACACGGCTCACAGCAACCTCTACTCTTGGGCTTACGTGATTCTTTTGCCTCAGCCTCCCCAGCAGCTGGGACTACAGGCGCCCGCCACAACACCCGGCTATTTTTTTGTTGCAGTTTGGCCAGGGCTGGGTTTGAACCCGCCAACCTCGGCATATGGGGCCGGCGCCCTACTCACTGAGCCACAGGCGCCGCCCCATCTTTGGATTTTCTAGCTTTAACAATAAAGCAGAAATGTAGTCCTGCTGCTCTCTCATCAGGGGTCCGTGGGGTGTGGAAGGAGCGGCTGAGCTCTTTCACTGGAGGAGAGGGTTAAGGTGATCAAAGGCCTCTCACATCTGCAGGGTTCCCTGTGTTAGGGGGCAGGGGTGTTGGGGCATGCAGTCAGTGACCCCGGCCAGTGGGTGGCCGTGGGCTATTGAGGATCTACCCTCTGCAACATCTCGTGCCACTCCGCTGCTGTGCTGGTAGCCAGGGCTCTGTTCCAGTGAGACCAGAACATTCCTCCCCTCCAAACAAAGTAGTTATTCACTATCCAAAAAGTAGCAAGGACACGGTTTTCAGAATCAAGATCTGTCTAGTAGATTGAAAATAATTTGGCTCCATGCAACAATTACCACATTGTTCTCGTTTTGAGTATTTCCCACAGACCAGCCTGGGGCATTCTGGCACCTGTTGGAGGTGGTGCCCTTGATAGCCCCAAGTGTCACCACCAAGTGCATGTTGGAGCTCTTTGTTCAGGTTTCTTTCTTTTTCTCTCTTTTTCCTTTAATTGGGGAGATAAGTATTTCTTCTGATATTTTCTTTTTTCTTTTCTTTTTTTGAGACAGAGTCTCACTTTATCACCCTCAGTAAGAGTGCTATGGCATCACAGCTCACAGCAATCTTTAACTCCTGGGTTTAGGCGATTCTCTTGCCTCAGCCTCCCGAGTAGCTGGGACTACAGGTGCCTGCCACAACGCCCGGCTATTTTTTGGTTGCAGTCTGGCCGCGGCTGGGTTTGAATCCACCACCCTTGGTATATGGGGCCAGTGCCCTACTCACTGAGCCACAGGCGCTGCCCTCTTCTGATATTTTCATATCCATGTTTGTATTACACCGAACCAAAGTAATTTATTATCAAGATTTTAAAACAAATTAGTATTTTATTCTATTTTTTAATGAAGTTTCAGAGTAAATCTATTTTCATTATTGTTTTCTGTGCCATCTCCTGGATTCACTGTCAAGGCAGCAGGTCTAGTGTGACTGTCCTGTGATCCCCTGGTCTTCTAGGTCTTGGCCCCTGCAGAGCTGCTGTCTGCCTGAGCAGTGACCCCATGGATGAAGGTCCTTGTTCTCACTAGAATGAGCAGATGAGGTTTTCTTATTTACTGATGTCATTGTTCATGCCCAGAGTAATTTCTGTTGTTTTCAGTGTCCATAGCCATCATTCAGAAGTTGTTTCTTATTAAATTCATCTAATATTATTCAAGATCTTTGAAAACTACTGTGATGTGTTACTAACCATGTTGGGGGATGGGGGGCTGTCTCCTGAGAAGGTGGGGCTGGACGGCTGCTCTCATCTCCCACTGCCCTCCTTGGGTGGTGGTGTTTATGCCTGTTGGGTGTCAGCATTTGAGCAGGGCTTCTGAAATTGTTGGTCTATCCGGAAGGTGCGTGTGTGTTCATGCTGGTGGTGGAGAGCTGCTCCCGTGGGGGTGTCTGGGCCGTGGTGCCTTTGTGCACCTGGCCTTTTACACTGGGTACGCGAGAATGAGCTCATGTGTGCTCTTTCTCTGTTTCTTGAGGGTTACAAAAATCACTTCGGAGCAAGACCCCACCTTTAAAAACAGCCAAGCGTTGTGACAGGCACCTGTAATCCAGCTACTCAGGCTCCTCCAGGCTGAGGCAAGAAAATTGCTTGAGCCCAGGAGTCTGAGCTGGGCTCAGACTGTGAGCTATGACACCATGGAGCTCTACCAAGGGTGACAGCTTAAAACTGCCTCAAAAAAAAAAAAAAACAAAAAACAAAAAAATCACTTCTGAAGGATTTTTAAAACCAAAAAGTAGCCTTTGAAATGCAACTGTTAGCCCCTCATTTATTGAAGTACAATAGAATCTTGCTGTGACATGTGCTTTATCTCAAAGTGTAATTTACCACATCTGCGGAAAAACTCAATCCCTAGGATCTTGCCATGGGGCTTAGTCCTCTTCTCTGATCATGTTGTTGTATTGACTGCTAACTCTTTGCTCTGTCCCTGTGGAACTCTGGCTGCAGTTCAGCCTTTGTGTACCTAAGGCTTTAAACCGAACTGAAATGGGAGAATGAGATACTGTTTTCCATTCAGAAAAAAAGAGCCAATTTGTTACTACTTAAAATAGATAATCTTTTCATGTGTATACGAAAAGCAGTAAAAATTTCCTTAGCTTGTTTCTGAATTGTGGGAGATGCTGAAAAATGTGCTTTAAGTTCTGACTATGTATTTTTATATCTTTTAGGGGCCCAGAAGACACTTGTTTTGAGTTTGGTGTTTTTCCTGCCATTCTGAGTTTCCCACTTGATTACCCGTTAAGTCCCCCAAAGATGAGGTTTACCTGTGAGATGTTTCATCCCAACAGTAAGTGCTTTGGGGAGTAGTTTTTGGTACCTGGACAGGTGCAGAGATGATGTAATTACAAGAAATGGAGTAGATCTGTGATGTCGACCTTTATACGTATGCCTTACATTTTGAAGGTTAGCTAAAGCCAGCATGGTGGTAGTAACACCGTATTTCAATTTTGAAGGTCAGTGTAATGTGGGTAAAAGAAAACAGGAGTCTCGGGGCGGCGCCTGTGGCTTAGTGGGTAGGACGCCAGCTCCATATACCGAGGGTGGCGGGTTCAAACCCGGCCCCGGCCGAACTACAACAAAAAAATAGCCGGGCGTTGTGGCAGGCGCCTGTAGTCCCAGCTACCTGGGAGGCTGAGGCAAGAGAATCACCTAAGCCCAGGAGTTGGAGGTTGCTGTGAGCTGTGGTAATGCCACAGCACTCTACCGAGGGCAGTAAAGTGAGACTCTGTCTCTACAAAAAAAAAAAAAAAAAAACATGAGTCTCAAACTGGATACCATCTGAGCCAAACATCCTGTCTTACAGGATGTTGTTAGGAAGAAGTTTAACGAATGTGCTTGGTGTGGGCTACACTGGTCTTTGTCACAGTGTTATTTTATTTATGTATTTATTTATTTATTTGAGACAGAGTTTCACTATGTCACCCTCAGTAGAATGCTGTGGTGTCACAGCTCACAGCAACCTCAGACTCTTGGGCTTATACAACGCTCTTGCCTCAGCCTCCCGAGTAGCTGGGACTACATGTCACAGTGTTGTTTTAAATGGTGGAAAGGTTGGACTCAATCTAGGTTTTCAGCATGAGAATTATGTTAAGTAAATTATATCTAATTAGAATGTGATGTAGGTATTTTAAATGGTATAAATTAATAGTGATATGAAATATTTGTACTAGATTGGGCAAAGCAGTAGTAATATTAAAATTTCATCTTTTGAAAAAATTCACCTATAAATATTATATAAATTATATAAATGGAAAGAAAGGTAAACACAAAAATGTTTAAAGCGATTCTTTATCCCTGATGGAGATTATTTTATCTTCGAAGATCTTTTTTTCCCATTAAAATAAATGTAAAGCCTTTTTTTTTTCTTGAGACAGAATCTTACTCTTTGGCCTTGGTAGAATTCCATGGTGTCACAGCTCACAGCAACCTCAGGCTCCAGGGCTCCAGTGATTCTCTTGCCTCAGCCTCCCAAGTAGCTGGGACTATGCCTGGCTATTTTTTTTGTTGCAGTTGTCATTGTTGTTTAGCTGGCTTGGGCCGGTTTTGAACCCATCAGCCTCGGTGTATGTGGCTGGCGCCGTAACCATCATTCTACAGGTGCTAAGCCAGTAATCATGATCTTAATTGAGAAAAAAAGCAAATAACACTTTTATTCTGTAAAAATGAAAATTACTTATTTACCAATTCCTTATCCTATATTTTTCTTCATATCAAATAGCTAAAGGCTAATTTAACTCATTTATAGAACTTTCTGAGTCTGACTTCTCCTTTGATCCAAGAGTGTGTCCATTTGATCCCAATCCCCCTCTTCACCTCTCTGCCCAAACTCCTCCCTGCCATGTACTTTGGTGACTGTCCACCTAGAGGGATGCTCTTTGCTTTTGGGCTTCTGCCCACACCTTTGTTAGAACTTCCCTTTGTTGCTGGTGATGTTACATGACACCAGTAAAGAGCTTCCTCTGCAGACGACCATTCTGCACTGTGTTAGTACCCACATTGCTTCAGTCCCATATACATAGCAGACGTTTCCAGGAACGTGACCCATGGGCTGGCAGTTGCTGCTGCTGGCGGATGAGTGTGTATGGAGATCATTGTGCTGTTGTCTGCTTCAGTGTGTTTCAGAAATTGTCCGTAATAAAAAATTAAAAAATGTATTACAGTTGATAGATAAAGTCATTGACGAGGTCACCAATTGCAAGTTGATTAACCATAAATGCAACTGTGAAAAGGATTTAGGTAATTAAAAATAACAAGATTGTGTTGGCAGATAATTGTGCTCTTGAGCACATTGTGGCCTGGTATTAGAGGCCGGCAAACTGATTAAATCGTGTGACAGTGTACTAAGGATGGTCTTACCATCATTTGAGTGCTCTGATAGTTTTTTTAATGTTCAGGTAATTAATATACAGTAAAACTGTATATGGTCTGTAAGTTGACCACCCAGGGGCCCATAACAAACTGGTTAGCATGTAGTCTAGCGTACACACCTGAAGTGGGCACTGAATGTGGAGAGGTGTGGGAGATGGGATGTGGTGAAGAGGGGGCTATGGCAGGGACCCTGGGCTCTAGATGTTCCTGTGGCCAATATAAGGAACTAGCCTACTGTACTGGTATGTGCGTGTCGAGTCTGTGAAAATTAGGTCAGCTTAAAGAAATGGCCAGCTATGGAGGGAGATTCTATTGTAGTTGTAAAATTGTGCCTCTTATTCCCGGCCTCTTTTTCCATTCATCACTGTTTTAGCAGTTCCTGTTTTTCTGCTTTCCAGGAACTGGACCACAAATCCTCATTCAAGGGAAGAGTTTAAGAAGCCAGGTGCACAATTGTCCTGAGTGTTCAGACGTCCACCTGTGGTTGACAGACATGGAGCCTAGATGCCTAGAACTCTCTTACCATCCTCTCTGCCATAGGAGAGTGAGTGTCAGGAAATCCCCCACTGTGGCGTCACTTCCTTGAGGTGACTGTACTGTGCAGTGACAATGTGCATCCAGAAACATCCAGAGCCCAGGCCCTGCCACAGCTCTTCACCACGTCCCATCACTGCCACTTTCCCCACAGCCTTGCGGCTCAATCACACTCTGCATCTTCAGCGCCCACTTCAGTTCCAAGCTGATGGCATCATTCCCTAGACTCCTACAGGCGAGGTCTGCCCAGCTGTCTTCCATCTGTTCTCTGCTCACCACCAGAGTGACCCTTTGGAGGTCACTTGGTCCACATGACTCCCTGACACTCTCTTGGAGCCCTGTGGTAATCTCCACAGCTCCTAGATAAGCGCGAAACCATCAGTGCTGACCAGAAAGCCTTCCTTTCGCCCTCACTTCCTACACAGGCCTTTGCACACACTAGATCTGCCTCCTCCCCACTGAAGTCCCCTGGTGATTCCCACCTCACTTCCTGCAGACAGGCCTGCACCAACCTGCAGTGACCTTAGATTAATCCACATGATTCTTTGATCAGTGTCTATCCCTGTCCTCAGACTACACACTCCTGCTGGTCCTTATTTTTTGCTCTCCCCTGTATCCTAGCAACTCTCAGGAAATATGAATTATTTTTTTAAAGTGTTTATCAACTGATGAATTTTTATGATGTTGGTAGATGTATGGTTTTTAGAAATTATTTTTACAAAATAAAAATAACATATCCATGTTTTTGGATGCACATTGTCACTGCACAGTACAGTCACCTCAAGGAAGTGATGCCACAGTGGGGGATTTCCTGACACTCACTCTCCTGTGGCAGAGAGGATGGTAAGAGAGCTCTAGGCATCTAGTCTGCACAGGTAGACGTCCAAATGCTTAGGACAAGCATGCACCTGGCTTCTTAAACTCTTCCTGTGAACAAAGGAAGTTCCTGGATAGCAAAAGAGCAGGAACCACTAAAACAGCAATGGCTGGTATAAAAGACGAGCCTTTTGGAGGTAAATGATAACTGTTAGTATTTCTTAATTTTCACAAAATTCTGGACTCTATTTAAGGTGAATGAAGTAAATTTATTTCAAATCATCATTTCTGTTAGTATGATTTTATAATTTTATAATTGAGTCTGTCCAAATGCATTATTGGATATCTGAGTATGTATTGAGCCATCTGAGAATTTCTCCAACTCAGGCAATCCCTGAGTTACACAAACATCTCACGTAAGCACAACTCATACTCATGAACAGAGGCTATTGGAATAAGTTCCCGAGTTACAGACATCTAATTGACAACTCACATGAATGGAGGCTGTTATGGGTAATAGGTAAATGTACCTGTTCCAACTTACATACGTATTCAATTTAAGAAAAAACCTACAGAATCTGTCTTATTGGTAAAACAGGGACTGCCTGTGGATGTAAAAGAAAAATAAGGGCTGCTTTTAACTTCTTTGATCACTGATTATTGGCTGTGTGTGGTTGCTGAGGACATTGGTGGGAAAGGTTGTGGGTGAGGATGTGCTCCTGTGGGTGGTCTGGTGGTGATTTCTCCATTAGAAGAAGTTACTGAGGGAGATCTCTGTGCCCTTTGTCCATATTTTAAATAATTCCAGTTGCATTATCCAAGCCATGTGAATGTAAATTTTAACAGTCCGATTAAGGATTTAATGGGAGAATTGGGAATCTCTTAAGAAACTAGCTCTGAAAACATTGTGAATAATCATAATGACATTAGAAATTTTGATGAAATATTTGCCAGATAACTTTTCACTTACCCTTTTTTGATATAATGCTTAAAAAAATTCATACACAGGGCGGCACCTGTGGCTCAAAGGAGTAGGGCGCTGGCCCCATATACCGGAGGTAGGGGTTCAAACCTGGCCCGGGCCAAAAACTGCAAAAAAAAAAAGAAAGAAAATTCATATGCAGTTGGAATCCTATTATACCGTGGCTAGTTAGAACTGGATGGGCCAGCCTGGAGTCAGAGAATGGGGCCTCACTAGGGTTCAAGTGACGGGAACCATAGCGCTCAGGCCCCTGGGCTGTGCCCCAGCAGTGCCAACAGCTCAGGGTCCTGGTCCTGTCTATCTGTGGTGCCTCCCGTCATGGTGTCACCTCAGGCACTGTGCCTGCACTCAACTGGCCGCCTCTGACCCTTGCAGTCTACCCCGACGGGAGGGTGTGCATCTCTATCCTGCACGCCCCTGGTGACGACCCCATGGGCTACGAGAGCAGCGCAGAGCGGTGGAGCCCTGTGCAGAGCGTGGAGAAGATTCTGCTGTCGGTGGTGAGCATGCTGGCAGGTGAGGCCCGGCCGGCCAGTGGCGTGCATGGCATCCCAGGCACAGCGTGCTGGTGTGCCTATATTGCTGACCATAGTTAAGCGCTGGCTAGGCCTGGGGCATGTTTATTCCGTAGGTCTTTGCTGGGGTGCACCACACGCACACACCACATGGGATGTAAGGCTCAGTGTGATGGAGACACTAGCTTTGGTACCACGTTCTAGGGTAGCTTTCCAAATCCACCTTCAGGTACAGCCAGTGGTGATGAAGCCCCACGTCGGGATGCACACGGAACCACTTTTCTGAGGCTCTCTGGTCCAAGTGGAGGCCATGAGGAGGTGACAGGGTGGGAGACAGAAAAAGCATTTGAGGCAAAGGAAGCATCCTAGGGTGAGGCCCAGGGGCACTGCCAGTGGGATCCAGTCCTGCTTCTGGCTTGAGCTGAGGTGGTGGTGGAGGAGCTCTGATGGTGGGTCCCCTCACCATGCCATACCTCAGCAAGGCCATCTTTGCAGTAGCTTCCAGGTGGTGTGACTGGGGAAAAAACAAAGACTGTCATTGCAGTCTTTGTGCAGACAGGTCACTGCAGCCAGGGTGAATGAGTGGGCTTCCAGTGGTCCAGGGGCCAAGAGGAAGGACTGGGTTTGGGAAGCCTTGGGGGAGCAGGCTGTAGGATGCTGGCCAGCTGGTGCATGGGGGTCACACCTGTTCCTGACACGAGGGCTGCGGATGTTGCCTCTGTGCTTAGGAATATGGAGAGAGCAGGATTTAGGGGAGAGTTGAGGGCATGTGGGAGAAAGAACCTCCGTCTGCCTAGGGGGGCTAGATGTGGAAGCGAGGTGTGGGGGTCATTTCTGGATAAGGCTATAGTTGATGGTGTGGGATGCAGGGTGATTGTGTAGGAGAGGAGTCCTCAGAGGATCGAAGGCAGTTGATCTAGGAAGCCAGCAAATAACAAAAATGCTGGCCAGGCCTGGTGGCTCACACCTGTAATCCCAGCCCTCTGGGAGGCTGAGGCAGGTAAATTGCTTAACCTCAGCAGTTCGAGACCAGCCTGAGTAGGAGCGAGACTCGGTCTCCACTAAAAGTAGAAAAAACTGAGGCAAGAGGATCACTTGAGCCCAAGCATTTGAGGTTGATGTGAGCTATGACATCATGGCAGTCTACCCAGGGTGACAGAGACTCTGTCTCAGGAAAAAAAAAATGTTACAGATAAAAGGGGAGAAATGTCCAAAAGGAAAGCGCCGTGCCAGCAGGAGGCCAGAGGGGAGGCCGCTCAGTCGTTAGAGGCCATCCCCTGGGTGCTGGTGGTGTGGGGTGCAGAGAGCATGTGAGGTCAGGCTGTGGGGCTCATGCACATGTCCTCAGAGGGCCAGACCCTGTTTCACACGGAGGGCGCCTGCCTTCTCTTCCAGAGCCCAACGATGAAAGCGGAGCTAATGTGGATGCTTCCAAGATGTGGCGGGACGACCGGGAGCAGTTCTATAAGATTGCCAAGCAGATCGTACAGAAGTCTCTGGGACTCTGAGGCCTTGCCTCACACGTGCACACCGACGTGTGCTCTTGCACATGCGTGTGAACACACCACCCACAGCCCCAGTGTTCCGGGAATGCTCAGTGACAGTGGTGCTCTGTGCTGGCACCCAAACAGGCAAACTTGCAAGATCCGCAGCTTTTTTTTTTTTTTTTTTTTTGTAATTTTCTCACCCTGGATGGGCTCGCTTCTGAAATTATGGTTTGTTTAGAATATTGACAGCTTACTGCAGTTTTGAAGTGTTCCTCGAAAGGTGGTTCAGCTAAAGCTGTCATCACTACCTCTCCCAGCTGAAATGCTGACACGCTGACACGCCCAGCTATTCCCAGCTCCCTGCGATGCCCTTCCTTCCTAGGTTGAGGGGCTGGCTGTATGTCCACATGTCCAGGGCATGACAGAATCCTAGCAGCGCTCTTCTGGAGACACGGGCCCCTGCAGCCGAGGTGCGCACAGGACAGGGCAGTGACGCTCTATGGTCCCTCCTTGTGCTCTCTGCACCCACAGGACTTTATCAATTCCTTTCTGATCCTACTTTTTACAAGCAGATGTTTTTCTCATAGTTACATCTTTTACATTTTGGAGTATTAGGAACCATCACACTTAGAAATACTTTCTGGAAATACTTTTTAAAAATGTGGATTAATAGGAAATGGGGTACACAGAAAAAATTATTGCTGCTTATAAAGACCGTAAGACTGATTGTTTTTTTCCTGATCATATTTATCAAAGATTCACATCTTTGTATTACTATGGCAGGTACGGTGAGATCCTTAAAGTTTTAGTGAAAGTTTCTTGATCTACACAGTTTCTCTATTCTATTCTGAAAACTAGGAAGCTCTAGGATTTTGTAGCACTGTGGTTACACTGGGAATTTGACAATTGGCACAAAAATTATTCTTTGGGACTCAAGGTCAGAGGGGCTCTACCATTTCTCAGCTCAGAGGAGTGCCTTATCCTTGACCGGTGCTCGTGGAGGTGGGCCTGTGGGGCTCTCCGGCCCAGGGTGCAGGTGGCACATTTCTGTGATTTGATTGGGTTCTGATGTTTTCCGCCATGGTCAGCTGAGCAGCACGGTGCCAGGAGGTCACATTGTAAGCAATAACAGATCTGTTGCATGCAAAATCAGATATTTGGCCTGTTTCAAACAGGTTAAATTTAAATAGGAATTTCTATTTTTGAAATAAGGGATGGTTTATGAGGCATACAACAGATTTTACTTCACCTGTCCCTTTTCCCTTCTCTTTCACAATGGATCCAGTGGACAGTTGTCTGTGTGACTGAAACCTCACACATAATGTCATGGTGTTGACAGTTTCCATGAACTGGTTGAAGCAGTTCCATGTCTGGCTTCTGTGTATGCCGGGTTCTTTCCTTCTCAGAAGGGAATCATTCAAAATGTGAAATGCCAAACAAGCAGGTGTATTTGGAAGGAGTCAGGAAGGAGAGGTCTTGTACCTAAGTCGTGTTTGCAGGTTTAGGAGGTTGTGGGTATGGGGAGGAAGGAGAGGCAGTCTCTTTACAAAACAAAGTATTTTTATTCATTTGTATTTATTAAATGAAAAAAAAATCCTATAGTGTCCCTATTCTGTGGTGGAATTCAATTACTATGTTAAAAATAAAATTATATATTTTCCCCCTCTTCTGCAGTGTATTTTTCTCTGTTGTATTTTCATGTAATCAGATAGAAGCCAGGGCAGGGCTGCACACTGGGGAGCTGCCAGAGGCCCAGCAGGTGGGCCATCCTCCAGGGCGCAGGCAGCCCTGCCTGATCATCTGGGCCTATGCTCCAGCTCCAGGATTCCTGACCAGGAAGTTTATTCTGAAGGCTCAAGGCTCGGGTCAGCTCTGCAGAGTTTTATTCTCTTTCTTTCTTGTTTCCTTTCCTTCATTCTGTTGTCGTTCTGAACCCTCAGATCTGCAGCAGGACTCAGAACTGTGAACTTTGTGCAGACATGTGTGCTTACTGACCTGAGCCTAAAGTTTGGCCTTTTTTTTTTTGTAGAGACAGTCTCACTGTACTGCCCTCGGTAGAGTGCCGTGGCATCACACGGCTCACAGCAACCTCTAACTCTTGGGCTTACCCGATTCTCTTGCCTCAGCCTCCCGAGCAGCTGGGACTACAGGCGCCCGCCACAACGCCCGGCTATTTTTTTGTTGCAGTTTGGCCGGGGCTGGGTTTGAACCCGCCACCCTCGGCATATGGGGCCGGCACCCTACTCACTGAGCCATAGGCGCCGCCCATACATACACCATCATAGGACTCTCACAGTCCTATGAAACTGGCAGACTGTTCAGATCATATTTCGGTTCTGTGATGCCTCAAAGCATGTCATATTCCCATCACTGCTCTGATGTTACGGCTGCTAATTGCACCTGCCTCTAAATCTTTTTTAGTGTGTTACTGACAAGGCTGGTTCCCCGATTACTATTTGGTGCTTACAGCGGGCTTTCCTTTGCTATCCTACTTCAGTCTATATTCGTTTAAAGACATTCTTCTGAGACAGTTGCCTGGCTCACAACGGCCCTGCTGGAGCCTTTTTCCTGGACCTCTCCTACCCCCCAACCTTGAGCTCCTGGGCTCTCTTGGTGCTGTGTTCTGGGTGATTGCCTCAGTGCTGTCCTCTAGCATCAGTTTTGCCTTTCGTACAGTGTTTTCTGTACCCACCATACTTTGTAATATTCAAGAATAATGTGCTACCGAGTTGGGGGTCCCACCCCAGGGCCAGTGATTTGCCAGGGCTCCTCACAGGACAGCTGTGGTCCCCGTGGCTACTATTTACCAAAGCAAAAGTACATAGCAGGATGCAGGGGCTGAGTCCAGGGGAAACCCAGGGATCAGTCTTCCAGAGCCCTGGGTGGGGGGATGTGCGGGTGGCTCACAGGACATATCTGACCCCCAGAACATGGCTATAATGACATGTGGGTGGTGGTGCGTCCACTAGGGAGCTCATCAGACACAGTGGCCAGGGTTGTACTGGGTGGTCACGTAGGCATCTTCTGCCTGATGTGCCAAGATTCTAGATCCTGTGGGGAGCAGGTACTCAGAATAAACTGTGCAGTTTGCACAGACAGCTTAGGCCCAGTGAGGCAGGGTGTCTGGAGTTCTCCCCAAATCCAGGTTTTCAGATACCAGCCAAGGGCTAGCCTGCCAGCCTGCAGGATAGACTCTGCTGCTCAGATTCATTGCCTGCATTTTTTCTCTTTAGGGTTTTTGATTAGATTTACTTTAAACATTTAGTTTGGGTGCTCGGCTCGGCACTTGGCGGCCGCCCAGCTCCATGCGGGGTGACCCCCAGCGTGGCTGTGGCGGAGTTCCATGGAAAATGGGAGACCACTGGATCCTGCAGACTGGGCCATGATGGATGTCGTCAATTATTTCCGGACAGCAGGATTTGAGGAGCAAGCTAGTGCTTTTCAGGAACAGGAAATTGATGGGAAATCCCTGCTATTGATGACGAGGAACGATGTGTTGACAGGACTTCAGTTGAAATTGGGACTTGCTCTGAAAATCTACGAGTATCACGTAAAACCTCTGCAGACAAAGCATTTGAAGAACAGCTCTTCGTAGTACAATCCAGGTGGGGTCTTAGATCTCAAAAAATACATAATGGCATAATTTGGTTCATGTGATGAAACTTTGTAAACAGAATACATACATGTTTATATGTAAAGAATTTCAATCAAACGTTATCCAATGGATAGACTAGGCAATACATCTGCTGACCTGAATTCAGCCGGGAGGGGCAAGGACAAGACAGGCCTGGGGTGGTTTTCCTTTTGGAGTCTGTCAAATAGAATGTTCTTTGACACAACTAGACAGTCCTCCCCGCAAAGGCTTTGAAACCATAAGGATTCTTTCTTCATAGATTATATTCCAAAAATCCTTAAAAAAAAAGAATGAAATGAGCATCTTTTGGTTCAGACTTTTGGTTTCAGAACTTTGGTTCAGACTAGGAAGAGCAAAAACAAGAAAGCTTGGGGAGGTAAAGAAGAGACCAAGGGCTCGCCGTCTTCCTTGAATTCCTCTGCTCCTTGGAGCTGATGGTACTTGGACAGGATTGCCGACACCCTTTTTATAGAGGGTCCTCCACTTGACCTTATTAAGGTTTTATTGGGATTTGCTATAATGTTTGAAATGAACATGTGCCATGGCCCCTTCAGGAGCAGAATCGTGACTTAGAAAAGAGAAACTCCGTTGTATACTGGGGCTGTCCATCCATCCTCAACTCACTTTCATGGGGTGGGGGGTGGGGGGAATGGTATTTTCTGCATAGATTGGTTCTTTGTTTCTGGAGAAAATATTTTTTCTCTTTTTCCTTTATGGTTTGTATTTATAATAGTTTGCTTCTGAAGAAGTTTGTTGAGAGTTATAGATCCAAAAGCCTTGTTACAAGTATAGAATATTTTTATATATATTCCCTCACGATGGTGTAATATTTTTTTAATGTCCCATGCTTTCCTTGATTCTTGGTTTGAGTACGTGTTTTTAAGAACTTTGAAAAAGTGGGCTTGCTACATCTCTGTTCAAAGAGACATTTGTCGAATCCCTGTGCGTCAACGCCTCATTGAATTGGTGCTTTGTGGCTGCAATAAAGCATTGCTTCAGTTTAAAAAAAAAAGAGTAAACATTTAGTTTGGTTTTGCATTTTGGGGTGCCAAAACCTGTTGGCACTGGTTTTCTGCCATTCTCCTACTTGTCTGTCTGCTTCCTGGGATGGGGCTTGGTGGGGCAGCTGGGCCACTCTAGGGTCTTTGCATCCCCTGGGGCTTGAATCCAGGTCTGGCCCCAGCCTGTGGTCCCAGTCCCTGGACTCTTGCACCTGCTGGGGCTCCTTCCAGTGTGTAGATGTCACTGGTTCTGCAGAGGTAAGCACTGGTCTGTATCAGTTCTTTAAAGAACACAGAGGCTGCTCTTGCTGTGCAGAAAAGATGCCTCTCCCCTACAGCCTGGAGCAGACAAAGTGCCCAGGGGCCCACATGTTGGAGGTGGGACCCCCAGGATGCCACCAGCTTGGGGAGGGTACGGGTACAGGGATTTGGGGCTGCCCAGAAGAGTGGGCACCCACTGTGGGCCTGGTGGGTTCTGGAAACCTTGCCCAGCAGGGAAGGAAGGCAGAGGGGACAGCACCAGGGTGAGGTGGGGGCTGACCCCCCACAGGGGGTTGTCCCCACAGGTCTGGTGGCTCTGATGCAAGATGGGGGTCCCCCTCAGTGGAGGAATGGTATTGGGAGATTCTGCCTCTCAGATCCCTCTAGGCTGGGTCCCCACCATCCAGTCTCCACTATCCTTCCCCCACAGGGCCTGGCTTCGTTCAGGGGACAGAACAACACACATCTCTCTATGGGGTTAGGAAAGATCTGCTTTCACCCTGCTGGCCCAGCTTAGCCCAGCTTACCCAGCCAGCCACACAGCCCACACCCTGGTAGTGTCTCCCAACCCCCTACACTACCCACTGTCCTGGGGCCCACCCTATCCTGGCACCCACTGTCCTGGTGGCACTATTGCCACTGGCCCATGTCCTTGAGAAGAAAGGTCAGTGCAGGTCACCCTATTCCCCCATCCCCTCCCTGCCCCTAAGCAGGCTGCAGTTCCTGTCCCTGGCTGCTCAGGGTATACCTTACCAAGGTCCTGGATGGCTGTCCACCACCACCAGGCACCTCCACCTTGCCCAGCTCCTAACCTACTGGACCAGGAGCAGCCTCCAGGGCCCAAGCCCGGATGCACTTTCCTGGCTGAGGGGTGCAGGCCTTCCCCCAGATGGGCCGCACAGACTGCTCGCCCAGATAGCCCAGGCCCCTCCTGGAGGGAAAGTTGAGGCCAGGGAGGTGAAGTCACTTAAAATGGGGACTTAAGTGCAGCACTGAACCTCAAAGCCCCCCTACCCCAGACCGCAGTCCCTTCCCTCCCCGGGCGTGGTGGGCTCAGCTCCACTTGGCTGCGGGAGCTCCGCCTGCACCCTGGCCTGTGCTGCTTTCTGGCACATTGGTCTGTTCCTGTCCATGTGGTTCTGTATCCTTGTGTGCCTGCTTACCTTTGTTTGCTGGGAATTTGAAATTTTACTCATAAAAAATAATTTGAGGTGTGAGATAATGTTATTTTCTTCCAGACTGACCATTTTAAAAATTGCTTCTGCTCGGTTCCTGCAGGCTAGTATCTGGACATGACCTTAATGTCACTTCTGGCTTGATGTGTCTGGGCCAGTGCGTGAGTTCAAGCCAGGCTGCGGGCCACACAAGGGCTGACGTGTTCCCTTCACCCCTGTTCTTAGAGTGTAGCCCTTCTAGGCCCTGGCCCGGAGCAGAGGCATTTCTGCTGCCCACTGTAATGGGAAGACCTGGCTCCTCTGCTCCCAAGTTCGGAGATGGGCAGCATGGCCGCCTCCTGCAGGTGGGAGATGCCCCTGGAGCAAAGTGGTTTTGAACCTGGGCACATCCCTTTGCTTTCAGGCCTCTCATGGGCCTTACTGCCTTGTTACCTCTGGTGACATTAAAGAGGCTTCGAGAGACTCGGTAGCTCTGTCACCAGACTGCCTGAGCAGGACCACAGGTGCAGGGTGGTGTTTCCTAGGTCCCTCTTCCTTTTGTTCACTCCTGCATGGCTTTAAGTCCAGAGCTTATTTTTCTCGTGTTAAAGCCAAATGTAGATAGATACTTTGACGCACTGAGGATTCCCTGAGAAGCCCTTCTGCTGGTTGTGAACAGAATTCTCTGAGATGCTGCAGTGATGAAAAGCAAAGCACCCACTGAAACTGACCCTGCACCTGGCCTGGGAGAGCCCGCTGGCCCTGAGGCCACAGCAGGGTGTCCATCCTCGGGCCTGTGGAGTGGCCTGAGCCTGGTTAACCCTGGGGCTTTGGAGAATCAAGACAGACTTGTGCTCCACCCTGGGCCTGCCACGCACTCAGTTATTAACACAGGCCCCAGCACGCCAGGCGCTCAGTGGCAGGGTCCGTGGCTGTGACTCTAGTACCTGTCAGCCATGCCTTTCCCTGCTATTGGGGTGAATTGGATCTCTCCGGGGTCCCTAAGAGTGGGGTGCCTTGGCCAGGCTTCCTATTAAAGTATCTTGAAGAGGGCACTGCCCTCTCCCAAGGCAGCTGCCCCTGTGAGCACTCAGCTCAGCCAGCATGTACAGTGCAGGTAGCCAGGCCTCTGGGTGCCACTGACAGGGTGTGATTTCTCACAGGCACTCCTCTTTCATATTTTATGGCACAGACACACGTCCAGACCAGTTGTGGGCACCGAACTGACATGGCTTTAGGCACTTTACAAGTGAATCCTGGAGTTACTCTCGGAACGTGTCCAGCTTCCTCCCCTTCAGCCACCTGTACAGGCAATCATTCACCTCATCTGGCCAGATTGTATCTCCATGCCGCTCACAGCCACAGGCCTGCCCCCATTTTAATTACCCATGGCAGGCAGTGACTCACACAGCCTTGGGATCTAGGGAAGCTGTTGCCCTTGTTGGTTAACAGCTATACGTGTGCACACACTCATGCACACACACCCCCATGTGAGCCTGCGCAGAGGCACAGCTCATCACACGAAGGCTCACTAAGAATTTCTGGGTTTCTCTTGTTAGATCTGCCCTAACTTCGTCTTTATGCAATAGGTTGTCAGTAAATTGTTGAGTGTAAAAACATAAAAACCCCTCTCCCTTCCTCCGCTCCCTCAGGTGCATTGTGCTTGGTGCCACACCCGTGGCCCTTCTGGACTTGGGGGATGGACAATAAGCAAATAGAAACATGAAGAAACATCCCGTATGGGCCTGGCTGTGAGGCGGCAAGGACTCCCCAGCTGGAGTGACTGAGGAAGGTCCTGTGGGAGCACTGTTGGGGCTGCCCGGCTGGCAGTGGAGGGGCCCTGTCACAGGCAAAGGGCCCGAGCTGAGCAGAGGCTTTGTGGGGAGGCTGGTGGGCAGCAACCGCATGCACTGGGCCCTGTGGGTTTGGGTCTCATCCCTTGGGCAGTGGGAGGCTGTGGGAGGTCTGGGGACTGCACATGCACTGGAGACTGAAAACAATGGGAGAAGAATGTCCAGGCCAGGCGTTGGATCGGAGTCTAGAGGGTGGAGCAGCAGGTGGGAGCATTGGAGATGCCTATGGAGACCCAGGACTGGTTCAGGGCAGTGAAGGCCCCACTGTGGACATGCGGCTGGGATGAGGCTGTAGGGCCGTGCTCATTAGTTTGGGCCCCAGCACGTTGCCCTGATGTTGGTAATGCCCCACATTTTCTCTTTTTTGGTAGAGACAGTCTCTCACTTTATTGCCCTCAGTAGAGTGCCGTGGCATCACACAGCTCCCAGCAACCTCCAACTCCTGGGCTTAGGTGATTCTCTTGCCTCAGCCTCTCGAGTAGCTGGGACTGCAGGTGCCCACCACAGGCCCAATTATTGTTTTTTTGTTGCAGTTTGGCCCAGGCTGGGTTTGAACCCACCACCGTTGTTGTATGGGGCCGGCAACCTACCCACTGAGCTGCAGGCACTGCCCCACATTTTCTTTTCTTTTCTTTCTTTTTTTTTTTTTTTTGAGACAGAGTCTCACTATGTTGCCCTCAGTAGAGTGCTGTGGTGTCACAGCTCACAACAACCTCAAACTCTTGGGCTTAAGCGATTTTCTTGCCTCAGCCTCCCAAGTAGCTGGGACCACGGGTTCCTGCCACACCTGGCTGTTTTTTTTTGTTGTCGTTGTTTAGCAGGCCTGGGCTGAGTTCGAATCTGCCAGCCCCAGTGTATATGGCTGGCACCCTACCCACTGAGCTACGGGCACTGAGCCAGCTCCACATTTTCTTTTGGGAATTGTCTGGTATACACTGGGAGCAGGTGGCCCACACCTCAGCCCCTGTGGCTGTACCACCTGGGCTTTGACGCTGAGCCCAGGGCTACAGGGACAGGGCACACCCAAAGCATGTTCCCCTCACCAGGCCCCAGTGGGTGGTAGCAGCCCGGTTGGATGTCACTGATGCCTCTGAACTGTCACCCACGAGGCACAGGACGTGCACATGGGAGCTCCCAGGGCATCAGCAGGAAAGGGGTGCGAATCTCCTGAGCAGGACCACAGATGGGCAGAGTGCCGTGGGCCAGTCCAAGGCACCCCTGGTTTTCAGGCTCGCTGTTATTGATACCTGAAGTGCCCTTCAAATTCAAAGGCAGGCATCCTGCCAGGGTTTGCTCATTGGAGTGTGCTCTGCCGGGCCCCCACAGCTTCCTTTGTGCATGACGCTTGTCACACTCCGTGCCCCACTGCACCAACTGTGCTTTCCAAGCAGATGTTTAATTCTGCCTTTTGTGGAACTCCACCCAAGCACGCTGGATTGAGAAATTAAATGTGCTTTTATAAAGCACTCGAGGCCAGTGAGGTGGCACCCACTGGGGAGGTGAGCTGAGCCCAGGAGTTTGAGGCTGCAGTGAGCTGCCATGAGGCCACTGTGTCCTAGAACATGAAGCCAGCGGACAGTCTGGTACACGCCCACATAGGGAAAAACTCAATTCAAGTTGTGGAGAGAGGGGGAAAGGGAGGGGCATGGGTGTGCTCCCACTTCATGGGCACACTGTAAGGGTACATGGCACACCTTTTGGGTGCAGGATACAACTACCAAGAGGGTATGCAAACATTGTAACTTAGTTGTTTGTATCCTCATATTAATCTGAAATTAAAAAAAGAAAAGAATTACTCAGATGGATTTTTTTAGAAAGCCCTCTTGCACTGGAGTGAGACGCCAGCTATGTCTGCAGATCCTCTCATCTGGTCAGACTGAGTAGGACAGAGCAATCCCCAAGGGCCCAGCTGCTCTCACGGGTCGGTTCGGAGACACGGGGAAATGCCTGGCTGGAGCCAAACATCACTGTTCTTTGCAGTCTCCGCTAACACTCAGAACCATGCAGGGCCTGGCTCTGGGAGACCTGACCCTCCCCTGCCCAAGGCCCGCTTAGAGTGGGCTTGTGTGCCCTGAGACTGGCCCCAGGGTCTCTGCAGGGTACAGAGTGTGGCCAGGCTGCTACCAAGCCCACAGCTGGCGTGGTCTGCCTCAGGCTCGTTCATGCCTGCCGCCTACCTTCTTTCTTTCCCTCCTCCCTCCCTGATTACCTCCTTCCTCCCTTCCTTCCTTGGTGGGGCTGGGGGCTTAGGACCTATTAGGCAGGGGCTGGACTGTCTTCTCCCTCCCTAGACACAACTTCTGAGGGCTCAGCCGCCAGGCTGAGGACTGACACCATGGGAGGCCAGCCCTGGCAGGGGAGCTGGAGGGGGAACGGTGGCGGCTGGTGGCTGGTAGACAGTGGTGAGGGATGTGGGTGAGACCTGCCCAGGGCTGGGAGTTTCCTTCATCCTAGACCACTAGGGCCCCACCCCTCACCCTGCAGGGCTGAATTTTCCCTTAAGCCCCAGCCCTGTTTCCCCATCCTCTGGGAGAATCAGAACAGCTCCCTAGCGTGTTGAAACAGGGACTACCCCACCCCTGCAACTCTGAGGCCAAAGGCCGGGTGGGGCCTGAGAATTTGCATTTCTAATGAGTTCCCAGGTGTTGCCCCCAGGCTGTTCCCCTCTCTGCCTGGAGACCAGGCCTCCCAATCTGACTCAGGTGTGGCGTCTGAGGGAGGTGGCTATACAGGGCTCTGAGGAACCAGACTTCTGTGGCCAGTGAGGACAGGAGGGTGGGGGTCCAAAGGATAATGGCACAGGGCAGAGGGTCCACTTCCTCTCAGCATCAGATGTTTTTGTTCCAGAAAGTCTTTCGTTGCTCATCATCTTTCTCTGCAACAAAAATAGACCTGTACGCTGAAATTACATTTTCAAAAATTCAATGAAGTTAAGGCTCTAAGTGCTAAATATTTTTTCAGTTTCTTCCCTAGGGTTTCCTTTAATATCACAAAAATTTCCTTTAATAACACAAAAATATTTAAAACGGCACAAATGACTGGGCACCCATAGTACAGTGGTTACCATGCCAGCCACATACACCGAGAATGGCAGGTTCAAACCCGGCCCCGGCCAGCTAAATAACTGTAACAACAAAATAGCCGGGTGTTGTGGCGGGTGCCTATAGTCCCAGCTACCTGGGAGGCCGAGGCAAGAGAATCGCTTAAGCCCAAGAGTTTGAGGTTTCTGTAAGCTGTGATGCCACGGTACTCTATGGAGGGCAATGACTCTGTCTCAAAATATTTAAAAAAAAGGATGGCGCCTGTGGCTCAGTGAGTAGGGTGCCGGCCCCATATACTAGAGGTGGCAGGTTCACATCCAGCCCTGGCCAAAAACTTTAAAAAAAAAAAAAAAAAAGGCACAAACATGATAATATTTAATAAGATACTTGAAAGTACAATAGGCAATTATTTGGAAAGCGCATCTCTTGCTTAGATGAGAGTTGAGATCTCTGTGGGCTTCATGCATCCACTTGTCACTTACTGATGGAATGAAACAGCTCTCTGGAAATTAAAAGCGAAACGATGGGGCGGCGCCTGTGGCTCAGTTGGCAAGGCGCCGGCCCCATATACCGAGGGTAGCGGGTTCAAACCCGGCCCTGGCCGAACTGCAACAACAAAAAAATAGCCGGGCCTTGTGGCAGGTGCGTGTAGTCCCAGCTACTCAGGAGGCTGAGGCAAGAGAATCGCTTAAGCCCAGGAGTTGGAGGTTGCTGTGAGCTGTGTGAGGCCACGGCACTCTACTGAGGGCCAAAAAGTGAGACTCTGTCTCTAAAAAAAAAAAAGCGAAACAATGCTGCTGCCGTGGGGACTGGTAGGGCTGGGCTCAGGATGGGTCTTTTGGTGCTAAGTGCCTTATTTAAACCAGATCTGGCATTGCTTTGCTGTTAATTTAATCTACTGAATGGACAAATGGTAGAGGGGCAGCAGATGGCAAGAAGAGGAAGGCTCTGGCTCAGGCCTGTAGCTCAGCGGCGAGGGCACCAGCCACATCCACCGGAGCTGGCCGGTTTGAATCCAGCAGCTGGGACGTCAGCCACATCCATCAGAGCTAGAGGGTTCGAATCCAGCCTGGGCCTTCCAAACAACAATGACAACTACAACCAAAAAAATAGCCAGGCCTTGTGGCGGGTGCCTGTGGTACCAGCTACTTGGGAGGCTGAGACAAGAGAATCGCTTAAGCCTAAGAGTTTGCAGTTGCTGTGAGCTGTGACGCCACAGCACTCTACCAAGAGTGACAAAGTGAGACTCTGTCTCAAAAAAAAAAAAAAAAAAAAGAAGAGGAAAGGCTCTTACTGGGCAAAGTCTACTCTGTAGTCTGCTCTGTGTAACAAATGACCCCAGAATTTAGCAGCTCAAAACAGCCCATATGTACACCTCATGGTTTCTGAGGATCTTGGGCCCGAGAGTAGCTTGGCTGGTAGTTGTAGTTCAGGCATCTCATGAGATGGCAGCTGATGGATGTGAGCCGGGCCTGTGAGTCCACTTCCAAGAAGGCGTCCATGCAGGGCAGGCAGTGCCTGGAGTGCACCTCTGGCCTCTGCGGTAGGAGAGCCTGGGCTATTTCACCTGGCAGCTGGGCTCTGGGGGAGGGGGAGTCCTGATGTGCTGTCCTTTGCCCTTTCCTGGAAGAGGCATCACTGATCCACCAGAAGTAAATGCAAGACTTCCCACCCATCCCGCACCCCCAGATACGGCACACATGCCTGGACATTGAGGCCACACCGAAGCTGGTGTGGGTGGAGAGCAGTGCAGAGAGGCATTCTGCAGCATGCTGGGTGTGTAACAAGGCCTCCTGAGAGACTTGTAGATGGGTGGAGGGAGGGAGGGGATAGGCTTCTTCCAGATGTCTCCTACATGGATGCAGGGTCCACTCCGCCTGCTTTGCTTCACCACTCAAGCAGAGCTGTCCCAGGAGCGGAGCATCCTCTGGCAGGTGCAGGAGGGTTAGAAAGGAAGCCATCACGGAGGCCGACGACCCAGTGCCACCTGTGGCATCAGAGCCTCCCTTTTAATAGCTCAAGGATAGGATCTATCAAAGCCCTCCAGGCCAGCCCCCTCTGAGGACTGGGCGCCTCGGGACATGGCGCTCTCCTGGTTGAGGACCTGGCTCCCGTGTTGCTGCTGTCCATCATATGCGTTTATGCATATGTGGAAGTGAGACTGTAAAAAAGTCCCATGTAGGAATCTGCAGGTCAGCAGGCATTGCCATTTTAAATACTGAGCTATTACCCCCAGATATGGCTTCTACATCCCACCAGGTACATGAGCGCCATGTTGCCCAACAGAACAAAGTATAGGTTTGGGTTCTGCCTGCTTGACAGTCCGTGGTGAGCTCCTAAGGCCTCTAATAAACTTGCTCCTTTTGTGCTCATTCACGATCATGACTTTCTCCTTTCTGGATGCTCCCGCCTCTGCCACCATGTTCTTCTCAGCCTAGAATTGCTGTCCCCTCCACAGAGATAACTCATTTTCAACCTTCAAAGCCTGGCTCATGCACCCCTTCTTCCAGGAAGCCCTCCCTGATGTGCCTCAGGCCAAGTTGTTGTCCTAGCTCTGAGGTCTTTCCTCCATCATGGTGTTCAGAATCTACCGTTCAGCAGGCTGTTCAGCAAGGGGAGGGCTGACTCTGGTTCACAAGTGAGGGGAACTGGGTTGAGGGCTACTCATGGCCATCATTAACTGCCCTTGTCCAATTAGAGACATCTCCCTTCTTCCTTTGATGTTCAAAATGCTACACCTTTTAAATTCATTCTCTCCTAAATCATTGTTCATGCTGCATTTTTTGACCAAAGAGGTCAAAATCCAGAGTCTATGCAGTGACCCCCTTGTGCTGTTTGCAGTCTGGCTGAGCAGCCTTTGAGGAGGGTCCCTGCCTGCTGCCTCCCCTCACACCTGCCTCCCATCCTTCTGTGGCCTTGTCCACTCAGCCTTCAAAATGTATCAGTTGTGTCCTCCTGGCAGAACATCCCAGACTCTCCTGGTGGGCTCTTGCCTCCGCCCCAGTCCACGTTCCCTGAAGCTGGGCCCATGCACTCACTGGACCCTGTTGAAACCCCTCTGGCTGCCTGTCACAGAGACCCTCTTCCCTGACCCACAAGAGGAAGACAGCCCTTCTCCACGCATCTCCCTACCCACCTACCTGGTGCACCTCCTCTCTGGTCATCAAGTCCCTTCTAGGAGAGGCTCTGCAGTTCTCTGAGTCCAGCTGCTTCATCACACTCTGCTGTCCCCATGCTGCGACATTTGGTGTTTCCATGTCCCCCAGGACAGGGACTCTGTGGCCCCAGGACAGACAGCAAGGCCAGCAAAGGCTTGTGAGTGGAGTGTGATCTGTCTCAGGGTGTGGGCTCCTGAGGGCCCTTGCCTGGCACACCTGGACATGTTGGCCCAGCCTGGGGACAGCTGTGTGTCTCATGTGTGATGGCCTGGCCACCACTCTGCCAGTTCCGTGTCCTGTGCAGGCGTCTAGTGCTCGTGTCCTAACTTGTTCCCCCGGGCTGTTGCTCTTGGCCTTCAGACACACAGCCTGCTCTGAATTGAGTTATCATCTAAAGTTGAACTTGCTGTAGCTGGCCACGCAAACCCTGTGGGAGACCCTGCTGCTTTTCAATTCACCCTTATGCAGGCGACTTGCCAGAGGGTGAGAGGGAGGACTGGTGAGAAGTTGGGGAGCCCTACAGGAGGCGTGGGCATGCCCAGGTGAAGTGTGCTTGGGGGACCCCGGGATGTGGAATAGGGTGATGACACTCAGATGTCCTCAGAGCAAGGCTTGGTTTTGTCAACTAAAGAATGATACAGTTCATATGTTTGGAAAGGAGAGCTTTGTCTCATAAAGGACTACAGCCTACAGTGCAGCCATTCTCTTTTATTTTTATTTAATTTTTAATTTATTTTCAAGACAGAGTCTCATTTTATAGCACCCAGTAGAGTGCCATGGCATCATAGCGCACAGCAACCTCAGACTCCTGGGCTCAGGTGATTCTCTTGCCCCAGCCTCCTGAGTAGATGGGATTACAGGCTCCCACCACAACACCTGGCTATTTTTAGAGGCAGGGTCTTGCTCTAGCTCAAGCTGGTCTCAAACTCATGAGATCGGGCTACCCACTCCCATAGGCCTCTCAGAGTGCTAGGATTATAGGCATAAGTCACCACACCCAGCCCTCTTTTTTTTATTGTTTTAGAGACAGAATCTTACTTTGTCGCCCTTGATAAAGTGCTGGGGCATCACAGCTTACAGCAACCTCCAACTCCTGGGCTTAGGCTATTCTCTTGCCTCAGCCTCCCGAGTAGCTAGGACCACAGGCGCCCGCCACAATGCCTGGCTATTTTTTGTTGCAGTTTGGCCAGGGCCAGGTTTGAACCTGCCACCTCAGTATATGGGGCCAGTGCCCTACCCACTGAGCCACAGGCGCCGCCCCTATTTTTTGAGTCAGAGTCTCACTCTGTTATTCTGGGTAGAATACCATGGTGTCATCATAGCACACAACAACCTCAAACTCTTGGGCTCAAGAGATCCTCCTACCTCACCCTCCCGACTACAGGTACTGACCACATGCCCCCATTAGTTTTTCTTTTCTTTCTTTCTTTCTTTTTTTTTTTTTTTTGAGACAGAGTCTCACTTTGTCACCCTCAGTAGAGTGCTGTGGTGTCACAGCTCACAGCAACCTCAAACTCTTGAGCTCAAGCAATTCTCTTGCCTCAGCCTCCTGAGGAGCTAGGACTATAGGCACCCACTACAACGCCCAGCTATTTTTAGAGATGAGGTCTCTGTCTGGTTCAGGCTGGTCTCAAACTGATTAGCTCAGGCAATCCACACACCTTGGCCTCCCAGAGTGCTAGGATTATAGGCATAAGCCACTGTGCCTGGCCTTTTTTTTTTTAAGTAGAGACGGGGATCTCATTCTTGCCCAGGCTGGTCTTGAACTCCTGAGCTCAAGTAATGTACCTGCCTCAGCATCCCAGAGCGCTGGGATTACAAATGTGAGCCACCGTACCTGGCCAGGGCAGCCATGCTGACAGCTGGGAAGCAGAGCTGCAGGCTGGAGCCGAGAGCCAGCACCTGGAGGGAAAGTCAACAAGAATAGGAACTTAGGCTGAGCAGCGGCTGCACACATGTATTTCACCAGCTATAGGAGGGTCACAAATATCTACAAGAAGAGAAACAATTCAGCTTCAACCCCTTCCTGGGATCCGTGTTCAGGAGACGGTGGCCTCAGCATGACCCAAGGGTGGAGGTCTCAGCCCTCTGACGTCACAAGGTGAAGCAGAGGACATGAGAACCCTGGCTGCACCCTTATAGAACCTCAGTGGTTGGTGGTCTCCCCTCAGGAAGGGTGCCGGTCAGTTGTGCTGAAACCGTCAAGGGGAGGAGTTGCATTAGAGGTTGGTTGACATCAGCAGTGGAGCAAGTTTGTCCAGGCTCTGGTCCTAGATGGTGGTTAGGGAGGAGGGGGTGTAACAAAGTGTGTCCAACCTCCCCTCCTGACTTGGCCGGGAATTCAGTTTTGAGGTTTCTCTGGGGTTCTTTTGGCCAAGAGGGGGTCTGTTAAGTTGGCTGGGGAGGGCTGCTGTGTCCAAGGCTCTGTTCTCCCTGCCTCAGACTCCTTGGCTAGCTCATGCCCAGCTCACCAGGCTCTGCTCTGTGAAGGGCACAGACACACATGTCCAGTGCTCCAGACTGGAGGTACCCTGAGCAGGGCTGGGGAACCCTAAGCTGGGAATGGCCGGCAGTCTGCCCAGGGGCTGTGGTCCAAGGGGCACTGCCCTATCATCTCAGCACATTCACAGTGTTGGGGCAGGTCGTCTCTCACCTCAGTTTCCTAGGGGTGGGGGACTCAAGGGAGCCCTGGGCCTGGGGCCAGTGGTCCTCCTAGTCCTCCCAGCAAGCCCGCTCAGACCTGCCACAGCCCTTGCATGGGACATGAAGAGGGGGACCATCTCTGTGCCCAGATGTGCTCTCCCCTCCCTAGGCTTCTCAGGGAGAGGGGTCCGGACTATTTTCAGTAGTGGCTCACTGTTTGTGCCCTCACCTGTCAGCAGTGGAGGCGGCTATGAGGACAAGGAGTGCCAGTCCGTATTTTGTGCATATATAATGTAATCTAGGTGGACATGTTGAGATTCCCGCACGGGTGTCCAGATGCTGAGTGCTTATCCCTGACAGCGGGATCATGGTTGATTTTCACTTCCTTCTTTTTGGCATCAGTACACGGTGAGGTTTCAACAACAAACGTATTATTATTTGTGTAGTAAGAAAAATAAAGCTATTTTTAAAAGCAAATGTATGGCTGTGTGATGTAATTTATTTGCTGGCTGCCATGGCCTAGAAGCATCACAGACTACTGCTAAGCCTGCTGGCTGACAGCGCCCCTCAGATCTGTCAGCAGGGAATAAAACTGTAAGCGCTCAATGGCCTTTCTGTCATTGTTATTTTAACAAATCACACAAATAAGACACACGCATGTTCTTGTCCAGCAATCCAGGGTGGATCTGTGCATCGGGGAGGGCCTGTGCTGGGGACACACTGTGATTTCAGAATTCTGCTGGAGGAAAATGCGGCTACTCAGGGGACACTTCAAGCAACAGATTTCTTTCTCTCTCTCTTTTTTTTAGACTGCTATGGTGTCACAGCTCACAGCAACCTCCAATTCTTGGGCTTAAGAGATTCTCTTGCCTCAGACTCCTGAGTAGCTGGGACTACGGGCTCCCGCCACAACACCTGGCTATTTTTTGTTGCAATTCTCATTGCTGTTTTAGCTGGCCGGGGCTGGGTTCGAACCCACCGCCCTTGGTATATGGGGCCGGCATCCTACCCACTGAGCCACAGGTGCCACCCAACCAACAGATTTCTTACATTTGATATGAATTAACAGCATTCATCCCAGCTACTTGGGAGACTGAGGCAAGATAATCACTTAAGCCCATGAGTTTGAGGTTGCTGTGAGCTGTGACACCACGACACTCTACCGAGGGTGACAGTGAGACTCTGTCTCAAACAAACAAACAAACAAACAAAAACAGGCTCAGTACCCGTAGCTCAGTGGGTAGGGGGCCAGCCACTTACACTGGAGTTGGCGGGTTTGAATCCAGCCTGGGCCTGCCAAACAACTGTTACAACTACACCAAAAAATAGCCGGGCATCGTGGCAGGTGCCTGTAGTTTAGTCCTAGCTGCTTGGGAGGCTGAGGCAAGAGAATCACTTGAGCCTGAGAGTTTGAGGTTGCTGTGACACCATAGCACTCTACCCAGGGTGACAGCTTGAGATTCTGTCTCAAAAAAAAAAAAAAAACTGAACAAACAAAATAAACCCTCCAGTATTCAGGGGTTCTGCAGTCTTCACTTTCCCACCTCCCTCCTACAAACACCACTGAGTGATATTTTCTAATTATTAGCTGATTCCTGATGCTGAGAGCAGGATTGATGCCATGATGTGCTTTTATAAACCCACTTTTCTTCTGAATAACGATTTAACACACAGCTCCTATGGTAATGGCCTTTATGGGCCTCCAAACTTCCTATGCTGAGGCCCTGAATCCAGTGTCTCAGAAAGTGATTGGTTTTGGAGACCGGGTCTCCATAGGGATCTTTAAGATGAAATGCAGTCGTTGGAGTGGCCTGATTCAGTGTGACTGTGTCCTTGTAAAAAGAGGAGACGAGGACATGGCCATTCCCAGAGGGACGACCTGTGAGGACACAGGGAGGAGGCGCCATCTGCACACCCAGCAGAGTGGCCCAGAGGGGCCAGCCCTGCCCCTGCCATAGGTGACCGCGAACTTCCCACTTCCAGGGTGTGACAGAATCAACGTCTGTAGTTGAAGCTGCCCAGCCCACAATCCTCTGTTGTGGCAGCCTGAGTGAACACTATATAACCAAAGGTCACTGTCCCGTGCTGATTGTCCTGGGGGTGAGTGGGCAGCCCCTGCTCAGGGGTCTTCATTCCTGCCTGTGAGGACCGTTCTTGTCCCTCTTGAGGGAGCTGGAGGTTTATTCCCTTGTCTTCCTTGAAACACAAATCCTACCTGGTAGATGGTGTCCTTGGGGGAGAGGCCCTCTGGTCCTATCTCCCACACACACCCTGTCCTGCACCCTGTCTGCCCCCCAGCATCCCCTGGCTATCCCCCAGGCCAGCTCCTTGTCCCTCAACTTCCTGCATCCTGCTCTGGCCACCATGTTGCTCTCTTGGACACAGCCCCACCTGTCTTGCACAGCCACCCCGATTAGCTGCTAGGCACTGCTTCACCTTTCAGTGAGGGTGCCCCCCTGCTCTGAGCCTCCCCCTCCTCTGGATGCCTCCCCAGAATCCCTCCTGCTTCCTCTGACTCTACCTTCCCCATCCCCACAGGCTCTTCCTGCCTTGAGACTTGTTCTCTCCACTCCCACTCCTAGAAGCTGCTCCCTGCCACTTGTCTGGGGGACCCAGGGCAGCCCCAGCCTCTGCACCCTCCAGCACCCCGTGGTCTGGTCTCACTCAGGACCTGCTGACCTGCCACAGCCCCCCAGCACCACCATTGCCAGCATGGGCATCTGGCAAACACTGCATCAGTGTTCATGGGGTAAACAAATGACAGGCGTAATTTCTGAGTTACCAGCAAGTGGCAAGGGCTGAAACCCACTGGGAAGGCGGCAACAGGTTCTACTCTGGGCACTTGCTCCCTGGGAAAGCCTATGGGCTGGGCTGAGTGCGGTGGCTCATACCTGTAATCCCAGCACTCTGGGAGGCCAAGATAGGTGGATTGCCTGAGCTCACGAGTTCGAGACCAGCCTGAGCAAGAGTGAGACCCCATCTCTAAAAAATAACTGGGTGTTGTGGTGGGCACCTGTAGTCCCAGCTACTTGGGAGGCTGAGGCAAGAGGATCGCTTGAGCCCAAGAATTTGAGGTTTCTGTGAGCTGTGATGCGACAGCGCTCTATTGAGGGAAACAAAGTAAGACTCTGTCTCAAAAAGAAAGAAGGAAAAACAGAAAACCTATGGGTTATGACAGGAAGGTCTCAGCCCTGCAAGGCCTGGGACCTGGGACCTGAAGCTGGGCCCACGTGGGCACCATGTCACAGGCAGCAGGAAGCTGAGCTGGAGGGAGAAGCTGGAATGCAGGGAAGGAGCAGCTTGCTCTGCAGTGAGAGAACCAGCGCCTCTGGGTGAGGGCAGAGCTGCCATGTTTCTCAAGTGGGGCTTTGGCGGTCCCAGCCTGTGCTGACCCCACCAGCTAGAGCCCCCAGGGGTTCCTATGTGTTAGACTTTGAAAACCTCTGTTCTAGGGAGCTCCCTGAGCAGATTTCCGTAGAGGGAAGAAGGTGCAAGGCTGAGTAGGGAGGAAGCCCTGGGTGGTGGGCACTCCAGATGGTGGTGGTGGGAGAGGTGCAGAGGCAGGCAGGGTCAGCTTTTGGGGAGGGTGCCTGTCTGCAGCTCAGCAGCTCTCATAGGGTCTGAGGTGCATCCTGGAAACGGGGTCCTCTGGGGATGGTGCTGGTGGAAATGGCAAGGAGAGGAGATGGTGTATACCAAGGGCTCCTCCCTCCACGCTCCTGCCCCCGTAGCTCCACAACCACCCCTCCCCGCTGTAGACCCACAGCTGCCCCTAGGCCCCCTCAGCACCCCCCTCACTCGTGCAGTAAGATTATGCAAAGGAAAGCTTGATTCAAGACTAAGAAAATCCGGGCGGCGCCTGTGGCTCAGTGGGTAAGGAGCCGGCCCTATATGCCGAGGGTGGCAGGTTCAGACCCAGCCCCGGCAAACTGCAACAGAAAAATAGCTGGGCGTTGTGGCGGGTGCCTGTAGTCCCAGCTACTCGGGAGGCTGAGGCAAGAGAATCGCGTAAGCCCAAGAGTTAGAGGTTGCTGTGAGCCGTGTGACACCATGGCACTCTACCCGAGGGCGGTACAGTGAGACTCTGTCTCTACAAAAAAAAAAAAAGACTAAGAAAATTCACAAACTGCTACCAGTCTATTTCTACTGAAGCTGTAAAGTCTTGCATTAGCTAATTAATCTGTCACCCACTGCCACAAACACAATTTAAATTGAACACTTAGTGCCTCAGTGACATTTTTTTGTTTTTTTTTTTTTGAGACAGACTCTCTCTATGGCCCTGGGTAGAGTGCAATGGAGTCATCACAGCTCACAGCAACCTCAGGAGACTCCTGGGCTCAAGAGAGGCGCTTGCCTCAGCCTCCTGACTAGCTAGGACTACAGGGATAGTTTTTTCTATTTTTATTTATTTTTTCCACAAATGACAGATTTTATTTGAAAATATTGAATTTAGTAGAAAATATCACATTGTAAACAAGTCCGTTGATCCATTAGTTTAAAATAGATAGGCTCGGCGCCTGTGGCTCAAGCAGCTAAGCCACCAGCCACATACACCTGAGCTGGCGGGTTCGAATCCAGCCAGGGCCCCCGAAACAACAATGACAGCTGCATCCAAAAAATAGCCAGCATTGTGGCAGACACCTATAGTCCCAGCTTGGGAGGGAGGCAGGAGAATCGCTTGAGCCCAGGAGTTGGAGGTTGCTGTGAGCTGTGATGCCACTGCACTCTACCCAGGGCAACAGCTTGAGGCTCTGTCTCCGAAAACAAACAAACAACTGCAAAAAAAACAAACAAACTTGATTTTAGGGCAGCGCCTGTGGCTCAGAGGGTTAGGGCGCCAGCCCCATATGCCGGAGGTGGTGGGTTCAAACCCAGCCCTGGCCAAAAACTGCAAAAAAAAAAAAAAAAAACCAACTTGATTTTTGTTTATCTCAAACAAATAAAAAACCCAGATTGACAGCACAATTACGTACCAAACCTAAAGATAAAACACTGGTACCAAAAAGCACTGAAAGAGAGGCCTGAGCCAGGCTCTGAAAGATCTTCACGGAATTAGAGGCAGCAGTAGCTTCAAACAGGCACCAAAATGGGGAGGAGGCAGCAGCGGGCTCTCCACAGGGGCTTGAGAGTAAAAGGAAGGCCAGGCCTTAGATCATCTTGGGAGAAAGGAGCTAAGAACTGGGCAAAAGGGCCATATTTCCTGAACATGAGGCCACACCACATGAACTCACGAGGCTTAGAAGAGCTCGGTGTTTTAAGTGGGGGAACGATGTTAGAAGCATTTGGTATGTCATCTGGCACTCGACTCTGACTTCCGTGAGAGGATAGCATGATGCGTGCTAACCTCATATCACTCTGGCTGGACCTAACACTGAAGTTGTACTGCCCCAGTGGGCCCCTATGGACTGATGAGTGTGTAAAACAGGAGCCACAGTGAGACTCCGAGAAAAACACGGGGCTCTGGTGGGAAAAGGGCTTCCACCTCGTGGTGAGGGAGGGAAGTTTGGCTGAGCCCCTGAAGCTCTGAGTTTATCAGCAAAAGCCGCCTCTTTTGCCCCACCCAAATCCTTTCCCCAGAGAGTTCTCCCAGTTCACACAATGGCCAGCGGTGAGAGCAGAGGACAACACAGGGAGGGACGGCAGTCTTCCTCGGCACCTGTATTGACCAGAGGGACTACCTCATTGCACTCACTTGCTTTAGATGCTAAGAGAGTCGATGCCTTAATCTGGAACAATGATTCAAAGTAGGGGCAGGCTTGTGTAAGAGAGGCTCTCAAGACTCTCCAAACCCTAATTCTCTCCCATGTGAAAATCAGTGCATGTAACAATAGGAATTTCTGACAGGAGTGTGTTGTACGTATATGAACAGTGGCTGAGGCAGAACAAAAAGTTTAAAACTCTTAACCTGGGTTTAGCAGATATTAAAATGATGGGGCACATTTTTCAAAAGAAGTTTTTCTGATTAAGTTACACATAATCATTCTCCCTATAGCTAAACTTCATGACTAGGTTCCTATCCTCAAAGCCAAGAACAAGAGTTTTATGCACTTATCTGGAGTAACCATATTGGATTAAAGAAATACAATTCTGGGCCCAGTGTCCGTAGCACAGTGGTTAAGGTGCCAGCCACATTCTCCAAGGGTGGCGGGCTTGAACCCGGCCCAAGCTAGCTAAACAATAATGATAACTGCAACAAAAAAATAGCCGGGTGTTGTGGTGGGTGCCTGTAGTCCCAGCTACTTGGGAGGCTGAAGGAAGAGAATCGCCTAAGCTCAGGAGTTGGAGGTTGCTGTGAGCTGTGATGGCAATGCACTCTACTGAGGGCGATAAAGTGAGACTCTGTCTCTGAAAAAAAAAAAAAAAAGACAATTTCCAGAAGGATCCCCTTGTCCTACCTAGCACAGGCTAATCACTGTATGGTTTCTTAGAAAATGGGCTCTTCTCAACTTCTTTCTTTTTGATACTGGACAAGGGGTCCACCAACTTGTTATGAACAAGCATTAAGCCTTTGAAATACTTGACAGTCTTCACTTTCAGCTCTAAGGTGGCATCTTTATCACGTACAACCAGTGTAGGGTGCTTCTGAGAGGGACACACAGTCCCCATGTGGTTCACTCCCTCCTTGATGGCCTTGTACAGAGCAAATGCCTTGTAAGCACCTGTGATGAGGATCACTGCCTGTCCAGCATCCATGTCAGGGTCCACACCTACTGTCAGGGTCATGGTGGGCACCTTGGCCAGGTCTCCATCCAAGAACCTGGCATTGGGGCAGCACCTGTGGCTCAGTGAGTAGGACGCTGGCCCCATATACCGAGGGTGGTGGGTTCAATCCAGGGCCCAGCCAAATTGCAACAAAAATAGCTGGACGTTGTGGTGGGCACGACTGCTCGGGAGGCCGAGGCAAGAGAATCGCCTCAGAACTGGAGGTTGCTGTGAGCTGTGACACCACAGCACTCTACCGAGGGCGACAAAGTGAAACTCTGTCTCTTAAATAATAATAATAATAATAATAATGATGATGATTAAAAAAAGAACCTGGCATTAGCCAGGATGGTGTCCATCGCCAGGGTCTTCCAGGTCCTGGGACACTAGGCTAGAGCCCGGCTGTGTCTATCGGGGGCAATCCCTCATCCCACCTGCAGCCTTGATCGTCTCTTCAAAGACATCACATTCAGCCTGTAGGTCAGCTGCATTCCCACCCAGATTGTGGGTGTTTATGGGTGGATGTCAGGAAGGAGTGGTGACTCTCCGAGTGATCTCCAGGAAGGCCCACATACTCATCCACGTTGAAGGTCTTCACCTACTTGAAGAACAGATCGCCATTCTGATAGTACTCAGCTGGCTTCTCATAGCAGCCAAGTGGGGTGCACCAGTGGGGAGCCCCAGGGGGAAGCATTTGCCTGGCCCTGGGTTAAACTGGATGATGTAGTTCCTGATGTATTTGGTGCCTGCCCGGTGGCCTGAGAATAGTGGTCGAGGATAATGAGCTTCATCTTGTCTCAGACGCCTCCTGTGGCTGCCGCAGCTATGGAGCTGGAGGCCCACCCTGGGCCAGTTTTTCTATATCTAGTACAGGCTAGGTTTCACTCTTGCTCAGGCTGGTCTCCAACTCCTGAGCTCAAGAGATCCATCCCCTTTGGCCTCCCAGAGTGCTCAGATTACAGGCATGAGCCACCTCTTCTGGTCAAAAAAAAATTTTTTTGAGATGGGATCTCACTCTGTTGCCCAGACTAGAGTGCTGTAGTGTCATAGCTCACAGCATCCTCAAACTTTTGGGCTCAAGAGATCCTCCTGCCTCAGCCTCGTGAGTAGCTGGGACTACAGTCTCCCAACGCCATGCCCCTCCTAGTTTTTCTGTTTTTAGTAAAGATGGGGTCCTTGCTCTTGCTCAGGCTGGTGTTGAACTCCTGAGCTCAAGGGATTGTCCTGCCTCTGGCCTCCCAGAGTGCTGGGATCACAGCCGTGAGCCAGGCCCAGCCTAATTAACCTCACTTCTTTGAACTTGCCATTTCCATGTTCAGCAGAGGCATTTGCTGCCTCCTCTTGTTCCTTCCAGTGTCCTGGGCTGAAGGCTGACTGGGGCACAGGTGCTGGTGGCCTGGGGAGAGTCTGCACCCAGGAGCTCTGTCCTAACCCTACACTTGGAACATGCTCTAGGAGCCTGACCCTGTTTAGGCTCTTTCAAATAATAACCTTTATTAGGTTTAAAAATATATATTAGAAACCACAAAAACCCACAATCCCAAATCATCCCTTTGGTATTTCTAGAAGAAAAGTAATTCCCAATTAAACCCTAGCACAGTCAGCCGTCCCCTCTGGCCCACGGTTTCTCCCACCGAGGACCTTCTTGGGGTCTCAGACAGCCCCATACACACTCGTCCAGGCTGGCAGGGGCACCCCCTCATGCTGTGAGCCAGGCAGGATGGTGGGGGGGCATCCTTAGACAGCAAGGACAGGACACCAACACAGAGGCCACAATAGGCTGATTTGGAGCATGCTGACACGAACCGGCCATTGGGCAGGTGGCCAGTGGGTGGCCGCCTTGACCTGCCCTTTCTTCCCTTCTGGTGCGTTCTTCTGGAAGTTTCCCTGGACGGGCTACCCTCCCCAGCTCGCTGGTCCTTCCCGCGCAGACAGCCCGGCAGCTCATGGGCACGTCCAGGTCGCAAGTCCACCTGCAGTCCCGACAGGGACAGCCGCCCGCGGACCTCCCGGCCAGGCTTCCCTTGGCCTGGATCTGCGGGCCGGCAGAGGTGCGCTCCCCGCCCGAGCGTTCCTGGCTCTGCAGGCGCCTTTGTTCCCGCGCCGCTCCCACGGGCCTTGCTCTGCAGCCGAGGCCTGAGCGCCCCGCGGTGCCGCTAATTACAGCCCTGCTCGCGCCTTTGAAGTGTACTGGCCCAGCGGCCTCGCCTAATTGCAGCTCCCAGCTCCCCGTCTTTCCAGCAGGCTGGTGGGAAATTACCGTGCTACCCGCAGGAGGTGCGTCTCCTGAGCGCTCGGTTTAGACTAACGTGGGTTAATCTGTAAAGAATGTGAAGCACGTGTTCTGTGCGGTAGGGTGGGCTTTGCCTAGAGATGCGGTCTGGGCCTCAGGGCTGGGCGCAGAGTGCGTGGCCCGGCCGTCCCTTAGTCCCGGTAGAGGGGAATGGCCCTGTGCAGGAGAGCACCGCGGTCTGGGGCAGAAAGCCCTGGCTACAGGCCACTGTCGTGTAGCTCCCTGTTTAAAACCAGCTAATGAGACTGTTGGGAGAAGGGGAAGTCGTTAATTCTCGGCGCTCCTTGGATTTTCAACAGGAAAACACAGCGTACAGGCCTTTGGGGAGGACTTCTCCAGCGCTGCCCTGCTCCCAGGACCCATCACCTGGGGCTAGGGGTTGAGAGAAGCCCAGGGAGCCTTCCTCCTGCCCCAGTGACCTGCTCCTCCGTCTCTGGAACCCAAGGCTCCCCTGGGCCACTCCACACTGGGTCACGCTGCACAGGCTCACTGCCAGCAGCCCTGGCCTGGCAGAACCTGAACCTATAAAGAAAAACATCCTTCCTTGAATCAGGATGCGCTGTCATTTATTGAGTCCTTGGGAAGCATTTGTCTGGGCCGACACTGACAGGCTGGTAGACCATTAAAGAGCAGAATATTGTGGGAAACAGCACCTAGATGCCTGGTGCATGTGAAGCCTGCTGGAGGAGCAGAGGGCCACTGAAAACAGATTCTGCCATCTAATGCATGCAGATAGGTCACATGGAGATTCCCTGAGCAGTGGTTTCCAGACTATTAAATTTTAATGTAGGAGATAAAGTGACAGTGCATGAACGCCAGTGTATAAGAATCAATACACCCTGGTTTCTAACATCTGTAGCCATAACTATGTAGCTGATATTGAACTAAAGAAAGAAAAAAGGTATTACAGAGTTTGGAAAAAAATTGTTCCTGTGAACTCAACATTTTACGCCTTGAGGCACCTGAGTTTTCCTGGCAATTAAAGGTTCCTTCCTCTGTTAAAAAAAAAAAAAAAAGAATAAATGCAGAACTCCTCTGTCTGTGGACAGGCCAGGATCCAGGAGCCTCATCCCCTTAGCTCACTTCCTCCTCTTTCTCAGCTCTCTCCACCCCATCTCAGGTCTGTTCGAAAATAATTTCAGAAGCACTGCCCTGGCTTTCATAATTAGGGTTCTCTGGAGAAACAGACTGGACAGATGAACACAGCTGTCTATATACAGACACAGGTGCACGCACAGAGAAGTGCGTGGGGAGAGAGAGAGAGCTGCGTGTGGGTGCAGCCACGTCCCTATGGGTCAGAGTCGGGGCAGTGTTGAACAACACCCCCTTCCACCCTGTGTCTAAGTGGACGAGGACAGGGTGGAGGCTCTGACATGCAAGTCACCAGTCAAGTCTTCCTTACTGAAAGATATAAGTGGTGGCACTCAGAGACGAGGCTTTGGTGGAGATGTTGGTGGAGATGTTGTTGACCAGCCTGGGCAGTGCAAAGAGGGGTGTCTGTGCCTGGAGGCAGAGACCCCTTTTATATGGGCTTTAGGTGGTGGGCAAATTTCACAGCTTGCCTAGAAGGTTAAAGGTCCTTTGATATGAACTTGGGGGTGGGCTGGCCAGACCCATTGTGGAGGAGAGAATGGGGAGGAAGAAGAGTTCCTGTGTGGCTGCATTGGTCCTCCTAGTAGAACCAATACTCACAGAAGAAATAGGAAAATTGGAAACATTGACCACTTAGAGAGTCCCCAGCTGGAAGTGAAATGCAGCCTGTGTTCAGCTAACCCTATTGAATCAATAGTCTTTTCTTACAGGTGATGATCTCATTATAAAAATTTTGAAGAGTATGCTTATTTTTACGAAACAATGCAGAAATATCTAAGGGTAAAAATCATGTTAACAATTTATGTCCAAATGATTGAACAATGAAAAAAAGAGTTTATGTGAGCCCGTGTACAGCCAGGCAGGCATTGAGGTCAGAGGTGCTCAGCAAATCCTCTATATGCTTGAAAAGTATTTAAAATGTTCCAAGGAGAAGGCTCAAAAGTTTTTACAAAAGAGTTCCAGTTTATCTTGAGAACAAATTCTCCAGTTAGAATATGTAGACCATGATAAAACACGGAAAGCATTCAATTAGCTTTATAAAGCCAGGGTAATCTCAGTACTAGCCACAGTCAAGACAGCAAGTTCATGAGTGGATTATGCTACTAAAGGCCAGGCAAGGATGAGGCAGGATCCCACCCCAGGGAGGGTTTACGGGTTCTGGGCTGCAGAGGCTTCCCAGGGTGTGGCTGAGCTCCCAGAAGGAGGCTTTCCCCAGAGGGGTGAATTTGTGGGAGGAGGGAGGAAGGGTGTTCAAGGGAAGGGCCTGGCCTGGGGACATCCTGGATGTGGGTCTGAAAGAGACCTCTGGCTGGAGCAGAAGAAAGGGTGCGTGGAGGCCTGGAAGTATACTTGCCAGTGGGCAAAACCACACCCAGGCCCTGCAAGCTGCATCCTGATTATATTCTGGGGGAGGCTGCTAAGGGGAGATCAGACCCAGCAGGTTTTGGGTTTTTGTGGAGATTGCTCCAAACAGATCCAGGACCCAGAGGGGGTGTGGTCAGTGATAGCTGTGGGCCTGGAAGGTGACTCAGCCCGGAGGGGACCATTGTAGGTAGGGAGCATTTCTCATCTCACCAAGCATTTTGAGACCTACCAGGGTGTCCAGTGAGTGTGGAGACACAGGCCTGTTGCTCAGTAGAGAGGCTGGACCGTGGCACCATTTCTCAGCCTTCTGCAGCTAGGAAAGACTGAGGCCTGAGGGGAGAGAGTGGGGAGAAGAGAGGACTGTGAGAAAACGTAAGTACATGGCTGGGCCCCTGTGGCTCAAGCGGCTAAGGCGCCAGCCACATACACCTTCGAATCCAGCCCGGGCCCGCCAAACAATGACGGCTGCAACCAAAAAATAGCCAGGAGTTGTGGCGGTGGTCCGTAGTCCCAGCTACTTGGGAGGCGGAGACAGGAGACTCACTTGAGCCCAGGAGTTGGAGGTTGCTGTGAGCTGTGATCCACGGCACTCTACCCAGGGCAACAGCTTGAGGCTCTGTCTCAAAAAAACAAAAAGAAAAGAAAACGCAAGTACAAACAGTGTGTCAGGAGGAAAGTGCCTCCACATGATTTACTGAAGGGATATAGGGATATAGGAAGGAGATATTTGTAATTAATTCAACCAGTAAACTAAAACTGGAAACCTGAGATCATATCAGCTGAGGTGCAAAAGTGTGTGTGAAAATTCAACAGCCATTCCTACTCTAAGTAAAAGATGAAAAAGAAGGAAATTCTTCAAGGTGATAATGACTGCCACCCCCTAACCATTCCCAGTGAAATCAGGAATGAAAACAAGAAGTCTACCAGGAAAAGATTACTGTTGTCAACATTGTTTTGAAGGCTACAGTTCATGTTGTAGAATAAGAAGACGAATAAATTGGTACATATATTAAAACAGAAGAGGGAAATTATTTTTATTACAAGATGTTTGTTTACCTAGAAAGATGTGATTCTAAAATCACTTAGTAAATTTAATGTTGCTGGATACAAGATAACTGTACACAAAATAAACCACTTTTCTTTATATTAGCAATGACTAATTACAAATGGAAATGGGGGAATGTATTCACAATAATTATCAAATTATAAATAAATATTTTTTTTTGAGACAGAGCCTCCCTTGGTCATGCTTGGTAGAGTGCCGTGGTATCTTAGCTCACAGCAACCTCAAATTCTTGGGTTCAAGTGATCCTCTTGCCTCAGCCTCCCAAGTAGCTGGGACTACAGGTGCCCACTGCAATGCCTGGTCTCACTCTAGCTCAGGCTGATCTCGAACCTGTGAGCTCAGGTAATCCACCCAGCTTGGCCTCTCAAGTGCTGGGATTACAGGTATAAACCACTGTGCCTGGCCTCATGAATAAATTTTTAGGATATTTACAGGAAAAATTTTACAGAAAAAGTGCAGGACCTCTATAGTCAAAAAACTATAGCAGTTTCTCTTTGTTTCTTTTTCTTTTTTTTTTTTTTTTTTTTGTAGAGACAGAGTCTCACTGTACTTCCCTCAGTAGAGTGCCATGGCATCACACGGCTCACAGCAACCTCCAGCTCTTGGGCTTACATGATTCTTTTGCCTCAACCTCCCGAGAAGCTGGGACTACAGGCGCGCGCCACAACGCCCGGCTATTTTTTTGTTGCAGTTTGGCTGGGGCTGGGTTTGAACCCACCACCTTCAGCATAGGGGGCTGGTGCCCTACTCACTGAGCCACAGGTGCCGCCCTCTTTTTTTTTTTTTTTTTTGTACAGACAGAGTCTCACTTTACCGCCCTTGGTAGAGTGCCATGATGTCACACGGCTCACAGCAACCTCCAGCTTTTAGGCTTACAGGATTCTCTTGTCTCAGCCTCCCAAACAACTGGGACTACAGGCGCCTGCCACAACACCCAGCTATTTTTTGGTTGCAGTTTCGCTGAGGCCCGGTTCGAACCTGCCACCCTCGATATATGGGGCCAGCGCCCTACTCACTGAGCCACAGGCGCCACCCTTCTTTTTTTTTTTTTTTTTTTATAAGACAGAGTCTTACCATGTCGCCCTAGGTAGAGTACCGTGGCTTCACAGCTCACAGCAACCTCAAACTCTTGGCCGTAAGCGATTCTCTTGCCTCAGCCTCCCAAGTAGCTGGGACTAACAGGCTCCTGCAAAAACGCCCGGCTATTTTTAGTTGCAGTTGTCAGTCTTGTTTAGGTGGCTCGGACTGGGTTTGAACCCGCCACCCTTGGTGTATGTGGCTGGTGCTCTAACCACTGGGCTACGGGCCCTGAGCCAGAAAGTTTTTTTTTATTATTATTAACTTAATTTGAGATCGGAATAAACAGAAAGAAATACCATGTTCCTGAGTGGGGGAGACTTTCATATCATAAAAATGTCCATCATTCGCAAATTAATTTATAAACGTATTGCCATTTTGATAGGTTTTCCTAATGTTTTATGCTTACTTGCTTGATTCTCTTGCCTCAGCCTCCTGAGTAGAGTAGCTGGGACTACAGGCGCCCGCCACAATGCCTGGCTATTTTTTGTGGCAGTTGCTACTGCTGTTTTAGCTGGCCGGGGACAGGTTTGAACCCTCCACCCTTGGTATATGGGGCTGGCACCCTACTCACTGAGCCACAGGCGCTGCCCAGAGGCGGGGGTGGGAGGCATTCTTGGGAGATTTTCCATTTTCTTGCTGGAGGCAGAGTTGGGGGTGTGTGGTTTCCTCCTGCGGCTTGTTGAGAACCTACCAAGCCTGCTGCCTGCTTCCCACTGGGGCATTCTCTGAACAATTACTGGGTAGCTCTGCTTTGTGATATGATGGCCAGGACATGCTCACTCCTTAATGAGGCTTCAGTGCATATTATGTGGGGAACATGACCTCCAAGGTGAAACGTGCTTGGAGAAAATTGGGAGAAAGAACTTGAAGTTCTTGGTTGCGCATGCCAAAGAGCCCTGAGGAGTGAGCTGAGCTTGTGTGTGTGTCTATGAGCGACAGGAAGCTGCCTGCACACTCCGGGCAGAGCTGGTGTGCCCTGGATGTGCTCTGAGAGGTGCTGGCTTATGGGAGGCATGTCTGTCTTTTGATGATAGGACAGCCTTCCACACAGGGCTTCTGAGGCAGGTTTCCCAGATGTGGAAGTTGAAACTGCAGAGAATTCAAGTGCTTGGACCAAGGTGATGCAGGGAACTTAGACTTAGATTCTAGACTTAGAATGGGAAACTCTGAGCTGTTCTCTGCCGTCAGTCACCTGTCTGAGCAATTATGTCAGCGAACAACATTTCCACTAATGAACTCCGGTTTGCCGCTGAGGATCACTAGTATTAGTGGATCAAATGGAACATAAGGAGAGTTTCCCCAGAGTTTTCAAGGCAACATAATTTTAATTCTTTAAATCAAGATATTAAAAAATGATACACAGGGAGGAATGAGGGATCAAAACCTACCTAGAAGGAACAATGAATGCTATTTGGGAGCTAATTAATAATACTGATCTAGGCATTATAAAAGCCATCATGC
Source organism: Nycticebus coucang (assembly GCF_027406575.1). Taxonomy (NCBI): domain Eukaryota; kingdom Metazoa; phylum Chordata; class Mammalia; order Primates; family Lorisidae; genus Nycticebus; species Nycticebus coucang. The sequence continues at coordinate 1,918,934 of NC_069795.1, forward strand.
AACAGAAACATTTGTACCCCTTACTATTTTGAGATGAAGATACACAATTTCACGTTTATCAACCAGTTAAAAAGCAAGAAATTTGGTGTTAGAGGTCTCCTGGGTGGGGAAGCCAGGGGCTGCCCCCCCCAACCCTGATGTGGTCCTAGAGGCCACTGATTCCTCCCCTCCACCCCATAGCCCTGGCCCAGGAAAGAGCTCTCATGGATCGGGAAAGAGGCAGCTGCCCTTATTCTACACGCACACCGCACCACACCGCCTGTTATTCCAAGTTCAGGCTTCCTGGCTCCTTTTGGGAACCTGTGTTGTCTGTCTTTGTATTAAGCTCAGGTTATGATGAATTATGTTGTGTGTGAGTGGTGTCTGGCACCTGGTTACGAACGGGACATCTCTGTCCCTCCCTAGCCAGCAGGGCCCCTAGAGGGAGGGAGGCCACCTCAAGGATTCACCCAGCCATGTGGGATGTGGCTGAGTCCTGTGTAATAGGAACCTGTAGGCTTTTCCACACATGACCCTGGTTAACCTAGACCTCTTAGCTAGGACAGGAGAGGAGGAAGGAAGGAAGGGAGGGAGGGAGGAAAGGAGAAAGGGAAAGAGGAAGAGAGAATGGGAGAAGAGAGGGAGGAGGAGAGGGAGAGAGGGAGGAGGGAGAGAGAGAGATGGAGAGAGGGAGAAGGAGGGAGAGAGGGAGAGGGGGAGAGGGAGAGAGAGGCAGAGAGGGAGGAGGGAGGAAGGGAAGGGGACAGAGCGAGGAGGGGAGAGGGGAGGAGAGGTAGAATGAGGGAGGGAGAGGGAGGAGGAGAGGGAGGGAGGGAGGAGGGAGAGGGAGACTCGAATCACTGGGGTTATTTCTTGGGAAGAGCCATCAGTGCTTTCAGGAGCTGCCTCCCCCATCCCGTCCTTCCCCTTTTCCCCCCGTCCCCGCTTGCTGTGTCCTCCGCTCTGTCTCTTGTCTCCGCAGACACCTTCTGTGCCAGACGTAGGCTCCGCACAGGCCTCTGTGCTGGGGTTTTACTTGTGAAACCAGCAAACATTTGGGGGCCCATGGCAGAGGTCAGAAGACCGGGGAGAGTGTGTGGCCTGGATCTGGGGGCTCCACACCAGGCGGGCACCCGACTGCCTTTCAGCCAGTCCTTGGACAATGCTGTGGCCTTTCCGTTGTTGGGAGAGGGTGGGAGGCAGTTGTGCGCTGCTCCAAGAACTGGAGCGTTTGCTGGTAGCTGCTCCGCCTCCAGCGGCAGTTTGAGCGTCCAGGCCGCAGGACCCCTGCCCAGAGTGGCTCCCAGCCCCTCCTTCCCACTCGCTGTTCCCTTTAAGGACCGACTTCCCTCCAGAGGGAAATTCCTGAAACCCAACAGCTGAAAAACCCACACACCCCGGGAGGCTGGGCAGCGCATAAAAAGCCCTCCGCGGTCGCCAGCCCCTCCTGGGGACGCGCCTGTGCCGGGACCCAGCGGAGCGCGCGGACCCGTCTGCGCCCCCGAACCCGCTCGGCTCCGGGCCACACCGGGGTCGCCGGGCCCTGGTCCCGAAAGGGAGCGCGCCGGGAGCCCGCACCGAGGAAAACAGGTTTTCTAAGTTTTTCTGGTCTCTTCCCAGCGCTCCGCTGAGCGACCTATTTCTGTCTTTCCTTTTGGAAAATGCGCTTTGCCAATGACTAATCGCAGCCCGTGCTGAGATTGTTATCACCCGTCACCTGCGCGGCGGGACCCAAGCCCATCATGGAAATGAAGAGATAAACCCGCCAGCTGCAGCCCGACCTGCCAGGGCCACCTGCCTCCCTCCGAGGAGCAACTAGAAGGTTCAGCACGGCCACCAGAGTCACCTCCGTCGGCGCCACTGGCATGTGGCCATCGAAGTGATCACCCAGGGCCCGAGGCAGCCCCTGGACACTGACCCCTCAGGGTCTGAGGAGCAGCTGCCCCCGGCAGGCGGAGCGGAGCCCCTGCATGGCGCTGGGGACCCGAGCCCCTCATGTCGGCCCTGCTCGCGCTCTGCGTCTTGTTCCTGCCCCTGCCGACCCCCGGCCGCAGCGCCCAGCGCGGGGCGCCCTGCACAGGTAAGGCGGCGACTCCCGGGCTGGGGCAGGGGCACCGCGCTGCGGAGCTGGGAGGGAGGTCCCGGAGGAAACGCTCCTTTCTACTGCGGATTCAGGTCGTCGCCCGGCGCCTGCAGTTAGCACCCGGGAGACAGATAGAAGTGGGAGGGGCAGGGCGCGAGGATTAAAGGGAGCCGCGGCAGTGACAATGGGAGCGCTCTCTGCACGGGCTGGCAGGGTGGGAGAGTTTCAAAGCTTTCAGCAGCAGATCAGAGGCCTCCGCAAGTGCGTACCTGCTCGGCCCCGGGGAAGGCCTTACACCTGCTTCAGGAATGAAGTCGCAGCAGCCCCGGCAGGTCCCTTTTCCTCAGCCAGCGGAGAGACACCCCAGCCTGCTCTTAGCAAGCAGAGGGCTGCCACTGGGCGTGTTCTGTCCCCGAGAGACCGTGAGCGTGAGTGGGACGCAGGCGAAGCCGCTGGCACACAGAGGGAGTCTGAGGGGAGCGCTGGCCAGCCCAGGAGGCCAGGTTCTGTTCCCACCTTTTTAGAGAGGCCATTTTGCCTTGCTAATGACCATGACACAATAATACTTTTCTAGAGTTTCCATCAAAAAAGAGATTTACTTATCAAACAAAATAACAGGAAACTAGAAATCCGGGCACAGGACAGTTAGTAATGCAAGCTGAGGACTTGACAGAGGGATCTGGCCAGTGTGGTTGTGAGAAGGAGGTGAGGGGTAGCTGAGAGTGGTTCTGGGTCCCTGGAATAGTCTAAGTCCATTCCATGCTCCAAGCTATGGATGGTGGCACTTGGTTCTTGATGTCATGACAGGAGATGGCCCACGAAGACCCGAGTTTGGAACACTGACCCACATGGATAGTGGGTCCATAAATGTCCCTGGCCAGCCAGGTGCACTACTAGGGTGTGACTCTGCACCAGCCTCCAGGCCAAGGTGGGGGGCCCTGGGTGCTGGGAAAGGATCAAAGCCCCTGCTCCCCGCCAGGACAACTGCACCTGCCCCTGTGCCTGCCTGCAACAGGAGAGTCTGCACACAACACAGGGGCCAAGTCAGCTTGCTGCCAAGCAAAATCCCCTGGCTTCACCCAAGGCCAAGTGCCAGCCTCTTCCCCTCCCTTGCACAGGGACCCCAGGGCAGTGTGGGGCCATAGTCCTCAACACCGGCGGTCCTCTCTGGTTTGGGGATGAGTCACAAACATGTATTTTCATGTTCCCTTCAGTGCTGGGAACAGAATCAACCTGCACAATAATAACAAAGGTTATTTATAAAGTCCGCCCACTCCCCTGAAGGTATGTTGCAAATAGTTAAAAGATGACCCAGTTATTAATACTATGAACTAGAGAAGAAAGATGAAAGTCAAGTAAATAATATTGAGCTAAATTTGGAATGATCCCAAGAGAGTTGCATAATGGCCAGCAGGGTTTTCAAACAGTTCTTGAAAAATCATATTGGTTCCATTCAATTTTGGAAAGCACCGTGAGTCTTGTTATAGAGTTGTGTGTATGTGGCTGCACTCCACCTCCTCGGGGCCCTGTTCTGGCTCCCAAGGATGAAAACAGGCATCACAGCGTAGAACTTTGGCTGGTACAGTCATGAGGCTTGGGGGTTTGGGTCCACCTTGGGGGCCCACACCCCTTCTTCTGGTGTTTTAGGAGAGAAAGCACCCTGCTCTGATTCTGAACACTCAATCCCATCTCTCTCTGCCCTCATCAGACCTGGACACATTTCCTAGTATTTGGTTTGCAAATCAGGAGACTGTGAGGTGGTGGATTTTCAGGTATCCCCAACCCAGTGGGAGCAGAGGGGAGAGACTGAAGCCTTACACCCTCACTTTCGGAAGCATTAACTATGAAGCCTGAGAGATGGCAGGGCCCAGAGTAGACTGAGAGATCAGAGTTCTTGGAGTGGGACAAGAACACAGTGGACAGTCCAGGAGGCCTGGGGGCAGAGGGCAGGTCTGGTGGGGACACTGCTGCCTGGTCTCAGTAAGAACTAGAAGGCAGGAGCCATGTCTCTGGATGGACCAGGTGGAGCTGGCGGTTTGGGAAGGGAGCCCCAGGGGTGCTGGGATTATACAGGTGCCAGGGTATTGACCCAGGCCACCAAGGGGTTAGCATATCCAGAGTTGTTTAGCCTTTTTTTTTTTTTTTTTTTTAAATCTCATGGCACACTTGAATCCATAGTTACACTTAAGCGGCAAACTTATTATGCTGATTTTTAAAAAGTAAAAAAAAAAAAAGAATATACTTACTGTGTTTTGAACTTCTTTCAAAAATAATTAATGATCTTTTTATTTATTCTTTTGAGACAGAGTCTCACTTTGTCACAACTCACAGCAACCTCAAATTCCTGGGCTCAAGCAATTCTCTTGGCTCAGCCTCCTGAGTAGCTGGGACTATAGGTGCCCACCACAACCCTTGGTTATTTTTAGAGATGAGGTCTCCATCTTGCTCAGGCTGCTTCACCCATCTCAGCCTCTCAGAGTGCTAGGATTATAGGTGTGAGCCATGGTGCCCTGCTAAATTGTGATCTTTAAACATTTTTGTGGCACACCTAAGATCCTGACTGAGCATACGGATGAGCACGTAACAGGTAGGCAGTATGGCCAGTTTGCTGATGGTGAAACCGAGGTTGAATGTCTGACTTGTGTCTGGTCCAGATTCTGCTGGACTCCCACCGAGGGGTGGGGCTGGGTGCTTGCCCGTCCCCCAAAGGGCAGTCAGCATGAAGGTGGCATCAGCCCAGCACTGGGCCCAGTATTCGTCCCTTCCCCTTAGGGTTGGGGCTGGAAGATAGACACAGGGGCTGGGGGTAGAGGGTGGGGTCGGCTTCCCTAGGCTGAGTGCAGCAGGTAGGATTCTGGGGTGAGATGCCTTTTATGAGCTGTTGGGTGCTACAGATGCACAGCCACAGGCTGATTCCAGAACCAGGCCCAACACAAGAAGGCTGAAGGGTGACTGCTGTAAGGTCCCAACCCTGGCCTGCAGGGTCTGGGGGCCCAGCAGAGAAGCGTCCTTCTAGGCAGAAGCTGCCACTGGGAGCTGGTGGGGGCTGTGTCAGGGAGTCTGGGGCAGGTAGATGCTGTAGGAAAGTCCCTGTGGTCAGTCTGCCCCTGACTCAGCTTTGTCCATCCTATCATTTGGCATCATCTCACAGTGACCATCTGAGCACTGCTGTTTGCCAGGGGCGGGGCGGGCTTTGGGGCAATGGGCAGAGAGCCACTATGGGGGACTCCAGTGGAGAGGTGGAGAAGCCACAGGCCAGAGGACCCTGGTCACCCAGAGCCTGCAACTCAGTGGGGAGGGGTCGGAGTCCTGGAGGAGGGGACACTCAGTGCAGGTGTGTGTGTGTGTGGGGGGGTGAGACAGCAGGGTCCAGGCTTTCAGCAGGTGCAGGGGGGGGAGTGGTCCGTCGTCTGAGCCTGGGGGCTAGAGAAAGAACTGAGGCGGCCTTGATGCCAGATTTGCTGTAAAAGAGCCCTGCCCACAGCAGCCCCCTTTGCAATGGGGGTGGGGGGTTTCCAGCCCACCCACCCTTCCCACCTTGCGGGCTGCCCTCAGGAATTCTCCATCGCCTTTGTCCTTAGGACTTGGAGGTCGCTACCCTAGGGAGCGCGCGTCCCGGGAGGGCAGATCCCCCGTGAGGTCTCCGGGAAGGCGCGGTGCCCCCGACGCCCTCTCTTGGCTGCGCTCAGGGCTCCATTCACGTGTGGCAAACTCTGCGGGCCTGAAGCGGTAGCGATCGTGGGCCCGAGACCAGCCTCTCTGTGGCCAGTTACACGAGGGTACAGTGGGCCACACAGGGTGCACTGCGGGGACGCTCCGCCGTCCAGGTGGTGGTGGAGGGCGGGCTTTTCCCGGGGTGGTGGGGGAAGGAAGTGGGGGAGGGGGAGGCTGCTCTGTCCCGAGGGTGGGAGCGGAGCGGAGGTTGCACAGCTGGGCAGTTTCCTGGACACTTCCAGGGTTCTGGGCATACCCATCACTTTGTTTATGTAACCCGTTCCTACCCGGCAAAGGGTTAGGCTCAGCGACCCAAACCTGCAGGACTCCCCACCACACCCCTCACCTTCTTTCCCGCCCAGCCAGACGTCCGCGCTCTGCTGCCCTCGGGGCTGCAGCGGTCACCCTCCACGCTCCTTTAGGTTTGTAAAAATTCTCATCTGGAAGGCCAGGGCATGTTTTCTCCCTCAGAAATAAGGAAACAGGAATATTTATTTTTAGGCGGGAACTGCACGTGCCCTAGGCTGGCTCTAGGGTTTTGCCTTTTGGGAGTAAAAGGAGCTCTCCTGGGGGTCTTTCAGGGGCAAAGGCAGGCGGCCAGTGCGGGCTACTCCCAGGGCTGCGCTAGGTGTCGGGAGGACCCAGCCCAGCGCCTGCAGGACCTTGAACTAGCGGCCCTCACCGGCCGGCCACAGCACCGCACAACGCCCCTCCCATGGGCCCTCCGCCCCTCCCACCCCGCCCTCCTCCGCGCACTCCGCATACCGCCCTGTTTCCTCTCCCCTCCACCCTCCCACCGCTTACCGCCCCACCCACCTCGTCCTCCCCTCCCACCTCCCGCTGAGCCCCGCCCCTTCCACGGGCTCTGCTCACACCGCCGGCCCTTGTCGCGCCCTTTCCAACTCTTCTGTCCCACCCACCGCGCCCTTCGCCCCTCCCACCTCCCGCTGAGCCCCGCCCCTTCCACGGGCTCTGCTCACACCGCCGGCCCTTGTCGCGCCCTTTCCAACTCTTCTGTCCCACCCACCGCGCCCTTCGCCCCTCCCACCTCCCGCTGAGCCCCGCCCTTCCACGGGCTCTGCTCACACCGCCGGCCCTTGTCGCGCCCTTTCCAACTCTTCTGTCCCACCCACCGCGCCCTTCGCCCCTCCCACCTCCCGCCGAGCCCCGCCCTTCCACGGGCTCTGCTCACACCGCCGGCCCTTGGCGCGCCCTTTCCAACTCTTCTGTCCCACCCACCGCGCCCTTCGCCCCTCCCACCTTTTTCTCGCGTCCCGGGCTCCAAGCTCCTCCCTTCCCACCTCTCCCACTTCCTCTCCTCCCACCACGCCCCTCCACCCCTTCCACTCCTCCCCCACCCCTGCCCTCGCGTCCTCCTTGTCCCACACTTCCTCTCCATTTCCGCTACCCCACCCTCTTGGGTGGATTAGGAGATCCTGGCTCAGCAGAGACCTCAGTGATGGGGTGGTGGCAAGTGGTGGGAGGTTGCCCAATTCTCTCTGCGTCCGGCCCAGTTTTGGGGAGCCGCGGGAATGTAGTCCCGGGCTGTACCCGGCGATCCCTAACTCGCTTTTATGCCTGGAGCCCCCCGCGCCGGTAGGGGGCGCTCGCCCAGCCTCTCTGCCTCCACGCCCCGCGCCCCCGGATCCAGTGTAGCCACGTCTACACTGAGGCCCCACCTGCTGCCTCTCCGGCCTCCCAGCTCCGATGAGAAACCCGAGCGCCGGGTGGGGGTCTGTTGGACGTGCTGTGAAAGCCGGTATTTTCCAGTCTTTGGCCTCAGAGGGGCTTCGGGGTGTGGGTGTCTCCTTTGAAATCTGCTGTATTATATTTTATGCATTTAAAAACATGTTTCTGAGGAGGAGCCCGTGGATTTTACTAGCCATCCAGGGGTGCTAAGAGCACACGGAGGTTGGGGGCCCCCAGTCGCTGTCTGGGTGGGGACCAGAGAGGGACTGCTGACATCTTAAGAGAACTCTCCACTGGCAGCCCACAGTGGTGAGTCCCAGAAAATTTCTGACCTTAACAGTGGGGAGCTGGGGACCTGAATTCTCTCACTCTCTCTTCCATAGTACGATCCCCCAGCGAGTTGTAGGGGATGAGGTGGAGTATCCCAGGGAAGCAGGCGTCAGGACTCCCCACCTGCCTTCATAGGCCTCAGAAGGTGGGAAGAGGGAGAGTTGTAGGGCTGGTCTTTCTGTCCATTTACATGGGTCCAGTTCTGGTTGGGAGGAGGGCCCTGCTCTCTGCTGAAGGCTCTCTGGGGAACTCCTTTTTTGGGGTGGCACTGGACAAACTGGACTTAATGGGTTTGTGGCCAGGAGGACGTCACTTGTCCCACCTGGCTCCACAGCAGGAGCTCAGGAGCTGGGGGTGGCACTGACATCAGTGGGGAGGCAAGAGACAGCAGGCTAGGGAGCAGCTCTGGTGGGAGTGGGGGCTGGCATGAGGCTCTTGGGGATCTGGGAAATGTGGAGGCCTCATCCCTAATGGCCCCAAGGAACCTCATAGAGTGGGGTCCTGAGGCCACCTACCCTCTGTCCTCTTTCCCCTTGACCTCACCACAGCCAGGCTGACCTTCCCAGCCACAGCCAGACAGGATTGGACATTTGAGTAAAAGTCCAGGGTCCAAGAGGGAGGGGAGGCCACCTAGGTGCTGGCTGTTGGCCCCTGCTGGCCCCTGCAGTGACCCAGAGCCAGTTAGCACACCAGGGACAAAGTCACATGGACTGGGTGTCCAGGTGGGGCCTCACTTCATGGGCTGAGAAAGATTTCTCACTCAAGCATTAGGATGAAAAGCAGTAAAAGGTTTATTATTTTGAGATAGAGAGAGAGGAGGGGGCGGCGCCTGTGGCTCAAGCAGTAGGGCGCCGGTCCCATATGCCGGAGGTGGCAGGTTCAAACCCTGCCCTGGCCAAAAAAAAAAAAAAAAAAAATGAGAGAGAGGAGGGAGTGGGGGAGGGAAGGTGCCTTCCGGAGAAGCCGCTGGGCGTCTGTGAGTGTGGCACCAGGTCCCTCCTGCAGACTGCTGTGTCCCTCTCCACAGACCGCACAGCTGCTGCAGGCCTCTACTTTCTCCTCTTTTCTCTGGGAGGTGGCCTGTCAGAGTCCTGGGGATCTGGTTTTTGGCAGGAACTAAGGGAGAGGGCTGGGCTGGAGCTTGCATCCTGCTGTCCCTGAGGGCTCAAAGTCCAGGCTGAGGGAGGGACACCTCAGGACCGTGTTTAACAAAGAGTAGCGGGCTGGGAGTGTCTCTTCACAGGGGCAGTTGTGTGCTGTGAGTCTGCTTCTCTCACTTTCTGATGGTTTGTTGTCCTCTATTAGGTGATCAGAAAGACCACATTTCGGGCGGCGCCTGTGGCTCAGTCGGTAAGGCGCCGGCCCCATATACCGAGGGTGGTGGGTTTAAACCCGGCCCCGGCTGAACTGCAACAAAAAAATAGCCAGGTGTTGTGGTGGGCGCCTGTAGTCCCAACTTCGGGAGGCTGAGGCAAGAGAATCGCTTAAGCCCAGGAGTTGGAGGTTGCTGTGAGCTGTGTGATGCCACGGCTCTCTACCTGAGGGCCATAAAGTGAGACTCTGTCTCTACAAAAAAAAAAAAGAAAGACCACATTTCACTGGGGATGTGAGGGTGGCAAGAGGCAGGACAGATCCCAGAGATGCCCAGGCGGGGAGGATGGTGTGGCAGGGGAGCGAGCTCAGCCTCAGAGAGGGGGCACAGCCATCTGCAGCTGTAGTAGGTGCGGTGCCTGGGGGGGCATCCGGGCTGGGGGAGCCCCAAACCAGAGCAGGGTGGTGGGAGAAAGTTGGTCCATGACAGGCACAGAGGGGATGGGAGGTGGGAGGGGAACAGGACCCCATCCTGGAGCCTGGGAGTCAGCTCTGTGTCCAGAGTCAGCGAGAACCTGAGGTTGGCATCAGTGATGGTCCTGGCCAGCGGTCAAGGTGGCAGGAAGGGCATGTGATGGGGGAAGGAGCAGGGTATAAAGTGGGGTCTTTGAGAGCCGTTTCCAGGGGTTCAGGGCAGCTGCTGAGCCAGGAGGGGTGTGGGAGATGGAGTTCAGTTTCATTTATTTTTCTGTGTTGGAAAAAACTCAGGGTATTCATGGCCTGAGCAAGAGGCTGCAGACAGAGTGGATGTAGGGCTAGGGAGCAGGACATGCTGGGGCAGCCAGGATGGGCCAGGTGAAGGCAGAGGGGCTGGGTTTCCTGGGAGGGACCCTTCCTCTGGCTGACCCCACCCCAGGCTACTGGGCAGCCCCACTGTTGTGCCTGCTGCTGTTACCTCTGGGACCCACTTGCAGGGATTCCTGGGAGAGGGGCTGCTAATGTTGACCCTTCTGGCTCTGGCACAAGTGCTGTGGGGATGCAGCACAGCGTAGGCCAGCACAGGTGTTCCGAGGGATGGGTGTATGGGCTCCGAGCCTCCTGCAGGATGGGAGCACAGCTCAGTCAGAGATGATCCAGAGCGCAGAGGACAGCAGCATGTGTGCAGGGATTTATCAGGGCAGCAAGCACGGTCCTAGCACTGGCTGAGAGGGCCCCAGGAGTAGCTGAAGTGAGGCCACTGAGCCTGGATGGTGAAAAATAGTCCCAGGAGAAATGGGGGCAGGGTCTTCTTGAGGTGCTGGGGAGCCCCTCAGAATGAGGTGGGAGGGTGGAGGGGTTGTCAAGCATGGAGGGGAAAAGGCAACATTGAAACAGCTGAGAGGTCAGCAGTGGAGGGATGGTGGCTCAGGTGCCCAGTGGGCCCTGGAAACATGCCCGTCAAGAGCTGGACCTCTGGCTTGAGAAGAGGCTTCAGCAGGCTGGGTGGGAGCAGGCCGGGTGGCAGAGGAGGGACACACAGGAGGCTGGGCGGGGGCAGCTGGGCTGGCAGGAGGAGGTGGGGACACAGCAGGCAGGTCTGCACACAGGGCGGCCGAGGAGGGACACGCAGGAGGAGGGTCTGCAGCAGGAGGAGGAGCAGGGGCTGGGCCGGCAGCAGGAGAGGGCCGGGCAGGGGGTGGCCCCAACGCAGACAGGTACACAGCACGTGGGCTTGCAACATACAGGCTTGCAGTAGACAGGAGTGCAGCAGGACTGCTTGCACAGGGTGAGAGTGCAGCAAGCCACCTGACAGCTAGACTGTTGGGAGCACACAGAGGAATCCCCAGAGCAGACGGGCACACAGCAGGCCTGCTGGAAGGGGGACGGGGTGCAGTGAGCTGGCTGGCAGCTAGACTGCTGGCAGCATGAAGAGGAATCCCCAGAGCAGACGGGCACACAGCAGAAGGGCTTGCAGCTCACAGGCACACAGCAGGCCTGCTGGCAGGGGGACAGGGTGCAGCAAGCCGGCTGGCAGCTAGACGGCTGGCAGGAGCTGTTGCAGACTGGGTGGCAGGGGCTGGACACACAGCTCACTGGGCTGCAGACCAGGGTCAGGCAGGGGGTTGGGGCACAGCAGCTGGGGGCGCAGCAGGGGGGCTCACAGCAGCTCTCTGGGCAGTCATCCACCTGCCAGGGCTCAGTGCAAGTGCTGGAGCAGACAGAGATGGTGGACATGGCCATGCTGGGGTTGAACTGGGGAAGGTGTGAGTGAGTGAATGTGTGGGTGCTTGGGGCTGTGGGCTTTTATACCCCTCCCACCCTATTGTCCCAGCCTCAGGGCTGCCCCTTCCTTATTGGTGAGTGCTGGGCCAGGTTGTCATTAGGGATATTTGTTTGCCTGTGATGTTGTCCAGCTCATAAATGCCCTGCCTGGTCAGGATGTAGCCTGTCCCAGACGGTTCCTTGAGGGCAGCAGTGTGGTGAGTGTGGTCCCAGCTGAATTCTGGAAACAGTGAGGGCCGTGGGTGTTAAGTAGGGGGGACATCCCTTGAGCTGTCCCCAGTGTGCCTGGGCCCGTCCAGTCACTAGCCCAGCAGCCCCAGGATAGGGGCTCTCTCTGCTGGAAGCCGGCACATAAGATGAGTTTCCCATGTGCAAACACCCCCTTTCAATATAGCCCCCGTTCCTGGGATATAGGACTATCACCACCGCATGATGGATAACCTAGATTTGGGGATGTTCAGTGACTCGCTGGTGGACACAGTTGTGAGGGATGCAGTGACTAGACCCAGACCCCTTGGCCCAGATCTGGACAACTTCTCACCCCCCGGCTGCTGTGCCTCCTGCCCCATCCGTTGCCCACCTTGTCCTTGTCTGGGACATGGCAGGACTGTGCATTCAGGGCAAGGACAGCAGCCTGGGTCGTCCCCCCTGCCCCCGTGCCCCTGTGCTGCTTCCTGTCCTGAGCCCACCCCTTCTCCTAACCAGCCCTCCCAGCCCCACCACGCCCCCAGTTCTGCCATAGGGAGCCCTCGCTGCATCAGTATGTTTGGTTACACTCTGGTCACCATATGGTGTAAATGAAGTTCAGGAGCCTCTTGCCCTAAATAATGTGCTTTGGCCTTTTTCCAGGGACATACTCACCCCCAACCAATTGTAATTTGATTGTGTTTTTACATTTCTATAAGATTATTATAGGGCGGCGCCTGTGGCTCAGTCGGTAGGGCGCCGGCCCCATATACCGAGGGTGGCGGGTTCAAACCCAGCCCCGGCCAAACTGCAACCAAAAAATAGCCGGGCGTTGTGGCGGGCGCCTGTGGTCCCAGCTACTCGGGAGGCTGAGGCAAGAGAATCGCTTAAGCCCAGGAGTTGGAGGTTGCTGTGAGCTGTGTGAGGCCACGGCACTCTACCGAGGGCCATAAAGTGAGACTCTGTCTCTACAAAAAAAAAAAAAGATTATTATAAAATAAGGCACAGGTGCTGGTGTCAAGTAGCGTATCCTGTGCTGCTCTGAAGCAGCAATGCTGTGCTAAAAATAGTGCTACTATCTGGGTCAGACCTTCCCCCTCCGGTCTTCCTAGAGACAGAAGCTGACCACATATGGACAGCTGCCACCGCCCCACCAGTTCCGCCAGGATGGGGGAAGAGCTGGGGATGTGGGTGTCCTTTCAGCCACGTGATATGTGTGGCACCCAGGGAGAGCTCCTGGCTCCTGCCCAAGGGCTGTGTGCTCCCCGTGTGGGTCCTCCCTGAGTAGACAGGAGCCTCTTGGGAGCTCAGGAACAGTGGCAGGTGGGGAGAAGGCTACAACAGGGGCCAGGGAGCCCCACTGTGCTGGCCCTGCCCTCTCCTAACTCTGTCCTGACATGTGGGAGTCAGTGCCCAGAAGAGGGAGGAGAAGGGGCAGGAGAGGGCTCACCTGCATCATGACGTCCTTGAGCCTGCCGTCACCCCACCTGGGCTCAGTCACACAGCAGACCTGGGGCCCAGTCTGTTTGAGGCTGTGGGTCTGGGGTGACAAATAAGGTCTTTGAAGGTACCAGGAGGCAAAAACAGCTGAGAATTGAGCAGCTGGATCCCATCAGAGGGACATGTGGAGGAGTGAGTGCACTGGTTCTTGTGGGTTTTCTCACTCAGCAATCTGCCTGGGTGCAGGACACAGCCAATGGCTAGGAAGTGGGGTGGGGGCTTTTGTGTCTCCTGGAATGGGATGGTGGGAACCAATGTTCAGGACCTGACTGGGTAGAGGAGTGGTTCTCAACCTGTGGGTCACGACCCACAGGAACTGTATTAAAGGGCCATGGCATTAGGAAGGTTGAGAACCACTGGGGTAGAGGGTGTTGTAAAGAATATTCTCCCAGTCCTGCACACGGACTCCCTGTTACGGCAGTCAGCCAGGCATGCAGAGGAGCTCAGGGGTCTAACTCTGCATTCCCTGATGACTCATGATGTTGACATATTTCCACATATTTATGTGGCCTTCGTATTTCTTCTTTGGCAAAGAGGCTGTTGAAATCATTTACTAGATGAGAAAACAGGAAACACTGTGTGAATCCATGTAAATGGCATCTGTGAAAAGGCAATGATAAAGGGGCAAAAAAAAAAAGTGGCCACCAGGGATCACGCTGGGGTGTGGCCTGACTAGAGGCCATGAGGGGAATTCACAGGTGAACAGAGACCTCGTACTGATGTGGGGGTGGGGGCACCGCTGTGTGTTTGTCAAGACACAGAATCAACACAAAAGAAAGAAAAATCCAAATATCCCATATCTATTTATAAATAGAATCTGAAATGAAAAGCCTTCCTTCCTACAAAGAAAACGACAGACACAAATCATTTCCCTGGTGAACGTCCCCAGATGTCTAGGAGAGAAGCAGCAGCAGCCTTCTGTTTCCAGCTTGGTTGATGCGGCCAGACCTCAGGCGGCCTGGAGGTTCAGCTTCTGGGGGAAGCACCTGAGCAGCTGGGCACTGCCCTGGGAGCAGTGTGGCTGTGGCCTGGGGGCAGGAGGCCGGGCCAGATGTCCAGGGATGTGGGTACTGGCAGGTAGGGTCTCGTGCAGCACGAGTGGCTGGGTCTGTGTCCACAGGACATTAAATACTGATGAATGTCAACCCACCTAGAAGATATAAAATTGTAAATACACACATCCCTGACATCAGACCCCAAAGCCTAGGAAGCAAAATGGACAGAATCGGAGAAATAGACAGTTCCAGATCTACAATAAGAGTGGGAGACTTCAGTAAGCCACCCCATCGAAGTTAAAAAAACAAATAATGAACAAAGTTGACGTTCATGAGGAAATAGGGGACTTGAAGAGCGACCAGGAGCCAGCGAGGCTGACAGACATTTGCAGAAATACTCGGCCCCAGGGCAGCTGACACACATCCTCAGGGGCACCCAGAACATTCTCCACTGAAGACTAGACTAGGACGCAGAGCTCGTCCCTGTAATTTAAAATGATTGAAATCACACAGTGCCTTTGTTGACCACAAGGGAAAGAAACTAGAAATCAATTAAAGAAAAAGCCCTGAAATTGACAAACATGTATAAATTCAGCAAAAAACCCTTAGATCACTGACAGGTCAGAGGAGAACCTGAAGGGAATTTAGGAAATGTCTGAGACGAACAAGAAAGAAACACAACAAACTACGAGATGCAGGAAGAGCAGCCGTCGGAGGGATTTAAAATTAGAGGAAGTCCTCAAATTAGCAATCGTTATACCTTAAGGATCTAGATGAAGAGGAACAAACTAAACCCCAACCTGGCCCAAGGAAGGAAATAAAGATAGAGCAGAGCCAGGAAAATAGAAATAGCTAACACAAAACACTAGGGAGGTGCGGTGCCTATGGCTCAAAGGAGTAGGGCGATGGCACCATATGCCAGAGATGGCGGGTTCAAACCTAGCCCCGGCCAAGAACTGCAGAAAAAAAAGAAAGAAAAAAAAATGCTAGGGAGGATCAATGGAACCCAGAGTTGGTTCTGTGAAAGGGACCACTGAAAGCTTTTATCTACACTGATAGAGAACAGAGATTTGAGTAATTGTAATTATAAATGAAAATGGGGACATCACCATGGGCCTTCCCTTAATAAAAGGATTATAAGGGGATACTCTGAATATCTGTGCCCCATAAAGTAGATAGTATGTAATGGTCAGATTCCTGTGAACCTATGGGTGGTGTGTCCTATCCAAACTGACATCTTCATTGTAGATTTTTGTTCCTTCCTAGAGCTGCAAAGCTCAAGTCACTGTCCGGGGTCCTTTGGTTTCAGCCTCCGCTAGTCTCAGCATTTCTTGTAAGTGATTAACTCCAGCTTTTCGCTATCTGGAAATGTGTTACTTTCCCTTCATTTCTGAAAGATGACTTTGTCACATATAGACTAGTTGGTTGATGAGTGACACCCCCGGCCCCCCAGGCCTGTTCCCTTCTGGCCTCTGGGATTTTGTTGTTATTGTTGTTTCTTTGTGTGTGTGGTTTTTTTGTTATTATTGTTTCTTTGTTGTTTTTATTGCTTTGTCTTTGCCAGGCATGGCCTCCATGGCTGCTGATGAGAAATCAGCTGTTAATATTCTCTCCAGAAGATTTCAAGATTAACCTTTTGTGTTTGAAACATGACACTAATTATAACGTGTCTCTCTGTGGAATAGACCTCTTTCAGTCTATTCCAGTTGAATGTTTCAAAGGTGGGGATTAATGTGTTCCAGCAGTTTGGGGAGTTCCCCCCAACTCCATGTTATGTCTTCAGGTGTATTTTTGGTCCTTCCTCTCTGTACTTTCCTTCGGGAGCTCCTGTTAGGTGCACATTGGTATATGTGAAGCTGTCCCGCAGGCCTTAGAAGGTGTCCTTCATTTCTTTTTCAGCTACAGCTCTGACTAGAATATTTCATCTGATGGATCTTCATACTCACTAATTATTCTTCCCACACAAATCTGCTGTGGAAATTTTCAAATTTCAATTTTTGTGCTTTTCAATTCCAGAATTTTATTTTGATTCCTTTTAAAAATTTCTGTTTCTCTATTGATAGTCCCTCTTTGAGGAAGCTTCACTGTCACAGCCCCTATGGCCGCTATGGCCCTGGTCTCTATCGCTATAGGAAGGAACCAGGCATGATGTGGATTAGAAGTACAAGCTTGCAGGAGGCGGGCTAACCTTGATTGCAGGGTAGCCCAAGCAACCTCCACAGTAGACTTTTATTGAGACAGCACAAGACAGGTGAGGGGAGTGTTAGATAATGATTGCGTGCCTAAGGATCGCCATGGGCTGGGCCCTTTCTCCGCAAGGAGCACCTGCAGATGAATTGCCCAAGGGTCTGTCCTGCAGCTGCAAATCATCTTGCTCAGAGGTTGTCTGGCTCTTGGCGTCCTCCACACTTCACTCTCCTGGTTTGTCTTACCTCTTTGTCTATGGTTTTATTTAGTGTTTGGAGCCTGTGTAACAGACTGTATCTAAAGGCTTTGTCTAGTAAGTGCAATGGCCTGGGTTCCCCAGGAACACTTTCCATTCACTGCTTTGTCCCTTCTGGGAATAAGTTGTATTTCTCGCATCTTTGCTTGTCTTAAAACTTTTGTTGGAAACAGGACCATAATATCAAAATGGGATAATTCTGGATTCATGGTCTCCTCCCTCTCCACAGTTTGTTGTTGCTGATTATTGTAGCTTGTAGTTGTTTTTTGATTGTTTGCTTGTTTCATTTTGTCACTTTTCTAACATTGTTTTATAATAATCGTATTCTTTGCCACACGTGGTCACCGTTCCATTAGTTCAGATAGTGATTTTCCAGAGTTCCTTCAACCTCCAGAGTTAAAGACAGTTTCCTCCCCGAGCTTTGCAGCTGCCTCTGCCTTGGGGCCTCACACACCCCGGGGCTCACAGCTCTGCCTCCGCCTCCCCTCACACCTTCACTTCCTGCACTCAGAGCCTGCAGTTCAGCCAGGGAGGAGCACCCAGAGTTTCTTAAGTCCTCCCTGAGCATGAGCCCCGTTGCAGGCACACGTGGCCCTCGAGGCTCTCAGGAATATGTGGGCTCTTTATGTGGCTCAGATTCCCCAACCTGTCTCATTCCCTAGCTCTTCCCCAGGCTGGGGGGGGGGGTGTTTCCTTTGTTTGCCCAGCTGACATCCTTTGCCCCTGGGGAGGTGACTGGTTTGTTAACTTTAAATGCTCTGATAAACAGCCCACTTCTCTGCCTTGAGAGACCTCTGAGTTTGGGGAAATACAGGCAAGCCCTTGGTGTGGGTCCTTCAGGTAAACACTCTCTTGGGCAAAGGTCCCTTCTGCTCCTGTGGTCTCAGCACCCGTCCCAGGACCTCTGCCCTGCTGGGCATGGTGGGATGGGACGGCCTTCTCCTCTTTTCCACAGTTCAGGTAACATTGATTCTAACAGGAGTTTTCCTGGTCAGTGTTTCTGTGGAAGGACTGGCCTTTTCAGTTCCTACCACCATTTTCTCTGACCTCACTCTTGGTGGGCACAGTTTGGCACAGTGCTTTTGAAAGCATGGGTCAGTATCTCAAATGTAAAATCAACAAACGCTCTGCCCTGGAAATCCCACTTCTAGGAATTGAGGCAACACAAACACTACTGCTACTGTTCTTAAAGTTTGGATTCAGTTCAAGGGCCGTGCTGAAGGGTACAGAAGGCCACATGTGCTCCAAGGCCGCAGGCTCCCCAGCCCTGCATGGTGAGGAGACTCAGGTGGTGTCTGTGATGCTGTAAAGACCTTGGAGCTCGTCTGCCTGGACCTGCACAGACCAAGCACAGTGTGTGTGCACTCTTCACCGGGGGCCTCAGCAGGTGCAACTATGACGCCATCCTTTATCATACCGGCAATTAAAGTGTGTTCCCCATATTGTGACTTTTAGTTATTAAAGACCTAGGACCTCCTGTGCATGAGCAGAGTAGTGACTGTCCACCTCACCAGTGTCCCCTTGCTCTGCAGTTGTAATTCTCAGATTTGCTCTGTCCTGTGTGAAGCCACATCGGGCTACATAAGGACACATGCTCCTGTGATTCTCCTGGCCCTGATCTGCCCACGTTCTCACAGTGCCCTGGGAGTGCCCCACCATCACCACTGACCTTCCCCCTCCTGACTGCCCCACCCCAGCCCAGCAGGCGGAGCTCTGGTGGCTGCCTCTTGGGTCTCTCTGTCCCAGCAGCATGCCCCGTGCTGCAGCAGACCACAGCCCCCTGTGGCTGCCCATGCCCGTGATGCCCAGTGCATCCCCAAGGGTACCTCTTAGGCCCTGGGCCAGCTGGGGCGACATCCCCACATCCTCCACTTCCCAGCACAGCAATGCTGGTCCCTACCTGGTCCAGGACAGCCCCACTCTGCTCCTGGAAAGAGCTGTGTCTGCCAGAGAGGAGGGTCCTCGACCAGTAGGGTAAAAGGGACTTGGACCAGTGAGCACAGTGGGAGCCCCACAGGATATGGGGGTGGCTGGATGGCAGAGCAATGCCAGGAGGTGGACAGGGCCTTCCAGGTGTCCTACTTGAGAGCCCCCGAGGTCCCCACAGCTAGACAGAAAGAGGCTCCAAAGCCCAGCCCCAGAGCAGGACTAGCCTCCCACCACCTTCCTGCCCATGAGCATCAGTCAGCACAGAGGGTCAGCGTGGGACAGCATAGCTTTTATTGGAACCAGCATAGAGCAGGGTCAGGGAAAGCCCAGCCCAGAGCATGGAGGGACATGGCCTGGGTGAGAAAGTGGGTGTGGAGGCCCCGGGGCTCCATGGGCTGAGGACAGGAGAGTGGTGAGTGATCCTGTCTGCCCAGACCTGGGGTGGGCTGCTGCAGGTGGGTCTGGGAGCGCAGGGGGTCTGAGGACTGGCAGGGATGGGGGACCTGAGCCCGCTGGCCTTGGGGATGTGCCTGTCAGCATCAGCATCCTGTGAACTGAGGAGAGGCCTCAGCAGGCTGGGCGGGGGCAGGTGGGACGGCAGAGGAGGGACACACAGGAGGCTGGGTGGGGGCAGCTGGGCTGGCAGGAGGAGGTGGGGACACAGCAGGCAGGTCTGCACACAGGGCGGCAGAGGAGGGACACACAGGAGGAGGGTCTGCAGCAGGAGGAGGGTCTACAGCAGGAGGAGGGTCTGTAGCAGGAGGAGGGTCTACAGCAGGAGGAGGGTCTACGGCAGGAGGAGGGTCTACAGCAGGAGGAGGGGCAGGGGCTGGGCTGGCAGCATGAGGAGGTGGAGCAGGGGGCAGCTCTAATGCAGACGGGCACACAGCAGACGGGCTTGCAGCTCACGGGCACACAGCAGTCCTGGCAGGGGGACAGGGTGCAGCAAGCCGGCTGGCAGCTAGACTGCTGGCAGCAGGAGGGTGTGCAGGAGCTGGTGCAGACTGGTTGGCAGGGGCTGGACACACAGCTCACTGGGCTGCAGACCAAGGTCAGGCAGGGGGTTGGGGCACAGCAGCTGGGGGCACAGCAGGAGGGCTCACAGCAGCTCTCTGGGCAGTCGTCCACCTGCCAGGGCTCAGTGCAAGTGCTGGAGCAGATGGACATGGAGGACATGGCCATGCTGGGGCTGAGCTGGAGTAGGTGAGATGAGAGGAAGGCGTGAGTGTGGATGAGTGTGTGGGTGCTCTGGGGCTCTAGGGCTTTTATACCCCTCCAGGCTGTGTAGTGTTTTCCCCAGAGGGAAGCTGGGCCACGCCCTGACCTTCCTTGTTGGTGTTTTGGGCCAGCAGCACCCTCATTAGGGCAGCTTCTCTTGCCTGGACATGACCTTGCTCAGCTCATGATACTCAGCTGATCTGGGCAGGACCATGCTCCTGGCTGGGTGTGGCCCCATGGGACCCTGGGGCCTCATCCCCTGCTTGCACGTGGCATGTTTGGGGAAAAGGTGTCCAGGTGGGTTCCAGGCCCTAGGCTGTGCTCCATGGTGTTCTCAGCCTGTCTGCAGGAACCTTGCCTGGCTGCCCAACCTGGGCAACAGGGACAGAGATGGAGGTGCCTGTTTCGGGAAAGGCCGGTGAGCACCAAGCTTCCCAGCAGGCTCTAGGATCTCCCGTCATCCCACTGTTGACCAAGGACAGTGAGGAGCTATCCTCCCTTGAGAAGGAGGTGGAACCTTCTAGCACAGCCTGCTGTTGGGGACTCATCAGGACAAGCTGACTTGGGGGCTGCGCCAAGTCTAACGTGGGTTCTGAACCACCGTCCCCTGAGCCCAGGGCCAGTTGTCCAGGGTGGGAACGGTCTCCTGGGTGAGGACCTGAGGGGGGCAAGGCCGGGGCCTGGAGGGGGTGGGTGTGGGGCAAGGGTGGTGAGGAGAAGCTGGAGGACACTGGAGGTCAGCAAGCCGTCTGTGCCTGGGAGGTCAGCTGGACAGAGTGGGTCCCAACCCTGGGAGCTGAATGGCTACTGTTTCCCCTCTCTGCGGAAGATAGCACCCTTGATGAACCAGCACCCTGATGAGATTCTTCACTCTGCTGGTAGAGGGGTCACTGCTACTGGGGAGAGAGGATACTTCCTCCAAGCAGCCCACATGAAGGAAATCCCCTCCAAGGCTGAAGACCATGCTGAGTCTCAGAGACTAAAGCCATGGTCACAACTTACAAAGCTAACAAACCCAGAACCAATTACAACCATGTGCTGGTAACGACCTCTCAGACCCCAGGGACAAGCCAGGCAGGTCCATAAGCTCAGCCCCATCACGGGAAGCTTCTTTGGCATTAAGCCACAGAGCAAATCATAGTTAACAACAAAGAGAATCTGGGGCGGCCACGTGGGACCACATGCTCATATACCATCTAGTTGCCGAGTAGTACACTTTAAAAGGTTGGCTGCCTTACCAGCATTACCGAGGAACGGGGAGGGGCCTGTGCCGTGTACTGCTGCCTCACCACCCCGGGCTGGCCCTTCCTGCGGGTCAGTGTCCCCCTGCCGCACCCCTCAGCCTGGCAGATTTTGTGTTTCTGTGTTTTTAAGAAGAGTCCCATTGTCTTCCGGCCTCCATCGTCTCTGCTGAGAAGTCGGTGACGTTCTTGTCCTTTTGAAACCCTCACACTTTGCATGTAAAGCGACTTTCTTCCTGTGCTTTCAAGGTTTCCTCTTTATATGTGGTTGTAATCACTTTAAAGATTTTGTTTAGATATGGTTTTCTTTGTATTTATCATGCTGCAGTTTTCTGAGATTCTTGGATGTGAAATTGGTACGTTTGAATATCAAATTGGGAGGGGATGTTGCCTGTTTTTCCCTCAAAACTTATTTATGCTTCAGTCTCATTCTCTTCTCTCCTGAGGCTGAAATTACGTCTGCACGAGAACACATGGTATTGTCTTTCATGCTCTTTTCATTGTCTGAACGGTTCTTCCAATTCCTGAGATCAGACCGTTTCTATTGACGTGTCTTCCAGCTCACTGACTCTGTGTTTCCCACCATGTGCCTCCTGACCCCCAGCCCCGGGTCCCCAGCATGGCACTGTGATGCCTGGTCCTTGGCGCCATGTGCTCCAACCTGTCCACATGGACCTGCAGCCCAGCTCCCAGGCTGTGGGTTTTTCTGCCTCCCTAGAACATACCATTTACACGGCAGCATCCTCACCCCTTGCACAGCCGCCTCTGCCTGGTTGGTGCAAACACCTTCCCCAGAAAACTTTGCGTCCAGGGCCAGCTTGGGCTGTCTCCTCGCGGAGGCCCCCGGGCCACCCACCAGCATCCCCATTACTCTGCCCCTTCTGAGTCCACTTTGTTCTCCAGGACTCAGCCCTCTCTGGAATTATTTCATGCATTCATTTGTTCATCCACTTCATTATTCATTGCCCACCCGTGGAGAGCCCTTGAACTCAGGACCTCCCTGCTGTGAGCACACAGTGTATACAGAGGGTGCCAAAAGATGTACCCACGTTTTACAAGAGGAAAAAACTATATTAAAGTTGAAATACCCGATATATACTGAGAACAAAACTTGAATACAGGCCAGGCATGGTGGCTCACACCTGTAATCCTTGCACTCTGGGAGGCCAAGGCAGGTGGCTTGCCTGAGCTCACAGGTTTGAGACCACCCTGAGCCAGAGTGAGGACCTCATCTCTAAAAAAAAAAAAAAAATAGCTGAAGCAGTGTCTGTAGCTCAGTGGGTAGGGCTCTGGTCACCTACACCGAGGTTGGCAGGTTCAAACCTGGCCAGGGCCAGCTAAAACAACAATGACAACTGCAATGACACCCCCAAAATAGTCCAGTGTTGTGGTTGGCACTTGTAGTCCCAGCTACTTGGGAGGCAGAGGCAAGAGAATCGCTTAAGCCCAAGAGTTTGAGGTTGCTGTGAGCCGTGACAGGACAGCACTCTACCCAGGGTAACAGCCGGAGACTCTGTCTCAGAAAAAAATGGCTGGACATTGTGGTGGGCCCCTATAGTTCCAGCTACTTGGAAGACTGAGGCAAGAGAATCACGTAAGCCCGAGAGTTTGAGGTTGCTGTGAGCTATGATGCCATGGCACTGTACCAAGGGTGACAAAGTTAAATTCTGTCCCCCCGTAAAAGGTTGAATACAAGTCACATTGAGCCCTCTTGTAATGATAGAAGCCAAAAGTGACCTATTACAGTTTTTTGCTTTCTTAAAATATGTCTACGTTGTTGTCACCCTGTGTATTTCTGTCATGAACAAGTAATTTCTCACATAGATTATGCTATGGTAGGGGTCGTATAACATTCCATAAAGACCAGACACTCGTTCTTGTAAGATTTGCAAGCCAGACTCTCGTTCTTAACTCCTCGACTCTGCCACTGTAACACATAAGCAGCCACAGAAAACACATACAAAATGCGCACATTGGATCCAAAAGAGCTTTAATTACAAAAACAGGCAGTAGGCCAGGACCATACTGTTTGCTAACCTGTGCCTTAAAGTTTTCCCCTGCAAATTACACCCCAAACACATTATTGCCTTGGTGTTCACTGACGCCACAACACAAGAAGGAAGAGCAGGACTCGGCATCTGGACTGGAGACGGTGGAGCTGTGCGCAATCACTCAACACAGAGCCCGCACGGGGTCCAACCAGATCATCCTGTTTGGAGAAGAAATTTGCCTCAAGGCAGAAGGCAAGGATGTGCACGTGAGGAGACAAGATGTTGGGGGAACTTGGTGGAAACACCACAAGGAAGACAATAGCTGTGCTTCTATATTACCCGACGCCAGCACCCGGGTATAAAGTCTGCCCAGCGATGGAGCTCCCTCCACCAGCACCCTCCTCTCCAACAGCAGCCCAGTCACACACCATGTGCCACCCCAGCTGCTCCTTGAGCTGCCAGCCGGCCTGCTGCCTGCCCATGAGCTACAGGCCCTCTGTGTGTGCTGTCCCCTCCTGCCAGTCCTCTGTGTGTGCTGTCCCCTCCTGCCAGTCCTCCACGTGTGTGCCCGTGAGCGCTAAGCCAGCTGTCTGTGTACCCATGAGCTGCAGGCCGTCTGTGTGTGTGGCCCCCTCCTGCCAACCCTCATGGTGCTGCCAGCCCTCTTGCCCCACTCTCCTCTGCAGCCACGGCCCCTGCAGTGCCCCTTCCTGCTGCTGACCACGAGCCTCCAAACCAGCCGCTCCCAGGGCAAATGGGTCCACTGCTCTTCCCCACCGGCGCGAGTGCTTGGTGGGCTGCCAGGTTCTGCATGGACCACATTGAATGTATGCTCGAGGACCCTCAGATCGTCTGGGTGAACGGTGGCGGAATGACAGTCTGAGCCCGAGGACCCCTCAGGGGTGTCCTGGTCAGGGTCCTTCCCTCACTCCAGCAGGAGACTGAAGCCCATGTGAGGCAAATAAATCTGCCTTCTTGGGCAGCGTGTCTGTCCTATGTACCATCACACACATGTGAAGCGTCTTCCCTGAAGGTGCAGCCCTCCTCAGGGAGCCTCTTCCCAATGGCTGAACTAGAGTGCAGGTTCCCAGGTGGGGTAGTGGACCTGAGGGTGCTGTCCCCTCAGCCACCTCCTAAGGATTGCGCTATGGATGGGGCAGAGTTGAACAAAAAATCCTCTACTCTGAAAGATGCATGGGAAACAGGCATGGGCTCCAGAGCCCACACGATGCCACAGAGAATTATTACATTAGGGAGGACGGGGACCCTGTCACCCAGGGCACCCTCCACAGATGCAAAGCAGAGTCTGCCTTCCCCAGACTGAAGAGCAGCAAGTATAGGAAAGCCTCCCTCTCCCTGTGCCAGGAGAGAAATTTAGGTCCACACACAGAAAAGAAGACTTCCACAAATTATTTTTTAAAGAAGATAAATATAAAAGTTATTGCAGGGCGGCACCTGTGGTTCAAAGGGGTAGGGCGCTGGTCCCATGTGCCAGAGGTGGCAGGTTCAAACCCAGCCCCGGCCAAAAAAACCCCACAAATAAATAAATAAATATAAATGAATAAAAAGAAAAGAGTGACAAAAAAGAGTAAGAAAAAGAAAAGTTATTGCAAAACAATTGTCTGTCTAGTGATGATACATTGTGACATTCCTACTATAAATAAAAGGAAAATATGACAAGATAACACCAAGAATTGGGGGGTAGAAGCACCTGCCTCAGAGCCCTGACAGTCACAGACGAGGTGGTGTAATATTATCTGGAGGTACATGGAGTTGTACTAAAGGTGTGTGTTGTAAACTTTAGGCCAGCTGAGTTTCAGAAGACGTATTCTAAAAGTAGAGGTGAAATGGAGGAAGTAAGCACATTAAGCCACAGAGAGGAGAGGAGCACAAAGAAGAAGCAGAAAAGAAGAACAAATGAGACAAATAGACTACAATGAGTGAGATGGTATTTTACATTTAAGTATGTCAACACTTACATTAAATGCAAAATGTCTGAACACCAAAATGGAAAGACAGCGGTTTCAAATTGGATGAATAAGCACATTCCAGCTATATTCTGTTTGCCAAAGACCCTCATTAAATTTAAAACCATATGTAGGTTAAAAGTAAGCACATGCGGGTGGCACCTGAGGCTCAGTCGGTAGGGCGCCGGCCCCATATACTGAGGGTGGCAGGTTCAAATCCAGCCCCAGACAAACTGCAACAAAAAAATAGCCGGGTGTTGTGGCAGGTGCCTGTAATCCCAGCTATTCAGGAGGCTGAGGCAAGAGAATTGCCTAAGCCCAAGAGCTGGAGGTTGCTGTGAGCTGTGATGCCACAGCACTCTACCAAGGGTGACAAAGACTCTGTCTCTAAAAAAAAAAAAAAGTAAGCACATGGAAAACATACCATAGAAACAGTGATCAAAATAAAGTTGGAATGGGTATATTCATATCAAAAGAGTACTTTTCAGATCAAGAAATACTACCAGGGATAGAGAGGAATATTGCATCATGATAAAGGGCTTAATTCATCAAGAAGGCTTAAGTAGTGTAAGCGCTTAAGCACCCAATAACAAGGTTCTAAAACTCATGTGGCAAAAATCAGAGGATGGAAAGGAGAAATAGATGAAGCACATGTCACTGGACTTGAGCTTCAAAGAGCAGGTAGATGGAAAATCACGAGGACATAGAAGGCCTGGATGGTACTCTCAGTCACCCCGGCCACATTCACATTTATAGACCACGCCTCCCAACAATACCAATACGAAAGAATGCATCTTCTTCTCAAATACAAATGGAGCATTCATACAGACTATTCTCTGCACCATAAATTCAACCTTCATACCTTTGAGGGACTTGAAATAATGCTGTGTGTGTTCTCTGGGGAGGATGAAGTTAAATTAGACATTAACAACAACAGGATTGCTGGAAATCCCCTACATATTTGGAAACTAACCAATATATTTCTAAATAATCCACATTTCAAAGAAGTCATTAGAGAAATAAGGAAATATTTTAAATGAAATACAAATGAAAAGACATGTCAAAATATGTGGGACTCAGCTAAGCAGTGTTTGAGTGATATAATTACATCATTAAATGTTTACATTTGCAAAGAAGAAAGTCCTGAAATAAATCACCTAAATGTTTACTTTGGGTAAGAAAAACAAATTAAACTCAAAATAAGCAAAAGAAGTGAAATATATTAAATACCAGCAAAAACCAATAAAGTAGAAAAGAGAAAAAGCAACGGTGAAACAAAAGCTGCTGCCTTGAGAAGAGCAATAAAACTGATCAATCTCTAGCTAGATGGATCAGGAAAACTAAGAAGAAAGAGAAGACACAAAATATCAGTGTGAAGAATGAAAAAAGGACATTATACAGAGTCACAGTTGTTTTAAAAATTAAAAGAAAATGATACAGGGTGGCGCCTGTGGCTCAGTCGGTAAGGCGCCAGCCCCATATACCGAGGGAGGCGGGTTCAAACCCGGCCCCGGCCAAACTGCAACCAAAAAATAGCTGGGCGTTGTGGCGGGCGCCTGTAGTCCCAGCTACTCGGGAGGCTGAGGCAAGAGAATCGCTTAAGCCCAGGAGTTGGAGGTTGCTGTGAGCTGTGTGACGCCACGGCACTCTACCGAGGGCCATAAAGTGAGACTCTGTCTCTACAAAAAGAAAATGATATAAGGAATTTAGATCTATTAATTTCATAACTTCAATTAAATGAGCAAATTTTTTAAGAAAACAAAGCTACTGAGGCGTATTCAAGAGAAATAGATAACATGAATAGTTCCTTATCTATTTACGAAATAGAACTCATAGTTTTTTTTGTTTTTTTTTTTTTTGAGACAGCGTTTCACTTTGTCACCCTCAGTAGAGTGCTGTGGCATCACAGCTCACAGCAACCTTAAACTCTTGGGCTTAAGTGATTCTCTTGCCTCTGCCTCCCAAGTAGCTGTGACTACAGGCACCCACCACAACACCTGACTATTTTTAGAGGGAGGGTCCCTCTCTTGCCCAGGCTAGTCTTGAAAACGTGAACTCAAGCAATCCACCTGCCTTGGCCTCCCAGAGTGCTAGGATTACAGGCATGAGCCTCTACTCCCAGCCGAATTCATAGTTAAAAACCTTTCAACCAAGAAAACTCTAGGACCAAATAGCTTTACTGGCAAATTCTACCAGACATTTAAGGAAGAATACTACCAATCTTACATGAACTCTTCCAGAAGTTGGAAAGAAAGGAACTCTTTCCAATTCTTTGTATAAAGCCAGCATAATCTCGGTATCAGAATTGGACAAAAACATTAAAAAATACGATAGCTTGTCAGATGGGATAATCCTTACTTGTTTCTCATTGTGGAGAGCAGATTAGAGAGTGACAATTGGTGCTTGAATGACAAGTGACGGTATACCCACGTCTCTGTGTAACAAGGTCTGGCAACATGCTGATGTTCTGGAAAAAAAGATAAAAGATACTATAGGCGGATGTTTCTTATGAAAACAGATGCAAAAATTCTCAACAAAATATCAGCAAGTCAAATCCAAAAACATGTAAAACAGATTCAAGTTCATGACCATTTTGGATTTATCTCAGGAATACAAGGTTGGTTCAATGTTCAAAAATAAACTTAGACAATTCACCATGTAACAGAGTAAAGAGAAAAACCCACGCGATCATCTCAGTAGATACAGAAAAAGCAGTTGATAAAATTCAGCCTCCACTCAGAAAATTCTTCCCATAGTAGAAATTGTATGTGACTTAGTTACTGAGTTTTAAAATTATTTGTTGAATCAATCATTTAAATGCAGCCGATTCCAGCCTGAGCCAGAGCGAGACCCTGTCTCTAAAAACAGCTGGGAGTTGTGGCCGGTGCCTGTAGTTCCAGCTCCTTGGGAGGCTGGAACTGATCAAGAGGATCACTTGAGCCCAAGAGTCTGAGTTTGCTGTGAGCTATGATGTCTCAAAAAAAAAAAAAATGCAGCCAATTATCTTACAAGTTGATTAGAGAAGAAAGAGGAAGAGTCTTCAATCTTTCCTACTTCTTTGTCATCCCGTGTCCTCACTCCCTCCTTTGGGCCAGCATCCACCTGGTTTCACCCCATCTGTCCATCCCCGCTATGTAGTGTGTGTCTGCTGGCCAGGGATCCTCTGGTTTTGCCCCGTTCTTCCATCCCCGCTATGTAGTATGTGTGTGCTGGCTAGGGATTCTCTTGGCTTGTGATTTTCTTTCCTTCTTTCTTTTTTTTTTTTTAATTTGGCTTGTGATTTTCTGACCATGTTTTCATTTCAATGCTAGTTTTGAAGAATTTTTACTGTATATATGGAATTCTGAGCTGAGAATGTTTGTCTTTTAGCTTTATTTATTTATTATTAATTTAATTAATTAATTAATTTTTTTGAGACTGAGTCTCATTCTGTAGCCCTTGGTAGAGTGCTGAGGTGTCACAGTTCACAGCAACCTCAAACTCTGGGGCTCAAGCAATCCTCTTGCCTCAGCCTCCCAAGTAGCTGGGACTACAAGTGCCCACCACAATGCCTGGATATTTTTAGAGATGAGGTCTCACTCTGGCTCAGGCTGGTCTTGAGCCTGTGGGCTCAGGTAATCCACCTGCCTTGGCCTCCCAGAGTATTGGGATTACAGGCGTGAGCCACTGTGTCTGGCCTTTTTATTTTGGTTTTTAACAATTTAAATATTATGTGCCCATATGTAGTTTTCTTTCTCTTTATCCTGCAGGGGTTTTCTGAGTTTCTGAGATCAGTAAGTTGGGCTTTTTCTTTGTTGTTGTTGTTGTTTTTATTAAATCATAGCTATGTACATTAATGCAATCGTGGGGTACAATGTGCTGGTTTTATATACAATTTGAAATATTTTCATCTAACTGGCTAACATAGCCTTCATGGTATTTTCTTAGTTATTGTGTTAAGACATTTATATTTTACATTTAGTAAATTTCACATGTACCCTTGTTTGTTTGTTTTAAAATCAAATTTGAGAAATTTTATTCATTATCTCTTTAAAATATTTTTATGGCTCCATACCTCTTCTCCTGAATTTCATATTACATACGAAATGTATATGTTACACTAACATTTCTCACAAGTTTCATAATTTGAATTCATAATTATTTATCTTCTTTTTCTTCAGATTGGGTAAATTCTATTGCTGTGCCTTTAAGTTCATTGATTCCTTTGCCATCTCACCTGTTATGTTCATAACGTGCATTTTAAAATTTCATCTACCGTACTTTCTAGTCTTGCCATTTTAAAAATAGTTTCCAGTTCCTTACTTACATTCTGTGGTCTTGCTCCATTTTGAGCTTTGTATGTGGTTTGGGGTAAGGGTTGAACAATATCTGTTGTGTGTGGCCATCCAGTTTTCCCAGAATCATTTGTTGAAAAGACTGTCCTTTCATCACTGAAATGTCTTGACGGGCTCGGGACAGACTGCTTGACTGTGTGGTAGAGAGTTTACTTCTGGGCTCTCTGGGCCATTCCTGTGGTCTCATGTCAGCCTTTATGCTGGTGCCACAGTTCTGATTATTGTCACTTTAGAGTGAGTTTTGAAATCAGGAAGTGTGAATCCTTTAGAGCTATTTTTTAAGGTTGATTTGGCTGTTTGGGGTCCACTGAGATTCCATTTCTGAATGGGTTTTTCTATTTCTGCAGAACATGGCATTGTGCTTTTGGTGGGGGTCGCATTGCGTCTGGAGGTCGCTTTGGTGGCTCAGACGTGTGTACGGAATCAATTCTTCTGATTCAGGGACACAGGATGCTTTTCCATTGGTCTGCTTTACTTTTTTTCAACAATGTTTTGTAATTTTTATTGTATGGTTATTTCACCTGTTTGGGGGGGTTAATTCTTAAGTATCATATTCTTTTTAATGCTATTGTAAACTGGAGTTGTTTTTGTACTTTCCTTCTGAGATTGTTTATTGTTAGTGTATGGAAACACAACTGACGTTTTGGGTGTTGCTTTTGTATCCTGCTACTTTGCCGAATTCATTTATTAGTTCTTACAGTTTTTGTGTGGGCTCTTTAGGACTTCTACACATAAAGTCCTATCATCTGTGAATGGGCGTAATTTTACTTCTTTCTTTCCAGGTTGGATGCTTTTTGTTTGTTTGTTCTTTCTTCTCTTTTCTTTTTGCCTAATTGCTCTCGTTAGCATTTTCAGCACTATGTTAAACAGAAGTAGCAGAAGCAGGCATGCTGGATTTGCTCCTGGGATCCCAGGAAAAGCTTGTCGCCTTTCACTGTTGAGTGGGAGGTTTGCTGTGGGTCTCTCATGTACAGCCTGTATTGTGTTGTTGGTTTGTTTGTTGGGGGTTGCATAATATCATGTTGAGGTGGTTTCCTTCTATTCTTAGTTCATTCATTGTTTTTTATCATGAAAGCATGTTGCATTTTGTCATGTTCCCCCATACCACAATTGGGGCAGTCACATGGATCTTCCCTGGATTCTGGTACTGTGGGTGCCTCATCCCGAGTGACCTGGTGCTGATAGCTGCAGGCTCTGGGGTTGTCCTGTTTTAGCAGGGTAAGTGGCCCCTTCTGAACAGGGACAGAGGACTTGGAGCCTTCCATACCAGCTCACACAGAGCCTGCCATGGCTGCCTGGGGGGCCTTCCTTGGCCTCAGATAACTTCTGGGACACACGTGGTCCCATGTGTTTTCCTTAGAGCTGTGTCTCCATGCAGAAAGTCTGGCAGTGAGACTTTCTCTAGAAAAGGATCCATGGTCCCCAACCACCAGAAGTTCTCTAGGGCCCACATCCTTCATCCCCATCCACCCTATGGGCAGGAAGCCTCCTTGTCCTCCCCCGTCAGCCAGCTGGACAGCTCTGCTCCTCCTCACTCAGCTGTGAAGCCTTCCCGACCCATGGGAGGGTGTGAACTTTTGTTGTTATTTGAGAAATATCCTCACACAGAGAGGAACATACAAATTTTTGGAATCTCACTAAAACAACTTGGATGAAATTTGAGGAGCAAGACAGAACATAGATGAAGCCTGTCAAACATGCTGGCGTGTTTCCTAGTGAGCTGAGAGTTCAAGGAAGGTGTAGGTGGTCATGAGACCAGGGGCAGGTGGAAAACAAAAGCAACAACCCCAGAAGGCAAGTTCTAGGAGGCCCTGAGGGAGCAAAACAGGGAAGACGGCAGCTGTGCTTCTGTGCTAACAGGACGCCTGGGTCCTGGTGTGAAGGCTGCCGGGGAGCAGTCTCCAGACAGCCCTGCCCTGACCCCAGCTACACACCACCGAGTGCCACCCCAGCTGCTCCTTGAGCTGCCAGACAGCCTGCTGCCTGTCCAGCCCCTGCCAGGTGTCCTGCTGCCTGCCTGTGAGCTGCAGGACCTCCATGTGCACGGCTCCTCCTGCCAGTCCTCGTGTGTGTGCCGTGAGTGGCAGGCCTGCCTGGTGTGTGCCTGTGAGCTGCAGGACCTCCGTGTGCACTGCTCCTCCTGCCAGTCCTCGTGTGTGTGCCGTGAGTGGCAGGCCTGCCTGGTGTGTGCCTGTGAGCTGCAGGACCTCCGTGTGCACGGCTCCTCCTGCCAGTCCTCGTGTGTGTGCCGTGAGTGGCAGGCCTGCCTGGTGTGTGCCTGTGAGCTGCAGGACCTCCGTGTGCATGGCTCCTCCTGCCAGTCCTCGGTGTGTGTGCCGTGAGTGGCAGGCCTGCCTGGTGTGTGCCTGTGAGCTGCAGGACCTCCGTGTGCATGGCTCCTCCTGCCAGTCCTCGGTGTGTGTGCCGTGAGTGGCAGGCCTGCCTGGTGTGTGCCTGTGAGCTGCAGGACCTCCGTGTGCACGGCTCCTCCTGCCAGTCCTCGTGTGTGTGCCGTGAGTGGCAGGCCTGCCTGGTGTGTGCCTGTGAGCTGCAGGACCTCCGTGTGCACGGCTCCTCCTGCCAGTCCTCGTGTGTGTGCCGTGAGTGGCAGGCCTGCTTGGTGTGTGCCTGTGAGCTGCAGGACCTCCGTGTGCACGGCTCCTCCTGCCAGTCCTCGTGTGTGTGCCGTGAGTGGCAGGCCTGCTTGGTGTGTGCCTGTGAGCTGCAGGACCTTCGTGTGCATGGCTCCTCCTGCCAGTCCTCGGTGTGTGTGCCCGTGAGTGGCAGGCCTGCCTGGTGTGTGCCTGTGAGCTGCAGGACCTTCATGTGCATGGCTCCTCCTGCCAGTCCTCGGTGTGTGTGCCCGTGAGTGGCAGGCCTGCCTGGTGTGTGCCTGTGAGCTGCAGGACCTTCATGTGCATGGCTCCTCCTGCCAGTCCTCGGTGTGTGTGCCCGTGAGTGGCAGGCCTGCCTGGTGTGTGCCTGTGAGCTGCAGGACCTCCGTGTGCACGGCTCCTCCTGCCAGTCCTCGGTGTGTGTGCCCGTGAGTGGCAGGCCTGCCTGGTGTGTGCCTGTGAGCTGCAGGACCTTCATGTGCACGGCTCCTCCTGCCAGTCCTCGTGTGTGTGCTGTGAGTGGCAGGCCTGCCTGGTGTGTGCCCGTGAGCTGCAGGACCTTCATGTGCACGGCTCCTCCTGCCAGTCCTCGTGTGTGTGCCCGTGAGTGGCAGGCCTGCCTGGTGTGTGCCCGTGAGCTGCAGGCCTGCCTGCTCTGTGGCCCCCCTCCTGTCAGCCTTCCAGGTGCTGCTGGCCCTCCTGCTCTGCCCTCCTTTGTGGCTTCGGCCCCTGCAGTGCCCCTTCCTGCTGCTGACCGTGAGCCTCCAAACCAGCTGCTTTCAGAGCTGACAGGTCCACACTTGTTCCCTGCTATAAGGATGGACCCAAGGGGCAGCTTTTGAGTTTTTGGATCTCAGGTTCACAGGACTGGATTAGTTCTGCAGCACACACCCCCACCACTGGTCACATGTGGACCACTTTTATTGATTGATGGATGTGGAATTATTGCTATAAACTCCTGAACTCACTACATGACATGGAGACTGGGCATCATCAACAATTTCCCACTGACTTCCCGGGGGCCCCTGTGGAAGCTCTGTGCTCCTGTTTCTGTTTTCTTCTTTTAAGAACAGAGAGGCAAGTCACCTCTGCTTATTTCTGAAACATGCGTTTTCTAGTTTGGGGGCTGTGAATAATATTAAAGCGGAATTATTCTGAATGTTATCTTCCAGGACCTACTTCTCCACTCTCAGCGGAGCAAGTGACATCCTGTTTCCCGTGGTGGTGGCCTTCCTCAGCCCTCTTCCCCAGCCTCCTTCCCTGGCCTCCTTCCTCAGCCTCCTTTGGGGAGTCCAGACTATCTGTTTCAGGCTGACTGTTTCCAGCGTCCTGGCCTATTGCTCCCAGGGCTATTCCAATGGTGCAGCCCTTGGAACTGGCTCTGCAAGGCCATGTCCCAACTGGCTGCCTTGCTGTTGCAGTTCTTAGCTGTGCCGTGGGTGCAGTTACTGCATTTAGATTGAAACGCTAGGTTTATATTTATTTTCACCAAGGTCAGAGACTTGTTTTATTTAGATTGAGGGATTTATGTTAAACTGGACCAGAGGTGGCATCAGTCAATGGGATATAAACACACACACAAGTGCACACACCCAATGAACGCACACACATGCGTACACATGTCCACGCACAGACACGAAAGGGCACTGGTCTCCAGGTTGGGAGCAGGAGGTTGGAACTGGAAATTGGCACATGTGGGGTGGAGGGCGGGAGGTGCTTCTGGATCCCCCACTGTGAGTGTGGCCTCTGCCCTCCAGAGCTGTGGGGGCCCGGGGCCCCTCCAAGCCAGTGACCTGTGGTGGAGGGCTGCACATGGAGCATGTCTTAGCAAGCAGTTTCAGAATGGAGAAACTAAGGAGGAGGGTGAGAATCTGACCAAGTTAGTAATCTAGGGAAGTGTCCAGGCAAAAGGGCTAGTGCTTGTGTAAGTGGTGCTGACAGGAAGGCATGAGACTTAAGATGTGGCTCTGGGTTGTCACACTGCCACGTCAGGAAGAGGGTCTGGGAGAACAGGAAGCCCTTCTGAATGTGAGGAACCAGGTGTGGCTCCAGGATGGACATGTGTCCCCAAGAATCCTCAAGTGACCAGAGCCTCTCCTCTGGGATTCTGGGGAGTAGGAATGGTTGGTCGCAGCAGGTTTGGGGTGCAGGAGGGGACGGGGCTGCAGACCAGGGTGGGGCAAGAGGGGGCCACCCACACGGGGCACTGGCTGCTGCCGGGCACTCACTAGGCTGCCTGGCAGGGGGAGGACACACCACCCAGGGGGCCGGTGGGCAGCAGGATGTCCTGCAGCCTGGGGTGAGGACACAGCACAGGGCTGGGGCAGGGGCAGGCAGCCTGAGGGGCAGCTTGTGTGGCATATGGTGGTGAGTGGCCAGGTGGGGTCAGGCAAAGGACAGGGCTGGTCTGGAGACTGCTTCCCTGGGCGGGCTTTATAGTTGGGCCATGACAGGCATCTGTCTTCCCTGTACCCCCCCAGCCCTTATTTTCCTGACAGGTTTGCTGTGTCTGACAGACATTCAGGCTTTGACAACCAACACACTCCACAGCTGCATCTGCTGCAGAGCTTGCCCTGTCCTGTGTTCCCAGCAGCACCATCACCAGGATGTCCATCCCATCCTGGTGTCTCCTGCCTCCTGATGGGGCACCAAGGACTAGGGGTCAGATGCTTAGCCCAGAGTGGTCGAAGTCCTGTTCTGTAGGACCCTGAACTTGGGACAGCCTCTCCTTTCAGGCTGGTGCTTCAGTGGGTTCACCTGGTCCCCACATCTCAGACATCTCATACACAGCGCACACATGCACACACACATGTGCGTGTACACATGCACACACGTACACATGCACACACATGCACGCACACACATGCATGCACACATGCACTTTCATGGTGCTGTCCCAGCCCTTCTCAGGGTACCTCTGAATCTTGCTTCTCCATTCTTGTGATGCTTTACTAAAAAGAATGTGTTTCAACTCCATCCAGGTTAATACAAAAGATGTAAAATCTCCATGCTTTTTAGTGATTGAATAGTATTCTATTGTATACATATACGATAGCTTGTTAATCCATTCTTGGATTTGTGGGCATTTCAGTTATTTCTATAGTTTGACAATTGTATATTCCACTGCAATAAGCAGTCTAGTGCAAATATCCTAATGATAAAATAATTTTTTTTCTTCTGGGTAGATGCCCAGTAATGGGATTGCAGGATCAAACAGGAGATCTAGTTTGAGTTCTTTGAGCATTCTCCATACTTCCTTCCAAAACGGTTTCATTAGTTTGCAGTCCCATCAGCAGTGTACAAGATTCCCTTCTCTCCACATCCGTGCCAGCATCTGCAGCTTTGAGATTTTGTGACGTGAGCTCGCTGGGGTTAGGTGCTATCTTTGGGTGGTTTTGACTTGCATTTCTCTGATAATTAGGGATGACGAGCATTTTTTTCATGTTTATTAGCCATTCATCTGTCTTCTTTAGAGAAAGTTCTATTCATCTCTCTTGCCCAGTGATATTTGGGATTGTTGGCTTTTTTTTTCTTTTTTGTAGAGAGAGAGTCTCTCTTTATGGCCCTCTGTAGAGTGCCGTGGCCTCACACAGCTCACAGCAACCTCCAACTCCTGGGCTTAAGCGATTCTCTTGCCTCAGCCTCCTGAGCAGCTGGGACTACAGGTGCCCACCACAACCTCCGGCTATTTTTTGGTTGCAGTTTGGCCGGGGCCAGGTTTGAACCCGCCACCCTCGGTATATGGGGCTGGCGCCCTACTGACTGAGCCACAGGCACCACCAGATTGTTGGCTTTTTTCATGTTGGCTAATTTGAGTTTTCTATAGATCCTAGTTATCATGCTTTTGTCCAATTCATAATATGCAAATATCTTTACCCATTCTGAAGGTGGTCTACTTGCTTTGTTTTTTGTTTCCTTAGCTGTACAGAAGCTATTTAATTTAATTAAGTCCCATTTGTTTATTTTTTTGTTGTTGTTGCAATTGCCACTGAAGTCTTCTTCATAATGTCTTTCCCCAGTCTGATAACTTCTAGTGTTTTCCCCACTGTTTCTTCAAGGATTTTATTGTTTGATGCCTTAGATTTAGATCTTTTATTCATCTTGCATCAATTTTAGTGACTGGAGAAAGGTGTGGGTCCAGTTTCAGTCTTTTACATGTGTTTATCCAGTTCTCCCAGCACCATTTATTGAACAGGGATTCTTTTCCCCAGTGTATGTT
Source organism: Nycticebus coucang (assembly GCF_027406575.1). NCBI lineage: Eukaryota > Metazoa > Chordata > Mammalia > Primates > Lorisidae > Nycticebus > Nycticebus coucang. Next base: position 1,954,940 of record NC_069795.1, read on the forward strand.
CTTGTTTGGTTTATCAAAGATCAGGTGGCTATAAGTAGTTCATTTCATTTCATAGTTTTCTATTTGGTTCCAAATATCTATGTCTTTATTTTTGAGCCAATACTATGCCATTTTGATCACTATGGCCTTGTAGTACACCCTAAAGTCTGATAGGCTGAAGCCCCCAGTGTTGTTTTTATTACTAAGAATTGCCTTGACTATACAGTTTTTTTTTTTTCTGGTTCCATACAAAATGAAGAATTATTTTTTTCCAAATCTGGGAAGTATGATGTTGCTATTTTAATGGGGATTGCATTGAATCTGTAGATTGCTTTGGGAAGTATAGACTTTTTCACAATGTTGATTCTTCCCAGCCATGAACATGGTATGTTCTTCCATTTGTTAATATCCTCTGTTATTCCTTTTCTCAGGGTTTCATAATTTTCCTTATAGAGGTCCTTCACCTCTTTTGTTAGGTATATTCCTAGGTATTTCATTTTTTTTTGAAGCTACTGCGAAGGGAATTGTGTCCTTGATTAGCTTCTCAACTTGGTTGTTATTGATGTATACAAAGGCTTCTGATTTGTGGACATTGATTTTATATCCTAAGGTCACTCCCAGGAGTCTTGTGGTTGAGTCTTGGGGTTCTCTAAGTATGAAATCATATCATTGGCAAAGAGGCAGAGTTTGACCTCCTCTGCCCCCATTTGGATGCTCTTTATTTCCTTCTCTTGCCTGATTGTATTGGCTAGAACTTCCAGCACTACGTTGAATAGTAGTGGTGATAGAGGACCTTGTCTGTCCAGTTCTAAGTTGAAAAGCTTTCAGTTTTAGTCATTTCCTTACAATATTAGCTGTGGGTTTGTTATAGATGGCTTCAATCAGTTTAAGGAATGTGCCACATATGCCTATTTTCTTCAGAGTTCTAATTAGAAAAAGATGATGAATTTTTTCAAATGCTTTTTCTGCATCTATTGGTCTTTGTTTTTATTTCTGATCTTTTATGTTTATGATTTTAGGATCATATGGTACTTGGTTTTGCTTCTGTTGATATGGTGAATTATGTTTATGGACTTGCGTATGTTAAATAAGCCTTGCATCCCTGGTATGAAACCTACTTGATCATAATGAGTAATTTATTTTTAAGGTGTAGCTGTAATCTATTGGCTAGGATTTTATTGAGAATTTTTCATCTATATTCATTAGTGAAATTGGTCTGAAATTCTCCTTTTTAGTTGGGTCTTTTCCTTGTTTTGGTATCAGGGTGATGTTTGCTTCATAGAACATGTGAGGGAAGTTTCCCTCCTTCTCAATTTTTTGAAATAATTTCTGCAGCATCGATAATTTCTAATGAGTATAAGCTCTTCTTTGAAGGTTTGATAGAATTCTGGTATGAAACCAACTGGACCAGGGTGCTTTTTTGTTGGGAGATTTTTTTGTATTGTTTCTTTGATCTCAGTTCTTCAAACTTGTGTGTTCAAGAGATTTTCTTCTTGATTGAGTCTAGGGAGAGGGTGTGATTCCAGGTATTGATCCATTTTCTCTACATTGTCAAATTTTTGGACATAGAGTTTCTTGTAGTATTCAGAGATGATCTCTTGTATCTCTGTGGCATCTGTTGTTATTTCCCATGAATAGTTTCTGACTGAGGTTACTAGATATTTTACTTTTCCGTTTCTAGTGAATCTGGCCAAAGGTTTATAAATTTTATTTATTTTTTCAAAAAACCAATTTTTTGTTTTGTTAATTTTCTGAATGATTTATTTGTTTTCAATTTCATTCATCTCTGGTTTAATTTTGGTTATTTCTTTTCTTCTGCTGGGTTTGGGATTAGATTGTTCTTCTTTTCCCAGTTCCATAAGATGGCTCATGAGTTTGTTGATGTGTTCTCTTTCTAGACATCTAATGCAATAACTTCCCTCTTTTTTTTTGGGATTCATTGAGGGTACAATAAGCCAGGTTACACTGATTGCAATTGTTAGGTAAAGTCCCTCTTGCAATCATGTCTTGCCCCCATAAAGTGTGACACACACCAAGAATAAATTCCCTCTTAAGACTGCTTTTGCTGTATCAGGTTTTGGTAACTTGTGTCTTCAATGTTTTTTGGGTTTTTTGCTGCTTTTGCTGTACAGGTTTTGGTAACTTGTGTCTTCAATGTTGTTATGTTAGAGGAATTTAATGATTACCACTTTTATCTCTTCCTGAACTCAACTATCACTCAGCATAAGATTGTTTAATTTCCAAGTCTTTGTGTAGGGATGAACATTTCTGTTGGAGTAGAGTTCCACCTTTATTGCCTTGTGGTCTGGGAAGATACAAGGTGTAATTTCTATTCTTTTAATTTTGCTGAGTTTTGATTTGTATCCTTGGATGTGGTCAATTTTGAAGTATATACCATGGGCTGATGAAAAAAACGTATACTCCTTAGCTTTGGGATGGTGTGTTTTGTATATGTCTATTAATCCCATTTGTTCTAGGGTCACATTTAAGTCCTTTGCATCCTTGTTTAGTTTCTATTTAGAGGATCTGTCCAGTTCTGTCAGAGGGGGTGTTAAAGTCCCTAACTATTATGGTGTTATGGGATATCATATTGCCCAGACCCATTAAAGTCTGTTTCATAAATCTGGAAGCATTTAAGTTGGGCGCATAAATATTTAACATTGAGATGTCTTCTTGGTGAATTGTTCCTTTGACTAGTATAAAGTCCATCTTTGTCTTTCTTAACTTTAGTTGCTTTAAATTGACTTGTATCTGAAAATAAGATGCAACCCCTCCTTTCTTCTGATTTCCATTTGCCTGAAATACTGTTTTCCATCCCTTAACCCTGAGTCTTGATTTGTCCTTCAAGGCTAGGTGTGTCCCCTGGAGACAGCATATGGATGGCCCTGAAGAGGCCAGCGTGTGCCTCCTCAGTGGTAAATTAAGTCCATTGACATTTATTGAGAGAATTGATAAGTGTGGTGGAATTCTATTCATCTTATTTTGGAAGTTCATTGTACAGTTTTATCCTTTGTACCATTGTGGAAGTTATGTTTTGGCCTTTGCTTCTGGGTGTTTACTCTGGGTGTTTACTTTGCTGGTGGTCTATTGTGATGGTCAGTGTTGAGAATAGGTCTAAATATTCCTGTAGTGCTGGTCTTGTGGTGAATTTCCTCAGAGCTTGTACTTCTGTAAAAGATTTGATTTATCAATTTTGAAGTTTGGCTGAGCAGGATACAAAATTCTGGGCTGAAAATTCTTTTGTTTGAGAATGTTGAAGGTGGATGACCATGCTTTTCTGGCTTGAAAGGTTTCGGTTGAAAAGTCTGCTGTCATTGTAAAGGCTCTGCCTCTGTAGGTCAGTTGGCACTTACTTCTGGCTGCTTGTAGAATTTTTTCTTTCATCTTGACTTTGGACAGTTTCATTACAATTTGTTTTGGAGATGCTCTGTTTGAGTTGATATGACCGGGGTTTGATATCTATCTGAAAGGAGTGTGTTAGGGTTTCTAGTAAAACTTGGGAATTTTTCCTTTATTATGGTCTCTAGTAGGGTTTCCATTCCTTTGAGACAATCTTCTTCCCATTCAGGAATCCCTATTATTCGTATGTTTGAATGCTTCATGGAGTCTTGTAATTCTCTAAGCACCTGTTCTGCTTTCTCTCTCTTCTTTTCTGCCTCTTTAACTACCTCGGTTAACTTGAAATCTTTATCCTCTAGCTCTGAGGTTCTTTATTCTCCATGGTCTGACCTATTTTTGATGCTTCCTACTGCATCTTTACATTTCCTGATTGTCTCCTTCATTTCCTTAAGCTCTGCCATATCCTTTCTGTATTCTACATATTGTCTGACTTTTGGTTCTGTCTTTCCATTTTCTCACCCATTGTCTTATTGTCTTTATCATCCATCTTTTAAATTCCCTTCCTGTCATATCTATCAATTCTTTACAGATGGAGTCTTCTGCAGTAGCTGCCTCATGGTCCCTTGGCAGAGTTCCTCTGTTTTGGTTTCTCATGTTGCCTAATTTTTCCTGTTGGTTCCTCCTCATATGTTCTTTCTTCTTGTTCACCTCCTTGACTTCTTTCTTGTTTCCCACTGCCTCCTTTGTTTCAAACAGAAGTCCTTGCTATTGATGACAGTATGTTGCAATGTGTCACCAGGAGACAGAGAGCACAGCTAGTAACCTCTATGGTCCTTATTCCAGACTTAGTTGCCTTTGGTGATCACCTGATTGTTTCCTCAGCATTCACACCCTGCCGGGTTCGGATCTTAAGGCTCACAAGAATCCTTCAGGGGCAGGTCTCACAGTTGACTCCAGTTCCTGTGGGATGTGGGAGTCCCTTAGCCTGTCCCAAGAGTGGAGTTCTAATTCTAGCAGGCAGAATTAAGATGGCTATGCTTTAGACCCTTGCTAAGACCTTCTTATGACCTTCCTACAATGGCAGCTCCCTGGCCACCAAGACCTTCTCAGTATGACTGCCTCACTAGCCACCAAACCTATGGCAAATCCACTCCAACCAGTATTCAAATCTGGTTGCTGTATACTGTTTGAGTCCATCCACTCTTCTAAGCTTTCCACTTAACACACAGCTTCTCCCAAGAACTGAAAACTCCGGAAAGTCTTCTTCCCATCCTGGGCCTCTGTGGGCAGCCAGCCAATCTAGTGAGTCACAATTACTTGCTTAATTCATCAGATTTCCACTGCTTCATATCACATGCTGTATCCAGCTCACTACCTCCTTGCTGTGCTCCCTGAGTTATGACTTTAACTAATTTATTTCTATCATCTGCATAAGGTCCCTGTGTCATGTATGGCTGGATTCTCTCTTTTTCCACAGTCACTCTGGGAAAGTTCAGCTGAATGTCCTTCTGGTCCACCATCTTTCTCTGTCCTCCAGTGTTTCACATTTTTGAATGAATTGTTCTTTAATTTTGTTTTATGTGGGGTGGCACCTGTAGTTCAAGCGGCTAAGGTGCCAGCCACATACACCAGAGCTGGTGGGTATGAATCCAGCCTGGGCTTGCCAAACAATGACAACTACAAACAAAAAATACCTGGGTGTTGTGGTGGGTGCCTATAGTGCCAGGTACTCAGGAGGCTGAGGCAAGAGAATCGCTTAAGCCCAGGAGTTGGAGGTTGCTGTGAACTGTGATGTCACAGCACTCTACCCAGGGTGATAGCTTAAGGCTCTGTCTCAAAAAAAAAAAAAAAAAAGGTTTTATCTGTTTGATTTATCAAGAGAAGTATGTTAAGTCTCTCCCTATAACTGAGGCTTTGTCTTTCCTGCTTGGAATCTGTCAGACTTTGCTATTTTGAGGGTATATTTTATAGTACATAGAAGTTGAGGATTATTATATCTCCATTGTGAATAGAACTTTATTATCATTAATTAGAAATCATCTTCATTGGTAATAATGCTTTCTACTATTTGAACGAATAGTGAGTGAATATTTTCTCTATTAAATAATTGTGCTAGATATCTTTAGTTAGAGTTTGCTGGGCATACTTTTTTCTCTCCTCTTACTTTAAACATTTCTGTTCTTTATGCTTTAGACTGGGAATTGACATATTTTTTCTGTAAAGTACTAGATAGTAGATATTTTAAGCCTGTGGACCATATGGCCTGTCACAAGTACTCGACTCTGCTATTATAGCACAAAAACAGTCACAGACAATCCACAAACAAATGAGCACAGGTGTGTCCAATAAAACTTTATTTACAAAACAGGCAGAGAGCTAATTTGGCCTGAGGGAGAACATAGTTTGGTAAACCCCAATTTAAACTCCAAATAGCGAAAAGCTGCATTTTGTTTTAAAAAATTCAATCTCCGGTGGCACCTGTGGCTCAAAGGAGTAGGGTGCTGGCCCCATATGCCAGAGGTGGTGGGTTCAAACCCAGCCCAGGCCAAAAACTGCAAAAAAATAAAATAAATAAATAAATAAAATATTCAAAGCCTTTTTTTTTTTTTGAGACATGGTCTTACTCTTTCACTTGGCCTATAGGGCAGTGCTGGCCTTACAACCTGAAAGTGGCCTCAAATGATCTTCTTGCCTCCCAGAGTGCTAGGATTGCAGGTGTTAGCCATCACACCCAGCCTATATGCTTCTTTTATTTTGTATTTTATTTTATTTATTTATTTTTTCAGACAGAGTTTCACTTTTTTGCCTTTGTTAGAGTGCTGTGGAGTCACAGCTCACAGCAACCCTATATTCTTCTTTTAAAGTCTTTTTCTAAGGGCTGGGAGTGGTGGCTCATGCCTGTAATTCTAGCATTCTTGAAGGTCGAGGTGGGTAGATCACTTGAGTTTAGGAGTTCGAGACCAGCCTGAGCCAGAGAGAGACCCTTTCTCTAAAAAATAGCCAGGTGTTGTGGTGGGTGCTTGTAGTCCTAGCTACTTGGGAGGCTGAGGCAAGAGGATCATTTGTGCTCAAGAGTTTGAGGTTGCTGTGAGCTATGACACCATGGCACTCTAACGAGGGTGACAAAGTGAGACTGTCTTAAAAAAAAAAAGTCAGTGGAGGGAGTGTAATTGGTAGGACCACACCTATGGTGCATCTTACAAGGCTACATGTGAAACTTACTAAATGTAGAATATAAATGTCTTAACACAATAACTAAGAAAATGCCATGAAGGCTATGTTGACCAGTTTGATGAAAATATTTCAAATTGTATATAAAACCAGCAGATTGTATTCCATAACTGCATTAATGTACACAGCTATGATTTAATAATAAAAAAAAATCCATAATGAGACAATGGAAAAAAAATGTCTTTTTCTACCTGCATTTGCATTGATATCTTAAGTTTAGAAAACATTTGCTTTCTTGCTTCTCTGGTTCAGAAGTTCACATGCTTTCAAATATTTTACTGAGGAACTTCAGGATCTCATCAGGCACCGTCTAGGTCAGCATTTCTCAACCTGCTACAACCCCTTTGTAACAATGAAAATACATTCTGTATATCAGATATTTACATTACAATTCATAACATTAGCAAAATCACAGTTATGTAGTAGCAATGAAAATAACTTTATGGTTGGGAGTCACCACATCATGAGGAACTATATTAAAGGGTCGTGGCATTAGGAAGGTTGAGAACCACTGATCTAGGTAGTCTAAGGTTGACACGTCCCTTCTCTCCTTGGGAAGAATGGCCATCACCTTCCCCTTACCTGCAGTGCCTCTTTAGGGCTCTGGTCACCTTGCTTTTATTTTTCTAATCCTGCTAATGGTCAGTCATTATCCTGCCCAGTTAATAAGTGCTTATGCCTATGCCTACCTGACTTCTTAAATCCCCATTCCTTTCTTCCCCTCAGCTCCTCTCTCTGGGCTCCTGCCCCTCTTCCTAGAGGGTGTCCTGTGGAGCTTCCTTTACTCAGTGTCTGTTGCTGGTAAACACTCTGTTCTCTCTGTCTGAAAGGGGCCTCATGTTGTTGTGGTTCTCCATGGACAGCTGTCTCTAAATAAATAAATACAGTGTAAACTTAGATAATTGATTTTGGGACTTTCTTCTTTGTGACTATAAGCATTTCATATCATTTTATCCCTCTAAACTCTGCTGAGCCATGTTCCACATATTGTGACATGTATTTTCATTTGTATTTAATTCAAAATATTTCCTTTTTTCCTTATGACTTCTTCTTCGAACTATGGATTATTTATTTATAAGTGTGTTGGTTAATTTCCATTATGCTGGGGATTTCCAACAATCCTTTTCTACTAATGTCTAACTTAATTTCATCAGGGCCAGAGAACATATGTTGTATTATTTCAAATCCTTTACATGTGTTGAGGTTTGCTTTGTGCTGCAAAGTATGGGCTTTTGGTGCATGTCCCACGTGTACTTGGGAAGAAGGTGTATTCTTTTATATTGGTATTGTTGGGAGGAGTGTTCCATAAACATCAGTGAGGCCAGGTGATTGAGAGTTGTCCAGGCCTTCGTGTCCTCATGATTTTCCATCTAGTTGCTCTTTGAAGCTTAAGTACGATGACATGTGATTATCTGTTTCATTCTTCTGTCCTCAGGTGCTTTGCAGGTCTTTCCATTTAACAGTTTCAGAGCTGTTGTTAGGTGCTTTATGTTGAATTTTCCTGGTGAATTAACCCTCTTGTCATTATGCAATATTCTCTGTTATCCCTGGTAATATTTCTTGATGTAAAATCCACTTTATTCCAACTTTATTTTAAGCACTGTTTCCATGGTATGTTTTACATTGCTTAATGTAACCTATATATGCTTTTGAATTTAATGTAGGGCTTCTGAAAAATAGAAGATAGCTGCATCTTGCTTATTCATCCAGTTTGAAACCCCCGTCTTTCCATTTGTTTAGACACTTTGCATTTAACGTGTTGCCACACTCAAATGTAAAATACCATCACTCCAGTGATAGTCTATTTGTCCCAGTGTTGCTTTTTCCTTGTTTCCTCTTTCTATGTCTCTCTGTGGGGTGATGTTCTTACTACATTTAATCTCTACTTTTGGTATATCTCTTCTGAAACTTAGTTGGCCTAGAGTTTACAACACATACCTTTAGTATAACACTATACACCTCCAGATAACATTACGCCACCTCCTCTGTGAGTGTCAGGGCTTTGCGACAGGAGCTTCTACCCTAAATTCATGGTGTTATCCTGTCATGTTTTCCCTTTAGTAAATTGTGACTCTCACAGAGCTTTGTCCCTCTTTTTTGCTCTGTGTGGCCCATGGACCACATGCTGATTTTGTGAGAACTTCTTTTCCTTATCTGTGATGTTGGATATCACAAAAAGTATGCATGGAACTTTTTTTTTTTTTTTGCTAATCAGCTTTCTTTAGTGTTTGTGTATTTAATGTGTGGCCCAGGACAACTCTTATTCTTCCAGTGTGCACCAGAGAGAAAAGAAAAGTTGGACACCCCTGCTTCTAGACAACCAATGACTTTGTAATGGGTTTATATTTATCTTTGTTTAAAAATAATTTATGGAGGTCTTCTTTTCTATGTGTGGACCTGAATTTCTCTCTGGTAGCATACTCTTTGGTGTGCAGAAATTTCTTAATGTTGATCATGGCACACAGCAGCTGTCAGTGTCACCTCTCAGTGTCTGCTCATCTGAGCAAGTGTTTACTTCACCTGCGGTGAGAAGCAGGCTTCTCAGAGTTGACATCTTTTTGTTTTAGTATTTTATTTATTTAGTATTTTGTATTGAACAATTTTTAATTAGAAGTCTAATCTAATTCTTATTTTTCTGTTGCTGCATGTAGTATGTTTTGTTTTATTTTTTCTTTCTTTTTTATTGTTAAATCGTATCTGTGTACATTATTGCAATCAAGGGGTACAATGTGCTGGTTTCATATTATTTTTTCTTTCTTTCTTTTTTTTTTGAGATAGAGCCTCAAGCTGTCCCCCTGGGTAGAGTACTGTGGCTTCACAGCTCACAGCAACTTCCAATTCCTGGGCTGAAGCGATTCTCTTGCCTCAGCTTCCTAAGTAGCTGGTACCATAGGCGCCCACCACAATGCCCGGCTATTTTTTGGTTGTAGCCATCATTATTGTTTGGCAGGCCCGGGCTGGATTCGAACCCGCCAGCTCAGGTATATGTGGCTGGTGCCTTAGCTGCTTGAGCCACAGGCACCGAGCCTTATTTTTTAATCGGAGTACTTTAAGGATTCCCTCTTGAAAAACACCCTTTGGTTTTTGATACTCTTAAGTTTAATATGATATATCTAGCCACTTAACTTTGTGGAGGGAAATTCTAAACTTTTTGGATATGTAGTTTTATGGATATCATTGTTTTCAGAATCTTTCTCAGATTTTACCTCTTCAAATATGTCCTCAGGCCTGTTTACTCTCTCTTCTTCTGGGACTCCAATCACGCACAGGAATGAGGGTTTGACGGCCCACAAGCTCTGTGATGCTTTATATTTGTCTTCCCCAAAGCCCCCCTAACCCGCTTGCTCTATTGTATTCTAATTTGGACAATTCGTATTTACCTCTCTTCAGATTCAGTGTTTCCACACCTGGCTATACTCATGAGCCCAGCCAAGGAATTTCTGATACTGTATTTTGATTCCTACCATATCCATTTGGCCCTTTCCTAGAGTCTCCATCTCTCTGCTGAAATTCCCCATGAGATCATATGTGCTGTTCAAACTTTAACACTTGATACTTCAACACATTCATTGTAGTTATTTTAAAGTTTGTATCTGGTAGTGCTGATGCCTGGGTCATTTTTTTAGTCTAGTTTTGTTGACTGCTTTGTGCATTTTTTTCCTTGCATTTTTGCATATCTTATCATTTTTTATCAACTTATCCCCCAACATGTATGAAATAATGGAAGGTGACATAAACAGCATTTCCTCCTGGGAACGAGTGTGTCTCTTTTTCTGTCAGGTCATTTGGGTGGGGATGGGAGGGGAAAGTTGACTCAATCTGCAGGGACACTGACCTTGGTTAGGCTTTGCTTATTACTGTGGTTTCCATGCAACAAATGCTTCCCCGGCCGTCTCGTGTGGCTACCTGTGCTTGTGCCTAGGGTGAGGGCTGGTGATTTTGCTCCATCCTAAGTTTTCAGATGCCCTGCATGCCTGCCACATGAAGGGTCTCTCTGCAAACTTTGGCCTTTTCCCCAGAGACAGACTGATATTCCTTATTGAGCTGTGCTTGGGAGGCTGGAGGTGGGAGGCAGGAGGGTTCTCTGTTGTCCTGGGCAGGTCAGCCTGTGGCAGGCCCTGTGTGCCTGGCACAGGGAGAGGGAGGCTTCCCTATACTTGCTGCTCTTCAGTCTGGGGAAGGCAGACTCGGCTTTGCATCTGTGGAGGGTGCCCTGGGTGACAGGGTCCCCGTCCTCCCTAATGTAATAATTCTCTGTGGCATCGTGTGGGCTCTGGAGCCCATGCCTGTTTCCCATGCATCTTTCAGAGTAGAGGATTCTTTGTTCAACTCTGCCCCATCCATAGCGCAATCCTCAGGAGGTGGCTGAGGGGACAGCACCCTCAGGTCCACTACCCCACCCGGGAACCTGCACTCTAGCTCAGCCATTGGGAAGAGGCTCCCTGAGGAGGGCTGCACCTTCAGGGAAGACACTTCACATGTGTGTGATGGTACATAGGACAGACACGCTGCCCAAGAAGGCAGATTTATTTGCCTCACATGGGCTTCAGTCTCCTGCTGGAGTGAGGGAAGGACCCTGACCAGGACACCCCTGAGGGGTCCTCGGGCTCAGACTGTCATTCCGCCACCTTTCACCCAGACGATCTGAGGGTCCTCGAGCATACATTCAATGTGGTCCATGCAGAACCTGGCAGCCCACCAAGCACTCGCGCCGGTGGGGAAGAGCAGTGGACCCATTTGCCCTGGGAGCGGCTGGTTTGGAGGCTCGTGGTCAGCAGCAGGAAGGGGCACTGCAGGGGCCGTGGCTGCAGAGGAGAGTGGGGCAAGAGGGCTGGCAGCACCATGAGGGTTGGCAGGAGGGGGCCACACACACAGACGGCCTGCAGCTCACGGGTACACAGACAGCTGGCTTAGCGCTCACGGGCACACACGTGGAGGACTGGCAGGAGGGGACAGCACACACAGAGGACTGGCAGGAGGGGACAGCACACACAGAGGGCCTGTAGCTCATGGGCAGGCAGCAGGCCGGCTGGCAGCTCAAGGAGCAGCTGGGGTGGCACATGGTGTGTGACTGGGCTGCTGTTGGAGAGGAGGGTGCTGGTGGAGGGAGCTCCATCGCTGGGCGGACTTTATACCCGGGTGCTGGCGTCGGGTAATACAGAAGCACAGCTGTTGTCTTCCTTGTGGTGTTTCCATCAAGTTCCCCCAACATCTTGTCTCCTCACGTGCACATCCTTGCCTTCTGCCTTGAGGCAAATTTCTTCTCCAAACAGGATGATCTGGTTGGACCCCGTGCGGGCTCTGTGTTGAGTGACTGCGCACAGCTCCACTGTCTCCAGTCCAGATGCCGAGTCCTGCTCTTCCTTCTTGTGTCGTGGCGTCAGTGAACACCAAGGCAATAATGTGTTTGGGGTGTAATTTGCAGGGGAAAAGTTTAAGGCACAGGTTAGCAAACAGTATGGTCCTGGCCTACTGTCTGTTTTTGTAATTATAGCTGTTTTGGATCCAATGTGCCCATTTTGTACATATTTTCTGTGGCTGCTTATGTGTTACAGTGGCAGAGTCGAAGCGTTAAGAACGAGAGTCTGGCTTGCAAATCTTACAAGAACCAGCGTCTGGTCTTTATGGAATGTTATCCAACCCCTACCGTAGCGTAATCTATGTGAGAAATTACTTGTTCGTGCCAGAAATACACAGGGTGACAACAAACGTAGACATATTTTAAGAAAGCAAAAACTGTATCAAATTTGTAATACCAAGGTCACTTTTGGCTTCTGTCATTACAAGAGGGCTCAATGTGACTGTGTTCAACCTTTTTTTTTTTTTTTTGAGACAGGGCTTATGTTTGTTGCCCTGGGTAGAGTGCTGTGGCATAATAGGTCACAGCAACTCAAACTCTTGGGCTCAAGCGATTCTCTTGCCTCAGTCTTCTGAGTAGCTGGGACTACAGGCGCCCGCCACAATGTCCAGGTATTGTATTTTTTTTAGAGATGAGGTCTCACTCTGGCTCAGGGTGGTCTCAAACCTGTGAGCTCAGGCAAGCCACCTGCCTTGGCCTCCCAGAGTACAAGGATTACAGGTGTGAGCCACCATGCCTGGCCTGTATTCAAGTTTTGTTCTCAGTATATATCGGGTATTTCAACTTTAATATAGTTTTTTCCTCTTGTAAAACATGGGTACATCTTTTGGCACCCTCTGTATACACCGTGTGCTCACAGCAGGGAGGTCCTGAGTTCAAGGGCTCTCCAGGGGTGGGCAATGAATAATGAAGTGGATGAACAAATGAATGCATGAAATAATTCCAGAGAGGGCTGAGTCCTGGAGAACAAAGTGGACTCAGAAGGGGCAGAGTAATGGGGATGCTGGTGGGTGGCCCGGGGGCCTCCGCGAGGAGACAGCCCAAGCTGGCCCTGGGCGATGCAAAGGTTTCTGGGGAAGGTGTTTGCACCAACCAGGCAGAGGCGGCTGTGCAAGGGGTGAGGATGCTGCCGTGTAAATGGTATGTTCTAGGGAGGCAGAAAAACCCACAGCCTGGGAGCTGGGCTGCAGGTCCATGTGGACAGGTTAGAGCACATGGCGCCAAGGACCAGGCATCACAGTGCCATGCTGGGGACCCGGGGCTGGGGGTCAGGAGGCACATGGTGGGAAACACAGAGTCAGTGAGCTGGAAGACACGTCAATAGAAACGGTCTGATCTCAGGAATTGGAAGAACCGTTCAGACAATGAAAAGAGCATGAAAGACAATACCATGTGTTCTCGTGCAGACGTAATTTCAGCCTCAGGAGAGAAGAGAATGAGACTGAAGCATAAATAAGTTTTGAGGGAAAAACAGGCAACATCCCCTCCCAATTTGATATTCAAACGTACCAATTTCACATCCAAGAATCTCAGAAAACTGCAGCATGATAAATACAAAGAAAACCATATCTAAACAAAATCTTTAAAGTGATTACAACCACATATAAAGAGGAAACCTTGAAAGCACAGGAAGAAAGTCGCTTTACATGCAAAGTGTGAGGGTTTCAAAAGGACAAGAACGTCACCGACTTCTCAGCAGAGACGATGGAGGCCGGAAGACAATGGGACTCTTCTTAAAAACACAGAAACACAAAATCTGCCAGGCTGAGGGGTGCAGCAGGGGGACACTGACCCACAGGAAGGGCCAGCCCGGGGTGGTGAGGCAGCAGTACACGGCACAGGTCCCTCCCCATTCCTCGAATGCTGGTAAGGCAGCCAACCTTTTAAAGTGTACTACTCGGCAACTAGATGGTATATGAGCATGTGGTCCCACGTGGCTGCCCCAGATTCTCTTTGTTGTTAACTATGATTTGCTCTGTGGCTAATGCCAAAGAAGCTTCCCGTGATGGGGCTGAGCTTATGGACCTGCCTGGCTTGTCCCTGGGGTCTGAGGGGTCACTCCCAGCACATGGTCGTAGTTGGTTCTGGGTTTGTTAGCTTTGTAAGTTCTGACCATTCTGTAAGTGGTAATGTGGCTTCAGTCTCTGAGACTCAGCATGGTCTTCAGCCTTGGAGGGGATTTCCTTCATGTGGGCTGCTTGGAGGAAGTGTCCTCTCTCCCCAGTAGCAGTGACCCCTCTACCTGCAGGGCGAAGAATCTCATCAGGGTGCTGTCCTCAGCAGAGAGGGGTGAGGGCACATCAGGGTCCCTGGGTTGCTGTTTGGGAACTGGGAATCCTCTGAAGCGAGCACAGCAGCTTTTCCCTCCTGCTGGGGAATCGTATCCAGAGACTTCCCTCATCGTGGTGCTGATCATGAACCTGTACACAGTGTTCTGGTCCCCTCTCTGCTCTGATGCTCACTCCACACAAAGCCTGCTACTGAGAAACAGGCTCAGTAAGGGAAGTAAGGGTATTTATTGTGAGGGAGGCAGGAGGACTACCTCAATTCCACTGCCCTGACCCTGTTGGTCAGGGCTGTTCCTAGAGGTGAGATGAACAATGCGTGAAGTATGTGAGCACCGTTCCACGTGAGGTGGTGTGCGGGGGACCCCCAACTCAGTGAGAAGACATGTGGTGTGATCAGAACGCGGGCGAGATGTTAGTCGTGTAACCTGCTGGGACCATACTGGTCATCCTTTCAGCCTTGTGCACAGAGGGTGGTGGGGAGCAGGTGGCTCGGTGGGTCCTGGGCAGGGTCTGTGGCCGCTTATCTTGATTTCTCTGGTCAGCGTTTCTCTGCAACTGAGACTTGCAGTTATCTTGTGGGTTCAAGGAGGGTCTGAGATTTCTGGAAAAACAACACCACAAAAGGGAGATCAGTGGAACAGGCAGTTACAAAGTTCTGGGCAGCAAATCTTGCCAGCTGGGGAACTTGACACATAAGAGAACCAAACAAAGGCACTTTAGTTTCCAAGGTCCAGCTGACGAGCTCGTGATGTGCAGGAGGAACCCTTCCAGGCCCCATCCCAGTGGCACTTCCCATCCTCCCTCCCTGAAGTCTCTCCAGGCCTGGTGTGTGTTGTCACCACCTACCAGGCGCAGGAGCCAAGTGTGCCCAGGCTGCGTGCATACCTTGTAAACGCCCCTGGACGTTCCCAGGGCTGCTGCTCTGTCCAGCAGGCTCTACAGGACACCCTGCCATTTCCTCCTGTTCACATGGTGCTTTGAAGAGCATCCCTGACCCTGCCCATGGCCACAGTTGGGCTGTGTTTCAGCTCCCCATGTGTGGACAGCCCTGTGTCAGGATGCTGTTTGGTTAGTGGTAAAGTGGAAACTCCTCCCTGGTCCTTTTTTTTTGTTTTTGAGACACAGCCTCACTCTGTGGTGTCACAGCTCACAGCAACCTCCAACTATTGGGCTCAAGTGATCCTCTTGCCTCAGCCTCCCAAGTAGCTGGGACTACAGGCACCTGCCAAAACACCTGGTTATTTTCAGAGGCGGAGTCTTGCTCTCTCTCTCAGGCTGGTCTCAAACTTGTGAGCTCAGGCGATCCACCTGCCTCAGTTTCTCAGATTGCTGGGATTACAGGTGTGAGCCACCCGCCCAGCCTTAAATCAGCACTTTCTATTTAAAGGTCCTCTTTCCTGGAGTGAGCTGACCTGGGGTAGGGGTGGAGCTTTCGGTCCCCCAGCCCCAGAGGTGCCTCTGTCCTACTCTGCTGTTCCGTCTGTTCCTGGCTCAGGGGCTGAGCAGGGTGGCCGGTGCCAACCCAGCTGGTCTACCTGGCGCCCTCTCGGCACTCTGTTGCTAGTGGTCCCCTGAGACTGCAGTGTCCTCCTCCCTCCCTGTCCCTCGGGTCTGCTTCATGCTCCTCAGTCAGCCTTAACCTCAGGTAGGATGAGGGATGAAGTGACCCCTCAGTCTATGGGGGCCTCGCAGACCGTGCTGGTCCTTCAGGCCTGTGGCTTGGCAGCGGGAGGGCACCCCCTCCGTGTGGGCACCACTCTCCAGCGTCTGCGTCCTGGGTCACATGCCAGGAGTCCAGCACAGGGTACGGGGCTCCCAGGGCCCAACTGGGCAGGGCTTCTGCTGCTCCTCAGCTCACCAGGGGAGGGTCATCAGGCAGGGTCAGGCATGGGCAGGGGCCTGGCCCGCCTGGAATCTGCGCCCTCTCTGCTCTGCGCCTGTGCAGAAGGAAGCATGGTGGGCTGCAAATGGGCTCAGATCTTGCTGTTTCTTAAGTGCTTTTTCCTCAGAATTTGAGAATGTGTGACATGTCTGGCTTCTAAGGGACAGGGAGCCATAGCCCAAACTTGCAGTGGTCAAAGAGGCTCAGGGAGAAGCAGAAACACACATGGCCCATAATTCCTTACATAGACATTTTATTGCTTATACACATAGCACTGATTGACCTTTGTCACATTGGATGCAACCACCAATCCTTAGAAGGGGACTCCTAAAGCCTGCAGGCCACCCTGTTGAGGGCCATGTGGGTCACCTTTTCCCAGGAGGAGGCTGGAGGGAGCAGCAGCTGTGTACCTACCCCTGTTGGGGAGGAGCTCCGAGAACAGAGGATCCTGCTTGGAGCAAAAACTCAGCCACCCAGGACAGGAGATTGAGCAGGTCAGCAGCTGGACTTCTGGCCCAAGGAAAGGCCACAGCAAGCTGGACGGGAGCAGGCTGGGCGGCAGAGGAGGGACACACAGGAGGCTGGGCGGGGACAGCTGGGCTGGCAGGAGGAGGTGGGGACACAGCAGGCAGGTCTACACACGGGGCGACAGAGGAGGGACACACAGGAGGAGGGTCTGCAGCAGGAGGAGCAGGGGCTGGGCTGGCAGCATGAGGGGGCTGGGCAGGGGGTGACCCCAGTGCAGATGGGCACACAGCACACGGGCTTGTAACACACAGGCTTGCAACAGACGGGTACACAGCAGGCCTGCTGACAGGGGGATGGGGTGCAGCAAGCCAGCTGGCAGCTAGACTGCTGGCAGCATGAAGAGGAATCCCCAGAGCAGACAGGCACACAGCAGACGGGCTTGCAGCTCACGGGCACACAGCAGGCCTGCTGGCAGGGGGACGGGGTGCAGCAAGCCGGCTGGCAGCTAGACTGCTGGCAGCATGAAGAGGAATCCCCAGAGCAGACAGGCACACAGCACACAGGCTTGCAGCTCACGGGCACGCAGCAGGCTTGCTGGCAGGGGGACGGGGTGCAGCAAGCCGGCTGGCAGCTAGACTGCTGGCAGCAGGAGGGTGTGCAGGAGCTGGTGCAGACTGGTTGGCAGGGGCTGGACACACAGCTCACTGGGCTGCAGACCAGGGTCAGGCAGGGGGTCGGGGCACAGCAGCTGGGGGCGCAGCAGGAGGGCTCACAGCAGCTCTCTGGGCAGTCATCCACCTGACAGGAGTCACTCCAGGAGTCACAGGAACCAGGCAGGCAGACCCGGCTGCCATAGCTCAGGTTGCTGGAGCAGACAGACACGGTGGATGCAGCCATGCTGGGGTTGAGCTGGGGAGTGTGAGTGTGAGTGAGTGTGAGTGAGTGTATGGGGTGCTTGGGGCTGTGGGCTTTTATACGCCTCCCACCCTGTTGTCCCAGCCTCAGGGCTTCCCCTTCCTTGTTGGTGAGTGCTGGGGCCAGGTTGTCATTAGGGATATCTGTTTGCCTGTGATGTTTTCCAGCTCATAAACATCCTGCCTGATCAGGATGTAGCCTGTCCAACATGGTCCTCCGAGGGCAGCAGTGAGGTGGGGATGGTCCCAGTTGGGCTCTGGGGCAGTCAGGACTATGGGTGTTGGGTGGGTGGGACAACCCTTGAGCTATCCCCAGTGTTCTGGGGCCTCATCCAGTCACTGGCCTGGCAGCCCCAGGACAGTGGCTCTCCCTGCTGGAAGCCAGCATCAAGGACGAGTTTCCCACAGGGCAAACACCCCCTCCCAGGTGGTGCCCCCTTCCCAAGATGCAATGCTGTCACCACCAGGTGACGGACAGACTGGATTTCGGAGCTTTCAGTGACCTCCCTGGGGTTACACGGCTCAGAGGGACACAGCACCTGGACCCTGACAGCCCTTCTGCTTACAGCCTTCTCAGCCATGTCCCAGGCACTGCACTCAGTGCCTCAACCTGCCACTGCCTAACGGGAACCAGCATGGGCCACAGACCCCAAAGCAGAGGACGTGCGACACCTCTGTGAAGGGCGTGTTCCCTGCACCGGCTGCTGCCACCTCCTCCCTTCCTCTTCTTCCCTCTCCCCTCCCACAGCCGCCCTCACTCCTGGCCTGGGGACGGCCACCTCACTCGTGTGTGCAGCTCACATGCGTGTGCCCCTCGTGCTCAGGGCACCAGGCAGCACCTCGGCCCTGCACTCAGGGCACTGGAAACAGCGACGTCACAGGCACAAAGGACAACGTGGCACTGAGGAGCTTATGCAGGACCTGCCCACGGCCTGCCTGGCCTTGCCTGGGCCATCTGTGGTTTCATCCCCGGACAGGCTAAAGCAGGAAAGCAAAACTCCTGGTGGGGCCTCAGGGCTGCACATCAGGAGTCGGACTTTCCCTGCTCTGTGATGGCCACGGAGACCACGAGCACCGCGAGGGCTGCCTTTAAGGTTATAAATAAAAGTCAGAGCGAAAACTTCACAAGTATGGGATGCACCCATGAGGAGGGCCCACCGGGTCTGTCTGTCTGCCCCCCGGCTTCTGTGCACACACATAGATACAGCGTCTCTGTGTGCAGAAGCCTGTGAAATAGGGATTGTATCATACTCTCCCCATATTGTTTTTTAAGCTTAATACCAGATGGAGTTCCTTTCCCACCAGTACATAAAGATCTGTCTTGTTTACGGCTGCAGAGAAGGCCACATCGGCCGGTGTGTTCGTTTTTTACTGCTGGGTCACAAATCACACACGGTGCGTTGGGTGGCTCATGCCTATGATCCCAGCATTCTGGGAGGCCGCGGGAGGAGGATCGCTTGAGCTCAGAAGTTTAAGACCAGCCTGAGCAGAGTGAGACCCTATCTCTACTAAAAATAGAAGAACTACTCAGGCCTTGTGGTGGGTACCTGTATTCCCAGCTATGCGGGAGCTGACGCAGGAGGGTCACCTGAGCCCAAGAGTTTGAGGCCTGAGTGATGGAGTTAGACTTTGTCTCCAAAAAAACCTCGAAAAATGTGCACTTCTTATCAAGTGCAGCTGACAGAGAGGATTAGGTCACAGGACACTGTGCTTCTTCACCCCACTGTGTCTGCTCAGACGCCCAGATGGCCCACATGGGGTCAGCGCTTCTATACCCATCTCTCCATTCTTTATGGCGCACTCAAAGGCCTCTCTTTGATATGTCTGAAGCTGCACTCTGCTCCTTTCCTATTTTCATCTTCCCACGTCAAGAGATCAGATACTTTTCTTTCTTCTTCTTCTTCTTTTTTTTTTTTTTTTTTTGCAGTATTTTTTTTTTTTTTTGGCCGGGTCTGGGTTTGAACCCACCACCTCTGACATATGGGACTGGCGCCCTATCCCTTTGAGCCACAGGCACTGCCCGAGATCAGATACTTTTCATATACAGTGATTTTAAGACAGAAATTTTCATTCTTTTTGTATGCCTGAAAGTGTATCACCTCCCCCTCCACACTTGGGTGATCATTTGGCTGGGCACAGAATCCCCATTCAGATGCAATAGAACCTCTGTAAGGTGTCTACCTAGGGCCTGCGGCAAACTGGTCACCACGTGGACGTGGTCACAGTGTGGAGATGGTCACAGTACGTGTTATGGGGTGAGATTAAGGACCACCGACTCAAATTAGAATTTCAAAAAGGAATCTTTTATTAACTGCCGGGCTGTCTCAGCAAAGTCTAAAGCAGACTAAGTGAGAGGGCATCAAAGGGTCTGAAGCTGAGGTTTTTCTAGTCTAAAAGTTGGCAACGAGCCAAACAGGTGGGCTGAAAGTTAGCAATTAGAAGCAAAAAGTGAGCACAGGTCACGATGACCTCTTTTACAAAAGCGAACCTTGCAATTTAGCAGTTTAGCCAATAGGTAACATAAAGGGCAGTTAGATAATAATGTAACATAATGCAGATCTAGCAACTAATGGATAAGTAACACAATTTGTCACAGCACTTAGCTCATTAACTCTCGTGATGACCATTCTTGGCCCATCCGTTCTTATCTTGTCCTGTTCCGGCCCGATCCGGACTGATTTAAGAGTCATGGTACTTGGCATCGTTTCATTTACCTCTTTTCCCTTCCTCCTATCTGGGGGGGTGGGGGTGGCGTGAGGCCATCGGTATTCATCTTATGGGAGTGATGAGGCAGCTGGCTCCCATCTCACACGGAGGTGGTCACCACATGGAGGTGGTCACGGTGTGGAGGCGGTCACCATGTAGAGGTAGTGACAGTGTGCAGGCTGTCACCATGCAGGCTGTGCCTGCTGTACTGACACACACAGGCGGTGCATGTCTGGTCCATGGAAATGAGGTCAGCTGAAGCAGGGGGTCAGTGGAGGGAGGTGGGCAGCTGCGGAGGTTCCGCTGTGATTACTTCCGCAGAACAGTGCAGACTCACCTCCGTTTTTTTTTAGTTATGTCCAGTGTTGCTGATGAGAGTTTGATGCTGGTCCTTTCTTTTCTTTTTCAGTTTGTCTCTTTTTTCTTTTTTTAATTTTTATTTACCTCTCTGAGAACACGTGGTTTCATTTTTATTCTTATTGGGAAATGTTCTGTCTTTGTTTCTAGGCGTGCATTTTATTTTAGTTTCTGTGGCTGGAACTCCTTCAGCCTGTTCAGGAAACATTTGTGGGCGCTTTTTTTTTTTTTTTTTCTTTTTTTTGTAGAGACAGAGTCTCACTTTATGGCCCTCAGTAGAGTGCCGTGGCATCACACAGCTCACAGCAACCTCCAAGTCCTGGGCCTAAGCGATTCTCTTGCCTCAGCCTCCCGAATAGCTGGGACTACAGGCACCCACCACAATGCCTGGCTATTTTTTGGTTGCAGTTTGGCCGGGGCGGGTCCGAACCCGCCACCCTGGGTATATGGGGCCGGCGCCCCACCGACTGAGCCACAGGTGCCACCCTTGTGTGCGCTTTTAAAAATCATTCCGTGTTTCCTGGTCTTTCCTTCTATGACTTTTGACTGTGTCTTGTGTATGAATGAAACGTGTTTTTAACTCACCGGGAGGATGCCATTTTGAGTTTTTGAAAGTTTTCTGGACAAGCAGGGTGGCTCACACCTATAATTCCAGCACTTTGGGAGGCTGAGGTGATTCTATCTGGTGAGCCCACGGGTTCAAGCAGGCTGGGTGACACAGTGAGACCCTGTCGCTACAAAAAATAAGAAAAACTAGCCAAACATGTGGTGGGCACCTGTAGTTCCAGCTACTTGTGGGGCTGAGGCAGGAGGATCACTTGAGCCCAGGAGTCAGAGGCTAAAGCAAGCTGTGATGAGGCCACAGCACTCCAGCCTGGGACTCTGTCCCTCCAAAAAAAGTTTTCCACTGGTTCTGTTGTACCCCTGGTAAAGTCTGCTCTTCCATGCTGTTCATTTGATTTTTTGAGCTAAAGGCCTAGTTATTATTCCAGAGTTTTGGGGTCCCGCTCCATATATGTACTAATCTGTTCCCCGCGTCTCTCTTCTGCAAGTGTGTAAAGGACCCGCCGAGTCTCCCTTGTTTGTGTCTATATCGTTCACTTTCTCTGATGACTCTGTGAGTGCCTGGTGTGGGGTCAGTGTGAGTGCCTTGTCAAAGAATGGCAAGACATACGATGGCAAAGGAAGCAAGAGGCAGGTCCCTGAGGAGATGCCACACACCCACCCAACGCCTCGGACGGCAGGTCCCTGAGGAGATGCTACACACACACCCAACGCCATGATGGCAGGTCCCTGAGGAGATGCCACACACTCACCCAACACCTCAGACGGCAGGTCCCTGAGGAGATGCCACACACTCACCCAACGCCTCAGACGGCAGGTCCCTGAGGAGATGCCACACACTCACCCAAACGCCTCAGACGGCAGGTCCCTGAGCAGACGCCACACACTCACCCAACGCCTCAGACGGCAGGTCCCTGAGGAGATGCCACACACTCACCCACAGCCTCGGATGGCAGGTCCCTGAGCAGATGCCACACACTCACCCAACGCCTCAGACGGCAGGTTCCTGAGGAGATGCCACACACTCACCCAAACGCCTCAGACAGCAGGTCCCTGAGCAGACGCCACACACTCACCCAACGCCTCAGACGGCAGGTCCCTGAGGAGATGCCACACACATACCCAACGCCATGATGGCAGGTCCCTGAGGAGATGCCACACACACCCCCAATGCCTCAGACGGCAGGTCCCTGAGGAGATGCTACACACACACCCAACGCCATGATGGCAGGTCCCTGAGGAGATGCCACACACTCACCCACAGCCTCGGATGGCAGGTCCCTGAGGAGATGCCACACACTCACCCAAAGCCTAAGACGGCAGGTCCCTGAGGAGATGCCACACACTCACCCAAACGCCTCAGACGGCAGGTCCCTGAGCAGATGCCACACACTCACCCAACGCCTCAGACGGCAGGTCCCTGAGCAGATGCCACACACACACCCAACACCATGATGGCAGGTCCCTGAGGAGATGCCACACACACACCCAACGCCTCTGACGGTGGTTTCCTGAGGAGATGCCACATACACACCCAACGCCTCAGACAGCAGGTCCCTGAGGAGATGCCACACACACACCCAACACTTTGGACGGTGGTCCCTGAGGAGATGCCACACACTCACCCAACGCCTCAGATGGTGGTTTCCTGAGGAAATGCCACATACACACCCAACGCCTCAGACGGCAGGTCCCTGAGCAGATGCCACACACTCACCCAACGCCTCAGACGGTGGTCCCTGAGGAGATGCCACACACCCACCCAAAGCCTCAGACGGCAGGTCCCTGAGCAGATGCCACACACACACCCAACGCCTCGGACGGTGGTTTCCTGAGGAGATGCCACATACACACCCAACGCCTCAGACAGCAGGTCCCTGAGGAGATGCCACACACTCACCCAACACCTCGGATGGCAGGTCCCTGAGGAGATGCCACACACTCACCCAACGCCTCAGATGTGGTTTCCTGAGGAAATGCCACACACACACCCAACGCCTCAGACGGCAGGTCCCTGAGCAGATGCCACACACTCACCCAACGCCTCGGATGGTGGTCCCTGAGGAGATGCCACACACGCACCCACAGCTTCGGACGGCAAGTCCCTGAGGAGATGCCACACACACACCCAACACCTCGGATGGTGGTCCCGGAGGAGATGCCACACACTCACCCACAGCCTCGGATAGCAGGTCCCTGAGCAGATGCCACACACACACCCAACGCCTCAGACGGTGGTCCCTGAGGAGATGCCACACATGCACCCACAGCCTCGGATGGCAGGTCCCTGAGGAGGTGCCACACACACACCCACAGCCTTGGATGGCAGGTCCCTGAGCAGATGCCACACACTCACCCAACGCCTCAGACGGTGGTCCCTGAGGAGATGCCACACACCCACCCAAAGCCTCAGACGGCAGGTCCCTGAGCAGATGCCACACACACACCCAACGCCTCGGACGGTGGTTTCCTGAGGAGATGCCACATACACACCCAACGCCTCAGACAGCAGGTCCCTGAGGAGATGCCACACACTCACCCAACACCTCGGATGGCAGGTCCCTGAGGAGATGCCACACACTCACCCAACGCCTCAGATGTGGTTTCCTGAGGAAATGCCACACACACACCCAACGCCTCAGACGGCAGGTCCCTGAGCAGATGCCACACACTCACCCAACGCCTCGGATGGTGGTCCCTGAGGAGATGCCACACACGCACCCACAGCTTCGGACGGCAAGTCCCTGAGGAGATGCCACACACACACCCAACACCTCGGATGGTGGTCCCGGAGGAGATGCCACACACTCACCCACAGCCTCGGATAGCAGGTCCCTGAGCAGATGCCACACACACACCCAACGCCTCAGACGGTGGTCCCTGAGGAGATGCCACACATGCACCCACAGCCTCGGATGGCAGGTCCCTGAGGAGGTGCCACACACACACCCACAGCCTCGGATGGCAGGTCCCTGAGCAGATGCCACACACACACCCACAGCCTCGGACGCTGGTCCCTGAGGAGATGCCACACACACACCCAACGCCTCAGACGGCATGTCCCTGAGGAGATGCCACACACGCATTCACAGCCTCGGATGGGCCTGTCATCACAGGAGACCATGGCTGTTAGCTGAAGTTTCATTTTATGTTTACTGTGTGGGTCAAACCCTTCTGTGCAGGTGTGGCTCATGGGTCACCTCACAAAGCCCACTGGGGCGACCCCAATGTAGATTTGCGCTAATGACATGGTAGTGGCCTGAGGTGACTTTGGGTCATCTTCCAGAACCCACTGGCCTGCACTTCTGGGCTTTCTGGCTGGGGGCACCATAGCTTTTGTGTTCTTTGCTGGGTTCCAGCTGGCGGCCCCTCCCTGCCGCCGTCCCTACCTAACACTTGCTGTGAGAGGTACCAGGTCGTGTGGGAGCCGCCTCCTAGTCCCCATTCCAGAAGGCGGACCTGGGTACTGCTCTGAGGAGATGGTTGGACAATCAGCAGGTCTGGGGCTGTGTCTTGTTGGCCGTGCCGGCCTTAGGCACAGTCCACGTGTGGTCTCTTCAAGTGTGTGAACATTTGAGGTGTAGTCAGAGCCCCTGAGAGGTGAGTAACCTACGGAAGGGGACAGTGGGTGCGTGGTGAGCCCCCGAACCCAGGAATTCAGACCCCTTTTCCACACAGCCCTGCCTGGCACTAGCTCCCCAGAGGGTGTGAGTGAGATGTAGGATGAGCCATGGCCCTGGACTGTGACTCTGGCTCTGGAACACGCACGTGCAAGCCTGCCCTTCCCAGTCGAGGCCCCTGAATGGGTGGGCAGCAGACCTTCATCTCTGCATCCCTCTCCTGGCCTGCTCAAGCCGCTACGCCGGCATCTTTTCCAGGCTGTACTGGCCCTGCTCAGGTGCCACCTGCACCCCGGGTGCTGGGACAGCGGGTTCACGTGTCCTCCCCAACTCAGAAAGGTGCCGCTGGGAGGTGGAGACTGTGATTAGCTGGACGGAGTAATCACCCCCAGGACACACAGGCCTGGGTTTGTAAGGTTTGTTTGTCCTCAAGCTGGGAAGAGGAACAAGTGGGGGTGGGGTGGGGTGCGGGGTATGCACATACGAGTCTGAAACGTGTCCTTGTCTGCACTAAGGAAACAGGAGGAGGGAAGCCACCAGAAGGCGCAGCAGGTCACCACGCAGAGTCCACGCTGAGCTCACTCAGCCCGGGGCGGGACTCTAGCAGAACTAGAGCGGAAACAAAGCCGGTGGGAGGCCCAGGCTGCTAGACCAGGACCTGGCTGGTCCTTGATATAAGGGAGCAAAATAAAATGACAGTCCCCACTTAGGAAAGGAAGAAATAAAAGGTGCATGGCTCGCAGAGGACACGGGTGTCAGCCAGCCCGCATCCCCCTGCACCCTGCCTGCCCTGCCAGGGCCAGCTAATCTCTTCACCTCAGCTCTCGCTCGGACGCCCAGGGAGGTTTTGCTTATTTTTAAATATTTCTTGATCTCCCTGCCGGCCCTGACAGAAAGTTCTAAGGTGCAGAAGAGCCCTGGACTTGATGGGGCTACAGGAAACTGCCAGGCTGTGCCTCAGACTCCCTGAAATTCTCATCCCACACAAGTGACAGTTTGTATCCCTCCGTCAGCACCCCCACACCCGTCACCCTGTACCACCCTGCTTTGGCTTTTGTGAGTGTGATTGAGACCCCTCGTGTGAGACCATGTGGGACGTGCCTCTGGGTGGCGGTTTATTTCACTCAGCACCATGTCCTCCGGCCGCATCCATGTTGTTACAAAGGATGGGGCTCCCTTCTCTGCTGAGGCTGAACACGGTCCTTCGCGTGTGCCCCCGTCACCCCAGCTGTTGTCGTTGATGGGCACCTGGTTGATCTGCGTCTTGGCTGCTAAGATTAGTGCCACAGACAGCATGGAGGTGCAGCCATCTGCAAGGACACTCAGGCCGTTTCCTTTGGATAAATCCCGGAAGCGCCATCCCTGGATCAGTGGTGGTTCTAGTTTTAATTTTTGAGCAACTTTCATACTGTTTTTTCATAAGGCTTCACATAAAGGCTTATTTTTCTTTTAATGTAGTTTCATATTAAGCAGGGTAGCATTTTATTCAGCATCTCTTGCTTTACATTTTTAAAGGAGATTGATCTACACCAGTGTCTCTTTCCTACAGCTGCTGCCTGTGTGGGCAGCAGGCTGTCACCAGGCTCGTCAGGCAGGTCCAGAGGCCTCTGGCTCACTCTGTTTTTTTCAGTGTCACAGGAGGGTCTTTACATCCAAGGCTGGTGGCAGACACCTTCAGCCATTTGAGTCTGTGCCTTTTTAAAGAATCAGATCTTTAAATATCTTTTCAATATTTTCTTGGATATCATTGTATTAAATTTTTCATTTTGTTAGTACAGGTAATTTATACTTTAGAATATGGTACATTTCAGGGCGGTGCCTTTGGCTCAAGGTAGGGTGTTGGCCCCACATACCAGGGGTGGTGGGTTCAAGCCCAGCCCCGGCTGAAATAAAAAAAAAAAAAAGAATATGGTACATTTCATTGATATTTTCAAATTTTAGGATAAATATACCCATATTACTTTCTTATACTTAGAAACAAAAACCTCTAAATCTATAAGCATAATTATTTTTCATTTTTTTTTTTTTTATTGTTGGGGATTCATTGAGGGTACAATAAGCCAGTTACACTGATTGCAATTGTTAGGTAAAGTCCCTCTTGCAATCATGTCTTGCCCCCATAAAGTGTGACACACACCAAGGCCCCACCCTCCTCCCTCCATCCCTCTTTCTGCTTCCCCCCCATAAACTTAATTGTCATTAATTGTCCTCATATCAAGATTGAGTACATAGGATTCATGCTTCTCCATTTTTGTGATGCTTTACTAAGAATAATGTCTTCCACTTCCATCCAGGTTAATACGAAGGATGTAAAGTCTCCATTTTTTTTAATAGCTGAATAGTATTCCATGGTATACATATACCACAGCTTGTTAATCCATTCCTGGGTTGGTGGGCATTTAGGCTGTTTCCACATTTTGGCAATGGTAAATTGAGCTGCCATAAACAGTCTAGTACAAGTGTCCTTATGATAAAAGGATTTTTTTCCTTCTGGGTAGATGCCCAGTAATGGGATTGCAGGATCGAGTGGGAGGTCTAGGTTGAGTGCTTTGAGGTTTCTCCATACTTCCTTCCAGAAAGGTTGTACTAGTTTGCAGTCCCACCAGCAGTGTAAAAGTGTTCCCTTCTCTCCACATCCACGCCAGCATCTGCAGTTTTGAGATTTTGTGATGTGGGCCATTCTCACTGGGGTTAGATGATATCTCAGGGTTGTTTTGATTTGCATTTCTCTAATATATAGAGATGATGAACATTTTTTCATATGTTTGTTAGCCATTCGTCTGTCATCTTTAGAGAAAGTTCTATTCATGTCTCTTGCCCATTGATATAAGGGATTGTTGGCTTTTTTCATGTGGATTAATTTGAGTTCTCTATAGATCCTGGTTATCAAGCTTTTGTCTGATTGAAAATATGCAAATATCCTTTCCCATTGTGTAGGTTGTCTCTTTGCTTTGGTTATTGTCTCCTTAGCTGTACAGAAGCTTTTCAGTTTAATGAAGTCCCATTTGTTTATTTTTGTTGTTGTTGCAATTGCCATGGCAGTCTTCTTCATGAAGTCTTCCCCAGGCCAATATCTTCCAGTGTTTTTCCTATGCTTTCTTTGAGGATTTTTATTGTTTCATGCCTTAAATT
Organism: Nycticebus coucang; assembly: GCF_027406575.1. Classification (NCBI taxonomy): domain Eukaryota; kingdom Metazoa; phylum Chordata; class Mammalia; order Primates; family Lorisidae; genus Nycticebus; species Nycticebus coucang. Next base: position 1,982,779 of record NC_069795.1, read on the forward strand.
TAAGTCCTTTATCCATCTTGAATCAATTTTTGTGAGTGGGGAAAGGTGTGGGTCCAGTTTCAGTCTTTTACATGTAGACATCCAGTTCTCCCAACACCATTTATTGAATAGGGAGTCTTTCCCCCAAGGTAAGTTCTTGTTTGGTTTATCAAAGATTAGGTGGTTGTAAGATGTTAGTTTCATTTCTTGGTGTTCAATTCGATTCCAAGTGTCTATGTCTCTGTTTTTGTGCCAGTACCATGCTGTCTTGACCACTATGGCTTTGTAGTACAGACTAAAATCTGGTATGCTGATGCCCCCAGCTTTATTTTTGTTACTAAGAACTGCCTTAGCTATACGGGGTTTTTTCCGGTTCCATACAAAACGCAGAATCATTTTTTTCCAAATCTTGAAAGTACGATGTAGGTACTTTGATAGGAATGGCATTGAATAGGTAGATAGCTTTGGGAAGTATAGACATTTTAACAATGTTGATTCTTCCCATCCATGAGCATGGTATGTTCTTCCATTTGTTAATATCCTCTGCTATTTCCTTTCTGAGGATTTCATAGTTTTCTTTATAGAGGTCCTTCACCTCCTTCGTGTATATTCCTAGGTATTTCATTTTCTTTGAAACTATGGTGAAGGGAGTTGTGTTCTTAATTAGCTTCTCATCTTGACTGTTATTGGTGTATACAAAGGCTACTGACTTGTGGACATTGATTTTATATCCTGAAACATCGCTGTATTTTTTGATGAATCCTAGGAGTCTTGTGGTTGAGTCTTTGGGGTTCTCTAAGTATAAGATCATGTCGTCAGCAAAGAGGGAGAGTTTGACCTCCTCTGCTCCCATTTGGATTCCCTTTATTTCCTTGTCTTGCCTAATTGTATTGGCTAGAACTTCCAGCACTACGTTGAATAGTAAAGGTGACAGAGGACAACCTTGTCCGGTTCCAGTTCTAAGAGGAAAAGCTTTCAGTTTTACTCCATTCAGTAAAATATTGGCTGTGGGTTTGTCATAGATAGCTTCAATCAGTTTTAGAAATGTGCCACCTATGCCTATACTCTTCAGAGTTCTAATTAGAAAAGGATGCTGGATTTTATCAAATGCTTTTTCTGCATCTATTGAGAGGATCATGTGATCTTTATTTTTGCCTCTGTTAATATGGTGGATAATGTTTATAGACTTGCGTATGTTAAACCAGCCTTGCATCCCTGGGATGAAGCCTACTTGATCATGATGAATGACTTTTTTGATGATAAGCTGTAATCTATTGGCTAGGATTTTGTTGAGAATTTTTGCGTCTATGTTCATGAGTGAGATTGGTCTGAAATTCTCCTTTTTGTTTGGGTCTTTTCCTGGTTTTGGTATCAGGGTGATGTTTGCTTCATAGAATGTGTTGGGGAAGATTCCTTCTTCCTCAGTTTTTTGGAATAATTTCTGCAGTACAGGAATAAGCTCTTCCTTGAAGGTTTGATAGAATTCTGGAGTGAAGCCATCTGGACCAGGGCATTTTTTAGTTGGAAGCTTTTTTATTGTTTCTTTGATCTCAGTGCTTGAAATTGGTCTGTTCAGGAGGTCTATTTCATCCTGGCTAAGTCTAGGGAGAGGGTGTGATTCCAAATATTGATCCATTTCCTTCACATTGTCAAATTTCTGGGCATAGAGTTTCTGGTAGTATTCAGAGATGATCTCTTGTATCTCTGTGGGATCAGTTGTTATTTCTCCTTTATCGTTTCTGATTGAGGTTATTAGAGATTTTACTTTTCTATTTCTAGTTAGTCTGGCTAATGGTTTATCTATTTTATTTATTTTTTCAAAAAACCAACTCCTTGTTTCATTAATTTTCTGAATGATTCTTTTGTTTTCAATTTCATTGATCTCTGATTTGATTTTGGATATTTCTTTTCTTCTACTGAGTTTAGGCTTAGATTGTTCTTCTTTTTCCAATTCCATAAGATCTCTTGTGAGATTGTTGATGTGCTCTCTTTCTGTTTTTCGAATGTAGGCATTTAAAGCGATGAATTTTCCTCTCAAAACTGCTTTTGCAGTATCCCACAGGTTTTGGTAGCTTGTGTCTTCATTGTTGTTATGCTCAAGGAAGTTAATGATTTCCTGTTTTATTTCTTCCTTCACCCATGTGTTATTCAACAGAAGATTGTTTAATTTCCATGCCTTTGGGTGGGCTTGAGCATTTTTGTTAGAGTTGAGTTCCACCTTTAGTGCCTTATGGTCTGAAAAGATACAAGGTAAAATTTCAATTCTTTTGATTCTGTTGATATTTGTTTTGTGTCCCAGGATATGATCAATTTTGGAGAATGTTCCATGGAGTGATGAGAAGAATGTATATTCTTTATCTTTGGGGTGGAGTGTTCTATATGCATCTATCAAGCATAGTTGTTCTAGGGTCTCATTTAAATCTCTTACATCTTTGTTTAATTTCTGTTTAGAGGATCTGTCCAGCTCTGTAAGAGGTGTGTTAAAGTCCCCTGTTATGATGGTATTGTCAGATATCATATTGCTCAGACTGAGTAAGGTGTGCTTCAAGAATCTGGGAGCATTTAAATTGGGTGCATAAATATTTAGAATGGAAATGTCTTCTTGTTGTAGTTTTCCCTTGACCAATATAAAGTGACCATCTTTGTCTTTTTTTACTTTAGTTGCTTTAAATCCACATGTATCTGAAAATAAGATTGCAACTCCTCTTTTCTTCTGAATTCTGTTTGCCTGAAAAATTGTCTTCCAACCCTTGACTCGGAGCTTTAATTTGTCTTTTGAGGCCAGGTGTGTTTCTTGCAGACAGCAAATGGATGGCTTGTGTTTTTTAATGCAGTCAGCCAATCTATGTCTCTTCAGTGGGGAATTCAAGCCATTAACATTTATTGAGATAATTGATAAGTGTGGTAGTATTCTATTCGTCTTATTTGGTGAGAGTCCATTGCTTAGTTTTATCTTTTGCATCAGTGTGGAGGTTAGGTTTTGTCCTTTGATTTCTGAGTTCTTACTTTGCTGCTGATCCATTGTGGTGGTCAGTGTGCAGCACAGGTTGAAGTATTTCCTGTAGAGCTGGTCTTGTTGTGGTGAATTTCCTCAATGTTTGTATATCCGTAAATGATTTGATTTCTCCGTCAATTTTGAAGCTTAGCTTAGCAGGGTACAGAATTCTGGGCTGAAAATTGTTCTGTTTAAGTAGATTAAAGGTAGATGACCATTGTCTTCTTGCTTGGAAAGTTTCATTAGAGAAGTCTGCGGTAACTCTGATGGATTTGCCCCTGTAGGTCAACTGGCGCTTACTCCTGGCAGCTTGCAGAATCTTTTCTTTTGTCTTGACTTTGGACAGGTTCATCACAATGTGTCTTGGAGAAGCTCGGTTAGAGTTGAGGAGACCCGGGGTCCGATATCCCTCTGAAAGCAGTGTGTCAGACTCTTTGGTGATGTTTGGGAAATTTTCTTTTATAATATTCTCTAGTATGGCTTCCATTCCTCTGGGGCATTCTTCTTCCCCTTCTGGAATTCCTATAACTCGTATGTTGGAACGCTTCATAAAGTCCCATAATTCTGACAGTGAACGTTCTGCTTTCTCTCTCTTCTTTTCTGCCTCTTTTACTGTCTGAGTTATTTCAAGAACTTTGTCTTCTACCTCTGAAATTCTTTCTTCTGCATGGTCTAACCTGTTGCTGATACTTTCCATTGTATCTTTAAGTTCCCTAATTGACTGTTTCAGTTCCTTCAGGTCTGCTATATCCTTTTTATATTCTTCATATCGTTCATCTCTTATTTGATTCTGTTTTTGGATTTCCTTTTGGTTATTTTCCACTTTATTAGCAATTTCCTTCATTGTTTTCATCATTTCTTTCATTGTTTTCAACATGTGTATTCTAAATTCCCTTTCTGTCATTCCTAACATTTCTATACTGGTGGAATCATCTGCAGTAGCTACCTCATGGTCCCTTGGTGGGGTTGTTCTAGACTGGTTCTTCATGTTGCCTGGAGTTTTCTGCTGATTCTTCCTCATGAGTGATTTCTTTTATCTGTTTCCTTGCCCTAATTTTCCTTTCACTTCCTCTTGCTCTTTAAGTTCTTGTGCCTGTGGAGTAAGGGTTACAGGACCAGAAGGGTGAGAAGGTTGAAGAGCAAAAAAAGGGGATGAAAGAAAGGAGGACCGAGTGATAAGAAAAAAAGAAAGAGAAAGGAGAGGGGGTGGGTATAAGGAATATTGACAAAAAGAAGAGAGGCACAGAAAGAGGGAGACAGGGCAATATAGGTGTACAGTAGGGTACTTTGACACAACCTTAAAAAACCCCACCTTCTGGGGGTGCCCAGTTGCGTGGTTCCCTTGAGGTCAGCAGCTCTTTGCTAACCTGATCAGACACAGTACCCCACCTCCACCAAGTAGAGAGGAAAGACAAAAATGCTATAAATCAAACCAAAAGAAGCAAACAGAAAACTTTACAGGGATAAAATTGGGTGAAAAACCAAATTATATCGGTAGAAACACTAGCAAAAATGAAGTTGAAGTTATTTAGAAAGGCAGCAATGGGAAATTATAATTAAACTAGGAAAATTGAGAAAGAAAAAGGGATCTGTGTGGAAAAGATTGAAATTAAAAAAACAAAAGAACATCAGCAACGTCAAAATAAACAAACAAAAAAAAACAACCAAACCAAAAAAAAAAAAAGAAGAAAAAAATACACCACCAAAAACAAAGCAGTTTGTATATGTTATTGAATATTGTCTGGGCAACACGTGGTCTTCTGGGGTATGAGATGTTAGTCACAGTTCTGATACGACTGGAGGCTGCTGATTTCTCAAACCCCAGCAGGTAGACACCCTAAATCTCTCTTCAGCCTACTTAAAAGGCACTTTGAACTTGTAAACTTGCTGAGCAGAAGTTTTCCCAGCTTTCTCGCTGGAATCGCTGCTGAAGTGGCTATCCACTTACTCAGTGTGCCAAAACCGGTCTCACTCTGCCTCCGAGGGTCAGGGCTGCAAGGCAGCTCAGACCCCACCCTTAGGCTACTTGGTTGCTGGGTTACCAGCTCCCACCCGTTTCTAGCTCTGCGACCCTGAGGGCGGAGCTTGCCGGGGCAGATCACTGACAATGGATCCGTGTGACCCACCGCCAAACACTATTAGCTCCGTCTGGCTCAGCGGGTCAGACTGGGGCCCTAGACAACGGCCAAAGTTCTCCGCACTCCCGCTCAGGCCTTCCCCAAGGCAGTTCAACTCAGTGCCAAGTCCAAGGACATCAAAACAGTTCACAGGTAAGGCCTTTCTGGTTTGCAGTCTCGCTGCTACTGAACTTACAGTTGTGGGCGGGTTTAGACGGATTGAACACACGCGACCACTTGCCGGTTTTCCACTGTTTTAGTTCTCCTCTTGGGGTCCAGAAGTCTCTCGCTGACTCCCTGTATCTTCATAGGAGTGATGATAGGCAGTTCCCACCAGCCACAGATGCCTGGAGTCCTATCTCCCCAGACTCACGGTGCCCAGATGCAAGGAAGCTGTTACTCGGCTGCCATCTTGCTCCGCCCTATTTTTCATTTTTAATGTGTTTATTTTTGTTAGATTTTCTAGAGCTTTAAAAACCTTACTGATAGGGCTGGGTGTGGTGGCTTATGCTAGTAATCCCAGCACTCTTGGAGGCTGAGGTGGGTGGAGTGCCTGAGCTCACAGGTTTGAGACCAGCCTGAGCCAGAGTGAGAACACATCTCTAAAACTAGCCACACGTTGTGGCAGGTGCCTGTAATCCCAGCTACCTGGGAGGCTGAGGCAGAGAATCACTTGAGCCCAAGAATCTGAGGTTGCTGTGAGCTATGATGCTATGGAACTCTACCGGGGTGACAAAGTGAGACTGTTTCAAAAAACAACCCCCCCCAAAAAAAAACCTTATTGATATTTTTAAAAAGTCTGTTTCACATTTCATTAGTTTTAATTTTTAAATTGTTTAATATTCCTTTTAACCCTTTTTTTTTTTTTTTTGCAGTTTTTGGCCGGGCCTGGGTTTGAACCTGCCATCTCCAGCACATGGGGCCGGCGTCCTACTCCTTTGAGTCATAGGTGCTGCCCTCAATTTTTTTTTTTTTTTTTTTTGCAGTTTTTGGCTGGGGCCAGGTTTGAACCCGCCACCTCTGGTGCCCTATTCCTTTGAGCCACAGGTGCTTCCCCCTTTTCTATTTTTTTTAACACATTTTTCTAGCTCATTGACTTGAATCCTTAAATTTTGCCTCTTTCCCATACACGAGCAGTTGTGAACTTCTGTCAGTAAAGCCGTCCTGTGTCATCTCTGTCTATTTTTGGTATATAATGTTTTGAGTATTATTTGTTTCCCAATAGTCTGAAATATCCGTTAAGTTTTCACTATGAAGCAGGAGCACATAGAAAAGGCTGTTTAGGCTTTCAGGTGGACGATGTCCACACTGTGGCCACTGTTCAGGCCACGTGTCCAGTGTGCTGCCTCATGGGGCGTCTGCCTTCTGGGTCCTGAGTCCTGCTGGGCAGCCAGCACCATGGGGGGCATCTGTGAATTCTTCTTGGACACGTGAGAAGAGAGGGTTGTGTTTCCTTCTGCTGGATCTTGAGGAAGCACAGAGAGGCCGCAGGCATGGACTCTCCGGCTGCTGCTAAAGCAGCGCCAGGTGCACTGGGGATCCCACAAATTCCACCAATGTCTGCGGGACTCCGACTGCCCACGTGGCCGGGGTGGCTACAGGCCGGTGCTGCTCTGTCCTGGCTGTCAGTCATTCCCTTCCTGACCCTGCCCACCCATTGGTCTGCTGGCCTCCTTGGTCACGCTTCCTTTTCCCTTAGGGAATTTTTATTTCTAGGTTTTATTGGACGATTTTCTTCTGTTCATGGGGTTCTTACTTCTGCAGAGTGGGCAGGACCTCAGCCTTGGGGCTGGGTCTGCCCCCACATCGGGATGATTCCCCTCATTGCCAGGCCAGGTGGCCTGCCCTGCCCTCCCTGTCCCAGCCTTTTCCGTCTGGCAGTCTGTGAGGTTTGGGTCATCTGGACGTCAGAGTGTCCTGCCTTTGGTTTCCCTGGGCCCTGGGTGCTTCCCCACCACCACCACCTGTGGGGACAACGTCCTGCTCGTACTTTAGAAGCGGCAGCCTCTGCATGTCCTGTGCATTGCATCACCGCCTGGAGTTTGTGGTTGAAGCCCCTCGGTGGTCGTTCACATTTTTAAGTGAGGCCAGATTATTCTATGTTACAGGATAACACATGGTCTGCACCAGGAAGGGCGTGTTTTGCATGTGTAGCAGATGGCAGGGGCCCTGTCCCTCCCTGGGTGCGTGTGGGCCCCATCGTTCCCCAGGGTGCTGCCCCTCCCACTGCTGGAAAGGCAGCAGGCAGAAGCCCGGCAGCTGGTGGGAAGAGACCTGGGTATGGGAAGGTTCCTCAGGGTTTGCACCAGGAACATGGGATGAGGGGGTGGCAGGACCCCCACATCTCTGGGGCAGGATACCTCAAGAAGGAAAGCTGGTGTCCTTAGCCAGGCTGCGCTATTATCCCTGTGATCCCTGAGCCAGGGGCATACGGAGAACAGAAGCTGTGGGCTCAGGGCCTAAGGGGCTGCCTGTGTCTCTCTGTGCCTGGCAGGGGAGACTGCAGGTGGAGGCCTTGCCAGCCCATGGGCTGGTATTTCATGGGTAGCAAGGTGGGGGAGGCCATTGGCCATAGGGCCTGGTGGGCTAGCCCATCCTGGGGGCAGCCTCAGAGCTGGGAGGGTGAATGGGGCTAAGGGGTGCTGCCAGAGGGTCCATATTCCCCACAAGACCCAGTTCAGCTTGGGTTCCAGAGGCAGCTTCCTGAGAGGGACCTGGGGGCTGCAAGCTGGGGCTGGGATTCTGCAGGGCTGTGAGGGAGCTGGGCCTGCCAGGCTTACAGGGCCAGCACCAGGTGACAGCACCACCCTTCTCCCACCCTACCTGTGGTGTCCACACGCAGGAGAGAGAGTCAGAATGTGACAGAGGTGGCTTTATTAGGACACAGAGAGACGTCACTACCTGAGACCAGGCCTGCTGGGTCTGGGGACACCCTGCATGAGGGGCACTAGGTAGCAGTTGGGGCTTCTGAACAGCAAGTACCTGGGAAGGATGGGGAGCACCTGGGTCGCAGAGACAAGGGGCTTTCCCACCCGCTCAGTGTGCCAGAGCCAGAGAGGGGGGTGGCTGGGGCAGGCAGGCAGTAAGCTGTCATCAGGGGTGAGATCCAGGATGGTCAGCAGCTGGACTTCTATCAGGAGGAGAGGCTGCAGCAGGCTGGGCGGGGGCAGGCCGGGCGGCAGAGGAGGGACACACTGGAGGCCGGGCGGGGGCAGCTGGGCTGGCAGGAGGAGGTGGGGACACAGCAGGCAGGTCTGCACACAGGGCGGCAGAGGAGGGACACACAGGAGGAGGGTCTGCAGCAGGAGGAGGGTCTACAGCAGGAGGAGGGTCTGCAGCAGGAGGAGGGGCAGGGGCTGGGCTGGCAGCACGAGGAGGTGGAGCAGGGGGCAGCTCTAATGCAGACGGGCACACAGCAGACAGGCTTGCAGCTCATGGGCACACAGCAGGCCTGCTGGCAGGGGGAGGAGGTACAGCAAGCCGGCTGGCAGCTAGACTGCTGGCAGCATGAAGAGGAATCCCCAGAGCAGACAGGCACACAGCACACAGGCTTGCAGCTCATGGGTACACAGCAGGCCTGCAGGCAGGGGGAGGAGGTACAGCAAGCTGGCTGGCAGCTAGACTGCTGGCAGCATGAAGAGGAATCCCCAGAGCAGACAGGCACACAGCAGATGGGCTTGCAGCTCACGGGCACACAGCAGGCTTGCTGGCAGGGGGAGGGGGTGCAGCAAGCCGGCTGGCAGCTAGACTGCTGGCAGCATGAAGAGGAATCCCCAGAGCAGACGGGCACACAGCACACAGGCTTGCAGCTCACGGGCACACAGCAGGCCTGCTGGCAGGGGGACGGGGTGCAGCAAGCCGGCTGGCAGCTGGACTGCTGGCAGCACGAGGGTGTGCAGGAGCTGGTGCAGACTGGTTGGCAAGGGCTGGACACACAGCTCACTGGGCTGCAGACCAGGGTCAGGCAGGGGGTCGGGGCACAGCAGCTGGGGGCGCAGCAGGAGGGCTCACAGCAGCTCTCTGGGCAGTCTTCTACCTGCCAGGGCTCAGTGCAAGTGCTGGAGCAGACGGACACGGTGGGCATGGCCATGCTGGGGCTCAGCTGGAGTAGGTGAGATGAGAGGAAGGCGTGAGTGTGGGTGAGTGTGTGGCTGAGTGTGTGGGTGCTCTGGGGCTCTGGGGCTTTTATACCCCTCTGGGCTGTGTAGTGTTTCCCCAGCAGGAAGCTGGGCCTTCCTTGTTGTTGTTTTGGGCCAGGAGGACCCTCATCAGGGCGGCTTCTCTTGCCAGGACATGACCTTGCTCAGCTCATGAAACTCAACTGGTCTGGGCAGGACCACGCCCCTGGCTGGGTGTGGGCCCTCGGGACACCTGGGCCTGGTCCTCTGCTTGCACCTGGCATGTCTGGGGACAGGGTGTCTGGGTGTGTCCAGGCCCTGGGCTGTGCTCCATGGTGTGCCCAGCCTGTCTGCAGTGACCTCGCCTGGGTGACCCAGCCTGGGCGACAGGGACGACGATGGAGGTGCTTGTTTGAGGAAAGGCCAGTGAGCACCAAGCTTCTCAGCAGGCTCTGGGATCTCCTGTCATCCCACTGTCGGCCAAGGACAGTGAGGACAGTGAGGAGCTCTCCTCCCCTGAGAAGGAGGTGGAACCTTCCTGTATGGCCTGCTGTTGGGGGCTCATCAGGACAAGCTGACTTGGGTGCTGCACTAAGTCTAATGTGGGTTCTGAACCTCTGTCCCCTGAGACCAGGGCCAGTTGTCCAGGATGGGAGGGGTCTCCTGGGTGAGGACCTAAAAGGGTAGGGCCTGGGCCTGGAGGGGTCGGGTGTGGGGCAAGGCTGGTCTGGTGAGGAGAAGCCGGAGGACACTGGAGGTCAGCAAAGTTGTCTGTGCCTGGGAGGTCAGCTGGGCAGAGTGGGTCCCAACTCTGGGAGCTGAATGGCTATAGGCCTGCTTCTCTGTCCTGAGGCCTAAGCCAGGCATGGCCTGCTGATAGTCCCCTGAGGAGCCAGTGGTGTTTCCCTGGTCCTTCCAGCCTTTTCCAGCGGGGGGAAGAGCAGAGGGTCCGAGGGGATAAGGACAGTCTGATATCCAGACCCGGCCTATGAGGCGGAGGAGGCCCTGCAGGGAGCTGGCCTGTGGGGGCTCAGGGCAGGCAGTGGGAGGCCAGGGGCATAGGGTGGAGCTGTGGGCATCAAGGGAAGGTGGAGGGAACAGCCTGGGGCGGGCCCTGAGTGACAGACAAGTCCCAACCTTCACTCTTGAAGCCTGACCCTGGGGCTCAGCCTGGACCCCAGTAACCCCTCATTCTGTCCCACATTGAGGGGCCACAGACAGTGCAGGTGTGGTGTCCGCCACCACATGGGATTTCTGCTGGGACAGCACAGCCATGGTGAGGTCAGAGAAGAATCCTGCACAGATTCAAGGGAAAGAGGCACAAAGTCTTCTCAGTGGAAGCATTCGATGAGATTGATAAGGATTCTTAGCAATTTTAATATCTAAAGCAAACTCTCACTGATTGACAAAGGACATCTATGAAAAATCTATGGCAAAATCTTACTTTTAAAAATTACAAAGGGTTTTTAAAAACATAATAGAGACAGGTCTCCCTATGTTCCAAACTGGGCTCACACTCCTGGCCTCAAGTGATCTTCCTGCTTGGCTTCCCGTGTCGCCGGGACTATAGGCGGGAGCCACTCTACCTGCAAAATCTCACTTTACATTGTCCTATAAAGTCTCTGTCCACGTTCACTGCCCAGGGGATGTGGGGTGAACTCTTGGCATCTACATCCCTCCCCACACTGCTGCTGCCAGTGAGGAAATGCAGGGGAACAGAGGGGCGTCCCAGACCATCCAGCGCCCAGTGGGAATGCTGCAGGGTCAGGTGTGAACAAAACACCTGCACACCTCTGATCACCCTCGACGTCGCTTCAGTCAGCATCCCACAGGAGTATTGACAGTACACAAGTGAACATGTTGAGTTGGCAGCAAATATTCACACTGTCCGTGCAGATGAGAGCTTAACAGGAAACCTTAAAGTCCTTGCAACTGGAAACCTTAAAGTCCAGGCTTCAGGATGAGGTACAAAAGGGTCGATTATAAGATTAAAAATTTAAGTTTCCAATAAGTACCTGAATAGCTTCTTGATCTCATTAATAACATAAGTTTCTCAAATTTAAACACAAATATCCCTCCTGTGAGATCAGCCCAGATTTAAAATGCTGACAATATCCAGCTCGATTGCCCATGGTGACCCCGTTCTCAGAAACGCCTAGCAAGTGCGATTTTATTAAAATTGTGATGACTCACAACATAAAATTTGCCATTTTACTCATGTTAAAGGGCACAGTTCCATGGCATTTATTACAGTCACGTTTTGTGCAACCATCACCACTCTAGTTCTAGAAAATCCTCACAGCTCCACGAGGAAAGCCCAGACCCCCAAGCCGCCACTCCTCAGCCTGCTGGCCAACCGCCTCCTCTCTGTCCTTAGGGACCGGCCTCTTCTGCACGATTCCTTGAATGGCTTCATGAGTTGTGTGCTGTTTGCTCTGGCTGCATGTGTGGCCCTTCAGTCCTCTGTGTGGCTGGGGCTATTCTGTGACATGGACACACAATGTCCGTCAGTTGATGGGCATTTGAGTTGTTTTCAACTTTCGGCTAATGTGAATCGTGCTACCGTGAACATTTTCGTACAAGCTTTTGTTTGAACGCTCTTTTCAGGCCTGTTGGGAACATACCCAGGAGTGAACCTGCTGGGTCGGGTGGGAGAGCCCTGTTTCAATTCTGAGTAACTGCTGATATTTTTCACAGCATTTGCAGTGTTTAAAATTCCCATCAGCTATGTACAAGGACTCTAATTTGTTTACATCTCTGTCAACGCTTCCTTGCTATTTTCTTTTTGCTTGTGCCTGTGTTTAAAATTATAGTCACCCTAGTGGGCATGTGAAGGGACATTCCACTGAGGTCTGGATTTGCATTTCCTTAATTACCAGTAACACTGGGCTTCTTCCCAGGTGCTTGCTGTCTGTGTGTCCTCTTTGGAGAAATGTCAGTGAAAGGACTTTGTCCATTTTTTAATTGGAATGACGTTTTGTGGTTTAATTGTAAGAGTTCTTTATATGCTCTAGATAATAGGTTTTTACCAGAATTATGATTTGAAAGTATTTTCTCCCTTCTGTAGATTATTGTTTCACTCTCTTGATGGTGTCCTTTAATCCACAAAAATTTTTTTTAAGTTTCCAATAAAAACTTTAACACAGTTAAATCATAGCTGTGTACATTAGTGCAATGAAGGGGTACAATGTGCTGGTTTCATATACAATCTGAAATATTCTCATCAAACTGTTCAACGTAGCCTTTATGGCATTTTCTTAGTCATTGTATGTAGACATCTGTATTCCGCCTTTAGTAAGCTTCGCCTGTACCCATTCTAAGATGCACTGTAGGTGTGGCCCCACCCATTACCCTCCCTCCACCCTAACCCCCCCCCACTTCCTCTTCCTTGGCCCTTTCCCCATAGTCTTGAATCCACAAAATTTTAAATTTACTTTTTCTCTTGTTGCTTGTGTTTTTGGTGTCATATCTAAGAAACCATTGCTCAATACACAGGTCATGCAGAGTGACTCTGTGTTTTCTTCTGAGAGTTTCATGAGTTACCTGTTCAGGCGGCACTTTGCGTTGATTGCCGTGTGTGAGAATGCAGCTTTAGTCTTCCTCATTCTTTTGCGTGTGAATCCGCAGTTGTCCCTGTGCCTCTGACCAGCCCTGGCTCTCTTACTGGAAATGGGTGACCATAGATGAAAGGGCGCATTTCTGGACTCTTAACTTTATTCCACTGGTCTCTACGTCCATCCTACGTCACTAACACTGCTTGGGTTACTGTAGCTTTATAGGAAATCTTTGTTTCTTTCTAATTTGGATGTCTTTTTTTTTTTTTTTTTTTTGCCTAATGGCTTCTACATTTCAGTACAATGTCGAATAAAGTGGCAAAAGTGGGGTCTTAGTCTTCTTCTTCTTTTTTTTTTTGAGATAGAGGCTCACTCTGTCACCCTTGGTAGAGTTCCACGGTGCCATAGCTCGCAGCAATCTTCAACTCCTGGGCTCAAGCGATCCTCCTGCCTCACCCTCCCAGGTAGCTGGGACTATAAGGCACCTGCCCTGATGCCTGGCTAGTTTTTCTATTTTTAGTAGAGACGGGTCTCGTTTTTGCTCAGGCTTGTCTCCAACTCCTGCGCTCAGGTGATCCGCCCACCTCGGCCTCCCAGAGTGCTGGGATTATGGGCGTGAGCCACCTGGACCAGCCCCCTCATCTTATTCTTGATCTTAGACCGAAAGTTGTCTTTCATTATTGTGTATGATGTTAGCTGTGTATTTTTCGTAAATTCCCTCTACTATGTTAAGGACGTTCTCTTCTATTCCTATTTTGTTGTGTGTTTTTACAGTGTGAGGAGTTTGGCTTTTGTGCAATGCTTTTCCTGCAGCAGTTGAGATGATCGCGTGTCCCCCCTTCATTCTATTCTGTGGTGCGTCCCATAGCTGGTTTTTCACATGTCGATTACCCCTGCGTTCCTGGGCTGAATCTCCTGTGGTCGTGGTATGTGATTCTCTTCACGTTCTGCTGGATTTGGTTTAATTGCACTTTGTGGAGCACCTTAAAATCTATTTATAAGGGCTGTGTCTGTGCTTTTATTTTGTTTTTTTGTGTCTTCTTGGGTTATCCTGATACCCAAGAGGGAGAAGAGTTTGAAAGGATTGGTATTAATTTTTTTACAAATGTTTAGTAGAATCTGGTATTGAAGTGAACTGGTTCCTGACTCTCTTTCTGAGGGTGGTATTTGATTGCTGATTTAACCTCCTTCCTGTTCCAGGCTATTCTTCTATCTATTCTTGAGTCAGTTTATTCACTTGCTATTTCAAGACACAAATTAATAGAAAATGGAAGAATGGGAAAATATGTCTGCCAAAAAAGGAAAAAGAAAAATGTTTTATGAAAATAGTAACCAAAAGAGAGATGAGTGGTTACAATAAAATCAGACAAATTGAACTTTGTAAAACATTGTTATAAGAGACAAATAAGGACATTAAATATTGGTAAAAAGTTTTAATATAGGTGGCTCATGCCTGTAATCCTAGCACTGTGGTAGGCTGAGGTAGGTACACTGTCTGAGCTCATAAGTTCAAGACCAGCCTGAGCAAGAACGATTCCTCATTTCTTTTTTTTTTTTTCATGTTATTTGGGAATGCAACAAAAAAATATGGAAAGCTTCACGAATTTGTGTATCATCCTTGCGCAGGGGCCATGCTAATCTTCTCTGTATCGTTCCGATTTTAGTATATGTGCTGCCGAAGCGAGCACGATAATTCCTCATTTCTAAAAATAGCCGGGCGTTGTGGCGGGCGCCTGTAGTCCCAGCTACTCAGGAGGCTGAGGCAAGAGAATCGCTTGAGTCCAAGAGTTTGAGGCTGCTGTGAACTGTGACACCATGCACTCTACTGAGAGTGACAAAGTGAGATTCTGTCTCAAAAAAGTTTTAATATGTCAAAAAGGAATGAAATTATAAACCGTTATGTACCTAACATCAGATCCCTCAAAATACATAAAGCAGACATTGAAAGAATTGAAGAAAAAATACACAGTTCCAGCTCAGCAATAATTGTTGGAAATTTCAATAAGCCACTTCCACTAATAAAAAGGGAAAATAATAGAACAACTCGATTAAAGATCAATAATGACAAAGAGAATGAAAGAACCCTATAAACCAACTAGACCTAGGGGACGTGTATGAAACACTCTACCGGAGCGGCAGACCTAGGGGATGTGTACAGAGCACTCTACCCAAGGGGACAGAACACTCTACCCAAGCGGCAGACCTAGGGGACGTGTACAGAGCACTCTACCCGAGCGGCAGACCTAGGGGACGTGTACAGACCACTCTACCCGAGCGGCAGACCTAGGGGATGTGTACAGACCACTCTACCCGAGCGGCAGACCTAGGGGACGTGTACAGAACATTATACCCAAGCGGCAGACCTAGGGGACGTGTACAGAGCACTCTACCCAAGTGGCAGCAGAATGCATATTCTTCTCAATTCTCTATGTTAGACCATATGTTAGTTTGCTAAACAAGTCCCAATAAATATTAAAATCATATAAGTATTATAATCTCTGAACACAATGGAGATGAACTGGAAATTGAGAACAGAAGGAAAACCAGAAAACTCAGTATGTAGAAATTTAACAACACACACCTGAACACCAGTGGGTCAAAGAAGTAATCAAAAGGGAAGTTAGAAAATACAATCTGAAAATACAGCAAACTAAAGCTCCTGGCATCCAGCAAAAACATTCCCAGAGGCTAAATTTTAGCTCTAAATTCTCAAAGTAAAAAAAACAAGACAAGAATCAATTAATCTCAAATCAATAATCTAACTTCACACCTTGCTATGGTTTGGATGTGTTTTTTCTGGCTTCACCAAGTCTCCTGTTGAAATTTGATCCCTCAGGTTGGAGTGGGGTATGGTCAGAGGTGTTTGTGCTGTGGGATCAGACCCTTCCTGACTGTGCCATTCTCAAGGGAGTGAATGAGCTCTGGCTCTTGGTCCCCAGGAGAGCTGGTTGTTGAAAAGAGCCTGGAATGTCCCTTCCCTCTCTCTGGGGTCCGCTCTTGTGCGATCTCTACACACCCTCCTGCCCCAAGTGGAAGCGGCCTGCAGCCCTCCCCACAAGCAGGTGCTGGTGCCAGACTTTTTGTACAGTGGGCAGAGCCAGGAGCCAGATAAATGGCTTTTCGTTATCAATTACCCAGTCTCAGGCATTTCTTTATAGCAAGGAATAATTAATTACACAAAGAGACTAAGACACATTTTAAGGAACTAGAAAAAGAAGAGCAAACTAAACTCGAGAAAGAAGGAAATAAAGATTAGATGTTGGGATGAAAGGAGGAAACAGATTGAGAAAGGAAAACAATAGAATGAATGAAACCAAAAGTTAATTTTTCACTCAGCATGTGTTGACAGAGTGCATGTGATGTGCCAGGCTCTGTTCTAGGAACTTGGGATACACTGGTGAAGACAAACCATAAAAATCCCTGCTCTTATAGGAGTATTTTGGGGAATATGGAGAAGATGAAAAATAATAAAAACCCAAAAATAGCATATGACAGACAACGGTGAATACAATGGAGAAAAATAAAGCTGGGCAAGGAGTAGGGATTCTTCAGGGGCTAGGGGTCAGAGGAGAGGGTTGCAATTTTAAATATAGTAGGACAAAGAGGCGATAAAGCCCCTCCGAAGGTGAAAGAACCTGCAACCCAGCATCTGGGGCAGCGTTCCGGCAGAGGAGCAGCCTGCACTAAGGCTCTGCAGTGAGATGTGCAAGGTCTTTCTCAGCCACAGCGAGGAGGCCAGTGTGGCCGGAGCAGAGTGGACTGGGGAGATTACAAGATGTATGGACAGGGAGGTCCTGGCAAAGTAAGGTGAGGGTCGGTGTTATTGGAGCTTGAAGACATTTGTGAAGCCCTTGGCTTTTAATTGGAGTGAGGTGGGAAGTCATTGGAGGATTTTTTTTTTATTTTTAATTTCAGGGTGCTTGTTCATTCTTCTTTGTTTGAAGTACTCCTTTTTTGTTGATTTTCTTCTTTCTCCTGCGGTGCTGGCTGTTTTTGATGTTGTTGATAGAGACGGGGTCTTACTCTAGCTGACTGCTGCTCATATGGGTTTTGAACCTCTGAGCTCAGGCAATCCACCTGCCTCGGCCTCCCACAGCGCTGGGACTACAGGCGTGAGCCACCATGCCCGGCCGTCATTGGAAGATTTTAACCTAGGCTCACTCTGGCTGCTGTGCGGAAAAACTGTAATAAGCTTAAGATGTTTATAGGGAGGTCCGGGGGAAGTCTAGAGAGATATCTCAGGGGAGAGATAGCAGTGGTCTGAAGCTTGGTGTTAGCAGCGCTGGTGCTGGGGAGTGGGCAGGTCTCATCACAGAGCTCAGGGATTTGGGTCACGGATGACTCCCGGCTTTTTTTTCCTGAGCAGATGGAAGCCTAGGGTGGTTGTTAACTCAAAGGGAAAGAAGCAGGATTGGTGAGAATCCATGTTTTTGCAGGTGCCAACCTCATGAGCTTGTACTCAGCTTTTGGCCATTATTTTCTTCAAATGGTAAACAAATTAAATTATTGTAGTAAAGCACACATAATGAAATTCTGGAGGTAAATGAAAGTGTAAAAATTAACTTTTAATAGGTAATACAATAAAGATGACATTGAAGTGGGAGGGCTGCATCTCATTTTTTATGCAGTGAATGGTTGGTGCAGAAAACCTTTTGTAGTGAAGTGTGATGAACCTATATGCCTAAACTTCCTTCTGATGAAGAATGGACAAAAGTATAAAATACACGGATAAAGAGCTATGCAGGCAAGTCCCTGTCACGGGCGCCATCTATCTCATTGTGAATTGGGGCAACCAGCGTTTATTTTTGCAAAATTATTATTTTTTCGTGACTACTTTTGTGTTCACTATTGTGATTGAATAATGTATATCATGAATATTTGAGTCTAAAGAAACAGAGAGAGCTGCTGATAAAAATATCGTGTAAAACCTTGTTGAGCTACCTAATAAATAACTATTTGATGATAAAAAGTTAATTTTTTGAAAAGAGCAATAAAATGGACAAGGCTGTAGCTAGACTAAGGAAAAAAGAGACGATGTAACTTACTAAAATCAGAAATTGAAATGGGGACATCACGACTGACTTCATATAAATAAAAAGGACTATAGTAGAATACTATGAAGAATTGTATCCCAAATTAGATAATCTAGTTGTAGTGGAGAAATTCCCATTAACAAAACTACCAAAATTGATACCTTACTCGTGTTCTTTATTTTCTTGTGTGGCTTCAAGTTACTGTCTAATGCCTTTTATAATATATTATATTTATATAATTCATTCTGAGTTAGTTATTTCTTATAGAGAAAGTGTACAAGTAATAATATGTCAGCATTTATTTCTTCAGAGATGTCTTAGTTTTTCCTCCATTTTTGGTGAATAGTTTCGCTGGGTATAGACTACTGGGTATAGACTACTTGGTGGACAATTTCTTTTCCCTCTTTGCACTTGAAGTACCTCATTCTGTTGCCTTCGGTCCTTTCTGGTTTCTGAGGAGAAACAAGCTGCTGATCTCTCTTGCTGCCTTCAAGATTCTCTTTTTGGTCTTTGGCTTTCAGTAATTTGACTGTGCCTTTTATTGTAAGGACATTTGCACTAGATTATATATCATAACTCAATTTACAGTAGCCAAGAGGTGGGAACAACCTAAATGCCCATCAACCCAGGAAGGGATTAACAAGCTCTGTTATATGTGTACCGTGGAATACTATTCAGCCATAAAAAGATAGAGACTTCATATCTTTTGTATAAACCTGCATGGAGTTGAAACACATTTTTCTTAGTAAAGTATGGCAAACAAGCATCCAATGTACTCAATACTAATATGAAGCCAGTAAGATGATCTAATATAGGCCCACGTGGGAGAAAAACTCATTTCAATTCAAGGTGGGGGGAGGGGGAAGGAAGAAGGGCGGGGAGGGGAGGAGGTTGGGGGATGGGTGTGCTCCCACTTAATGGGCACAGTGTAAGGGTACATGGCACACTTTCTGGGTGTGGGACCCAGCTATGACAGGGACTCTACTAACAAATGCAAACATTATAGCCTAATTATACCCTCACATTAATCTGAAATAAACACACACACACACACACACTATAATTTGTGTTTCTCTGTGGAGATCTTATTAGTGTATTCTACTCGGGGGTTATTGAAATTCTTGCATGTTTCATGATATTTGGAAGCTTTTGGCCATTATTTTCTTCAAATGGTAAACAAATTAAATTATTGTAGTAAAGCACATGTGACATAAAATTTAGTATCCCATTTTTAAGTGTACAGTTCAGTGGTATTAAACACATCCGTAATGTTGTCCAATAATCACCACCATCCAGCTTCACAGTTCTTTTCATCTTGTTAAACTCTGTCACCATTGAACACTAATTCCCTATTTCTCCTCCCCTCCCCCCCAACACTGCCCCTGGGAACCACCATTCTACATTCTGCCTATAAAATTTTTCTTCAAATCCGTTTCACGTTCTTTTCTTTCTCCTCTTTCTGGAATGCCTGTTAAGTGTGTGTTGGTGTGCTGGATGGCATCCTACACATCAATTAAACTGTTTTGTTTTTTTTCTTTATTCTTTTTGTTTCCCTCCCTTTCAGACTGGAATATCTCCAAGGACTTACTTCCCTGTTCTCTAATTTTTTGTATGTTTGTTCAAATTGGCTGTTGAACCCATCTAGTGATTTTTTTTTGATATCAGTTGATCAGTTGTTATACTTCTCAACTCCAGCACTCTAACTGGTCTTATTTTGTAATTTCTCTCCCTTTATTGAAATTCTCCATTTGTTGAGACATCGTTCCCCTGATTTCTATGAATTCTTTGTCCATAGTTTCCTTTAGCTCTTTGAGTATAGTTAAGGGAGTTAGTTGAAATACTTTATCTAGTAGGTTCAACCTGGGCTTCTCCAAGGGCATTTTCTGTGAATTGTCTTTCCCCCCATGAACGTGTCATACTTTCTTGCTTCTTTGGAACGCCTCATAACTTTTCTTCAGAACTGGGCATTTTAAATATTATAATGTGATAATTCTCAATATCAGATTCTCTCCCCTCCTTATAATTTGTTAGTGCTAGTTGTATGACTTAGAGTTGTTTTTGATTTAGTAACTTTCCTCAACTGTGTTTGTAACAACTATACTTGTTGTCATGAGGGGGTCACCACTGTTCCATTAACATATTGCTCAGATAGTGATTTGCCAGAGTTTCTTAAACCCCCAGAGTTAAAGAAAGTTTTCTCCCCAGGATTTGCAGCTGCCTCTGCCCCCCTCTCCCTCCTGCCTTCACTCCCGCACTCAGAGCCTGCAGTTCAGCCAGTGGGGGAAGCACCCCGAGCTTCTCGAGTCCTCCCTGAGTGTGAGCCCCCCGGCAGGCTCCCGGGAATATGTGGGATCTTTTCAATGCCCGATTCCCCTGGGTGTCTCACTCCCCAGCTCTTCACCCAGGCTTTCTGGGGGGTACCTTGTTTGCCCAACTGACATCCTTTCCACTGGTGTAGGTGACTGGCTTGTTTGCTTTATTTTATTTACTTTATTGAGACAGAGTTTCAAGCTGTCACCCTGGATAGAGTGTCATGGCGTCACAGCTCACAGCAACCTCCAACTTGGGCTCAAGAGACCCTCTTGACTCAGTTTTTCTATTTTTGGTAGAGACAGGGTCTCGCCTTTGCTCAGGCTGGTCTCGAACTCATGAGTGCAAGAAATCTACCCACCTCGGCCTCCCAGAGTGCTGGGATGACAGGCGCGAGCCCCCATGCCTGGCCAGGCTTGTTTGCTTTAAATGTTCTGACAAACACCCTCCTGGTGGCTGTTTCTGTACCCCGAGAGACCTCTGGGTTGGGGAAATACAGGCAAGCCCTTGGTGTGGGTCCTTCAGGAAACCACCACCACTGTGACCTTTTCCTGCCTTGCTCAGCCAGGTCTTTAGGAAAAAAATCATTTGCCTTCACCTTTCACTTCCCCAGTACTTGTTCCTCTTAACTCAGTACAGCACACATTTATCCATGACATGACCTGGAGATCCGTCAGTGAGCTGCTAAGAACTTCCCCACCCTGCATCTCTGTTCTGCATTGCTGTAAGTGAGCACACTGCAGACCCATCTTCCTCCCTCGCAGCTCCCAGGGGAGTGGCCTTCTGCCTTCTGGGTGTGCGTGGCACACACCTGCCACCTTGCCAGCCTCCAAGCCCCCATGTTCCCCAGTGCTTACCCCTGTGTGGCTCGTGTTCCCTCTTCACCTTCTCCCTCTCTAAGCCGAGCACGCCACCTGCAGTGAGACCACTGTCAACTCCCAGGTGAGCCAGGGAGGGACAGGGATTGGTGACCTTGTGGTGTGAATGCCAGCATTCTGCACATCATTGTTCAGAAGGGGAAGGGGGCCATGTGAGCAGAATGTCCCCAGGCATTCTCTCTGTCCCCAGAGCCATCTCTCTGTCCAAATGCGCACCCTTGCATATGAACAGGAATCACCTGCCCTCCAGCCTCCAAGGGAACTCAGGGCACAGGTGCACTCACTGACACCCTCACTGCTGCCTCTGGGCACCCCAGCCAGAGTTATACCCCCCAAACGCCTGTGTTCAAGTCCTAACCTCCAGAACCTCAGAATGTGGCCTTATTTGGAGATGGAATCTTTAAAGAGGAAATAAAGTTAAGATGAGGCCAGCAGCATGGCCCTGAGGCAATCCACCGGTGTTCTTGTCAGAGGAGGGGACCAGGACACAGACATGCAGAGAGGGACGACTGTGGGCACAGGGTGGAGGCGCCGTCTACACCCAAAAGAGGCCTGCAGGCTGCTGACCTGGGACTTCCTGTCTTCAGGGCCGGGAGGAGAATCAGTGTCTGTGGGATACGGCTCTTCTTAGAAGTGGTGGCTCTCTAGTGCCCACAGAGCCTGGCTGAGGACCCCATGGACCCTGAGACCAAGAAGTGTGGGAGGTATTGCTGCCCCAGGTCACAGGGTGCAGAGCAGGTGTGCCAGAGGAAGGAGGGACAGTGTGCACCAGGTCTCCACCCTGTCTCCCTTGCACGGAGTTGAGACGCCACCCCCAAGAGGCTGTCCTCCTGCCCCTGGTCTGCCCACATTCTCATGGTGCCCTGAGCGTCCCCCACCATCACTGCTGACCATCCCCCTCCTGCAACCCCACCCCAGCCCAGCAGGCGGAGCTCTGGTGGCTGCCTCTTGGGTCTCTCTGTCCCAGCGGCATGCCCCATGGTACAGCAGACCACAGTCCCCAGTGGCCACCCGTGCCTGGGATGCCCAATGTGTCCCTGAGGGTACCTCTTGGGCCCTGGGCCAGCTGGGGCTACATCCCCCCATCCTCTACTTCCCAGCACAGCTGTGGGCCCTGCTGCCCAGAACAGCCCCACCCTGTGCCTGGAAGGGACTTGACCAGTCAGTGCAGTGGGAGCCCCACAGGATCTGTGAATGGCCAGATGACAGAGTAATGCCAGGAGGTGGACAGGGGCTTCTAGGTGCTGCTCGAGAGTCCCCGAGGTCCCCATGGCTGGATGGAAGGAGGGTTTGAGGCCAAGCCCCGGAGCAGAACTAGCCTCCTCCACCCTTCCACCCATGAGCATCAGTCAACACAGAGAGTCAGCGTGGGGCAGCACAGCTTTTATTGGAGCTCAGACGCCGAGAGTGACTATCTTGGGTACAAGAGCAGGGTCAGGGAGAGCCCAGCCCTGAGCAGGGAGGGACGTGGCCTGGGGGAGAAAGTTGGTGTGGAGGCCCCCCAGGGCTCCATGGGCTGAGGACAGAAGAGTGGTGAGTGATCCTATTTGCCCAGACATGGGCTGGGCTGCTGCAGGTGGCTCTGGGAGCGCAGGGGGTGCAGGTGGCTCTGGGAGCGCAGGGGGTCCGAGGACTGGCAGGGATGGGCGTCCCGCGCCTGCTGGCCTTGGGGACGTGCTTGTCAGCATCAGCAGCTGGACTTCTGGCACGAGGAGAGGCCACAGCAGGCTGGGCGGGGGCAGGAGGGACGGCACAGGAAGGACACGCAGGAGGTTGGGCGGGGACAACTGGGCTGGCAGGACGTGGGGACACAGCAGGCAGGTTTGCACACAGGACGGCAGAGCAGGGACACACAGGTGGCAGGTCTGCAGCAGGAGGAGGAGCAGGGGCTGAGCTTGCAGCTTGAGGGAGCTGGGCAGGAGGCAGCTCCAGCACAGACGGGCACAGAGCAGACAGGCTTGCAGCTCACAGGCACACAGCAGGCCTGCTGGCAGGGGGACGGGGTGCAGCAAGCCGGCTGGCAGCTAGACTGCTGGCAGCAGGAGGGTGTGCAGGAGCTGGTGCAGACTGGTTGGCAGGGGCTGGACACACAGCTCACTGGGCTGCAGACCAAGGTCAGGCAGGGGGTCGGGGCACAGCAACTGGGGGTACAGCAACTTGGCTGGCAGCTAGACTGTTGACAGCATGAAGAGGAATCCCCAGGGCAGACGGGCACACAGCAGACGGGCTTGCAACACACAGGCTTGCAACAGACGGGCACACAGCAGGCCTGCTGGCAGGGGGATGGGGTGCAGCAAGCTGACTGGCAGCTAGACTGCTGGCAGCATGAAGAGGAATCACCAGAGCAGACAGGCACGTAGCAGACAGGCTTGCAGCTCACGGGCACACAGCAGGCCTGCTGGCAGGGGGATGGGGTGCAGCAAGCCGGCTGGCAGCTAGACTGCTTGCAGCATGAAGAGGAATCCCCAGAGCAGACAGGCACGTAGCAGACAGGCTTGCAGCTCACGGGCACACAGCAGGCCTGCTGGCAGGGGGACGGGGTGCAGCAAGCCGGCTGGCAGCTAGACTGCTGGCAGCACGAGGGTGTGCAGGAGCTGGTGCAGACTGGTTGGCAGGGGCTGGACACACAGCTCACTGGGCTGCAGACCAAGGTCAGGCAGGGGGTCGGGGCACAGCAGCTGGGGGCGCAGCAGGAGGGCTCACAGCAGCTCTCTGGGCAGTCATCCACTTGCCAGGGCTCAGTGCAAGTGCTGGAGTAGACGGACGTGGTGGACATGGCCATGCTGGGGTGGGTTGGGAGGTGAGCCAGGATAAGTGTGAGGGAATGAGAGTGGTGGGTGCTCAGGGCTGAGGGCTTTTATACACCTCCCTTGTGTCCCACGTGGCTCCCCAGGTGTGCCCTCGCTCCTTGTTGTTGTTTAGAGTGTGGGGAAGCCTCATTAGAGTTGATTCTGTGTTTAGTTCTAGGTGGTATTGTTCAGCTCGTAAAAGTCCTGTGTGTACTTTCCGTCTGCTGACACGTCCTCACCTGCCTTTGGCCCCAGAAGGTAACACTGAAGTGGACAGTGTGCATCTCTGCAGACAGAGCATCTGAGGGGCTTGCACTGGCCGGGTGAGAGTCATCTGCTGTGACCCAGCTGCCCCAGGGCTGTTCCCGGTGGTCTACTCGCCTGGGCTGCTGCCGGGTCAAGAGGGCATGAGGGTAGGGTGTTTTTGCAAGTGACTCCAATCCTCTCCTGGGTGCAGGAAGTCCCCCAAGGCCTTCAGTGCATGTGGCAAACAGGTAGGGGACAGAGGGATGGCCCATTCCCCATTTGGATCACCTGTCTTTCGTCTGAGCACGCAGGCCCCAGGGCCCCATGTGTGCCCACAGCTTCTCATCTCCATGTGCTATTATCCCAAACCCTGCAAACTGGGAGTCCAAACCCAAACTCCTCACTGGTGTCCTTGGCAGGAAGCCGCCCCCAATGGGACCCGCAGGTCTGTGGGGTGCTGATGAACTGGCAGCGAGAGAACAACAGGTTTAGGATCTGACAGGCAATCCCCACACACCTGGGACCAGAAAGAATGTGGTTCGCAGGGGAGCCTGCAGGACAGACAGACCCAGCAGGACTGACCCAGGTGCCTACTTGCGGGGTGACTGAAAGGTGGATGTGCAGGAGAAGGTCAGGGGCTCTGAAAGGGCAATGGATGGGCAGAGGCGACTGGAAACACACTGACTTTGCATTCTCAATATTACCAGGTGGTGCATCTTTACAACGTGTGGAAGGATCTCAACTACGAGTAGAAATAAAATTCACAAACATATTAACAAAAAAACATGGGAGGGTGTTCTCATTTGCCACCTGTAAGAAAAACTCGGACCCCACTTCAGGTATAAATCAGATGGTGATTTATTATACCTGCACAGGCGGGCCACTGCCCCAAAGAGCAAACGGCCCTGAAATGAGGAGCAGGCTGATTTTTATATCATTTTTGTGCTGCATAGCAAGCTGGCGAGCACAGAAGCACAGCAGCTGGCGGTTAACTCGGGGTGGGGTTACAGTGTGGTCAGGGGATTACAGCCTGGCAGTAGTGTGGCCGTTGGCACAGGGACAAACTTGGCTTGGTAGCTTGGGAAACTCTGCTTGAGTAAGCTTTCACCATTGTTTTACCTGTGACTAGAAGTTTTTGGGAACTTCCTTATTCTATTCCGAAACCTGTTCCCGGATTTTGCCAGGGGTGGTGGTGGTGGTGGTGGTGGTGATTTGAGATATGTGGGGACTCAGGCTGAGACAGTTAGGGGTCTTTTTGCTGAGTTGGTTATTACAAGGGATAAATGGAGATGAAGTTTTCTGAGGTCTTGGCATTGCGTGGAAGTTGAGGAAATAGGATACATGTTAGACGTGACCAACCCAAGGAAGCTGGAAGGCCTGCAGTGGCCCCGAAGGCACAGCCCAAACCACAGAGCAGGGTAAACGAACAATACAAATAGTTTATTAACCCAAAGTAGGAAGTGATTTTTTAAAAGAAATATAGAATAATTGGGAAAAATAGAAGTTATATAATCACATGGTACATATGAACTCAGTTATCAGTAATTATAATAAATACAAAGTATTCCATATTCCAGTTAGAAAAATAAAGATTATTGGCCTGCATAAAAATAGAAAATCTGTGTTCTGTTTACAAGAGGTAAGAGCCTGAATAAAATGGTTGACAGTGTCAAGGTGGGGATGATGACACCGCAGGGACATAACTGAATGCTGTGTGACCATGAGCACCAGGAAAGTGGGTTTTAGAGCAAGGGTCATTGTGAGAGGTGAAGAAAGACATTTTATAAAGGTAGGAGTCAACCCACCAGGACCGAATTACATAGCCTGAAACATACAAATGAAAAATTAACAGAGCTTAAAATAGAAATAGAGAAAGGAACAATCACAGCGGGGGACGTTGACACATCTCTCCCAATAATTATAGAAATGGAGAGAAAAAACCTGAGAGTAAGATGAGCTGGTCTAAGTTTGGAGTAAACCACTAAAGCCATTTTAAAAAGTCTGATAAATTGAATGAGGTGAAACATTGTAAATCAACTCAAAAGACAGACGGCAATATAGGAAATGTATTTGCCACATACATCACAGAGAAAAAGTGAATTGACTTAACACCCAAGAAGCTCCACAGGTTGTTAAGATAAATACAACATAACGGAAAATGAGCAAAGGACACAGACAGACAATCGAAAGAAATACACAGGGTTCTTAAACGCGCAAATATGCTCAGCCTCATTTGAAATGAGAGAAACAAACCTAACAAGCGTGCCAGGGTGAAACCACTGATGGCCAGGCAGGGCCAGGCAGGCTGTGGGCCGTC
The DNA here is from genome assembly GCF_027406575.1 of Nycticebus coucang. Classification (NCBI taxonomy): domain Eukaryota; kingdom Metazoa; phylum Chordata; class Mammalia; order Primates; family Lorisidae; genus Nycticebus; species Nycticebus coucang. Next base: position 2,009,115 of record NC_069795.1, read on the forward strand.
CATCCAACATGCTGCCGGCCTCCGATGGCCCCACTGCTTTGGCAGGCAGTTTGCTGCTATGTGTCAAAATCTGAAATCTTGTACCTTTGAGCCTGAGCCCAAGGCATTGTCCCAGAGAGGTCACTGGACGGGCATTAGGCATGTACAAACATGTCACAGACGGATGCTGGGCAGCTCAGTCCCTGAGTGTGGCCTGTGACATGCACGTAGCCACACTGTGTGCAGCAAGGGTGATGGGGGTGTGTGCACAGCACATAGGGTGGGATCGCAGGGCCTGTCTTGGGAAAAGCTCCCTCCTTGCTGCCTGTGGGCTGCTCAGGGGGAGGGCTGAGGGTGGCCCCCAGCTGACAGCCAGGAGCCCTCAGCCACACAGCCTGTGCGGAACTGGGTTCTGGCAACCACTGCGTGAGCATGGATGTGGGTCCTCCCTAGTTGAACCTTCAGGGGAGACACAGAGGCAGGCCTGCAGGGAGCCAGCTCCAGGTTGGCCGATTCTACTCCCAGAGCCCCGACAGCTATGAGTGAGTTCTGCAGCCACTGTGCGTGTGTGATTTGTGACCCAGCAGTAAAAAACGAACACACAGGCCAATGTGGCCTTCTCTGCAGCCATAAACAAGACAGATCTTTATGTACTGGTGGGAAAGGAACTCCATCTGGTATTAAGCTTAAAAAACAATATGGGGAGAGTATGATACAATCCCTATTTCACAGGCTTCTGCACACAGAGACGCTGTATCTATGTGTGTGCACAGAAGCCGGGGGGCAGACAGACAGACCCGGTGGGCCCTCCTCATGGGTGCATCCCATACTTGTGAAGTTTTCGCTCTGACTTTTATTTATAACCTTAAAGGCAGCCCTCGCGGTGCTCGTGGTCTCCGTGGCCATCACAGAGCAGGGAAAGTCCGACTCCTGATGTGCAGCCCTGAGGCCCCACCAGGAGTTTTGCTTTCCTGCTTTAGCCTGTCCGGGGATGAAACCACAGATGGCCCAGGCAGGGCCAGGCAGGCCGTGGGCAGGTCCTGCATAAGCTCCTCAGTGCCACGTTGTCCTTTGTGCCTGTGACGTCGCTGTTTCCAGTGCCCTGAGTGCAGGGCCGAGGTGCTGCCTGGTGCCCTGAGCACGAGGGGCACACGCATGTGAGCTGCACACACGAGTGAGGTGGCCGTCCCCAGGCCAGGAGTGAGGGCGGCTGTGGGAGGGGAGAGGGAAGAAGAGGAAGGGAGGAGGTGGCAGCAGCCGGTGCAGGGAACACGCCCTTCACAGAGGTGTCGCACGTCCTCTGCTTTGGGGTCTGTGGTCCATGCTGGTTCCCGTTAGGCAGTGGCAGGTTGAGGCACTGAGTGCAGTGCCTGGGACATGGCTGAGAAGGCTGTAAGCAGAAGGGCTGTCAGGGTCCAGGTGCTGTGTCCCTCTGAGCCGTGTAACCCCAGGGAGGTCAGTGAATGCTCCCAAATCCAGTCTGTCCATCACCTGGTGGTGACAGCATTGCATCTTGGGAAGGGGGCACCACCTGGGAGGGGGTGTTTGCCCTGTGGGAAACTCGTCCTTGATGCTGGCTTCCAGCAGGGAGAGCCACTGTCCTGGGGCTGCCAGGCCAGTGACTGGATGAGGCCCCAGAACACTGGGGATAGCTCAAGGGTTGTCCCACCCACCCAACACCCATAGTCCTGACTGCCCCAGAGCCCAACTGGGACCATCCCCACCCCACTGCTGCCCTCGGAGGACCATGTTGGACAGGCTACATCCTGATCAGGCAGGATGCTTATGAGCTGGAAAACATCACAGGCAAACAGATATCCCTAATGACAACCTGGCCCCAGCACTCACCAACAAGGAAGGGGAAGCCCTGAGGCTGGGACAACAGGGTGGGAGGCGTATAAAAGCCCACAGCCCCAAGCACCCCATACACTCACTCACACTCACTCACACTCACACTCCCCAGCTCAACCCCAGCATGGCTGCATCCACCATGTCCGTCTGCTCCAGCAACCTGAGCTATGGCAGCCGGGTCTGCCTGCCTGGTTCCTGTGACTCCTGGAGTGACTCCTGTCAGGTGGATGACTGCCCAGAGAGCTGCTGTGAGCCCTCCTGCTGCGCCCCCAGCTGCTGTGCCCCGACCCCCTGCCTGACCCTGGTCTGCAGCCCAGTGAGCTGTGTGTCCAGCCCCTGCCAACCAGTCTGCACCAGCTCCTGCACACCCTCCTGCTGCCAGCAGTCTAGCTGCCAGCCGGCTTGCTGCACCCCGTCCCCCTGCCAGCAGGCCTGCTGTGTGCCCGTGAGCTGCAAGCCTGTGTGCTGTGTGCCCGTCTGCTCTGGGGATTCCTCTTCATGCTGCCAGCGGTCTAGCTGCCAGCCGGCTTGCTGCACCCCGTCCCCCTGCCAGCAGGCCTGCTGTGTGCCCGTGAGCTGCAAGCCTGTGTGCTGTGTGCCCGTCTGCTCTGGGGATTCCTCTTCATGCTGCCAGCAGTCTAGCTGCCAGTCGGCTTGCTGCACCCCATCCCCCTGCCAGCAGGTCTGCTGTGTGCCTGTCTGTTGCAAGCCTGTGTGTTGCAAGCCCGTCTGCTGTGTGCCTGTCTGCACTGGGGTCACCCCCTGCCCAGCCCCCTCATGCTGCCAGCCCAGCCCTTGTCCCTCCTCCTGCTGCAGACCCTCCTCCTGCTGTAGACCCTCCTCCTGTGTGTCCCTCCTCTGCCGCCCTGTGTGCAGACCTGCCTGCTGTGTCCCCACCTCCTCCTGCCAACCCAGCTGTCCCCGCCCAGCCTCCTGTGTGTCCCTCCTCTGCCGCCCGGCCTGCTCCCGTCCAGCCTGCTGCAGCCTCTCCTTGGGTCAGAAGTCCAGCTGTTGATGCTGACAGGCATGTCCCCGGGCCTGCAGGCTCAGGTCCCCCATCCATGGCTGTGCATGGCCTGGGTTAGCCAGCTGCTCTTACCTGGGGAGGATCCCCCATGTCCCCACTCTGGTGCTCTGACCTCCTGATCCTCTCTCCCAGTGTCTCTGCTCCAGGTGCAGCCTTGACTTGAACCTGTCAGCTCCTCCTTGGCTCCCCAATAAACTTGCTGTGACCACCTGATTCTCTTCTGTGACACTTATGGGGATGAGGGAGGGTTTTGAGTGGACATTGGTCTCCTCTTGCCAGGAACATTATAGGAACGAGTGACTTGTCCCAGAAATCACAGGGCAGTGTGATCCTCTCTCCTCCGTGGTCAATAGGTGGGTCTCTGGTCTGCCCAGAAGGAACAGTCCCTGCCCAGCCCCTGCCCGGCTTCCTGAGGCTGGTCAACCAGACAGCCTGGCTGTGGGGTCTCCAGGCCCCATCTTTCCAGCACAACCCACGTGATCAGCCCCACCCTCCAGAGCCGTCCACAGCTCATCTCGTTTACCCCCCTTCTCTCTGGGGCTCCAGTTTCGCCTATCATCCAATGTGTAAAGAGTTTGTCTCATATTTTTTTGTCTTTTCCTAGTTAGTTCAGGTGATAGGACCAGTCAGGTCCCCCACGGCCCAAAGTGAAGTCTCATTCCTGTGTTTGAGGGCTTCTGTGTCCTTCCCTGTCCAATCCCTGCCTTTCCTTTTTACTTAAGATGTTTCCTGACTCTTGGACTGGGCCTGCCTCTTTCCATTCTGGGAAACACTCCAGCTAAATTGAAACGCAGCTCAAGACATGCCCAGTGCCCCAGGACTGGCCCAGCAGCCAGAGTTCTGGTGGGACATGTGACAGTGGGTCCTGGGAGGACAGTAGCAGCATCTCACTCACTCCTGGGGCTCTGCATTCCCGAGAACCACCCCTACCCCACACTCCACCCAAGGTCAGTGGTATCCTGTCTACACGGACCCCAAGATAGACATGTGAAGTCCCAATTAAGGGCCTCTCTGTGGGCCGAGCCAGACTGAATCTGGGGTTGGGGCTTCAAATGTTGTGGGCAGGGCTGGCCAAGGGAGGTGCCAGACAGGAACCCGCCATTGCTGGTGAGTTCTCCTGTGGGAAGAACACGGGCATCTGAGAGGGAAGGGAGCGTGTTAAAGGCCTGAAGCTGCTCTGTGTGTGGCTAACATGTGCTTAGGTCTGGACCTGGCAAGATCTCCAGGTTAAACAGGTTGAATTAAGACTCGTCTGTGGTCAGGGAACAGGGCCTGTGGGAGTCTAAAAACAAGTTGGGTAGCAGTGAGCTGCAGGGATCAGGGTCAGCAGAGTGGGGCCCTGGCCAGGCCGTCCCAGGGCCTGGGAAGGTTCCCGAGGTGACGGCCACTCTCGCCTGTGCCTGAGACACCACCAGTCACTCAGGACGCACAGGATCTCTGCATGCGGATGTCTGTCTCTCCGGTCGAAATCTTTGTATTATCAGTAATTAAATTAGAGATTGAAATAATAGTTTTTATCAGATGAAAGATCAGTAAGAAAGTTTCATTTTTTTGTGAAACTAGTATTCTCATGATGAGGACTTAGGCCAAATTGCTGGTGGCAGTGGGTGACAATGTGGGATGTCTGGGTGGGCTGTGGTTTCCCCATACATTATTGTCCCCTAAACAATACATTCTGGTCACAGACGGAAGTTCGGTGAGCATGCGAGGACCTTGACTGAGAAGGGTCACCCCTCCCGCTCACACAGGGGAGCAGCACCCTGTTTTGACAAAGGTTCTTCCTCAGAGCTCTGGTTCCCTGAGCTGGCCCCCGTCTCTGGTCCTCTGGACTGCAGTCAACATGTTGCGCTGTGGCGCTGAAGATGGAGCTGGTCTGGGACCACGGCTCTGGGGCCGGACCAGCACCAGCTCTGCACTGGTGCCTTGAGCACTTGGGCAACTCTGACACTTTTGCGTCCTAGTCCTTTGGGAGTTTATAGTCAGCGCTTTCTCCAGTGGCTCCAAGACATCTTCATTCCAAACACAGCCTTTTCAGACTTCTTAAAATACCCTCACGTCATCACAGTATCTTTTGTTCTGGCCATTTCCCTCACATGTGCCCTCTACTCAAAACACACTTCCCTTGGTTGTTGTTGCCAATCCATTTAAATACTTTAAAAAGTGGCCAGACGAGGTGGCTCACGCCTGTAATCCCAGCACTCTGGGAGGCCGAGGCAGGAGGATTCCTTGAGCTCAGGAGTTTGAGGCCAGCCTGAGCAAGAGTGAGACTCCGTCTCTAAAAATAGGTGGGCATTGGTGGTGAGCGCCTGTAGTTCCAGCTACTTGGGAGGCTGAGGCAAGAGAATCACTTGAGCCCAAGAGTCTAAGGTTGCTGTGAGCTGTGATACCATAGCACTCTACCAAGGGCAACACAGTGAGACTCTGTCTCATAAATAAATAAATAAATAAATAAAAACTTTAAAAAGTAAGTCTTGTTATTCTGACTTCAGAGAGCCCCCAGCTGGACAGGCAGCCGTGGTCGATGGGTGTCCGTGAGAGGTGCTTTCAAAGTAAGGTTGCAGTGGCCCCTGTGAAGGGCTTCTCTGCCTCCTCTGAGCCTGCGCACTGCTCTCCACGGCCTCCCGGTGCTGTGTGTCAGGTTTTCTTAACACGAGCGACTTAATTTTGGTTCTGGCAACGGCCACAAGTAGAACCCACATGAATGTGGTTTTCAGTGTCAAACCAGTCTTAAACCCTCAGGTAAAGCCATTGATTGTGATGTATTATTGTTTTCATGTGTTGCTATATTTCACTTGCTCTTATTTTGCCGAGGATTCTTACGTCTTTCTTCAGGAAGGATGTTGGTCTGCAGTTTTCTTTTCATATGATGTCTTTGTCTGGTTCTGATGATGTGGCCTCATAAAAGGACATGGCAGGTATTTCTGCTTCTGTTTTCTAGAAGAGATTATACAGAATTGGCTTTTTTTCTTCTTTAAATGGTTGGTAGAATTCCCCAGCAACTGCACCTCCTGTGCTGGAAGGTTTCTTCAGCAGACTCAGGGCTCCCCACCGACCTGTTCCATCTTTAATGCTGCGGTATTTGAGCCCATCGGGGAATCAGCCGTTTCATCTGAGGGTTTGAACACAGACACGGTGTGCTTGGGAGAATCCCTCATTTCCCTTTTAATTTCTGAGAATTGTCCAGTAGAACCCCTCGCTTGCTCTGGTGTGGGCAGCTCGTTTCTCCTCCTCCTCCTCTTGGTCATTCTGGAGTTTTATCAGTTTGACTGATTTTCTCCAAGACGTTCTGCTGTTCTCAGGGACACTGATTTCTGCCCTTTCCTGCCTTCTGCTTGCTGTGGGTTTTTCCTGGTTTCTTCAGGAGCAGCTCCAAGGTTGAATTCTCTCCCTTTCTCCTCCCTGGGTGGCTCTTGGCCAGTACAGCTCTGGGGTCTCAGCTGCACCCATAGGGCCTATGGCCACCTGCTTTCTTGCCCAGGATGAAGGTTGCACATGTGATCTCCCGGTGGGATCCCATAATTCCAGGACTGTGTGCCCAAGTTGTGTCCAGAGGACTCACATGCAACTTGGATGGGAGAGCAGGGAGGCCTCCTGGTGCCACCTGGGGTGGGTGCAAGTTCCCACACCCCTGAGACCAGGGCACAGGTAAGCTGGCTGGCAGGGTCACCACCTGCAGGAGGGAGTGAGCTGTCATGGCAGAGCCCCGGGCATGGCCCGCTTCCCCACCTTTGCCCCTCCGAGGCAGGGAGAGCTGGGGGGCACTTGGATCCCTGAAGCCTGTTCTGTGGGGACCCTCGGGCAGCTGAGCCCCCTTGTCCTGTGCCAGCCCCCGTTCTGTGGGGGTCCTTGGGAGGCTGAGCCCCCTTGTCTTGTGCAAGCCCACGTGCTGTCCTCCTGAATGTCCACCTGCCCCAGGGTGGCTGGTGGTTGTACTGCTGCCCCTTCACCCACAGTGGGTGCAGCCTCCACTGTCTACCCGCCTGCAGGGCCCTCCACTGCACCTCCCTGGTAGCAGACACAGGTCCTCCCGGCTTCTCAGATGCAAAATTAGAAGCTGATTGGAGTAGGGGCTCCAGGACCAATGGGCGGCATCCCGAGAGATGGTGTCCGTTTCCAGTTAGTTGTGAGGTACCCAATTCCCGCAGCAGCTCCTGAATGCCCAACACCTGACAGATGACGTCCCCAGTCCTCACCCAGCCCCTTGAGGTCAACCTCAGTGTCTGTGGGGACATGGTGGGTGCCAGGGGAGCTGGACATGAAGGCCCAGACGCACCCCTCTGTGTGTCTGGTTGACTCTTTAGACCAGTGGTTCTCAACCTTCCTAATGCTGCGACCCTTTAATACAGTTCCTCATGCTGTGGTGACCCCCAACCATAAAATTATTTTCTTTGCTACCCTGGGTGCAGTTCCAGGGCCCAGGGCCCCTGTGCCATCCCCACTGAACCACAGGCGCTTACAGGGGCTTTGCTGGACAGGCCTCCCGTGAGCTGCCCCACCCCAGACCTCTGTCATGGCTCAGGCCTCAGCCAGACATGCTCTTACACACCTGTGTCCCCAGCTGGGGGTTCTGTTCAGAGACCTCCTGTTGGGGAGGCCTGAAGACACGTCCCTCTCTGTGCCCACGATGTCCCCTCCTAGCCCTCCACCAGTTGATCTACTGGTGGCCATCACATCTTCACTGACAAATTGTAAGCCCCACTTCAAGAAGCCTATTTGGAATCCACAAAGGCCAGCCAGTTGGGAGCAGAGCTATTTCCGCGGTGACTATGGTGGGGCCTTGGCCATCATCACCTGCGTTTGGCAGAGAAGTGAACAGGCAGGGAGGGGCCTGGGGAGGCTCAAGTGAGGGGCTAGAGGTGGCCCCAGGGGTCGGCAAGGAGTGAATCCTGACCCTTTCTGGTTGGGCCTGAGTTGGACGTGGGGACACACACTAGCGATGCCCCTGACACTGACCCAGCCCGGACCGCTCTGGGGGCTTGGTGTGGCCTCCACGTCAGGGCTGGGGGCCTGAGTGCTCCTGTCCTGTGTGGTCTGGCCATCGGCCGTTTGCAAGACACAGCAGGAGCCGCCCAAAGTGTGTTGTTCTGAGATAGTCCTGACGTCCATCACCTCGGCCCCTCACTTGTTCCTCTGCCCAGCAGGACTTTTGCCAGGAGACTCTTCTGTGAACCTTGAAAACCCTTCATGTGTCCTGAGTCCACCAGAGGGAATGGGCTCTAAGTAAGAGCCTGGGCCCTGTCTCCAAGCCTCTGAGAGGCACTGCACAGCTCACCCTACTGAGGCAGAGATAGCCGACGGCACATCTGGACTGAATGTCTGTTAGAGCAAGGATGGGGGGTGGGGTGAGGGGACCGGGAAGAGGCATTTTAATTGGACAGTGGGCAGAGAGGCCACTCTGGAGTATCGAATTCTGATTCCCAATTGCCAAGACCTAGGGGTCCCCACCTTGGGTGGGCGCCTCCCGTGCTAAGGCCCAGCAAGGCAGAGTGGGGCAACTTGCTCCCTAGCCAGGAGCTGCACACGACCCACTGCCCCTCCTCCGTTCCCTTGGCTCCTGACTCTGGTCCCCGGCTCTTTCCTCTCCACTCTCCTGTGCTGTCTCTGCTTTGCAAGAGGGAAGCCAGCTTTCCCCACCCTCCGCACCAGGGCTGGGCCCCTTCCTGTTTGTGAGGTTCCCTCCACTTGCCACCTTCTTGGGGTGTCCACCACACTGACATCTGGTCATGCTTCATCCCTGATGGAACCTGAAGGGGCCCAAGGAGAGAACGTGAGCAGGGCCAAGCCAGGTGGGTAGAGCCCCACAGGTCACCCACCACTCCTGTGGCCCCTGCCTGATAAACTTCTTAAAAGAGAGGGTGTTGGCCACTGTCCTTGGAGCCTCACCCAGATCACGTCACATGCTGGAAGTGACCCTGTGACCCCCACTCCTCCCTAGGGCAGCAGCCCAGGTTGCTTGAAGGAAGACCATGGGCTTGACCCTGACAGGAGGGTGCTCCTCGGATTGGGTCATTCCTGGTCTTCCTGAGATCCACAGGGCACTTGTCTGCCCTGGTCCCTCCATCTGACCTAAGTGTCACTGCAGCTGAGATGGTCGTGTGGGGAAGGGAAGCTCTGGAGCAGGAGGGGAGAAAGACCACAGGGAATCAGAGAGGGGCCAGGGAGGCACAGCCAACCCCACGTGGTTTCTGGGCCTGTGCGGGACCCTGTAGCCTCCACCCGCACTGCTGAGCCTCTGCTGGACATGTGAGGTGCAGGGGAGGCCCAGCAGGAATGCTTGCTCACCCCCCCTTGTTCCTAGACACCCCTGTGTGTAGTGGGGCCGGCGCTCCTTTCTCTGTCCTGCTGGGCGCATGCTGAGCAGTGCCTGGCAGGGAAGGTACGTCTGCAGCTCAAAGACAGCCATGCAGAGTCCGGCAGGTGTGGAGTGGGGGAAGACGCTGGGTGCAGACCCAGATGGCCTTCCCGCTTGGTGCCTCGGTTTCCTCACAGGCAGAACAGGAGAGGCTATCATGCAGCCCATGGGGGCTGTTGTGAGAGTATGCAGAATTCCGAGACCAGGGGCCACCACCCCTATGCCCCCGGAATGTTTGCTGCCAGGTAGTCAGCTTAGAGGGCAATGTCCTGACCCTCCCTCCTGTGGTCTCTCTGACACAGACCTGCGCCCCCTGGACATTCTGGCAGAGGTCATTCCCCCCACTGGCGCCACCAGCGGAATCAGGATGGTGCAGGTTCACGGGGCGCGGGGACTCCAGCTCTCGGCAGCAGCCCCCCAGGCCATGAGCTTCCCTGCCTCCAGGATTTTCTTCAGATGTGATCTCTTCCCGGAAGAATTTTCCATCGTTGTAACCTTGAAAGTTCCCAACCTTCCACCCAAGGTCAGTGATGTTCTTTGCTTTTCGTGTTGGAATAACCTGATATTGCTTTTGAGGTTCCCAGTACCAGCGGGCAGGCTGTGGGCAGGCTTCTGTCAAGGACTCCTGGGGTTTCCTCGGGATTGAAAGCAGCTTGCCTTGATCCATAGTGACGTCCCTGTCACTGGCGGTGACACCAACATCTTTTTGGTGCTATATAAAGAGAATTGTTTTTTTAATTTAATTTTTCATCTGTTCATTGTAAAGGCATAGAAATCATGTATAATTGACTTCTGTATATTAATCCTGTATCCAGCTACCCTGTTGAGCTGGTTTATTAGTTCTGTTTGGATTATATACATGAGGTCATATCGTCTGTGAATGGAGATAATTTTGTTTCTTCCTTTCCTATCTGGATGCCTTTTGTTTTTCTTGCCTAATTGCTGGGCAGTGTTGAGAGCAAACATCCTTGCCTCCTTCCTGTGTGTATGGAGAAGCGCCTGGCCATTTACCACTAAGTTAGCTGTGGATTCTTCACGGGGGCCCTCGTCAGACTGAGGAAGTTTGCTTCTATTGCCAGCTTGCTGAATTTTTATTTATTTTTTTTAAGACAGAGCCTTAAGCTGTCACCCTGGGTAGAGTGCCTCCAACTCCTGGGCTTAAGCGATTCTCTTGCCTCAGCCTCTCAAGTAGCTGGGACTACAGACACCGCCACAATACCCAACTATTTTTTGGTTGTAGTTGTTATCGTTGTTTGGCAGGCCTGGGCTGGATTCGAACCCGCCAGCTCCGGTGTATGTGGCTGGTGCCTTAGCCGCTGGAGCCACAGGCGCCGAGCCTGGATGTTTTTTATTATGAAAGGTTGTTGGATTTCATCAAGTCTTTATCTGCATTTATTGTTATGATTTTGCCATTTTCGTTTTGATATCTTGGATTACATTAATTGATTTTCAGATGTTAAACCAATCTTGCATTCCAGGGATAATCCCATTTGGCCGTGATGCATAATTCTTTTGATATGTTGCTGGATTCACATCCATATCATGAGAGATACCGATCTTCAGTTTTCTTTTCTTGTGATGTCTTAACTGGTTAGGAGGATAATGCTGGTCTCATAGGGCGAGTTGGGAAGTACTACACCCCCTTATAGTTTTTGGAAGAGTTTGTGAAGAGTTTGCATTAAATCTTCTTTATTTCCATTGTAATGTTTCTTTTTTTTTTGAGACAGAGTCTCAAGGTGTCACCCTGGGTAGAGTGCTGTGGCGTCACAGCTCACAGCAACCTCCAACTCTCAGGCTTAAATGATTCTCTTGCCTCAGCCTGCCAAGTAGCTGGGACTACAGGCGCCTGCCACACACCCAGCTATTTTTTTGTTGTTGTAATTGTTATTGATGTTTGACAGGCCCAGGCCGGGTTCGAACCTGCCAGCCTTGGTGTATGTGGCTGGCACCCTAACCACTGAGGTACAGGTGCTGCCTGTAATCTTTCTTATTTCCTCCCTCATGCTGGTTGAGGTTTTGTCTGTGCTTTTTTTCTCGTGTCTTAATGTAGAAGGTTACCGATTTGATGTCTTTCTCAATACAGGCACTTATAACTATGAAAGTATTTGTAAGCAGTGCTTTTGCTGGGTCCCATACGTTCTGGTACTTTGGGCTTCATTTTCATTCTTCTCAATGTATTTTATAGCCTTTAGATTTCTCTTTGACTCTTAAGTAACCAAAGAGTCTATTGTTTAATTTCCACATATTTTTGTATTTCCCCAATTTTTTCTGTTATTGATTTCTAATTTCATTTAATTGTGGCCAGGTACATACTTTTATTATGTCTATCTTTTTTAATTTTTAAGGTTTGCTCTGTGGCCAGCACATGGCCAGTCCTAGACGGTGTTCTGTGTGCATTTGGGAAGAATGCGTGTTCTGCTCTGGTTGGGCAGGTGCTCTGGGAGGCCTGCCAGGTCTCACTCACTTCCTGTGTTGTTTAAGCCTCTGTTCCTCTATTGATCTTCTGCCTGGTCGTTCTGTCTGTGACTCTAATGGAGGAATTAAGTTTTCAGCTATTGACAATACAGCGTTGCTGACTCATCTGTGACCCCTTCGTTTCCGTCAGTTTTTACTTCATGTATTTTTGTGCCCTGTTATTGTTTGTATTAGTTTTATCTTCATGATGGGCTGACCTTTTTATTGTTATACAATGTCTCCTTATCTCTAGCGACAGTTTTTGCATTAAAGTCTATTTTATCTGATAGTGGTTTGGCCGCTGCAGTGTTCTTGTGGCTGCTGCTCTTATCTGCGTCTCTCTGTCCACCTACTTGCTATCTGTGGTGTCTTTGAGTCTAAAGTGTGCCTCTTGCACAGAACATCAGATAAATCTCATTTTTTATTTAATCTAGACTGACAGTCTCCCCCTTTTGATTGGATTGTCTAATTCACTCGCATTTAATGTTATTGTTGATGACGTTCTGTCCTCATTACTTGGAGATCTTGTATTTGCAAACTCTCCTACTCACTAAAATTGACATGTAACCTGAAGTCAATATATGTGGTGCTTTGTGATCGTCCACAGCCGTACAGCGTGTTGAGAAATTTGGAACATCTGTGTTCCCACCTGAGGTTAGACAAGATGACACTCTGCCTTTTGATCAGCATCATTTTTATGATCTAATGCTGCATTTGTGTGCATTTTCCCCTGATGTTGCTGTTTAAAATGGGCCTTAGGCATAATGATGACCTCCTCAGTGCTCCTAAGACTAAAAAGGCTGTAATGAGCCTTATGGAGAAAACATGTGTTAGAGAAACTTTATTCAGGCAGGAGTTACAGTGCAGTTGGCCAAGGTGAATGTAATAATAAATACTAAACACACACAAAATGAGATTATGTACTGATCAGTTGAAAACTGTGGCCGGCACAGTGGCTCACACCTGTCATCCTAGCACTGTGTGAGGCTCAGGCAGGTGAGTAACTTGAGCTCAGGAGTTTTAGACCAGCCAGACCAGCCTGACCCTGTCTACTAAAAGTAGAAAAACTGGGGCAGTGCCTATAGCTCAAGGAGTAGGGCACCAGCCCCATGTACCTGAGGTGGTGGGTTCAAAACCAGCCCTGGCCAAAAACTGCAAAAAAAAAAAAAGAAAAGAAAAGAAACACCGTGACCAGGGGCTCACAGTAATCTAATTGTATTTCAAGGAGCAGTGATGTAGTTTTTGCTAACTCGGTATTCGCAGTGACCTCATATCACATGATTGCCACCAGTACTGAGAATCGACTGTAGTTTAAGTTCCTGCTTCCTACATGTCCCGTGTGGTCATTCTGGTCACTGTCCCCCTTTGCTACCTCTGCTGCTTCTTTTTGCATGGTGAATATTTTCTAAGTAACATTTTGATTTCTTAAATGTTTCTTCACCTGCTTGGTAAGCCTTTCCTTAGTGGCTGCTCCAGGGCTCACCACAGACTTACTTTAACCTATCATAATCAACTTCAGATTTATATTAACTTAATTCTAGTGAGATATAAAAAGGTTGCTTCTCTATAACTCTATTCCCTTTTTGTGGTCTTATTATACACATTACATCTATCAATGTTTAAAATAACATTATGTTTATATAATCATTACTTTCTATAATTTTATGAGTTTTAAAAACGTTTAGAGAAGAAAGAAGAACAGGTATGAACGTGTGTGTTTATGGGTTTTGGCATGTTAACTTTTGTTTCTTGTTTCCGATTCTCTTCATTTTTCCCCTGTGGATTCCAGCTGACATCTGCATTAATTTCCTTTGCCCAGCATAGCCTTGCTTGCATGTACCTCCGCTGTGCTGTCATCGTCAAGTACATCAGGGTCTATACATTGCTGGCTCAACAATATCCTATATGCGTTTTTATACATTTGCTTTTTCAATCAGTTAAGAGAAGAAAGGAGAAAATATGTATCTGTATTGTCTTTTATAATTATGTCATTATCTTTACTCCTGTTTTTGTATTTCTTCGTGTGGATTTGAAGTTCTGTTGGGGGAGTCACTTGCGTTCAGTCTGAAGAACTCCTATTAACATGCCTTCCCAGATGACTCTGCTAAAAACAGATTCCTTCCATTTTTATTTATCTGAGAATGTCTTTATTTTGCCTTCATGTTTGAAAATAGCTTTGTTGATATAAGATTCTTGGTCGACAGTCTTTTTCTTTGAGCACATTGAAATACCCTCCTACCGCCTTCTGGCAGCCATTGTTTCTGATAAAGAGTCAGTCATCAACCTTCCTTGTGTTCCTTTGTTAAGATTCATCGTATTTCTCTTGTTGCTTGCAAGATTCTCTCCTAGTTTTTGACTTTCAGCATTTTTACGGTGGTATGTGTATTTGTGGATCTTTTGGAGTTTGCTACTTGGAGTTTGCTCATCTTCCTGTTTATGTACATTAATGGTTTCCAATGAGCTTGGAATGTTTTTGGCCATTATTTCTTTGGAATAATATTTTCCCATTGTGGCTGACTTTGCCAGGTGCTCCTCCAGTAGACCCTTAGCCCCATCTGTCAGAGGTCGATGAGGCTTCAAAGCTTGCATCCCACTGACTCAATGGAGCCCTGGAAAAATTTTGGAGATCCCTGCAGCCCCTGCCCTTGCCATTTCAGAGACCAGACAAAGTATAGTGACAAAAGGATGAGGACACAGGGACACCTGTCAGAACTTGGTGTGCTCACTGAGGCACAGGTGTGGCACCAGGCACGGGGCGTGGGCCCCTGCACACAGCTGTGCGGGTGCCGGTGAGACAGACTCCATGCACATCCAGCCCTTGTTGTTTGTATGTCTACTATGACGATGTGCAGGGAATTACCACATTCCAGTGATATTTTTGCCCATGGAAAGGGACAATCCTTGAGGGAGAAGACCTCGTTATGTTTTGCATGCAGGGGCTGCAGGAGCCCCCAAGCACCCCATTGCAGGTGGTCCTGACTGAGCCATGAGGGGAGGAGAACGTGTGAGCACTAAGCACGCTACTGGGGAAAGTTCTGTAACAGTCAGCATGAAGGGAGACAAGGCATTTGCCCCATGTCTCCCCTGCCATGCTAGGCCAGCACCTGCCTCCCTGCCCTCTATGTGGACCAAACTCTGCAGGAGACACTGTTCCCTCATGGCTGTTGGGATGGCAGGGTTGTGCCTCCCAGTTCCCACTGACAGCAGCGGCATCAACCAGAGTGGGCTCCACCACATGGCCAGGACAACTGATCTAAGCATCATCAGATCTGTCCACAGTGGACACCTCCCTTCCCTCAAAGCCCAGAATGTGGGGTTTCCCCTTTATTGTCCCTCCCAGGTGTAGGTGTCTGTTTGCAAGAATAGCCCCACTTGGGTTGGCACAGAGGGCTGTCGGTTTCAGAATATATCCTGATTGCTCCTGCCCCTGCATCTGGAGTATATTTTGATGCACTCAATGTATTTCTACTATAGTTCTACTGTCTACCCCTGGGGACAGATAAGGTCAGGACAGCCCCACGCAGGAGCCTCACAAGCAAGCAACATGCACAGACAGAGACCCAGCACTTCTCACACAACAGCGTCACTCCAAACAAAAATAAGGAAAGCAATGGCTTCTCTGGGCTGCAGCTGAGGAAACATAAACAACCAGAGGGGTATAAAAGTCCTGCTGGTCCAGAGCACCAACACACACACACACACACACTCACTTACACACACACTCACACTCCCCAGCTCAGCCACAGCATGGCCATGTCCTCCATGTCCGTCTGCTCCAGCACTTGCACTGACCCCTGGCAGGTGGACAACTGCCCAGAGAGCTGCTGCGAGCCCCCATGCTGTGCCCCCAGCTGCTGCACCCCGACCCCCTGCCTGACCCTGGTCTGCAGCCCAGTGAGCTGTGTGTCCAGCCCCTGCCAACCAGTCTGCAACAGCTCCTGCCAGCCGGCTTGCTGCACCCCGTCCCCCTGCCAGCAGGCCTGCTGTGTGCCTGTGAGCTGCAAGCCCGTCTGCTGTGTGCCTGTCTGCCCTGGGGATTCCTCTTCATGCTGCCAGCAGTCTAGCTGCCAGCCAGCTTGCTGTGCCCCCAGCTGCTGTGCCCCAGCACCCTGCCTGACCCTGGTCTGCAGCCCAGTGAGCTGTGTGTCCAGCCCCTGCCAAACAGTCTGCACCAGCTCCTGCACACCCTCCTGCTGCCAGCAGTCTAGCTGTACCTCGTCCCCCTGCCAGCAGGCTTGCTGTGTGCCCGTGAGCTGTAAGCCCGTCTGCTGTGTGCCTGTCTGCTCTGGGGATTCCTCTTCATGCTGCCAACAGTCTAGCTGCCAGCCGGCTTGCTGCACCCCGTCCCCCTGCCAGCAGGCCTGCTGTGTGCCCATGAGCTGCAAGCCCGTCTGCTGTGTGCCCGTCTGCATTAGAGCTGCCCCCTGCTCCACCTCCTCATGCTGCCAGCCCAGCCCCTGCCCCTCCTCCTGCTGCAGACCCTCCTCCTGCTGCAGACCCTCCTCCTGTGTGTCCCTCCTCTGCCGCCCTGTGTGCAGACCCGCCTGCTGTGTCCCCACCTCCTCCTGCCAGCCCAGCTGTCCCCGCCCAGCCTCCTGTGTGTCCCTCCTCTGCCGCCCGGCCTGCTCCCGCCCGGCCTGCTGATGCCTCTCCTCAAGCCAGAGGTCCAGCTACTGATGCTGACAGGCATGTCCCATCTCTCTAGAGCTGTTCCAGGCCAAGTCTGACGTCCACCTGAAATCCTTGGAGTGCTCAGGCCATTCTGTTTCTCCTCTGCCTGGAGCAGCCCCACCTCCAGCCGGTCTGCTGAGCCCTCAGCCAGGTCCCTTCATGGCTGCGCCTTTCTCTCGGTGTCCTCCCCTACATCCTGGATGGCTGTTGGTTGCCTTGTCCTGCCCTGTGTAAGTGACTGGCCTTTCAACAAATAAAATCACCATCGTGCCTTCTCAAAGTCTCATTTGCATATCAGGGAAAATATGGGGGAAGAACTTCAAGACAATGTGTGGGTGGGCATTTTAGGACACTGGGCCTGAACTGGTCCAGAGTGACAGCATCAGGGGCAGGGCTGGCTTGACCTCCTACTGGTGCAGGTCAGGTCTCCTGTTGCAGTGTTCCCCTGCAGCGGTACCCCTGTCCTCCTGGGGGACTCTGCCAGCCTCTGGGATGTCTAGGCCCTGGTGTGGTGCTATGCACTTCCTGTCCCTCTCCCTGGGGCCTGGGGCTGGGCTGCCTGCCCAGGGCATCCTCCTCTGTGAACTCTCCCTGGATTCCTGCCTCCCGCTTCTGCACCTTTCTGACCTCCCCTCACCATCTTCTGACCTGCCCTCTCTTATTCAATAAAGTAAATACTTCTCATTCCTGCAAGATGTTTTATTTATTTATTTTTTGAGACAGTCTCTCTTTGTAGCCCAGCTCACAGCAACCTCAAACTCTTGATCTCAAGCTATCTTCTTGCCCCAGCCTTCCAAGTAGCTGGAACTATAGGCCCCCGCCACAATGCCTAGCTATTTTTTTTAGAGACAGGAGGGGGTGAGGGGTCTCACTCTTGCTCAGGCTTGTCTCGAACTGGTGAGCTCAAGCAATCCATCCACCTCAGCCTCCCAGAGTGCTAGGATTACAGGCATGAGCCACTGTGCCTGGCCTCTTGCAAACGTTTTAAAGTGGATTTTTTTATCCCCCGAGTCTCTATACACATGTGTTTCACAGTCTGTGTGTGGTGATTTTGATATCCGATGTCTCTGTTCCACTTTCCTGTAATTTCTGCCAGTTCTGTTCATGGTGTTCTGTTCATGTTCACGAGGACATGGTCCTCGTGTCCTTAGCTATTTTTGGCTGAGTAATAGTCCTTGTCCTCAGAAAGTCTTTGTGGGCATTTCTGAGGTCTCAGATGAAGACATATTTGCTTTTTCCTGGTGTAAGGAGCACTGGATTGCAGGACGCATCAGCTGAATTCATACTCATGTTTTTGTGGCCTGACACAGGTTTGGGCTACAGAGGGGGCAGGCTCGTGAGGAGGGAGATGCTTTTCTACTGGAGAGGTTGCTGTGAGCTGGGCTACAAAGAAAGACTGTCTCAAAAAATAAATAAATAAAACATCTTGCAGGAATGAGAAGTATTTACTTATTGAATAATGCTGGGTCCTGAGGCTGCGCCCAGACCCCATGTTCCCCCTGATGTCCCCTTCTCTGGTGGCACAGCCCTTTACAGCCAGGGCCTCACCTCGAGGGGTGTGTGAACTTGCGCAGAAGAAGGTAAATGTAACACCTTTATTTTCACTGACCTCTAACTGATATGTAATGTTCAAGGAGTTATAAAAGTGCCAGCAAACCCCGTCAGCAGTGCTGCAGCCTTGCCCGCGACAGAGTGGCATGTGTGGGTGTCACACTGGGGGGGATGTGGCCCTCCCGGACCTGAGTCTTCTCTCTGGGTTCTATCAGTCAACCTGGAGGGAGATCAGGAGTCCGGAGGTTGTTCCATGTGGCCCTGCCGGCCTCTAACTGCAGGGCCCCCCTGCTCTGTGTCTGGCCCCCATCCCATGTTCATTTACTTGCGACATCAGCTTCCTTCCTTTTGATTTTTGTTTTATGAACCGTTTTGAGAAATTTTCCATCTACTAAGGAGGATTGACGGCATTTACCTTACGGGTGACTGCTCCTTCTGTGGTTCTGATTAAGTTCTCTGCTCTGGAGGTTTTCTCTTTGTTCTTGCTGTTTTTGTTTTTAAAATGTCTACCACGGGTTTGTTCGTTTTCTCCTACTTTTTCGACTGTTTTGGAAGGTATATATTCTGCTTCTAATTGTACTTATGAATAGCTTTTAAGTTCACCTTTATTTTTTCCATTATTAAAGTGAAGAATGAACGATCTAACTTGAGACATCCCCACGTGAGACGACTGACCTTGGGTCCTCGGCGTCTGCCCGCCCCACCCCCACTCCCCTGCACCTCCGTCTCTCCCGAGTCCTCTGAAGCAGCAGCCCCGTAGGCCGTCATCACGGTGGGATTAGAACAGCCGCTTTGAAAAACGTGAAGAGCAACAGGTGAAATTAGTTTACTAATATAGTTTATTTACTCAATATCCACGATACCGTTTCAGCTGCAACTCAAGTGCCCCAGAGCACGTGTGGTTAGTGTCAGGATCTAATCACAGCTATTCAGTGAGGCTGGCTGCTCCATACGTCCTTATCACAGACATGAGATTTGCATTTGTGTCTCTAACTCAGCACGTTGGTTATTTACGTGTAGGTCCGTGCTTTCTGCCTTCGAGCCCCTGCCCACCATTACGCAGAGCCACTGTGTCCCTGAGCCCTGTGTTTGCTTCATTCGTGCCTTGGTCAGTCAGGGTTGCTAAAACCAAGTGCCGTGGACTGGGCAGTTAAGCAGCAAACTTTGTTTCTCACAGTTCCAGAGGCTGGAGAGCAGCTGGTGCCTGCACAGCCAGGCTGTGCTGGGAGCTCCTCTCCTGGTGTGCAGGAGGCCACCCCCGTGTGGCACAGAGAGACAGGTCACCTCTCCGGCGTGTCTTCTTTTAAGGGCACAAATCACATACATAAGGGCTCCACCTTCCTGGCCTATAACTTCCCAAAGGGCCATCACATCAGGATTAGGGTCTCAACATGTGAATTTTGGGGTACACAGACATTTCATCCAGAAACCTTATTCATTTGTTGTATTTCAAGAGGGACACCTGGGTGGAATACCTTCTGAGTTCTGGTCTATCCAAACATGTGGCTTTATCTTTATTTGAGAAAGATATAATGATTTGAAAAAAGAAAACAGTCAAGCTCAGTCCTCTAAAGTTTCCCTGGGAGATCGGCGAATATCATCCCATCCTTCCCTGGCAGAGGGTCAGGGGTCGGAGGTTAGTCTGATGTTGGTTCATTTCTTCCTGAGCAGCTAGAGGACTGTCCCTAAGTCGTCTAGTGTTAAAAATCACCAGTAGGAGGCTAGGGTGGGCGCTATAGCCCTGACTTCCGAACACGTGTTAATCCTCCAGTGTGAGTCTCACCTCTGCCAACTCAGCCCACAGTACCGTCCCCCCTCCAGTGTGAGTCTCACCTCTGCCCACTCAGCCCACAGTGCCGTCCCCCCTCCAGTGTGAGTCTCACCTCTGCCCACTCAGCCCACAGGGCCGTCCCCCCTCCAGTGTGAGTCTCAGCTCTACACGCTCAGCCCACAGTACCGTCCCCCCTCCAGTGTGAGTCTCACCTCTGCCCACTCAGCCCACAGGGCCGTCCCCCCTCCAGTGTGAGTCTCAGCTCTACACGTTCAGCCCACAGTGACATCCCCCCTCCAGTGTGAATCTCACCTCTACACACTCAGCCCACAGAGACGTCTCCCCTCCAGTGTGAGTCTCAGCTCTACACGCTCAGCCCACAGTACCGTCCCCCCTCCAGTGTGAGCGCTCACCTCTGTCCGCTCGGCCCACACTGAACTTTACCCTCCAGCGTGAGTCTCAGCTCTGCCCGCTCAGCCCACAGTTCTGGTCCTCCATATTTCACTGATTGTTATTTTGATCCTAATTGTTTTTCTCTCTCCCTAGCAACTTAATTATCATGTTTGGTCTCAGCTAAATACTCTCCCTGTGTATTTTCTTTCCTCTTGTCATGTTCGAGTATTTTATCCTTTACCTCTGTGTCTTGTGCTTCTGGTCACTGATTCTCTGCGGTGTTGGGTTCGCTCTCCTGCCTCCTGTGTGAATTTCTAATCAGCTGCCTGCTGCTCATTTTGTGTTGCGGGCAGTACTGGAGGAGAGGGCAGCTGCGCACGGTCAGCCACTTTCTGCTGTGTAACCTGGAGCTGGTTGCTGAACCTTTCTCTGCCAAGTCTTCCTAGTGCACAGAACTTTGTCATTGAGTTGATGCAAAAATTGAGTGAGTCAGTAGATGCTAAGTGTTTAGAACACTGCTCAGCGGGGCACATGTTTTGTAAATGCCATCCCACATCGCCAGCTCCGTCGTCATTGTTAGCACAAGGACTGTTTTCTAAGGTCACTGAGTTATAGGTTTCTGCTCCAGGCTCATGGGTCAATTCCCTCCTGTGTCCCTTCCTTTGGACATGTCCTAGTTCCCCCACCCTCTGCTCTGGGCCTTCAGGTGAGATTCTCTGTCCCAGTGAACTGAGGCTTTATGGATGTCACACTTGAGTGGCCAGGGGTTTGTCTGCCAACAGCCACAGCATGAGGAGAGCACGGTGAGGGGGAAAGGCTGCCTGGGTGCAGATGGACTTGGGCCACACTGCCGGTGTGTGCAAGGAGGGCCGCTGGTGGGTTGGCGCTCCCATGTCCAGCCCTCCAGTGCATGTGGCTGGTGACAGTCACTTTGATGGGAGACTGAGGTCTTGAGGAGGACACACACCACCTGAGAACACCAGGAGTTCTCATCTCATTTCCATTTCTCCACTTGTCTCTTTGGTGGTGTAGGACAGCAGGGCCAGGTCCTGGTTACAGCAAACCACTTAGCTCCCTCCCTGAATACGCCTGGAAAAATTGCAAGGATCCACCATACAGAGGTGGGTTCTCTAGGCCACAGGGAAGGTTGGTCCAAGGCTGCTGTAGCTTCTAACCCTAGATGGAAGAGGCTGGAAGGACCAGGGAGACACCACTGGCTCCTTGGGGGACCATCAGCAGGCCATGCCTGGCTCAGGCCTCAGGACAGAGAAGCAGGCCTCAGGTTGGGACTCACTCTGCCCAGCTGACCTCCCAGGCACAGATGGCTTTGCTGACCTCCAGTGTCCTCCTCTGGCTTCTCCTTACCACCCTTGCCCATACCAGCCCCCTCCAGACCCCGGCCTTGCCCCTCAGGTCCTCACCCAGAGGCCCCTCCCGTCTTGGACAACTGGCCCTGGGCTCAGGGGATGGTGATTCAGAACCCACATTAGACTTGGTGCAGCCCCCAAGTCAGCTTGTCCTGATGAGCCCCCAACAGCAGGTGGTGCTGGAAGGTTCCACCTCCTTCTCAAGGGAGGAGAGCTCCTCACTGTCCTTGGTCAACAGTGGGATGACGGGAGATCCCAGAGCCTGCTGGGAAGCTTGGTGCTCACCGGCCTTTCCCCAAACAGGCACCTCCATCTCTGTCCCTGTTGCCCAGGCCAGGTGGCCCAGGCGAGGTCACTGCAGACAGGCTGGGCACACCATGGAGCACAGCCCAGGGCCTGGACACACCCAGACACCCTGTCCCCAGACATGCCAGGTGCAAGCAGGGGACCAGGCCCAGGTGTCCCGAGGGCCCACACCCAGCCAGGGGCGTGGTCCTGCCCAGACCAGTTGAGTTTCATGAGCTGAGCAAGGTCATGTCCTGGCAAGAGAAGCCGCCCTGATGAGGGTCCTCCTGGCCCAAAACAACAACAAGGAAGGTCAGGGCGTGGCCCAGCCTCCTGCTGGGGAAACACTACACAGCCTGGAGGGGTATAAAAGCCCCAGAGCCCCAGATCACCCACACACTCACCCACACTCACGCCTTCCACTCATCTCACCTACTCCAGCTCAGCCCCAGCATGGCCATGTCCACCATGTCCGTCTGCTCCAGCACTTGCACTGAGCCCTGGCAGGTGGATGATTGCCCAGAGAGCTGCTGTGAGCCCTCCTGCTGCGCCCCCAGCTGCTGCGCCCTGACCCCCTGCCTGACCCTGGTCTGCAGCCCAGTGAGCTGTGTGTCCAGCCCCTGCCAAACAGTTTGCACCAGCTCCTGCACACCCTCCTGCTGCCAGCAGTCTAGCTGCCAGCCGGCTTGCTGCACCCTGTCCCCCTGCCAGCAGGCCTGCTGTGTGCCCGTGAGCTGCAAGCCCATCTGCTGTGTGCCTGTCTGCTCTGGGGATTCCTCTTCATGCTGCCAACAGTCTAGCTGCCAGCCGGCTTGCTGCACCCCGTCCCCCTGCCAGCAGGCCTGCTGTGTGCCCATGAGCTGCAAGCCTGTCTGCTGTGTGCCCGTCTGCATTAGAGCTGCCCCCTGCTCCACCTCCTCATGCTGCCAGCCCAGCCCCTGCCCCTCCTCCTGCTGCAGACCCTCCTCCTGCTGCAGACCCTCCTCCTGTGTGTCCCTCCTCTGCCGCCCTGTGTGCAGACCTGCCTGCTGTGTCCCCACCTCCTCCTGCCAGCCCAGCTGCCCCCGCCCAGCCTCCAGTGTGTCCCTCCTCTGCCGTCCCACCTGTCCCCGCCCAGCCTGCTGAGGCCTCCCCTCAGTTCACAGGATGCTGATGCTGACAGGCACGTCCCCAAGGCCAGAGGGCTCAGGTCTCCCATCCCTGCCAGTCCTCGGACTCCCTGGGCTCCCTGACCCACCTGCAGCAGCCCAGGCCAGGTCTGGACAGACAGGATCACTCACCACTCTCCTGTCCTTAGCCCATGGAGCCCCGGGGCCTCCACACCCACTTTCTCACCCAGGCCATGTCCCTCCATGATCAGGGCTGGGCTCTCCCTGACCCTGCTCTATGCTAGTTCCAATAAAAGCTATGCTGTCCCACGCTGACCCTCTGTGCTGACTGATGCTCATGGGGAGGAGGGTGGAGGGAGGCTAGTCCTGCTCTGGGGCTGGGCTTTGGAGCCTCTTTCTGTCTAGCTGTGGGGACCTTAGGGGCTCTCAAGTAGGACACCTGGAAGGCCCTTTCCACCTCCTGGCATTGCTCTGCCATCCAGCCACCCCCAGATCCTGTGGGGCTCCCACTGTGCTCACTGGTCCAAGTCCCTTGGACCCTCCTCCCTGGCAGACACAGCTCTTTCTAGGAGCAGAGTGAGGCTGTCCTGGACCAGGTAGGGACCAGCATTGCTGTGCTGGGAAGTGGAGGATGTGGGGATGTCCCCCCAGCTGGCCCAGGGCATGGGCAGCCACAGGGGGCTGTGGTCTGCTGCAGCACGGGGCATGCTGCTGGGACAGAGAGACCCAAGAGGCAGCCACCAGAGCTCCGCCTGCTGGGCTGGGGTGGGGCAGTCAGGAGGGGGAAGGTCAGTGGTGATGGTGGGGCACTCCCAGGACACTGTGAGAACGTGGGCAGATCAGGGCCAGGAGAATCACAGGAGCATGTGTCCTCATGTAGCCCGATGTGGCTTCACACAGGACAGAGCAAATCTGAGAATACAACTGCAGAGCAAGGGGACACTGGTGAGGTGGACAGTCACTACTCTGCTCATGCACAGGAGGTCCTAGGTCTTTAATAACTTAAAGTCACAATATGGGGAACACACTTTATTTGCCGTATGATAAAGGATGGTGTCACAGTTGCACCTGCCGAGGCCCCCGGTGGAGAGTGCGCTGTGCTTGGTCTGTGCAGGTCCAGGCAGACGAGCTCCAAGGTCTTGACAGCATCACAGACACCACCTGAGTCTCCTCACCAGTGTAGATAAAAGCTTCCAGTTCTGTGGTCCCTTTCACAGAACCAACTCCGGGTCCGTCGATCCTCCCTAGCGTTTTGTGTTAGCTATTTCTATTTTCCTGGCTCTGCTCTATCTTTATTTCCTTCCTTGGGCCAGGTTGGGGTTTAGTTTGTTCCTCTTCATCTAGATCCTTAAGGTATAACGATTGCTGATTTGAGGACTTCCTCTAATTTTAAATCCCTCCGACGGCTGCTCTTCCTGCATCTCGTAGTTTGTTGTGTTTCTTTCTTGTTCGTCTCAGACATTTCCTAAATTCCCTTCAGGTTCTCCTCTGACCTGTCAGTGATCTAAGGGTTTTTTGCTGAATTTATACATGTTTGTCAATTTCAGGGCTTTTTCTTTAATTGATTTCTAGTTTCTTTCCCTTGTGGTCAACAAAGGCACTGTGTGATTTCAATCATTTTAAATTACCGGGACGAGCTCTGCGTCCTAGTCTAGTCTTCAGTGGAGAATGTTCTGGGTGCCCCTGAGGATGTGTGTCAGCTGCCCTGGGGCCGAGTATTTCTGCAAATGTCTGTCAGCCTCGCTGGCTCCTGGTCGCTCTTCAAGTCCCCTATTTCCTTATGAACTTCAACTTTGTTTTTTTAACTTCGATGGGGTGGCTTACTGAAGTCTCCCACTCTTATTGTAGATCTGGAACTGTCTATTTCTCCGATTCTGTCCATTTTGCTTCCTAGGCTTTGGGGTCTGATGTCAGGGATGTGTGTATTTACAATTTTATATCTTCTTGGTGGGTTGACATTCATCAGTATTTAATGTCCTGTGGACACAGACCCAGCCACTCGTGCTGCACAAGACCCTACCTGCCAGTACCCACATCCCTGGACATCTGGCCTGGCCTCCTGCCCCCAGGCCACACCCACACTGCTCCCAGGGCAGTGCCCAGCTGCTCAGGTGCTTCCCCCAGAAGCTGAACCTCCAGGCCGCCTGAGGTCTGGCCGCATCAAGCAAGCTGGAAACGGAAGGCTGCTGCTGCTTCTGTCCTAGACATCTGGGGATGTTCACCAGGGAAATGATTTGTGTCTGTCGTTTTCTTTGTAGGAAAGAAGGAATTTCATTTCAGATTCTATTTATAAATAGATACAGGATATTTGGATTTTTCTTTCTTTTGTGTTGATTCTGTGTCTTGACAAACACACAGCCGTGTCCCCACCCCAGAGAACGAGGTCTCTGTTCACCTGTGAATTCCCCTCATGGCCTCTAGTCAGGCCACACCCCAGCATGATCCCTGGTGGCCACTTTTTTTTTTTTTTTTTGCCCCTTTATCATTGCCTTTTCACAGATGCCATTTACATGGATTCACACAGTGTTTCCTGTTTTCTCATCTAGTAAATGATTTCAACAGCCTCTTTGCCAAAGAAGAAATACGAAGGCCACATAAATATGTGGAAATATGTCAACATCACGAGTCATCAGGGAATGCAGAGTTAGACCCCTGAGCTCGTCTGCACACCAGCCTGACTGACGTAACAGGGAGTCCGTGTGCAGGACTGGGAGAATGCAGGCCTCTGTGGGACACTGCGTGTGAACCTACCACCTCCCCTGCTGCCCTTCCCCTCTTCCTTCAGGACATGCTGACTGTGTGCTGAGGTCTGCATTCCTTCATTTGCCCTCATCGTATCAGTTTTTACAGCTGTTACAGAAAATCACCACACAAAGAGGGACTGAATGCCATGGACCTTTCCTCTCTCCCAGTCCTGGAGGCTGGCAGTCTGAACTCAGGGGTCAGAGGGTCATGCTGTGCCTGGGCACCAAGAAGCAGCTTTCTTTGCCTCTTCTAGCTTCCAGGAACTCCTAGAAAACCTTGGCATCCTGTGACTCAGAGCTACCTCACTCCAATGCTCACCTCTGGGGCTTCTGACTTCCCCGAGTTGTGTCTTAATTTCCTTCTCTTGATTGAGCTGGATTTTCTGGTTCATACCTGCAATCCCAGTGCTTTGAGAGGCCAGGACAGGAGGATCACTTGAGCTCAGGAGTTTGAGATGAGCATTGCCCACATAGCAAGACTCTCTCTACTAAAAATTAAGTCAGGCATTGTAACACATGCCTGTAGTCCCAGCTACTCAGGAGGCTGAGGCAGGAGGGTCACTTGAGCCCAGAAGTTTGAGGTCACAGTGAGCTATGATGATGCCACGTCACTCCAGTCTGGGTGACAGAGTGAGACCCTAGTCATTGTATTTGGGGTTCACCCTAAAGTATGACCTCATCTTTCCTAATTATGTCTGTAAGAACACTACTTCCTACACTGTGAGGTTCTGGGGTGATGTGAACTGGAGGACACCGTTACCCACCAGTCTCCTGCTTCCCACTGAGCTGGGCACCCCTTGTTCTTGTGTAGATCCCCATGAACTTCTGTGTTGTAGTATCCACTGTGAATTAGACCTGGTCCTACCCCATGGATGATGTAGTGTGCCCGACCATGTTGCCCCATGTGGTGTCCTCCTGAACGTTGTGATCTTATTGTCATATATTTTATGTCTGTAAACGTTATAAAACCTACTAGACATTTTAGACAGTCAATATGTATTCTGGATTGCCCACCCACGTGTGCCCTTCTGATACCCTTCATTCACTCACCAACTTCTTTTTCCCATGTGTGGTCACTTTCTTTCTGCTTTAAAGCTCCTTTTGCTGGTGTCTTTAGTGCAGACCTTACCTGTGACACATCTGCTCAGTTTCTCGCTGCCTCAGAGTATCGTCATCATGTCCTTATTTTCAAGGGTCATCTTTGCAGGTGTAGAATTCTAGCTGGTGCTTATTTTCTTTCAGCTGGTAAAGATCCGATCCATTGTCTTCGGACTCCCTCCACGTCTCCTGGAACTCTCCTGCTGATGTGAGCACCTTTTCTTTCTCCTTTGACTCGCTGTCTTTACGTTTTTCTCTTTGGATTTCAGCCCCAATGTGCCCAGTCATGGTTTTCTTTGTATTTGCTTTGCTAAAGATTCTTAAATGACTTTGGCATCTGTAAGTTAATGTCTTTCATGAATTTAAATGTCTTGTCCACGATGTCCTCAATTGTTTCCTGCCCCGAGTTCACTCCCTCCTGTTAGGATTCAAGCTGACTTGTTCACCGTGTGGCTTATGTTTGTTGCTTCACTAAATTCACTTTTATCCTTTTCTTCCCCTCTGTGTTCAGTTTTGATCCTCCCACGTCTCTGTTCCCTGCCAGTCTTCTCTTTGTTTTGTTGAGTATCTTGTCCAGCTAGTCTATTAGCTTCTTAAGTTAATATGTTACTATGTTCTTCCTCTCTAGAATTTTTGTTTGATTCTGTTTTATAAGTCCAGTTTGCCACTGAAACTCTCTATCTTGTCCTCCATTTTCTTGAACAAATAAATCCCAGATACTTTAAATTCAAGTCCCCCAGTTCTACGATCTAGATCTCCTGTGGGAGAAACAGCTGTTTCTACTGTTTTGTTTTTTTTTTCCTCTTGGTCCTTTGGTCAATTGGTCTTATTTTCTGGTAGGCCTAGTAAAATTTGGAGTGAATGTCAGACTTTGCATATGATAAATGTGAGATTATTTGAGTCTCTGCTGATCTGACCGGGCTCCAGAGATCAACTTTTATTTCTGGCAGGCAGTTAGGTCATGGGAAGATGATGTGATTTAAAGGTGGTTAAAGGTTTATTTCTGGTTTGCCCTTCATCCTAAGGAGTAGCCCTTGAATTATATTCAGCATGTCAAACTGAACATCAAGGTTCTTTACAGCACCCTCTACCCAGTCAGGGGCTGAACATTGGTTCCCACAGTCCTGTTCCAGGAGACACAAAAGTCCCCCCCGCCCCCCCCCCCACCGCCTCCTAGCTGTTGGCTGTGCCCTGGGCCCAGGCAGATGCCCGGGTGAGAAAAACCATAAGAATCAGCACACTCACTCCTCCACAAGTCCCTCTGATGGGATCAAACTGCTCAAGTCTCAGCTGTCTTCACCTTCTGGTACCTTCAAAGACCTTGTTTGTTACCCCAGACCCACATCCCCAAACAGACCAGGCCCCAGGTCCGCTGTGTGACTGAGCCCAGGTGTGGTCAGGGAGGGTTCAGGGACACTGTAGTATGGGTGAGCCCTCTCCTGCCCCTTCTCCTCCCTCTTCTGGGCACTGACTCCCACATGTCAGGACAGAGTTAGGAGAGGGCAGGGCCAGCACAGTGGGGCTCCCTGGCCACTGTTGTAGCCTTTTCCCCACCTGCCACTGTTCCTGAGCTCCCAAGAGGCTCCTGTCTACTCAGGGAGGACCCACACGGGGAGCACACAGCCCTTGGGCAGGAGCCAGGAGCTCTCCCTGGGTGCCACACATGTCACGTGGCTGAAAGGACACCCACATCCCCAGCTCTTCCCCCATCCTGGCGGAACTAGTGGGGTGGTGGCAGCTGGCCATACGTGGTCAGCTTCTGTCTCAAGGAAGACCCGAGGGGGAAGGTCTGACCCAGATATTAGCGCTATTTTTAGCACAGCGTTGCTGCTTCAGAGCAGCACAGGATACTCTACTTGACACCTGCAACCCATGCCTTATTTTATAATACTCTTATAGAAATGTGAAACCATAGTCAAATTACAATTGGCTTGGGTTGAGGATGTTCCTGGAAAAAGGACAAGGCACATTATACAGGGCAAGAGGCTCCTGAACTTCATTTACACCATATGGTGACCAGAGTGTAACCAAACATACTGATGCAGCGAGCGCAGAACTTGGGGCCCTGCAGGGCTGGGAGGACCAGTCAGGAGAAGGGGTGGGCTTAGCACAGGAAGCAGCAAGGGATGGGAGCGAAGGGCACGACCCAGGCTGCTGTCAGGCCCGAGCAGGGTGGGGCTGCACCCTGGGTCCTTGCCCTGAATGCACAGTCCTGCCACGATCCCGACAAGAACAAGGTGGGCAACAGACGGGGCAGGAGGCACAGTGTCCAGGGGGTGAGAAGTTGTCCAGATCTGGGCCAAGGGGTCTGGGTGCAGTCACTGCGCTCCTTACAGCTGGGTCCACCAGCGAGTCACTGAACATCCCCAAATCTAGGTTATCCATCATGCGGCAGTGACAGTCCTATATCCCAGGAAGGGGGGTCATCTTGAAAGGGGGTGTTTGTACCATGGGAAACTCATCTTATGTGCCGGCTTCCAGCAGAGAGAGCCCCTATCCTGGGGCTGCTGAGCTAGTGACTAGACAGGCCCGGGCACACTGGGGACAGCTCAAGGGATGTCTCCCCTAACCCCCTTGGCCCTCACAGTCCCCAGGACCCAGCTGGGACCACACTCACCCCACTGCTGTCAGGGGACCACCTGGGACAGGCTACATCCTGATCAGGCAGGATGTTTATGAGCTGGACAACATCACAGGCAAACAAACATCCCTAATGACAAAATCCCCGGCCCAGGCACTCACCAACAAGGAAGGGGCAGTCCTGAGGCTGGGACAACAGTGTGGGAGGGGTATAAAAGCCCACAGCCCCAAGCACCCCATATAATCACTCACTCTCATTCACACTCACTCACACACTCACTCACACTCCCCAGCTCAACCCCAGCATGGCCATGTCCTCCATGTCCGTCTGCTCCAGCACTTGCACTGAGCCCTGGGGGGTGGACGACTGCCCAGAGAGCTGCTGTGAGCCCCCCTGCTGTGCCCCCAACTGCTGTGCCCCACCCTCTTGCCTGACCCTGGTCTGCAGCCCAGTGAGCTGTGTGTCCAGCCCCTGCCAACCAGTCTGCACCAGCTCCTGCACACCCCGTGCTGCCAGCAGTCTAGCTGCCAGCCGGCTTGCTGCACCCCGTCCCCCTGCCAGCAGGCTTGCTGTGTGTCTGTGAGCTGCAAGCCTGTTCTCTGCGTACCTGTCTGCTGCAAGCCCATCTGCTGTGTGCCCGTCTGCTCTGGGGATTCCTCTTCATGCTGCCAGCAGTCTAGCTGCCAGCCGGCTTGCTGCACCTCCTCCTCCTGCCCTTCCTCCTCCTGCAGACCCTCCTCCTGCATGTCCCTGCTCTGTCGCCCCGTGTGCAGACCTGTCTGCTGTGTCCCCACGTCCTCCTGCCAGCCCAGCTGCCCCCGCCCAGCCTCCTGTGTGTCCCTCCTCTGCCGCCCAGCCTGCCCCCGCCCGGCCTGCTGCAGCCTCTCCTTGGGTCAGAAGTCCACTTGCTAATGGGCACATCCCCTGGCTAGCAGGCTCAGTTCCCCCATCCATGACTATGCCTGGCCTGGGTTAGGCAGCTGCCCTCACCTTGGGAGGGTCCCCCCGCCAGCTATACTGCCCTGACCTCCTGCTCCTCCCTCCCAATGTCTCTGCTCCAGGTCACCTGGCCTCTACTTGAACTGGTCAGCATTTCCCCCACCACCCAATAAGCTTGCTGTGACTGCCTGATTCTCTTCTCCTGTGACACTTGTGGGGTTGGGGGAGGGTTTGAGGTAGACATTGGTCTACCAATGGAACATTCTAGAAATGAATGACCTGACCTGGAAATTGCAGGGCAGCGTCCTCTCTTCTCTGTGGTCAACCAGCAGGTCTCAGTTCTCATCCCGAAGGCACAGTCCCTGCCCTGTCCCTGCCTGGCTTCCTGAGGCTGTGGGTTCTCCAGACTCATACCATCTGATCACGTCCTCCAGGGCAGCCCCACCCTCCAGAGTGGCCCCTGGGATGCTGGCCTGCAGGTCCAGGCACCACCCCCCTCCCTGGTGTCCCACCCACACTCTCCTCCTTTATTGGAACCTGATGCAGGAGAGAAAGGCGTCCCCCTCGTGCCCAGGGATAAAGGCCCTGCTTGTATCATCACAAGCAAATGTATCATCACATGGTGGCAACCAGAGTGCTGCCCGGTATCCTCCCCTGGGGCAGGTGGCTCTGCGTGCAGGTGGCAACAGGGAGTCTCCGCACCACATGATGGCCTGTGTGTTTATCTGCACACAGCCCAGGGACACTCAGACCCCTGGAAGGCTGGCCTTCACAGGAAGATTGAGCCTCCTGTGACATCTTTGGTGAGAAAGGCTGCCCTCGCAGACACCTTTCAGAAACAGCAGAGCCTCAGCCCTGCCACATTTGGGGAGGGCACGGGATGACTCTCAGGCTTGACACCAGCTCCTCCCAGGCCAGCCATAGCCCAAAGCCTTGTCTTGCTGGGACCAGGCATTGCTGAGATGCTGGCATAGCTCCTGGGTGTGGGCAGGAGCCCACAGGGAGCTGGGCGCAGAAATGGAAACAGAAGGTTGAGCAGAGTCCAGGCCTGGTCTCCTCAGGGGTGCCGCCACTGCAGGTCAGCACCTGGAGGGCAGCCAGCTCAGCCCTACACGCTCCCAGGTCTGTTCCTTCCACCTTGGACCCAGGCACTGATGGCTGCTGGCGACTCGCTGTGTCATGAATGTACCTGCATTATCACGGTTTCCTTCCCAAGTGGCCTGTTTCCGTCTCTAGTCCATTTCTTACCAGGCCATTTGTGTTTTTTCCTGTGGATTTAGGGCTGGGAAAGCTGTCCATCATGGGTGGTCCAAATATTTTCAACCAGGTGTTGTGACTTGTGTGAGGTACAAGATGTTAATCTATCTCCCCCATCTGGAGGCAATTGCCTTTTATAAAAGGTATTTTATTTTCTAGCTCTTATCTAAAATATCCCTTTATCTTACCAAAATTTATTCATCAAGTTCTGAGATCTCGATTTTGTACATTAATCTCCTAATGTATTCTTGCACCAGTTCCAAGATGTTTTCTCCACTTTCTTTGTAATATATTTTAATAGTTGTTAAGAAAGGCATCACTTTCTTATTTTCTAAAAATTTTTGTTATATCTTATAGGTGTTCTTTCCAATTAATTTTAGAACATTTTCCAAGTTATTTTTAAAAACTGGTGGAATTTTTATTGGAATTGAATTGAACTTTGTATAGTTAGGAGAAAATTATAATTTTTTTTTTTTTTTGTAGAGACAGAGTCTCACTTTATGGCCCTCGGTAAAGTGCCGTGGCATCACAGCTCACAGCAACCTCCAACTCCTGGGCTTAAGCGATTCTCTTGCCTCAGCCTCCCGAGTAGCTGGGACTACAGGCGCCCGCCACAACGCCCGGCTATTTTTTGGTTGCAGTTTGGCCGGGGCTGGGTTTGAACCCACCACCCTCGGTATATGGGGCCGGCGCCTTACCGACTGAGCCATAGGCGCCGCCCAAGAAATTATAATTTTAAATATTGCCCCTAGTTACATAGTCGCATATGTCAGTTTAGGGTTTGTCATTTTCTTCCATTGGTCTCCCACATTCCTATTAGAATTAACTTTTATGTATTTCATTGGGATGTCTTGCTTGTGTGAATGGGGAAAGTTTTCCTATTACATTACCTTGTTATCTAAATCTTATGTCTATATAAATTATATGTATAAATTATCTAGGCATAAAGACACAGATTTAATACCTTTGCAAATTCTTTTCTACTTCTTATGGTTTGTCAGTTGATTTTCTTGGATTTTGCCTATAGGTGAACTTATCATATAAATATAATGGAATTTAACTTTCTATTTCCAATCTGTATGACTCTTTCTGCTATTTCTTTGTCCTGTTACATTACACTGAACACCCATCTTGAATAGCCTGAATGTCGTAAGTGCTCCTGACACTCACCATTATACATGGTGCTTGCCGTGCATTGTAGGGAGATAACCTTTTATTTCCATTTTGCTATGAGTTTTCATTTACTAGAATCAAAAAGGAACATTGTGGGGAGATTCTAGAGATATGGTGGCATAGTTTTTTAATCTTCCTAAATCCCAAATAAAAATAGCCAGATGTCCATTTAGGACAAAACTTAATGACAAGACATCACCCAAAGGCCCCACATGCAAGTGGGTAGGAACCAATGGCCAGAAGCTGGTGTCTATGCAGGAGAGATCTGGGGGCACTGAGCCTCCATGGTGGCCTGAGGGCAAGGGAGCCCTGCTCCTCCTCTCCAGGGGCCTTGAACACCAGTGGCCTGCAGGAAATGTCTGATGGACTGGAACACTGGCCACCATGGACTCTTGACACTGATCCCCCTATGGCTTCCTTCCAGGGAAAAGCCCCCAAGGAGAAAGGGGAGAAAGAGCTGAGAGTGGAAACACGGTTATATAGAATGGAGAGTCCACTTCTAGTTAAGTAAGAGGAACTGGTCCTTCCCACCAACTAGAACAATTAACCAAATCCTGGAACAATGTTTTTTGGGTATTGGACATGTGGCAGCATAACATAGGTACACCAGAGGGAGGGGAACACACATGGAGCCTCACAATTGTCCTGTCTCACTGGCCACCATGTTCACAGGGAAGCCTAAGTTTCAGAGGCAGATTTGGGAGTTGGAGGAGGCCAAGGCAGCTGGTGTCCCCAGAATAGGGCACATAGAAGCACCGCACTGAGAGAGCACCAAGCATTCTGGAAGGTTCAGCCAAGCAGTGATAAGCAAGTACAATGTGAGACTGAGACCGGGGCAACCGGGAAATTAGGTGGGATAATTCCCAGGGACCAAACAGAGTCAGAAATAGCACCTGTTCTCACCTGCCAGAGTAGAAAACTCTCTTAATTCGCAGGACATTGGGTAGATTACTCAGAAAGCTATTGACACAGTAGTGAGGGGTAAAATTAGCCACAGTAACCATTAGTTGAGTCCTGCCTAACAAAACTTATATACAAGACTCAAAAGACTAATATTTCCAAGTAACTTAACTACACCCTCGGACAAAGCTCAAAAATACTCATGGAAATACCAAATATATGGCACTCAACAAGGCAAAATTTACAATGCTGAGCATCAATTTTAAAAAATCACTAGACAGGCAAAGAGGTGGGAAAATGTATCACCCATTGAGGATAAAATCAATTTAAACCCACCCAGAAATGTCACAGGTCACAGAATTAGTATCAAGGACATTGAGAGTCATAATTATATTCCTTATGTTCAAGAAGTTAGAGAAAAGATTAAGCATATTTAGATAAAGAGGAAGAGGAAATTTTCTTGTTTAAAGATACAAATAGAACATCTAGAGAGGAAAACTATAATGTCTGAGGTGAAAATCAATAGCAGAATACATACTACAGAAAAAAAATACAGTGAACTTGAAGACATGGCAATAGAAACTATCTGAAATAAAACACAGAGAAGAAAAAGAAACAGTATTAGTGAGCTGCAGGGAACTTCAAGTAACCTCATGTATGTGCAATCAGAGTCCCCAAAGAAGAAGAAAGAGAAAAAGGAACAGAAAAGGGATTCAGATTGGATAAAAAGGCAAATCCCAACTATAGTTTCTATAAGAAGTACATTTTAAAAATAATGACATAAAACAGGTTAAAAATTTTTAATAGAAAAATAAGACCTAATTAAGCCCAAAGCCAGCATAAGGTACAAAATGCTAAAGATGAAAGCAGAAATCAAGGAAGTAGAAAATAGTAAAACAATGTGATAATCAATGAGATTGAAGCTTATTCTTTGAAAAGATAAATTT
Source organism: Nycticebus coucang (assembly GCF_027406575.1). Taxonomy (NCBI): domain Eukaryota; kingdom Metazoa; phylum Chordata; class Mammalia; order Primates; family Lorisidae; genus Nycticebus; species Nycticebus coucang. Next base: position 2,043,564 of record NC_069795.1, read on the forward strand.
GATAAACCTAGCTAACCTGGAGAAAGATAAAGAAGACAAAAATTATGAGAAATTTACTAGGTGTAGAATATAAATGTCTTAACACAATAACTAAGAAAATGCCGTGAAGGCTATGTTAACCAGTTTGATGAAAACATTTCAAATTGTATATAAAAAACCCAGCACATTGTACCCCATGATTGCATTAATGTACACAGCTATGATTTAATAAAAAAAAATCAAGAATTTTTTAAAGATTAAAAAAAATGACAAAAATTAGCACTATCAGGAAGGGAAGAAAAGGCATTACCACATACCCCACAGGCATTAAAAATAATAAAAAGGGAAGACAACAAATAATTTTATGCCCACAAATTATATAATTAAAACGAAATGGCCCTATTTCTTGAAGACACAAACTATCAAGAATGACTTAACAAAAAACACATAACCTGACATTATCTGGGAGTCTGCAGACTATCCAGTCTTGTCTTTAAAAAAGAAAAAAATAGAATAAGGGCAGAGCAAGATGGTGACCAGAAGGATTGTTGAGCTGAGCTTTCCTAGAACAACTGGGGAAAAAGAGAACTAAGGCATACCTGGTGCAGGGACCTCACCCAGGTTGTAGCTCAGGGAGCCCAATGAGGAGGTGGTGAGCTGGATACAGCATATGATCCAGAGCAGTGGAAATCTGATGAATTAGGCAAATGATTGTAACCAGCTGGAATTGATTGGCTGTCCACAGAGGCCCAGGATGGTATGAAGCCTTTTCAGAGTTTTCAGTTTTGGGGGGAAGCTGCACATTGAGTGGAAAGCTTGGAAGAGTGGGCGGACTCAAATAGTATACAGCAACCAGATTTGAATGCCAGTTGAAGTGGATTTCTCATAGGTTTGGTATAGATTTGCCATAGGAAGGCAGCCATATTGAAAAGGTCTTGGTGGCCAGAGGGCTGCCACTGTGGGAAGGTCATGAGAAGGTCTTAGCAGGGGCCTAAAGCACAGCCATCTTAATTCCACCTGCTGGGATCAGAACTCCACTCTTGGGATAGGCTGAGGAACTCCTGCACCCTATGGGAACTGGAGCCAGGGGGCTCTGAGAGACCTGCCCCTCAAGGATCCTTGTGAGCTTTAAGATCCCACCTGATCAGGGTCTGAATGCTGAAGAAATAATCAGGTAATCACCAAAGGCAACTAAATTTGGAATTAGGACCATAGAGATTGCTGGCTGTGCTCCCTGTCTCCTAGAAAAACCACAGCACCACCAGGTCTCCTGGAGACATATTGTAATATACTGTCATCAAGAGCAAGGACTTCTGTTTGAAACAAAGGAGTCAGTGAGGAAGAAAAAGGAGGCCAAGGAGGTGAACAAGAAGAAAGAACACATGAGGAGGAACCAACAGAAAAATTCAGGCAACATGAGAAACTAAAACAGGGGAACTCACCCAAGGGACCATGAGGCAGCTACTACAGAAGACTCCACCTATAAAGAATAAATTGACTTGACAGGAAGGGAATTTAAAAGATGGATGATAAAGACAATAAAAGGAATGGACGAGAAAATGGAAAGACAGAACCAAAACTTGGACAAGAGATAAGTAGAATATAGAAAAGATATGGCAGAGCTTAAGGAATTAAAGGAGAAAATCAGGGAATGTAAAGATGCAGTAGAAAGTATCAAAAATAGGTTAGAGTGTGGAGAAGAAAGAAGCTCAGAGCTAGAAGATAAAGTTTTCTAGTTAACCCAAGTAGTTAAAGAGGCAGAAAAGAAGAGAGAGAAAGCAGAACAGGCACGTAGAGAATTAGGAGACCCCATGAAGCATTCAAACAAATGAATAATAGGGATTTCTGAATGGGAAGAAGATTGTCCCAAAGGAATGGAAAGCCTACTAAAGACTATCATAAATGAAAACTTCCCCAAGTTTTACTAAAGACTCAGTATACTCCTTACAGATGGATATTGAACACCAGGTCATTTGAACTCAAACAGAGCTTCACCAAGACACACTGTAATGAACCTGTCCAAAGTCAAGATGAAAGAAAAAATTCTGCAAGCACCCAGGAGTAAGCACCAACTGACCTACAGAGGCAGAGCCGTTAGGATGACAACTGAAACCTTCCAAGCAAGAAGAAAATGGTCATCTACCATTCTCTTCATTTTCAACATCCTTAAACAAAACAATTTTCAGCCCAGAATTAAACTCTTAGAGAAATCAAATATATATATATATATTTTTGAGTCAGAGTCTCACTATGTTGCCCTTGGTAGAGTGCTGTGGTGTCACAGCTCACAGCAACCTCAAACTCATGGGCTTAAGTAATTATCTTGCCTCAGCCTCCCAAATAGCTGTGACTACAGGTGCCTGCCACCAACACCTGGCTATTTTTTGTTGCAGTTGTCATTATTGTTTAGCTGGCCTGGGCTGGGTTCAAACCTGCCAGCCTCAGTGTATTTGGCTGATGCAGTAACCACTGTGCTACAGGCACTGAGCCAAGAAATCAAATATTTTGCAGATATAAAAGCACTGAGGAAATTTGCCAAATCAGGACCACCACAATGGACCACCAGCAAAGTAAACACCCAGAAACTAAAGACCAAAGCATAGCTTCCACAATGGCACAAAGGATAAAATTATATGATGAATTTACACAAAATAAGGTGAATAGAACTCCACCACACTTATCAATTCTCTCAATAAATGTCAATGGACTGAATTCACCACTGACGAGGCACAGGCTGGCTGATAGGATAAAAAAGCACGAGCCATCCATATGCTGTCTCCAGGGGACACACCTAGCCTTGAAGGACAAATCAAGACTCAGGGTTAAGGGATGGAAAACAGTATTTCAAGCAAATGGAAATCAGAAGAAAGGAGGGATTGAAATCTTACTTTCAGATACAAGTTGATTTAAAGCACTTAAAGTTAAGAAAGACCAGATGGACACTTTATACTGGTTAAAGGAAAAATACAATAAGAAAACACTTCAATTTTAAATATTTATGCACCCAACTTAAATGCTCCCAGATTTATGAAACAGACCTTGATGGGTCTGAGCAATATGATATCCCATAACATAATAATAGTCAGGGACTTTAACACCCCTCTGATAGAACTGGACAAATCCTCTAAATAGAAACTAAACAAGATACAAAGTACTTAAATGTGACCCTAGAACAAATGAGATTAATAGATATATACAAAACACATCATCCCAAAGCTATGGAATATACATTTTTCTCATAGGCCCATGGTACATACTCCAAAATCAACTACATCCTAGGATACAAATCAAACCTCAGCAAAGTTAAAAGAATAGAAATTACACCTTGTATCTTCTCAGACCACAAGGCAATAAAGGTGGAACTCAACTCCAACAGAAACATTCATCCCCACACAAAGACTTGGAAATTAAACAACTTCATGCTGAATGATAGTTGAGTCCAGGAAGAGATAAAAGAGGAAATCATTAAATTCCTCAAGCAAAAGTACAATGAAGACACAAGTTACCAAAATCTGTGGGATACAGCAAAAGTAGTCTTAAGAGGAAAATTTATCACATTAGATGCCTACATTTAAAAAACAGAAAGAAAACATATCAACAAACTCATGAACCATCTTATGGAACTGGAAAAAGAAGAACAATCTAATTCCAAACCCAGCAGAAGTAAAGAAATAACCAAAATTAAATCAGAGATGACTGAAATTGAAAACAACAGAATCATTTGGAAAATTAATGAAACAAAAAGTTGGTTTTTCAAAAAAATGAATAACATAATAAACCTTTGGCCAGATTAACCAGAAACAGAAAAGTAAAATATCTAGTAAGCTCAATTAGAAACCATAAAGGGGAAATAACAACAGATGCCACAGAGATACAAGAGATCATCTCTACTACAAGAAACTCTATGCCCAGAAATTTGACAATGTGGAGGAAATGGATCAATACCTGAAATAACAACCTCTCCCTAGACTTAATCAGGAAGAACTAGATCTCTTGAACAGACTGATTTCAAGAACTGAGATTGAAGAAACAATAAAAAATTTCCCAACAAAAATTTCACACAAGAATTCTAGCAAACTTTCAGAGAAGAGCATACTACAGAAATAATTCCAAAAAATTAAGAAGAAGGGAATCTTTCCTAGCAATTTCTATGAAGCAAACATCACCCTGATACCAAAACCAGAAAAAGATCCAACCAAAAAGGAGAATTTCAGATGAATTTTTCTAATGAATATAGATGAAAAAATTCTCAATAAAATCCTAGCTAATAGATTACAGCTACACATTAAAAAAATCATTTTTCATGATCAAGTAGGTTTCATCCTAGGGATGCAAATCTGGTTTAACATATGCAAGTACATAAACGTAATTTACCATATCAATGGAAGCAAAAACAAAGACCAGAAGATCCTCTCAATAGATTCAGGAAAAGCATTTTATAAAATTCAGCATCTTTTTCTAATTAGAACACTTAAGAATATAGGAATAGGTGGCATGTTTCTTAGTCTCATCAAAGCCATCTATTATTATACCTATAATATTAGCTATGGGCATAATAGCTAATATTACACTGAATGGAGTAAAACTAAAAGCTTTTCCACCTAGAACTGGAACCAGACAAGATTGTCCTCTGTTGCCACTACTATTCAACATAGTGCTGGAAGTTCTAGCCAATACAATCAGTCAAGAGAGAAAATAAAGGGCACCCAAATTAGTGCAGAGGAGGTCAAACTCTCCCTCTTTGCTGACAATATGATCTTATACTTAGAGAACCCCAAAGACTCAACCACAAGACTCTTGGAAGTCATCAAAAAATATCGTAATGTCTCAGGATATAAAATCAATGTCTACAAATCAGTAGTCTTTGAATATGCCAATAACAGCCAAGACGAGAGGCTAATCCTGGACACAATTCCTTTCACAGTAGCTTCAAAAAAAAATGAAATACCTAGGAATATACATAACAAAAGAGGTGAAGGACCTCTATGTAGAAAATTATGAAAGCCTAAGAAAAGAAATAGCAGAGGATATTAACAAATGGAGGAATATACCATGCTCATAGCTGAGAAGAATCAACATTGTGAAAATGTCTATACTTCCCAAAGCAATCTACAGATTCAATGCAATCCCCATTAAAATACCATCATCTTACTTTCAAGATTTGGAAAAAATGATTCTTTGCTTTGTATGGAACCAGAAGAAACCCCATATAGCCAAGGCAATTCTTAGTAATAAAAACAACACAGGGGGTATCACCCTACTATACTTTGAGCTATACCAGAAGACCAGTGATTAAAACAGCATGGTATTGGCATAAAAATAGAGATAGTGACATTTGAACCAAATGTTGATAGAAATAGACATTATAGAAATAGAAAACCATGAGGTGATACTAACCTCTTATAGCCAACTGATCTTTAATAAACCAAACAAGAACATACACTGGGGAAAAGAATCCCTGTTCAATAAATGATGTTGGGACAAATGGATAAACACATGTAAAAGACTGAAACTGGGCCTGCACCTCTCACCATGTATAAAAATTGATTCAAGATGTATAAAAGATTTCAATCTAAGGCATGAAACAATATAAATCCTTGAAGAAAGTGTGGGGAAAACACTTGAAGTTATTGGCCTGGGGAAAGATTTTATGAAGAAGACTTATGTGGCAGTTGCAACAACAACAAAAATAAACAAATGGGACTTAATTAAACTGAAAAACTTCTGTACAGTGAAAGAAACAACAACCAAAGCAAATAGACAACCTTCAGAATGGGAAAAGATATTTGCATATTATGAATCAGACAAAAACTTCATAACAAGGATCTATAGAGAACTCAAATTAATCAACAACAACAACAAAAAAGACCCAAAAAGGGCAGTGCCTGTGGCTCAAAGGAGTAAGGGCGCTGGCCCAATATGCCAGAGGTGGTCGCTTCAAACCTGGCCCTGGAAGGGCCACAACAACAACAAATAGACCCAACAATTCCATGTATCGCTGTGTAAGAGAGATGGATCGAACCTTCTCTAAAGAACACAGACGAATGGCTAACAAACATATGAAAAAATACTCATTGTCCCCAATCCTCAGAGAAATGCAAAAAAAAAAACAACCACCCTGAGATATCACCAAACCCCTTGTGAGAATGGCCCACATCACAAAGTCCCAAAACTGCAGATGCTGGCATGGATGTGGAGAGAAGGGAACACTTTTACACTGCTGGTGGGACTGCCAACTAATATAACCTTTTTGGAAGGAAGTATGGAGAACCCTCAAAGAACTCAAATTAGACCTCCATTTGATCCTGCAATCCCATTACTAAGCATCTACCCAGAGGAAAAAAAAATCATTTTATCATAAGGACACTTGTACTAGACTGTTTATCACAGCTCAATTTACAATCACCAAAATGTGGAAACAGCCTAAATGCCCACCAACTCAGGAATGGATTAACAAGCTGTGGTCTATGTATACCATGGAATACTATTCAGCCATTAAAAAAGATGGTGACTTTGCATTTTTTGTATTAACCTGGATGGAGGTGGAACACGTTCTTCTTAGTAGAACATCACAAGAATGAAGAAGCAAGAACCCAATGTTCTCTATTCTAATATGAAGGCAGTAGATGACCTAATACAGGGTAGGAGTTAGGGGAATGAGAAAGTGGGAGAGATCGGGGGATGAGGAGTCATGGTGTATGGCTTCATTTTAAAATCAGGGGCGGTGCACAGTTATCAGAGGGACTTAATCTAACAAATGCAATCAGTGTAACCTAATTCTTTGTACCCTCAATGAATCCCAAATAATAAAAAAAGATGTATTCTTGATGAGAAAACAAAAAACAACCAAAAACTCATAACCTTAATTTTCTGTATCAATTTTTAATAGAGCTTTTAGAACAGTTTTACATTCACAGCAAAACTGAGCAAAAAGTAAAGAAAGTTCTGGTACAGACACCTTTACCCTACACCTCACAGCCCTCCCCTGTTACCCACATCCTCCCACTAGAGGGTACACTGGTTACAGTCCATGAACTACACGTCATTGTCGCTCACTCTTGGTGTCCTGTGTTTTCGGGGAACAGTCTCTCTCATGCTCCGCCTGTTTTACACCCCTCTCTCAGCCCCCAGCAACCACTGATCTTTTTACTGTCTGCATGGTTTTCCCCTTTCCAGAATGTCATATAGGTAGAGTCCTATGGTATGTTGCCTTCAGAGTGGCTTCTTCCAGTTTTTCTGTGTCTTTTCATGAATTGCTACCTTGTTTCTTTTTAGCTCTACATAATATTCTATTGTCCCAATGCACTACAATTTATTTATCCATTCACATTTTGAAGGATATCTTGGTTGCTTTCAACTGTGAGGAATTATGAATAAAGTGGCTGTAAACACTCTAGTACAGTTTTTTTTTTTTTTTGTAGACAGAACTTTTTTCTTTTTTTATTGTTGGGGATTCATTGAGGGTACAATAAGCCAGGTTACACTGATTGCAATTGTTAGGTAAAGTCCCTCTTGCAATCATGTGGACAGAACTTTTACTCATTTGGGTAAATGCCACGGACCATGTTTGCTGGATAATAAGAGTACTATTCATTTTGTAAGAAACCACCGAGCCATCTTCCCAGGCTGCACCACTTAGCGTTCTTTCTGACAGTGAGTGAGAGTTCCTGTTGCTCCACAGCCTCGCCAGCATCTGGTGTTGTCAGTGTTTGGGATTTTGGCCATTCTTACATCAGTAGCTCATCATTATTTTAATTGCAATTCTCTAATGATGTATGATGTTGAGTATCTTTTCTGGTGCTTCTTTGCCAACTGTATGTCTCCAGTGAAATGTCTGTTGCTCATTTTAAAATCAGGTTCATTTTCTTATTGTTGAATTTTACGAGTTCATTTTATATTTTGGATAACAGTCTTAATCAGATATATCTTTTGCAAATATTTTCTCCCAGTCTGTGCTTTGTCTTCTCTTTATTTTGATTTCCTGTATCGATTTTAAATCATTGCAGTAAGAAACCTCCATGCCCAGATTGCCTGCTGGTAAATTCTATCAGAACATTTCAAGAAGAAGAAAATGACAATTCTATGCAATATCTTCCATAAAATAGAACTCAGCATTGGTATGATATCCAAAAACAGATGAAAGATGTAACATAAAAAGAAAACTATATACCAATATCCATGGAAAATATAAACACAAACATCCTCAACAAATATTAGCAAGTGAAATATATTAACGCACAAAAAGTCTAATATGCTGCACGCACCAGGTTGGGCTCACCCCAGAAACGCAAGCCTAGCTCAGCAAGCAAAAATGACTGCAATTCACCATATTAACGGGAAAGAAGACAAACAACATAACCTCAGTAGATGCAGGGGGAAAATTACAAAATTCAACATCAATCCACAATTTTTTAACAAGCTTTCAATGAACTAGGAATAGACAAAAGTTCACTTTTTAACCCAGCAAGGGGCATTTATGTACGACCAGCACCATACTGCATGGTAAAGGGTTTAACGGTTTTCCTCAAGGAGAGGGGTGTGACATAGACGTTCTCCCTCACTGCTCCTTCCAACATCACACTAAACCTCCTCCTGGTGCAGCAAGGTAAGAAAAAGAAATAAACACCTTATGTATTGGAAAGGAAGAAATAACATCGCCTGTGTTCACAGAGGACATGACAGTCCACATGCAAAACCTTCAGGAAGCTACAAAAAGACTCTAAGAATTGTAAGAGTCTAGCAATTTGGAAGGACTCAACTTAAAGTAATAAAAGTAATAAAAATCATTTACATATCTTAGCAATAAACACTTGAGACTCAAAAATTTTATTTAAGAGCAAGGGAATAAAAGTGAAAATTTAGGTATAATCTAACAGAATATGTGCCTAATAAAAACTATAAAAATACTGATGAGCAAAATCAAGAAAGACAGAAATGCATGGCGATGTATACCATGTACATCGTATTCACGGGTGGAGTATTCAACATCGTTACGATGTCAGTTACCCCAAACTAATCTGTGGATTCAAGGTAATCCCAATCAAAATGCCAGCATGAACTTTTGTCGATATTAACACGTTGATTCTAAAATTTATTTGGCAAAGCAAATGAACTAAAATAGCCAAAACAATTTGAAAAAGAATAATAAAGTGGAGTATTCATATCATGAGATTTCAAGATTTACTATAAAGCTGCAGTAATTAAGACAATGTGGTGTAGGCAGAGAGACACACAGATCAGTGAGAGGCAACAGAGACCTGGAGCCGTACAAGAAAGGCAACTGATTTCTGACAAAAGGGCACAGTGAAACAATTGGATGTCTGCATGCAAAAAAAAAAAAAAAAGGCCACCCTTGACCAATGACTCATACTTAATGCAACAGTTAAAGCAAAATCGATCATAGATCTAAGTGTCAAATGTAAAAATGTTTGACTTTCAGAAAAAAAAAAAAAATAGGAGAAAATCTCAATGACCTTATGTTAGGCAAAGAGTTCTTAGATTCAGGCTCAGTGTCTGTAGCTCAAGCGGCTAAGGCGCCAGCCACGTACACCAGAGCTGGCGGGTTCGAATCCAGCCTGGGCCTGCCAAACAACAATGACAACTACAACTGAAAAATGGCCAGATGTTGTGGCAGGCACATGGGGTCCCAGCTACTTGGGAGGTGGAGGCAGGAGGATCCCTTAAGCCAGGAGTTGGAGGTTGCTGTGAGCTGTGATGCCACAGGACTCTACCCACGGCAACAACTTGAGGCTCTGTCTCAAAAAAAAAAAAAAAAAAAAGAATTCTTGGGCAGTGCCTGTGGCTCAGTGAGTAGGGCACCAGCCTCATATGCCGAGGGTGGGGGTTCAAGCCCAGCCCCGGCCAAACTGCAACAAAAAAATAGCCGGGCGTTGTGGCGGGCGCCTGTAGTCCCAGCTGCTCAGGAGGCTGAGGCAAGAGAATCATGTAAGCCCAAGAGCTGGAGGTTGCTGTGAGCCGTGTGACGCCACGGCACTCTACCGAGGGCAGTAAAGTGAGACTCTGTCTCTACAAAAAAAAAAAAAAAAAGAGTTCTTAGATTCGATACAAAAAGCATAATCTACAAAAGAAAATATTTGATATATAGGACATTATCAATATTAAACTTTTTTGCTCTTCAAAAGATGCTGTTGATAGAAGGAAAACAAAGCATGGCCTAGTGGGAAATAGCTGCAAATTACACACCTGACCAAAGTGCTTATATCGAAAAATGTGTAAAGAACTCTCAAAATTCCATATCTGAAAACCTAATTAAAAGGGGGGGAGGCTAATGATTTGAAAAAATATTTTACCCCCAAAGATGCATGGATGGCATAATAAGCACATAAAAAGATGCTCAATATCATTAGTCATTAGGGAAATGCAAATCAAAGCCGTGATGAGATGCCCTATGTGCCTGTTAGGGTAAAATTAAAAAGGCTGATCACGCCAAGTGTTGGCAAGGATGGAACTCTCGTACACTGGTGGTGGAAACGTAAGCTGCTTAACCACTCTGGAAAACAGTCTGCCAAATAAGCACGTTAAATATCTCCAACACATTTTCAATCACCACAGCAACACAAATTAAAATTATGGTAAGATACCACAGCACACAGCGTTAGGATGGTTGAACTTTTTTAACTGGCAGCATCAGGGCTGGCAAGGGTGCATAGCTGCCAGGACTCTGGCCCGTGGAAGTGCAGAACTTTGGAAAACAATTTGGCCCTGTCCTACAATGTTAAACACACTGACCATTTGACCCAGCAATTCTACTCCTCGATAATTACTCTAGAAAAATGAAAATCCATTATTATGCAAAAACTGCACAATGTTTGTGGAAGCTTTTCTCATAATCATCAAAAACAGGATAAGATCCAAATGTCCCTTAGCCGATGAATGGATGAAGAAACCGTGGTTTCTGGTTATCAAACCTTTGTCAGAAGCATAACCTGCAAATACCCTCTCCCATTCTGAGGGCTGTCTGCTTGCTTTACTTACTGTGTTCTTGGCTGTGCCGAAGCTTTTTAGTTTGATCAGATCCCAGTAAAGTATTTTTGGTGTGGCTTCAATTGCCCAGGGGTCCTCCTCATAAAGTATTCTCCCAGGCCAATTTCTTCAAGTGTTTCTCCTGCACTCTCTCCAAGAATCTTTATAGTTTCATATCTTAAGTTTAAATCTTTTATCCACTGACCGTCATTTTTGTTAATGGTGAAAGGTGTGGGTCCAGTTTCAGTCTTCTACAAGTTACTAGCCAGTTCACCCAGCACCATTTGTTAAATAGGGAATCTTTCCCCCAATTTATATTTTTGATAGACTTATCAAAGATCAAATGATGATAAGTGTCTAGATTCATCTCTGGGTTCTCTCTTCTGTTCCATACATCTACCATGTACCATGTTATTTTGATCAAACTTATTAATAAGAAAAGAACAAGTAATCCCATTTCATTGTGGGCAAGGGACTTGAACAGAAGCTTTTCTGAAGAAGACAGACACATGAAAAAATGCTCATCATCTTTAATCATCAGAGAAATGCAAATCAAAACCACTTCGCGATATCATCTAACTCCAGTAAGAGTAGCCCACATCACAAAATCCCAAACTACAGATGTTGGTGTGGATGTGGAGAAAAGGGAACACTTCTGCACTGCCTGTGGGAATGCAAACTAGTATGTTCCTTCTGGCAAGAAGTTTGGAGAATACCCAGGGACCTAAAAGTAGACCTGCCATTCAATCCTGGATTCCTTCTACTAGGTGTTTATCCAAAAGGCCAAATGTCACTTTACAACAAAAATATTTGCTCCAGATTGTTCATTGCAGCTCAATTCATAATAGCCAAGTCATGGAAGAAGCCCAAGTGCCCACCGACCCATGAATGGATTAATAAATTGTGGTATGTGTACACCATGGAATATTATGCAGTCTTTAAAAAAGATGGAGATTTTACCTCTTTCATGTTTACATAGATGGAACTGGAACATATTCTTCTTAGTAAAGTATCTCAAGAATGGAAGAAAAAGTATCCAATGTACTCAGTACTTTTATGAAATTAATTTATAATCATTCATACTTTCATATGAAAGTTAAATCTATAGCCCAGGATGAAAGAGGGGAGAGGAGGGGGATGGGAGGGGCGGGGGGCGGTTTGATGGAAGGAGGGTAAATGATGGGACCTCACCTATGGTGCATATTGCAACGGTACATGTCAAATCTATTAAGCATAGAGTATAAATATCTTAACACAATAATTAAGTAAATGAGGTGAAGGCTGTATTAACTAGTTTGATGTAAGCATTCCAAATTGTATTTAAAATCAGCACCTTGTATCCCATAAATGCATTAATGTGCACATGATCTACGTCAGTGGTTCTCAACCCGCTTAATGCCGTGACCCTTTAATACAGTTCCTCATGTGGTGACCCTCAACTATACAATTATTTTTGTTGTGACTTCATAAATGTAATTTTGCTACTGTTATGAATCGTAATATAAATATCAAATATGCAGGATGGTCTTAGGCGACCCCTGGGAAAGGGTCGTTCGACCCCCAAAGGTGTTGCGACCCACAGGTTGAGAACCACTGATCTATGTGTTTATGACTTAATAAAAAAAAAGAAAGTAAACATTCAAAGAAATTAAGACAAAAAAAAAAGAAAGAAAGAAACCGCGGTACATCATACAGTGGAATACTCCTGAGCAATTCAAAGAGATAAACTATTGATATACAGCAACTAGGACACATCCCAAACGCTTCTTGCTGAGAGAAAGAATCCAGACCCACAAGGCAACATACAATATAGGATCCGTCCGGTGTTCAAGTGATCTGACCTTCTACAGAAGACATGAAGGAGGGTGCGGCTGCCCACAGCGAGTCAACAATGTGGAAATGTCGAAGATGCTGGAATGCCTCTGCACGGCCCTGTGGGGTAGGGGAGGACTGTGTGCATTTATCAAAAAGGACAGAGTTGCATGTCTCGGAGAGTGAGTTAAGTGAGGAGACGGGGCAGGGGAAGGATTATTTCTGAAGTCACTGGGTTCCGTGTGGTGAAGCTGAGCAGGTGAGCGTCCTCTCCCTGAGGAAGGTGACAGCTCTGCTTCACTGTTCTCTTCTATTCTGCCTCCTTTCACATCTACTTTTGGCTCAGCGGACCCCATGCTCCCAAGATGTTTTCAAAGTTGTGTTGTCTGAACGTCTTTCTCTTCCCTTACACCAGGTAGATGATTCCCTTACACCAGTCCTTCTTCTAACTCTTTCCTCAGATTTGGTTCAATTGTCCCTGGGTAACCAGATTCAGATTCTCAAAGCTGAGTTAGGTGCCGGCCTCTCTGGAAGCTTTTAGGGGTTTTCTTTGTTTGGTGTCACAGATTTCACCAGCCTGTCCACACGTGCACCGTTCTCCATTCAATTTGGCTCGCATTTGGTCAAAATTTCAGGTCTGAAGTCTCATGTTTCCCTTCAGCTCTGGAAAATTTTCCTCTCTCTCCCTTTTGCTGCTCTCCTTCTGGAAATTCTATATGATGAACGTTAAGGTTCTGGAATAATCATGTCTTCCTAAGTTTTCTTTCATGTAAACCATCCCTGTCACTCTGGCTATGTGGGGGACACCTTACCACCTCTCTCCCCAACAGCACCTTCTGTCTTCTGCGAGGCCATCCTGCTGCTCAGCCATCCCCAATCTAGGGGGCACATCCACAGTGCTCTGCAGCCAAGCGGCCTCACCAGAGGAGCCTCGCCTGCCCTGGCTTCCCTGCCATGCTGCCCAGATGCAGAGACTCAGGGATGCCGGTCTCCCCCTGCAGCAGCACAAGGACACCTGGAAAGCAGCGCTCAGCAGGCAAGGACGTGCTGGCAGGGCCCCTCCAGACCCGTCTCCTGAAATATTTGCCCAGGGGACAAAACACAGGTCAGGGCATCCACCCAGCCCTCACTCATGACCACACATCACACAGCAGAGCAAACTCTTCTGTGTAAATAAACGAGAATTAATAAGGGCTTCCAGCCCAGCTCAAACACCAACAAGGAAACGGGAGGCGTGGGGGGCCTCCAACTAGAGAAACACCCCTCCCACTCACCGGATATAAAAGCCCCATGCCTGGAGTACCTCACTCACACTCTCACTCACGCTCACACAACTCATACACCTCCCCAGCTCAACCCCAGCATGGCCGCGTCCACCATGTCTGTCTGCTCCAGCAACCTGAGCTATGGCAGCCGGGTCTGCCAGCCTGGTTCCTGTGACTCCTGGAGTGACTCCTGTCAGGTGGATGACTGCCCAGAGAGCTGCTGTGAGCCCTCCTGTTGCACCTCCAGCTGCTGCGCCCCAACCCCCTGCTTGACCCTGGTCTGCAGCCCAGTGAGCTGTGTGTCCAGCGCCTGCCAACCAGTCTGCACCAGCTCCTGCACACCCTCCTGCTGCCAGCAGTCTAGCTGCCAGCCGGCTTGCTGCACCCCCTCCCCCTGCCAGCAGGCCTGTTGTGTCCCTGTGAGCTGCAAGCCCGTCTGCTGTGTGCCCGTCTGCCCTGGGGATTCCTCTTCATGCTGCCAGCAGTCTAGCTGCCAGCCAGCTTGCTGTGCCTCCAGCTGCTGTGCCCCAGCACCCTGCCTGACCCTGGTCTGCAGCCCAGTGAGCTGTGTGTCCAGCCCCTGCCAAACAGTCTGCACCAGCTCCTGCACACCCTCCTGCTGCCAGCAGTCTAGCTGTACCTCGTCCCCCTGCCAGCAGGCCTGCTGTGTCCCCGTGAGCTGCAAGCCTGTGTGCTGTGTTCCCGTCTGCTCTGGGGATTCCTCTTCATGCTGCCAGCAATCTAGCTGCCAGCCAGCTTGCTGCACCTCCTCCCCCTGCAATCAGGCCTGCTGTGTGCCCGTCTGCTCTGGGGATTCCTCTTCATTCCGCCAGCAGTCTAGCTGCCAGCCAGCTTGCTGTACCTCCTCCCCCTGCAATCAGGCCTGCTGTGTGCCCGTCTGCTCTGGGGATTCCTCTTCATGCTGCCAGCAGTCTAGCTGCCAGCCAGCTTGCTGCACCTCCTCCCCCTGCAATCAGGCCTGCTGTGTGCCCGTCTGCTCTGGGGATTCCTCTTCATGCTGCCAGCAGTCTAGCTGCCAGCCAGCTTGCTGCACCTCCTCCCCCTGCAATCAGGCCTGCTGTGTGCCCGTCTGCTCTGGGGATTCCTCTTCATGCTGCCAGCAGTCTAGCTGCCAGCCAGCTTGCTGCACCTCCTCCCCCTGCAATCAGGCCTGCTGTGTGCCTGTCTGCTCTGGGGATTCCTCTTCATGCTGCCAGCAGTCTAGCTGCCAGCCGGCTGGCTGCACCTCCTCCCCCTGCAAGCAGGCCTGCTGTAAGCCCTCCTCCTGCATGTCCTTGCTCTGCCGCCCTGTGTGCAGGCCCGCCTGCTGTGCCCCCACCTCCTCCTTACAGACAAGCTGTCCCCGCCCAGCCTCTTGTGTGTCCCTCCTCTGCCGTCCTGCCTGCTCCCGTCCAGCCTCCTGTGTGTCACTCTTCTGTCGCCCCACCTACCCCCGCCCAGTTTGCTGCAGCCTCTCCTTGGGCCAGAGGTCCAGTTGCTAATGGGCACATCTCCGAGGCCAGCAGGGTCAGGTCCCCCTGTCTATGGCTGTGCCTCTCACAACATCCTCTGTCCAGTCCTGGCCTGGGTAGCGGGCTGCCCCTACCTGGAGAGGAGTCCCCTATGTCCCCACTGCTGCCCTGACCTCATGCTTCTCCCTCTCAGTGTCTCTGCTCCACGTGGCCTCAACGAACCTGTCAGCACGTCCTTGGCTGCCCAATAAACTTACTGTGAGCACCTGCTTCTCTTCTATGACACTTGTGGTGGGGGCAGGGTTATAGCAGGAGCCAAACATTGGCCTCCTCTTGTCACAAATATTTTTAGAAAGGAGTGACTTGACCCAGAAATCTCGGGGCATCACTTCTCAGCCTTTTGGCTAAGATCGAGTGCCAAAATCACAGGTAGCATCTTCTCTTCTGTGGTCACAGCCTTGCACCACCGCCTGGGAGGCGCAGTCCCCACCCTTCCCTGCCCTGTACCTCCTCATGTGCCCTGGATGTGAGCATGGGGTGGGGGTGGAGAGTCTCTGCTCTGCGGAGCTCCTGGCTGTGTGGACTGGCTCTCTCCTTCCCTAGCTGACTCCCCCGTCCCCTGGGTGGGCTCCCTAATTTTTCTGGCCATTGCTGAAAGGTGTTTGTTTCTACTTTGCTATTTGTTGGCACAAAGCCTCACAGCCACTCTCTGAAAGTGCCCAAGTGGGAATGTCCCCTCTTGTGGAAGGTAAATTCAAGTGGCTACTTCCCACCCTTTGGTTAAAGGGGTGGGGCATCACCTCTGCTCCCAGAATTGCCACGGGCATGTGACTCAAACTGGGACAAGTGGGGTTTGCTAAATTGGACATGAAAATAAATGTGCAAACTACGGGAGGCTTTGATTTCTTGAGGAAAATGGTTGCATAGAATTTGGCTTCCAGTTTGACTTGGGCAAAGACTTCCTAAAATATAAATATATACTTATGTGTCTGTATAACACACACACAACAGTGACACGTTCTGAGGAATGCTCCACCAGTCAGCTCTGTCTCCATGCAGACGTCACATAGCCAGGGGCAGAGCCCACCACACACCTAGGCTACACGTTAATCTTCCACTCGGGGGCCACAAACCCGCCCAGAAGGTGACCGCACTGAACACACAGGTAAGTGTGACACAGTAACAATTTGTGCAGCTATGCACAGAAAAGGCACAGAGAACATACAGTAATATGGCCTATGGGCGGGTGGTCTGTCATTGACCCAAAATGCCGCTCAGGTTTAATCACTTTCAATTCCTTACCCTTAATTGGGTTAGGCTGGGAATTAATGGAATCTAAATTGCAAATAAGTATAAATCAAGTATTCCTTTTTCACATAACTTGAACTGGAAAAAACTTCGAGGTCTCTGGGACGCTGTGTTTGTATTTATTTTTGGTTTTAATAAAGTATGGTAAAACACACATAGCATAAAATTTACCATCCAACCCATTTCTGAGTGCCCAGTCCGGGGCATGGAGGACTCGCTGTGCAGTGTCCAGCTGGCCTGCTCCAGGACACTCCCATCTTCTCCACTGTAGCCCTCAGCCCGAGCCCTCCAGTCTATTTCTGTCTCTCTCAATCTGACCGCTCAAGACCTCAGGCAAGCGGAGTCACGGATTCATCTTCTTGTGTCTACCCTATTTCACTCAGCACGTGTCCTCAGGGTGTGTTCGTGTGGTGGCCTGAGCCAGACACGCCTTCCTCTCCAGGCCGAGAGGTGCTCCTCCGGGCCTGGCTACGCCTGTCCATCCAGCATCCACTAACGCTGCTGGCGCTGCTCCTCCCTTGGCTGGAGGAGCGAGCCTCCGCAAGCGTGGGTGCAAATCTCTCTTCCCATCTATGCAGACTTGACCCAGAAGTGGAATTTCTGGATCATTTGTTAACTCTGTTTAATTTTTTGACGAACTGGCATCCTGTTTTCTACAGTTGCTGTATAATTAATTTTACCCTCCACCATCAGTGCACAGAGCTCCAGTTTCTCCACATCCTCTCCCACACGTTCCTTTCTGTTTGAGGCTAGTAGCAACCTAATGCGTGGCAGGGTCCCCTGGGTTATACCACTGCTCAGCCCTTCCCGCCCCGCCCCCACAACGAGCTCCGCCCACGTCGACCCCGCCCCCACCGATAGCCCATCCCACCACCTACGCAGCCTCCTCAAACACCGGGCCTATCCCGACTACTAGCACAGTCCCCTCACGTGCCCAGACTCTTCGCCACCCTACCTCCTCCTCTGTTAGCTTCTCCCCTCTGGCCCTCACCCATCATCCACCCCCGGCCCCGGCCCCGCCCCGCTCCCGGCCACAGGCTCCAGTACTCACCCATCAGGCCACACTCCCCCCACCCGCCCAGGGCTCCTCCAGCCTTCACTCTTGAGCCCCATCCCCACCCAGGCCCCCTCCTCAGCCTTCACCATCAGCCCCGCCCCGGCCCCGCCCCTCTAGCCCTCACCATCAGCCCCGCCCCTCCAGTCTTCACCATCAGCCCCCCTCCAGTCTTCACCATCAGCCCCGCCCCTGCCCCGCCCCCAACCATCACCAGCAGCCCCGCCCCTCCAGTCCTCACCATCAGCCCCGCCCCTCCAGCCCTCACCAGCAGCCCCGCCCCTCCAGTCTTCACCATCAGCCCCCCTCCAGTCTTCACCATCAGCCCCGCCCCTGCCCCGCCCCAACCCTCACCAGCAGCCCCGCCCCTCCAGCCCTCACCATCAGCCCCGCCCCTGCCCCGCCCCCAACCCTCACCAGCAGCCCCGCCCCTCCAGTCCTCACCATCAGCCCCCCGCCCCTCCAGCCCTCACCATCAGCCCCGCCCCTGCCCCGCCCCCAACCCTCACCAGCAGCCCCGCCCCTCCAGTCCTCACCATCAGCCCCCCGCCCCCTCCAGCCCTCACCATCAGCCCCGCCCCTGCCCCGCTCCCAACCCTCACCAGCAGCCCCGCCCCTCCAGTCCTCACCATAAGCCCTCCACGCCCCTCCAACCCTCACCATCAGCCCCGCCCCGACCCCGCCATCAGCCCCGCCCTCTCCGCAGAGGAACGAGTACCTGCTCTCGGTGCTGGCGGAGGAGAGCAACGCGCTGCTGCTCGGCCTGCGCTACTCGCCTGCCCAGCTGCACTTCCTGTTCCTCAGCGAGGACGCTACCGGCGCCTGGCAGACCCGCGTGTCCTTCCGCAGTCCCGCCCTGGTGGACAGCCAGTGGCACACGCTGGTTCTGGCCGTGTCAGAAGACTCATTTTCCCTCACCACGGACTGCGGCCTCCCGGTGGACATGTAGGTACTTGACGCGGACGGCGGCTGCACGTGCGCTGGGCTGGGGGGGCTGGTCGGGTGTCGAGAGAGCCCACGGGCAGCGCTGGATGCCATTCCCGCCCTCTGAAGGGCCACAGTGTCCCCAGAGAAAGAGGGACCGGCCACCTGTCACTGTCAGCCAACATGCAGAGATGAGGACAGGACCAAACTTTGTCGGAAGGCCGGGATTCTGGAGAAGAGTGAGAGTAGCCTCTCCTAGACTGTTCTGCCTTTCTATTTTCATATTACACTTTTTACATAAAAGTTCAAACCCCTATTCCAAGTAATAATCAGCATAATTCAGTGACAATCTGTTACAGTTTCCAGTTCAAAAGTTAATTCCTAAATCAATCTTCTTAAAGCAAAGACCACAATAACCCTTATTTTAAATAATAATCAGCACAACAGTAACAACCTATTACAACATTTCTGATTCAAAAGTTAATTTCTAAACTATTCAACGTGGGCCTCTTTAGGGTGGGAACTAAATTTACAAACCAATAAGAATGGGAGCCAGGAGGTGAAGAGCAGCTGTGTCGTGTCCACCCCAGCCTGACAGACAACATCTTATTTTCACTATATGTACTTTCAACAGTGGGCTGGGGGCAAGGGATGGGGCCTGGCTGAGGGCTGGAGTGCACACTGGACAGAGGGACAGGTGAGTGGGCCCCTGGGATCTGGGCTGGAGGAGACGTCCAAACCAGTGGTTAATGGGCTCTTCAGGGACCAGCAAGTGTGAAACTGCAAGTTTTAACTCAGATTTTGTTCTTTCTCCATACCTAAAACAACAAAACCTGCCATGGGAGCATCAGTGGCTTAAAACCTCATGAAGATCCTCATACCAGCAGCTCCCCTGACTTCTGGAAATAGCCCAGGGACCAGCCAGAGTCTGTGCACTGTAATGAGTGCTTTGGATGGCATAGACCACCACAGCAGAAATCAAGACCCATACAGAATTCAGGGGGCTGGGCTGCCCACCAGCTGACATGAAATGAGAGAGTGACAGTCCACACAAACTCCAGATGGGTGTGCAAAGTCAGCCTTACTCTCTGGACACAGCGGGGCATTTGGGAGCCTGATTCACTCTCAGCTTTGCCATCTCTGGTCTCTGCACCCTGACAGAAAGTCTGCTGGGTCAGGGGTGGAAAGTCCGCAGCTCTGCCAGCTGGTGGCCGCTGCATCCTGCCAAGCTACGACGGTAGAGTGGGGCTGCAGGGTCTTTCTTTTTAATTGCAGTGATCAGTTTATATAAATCTATTATTATTCCAAATATTACTTCTCAAAGGTAGACTCTTTTGTTATGTTGTCATGAGCTTTATTTTATAATAAAAAGAATCCTTAAACTTTGTACCCTTAAACACACCTTGATCACGCTCTTCCCCCCATATCCTAGAATTTGTAATTCATTAGGGCCCTTGTGAGGGCTGTGAGCTCTCAGGGACAAAGTCAGGCCCTACTCCGTGGACTATTCTCAGCCCATAGGGGCCTCATAGGCCCAAGGGAACTGGCAAGAGCTTCCCACCAGCATGAGGAAAGTCAGTCTGGCCAGACACAAACGTCTCCTGGTTTCTGTGTTTGCTTGAGCACCTGGGAAGGATGGGAAGGCACTGCACGAGGCCCGAACAAATCTTCACTGTACTCATGAGGGGATAGGAAGAGCTTAGCACCAGAACATAGTGATGAGTGGTGTCCCCATGTGCTTTTGGAATGGACTCCCTGGCGAAGAGAGAGGGAGTAAGGTTTCTGAGCCGGATTGAATTGCACTTGTTTCTCCAGGAGTAGCACAAGAGACAGGCTGGAGACCCACAGGCTGAGGCCTGGCTGATGGCAGGGATGGACCACCTTACATCCTCCAGGCCTCACACTGCCCCTCTTTGGCTCGTCATTGGACTCAAAGCCCTGTTTCACCAAGGCTCCCTGCAGAAATGCCTCCTGACTGGAGAGTTAGTCACCACCAGGCAGTGAGGACAGCTCTGCAATGTGGGAGGATGCAGGAGGTTGGGCCCAGGCAGGCAGGAACCGGGGGCTGGGCCAACTGTGGCCAAGGAAGGGTTTAGGCATGTGGGTTTCAGGCGCCCCACAGGCAGCCACAAAGGGTGCAGGCCAGGGCTTGGGGGCAGAAGCCTGGAGTGTAGTGGAGGCCGACCTGTACAGAGGACAGGGGACAGCAGGGCAGGAGCTGACCCCACCATGGCCAGCTGCAGCCAGGTGTAAAGCTCTGGAAGGAGCAGGTGTTTTGTAAGAGGATAGTGGCATCATGGCCTAGAGGTGAGTCCTGAAGGCACTTTGCATCTCTGCCTAGGGGTTCCAGCCATAATATCTCCCTCACTTGGGAGCTCAACTGCCCCATCTCCAGAGTTAACCCTCTACTTTCACATCAAGATCACCAGTGACCTCCTGCCCTGAAGCCATCTGTCCACCTCCCCAGGCCACATGTCACAGCTCAGTGGAGGGGGAGCTGGAGGACCCTGTGGAAGCCTGTGTAGGTGTTCCTTGTGATGGGGAGAACCAAAGATCTCCTCTTGGGATTGTCCAAAAGAATCTTGTCCTGGGGTGCAGTGCACCCCCCAGTGATGTCCCCCAAGTACTTGTGAATATTACCTTGCTGAAACAGTCTCTGCCGGTAGAATCAAGTCAGGCTGAGGTCATGCTGGAGCAAGATGGGCTCTGCTCCAATATGACTAGTGTCCTCGTAAGAGGCAGACGCACAAGAGCAGGCGTGTGCAGACAGAGGCCACGATCAGAGTGACACAGCCCTGGGGAACACTGTGCCCCCCCAGAGCTGGATCCTCCTGTGGAGCCTGCAGAGGACGCATGGCTTTGCCACCCTTGACCTCAGACTCATGGCCTCCAGAGCTGGGAGACAATCGCTTTCTATTGTTTAAACCGCCTGGTATGGAGCTTTGCTAGGCAGCTCTAGGCCCTGTGTGCTCCTCATGGGGGGCCCACTCCCTTTCCTTTTGTTAGCAAGCAGGTGCGACCTTGCTCTCCTGTGGCCCCAAAATTGTCTTCCAATGTTTCAGAATGGCTGATGTGCCCTTCCCGGCCACACTGTCGGTGGGAGCAGCTCGGTTCTTCATTGGTAGCCGGAGGAGAACCAAAGGCCTGTTCACGGTAAGTCGGTGCTGGGAGGTATGGGGGACCCAAGCCCGGGGTCCTAATGCTTTAGCAGATTCTCATAGGTGCTAACTGGGACCAGTGAGCACAAAGGCTCACTGGGGTCTCTACCACAGGGCCTGTGCACTTGCTGTTTTCTGCTCCTAGCAGCCCCTTTCCTCTGCTGACTCTGCCCCTGCCCAAGTGTCCTCTTACTTTGAGGCCTGCCCCCACCACTCTGAGGTGCTGCCTGCGCCAGCCTTGTGGCCCCTTCTCTGTGTTGACTTTCTTAGTAGCACAAACCACCTCAGACCATCTGTGTTTGCCCTACCCTGTCTCTCCACCTCGTTCCATGAGGGCACTGCTTTTGCTCCCTGCTGTCCTGTGTCTGTAGTGGCCGAAACCATGCCTGCCACAGAGGAGGTGCTCTGTGAATATTTATTGGTGGCATGCTTGGACAGAGGGGTGGATAGATGGAATGGATGGATGGATGGACAGACAGGTGGGCAGATGGATAGACTGTTGATGGATGGATGGATGGTTGATGGGCAGATGGCTGGAGGGATGGACAGATGGATGGGTGGATAGATGATTGATGGATGGGCAGATGGAGGGATGGATGATGAGTAGATGATGGATGGACAGGCAAATGGAGGGATGGATAGATGGGCAGATAGGTGGATGGATGGATGGATGATTGATGGATTAGAAGGATGAGTGGTAAGCAGTGTAGCCATACTTTAAGTCAGTCCACGCGAAACTCCCTTCTGTGGTCTTACCACTGGAGAAGGTGTGCAGTTCTCCCCAGTGGCGCCCAGTGGTATCCCTGTACCTAGAAGGTAGCCATTTCTCTCCCAGCTCTTCAGATGTTAAACTTTTCCCTATAGGATGGACCACAGGGTGTCCTGGTCTGAGGCTGTCCCTTTCTCTGCAGGGCCTGGTGAGGCAGCTGGTGCTACTGCCCGGCTCAGATGCCACGCCGTGGCTGTGTCCTAGTAGGAACCCCCAGCTGGCTGTGCTGTCCATCCCGCGGGTACTGCAGGCCCTCTCGGGGAAGCTGGAGGACAACGAAGTGCTGCAGTATCCCTATGGTTAGTAGACCAAGCCAGTGCCCAGGGCCTCAAACAAGGGCTCCCTCCCCTCTCCCCCTGCACTGGCTCCTCTCAGAGCTGCTGTAGCAACAGAGGACACTCAGGGCCGTGTTGCCACTCTTCCTCCAGGTACTCCTGGAGCAGCTGCCCACCCCTTCCTAGGGCCCCTGGCAGGTGGCAGCCTCTGCTAGTTTCAGGGAATATTCTTTCTCTTTCTCCTCTGGTGCCCACCTATTGTCCTGTCCTGTCCTCCAGGGCAGTTGGGGCTTTTCCCCCCCACCTTTCCCAGTTGTCCTCACCTTAGCTGCCCAGGATGCTGACTCTGGAGCACACCTGTTTCCCATGACCTCACCAGCCAGAGTGTCTCCCGGGTCTGTGTCCTCTCCATTCAGGGTGAGAGGCTGGCTGTGTGTATTCCCTCACCTGCGGAATCTAAACCCCCCAGGCCCACAGCAACCCTGCCCTGCAGCCACTGCAAAGGAAGGTGAGGTGGTGGGGACAGCAGAGCCCCTGAGCCTCACAATGTGTGGGTACAAGTGAGGGGAGCCCCACCTTGAAAACACTCAGCCTCCCCATGATTGCTGGAAAGAAAATACTCAGCCTGACAATGTCACTACAGGACCGCCTAGTGTGGGGGCCACCACTGCGTCATCTTTCCCCAGGGCACTGACCCTCTGGACATTAACTTTCTCGGTCTCCCCTCAGAAACTGACATGAGAGTGACGCTGGGGTCCCAGCCGCCGTGTACCAAGGTGGAAGACGCCCAGTTCTGGTTTGATGCCAGCAGAAAGGGGCTGTACCTGTGCGTTGGCAGCGAGTGGGTCACTGTGTTAGCGGGTGAGGCAGGCCAGGGTCTCTGGTTGCACATGTGAGGGCAGCACTGTCACTTCATGACTTGGGGGAGGGGTATGAAAGACCAAACTGCCACGGCCACCTCTAGATGACCACATGCTTAGTTGTTCAGCTGGGGCACTTCCAACAGTGAGAGGGACAGAGGCTGCTGGTTCACTGTCCTCCTTGGACCCAAGTGTCTTCCGCCATGGGGCTTGCCTCAGAGCCAGTGTTACCAGGACAGGAAGCGGCCCCCTAGGAGCCATGAGCCTGTGCTTTAATGGGGAAATACAAAGCCTCCTGGGCACGCCATGTGGGTGGCAGGGCTGGAGATCTCTCAGGACCTTGTCCCAAACCACCTGAAGAGAGGTGCAGGCGAGGTGGGCACACAGGGCCTCCTCCCCACCCCCCAAGGCCAGGCTGACCAGAGTCTGGGATGTTAAGGTTCTACCAGGCCAAGTCAGCAGTTGGGCCTGCCTTCAGGAAAGGTGAGCAGAGGTTGGGGCAGCTGCTCCGGCTGGGCTATCCACAGGACTATCACAGCTGGGCACCCTCGAGCCTCTGGCTCTGCTGGGTTTTACTTTCGATGACACATTTGTCATAGAGCAGTGAGCCCTGAGGATGCTTTAGTAAGGGCAGCCACATTTCATCCTGCAAGTGGCTGTTGTGGGGCTGTGCAAATCACAGAGCCCCGGGCAGGCTCCTCAGATAGACCTGGTCCGGAAGGGTAGGGGAAGGCTCCCGCACATCTGCCGAGGTGGGGCCCTGGAGTGGCACTTGCAGCTCTCAGTGCTGACTGAGCTGCACTTCCCTGCACAGCCCGGGAGAGGCTCGATTATGTGCAGCAGCACCAGGACCTGCTCACCAGCTCTGAGACCCTGGGCATCGAGCTGTTCCGCATCCCCGGGGTGGGGCTCTTCCTTGCCACTGCCAATCGGAGAGCCACTTCTGCCATCTACAAGTGGACCGAGGGCGAGTTCGCCTCCTACCAGAGCCTCCCCACGCACCAGGCGCAGTCCTGGCGGCACTTCACCATCGGGAAAAGGGTAAGTCAGGGCAACTCTGTCCTTTCAACTTGGAAAAACCCACAAGAGCTCAAGGGTTGGGGCTCCTCATATAGGTCAAGTGCTTCTCATGGTTTCAGAGCCTCATTGGGGTTGTAAGAGGCTCTCAAAGTCCCACCCATTAGCTACGCACAGCTCCAAACCCACAACGACATAACTATGCGGGTCCGTTCAGGCTCCCAGGTCATGTCTAGGATGTGTACTGTTCTGTGAGGACCCATCCCTGGTCACTTAGAACCTGCTGCTGAGAGCATTTTGTGTGCGCAAGTCCACAATGCAGAGGTCACTTCCGAGTGAAAATACAGGAGATACATTCTGGATCCTTCCTCTTCTCACTTCACAAATGTCGAGGACACATCACGTCCAGACAGATGGCCAGGGTGGCACCCAAGGAGGCAGCCCCTTCCAGCCAGGCTGGTCTGAGCCCCAGGTTCAGATACTGGGGCTGAGAGAGGCGCTGGCATTGCGTCAGGGAGGGGCAGATTTTCTCCATACCCTGGACTTGTGGAGTCTCTGTGGAGTCTCAGAAATTCACTCGCCCGACACAGGACAGCCAGGCCCTCCCTTGAGGCTGGACAAGAACCCCTGCCGTCCTGCCACTTGTAGCCCACCACCACCCCTGCTGCATCCATGTCCAGAGTGAGGAAAGAACAACTAGATTGGGTTTTTTGATTGTTGACATTTAAAGAGTTTTTTTTCTTTTTTTCTTTTTCTGGAGTCAGCGTCTTCTCTGTTACCCAGGCTGGAGTGCAGGTGTCATTGTAGCTCACTTCAGCTCAAGCAATCCTCCTGCCTCTGACTCCCAAGTAGCTGGGACTACATGCGTGCACCATCACTCTTGGCCAATTTTTTTTATTATGTTTTTGTTGAGATGGAGTCTTATTGTGTTGCTCAAGCTAGACTTGAACTCTTGGCCTCTAGTGATCCTCCTGCCTTATAGATACGAGACACTGCACCTGTCCAGTTTGTATGTTTTTCATTATTAAAAGCGTTGCCTCTATCAAGCAAAAATTGGAAATTAAAAAAAACAAGGGGAAAAATATTTTGTACCGTCACCTAAGCAAATGCATGGCTTCGTTGGCCATCTCGCCCTGTGCCAGTGGTGAGGGAGGCAGTGCTGCCCCCTGAGGCCTGGTAACGTCACATGGCTACATTGTCACACAGTTTCTGTGTTCGTGTGATGAGCTAGTCTTACTTCCCGAGAGCCCCAGGAGTTAAGAGATTTTTTTTCTGCTCACCCATGTTGTGAGAACATTCTTGTGTGTTAAAGCTTTCCCTGAGTTTGGAGGTTTTTTGTTTTTGTTTTGTATCGTTTATGCCTTTAGATAGAGTTATAAGTGGAAATAATGTGCTAATGTATATGGACATTTTTAAAGGTCTGAGGCATAATGACCGGATCTGGAGACCTAGCCACTGGTTCCCCCCTACCCTCCGTGATCTGGGGGGAACAGGGATGGGGGTAGGAATGCCTGGGCTCCGCCTCCTGTCCCCGTGCCATTTGGATGGAGCATGGACTTGCAGTTGTCATGGTCACTTTCTTTCAGATCTTCCTGGCTGTGGCTAATTTTGAACCAAATGAAAAGGGCCAGGAGTTCTCTGTCATTTACAAGTGGAGCCACAGAAAGCTGAAATTCACCCCATACCAGAGGATCACTACTCACAGTGCTCGGGACTGGGAGGCCTTCGAGGTGGCTGGGGAGCACTTCTTGGCAGTGGCCAACCACCGGGAAGGTAGGTGGGTGTAGACTTTGACCCAAAGGAACCCATTTCTGGGGCAGGAGGACTTTCACACAAGGTGAAATTTTTCTCATTGAAAGATGCAGGCTCAGATGGCAACCCTGTCTGAGGGTGGCACAAGACACGGTGCCTGCCTCATCTGTCTGGGGAAGGACGATGGCCAGGTGTCCTGTGCAGTGCCTGCCCACAGGGTCCCACCACATGACATGGGCGAGGTCCTGGGCAGCTGGCCTGTGACAGTCAGGAGAGTGGACAGGCGTATGGGTGAGCAGCCAGAGAAGGAGGTGGGACCTAGAGTAGCTGCCAGGGAACTTGTTTCCCTGAGTGCACAAACTCCATCAGGCTAGCCAGTGGGGAGTGGGGCCTAGGAGGGGCCAGAGCCTGAGTGGCCGCCAGCCAGTCCTGCCCATCCTGGCACTCAGTGCTATACTAGGTCTGAGGAGGCCCCTGCCAGGGCACCTCTGCCTCAGGCCTCCCGGGCTCCTCAGCTTGGCCTCACCTGTGTTTGTGGCCCCTAGTCGGGCCAGCAACCAGTGCACCTCATGGCATGAATATTCCCACAGAGGCAGGCACAGGAGAGGGGATCCAGGGAGCACTGTATGGGGAGGGGTCGCCAGGGAGTACTGTGTGGGGTGGGGCCCCCAGGGAGCACTGTGCATTGGGGAGGCCCCCAGAGAGTGCCATGTGGGAAGGGGCACCCAGGCAGAGGGAGCAATGTGTGCAAAGGTCTGACCTGGGGTGACAGAGGGAAGGGGACCCGGGGAGTGGTGGCAGTGTGGCTGGGAACACAGCAGGGTCCCAGTCCCACCACACCAGCAGGGGCTGGGAGCACAGTATGAAGGCACAGGTGGGGTCCTGTGAGGGGCTAAGGCTCAAGTGTGTGCAGGGCATGTCCCAGTGTTGCACACTCTTGCTGATCTGCAGGGGAGCTCTCAGGGCAGGGCTGTCAGGTGGGCTCTGGTTTCATAGAGGTCATGGTGGGTGTGGAGGTCTGTGTCCCCTCCCCTGATGCAGCCCTGGGCTCCAGGTGACAACCACAACATTGATAGCGTCATCTACAAGTGGAACCCGGCCACTCGCCTCTTCGAGGCCAACCAGACCATCGCCACTTCTGGTGCCTACGACTGGGAGTTCTTCACCGTGGGGCCCTACTCGTTTCTGGCAGTGGCCAACACCTTCAACGGCACGTCCACACGGGTGCAGTCCTGCCTGTATGTCTGGCTGCTGGGCTCCTTCCAGCTCTTCCAGTCATTCCCGGTGAGGAGACAAGTGTGACCCAGGACCCCTCATCACCCACTCCGGTGGGTCCATCCCCAACCTCTCCATCTGCAGCAGCTGGGACAGGTGGCTTAGGAGGGGACCCCAACCAGCCAGACAGGTGTGGCTCTGGACTCAATCCCTGGCTGACAGGTGCAGCAGCCTCTGGCCCCCTGGGGAATGAGGGGCTGGCTCTGTCCCTCCCCTGCCATGGACCCTCCCCCCCAGGGCAGCTGTGGGCTGCCCTCCCCAGGCCTGATACCCAGGTGGCTCTGACCTGAGTAGCGAGGCTCATGGGGGGCAGCGATGCCACCACCAAGGAGGCAGCACTGGGAAGGCGGCTACAGAGGTGGATGCCCTGATCCTCACACCAGGGTTTCAGGCTTTGCTAAGCTGCCTTGTGCTTGGACAAGAGGCCCTGCAGAAGGATGGGTGAGGCTTTCTGGTTGGAATGACTGCAGGTGTTCTAGAACATTCCACACACAGATTTTCTCAGAGCCCACCTGCAGGTAGCACAGTGGGTGAGTTTCAGAACAAAAGAAGGAAGGGGAAGCTCAGGGGCACAGGTCCCTGGAGCACCTTCCACCCTGCACACTGAGTGTGGCTTGGGAGATGTGACTGTCCCCTGTCCTGTTCTGCATTTCCAGATTTCCTCACTGAGGGTGTCACTGATGGCCATGGCCTGGGGACCTGCCAGATTGACCCTTTCGGGAGAGGTAGAAAGAGGGTGGAGCCCCCATCCCCACTCCACCCCACCCCATACTGCAGGTATAAAGAAAGGGTCTGACAGCCCCACCCGCAGTCAGAGGGGCCTCCCAGCAGGGCTCCCTGCTGGTTATAGGTTGTAGGAACCACCACGGCTCCTGCTGAGCAGCTCTGCCCCCAGGTGTCTGGGCCGCGTGCAGGCCAGCCAGTCCTCAACAAGCAAGACCCAAGACCCAATAGTGCTTCCCCTGCCCTGTGCTTGGGGCAGGATTTTCTCCACTACTGACAGGCTCATTTTAGAGGGTATTTTTGTGTGTGTGTGTCTGTGTGTGGTTTTTTATTTTTGTTTTTGTTTTTGAGACAGAGTCTCACTCTGTTGCTCTGAGTAGAGTGCCCTGGCATCATAGCTCACAACAACCTCCACTCTTGGGTTCAAGCAACCCTTCTGCCTCAGCCTGAGTAGCTGGGACCACAGCATCGGCCAGCATGCCCAGCCAGTTTTTCTATTTTTAGTAGAGATGGGGTCTTGCTCTTGTTCAGGCTGGTCTCGAATTCCTGAGCTCAAGCAATGCACCCTCAGTCTTCCGGAGTGCTGTGATTACAGGTGTGAGCCACCGCACCTGGCTCATTCTGGAATTTCTGATGGCAGCCTTTCTCATGTTCCTGTTTAAAAAACCTTCAGAGGTATTGGGAAGACAGTCTCCTGGGAGGCGTCATGTGTTTGCTGATGTGGCCCCTCTGACAGACGTCTGCTGTCCTGAAGAAATATCAGGACAAGCTGCAGGGCTCTGTGCATTTCGGTGTGTTCTGGAAGGCAGTCAGGAAGTGTTTGCCAGATGCAGCTGCTGGATAAACGGGGCTTCTGTCATGGTTGACATTGGCGGAGATGGGCAAGTCCAGCACCAAGGGTGGAGACTACTCCGCCTCTTCAGGCTGCATCTAAGGATGGACAGCAAAGGGGCAGGAGGGGAGATTTGGTCTGCATCACCCCAGGAGAGCGGCCAGAGGGTGGGTGCTGCTGGAGGAACATGCAGGGGACGGAGGGGTCAGAGCAGGACATCCGGGCAGAGGGCACAGTGCCGGTGCCATGGGGCAGGACTGTCCTGGAGCAGGAACTCTGGGAGGTGGAGACTGTGTCCTGGGAGGATCTGTGGGGATCCTAGTCAGGTGCCGAGGCCTTGCACACAGCAGTGGCTTCCACTAACCTGCGTCAGTGGCTGCTTCTCTCAGTAATTCCTCAAAACCCACAGAAGTCCACTTTAATGTTTTGCCAACATTTTTCATATTGTATTTAAATCCTTTTAGTTCCCAGAGGAGTCTTACTTTGTTTACTGTTTGCTTTGAGTTTTGCAACATCTTTCATGAACGTGAGCTTTGAAGCAGGCATAGCTGAGATGCTTTGAATGTGTGTGAGAGCGTGTGAGTGGAGGGCCACCCTCCCGATGGGCCCTGGGGGTGTAGGGTGCAGAGGTTTTGAGCGGCTGCGCACACAGGCCTCACTTGCTCCCAGGACAGGTTGGGGGATAGCCAGGATCCTGCAGCTGGCAGAGTTAGGCACCTCTTTCCTCTGTCCCACCTTCAAGGTCTCTCCAGGAGTTTGAGAACCTTCCTCTAGGTAGTAGAGACTGAGTCTGAGTCTCCAACAACTGGGCCTCCCCATCTTGGTCCAAAGGAGGTTTGAGCTCCATCCCCAGAAACCCCTCCTCTGGGTGCTGAGATCCTTTCTCCCTGCTGGGTGTGGGGCACCTGTGCATGGTCAGGAAATGGCAACTCCAAAGTGGATTTTGCTCCTGAGTGAGTTTGCTACAAACTTCAGAAAGTCTTGCGGATTTCAAAGGGTTGTGAAAATGTGGCTGAGGGTTTGTGGGGTGGTGGGAGGACAGCCACAGCCACTGGGAGCAGGGCCCCCACATCATAGTTGTGCCCTGGGCGTAGTGCCACTTGCTTCCCCAACACAAATGTGCACATACACATGCATTGTACACTTGCCTTGAGGCGGTAGGAGGGCTAGAGGCGCCCATAGCAAAGCCACAGTGGGTACAGTTTGGGGGACAGGCACCAGGCAGGCAGTAGCTAAGTGGTTAGACAGGCAGGTGGGAGCCCACCACTCACCATCAGGCCTTGACCACAGATGCCTCTGACCCTCTCTCAGTGGTCATCCCTGCTGGGACAGCCCTTGGAAGGGATTTGCCTGCAGGGTGACGAGCCAGGGCAGTAGGGCAGGGCTCCAGGGGAACCACTTGGGAGGGGGGGCGGGCAGCAGGGCTGCACCAGGAGTACTCCCTGACATCTGTCTGTTCTGTGACTTGGGGCTGGCAGTGGCTCAGGCAGCTGATGAGGCACTGAGTTGGTCTGCTGGGCAGAGAGAACAAAGAGAAGCCCCCTGAAGTTGGCCAAGGAGTGTGCTGAGCCTCCTGGACCTCGGCCATGGTGAGGATGGCAGCACCCCACTCCCAGGCCCCTTATGGGCTGCCTGCCTTGCGCTGGTGGTACCTCCCATATGTCCCCACCTTCCCCAGGTCGCCCCAGACCACAGAGTCACCCTTGATTGGTGCTCCTCACAGCAGGAACCCAGGGGCCTCCCTGCCCAGCAGCTAATCTGCTGATTACCAGGTGCCCACCCTCAGGGAGCTGGCAGGGGTTCCAGGTTCTCCCAGTTCCCAAGCCCGTGGGGCACCATGCCAGGGCAGCAGGGCAGGGCTCTAGGGGAACCCTGTAGGAGGGAGGGAGGTACCTACCTCCTCAGCTGCAGCAGGGCTGGGCCGGGTATATGACATGAGCTTTCCTTTTCCCTTCTCTGTGAGTGCCCAGTGCACTTTGAGTCTGGAGTGGCCAGGGCTGGTGCAGCCCTGGGACAGGGTTGCCCCTGTCCCATGAGGGGCTACTGACAGCCTGGTATGGGGGAAGAGGGGTCATTGCCAACCTGTAACTGGCCAGCCATGGACCTGGGCAGCTAAGAGCTGGTGACACCCACATGGGCTCTGCCAGCCTCCCCTCACTTTCAGCAGGAAATAGCTGTTTTGTGAAAGTAGGTCCTAGGCATTGCGTAGGTTCGCGCAGACAGAAAACCATTTGTCATTTAGTTGAAATTCAGACTAAATGGGTACCCTGGGTTTGCTAATTCAGCCGGACCCTGAATGGGCACGGGGACAGGGAGGACATGAGCTGCCTGTGAGCCAGTCTAGCTACTTGCCAGGCCCCAGCCCTGAGCCACGCTCTCTCTAGCTCTGCGCCTGCTTCATTGCCCCAACCTGCTTCCCACAACTAACTCATGCTCACAGAGCAGTTGGAACAGCCCAGGGTGCAGTCAAAATGCAGCTCCACATCTGCCTCCTGCTGACCCAGAAAGTGGGCGCAGCCCCTGTCCTGGAGTCCTGGGGCGTTGCGGGCCACACAGTGAAACCGGACCAGGGAGCTCACCTGACCCCCAGGTTTGTGAAGCCCCAGCCACCCACACTCCCAGGAAGTGTCATGTCCTCTGAGGGGCCCTATGGCCTGTCTCTGAGCACCTGGCCCCTTCTCCAGAGATGGGACACAGTACCCTCCCCATGGCACTTAGCTCACCTCTCCCCTGCCCAGCTCCTGTGGGTTTGGAGCCACCCACATACATCAGACCTCCTCCTTCCCCTGCTCAAGAGCCTTCTTTAGCTGCCCAGACCCCATCCTTGGCACCCAGGCCCTCCTGACTTGTCCCAGTTCCCCTCCCCTCGACCCTCAGCACTTGCCCTGCTGTTCCTTCAGCCCGGACACCCTTTCCTGCCTCTATCCTCCTGTGCTCCTGAAGTCCCAGGACCCCCACAGCCCTCTCTGCAGGCCTCTCTGCTCTGGAGCGCTTTGGGGCAGTGGTGTGTCACTTGTCACCCAGGTGCAGTCTGGCTGGCACCAGCACACAGTTGGTGCTCATTACACAGCCAGGACACCAGCAGCAGGGCCATGCTCACAGGGCTTCCCTTGGGGAGCGAGCTTGAGCTCCAGGCTCTTCTGGCTCTTGAGAGCCCAACCCAGCCGAGGGCAGGCAGCTCGCAGCTGGAGGGAAGCCCTGGAAACCTAGGAGACATGTTGTGTGGCTGGTCGTGTGTGTGCACACGTGTGCTGTGCACAAAGGTGTATATACATGAGTGCACTATCCATGTGCATGTTTGAGTGCATGCAGGTGTGCATGTGCACATATGTGTGAATACTCGGTGTACACCCACCTTTGTGTGTGCATGTGTGCACTATCCATGTGCATGTTTGAGTGCACGCAGGCGTGCATGTGCACATATGTGTGAATACTCGGTGTACACCCACCTTTGTGTGTGCATGTGTGCACTATCCATGTGCATGTTTGAGTGCACACAGGCGTGCATGTGCACATATGTGTGAATACTCGGTACACACCCACCTTTGTGTGTGCATGTGTGCACTATCCATGTGCATGTTTGAGTGCATGCAGGCGTGCATGTGCACATATGTGTGAATACTCAATATACACTCACCTTTGTGTGTGCATGTGTGCACTATCCATGTGCATGTTTGAGTGCATGCAGGTGTGCATGTGCACATATGTGTGAATACTCGGTGTACACCCACCTTTGTGTGTGCATGTGTGCAGGGTACACACGTGTGATGCCCACTGGGTTGGCTTCCTCTGCTTGCAGGGAGAGCTGTGGTTTAACTGATGGTCCTCCTTCCCTGAGTGTGGGAACTGGCTCGTGTGTGACACCACACCTGTGTGGTGCTCCACAGAGGAGGGTGCTAAAGGACCCTGCTCATCAGTCCCCCTGGGACGCAGGTGGTCCTGGGTCACTGTTGTCCAGCAGACAGAAAGTCATAGCTCTCAGAGCCACAAGAGGAGCCCAGCACTAGTGCAGAAAAGCCTCCCCTGACCCCACTGGGGGTCCAGTGACCACCAGGTGTTCTGGTCCTCTTGTCCTTGTCTTAGTGGGTCTTATTTGTTTGGCTTAAGCGCCCCTGGGACCTGCCCAGTGACTGGGAGCCGCGTCCTCCCTGCCGCCAGCAGCTCTGGGCTGGGTGGGCAATGGTGCCCTCTGCTGGGCCTGGAGAAAGTTCCTTTCCATTGGGCCCAAAGTTTTGTCACCAAGTGCCCACCTGTCAGCCAGGCACCGGGACAGGAAGGAAGGCCAGACCCATCCTGAATTTACAAGCCAGGAAGGTCAACCGACCTGCCGCAGAGGGGTAGGTCACAGCAGGCCTTGGGCTGAGACAGGCTGTTACCTCTTTGGGCAAATAGAAAGCATATCCTATAGTCTGTCGGCTCTCAGAGCCACTTCCCACGTCATCTGGGTGATTTGAGATGTCCCTCAAGCAGGAGGCTGATCCCAGGCATGATCCTATAGTGCAAACCCCTCTGTCCTCAGCTAGGACAACTAGGATAGAGCAGGGATGGCCTCTGGATGCACAGGTGTCCCCAGTGAAGCTGCTATCCCAAGGGGCTGTCACCTGGTGTGTGGCTTCATGTGTCCTTGCAGCCCACAGCTTAGTTCCCTGTGCATGCCAGAGGGATCTAGGTGGATCCAGTTCCACATTATCCTGGGCAGGCTGGTGGGGGAAGCATGACCCAACCTGCTGCTGGGCAGCCAGTGCCATGCAGACCTGTTCTGGCAGGGTGTGTGGCACACCCGGGGGGTGTCATCTCAGACAGGAGGCCAAGGACGGTGCCCCATGATGCTAACCAAAAACACCGAAAACACATGTTTTTTGTGCTCAGGACGTGGCTGTGGAACACGGCCCTCAGGATCTGGTCATCCCCTTGCCCCGTGTCTAGCAGTTAGAAATGTGAAAGTTCTTGTTCGCAGTTCTCAGGGGTTTTCCAGGGAAACAAAAGTGTTGTGATGTAGAGACATGCACGGTGGTGCCCACGTGTGTGGGGCCAAGAGTCCACAGTCTGCCACTGCAGGCTGGAGGCCCAGAGAGCTGGCTGTGTGGTTTGGTTTAGCCCAAAGGCCTGGGAACCAGCAGCAATAGGGTGAGTCCCAGTTGGGGCCACCAGCTAGGCATCAGGAGTGCCTGAGGGCAGGAGGAGGAAGTGGTCCCAGCTCAGGCAGGCAGAGAGGCCCTTTTCCACCTTCCTGCTCCACGGACATGGGTGTGCTGGAAGACCCCATATGTCAGCCTGGGTGCTCCCCACCCAAGGCCCCAGTCAGTTTGAGTCTCTTCTAGAAACGCCCTCACAGAAACACCCAGAAATAAAGTTTCACTAGCCAACTGGCCATGGCTGGGCTTCATCGTGCTGACACGTAGAATCGACCATCACCACACCACCTCCCCCTCCCTCCATCTGCCCTTGCATCCTTGCCCCCGAGCACTCCGGCCGCCCAGCCCTCTGGGAAGCCTCCAGCGCCACGTCCGCTTTGTCTTCTAACCCAAACATACTGAGCACCCACAGCGGGGCAGCGCAGCCAGCTAAGGGGACTTAAGGAGGAGACCCTATCCTTGCAGGCTTGCCTCCCTGGGCAGGAAGCCGAGTTTCCTTCCAGGGCTCCTTCACATGCACACAGTGAACCCTCTGGATCCCTGGTTATTTCAGCAAGTGACCGTGCCCCTCCAATCACCCGCACAGTGGAAACACGTGGTCTCCTCACTCCTAAAGGTTCCCTAGTGCCTCTGCCCCACCAGGCAACCAAAGTTGACAGTTCTTCCTATTACAACACGTACAATAAACAGAATCAAGTGGTGTTTGTTTCCTTTTCTTTTTTTGCGGTTTTGGGCTGGGGCTGGGTTTGAACCCGCCACCTTCGGTATATGGGGCTGGCGCCCTACTCCTTTGAGCCACAGGCACGGCCCGGTGTTTGTTTCTTTTTTCCAGAGTAATATTCCACTGCGTGAACGCAATACTGTGTGTCCACTCATCCACCTGCG
Organism: Nycticebus coucang; assembly: GCF_027406575.1. Lineage (NCBI taxonomy): Eukaryota > Metazoa > Chordata > Mammalia > Primates > Lorisidae > Nycticebus > Nycticebus coucang. The sequence continues at coordinate 2,079,042 of NC_069795.1, forward strand.
TGGACACCTGAGCCACTTCCAGATTTTGACTATTACGAATAAAGCCACTAAGTACATTCTCACACATGGCTTTCTGTGACACGTACTTTTATTTCTCTTAGATAAAAACCTGAGTGGAATTCTGGGTCATAAGTTAGGTAGGTGTAGGTTTAACTTTTGGAGAATTTACCAAATAGTTTCTCAAAATGGTTGCCCCTCTCCTGTGCTGCCAGAGACAATGTGTGAATGCCCAGTCGCGCCACATTCGGTTGGCACGTGTTTTGTCAGTATTTTTAATTTCAGTCTTTGTGTGTGAAGTGAGGTTGCCATGCAATTGTCAAGTTTCGACTCCTTGATGACTGGTGATTTTGATCACGTTTTCATATCGGCTTTGTGTGTTTTTGTTTGTGAAATATCTATTCAAGTGTTTTATTTATTTTTGCCTTTTTGTTGGTGGTGTGTAGGGGTTCTTTCTGTCTGCTGGCTCCCAGTCCTCTGCCTCACATACGGTCTTCCATTCTAGCTCCTCTCTTCCGTGCTGATTTAATGTACCACTCCAGTAATCACAATATGCACGTTACACCTGGTAAGATCCATTTTGAATTTACATTATACTGAGTGATGTAACCTTACAATCATATACTTTCCCGTATCTCTGCCCTCCCCTCATGCTATTGGCTGCAAATAGAAAAATCATACATAGGTCACAGGTGCCACCTTTTGCTTTAAATGGCCGGTTGTTGGGACACCCATGTACTTACCATCCCCAGGGTCCTTCTTCATCTTTTTCTACAGATCCTAATTTCCATCTGGGATGATTTTCCTCTAAGTGCAATAACTTCTTTCGGTATTCCTTATAAAGCAGGTCTAGAGGCAATTAATTATATCACTTTTATCTGAAAGTGACTTTTTATAAACTTCATTTTTAAAGGATATTTTCACTAGTTAAGAATTGTAGGTTCCCTTTTTTTTCTTTTAAGTTACTTTGAAGATGTTTTTCTGTTGACTTTGGGCATCACTTTTCTTTTCTTTTTTTTGAGACAGAGTCTCACTTTGTCGCCCTTGGTAGAGTGCTGTGGCGTCATAACTCATAGTAACCTCAAACTCTTGGGGTCAAGTGATTCTTTTGCTTCAGTCTCCCAAGTAGCTGAGACTACAGGCACCCACCATGATACCCCACTATTTTTAGAGACAGGTTTTCGCTCTGGCTTGGGCTGGTCTCGAATCTGTGAGATAAGGCCTCCTAGAGTGCTAGAATTACAGGCATATGTCACTGTGCCTGGACAGAACTTATTTCTGATGGGAAATTAAGTGTTATTATTTCTCTCTATCAAGGGTCTCTTTTTCCTCTGGCTGCTTTTAAAGGTTTTCTTTGTATCCTCAGCTATTTGAACATGATGTGTCTGGATGTGACTTTTTGTATTTATTTATTTTTGTATTTATTCTGCTTAGGGTCTCTAATCTTCTTGGATCTGTGATTTGATGTTTTTAATCAAATATGGAAGAGTTTTAGCCATAACACATATAAATGGATTTTTCTGCCTCATCCTCTTTTCCTTTCCCTATGACTCCAATTACATGTATATTTGACTACATAATATTATCCCACAGGTTACTGGGATTCTATTCATTTTTATTATAATTTTTTTCTGTGTATATTTCAGTTTAGATCATTGTTAGGATTTGAGAGGAGTTATATGAGATATTAGGAATTTTAGTTCACTGATTCTTTCTTCTGGATTGTCCAAATAGTTCTTAATTCCATGTGATAAATATATGAATTTGTATTGCAATTTTCAGAATCCCCAGTGTGGGGAAGCAGAGCTTCAGTCTGGCACCTTAGACCATCCAGCCATCCTGACACAGTAAGATATTGTAATTTTCAGTTATAGGATTTTCATTTTATTGTTTTCAGAGTTTGATGAGCTCCCTACTTTCCACTTCATTGCTCATGATATATATCAATAGAATCTTATCATTGTTATTGTAAAGCTTTTTTCTGCTGATACTCATAACCGCACCATATCTATTTCTATTGACTACTTTTTCTCTTGATTATGGGTCACATTTGCCTACTTTATTCCATGTTTAATAGTTTCTTGTTGTATACCAAACATTGTGGTTATACATTGTAGAGACTATATATTCGATTCTCTTTCTCTGAGAAGTGTTGAGTTTTATTGTAGAATAGTTTGTGTTATTGGTGCCTCACCTTCACCTCTGAAAGCTGGTTTTAGATTTTGTCAGGACATCTCTAATTTAGTGTTGCTTTTAGTTCTAGGAAATAACCCTTAGTTCTGGGACATGGTCCTTAATCCTAAGGTGTATCCTGTCTGTAGTTTAAGTGGAAATACTAAAATTCTCAAATCCCTCTAACTTGGTGTGACTCAAACTCCAAACTCTGTCTCCCCGACACTGGGCGGCTGTTTAAACACTGGCCGGTTCTTTCATCTCTCAGCCATTGTTTGTCTCTGGCTCCTTGGAATCTTAACCCATCCGTGTCTGCAATTCAGGAGTTAAGACAAGGATTTGAAGAGAAGTTAATATGAGATATTAGGAATTCCCTCTTGTGGTTCCCTCCTTTCTAGGATAGTCCACTTCAGTTTACAGCTGGAGGCCCAGATTCTCACCTCTGACTCCTCTGGCCATGCGGCCAGCTGCTGTCCACAAGTCCCACACCACACTTGCCATGTGGGCTGGGGGTGTCCTCAGAGGGAAAGTCATACAAACTGGGGTCTGGAGCAGTACGGTTCTCCTCCTCCAGGGGTTGCGTCCCCTGCCCTTTCTACCTGCTTGGCTGTTCTCCAGAACTTCGAGACAGCTGAGTGTGGTTTTCAGAGGGTTCCACTGGAGTTTATAACTGTTATCAGCAGGACGGTAGATCAAATATAAGTTTCTCCACCAGTAAGAGAAGCTGAGAGTCAAGAGGGAAGACGCATAACACAGTTGTGATCGGGACATGCAGCCTGGGTTTCACAGTTGTGATTGGGACATGCAGCCCGGGTTTCACAGTTGTGATGGGGCGTGCAGCCTGGGTTTCACAGTTGTGATCGGATGTGCAGCCTGGGTTTCACAGTCCTGCGGCCTGTGGGAACAGACAACTCTGACCCCCTTCTGCTGAGGTGGGAGCTAAGCCCCAGCACAATGTCCTTGAGCTGTGGTGTAGGGGTCCCCAGAGAGTGTTTGCCACTGACCCCACTGGGGACCACCTCAATGTCCTCCCCACACAGCCTTTTGGGACCCCTCTCCTCCACTGCCCGGCATTACCTGGAAAAGTGTCTCTTTCGTTCCTGTCCGGGGTCTTCTCTCTTTAGAGCTCAGCTCTGGGCTGAACCACCCACCACCCTCATCCCTGAGGTGCCGACACAAAATTCCTCTCCGTGGGCCCCACGTGTGGCTCAAGGAGTGTGGCTGCAAAGCTTGTGGCTGATGTGAAAGTGCAGTCTGAGCTCTTGGGCGGATGGGCACAGGACCCCAGAGCTGAGGCTCTATCTGCAGTCAGAGGACAACCTCAGTCATGGCTCAAAGCCAGGGAGAACGTGTGTTGGAAAACCCCAGAGGCGCCTAGACAGTGCTGCTGTGTCTGGAGCCAGATCTGGAGACATCAGGGTGGCTCCCTGGAGGAGGTGGCAGGGCAGATGTCCATAGTGCGAGGTGGGGGAGGGGAGGCAGAGAGTGCTAAGAAGCGCTTTGTACAGCTGATCTCCAGGATCAAGACGCAGTTGGTGCTCACTAAGGGAATGGTGTTGGGGGCTGCAGGCGGAGGGCGGGGGATAGCGTGTCTGATGCCTGGAGGGCGTTGGGAACCGGCGGTGCTGTGGATGGCGTGTCTGAGGATGCTCCGTGCACTAGGGCCTCTATGTCCGTGTCCTTCTTCCAGACGCTGGGCGCTGCAGACTGGGAGGTCTTCCACATTGGGGAGCGGATCTTCCTTGCTGTCGCCAACAGCCACAGCTATGACGCGGCGGTGCAAGTGCAGAGTGATGCCTATGTCCTCAACTCCGTCATCTACGAGCTGAACGTGACTGCACAGACCTTCGTAAAGTTCCAGGACATCCCCACCTGCAGGTAAGACTGGAGGCGGGGTGGCGGGAGGGCGGGGCCGGCGTGGTGGGCACAGCTGGGGCGCCCTGGGGAGCCCTGGCAACCGTCCTCAGCACTCTTCCCTCAAAGAGACTGACCCTGAGAAGGGGGCTGGGCCCTGAGCAGCAGGCTCGTGTACTAGAGCTGGGCGCTGTAGCAGAGCTCGGCATATTTGAACTGCGGGCTGGAGGGGCCCTTATGCCCGCGGTTTGGAGGGGCGACCCAGGCCCACGGGAGCCATGGCTGTCAGCGAGGTCCCAGGCCTCCTCACACAGGTGCCCTGACCGTAGGTCCGCAGCCTGCCCACCCTGGTCACCACCAGACACAAGTTACTCCTGTCCCCCAGTGCCAGCCTACCCCCACCCCACCCCCAGGACGTGGACTGGTGTGTGTAGGTGGGAGCGAACCTGGGTAGGGCGGAGGTGGGTCGGTATGTACCAGACGGGCTGTGTCTGCCAGTGAAGGCTGTGGGGACTCCGGCACTGAAGACCCGTGACCATCTTTGCGGGCAGGGGACGCATCTGGGAGGGCTTCTGGGAGGTCTGTAAGTGAAAGAGCAAGGAGTCTGTACTACTCGGACCCCAGACGGGGCAGTGGCTTCCCCAGGTTCCCTATTCCACTCCTGAGTCCAAACCTGGTGTCAGCCCGAGATGCAATGGTGAATGAATTTAGATCTCTTGATGACAAAAGTGTCCAAGATGGACTGCAAGAAGCAAGGTGAGGACCCACAAGCTGACAGGACCCAGCGGGAAAGTGAGACAGCGCATGCGCGTCAACAGCGCCACCCCAGGGAAACGGTGGGCGTGGAGGGGAGCGCAGGTCGGGAAGGTGGCTCCTGTTATACCCCTCGACTTCTGAACTGCTTAATTTGCAAACATGCAATGTTAACTTGTTAATAAGCTGCTGTATAAGTTTTTAAAATTAAAAAAGGGAAGATAGGCCGGGCGTGGTGGCTCACGCCTGTAATCCTAGCACTGTGGGAGGCCGAGGCAGGTGCACTGCCTGAGCTCACAGGTTGGAGACCAGCCGGAGCAAGAGCTAGACCTCATCTCTAAAAATAGCCTAGCATTGTGGTGGGCGCCTGTAGTCCCAGCTGCTTGGGAGGCTACAAGAGAATCACTTGAGCCCAAGAGTTTGAGGTTGCTATGAGCTGTGACGCGATGGCACTCTACCAAGGGCAACAAAGTGAGACTCAGTCTAAAAAAAAAAAAAAAGATAACTCTCAGAACAAAGGAGAAAGAGCGACCCAGGGACCCTGGCATGGAGGTGCTGGGGGTTGAGGTGCCTGATGGGCCCCCAACAGGATAGGCGGGCCCCGGTTGCTGGGCATCACCTCCTGCCAAAACGAGTTTGAGAACAAAATTGTGATTACAAGTCTGTTGTAGAATGACATACCTTTGGAGAAGATGCTAATCTAGAGGTTGAGGGATGACGGTTTTTGGGTTTGAAGCCTGTGGGAGTCAACTGCAGATGCACATCTGAGACTCAGGCCATGTTACCTATCCCTGGACAATGATGAGAATAATTTCTAATGACATTAGTAATCTTTAAAATGGTGTTTGATAATTACCATCAAGCTTTTAAATCACATTAGGGACAATCCACACTGGGAAAATGAACCCAAAAGCAAAATTTCTAGTATTTATACCTAACATGGGGAATTTTCTGCATATCTTGGAGCTATGCTGTGGCCTCACGTGATCTCTGGAGTGTCGAGAACTTTCTGCAGAGCAATTGAGTGATTCCGTGGCTTGTGTTTGTAATTGGGACTCTAACTGCCTTCCCAGGTGTGATGTGTGTGTCTGTTACAATTCAGTGGTTCTGTTAGATCTACATGTGAGCAGCTGTCACCCAGTCAATTCTAGAACATTTCCAGCCTCACTCTCTTCCCGTCCCTTCCTATGTCCCTGTGTACCCATCCCCTGGGAGCCACCAACCCCCTTTCTGCCTCATGCGTTTCCTTATCCTGGACGTTCTGCTTAAATGACATTGTGCAGGGCATGGCCTTCTGTGTCTGGCTGCAGCCTGCCCCTGAGCCTTGGGCAACATTGCCTCATGTGGACAGACCACATTTTGTCTGTCCCCTTGTCCATTGATGAGCATCTGTGTTGTTTCCACCTTTTGACCAAATGGTGTAATTCTGAACAATAAATATATACTTCAAATTTCTGTCAATGTAATTAGTATAATCTAGTCTTGCTCTGGAGGCAAAACCAGGAAGCCATGCTGGATACCGGATTTTCCTCATGTTAAACCAAAGCCAGCTTTTGCTAGGAGCTGCGGTGCAGCCAGACAGCAATTTGCACTGTCTGCACATTAAAACCTTGCCCTTGCTTTGTCTTCCATGGGCCTTGGGATTATAACTTGATTCTGAGTGAGGAATATGCACTTGGATGGCAGTGACATGCTGCCCCGGCCACACCCCCAATCCTGGGCGCACAAGCCCCATTGAGCGTGTGCATGGGCACCACTGTGGGCCTATGGCTGACAGCCCAGAGGGCCTCCTGGAGGGGCAAGGCTCTGGGGCAGCCACTTGTCAGATCCCAGGAACTGAGTTGGCCTGGAGCACAGATGCCTACTCAGCAGCTCAGGGGAGGCTCTTGCCCAGGGGTGAGGAAACTGTGGCCTTCTAGGTCCTTAAGTGCAGCCTTTTGACTGAATCCAAATTTTGTAGAACAAATGCTTTTCTTTTCATTAATACATTTTGTTCTTTTATATTATTATTTTGTTTTTAAAATGAACATATTTAAAATTCCAAACAATAAAATAAGTTTCATTGAAATAATCCTCCATATTGACCAGCCTAGGGAGAACATTAGTAAACTGTAAGGGCTAAACTGATGCTGCTATGCTCCAGACTTAACCCCACCCCACCCCATTCCCCACCTGACTAGTGCCACCACCATGAGGCTGGTTGGTGAGAGTTTATGGGGGTTGAGTTCACCAGCCTGTTAGCAGCTTTTGACAACAGTGCAGTGTGTTTCTGTTTGAAGTGGAATTTGTGAGTAGCTGTACAGCTTGACAGTATTTTTTAATTCTGTCTGCTTAACAGCTTATCACATCAAGGATGACCAAGAGAACACTGAAGGAAGAAAACAGACTTTTAAATGAGGATTGGGAATTGCAGTATTATGTATTTCTGCTAAGGTGATTGGCTTGCTTTGTGATTCTGCAATACCAACATTAAAGAAATTCAATGCCTGAGTCAGAATTGTAACACTCATAAGGGCCACAAATATCTTAAATTAGGGGGCAAGGAGGAAAAGGTTGTTTTGTAGAAATTAAAAGATGAAAAGCAAATGCAAAGACAGTTCTTTCAAGCAGCAATAAGACCTGGAAATAATGCCATTGAAACAACTTATAAAGTAGCTTATATACTTGGGAAGAAAGGAAAGCCATTCAGTGATGTAGAAATTGTGAAAGAATGTATTGCCGAAGTTGTAGGATATTTAGATCTGAATAATGATTTGAAGCACCAACAGCTACCTCTTTCAAGGGGGTCTATAAGTGATCAGCAGCATGGATTAGGCTTCAGTTTAACAGAACAACTTCATGCAATACTTCAAAAGGAAGTTACATATTACTCAGTTGCTCTGGATGAATCATGGAATTTTTTTTTGCTAGGAAGAGTCACTCACTTTGGGCACCCCTGCAAATGGAGCACAGGGAATAGATATGCACAACTTTCAAAATCAATATCATGAAATTGGACTGGATTTGGTAATTTGGTGAGTGTATGTACAGACAGTGCACCTTCCATGACCAGGAAATGTGAAGGGTTTATTGCACAGATTTAAAAAAGTATTAACAAATCGAGATGCTCTCATTTTTTTTCACTGTGTCCTGCATCAGCAAAATCTCTGTGCTAAAGCTATTAAGAGACCCTTTGCAATAAGTTATAAGAATTGTGAACTATATTTGTGTAAATGCAACAGGACCTGGGCAGTTTTGTAACATGCTAAAGTTGAAAGATGAGGTGTTTTGTGTGGATTTGCCTTGTCGTTCTAAAGTGTGTTAGCTATTGCGGGGACAGGTATGAGCTAACACAGAGTTAGATTATATAAAGAATAGAAACAGCAACGTGCATTATTGAAAGAAAATGTCTTTCTTTCTCTCTCTCTCTCTCTCTTTTCTTTTTTTTTTGCAGTTTTTGGCTGGGGCCGGGTTTGAACCTACCACCTCTGGTATATGGGCCAGTGCCCTACTCCTTTGAGCCACAGGCATACCTTTTTTTTTTTTTTTTTTAGAACAAGTCTCACGCTGTTGCCCAGGCTCCAATGCTAAGGCGTCATCATAGCTCACTGCAGCTTCAGACTCCTTAGCTCAAGTGATCCTCCTGCCTGAGCCTCCCGAGTAGCTGGGATAACAGGTGCCCACCACAACGCCTAGCTACTTTTTCTATTTTTAGTAAAGACAGGTCTCCCTCTTGCATAGGCTGGTCTGGAACTCCTGCACTCAACAATCCTACCACCTTGGCCTCCCAGAGTGCTGGGATTACAGGTGTGAGCCACTGTGCCCAGCTGAAAGATTTCTTTAGGAACGCAGCATTTTTGTGTGATATGTCAAATCTAAATCGCTTGACTATTTCTTTGCGAGATAAAACTAAGTCTATATATGAAATGTGGCAAAAAAAATCCAAGCATTTTGAAAAACGCTGTCTTTTCTCAAAACACTCCTTCAAAAGGAAATTTCGAATGAACGTCTTCCCAGTTAGCAAAGGTCACTGATGAGCAGGATGATATGTGCAAATCGTGTGAGGAACACGCAGCTCTTACAGGCCTGTCAATGGAGAATACAGTGAAAGGTTCACTGACATTGAGAATCATGACGTCACATCAAATCAGCATTTCAGCCTCATCAGGCTGAGGTCAGCAAGGCACCTGAGGAAGCTCACGTGGAACTGACTGAGCTCTCAGTAGGTGACACTGTAGAGTCACTGTTTGATGCTTGGAAAGATCCAATTGAAATGGGAAAATGTGGTAGAACACCCACACCATGCCGGAAATGCTTTCTTGCTTTTCAACCACTTACTTCTGCAAATCTGCATTCTCCTACCCAACCCAAATCAGGACGCCCTTAAGGTCACAGATGACTGACACCGTCTAGAGGATCAACTGAAACTGGGACCTCCGTGCTGCAACCAGATGTTCACATGCTTTCCAGCAAAATGCAGACACAAGCGAGTCATTAAAATGTTAGCTAACTTTAAAATAACAGCTAGTTTTCAGTTTTTAAAGTCATTAATTACTTAGTAGTTAGATTTTTACAAAAATAAGGTACAAAATTTCTCGAGAGCCTCATCACAGCTAAATTAATGCAGCCTCCAACATGAAAGGATCCCCACCCTCTCTTTTACCTTCACAGAACTCAGCATATGGGTTTGGAGTAAGAAACAGCTTCCAAGTGCAGGAGAACATCTGTGTCAGCAGGTCCTGGGGGAACTTGATGGTGGCTGGTCAGGATTTCCAAATGGGTGACTTCATGGCGGGTGACCTCAAGTCCATGCCTTCAGAAGGAGCTGGAGGCCTGTAACTTTTTCTCTGATCATTTCAATCTCTTAAAAGTAGACTTTTGCACCCTAGAAGCCATAGTAGCACTATGCACTCTAGCCAAGAGGTGGAAATGAGCCAGTGTTCATGGATGGACAGTGGGTAAACAAAGTGCGGCACAGGACGGGGTGTAACTCAGCCTGAATAGGGGAGAAAATCCAGCACATTCTACAATGGGGGAGCTTGAGGACATTTGGCTACATCACAAAAGGACAAATACTATCTGAATCCACTTGGCTAAAGTCCCCAGAGTGACTAGATTCCTAGAGACAGAGAGTGGAACACAGCTGCTGGCGGCTCGGGAAGGGGTGGGTTAGTGTGTACTGGGGAAAGAGTTTCACAAGACATGAGGTTCTGGGGGTGGGTGGTGCTGATGGCTGCATGACAACATGATTGTGTTTAGTGCCACAAGAGTGTGCACTTAAAAATGATTAAAATGAAAATTTTATGTAAGGTATAAAATTAAAAAATATTTTTAAGCTGGCCAGGCATGGTGGCTCATACCTGTAATCCTAGCGGTCTGGAAGGCTGAGGCAGGTGGATTGCCTGAGCTCAGGAGTTTGAGAACAACATGAGCAAGAGCAAGACCCATCTCTAAAAATAGCCGGGCATTGTGGCAGGCACCTGTAGTTCCAGCTACTTGGGAGGCTGAGGCAAGAGGATCGCTTGAGCCCAAGAGTTTGAGGTTGCTGTGAGCTCTGACTCCATAGCATTCTACCAGGGACAACAAAGTGAGACTCTGTCTCAAAAAAAAAAAAATTTTTTTAAGCCAACAACTAATTTTCATTCTCCCAGAATAGGCCAACTCACTTTGCAACTTTGAGAAAACCATCCCCTGCATTGGGCCCCAGCTCCTCCTCTGTGAATTTTGGGGCAGGCCCCCCCCCAAATCCTGGAATCAGGAGAGTTGAGTCCAGTGCAGCACCCTGGGTTCCTGGCCACATCTCAGCTCTGTGTCCTGATATTTGCTCATTTGTTCCACAGTGCTCTGGACTGGGAGTTTTTCTCAGTAGGAGAAGATTATTTCCTGGTGGTTGCGAACTCCTTTGATGGAAATACCTTCTTGGTGAACAGTATTATTTACAGGTAAAGTGCTCCCATCCTCCCTCACGACTGTGGGTCCTTTTGGGTGGCTTCTTCCCTTGCAGGTGGCAACAGGCTCAGGATGAGTCACAGGCCATGGGGCCAAAGTAGCCTTCCAGAATGGTGGAATGACAGGTGTGAGCCGCCAGGCCCAGCCTGGGTCTGGTACCTTTTTAAAAGTATCTCTTGAACAATTGTTCTAGTCTCTCCCATGGTCACCGATTTATCCCTTTTGAGGCAGTTTTTGGTGATCTATATTACTAGAAAAATCATCAATTTTCCTTTAGACTTTGAAATTTATTGGTGTAGGCATTTCAGTTTGACAAAATAATTTTAAAATCCATGTGAAAGAATAAATCTTCAAAGATGACCAAGACATTTTTAAAAAAGAGGAATAGTGAGGAAGCCTATCAGCATATAAAGAAGGCAGTATGATTTTTTGCTAAAAATGAAAAAATGTGTAAGTGGAATTGAATAGAGTCCAGAAGAGTGAATAATTTATGACAATTTTATGTGGTAAATGTTATATATGAAGTCAATGAGAAAATGATAGCCTACTTAATAAAAATAATTTTACGTAATTTGGAAGATTAGCTACATGTAATCTAGAAGAAAATGAACCTGTACCCCTATTCCACAGTATAAATAAATTTTATGTGGTTTAAAATTCTAAGTATAAAAAAATAAAACATCAAAAATATTAGAAGAAAAGCAAAGTGCCTTTGTGTGAGCTCAGTGCTACCCAGAGAAGATGAGGCTGGAGCACAGGGCTGGGCCTGACTCCCTAAGTCCAAAGGCCTCACCTGGAAAAGGACAGCATCGCACACAGGACAGAAAAGGAGCTTCTACAAATGAGTGAAAGATATTTTTATTTAATTTGGAAAAAAAAAAGCAAAAGAAGCAGGGATTTACAGGAGATAAAAAAACTTTAAAAGTGATTAAACAGTGGTTTGTTCTCAAATTAAAACCATGACATTTTCTGCCCATTAGTTTGGAAGCTTTTAAGAGAGAGACAGTGAAGAGTGCTAGGGTCGGGGGGTCCTGGCCCTTTCTGATCAGAATAGGAGTCAGCATGGCCTTTCCAGAAAGAACCTGGAAAAATACTAAAATTAGAACTGCTCAAGTGGTTCGATCTAGAAGCCCTGCCTGGGAACCACACCCCATGAAGACGGTGCCCCCTGTGGATAGACACGCAGGCTGGGGGCCTGGGGCTCCCGTGGGGGTGACAGCAGTGTGTCCCTGTTAGAGGACAGAGGGGCCCAGGGGACAAGCACGTGCCTCACGGCCCGGCCCGGGGTGGTCCTGGAACCGCCAGGACTCCCCACATCCTCTCGCACGTTTCAGGGTGCCTGGGGCAGGATCTGGAGGGACGTGAGGGAATGTGGGGCCTCGGAGGGGGCAGTTTCCTGCTTTGTAAGAAAAGGGGACCCTCCTGCCCCCCTGTCTACAAGTAGGACGGGGGAGCTTGCTCAGCGCAGGGCTGCAGGGCCAGGCTGACGCTGTGTGTCCCCGCAGGTGGCAGGGTTACGAGGGCTTCGTGGCGGTGCACAGCCTGCCCACCTTCGGCTGCCGGGACTGGGAGGCCTTCAACACCTCGGCCGGCGCCTACCTCATCTACTCCAGCGCCAAGGAGCCCCTTTCCAGGGTGCTGCGGCTGAGGACGCGCTGAGGGCCCGGGCAGCAGGGGGCGCCGCCGGGCCGCTGTGGTCCCCGTTCCGGCGGGCGCAGTACCCGCCCCGGGCAGGTGACTGTGCCCTGCCGCAGGCGGTGGCTCTGCCGTCCTCCAGCCAGCCGGGCCCCCAGGTCTCACCTAAAGGAAAAGTTTCCATGAAGTTTTACCTCAGAACCCCCGGGGCCTGGGCACACGTCCCCGGCGCTGGCCTCGGGCCCAGGTGCGGAAGCAGGTGTGTGCGTGAGACGCGCGCACCGCCAGCTATTTATTGCGCTCTGTCTGAGTGGAAATATATTTATGTCACTCTTTACAAAAGCACTGCGCCTCCTTGGTGTTTCTTGCAGAATGGAGGCAGCGTGGCCGGCTCCCCTGCACTTGGGGCCCCAGTCTCAGTTCGCCCATAATACTTTGGGGGCGGGGCCGCAAGCCCCACCCAGGGGACCTCTGGCCCAGGCCTGCCTCCCTGGCCATCCTCCAGGTGGTCACTGCCAGGTCCCTGCAGCTGGTCTCACGAGTGATCGCATGGACTCAGAATATCCCTTGGGCAAGTGCTGGATCCTTCCCGTGTCTGACAGACACCCTGACCCTGCACCAGGCCCCAGGACACCTGCCTCACCAGGTGGCCCTGAGCCTGTGAACCTGGGGGAGAGGGTGGGCAGTACCCCTAGACAGGCTCCCAGAGCAGAAGGCCAGTGTGAGTGCCAGAGGCTGGGCTGGGAAGGCCTGATGGGGCCCACAGAGCGAGGAGGGGCAGGAGGGCCTTGCCACCTTCTAGCGAGACTGTCTCAAAAACTAAAAAGAAAAAGAAAAGTAATTTTGGGCTGGGCTTTGTAGCTCAGTGGTAAAGTGCCAGCCCTGCACATGAGGGGCAGAGAGGTTCAAATCACCTGGGCCTGCTTAACAAATAATAAAAAAAATAAAATAAACTTTGGTCAGGGCATGGAAGCCAAGGCCAGTTCTGAGCAAGAGTGAGACCCTGTCTCCAAAAATAGCCAGGCATTGTGGCAGGCACTATAGTCCCAGCTACTTGGGAGGCTGAGGCAATAGTTGCTATGAACTATGCTGCCTCAGCACTCTACCAAGGGGGACAAAGTGAGATTCTATCTGTCCTGCTATCCACAGGGGCCTGTCCCTGCCGTCCTGGGATGTCGTCACCTTGCTGGCACTCCTCCTTCCACCCTCGTCCTGTCTCAGTTCTCAGCAGCAACTGGGTGTGGCGAGGGCTGAATGGTAGCCTCTAATGCTGGGCCAGATGGTCCACTGAGGGATTCCATGGTATGAAGCAGGTGAGAGTGCGTCACAGTCACTTCTAGGTCACCCTGCAGACTGCTCACGGCTGCAGTGAAGCTGGACACTCCTGGAGTTGAGGACATGTCTCAGAAGGCCCTGACTTCCCTTCTTCTCAAGAGCTTTCTCTGATGTCACCACTGAGCCCTGCCTCCCCGGCTGCCAACCCTAGACTGAGCCCTGCCTCCCCGGAGCTTGCCATCCCTAATGTGTCTGGGAAGGTGGGCTATAGTGACAGCCCTAGATTTGCTGGCCCAGGAGAGTGGGCCAGGGATGCCAGGTAAAGATACAAGGTGTCTGGTTAGATTTGCATTTCAGAGAAACAATGAATACCTTTTTTAGTATTAGTATATTCCAAACATTACACAGGATATACACTAAAAGAGAGTTATTCATCTGACAGTCAGAGGTAATTGGCTGTCCTGTATTTTTTTGGCTTAAACTTCAGTCTCTACCCAAGGGGGTATAGGGGACACACCTTGCTTCTTAGGGTCCTCTTGGTGGAGTCCTGATTTTAACTGGGGCTGTCGGCAGGGCCTTGCAGCCATGAGCACAGGGCCCGAGGGAGGGGTAGAGGGGTGGGGGCAGTGGCTGGTCATCCTGGGGCTCACTTCACTGGTGGGACTCCCAGGAGTGCCCTCGGAGGCAGAGTGGCCATGCTAGGATTAGTAGGAGGCCACTCAGGCTGGGAGCATCGTGGGGGCTGCCAACAGCTGGGAGTGAGTTTTGAGTGGGATTAATTTTTAAATCTGTGAACCTTGGGGAAAGCCGGTGGGTGGGCCTTGTCCAATCAGTCGCAGGCCTGAATAGAACAAAGAGACCAGGCCCCCCAGGCAGGGGAGTTCCCCACAGATGCTGTGGCCTCCCCAGGAAGGGGGGTTCCCCAAAGATGCTGTGGCACTCTACCCAGGCAAGAGGGTTACCCTCTAATGGTAGTGGCCTCCCCAGGTAGGGGCATTCCCCACAGATGGCTGTGGCCTCCCTAGGCAGGAGCATTCCCCACACATGGTCGTGGACTCCCCAGGCAGGGGCCTTCTCCACACGTGGTCATGGCCCCCTCAGGCAGGGGGGTTCCCTGCAGATTGCCATGGCCTTTGCCCGCCTGGTGGGTAGCACTGGCACTCCTGGGCTGCGAGCTGCGGCCCAAACTGCAGGCTTGGACCCACCACCCCCGCTGCCTCAGTTCTGCAGGGAAGCCTCTTCCCCTTACATTCCGTCCACTGTACGTCTTGGCCAGCCTTGAGGGACACCTGATATAGGAGTCAGGGGCCTTGGAATCAGTCCCACCTGCCACTTTCCACCTCGGACCCTCAGTCACTGTCGAGGGAGGAAGGGAGGGTGTTCCGGGCTCTCCAGAATCCTGCTCTGTCCTGCCTGCCTGGGCCCCGGACCCCACACAGTTTCTTTCTGTGGAGTGACCTGCATATGCCCCAAGCACACAGTCTGTGAGGGGGTCTCCTGGGAGCTGCAGGGTGTGGCTCAGCCCTGGGAGCTGAGCACGCACGCGGTTGGCACACCAGGGGCTGTGCAGGGGGACAGCACGCACTCCCCCACCCTGTGCTCCTGGCTCTGCTCGTCATCAAGGGCATCACTGCCGCTGGCGGACACAGAACAGGAAAAACAAAACCTGTCATCAAGAGCTTTAAAAATTCTGAAAGCAAATCAGAGGGTGAAATGTAGAGAACATCAAAATATTTACATCTTTCCAAGACAGAGCTCCTGGCTTCCATCTCTGTTAATAAACATTAGAAGGCGGCAGGCTGTTCCCTGTGAGTTTACACTTGAGGTGCCATGGCCACACACTCGGGGCTGCTGACAACTGTGCTGCGCCTCCCTGTGGAACAGTCTGGAGTTTGCTGGGCCTGGCATCTTCTATGACTCCAGGGAACCCTTTTTGGTGGTCTTTACTACAGTGGCCGGACAGGACACAGCTGTCCAACTGTGCCCTCCAGCTGCTCACCCGGCGGATGGCACCATGTGCAAAGCTCCCCAGTCCTCCAAACACCCACGCCCCCAAGAAATAAACTCTAGAAAGCTACAAAATCAGGCTTCAGGACGTAGAGAGTTAAACAAATCTTCAAATTGATAGCATTACAGTGTCAAAATCTCTCATGTAGTTTTTACATGCTTCCTATCAAAACCCAGTGCAGCTCTTTTTAATCAATGAAGTGGCTCATAATACCATCTAGAAAATTTGTTTTTTTAAGGCATCTTTTCTTAAATTTATTTTTTATTTCAGATTAATACAAGGGTGCATTGTTTGTGTTTGTTAGGTAAAGTCCAAGTTGTAGGTGAGCCCTTCAACTGGGAGGTGTGCCCTATACCCCACAACGTGCCTGATAGGTGAGAGCGCCACGCCCCTGCCTCCTCCCCCAGGTAAAACTACTTTGTAAAAACACTTGGCCTTCAGGCATTAAACTCTACTAAAATGCTCAGCAAACAAATCAAACCTGTGATCAGCATAATTTTTGGATAAGTTAAAGTTACAAACTTCAGAAATAAAAGGAGTTTAGAATATAATTTTCTATTTCAGGGAAAAACTTTTTAAAGGTAAAAAGGGCCAGGTGTGGGGGCTCACACCTGTAACCCCAGCACTCTGGGAGGCTGAAGCCGGTGGCTCGCCTGAGCTCAGGAGTTCCAGACCAGTCTGAGCAAGACCCAGTCTTTAAAAACTAGCTGGGCGTTGTGGTGGGCGCCTGTAGTCCCAGCTACTTAGGAGGCTGAGGTAGTAGGATTGCTTAAACCCAGGAGTCTGGGGTTGCTATGAGCCATAATGCCACGGCACTCTACCCAGGGCAATGGAGTGAGACTCTGCCTTAAAAAAGAAAGGTAAAATTCATGGAAATAAATGAAAAAGGAAGATGCACATACTTAGTGTGGTATACGAAATCTAACAATTAGGTTCAAGAACTCATCCTAGAAAATGTGTCACAAACCTCATTGCTGAATCTCACCACAGTCACCTTCAAGGTACTCCCCTTGGAAAGCCATGCACCAATGCCAGTGCCTAGTCCATCCTTCGAAGCAATTTGAAACTCTTCTTCTGGAATGGCCATAAGAGCAGACATCATACAGCACAATAACACACAACAATAATAATGAACACCACTCAGCAAGACACTGCCACACGACCACATGAACACAGCTTGAGACACTGACACACCAAGTCATGAAACCCCACCCAGCTGTTTGTACAAACAGCTGTGGCAAGTTCAGACCAGAAAAAGAGCTCCAGAATTGCTCTGAAGGGTGGACTGAGTGCCTGGGTCTGTGCCTAGCTTCCTAAGGGGAGTGCCTCAAAGGTGACCTTCGTGAAATTCAGCAATGAGGCAAGTAGTACTTTTTCTAGGATAAGCTGTGAACTTAGTTGTCATGCCTTCATCTTTGTGAAATATGCAACTTCATATATATTTTTTTAAGGGTCCAAACAAGCTTTAACAACTGAAAGGTCAGCAAGTCTGGAGAATGGTGAGAGTGATCTCTCAAATCTACTCTGCCCTTTCATTTCCAAAGCCACAGTGTTATACATAAAAGTTCAAAGAAGAAAACATATTAACCCTTATTTTAAATAATAATAAGACCTATGACAACATTTCTTTTTTTTTTTTTTTTCTTGTTTTTGAGACAGAGTCTCACTCTGTCACCCTGGCGTTTGAGTGCCGTGCCGTGGCATCACAGCTCACAGCAACCCCAAACCCTTGGGCTCACACCATAACACCCAACTATTGTTTTTACAGACAGGGTCTTGCTCTTGCTCAGGTTGGTCTCTAACTCCTGAGCTCAGGCAACCCACCTGCTTTGTCCTCCCAAAGTGCTAGGATTACAAGGGTGAGCCACTGTGCTCAGCCTATGATAACATTTCTAATTCAAAATTAATCTCCCGAAATCAATTGTCCTAAACTACTCAAGGTATGTATCTTTGCATTGGAGCTACAACCTCATATTTTTAAAAACATAAAGAAAAGTTGAAATCCTAGCACAAATGGATGCAGCTCCCGGCCCCTCCAGGGCTTCACTGCTTCCCGGTTGGCGCTTGGGTGATGACAATGAACCTGTGAGTGCTGGAATAGGAGCGGTCTGAGGGAGCCACAGCACTGGCTGCCTACAGTCAGCTCCCCATAGAAACCTGAATGGTCAAAACAGATGTAAAGCTTGAATGAGAAGTGACACCACAGTCAGCAAGTGAATGTGACAATAGCCACAGAGTCCTATTGGCTTCCCCAGGGCCAGCCATGGCAGCAGAAGTATCCCCGTCCCTTCCCAGGGCCTTGTCCCTGGGGCTGCTTCGCCTTGGGAACATCCCTCTGGTGATGGAAATGCAAATGATTCACTGGGAAACCCTCAGTGCTTGTGTCCCAATTGCTGTGACTTCCAGACTGACAGGCTCTGAATCAAAGTGACTTCCTGGTGGGAATGCACAGGCCCAGGGACAGGAACGGGAGAGTTGAGGGTCCATCCCCAGTCTTTGATCCCGTCACCCTGACAGAAGGGCCTGGAGCCTGCACAGACTGAGTCCAGCTGACCCAGAGCAGAGCCTCCCCTGGGCGGTGTCCCCAAGCTGTGCAGCCGCCATCCCACACAGACTGGGGAGGGGCGCCCTGGGGTGCCTGGGCAGGGGCAGTGCCAGGCAGCTGTCCTGGGATCCAGTCCTGGACCTGTTTGGCACCCACACCCCTTGAACCCAAGAGGCCAGGGCAAGTCCAGAGTGAGGTGGCCACTGCATGAGGCCTATAGGGACTGTCACTGACCTTCCAAAAGGCTGCAGGTGTATGTAGCAGAGAGGTGGGTGAAGGGGAGGGGTAGGCTCAGCCATGCTGGTGCTTGGAGTCTGAGTGACCTGACGCAGCACTGAGACCCCCCTGCAGGACGTCGCTGTCAGTCTCCTGAGTGATCTGAAAGCAGGATCCACCGTGGTACCGCCTGTGAACATACAGTTACACGTCACTAAGTAAGTGATTCTTCTTCCTTAGGGACCTATGTGGTTCGACGTCCCAGTTCCTGTGGCTCGGGCTACAAGGCTTCCTGGATGGCTATTGGACACACCCTCATCTGTATCCCCTGGTCCCCACCTTGGCTTGGCTCTCCCCAGCTTGTGTGACCGGGACAAGTCACCTGACCAAGCCCCAGTCCTCCTCTACTAGGGCTGGCTGCTGGCAGGGCCTCTGGAATCAGCATCCTGACTGGGAGGTGGGCAGGGCACTGGTTCCCTGCCATGTGTGTGGCCTTCCCTCCTGTCCATGAGCAGCTGTGCCTTGGGAAGGCTGGCCTAGGGGGGCCGTTCTCTCCACCACCCGCTGTATAGAATGCCGGGAAGTAGGTGGGTCAGTGCTGTTGGCCTGCAGCCTGGCCCCAAGCCACACGTGGCAGCTTCTGATGGTGTCCTGGACAGAGTCGTTGCCATGGTCACAGATGCAGAGCCATCTGCTCGGGCTCCAGGCCTGCGCAGCCCTGCTCCCAGGATGGACCATGGTGCCTGCAGGACAGACCGTGCCCCCCACCACCACCACTGGTCAGTCCTCATCTGGTGCTCACCAGTGATTGGCTCTGGCTGGCAAGTGAGGGTTTCCAGACCTAGTGTTAGGGACATGGGTTCCCATCCAGCTCTGCCCCAAATGAGCCACCTCCTGAGCTTGCTCGGTCTGGACCTCAGGATCTCTGGTTCTCAGCTGGAGGTAGAAACAGGCTGACTGTGCCAGGCCGCCACCACCACACCAAGGCCTGGCCATGTGCCATTGAGGCTGCTGACCCTCGGTGGGCTGGTCTGGGCCCCTGAGGCCTTAACAATGCCACGTCATCCAGGCTTGACGATCTGTGGGTTCTGCTGTTGCTGAGCCTGGGCCCCACTCCGAGCCTCCTCAGCATGTGGGACGACTTGTGTCTGGGCACAGTGGGGCTACACACACCTGTGTGTGTGTGCACATGGCACATGCCTGAGTGCCACTGAGTCCCAGGAGCCGTGGCACCACGCTGCCCTGCCTCTCAGCCCCTGCCAGCCCAGGCAGCCCTTCCAACAGTCCTGGAGGGCAGGGACACAGGCTGATTCAAGCCAATGAGTCCGCGGGTAGCTTAGCTGTGACATGGCCTACACCCTGTCCCCGAGAACTGAGACTCAGTGACAGTATTGAGGGTGCCCCAGAACACGAGGGCCATCTGCTCTGACCACCATGGCAGCTTTTACAGAGGGAACATGCCAGTGTCCTGCGCTGCTATATCAAAATGCCACAAGCTTGGTGGTTTAAATAATGCAAATGTATTAGTTTAGAATTCTGGAGGTCGGTCTCTCAGAGCTAAAATCAAGGTTCTGGCAGGGCTGTGTCCTCTGGGGTCCAGGGAAGACTAGGCCCTAACTTTTCCAGCTCCCAGAGGTGCCAGTACCCTGGGCCACCCCTCCATCTCCAGAGGAAGCTACAGGCATGTCTCCGACCCTCTGTCCTTTTGAGGACTGTGATGACTGAGGTCAACTCACATAACCCAGGACAATCTGCCATCTCCGTATCCTTAACTTAATCCCATGGACAGCTTCCCTCAGACCCACATAGTCACAGGTGCTGAGATCAGGACATAGATGTCTTAGGGGCCCTTGTTCTTCCCTTTAGAGAGACGGCCATGACTTGGGTGTCCTGGAGCCAAGTTCTGGTGATGTCCTGGGCACGGGCATCAGGCGTCGAGGGCTGCACGGTGCTGGTCTTGGGAGCCCCTGGCCCTGGCCCCTAGCAGGGGGTGCTGGGGAGCACTGACAGCCTCCTGGGCTAGGAGGTCAGGGGTCCCAGTGGCAGCATTTGCCAGTTTCCTTGGTGTGAAGACTCCAGCCATCATCAGCTGCAAGCTACTGTCATGTCAACTTGCTCAAAAAGTCCTAAAAGCTTAATAATTGGCTGTCACAAAGCAACTTTAACTAACAATCCAGTTGTCATGAGCTCGCTCAAGCCAGTACGCGCCGGCTCTGCACCCTCACTGGGCTCGTTCAGGCTGGGTCTCTGCAGCTCTTGGGGGCTGTAGTGGTTGAGGACACCCAGGCTCCTCAGCCCCACTGCACTGCGAGATCTGCAGGGACGGGCAGGTTTGGGGGTTCAGGACAAGCTGCAGAGCTGTAGACAACAGAATTCGCCTGTTGAGTGGGGCAATAGTTTATTTGGTGTTCACAGGAGGGCTGGGAGGACAACAGAGGCTGGCTCTGGACTGAGCTCACAGGAGAGATGTTTGCTGACACTGACTCAGGAGCTGCCACAAGTCCAGAATATTCCGCCTCCATCACAGTGTGGGCAGCGACACCGCCACCTCCTCCCTCAGAGTCCCAGGCCCATGGATAGAAACCACGCAGAGAAGCAGCTGCCGGGGGCCTGGCATAGTGCTGAGCCGCCAGCCACTGCACACGGGAAGGTGAGCCAGATGGGGCCAGAGCCAGGGGTCTGCATCCACCATGGGGACATGCCAAGAGTGTCCAGGCCCCAGACCCCCTTGCGCTTCCTGCCTTGGCTTTGGGGACCTCCATCATTTTGCTGACCACCAGGAGGAGCTGTCCAGGGTGGCCGGCCCCACTCACATCTACAGATTTCTCAGCCCTTGGCATGAAGGCAGACAGACGTCCAGCTAGACCAGAGAGGTCCCTGTGCTGGCCAGGCCCTGCCTTCAGCCCCGGACCTGTCCCATCCTGCCTGAATGACCTCCTGACAGAGCCCTTTCAGTAAAGAAAAACACACCTGGGTCCATGTCCAGTTTAGAACTGTGTCCACCCTCACTGCAGGCCAGGCCAGCTCCAGGCTCTGAGGGTGGAGTGAATCCTGCTCCCTCCTGCTGGGGCCCCACAGAGGAGGCTGGTGACATTGTAGGGCCCACACTCCCTGTCCCCAGGGCCCTTCCCTGAGAGGAGCCACATCCCCACCATATAGGGGCCCCCTGCAGCCTCCCCACCTGAGCCCCCCCAGCTCTGGGGGCCTGCGCAGGATGGCTTCTAGTGCTCCCCCAGGGAGCAGAGCTGGGGGCCTCCTCTTCCTCCCTTCCCTCAGTGGCCTCCCACCCCGGGGACAGGCCCTGGACATCCAGATGGTCCTGCCAGTGGCCAAGCCAAACTCTGGCCCATCTCCCACTGCAAGACCACCCAGGATTGCCACTGCCCAAGCATCTGGGGGCCTCAAACCCAGCCAAGAAGATGTGAGTGTGGGGAAGGGTCCTGAGTACTGGCTCCTCTCCTAGGGTCGGGGTTGAGTTTGGGGTTTGGGTTGGGTTTAGGGTTGAGGAGATTAGGGTTGGGGTCATGGGTGAGTTTGGGGCTGGGGTTAAATGGGGTTAGGGGTGAGCTTAGGGCTGGGGCCTTGTGCAACAGGATACCGAGCCAGTGCCCAGCCACCGGTGCTGGGAGATCTGTCTGCTTGGTGGCCCAGAGGGTACCATGAGCCCCCAGTGCCCCTCTCCTCCCCTCTGGCCTTGAAATTGCCTGAAGTCTCCCTGGAAACAAGACCCCTCCTCCTCTCTCCTGGGAATAGATGGGGGCTCAGCCACAGATCCAGAGGAGGGGCTCCCCTGCTCTCGTGAGGACCCCGGGGCATCACCCCGATCCTCAGACTGTGACTCGCTGCCTTCCCCACAGAATGGGCCTTTGCAGATGGGGTCAGGCCATGGCCCTGTGCATACCCCTTTTCCTGAATGGCAACAAGCCCGGGTCACTCACATCCCATGAGGCTCCACTGAGGCAGCCCCTTTGTCCCGTGCTCACTGACGTGGCAGGGCTATCCCCCTTGGCCACTGACGATCTTGAAGACCCCATCAGTTGGTGCAGCGGCTGGGTCAGGGTTCATGGAGGGCAGCACATCCAGAGCATCCATGCTCACATGTGGGCCACAAGAACAGGGTGTGGGTACAGCCGGGTTGGGCTGGGCCCAGGCGGGGACGTCCTATCAAGGGGCCTCCGCTGCCTTCTGCAACAAGTGTCCATCATGCCTTTTAGATAGGTGGGGGTCACAGGAGGAAGTGAAGGGGAGGGGAGAGATGTGCCCCAGGAGGGCACCCCAGGACTTCCCGACAGCAGGGGAGAAAGCTCAGTGAGCAGGAGGGGTTTCATTGTGGGCCCCCTTGGGGGGGGAACTTTCTCCGGGGTGGGGGAACCCCAAAAGGCCAGGATGGTGGGTAGTTTAGAGACCTGACTCTGGGCTCAGGAAAGGGAAAGGGGCCTTCTGGTGGCCTCTGCCACCTCCTCCTGGCAGGCATAGGGAGGGAAGGAGCCCCACATGCTCTCTGGGTGCCCCCTGAAGAGCCATGTTGTGGGATCCAGGCTCTGGGCCGACTGTGGGGAAGGAGCAGGGAAGAGCCCCCTGTGCCAGACGAGCCTGGCCAGCGCCCACAGGACGCAGAAGCAGAGGTGGCACCCTGCCCTTCACACCTGGCCCTCGGTCCCCATGGTCCCGGAGACCTAGGGTCATGTCCGTCAGGCAAACCCACTGGGCAGTGAGCGGCTGCTTCTGTCCAAGAGTTCCAAGTCCTTTTGTGCCCCACTGAGAGCCTGTAACGGTGCCCAGTCCCTAACCCCCACATACTTAGCGTGAGCTTACTAGGTGCTTTCCTCTGGGCAAAAGTCCTCTGGCCCAGGGCACTGTCAGTGCCTATTTCCTCCAAATTTTGGACCTGAACACGCCGCCATGCGCTGATGCCATCTGTGCCACAGAGGTCACACCAGTGCCACACCAACACTCTGTGCACCCTAGGGGGGGCTGGCTACTTGGTTCTAGTTCTCACTGGAAGCGTGACCATCGCCACCAGTTTCTGTGTGGGTTGGTGTCCACGAAGCACTGTGTCACCCAGGCAGCATGGCGGGGGTGGGGGGTGGGGGGGAGGTGAGCAGGTTGAGGACCCTGCCTCCACTTGCACTGGGTGCGTCTTCCTGCCCAGCTCTGGTCTGGCTGGTGGGCAGAGCAGTGGCCACCAAACACTCTCTACCATGGAGGCCCCCATGATGTACACTGTTCATCCTGGTCACATCTGGCCCTGGACAGTTACGGCGCGTACCCCTCCTCCTGGACACCAGCACCGGCCAGTGTGGGAGGCATCTGGAACCGGCCATGGACGGTTATGGCATTTACCCCTCCCCATGGACACCAGCAGCGGACAGTGTGGGAGGCATCTGGAAGCAGCCCTGGGCGGTGCCGCGTACCTCTCCCCGTGGGCACCAGCACCAGTGTGGGAGGCATTTTGAACAGGCCCTGGACCATTATCACACATACCCCTCCTCCTGGACACCGGCACGGGACAGTGTGGGAGGAGCATTTGGAATTGGCCCTGGAGAGTTACCACACGTACCCCTCCCTGGGGGTACCAGCACGGGATAGTGTGGGAGAGCATCTGGAACCAGCCCTGGACGGTTACCGCATGTACCCCTCCCCATGGACACCGGCACAGGACAGTGTGGGAGAGCATTTGGGATTTGTTGGTTGTTTCTTTTCAGTGCACAATGACAGAAAAATCAGGACTTTGTTTTGATGAGCTTTTCCAGTTACTGCTGCAGCACAGCAGACAGGTCAGACCCTGCATGCTCCAACTCTCACGCACTGTGTGGCTGAGACCATTAGAATCCAGCAAGCCATTGGGACGGGCTTCAACCCCCCTGAAACTTTCTAAACACAAATTATCCTTGATTTCTCATCATTTTTAAGCATCTGTTCAATGAAGCATCTATATACCTTATATTTTATTAAGTCTGTATACAATTTACACTTATTTGCTCCCCCCAAAATATATTCAAAGTAATTTAAAAATAAACATACAAAAAGGCAATAAGGAATGAAATAATAAATCAGAATCATATAGGTGGAGGTAATGTCCACCCAGAAGGTGAAGTAATATAGGTAAGAAAATCAAACACTAAATTATCTCTGAGATTCCTGGCAGCAAAGGTGAAAAGACAGGGTTTTTGTTGCTGGAGAAAAGGAAGCATCCCGTTGGCTGGCCTTGAAACATGGAACATCTGTCCTCCCATCCTTAGAAAAGGAGCTGCTTTAGATATCAGAGAGTGGAGAAGCAAGGCACAAAGGTGACCCGGGATGCACCTTCCGAGACAGGTTCAGCAGGAGAGGCAGGAGGCGGTGGGCCATGTCTACCTGCTGCTGACACTGCCCCTGGGGGCCTGCACTGGACCTTTCCCAGGTTTCTCTCCACGGTTTTCCCCCCTCACTAGACTTAAATTTTGGCACAAATATTCTGAGAATAAACAAGATGTTGAACATTTAGTTTGAGCTACGCATTCTACTTAGTTCTCTAGAAAAACCTGCTCTCTGCAACTGTGCTCTGGGAGAAGGGCTTGTGTTCAGATGCTCCCAGGATGTACAAGGTAAACAAAGCCCAGCCAGCTCCCCAGCGGAGGACCTAGCACCTGCAGCAGGTGGATCTGCACCAGTCCTCCACAGAGACCTCACACTTATGGAGCATTCACTTCCCACAGGTCTGCGAGGGGGAGGCCTGCACAGTGGAAGGGGTGCGGACATCAAGACAGACTGGTTGTCATCAACCAACCAACGGGATGGTTTTCTGACTGTGTTGTCCCAGGTAAGCCAGTCTGTTGCTCTAAGTTCCAGTTTCCTTATCCATTAAGTGGGTCCAACAGTGAAACCACCTGACTTGGAGATACCGCAGTGTAGACACCCAACAGCAGCTGTGATCACCTACCTCGAGGGGGGACACGAAGGCGCCAGACTCCACCTGCTCCAAAAGCTGTGGCAGCCAGTGGGCCAGGGTCTGCCAGGAGCAGGCACTAGGGCACAGGGCCAACGAGGTCCTTGGAAACAGGGGCACTAGGCAGGGACTTGAGGTACTCCAGGTGCCGCCGGGCGTCCTCCTGGTTGTGGCGCACGTAGTACACCACATAGGCGATCACCATGGCAAACCAGCCGAACATGGTGACCAGCATGGCCACATCAGTGGTCTTGTGGTGGATGCTGCAGAAGCTGACGCCAGAGTCCAGGGCCTGGATCAGGGGCTTCCCCACAAACTCGTCCTGCACGGAGGTGTGGCAGGCGATCTCATCCACTGAGTCAGGGTCCAGCTTCAGCTCCCACAGGGCCTCCTGCAGGGCACACTCGCAGTGCAGGGGGTTGTGGGACAGGCGTATCTTGGCACTGAGCTTGCCCAGGGCATCCTTGGGGACCCTCCGGATGCGGTTGTGGGACAGGTCCAGCAGCCGCAGGCCCCCGGCCAGGCCAGAGAAGGCAGCAGGACTGATGGTCTCGATGAAGTTTTGAGACAAGTCCAGCTCTCTCAGCTGGGTCAGGTGCTGGAAGGCTCCATTGGGGATGTGGGAGATTTTGTTCGCATCCAGCTTCAGGAGCACGGCATCTGTGGGGACGTCCCTGGGGATCTCCTGGAGGCCCCTCGCACTGCAGTGGACAGCCACCGCCCCAGCATGCTCAGGACACCGGCAAGGGTGAGGGCAGGAGGCACCTACCCGCAGGCAGAAGAGGAGGAAGAGGCAAGCCCGTCTTGTGGAAACCAGCAGGGGCCAGGGGCCAGCGGTGCCCATCCTGACTCTTCCCCACCGTGTCCCACGTCCAGGGCAGTGCTCTCCACTTGCAGTTCTAAAAGAGAACAGGACAGAGTAGGGAAAGGGGGAGAGAGAGCAGCATTGCCCACCAGTCCCAGGCACACTGAACGGTCCAGATGGGGGATCAGGCCCCCTGCCCTGCACCTTTCATCTGGAGATGCCCATGAAACACAGGGGGCACCTCAGGAATGGGGGCAGCTGGCGCTGACCGCTTGCTGAGGACAGGTTGGCTCAGTAGTCAGGGGACCCCTCGGCCAGCATGGCTCGGTGCCCAGAGGCTGGGAGGGCCTGGATTGGCCCAGCTCTTTGGGGCTGGACCCCCGAGGGCCCCGTGGCGCTTTCTTCAGCCTGGAGCGCCAGGTCTCCAGGGCGCTCGGTGCCAGGAGCTACTCTGCCTGTCCTCCCAGCGCTCCGCCACTATTGACAACCCTTGAAAATTGGAACAATAGATCAAGCTCTTCGCTGCCCTCCGCATGGCACCAGGACCTCGCCTTCTATTTCAATTGTCTGAGAAGAAGAAACCGAGAACCGAGAAAAGCCAAGCCCTGTGCGCGCGGCCCGCGCTGGGCGTGGAGTAGCTGGGCCGCGCGCTGAGCCAGGCGGGGCTCGGCCCCCCGGGACCCCCGGGACCCCCGGACCCAGCACTCGCGGGGAGGATGGGCGGGGTAAGGCGGAGTCCCCGCTCCCGGGGCGGGGAGGGGCTTTACCTGCGTGGCCGGGGGCTGCTCTCCGCTCTCGGGCCTGTCGGAGCCCGTCCCACCCGGCGACACACCTTGCGAGGTGGCCCGGTGCCCCCGCACCCACACCGCGGCGGCCTGCTGCGGAGGACGCGCTCCAGCCTGTGCGGCCCGCGGGCGGGGCACCGGGCTGGACAGGGAGGGAGGGGCGGGGGGGTGGGCAGGCCCTGGGGAAGGGGCGGGGCCAGGTGGGGCGGGGGTGGGCCCCGGCGCTCTGGGCGGGATGGAGGCGGGGCTACGAGGCCGCAGGGGCTGCCCCTAAAAGGGTCCACTTGCCTAGCTCTGTGTCCAGGTGGCTTCTCTCCCTGGCGCCCGGGCGTCCACCGGCCTGATAACCCTGGATCCGCGCGAAGCCCCCTCTGGGCGCCCCTCGCCGGCCTCGCGGATGAGCGGGTCAGCCCTGCGACATCTGGGTTGCCCCGTGCCCGGGACCCCCGCCTCCCACCCCTGTCGGAAGTCTGGTGCGTGCGGGTACCCGAAGCGGGCAGGGAATGGGGCTGGGGGCATTGGGATGGCCCTGAGCCTCCTCAAGGTCTTTTCAAGCAGCCTCACTGTGGATTAGTTGGTATACAATAAACTACGTACATTTGCATACACCTGCTAAACCGGGGTCTCAATCGACATACCGAACGGCAGGAGGAAGCTTCCCCTTCGTCCTTGCTCCCTCCCCTCCCCGTCACCAGGCAGGCGCTGATCTGCTGCTGTCACGAAAGGTTGGTCTGCTTTTCCTGTAATTTATATAAATGGAGTCACACCGTGGGTACTTCCTCGTCGACTTATTTCACGCGGAATAATTATACTGGGTCACCGCGTTGGTGGGTTTAGTGCTGAGTAGTGCCCCCTGCATGAACAGACCAGTTTGTACATCCATTCACCCCTTCATATCTGTGTGGGTTGTCTCCGGTTTGGGGCTCTTAGAAATGAAGCTGATACAAACATTGCGGCCAAGTTTTTATTTCCCTGGGGTAAACACCTGGGGGTGGAGTGGCTGGATCCAGGGTGGCTGTAGTTAAGTCGCTCAGAAACTGACAAAGGGAATGTACCAGTCTAGTCACCTCCCCAACACTTGGTATGGTTCATCTTTTTAATTTTAGACATTCTAGTAAGTGTGTAGTGACAGATGGAATTGTGGTTTTGACTTTCATTTCCCTGGTGGCTAATCATGTTGAGCATCTTTTCTCTTGTTGATTTGCCACCTTCTGTAGGGCAGTGTTCTGTTACAATATTTTACTCACTTTTAATTGGGTTGTTATTGTTGAGTATTGTGAGTTCTCAATTATAGCAGAATCTCTGTAAGTTGGCCACTCTTGGGGGACCGTAACAAACTGGTCAACATATGGAGGTTGTCAACATAAGGAACTAGGCCTAGTGTACTAATACATACATGTAGTGCACATCAGGTCCATGAAAATTAGGTCAATGTAAGAAGTTGGTCAATGTGGGGAGGTGGTCAGTATAGAGGTTCAGCTGTATATTGATTGATTTTCAAGAGTTAAATCAACCTTTTGTTCCTGGGATAAATCCCACTGGCTCATGATATACTATCTTTTTTTTTTTTGAGATGGAGTTTTACTTTGTTTGCCCTCAGTAGAGTGCTGTGGCATCACAGCTCACAGTAACCTCAAACTCTTGGGCTCAAGCTATTCTCTTCCCTGTGACAAGTGCCTGCCACAACGCCTGGCTATTTTTAGAGACAGAGTCTCTCTGCAGCTCAGGCTGGTCTCAAACGCTTGAGCTCAGGCAACCCACCCACCTCGGCCTCCTTGAGTGCTAGGATTACAGGTGTGAGCCACCACACCCTGCCTTATCATTTTTGTATGTGGTTGAATTATTTAATGAATATTTAACTGCTGAGCTTATGTCTTTTCTGAATGTTGATAGTTTGTATCATTCAAGGAAATGTCTATTTCATCTAAGTGGTTGAATTTATCAGCATAATGTTGTTTGTAATATTCCCTTATTATTCTTTTAATATATAGACAGCATGAAATGGTATTACTTCTCTCATTCCTGATGTGAGTTATTTGTGGCTTGCTCTTTTTCTTTATTTTTACTGATCACTAGGTTAGAAGGTTATTAATCTTGACCTTCTGAAAGACCCAGTTTGGGGGTTCGTTGTTTGTTCCACTTCTTAAAATTGATTTCCATGCTGCTCTTTATTGTCTCTTTTGCTTACATTGTGAGTCACGTTCTCTTTTTCATTTCTTAAAGTGGAAGCTAGGCTCACCGATTTGCAAACTTTTTTTTTCTGGTATTCTATTTTAGTGCTTTAAATTTCCCACTCAGTCCAGCTTTAACTTCATCTGAGAAATTTTGATATTTTATAATTTTGTTTTCATTAAGTTTAAAATAATTTATAAATTCCTTTTTGATTTCCTTTTTGGCCCATGAGTTTAGAAGTAAGTTATTTCATTTGATGTTATATGGAGATTTTTCTGAAGGTCTTTCTGATATTGTTTAAGTCCACTGTTGTCAGCGGGCATACTTTGTATGTTCTGGATCCTTTTAAATTTATCAATACTCATTTTATGCCTCGGCACCTGTAGCACAGTGATTATGGGGCCAGCCACATATACCCAGGCTGGCGGGTTGGAACCCAGCCTGGGCCAGTTAACATAACAATGACAACTGCAACATAAAATATCCCTATGCTGTGGCGGACACCTGTCGTCCCAGTACTTGGGAGGCTGAAGCAAGAGAATCGCTTTAGGTCAAAAGTTGAAGGTTGCTGTGAGCTGTGACACCATGACACTGTAGCAAGGGTGACATTGTGAGACTCTGTCTCAAAAAAAAAAATAAACCTCATTTTATGGCTCAGGACACGGCTGATGGCTGTGGCGTGTGCCCCAAACGTATGTGCTGCTGATCAGTGGGGATGCTGTAACTGGCCATGAGGTCAAGGTGGCCCATGGAGCAGCCCATGTTAATGTCCGCTTTCTGTCTCCTTGCTCTGTTAATCATTGAGAGGGAGTGTTGAAAGCCCCGAGTGTAACTGTAGATCTATCTGCTTCTCCCTGCAGCTCTGTCAGTTTCTACTTCCTTCCTGCTACTTAAAAAAATTTCCTTCAAGATTTCCATACTAAGTACCTCCCTCAATGTATTTACTAGCTGCAAAGGGGAAAATGCTAACTTTTCCATGGAGAAACCACCTACACGTGACAGGGTTAATACAGTAACCCTGTGCAGATGGACATCGCAGACCCTTGACGTGGTAAGGGAAAGACACATCCTTTCACGCTACTCCCACCAAACGTGCTTCCCCTGATCCCATGAGAGCACAGAGACACCCCCAGACTGACGGCTGACAAAGTGACTGGGCAGTATATGCAAACGTGAAAAGGTCGCAAAATTCAAGAAACAACTGAGCAACTGTTACAGCCGGGAAGAGGTAAATGCAGAGTGAGACCCTGGAAAAACTGGCGACACAGAGGCAGGCCAGCCGCCAGGCTGCCGGGTCTTGCCGGTGCTGGCCCAGCTTTGGTCACTTACATTTGCAGGGGTCATTGCTGTGGCCGGCTTCACATGTCTTCTTGAAACTCACTTCCTATTTGTCCCCTCTGCCCTGCCTCCCTCCCTTTTTCCTCTTTCCCTGCCTTCTTTCGGGTTGGGTACTTTTTCTGATGCCATCTCCGCTCTGTGGTTAACTCCCCAGCTGTGCCTTTTTGCTGTGCTGTTTGAGTGGCAGCTTTTGGGTTCAGCCACAGGGTTCACCTATCCCAGCGTCGGGGTGGGGGGTACACGAGCCCTGCAGCAGGACCACACCCCCCTCGTGACCTCACGCTGTCATTGTCATACCTAGGACTTCTACGCTTGTAATAAAACTCACAATGCGTTGTTACTATTTTTGTTTTAACTATCCAGTTATCTTTTAAAGAGATTAAAATAATATGATCTGCAAAGCTGGTATGTTAAATATTAAAGAGATGCCAAAGCCACACCCAGACATTATGGAATATTTTTAATATTTAAATTAAATAAATTAATGCAGTGACCACTTAAAACTCGCATGTAGGCACAGATGAATCACAGATATGACACTGAGTGATGGAGGCCAGGCGTGCAGAGCACACGCTGGGCAGTCCCCTGTTAGGAAGTTCACGAGCAGGCGAGGCTCGTGGGCAGGGCGGTGGCAGATGGGGAGGGGCTGGGTGTGGAACTGTCCTGTGTCCTGGTTTGGGTGCCAGTTGTTAGCGTAAGTGAAACCCTCCCAGCTGCTTACACTTCCGTTTTGTTTAGGGGACTAGGTGCCACTTATGCCTCAGTAAAGAAAGCAGCTGTGGGCAGCATGTAGGTTTGCGAGTCGCAGCCGTTGGGGGTGTTAACAGTGTGTGCACTGACTGAGTTGTGTGCTCGTGGAAAGGCGCTTGAAGAGTGCTGACTCTGGGTCCCCTTCTACACCATGGCCCGCCCCTCCCAGAATGCTGTCCGAGGTCTTCCAGGGAAAATCCTGGTGCGCTATCACTCTGGGACTTAGCCTGTGCTCTCAGAAGCACCAGCAACCTTCCCCTGTCACCCTGGCACTGTGGTCTGGCCCCTATAGCCTCCCTGTGACTGCCATGCGGCTCGGGGCTGTGGTCTGGTCACTGTAGCCTCCCTCTGTCTTGTGGCTCGGGGCTGTGGTCTGGCCACTGTAGCCTCCCTCTGACTGTCATGTGGCTCGGGGCTGTGGTCTGGCCACTGTAGCCTCCCTCTGACTGTCATGTGGCTTGGGGCTGTGGTCTGGCCACTGTAGCCTCCCTCTGACTGTCATGTGGCTTGGGGCTGTGGTCTGGCCACAGTAGCCTCCCTCTGATTGTCATGTGGCTCGGGGCTGTGGTCTGGCCACTGTAGCCTCCCTCTGACTGTCATGTGGCTCGGGGCTGTGGTCTGGCCACTGTAGCCTCCCCTCTGACTGTCATGCAGCTCAGGGCTTATCCTCTAGCTGGCTTATCCTCTCAGAACCCAGGGTCTCGCCGGTGCTGGCCCAGGTTTGGTCACTTACATTAGCAGTGGTGATTGCTGTGGCCGCTTCACATGTCTTCTTGAAAGACATGTAGTCTGTGGGATAAAATACCGCTTCTCCAACTGGCTAATGGAGCATCCCGCAAGGAAGGCTGTGTGGCTGGGTGAGGTGGAAGTGTGTCTGTCTCTCTGGGGATCCATGTGGCCAAGCTGTGCTGGAAACATCCACATGGCCAGGATGATATCAGGGAAATGAGTAAGATGTCCCCAGGGAGGCCAAATGCTGCTTTCCCACACTTGGAAAGGGGGGCATGTAGCAGCCATCCAGCTTTGTGCTGGCTGTCACTCTGCCCTCCCAGACCCTCTGCCACTCCACCTTCACCTGGGCCCAGGGCCTGGCCCACCCCTCACCCGGTCTGGGGAGCCAGGGTGCAACTGCACTTTCTAGAGAACTGACAGCGGCTGGTTGCCTTTTAGCAAATAGTCCTCAGCAGTTTTGAGCATACCCAGCCTTCTACTATGCTGCCTGGATTCCTGGGTCTCCTGGGTTCATGGAGTTTTCTGTCTGAATTTGACAACCTGGACTGGAAAACCAGAAAGAAGGCCTGGTGATGGTTCTCTCTGTGAGCTAAAATAAAATATTAAGCCCCCTTCCCTGCCTCCAGCTAACTGAATGGACTCCCTCTTGGCCAAGGGCACCCCAGGAAAGTTGAGTGAAAGCTGAGTTGCTAGCCATGAAGACAGGGGAGGTCATCACACCCGCCTCACCACACCCTCTCCCTGTTGGAGTTGTTCTTTGTAACATACTGAATCATCAACAGGCTCAAGGCCATGCAAGGCAAAGGTTAAACCACACCAGCAGGTCATCAGTTTGAGTCCAATATGTGTCCCTGGCTTGTCTCTGATCAACAGACTTCCTTATCTAACTCAAAACATTCTAAGCATTAGGCAAAGCTTTATTATTTTAACCAATCAAAAATCAAAAAATCTTTACACCCACCTATAACCTGTAATCCCCACTTGAAGATGCCCTGCCTTTTCAGGCCGAACCTATGTGTGCCTTCCATGTATTGATTATTGACTTTATATGTAATTCCTGTCTCCCTAAATGTGTAAAACCAAACTGTCACCCGCCACAAGTGACCACTGGCTCAAGGCTTCCTGTGCATGGCTCTGTGGGCCATGATAGCACATATTAACTCAGAATAAACCTCTTTAAATTATTTCACAGGGTCTGAGTTGTTTTCTGTTGATACCTCCTGGGCCTCTGGGCAGGGTTTGTGCAGCTAGCCCATCCTTCTCCAAAGTCTGAGCTACTGCCCCTTGTCCAGCTTTCTGGGAGACATGAGCAGCCAGTGTCCCAGGAAACCTCAGGTGTCCAGACACCTGCACTGGGATTTCCTCTCCCCACTCCCACCCTGAAGCCTCTCACTCTTCCTCTTGCTCCAAGTTGTCCAAATTTGGTCTATTTTGCTGATATTTTCTAAGAACTGATTTTGGAATGGATTTATCATGCCAATTCTTTATTTTTCCCTATTTCATTAAATTCTGATATTGTCCCAGCCTTCATCTCTGGATTCACTTGGTAGCTATTTTTTGAGCCTCTTGAGTCATAAATTTAGACCATCTATTTCCATCTTTTTATTTTCAAGCAAGTGCATTTAAGGTTATAACTGTTCCTCTGAAAACCCACTCTGCTCATGTGGGCGTTGGGTCTGGACGGGTGTGAGAGAGGCCACCTCCATGGCCCTGCTACATGCCTGCCGCTCTGTGAGGGAAGACAGCATGCCCAGCCCCAAGTCCCCATGTTTTCCCCAAATCCCCATGTTCTCCCCAAATCCCCATGACCCAGGCTTGGAGCAGCGTCAGCTCTCTTGGTAGAGGCCTGTCCAGCTCTGTGACCTCCCTGCATAGGAACAGAAAGGGATGACGTCTGCCGTTCATGAGGCTCTGGTGAGGACGGCAGCCCTTGGGGGTCAGAGAGCCCAGACACTGGACAGTGGTATCCTCAGTGAGCTGAGGGGTGCCAAGAAGATGCAGGTGCCCAAACCTCCACATGCACCTCTGTCCCCTCACCATATTTGTCCTGGGTCTCAGTGTCACTGACCTGACGCTGTGGCTGGCTATGTGGAGGTGCTCTTGGGAGCTGTCAGTAGCCCCCTCTGGTGTGGTGCTTACTTAGTTTCTGTGAACATCTGTGTTTGTCTGGAAAGGAGGTGTCTGCCGGGACCTGCTGTAGTGGTGTTCGTTGTGGGGGAAGCACAGAGGCACGCGGACACGGTGCAGAGTACTTGCTTGCATGTCCTTCATACGGCAGCGTGTGTCTGTGTCTGTGTGTCCACACAGCGTGCGTGACCTCCACGTGCGATGTGTAACAGCGTGAAGACCGTGTGTACGTGCAGACATCCACACACACTGTGCAGGCGTGCACACCGGCACACGCACACGAGGATGGCCCATCCCGCCAGCTGCATTACTCCGATTCCGCCCTATTTCCTTGTGCTTCTTGCTTCCTTGATTTCTGAGAGGAATCTGAAAAACCACAGCGTTACTGTCAATTTGCCAGTTTCTCCTCAAATTTCTGTCATTTTTGCTTTCTGTATCTTAAAAGCTATGATGTTAGGTAATAGTCCATGATAGTGATAGCCTCTTAATGGATTTGTTCCTTTTTCCAGGGAAACAGTCCTTGTTCCGTGAAAGGACAGACGTCCAGCCCTGTGCTCCATGGGCTGCTGTGGAAGGCGACCGCTGCCTCGTAGACCCTGCCTGTGTTTGAGGCACTGTGGGCTGCACCTGTTTCCATGAGTTTTCTGTGTATGAAGAATAGTAGGAATGCATTGTGTTATTTTTATCCCAATATGAGAATCTCCATTTTAATGCGTTGTGATTACTGACACATATTGACACTTCCTACTTTTGAATTTCATATTAATCATTCTTTACTGATATTTTTTCTATCCCTGATTTTTTTCTTGTTCCCCTTAATTCCTCTTATGGTCAAAGTTATTCCTCTATTTCTATCCTTCCAATGGCAATTTTAAGCCTGGGTTGTTCTCCCAGCTGACACCTGGCCAGCACCCAGTCCTTCCCTGAGCAGATGAGAACCTGGTCCCACCTCTGGGGCCTCCACAACCCCCCTCTGCCTCCTCCCAGTTGAGGCATCTGGGACTTTAATTCTAGACTAGTTAGGTTATTTAAAATATGTTTTTGACTGTGTTGAGGTATGATTCACAGGAACTGTGTATATTTAAGGTATCCGACTTGTTCTGACGGCACGTACATTGCCAGATGACCGCTCTGACACAGCTGGTCAGCGCACTCGCCCCCAGTTGCTGCCCTCCCTCCCTTCTTTCTTCCCTTTGTGTGTAGTGAGGACGTGTGACATCGCTCCTCTCAGCGGACTTGAATTACACAACACAGCGTTGCTCCTGGTGGCCACCTGCTGACCACTGACCAAAGGGCACACAGTTTCAGTCATTAGATTTTGTTGTTGCAGTTGTGTTGGGCCTCAGCAATTTAAGATGTGGCCACACATTTGAGTGAGGTGTGTGGCACCCACAGAGCTCGGTCTGCATGTGTGTCTGTGTGTTTGTGTGTGTGTTTGAATGTATGTGTGTGTTTGCATGCATTTTGTATGTGGTATCTGTGTGTGTGTGTCTGTATGTCTGTGTGTTTGTGTGTATGTGTGTGTTTGCATGTGTTTTGTGTGTGTCTCTGTGTTTGTGTGTATGTGTGTGTTTGCATGCGTTTTGTGTGTGTGTCTGTGTATATGTCTGGCTGTGTTTGAATGTGTGTATGTCTGTGTGTATATGCATCTGTGTGTCTGTACCTGTGTGTGTGAGAGGGCTAAATGTCTGTGTTGGGAGCAGGGTCCTCTGTGGAGGCAGCAAAGTTCATGAGGTCAAAGGGTGACGCTCTGACCCAGCAGGACTCGTGTGCTAGTGGAGAGACCCCAAAGAGAGCCCGTAGGACTCGTGTGCTGGTGGACAGACCCCAGAGAGAACCCGCGGTCTCCCGTGTGCACACGAGGAAGGGCCACCTGCGGACACAATGGGAAGACAACTGTGGGCAAGCCGCGAAGAGAGGCCTCTCCAGAAACCCGATGTGATGGCACCCGAGCATTGCCTTCTGGCTTCTGGAGCTGTAAGAATGCATTTCTGCATGAAAGCAGCCTGAGACGGTGAAGACAGTGTTTGCTTTTGTTTTTCTGTAATTCATCTTTGAGAAATTCTTTTGGGAAGGACATGCAGGCGGCACATTCTCTGCATTCTTACAGTTCTATTAGGTGACATGTCTTTACTTAGTGCTCCACGTGGATGCCGGTTTGGCTGGGTCTGTGATGCTAGAGCAGCAGTTCTCAGCCTGTGGGTCGTGATCCACAGGAACTGTATTAAAGGGTCGCGGCACTAGGAAGGTTGAGAACCACTGTGCTAGAGCAAAATCGAGTCACCAGGACTCTGAAGACATTATCTTCTCCTAATTTTGCTGTGGGGAAGCCTAGAGCCAGTTTGGGGGCGGGGGGTGTTTTTTAAATCATGTTGATTTTTCGAGTTTTCTTTTTTCTCATTGTTCTAAAATTTTATGAAGATGTATGTAAGATTTCTTTTCATTGCATTTTCAGACCAAATTTCCTCCTGCCGCGGTTCTCACGTGTCTCATGGGTTGAGAGTCTACACTGGGACAGCTCAGGGCCCTGGGGAGACCGTCTGCCCTCGGGGGCACGTGGCCCTCACTTTATTTCCTTCCCATCAACCCTGTTCTCTGAAACTCTTAGTAGACGGATGTTGGAACATCTGGATTTGCCCTTAGTCTCAATTTTCTTTCATATTTCCCCCCTCTTTATCTCTGTCTGCTGTGTACAAAGAAAATCTTGGGTCTTTTCTAACATAAATAAGAGAAGGTAATGTGGAAGCTGATGCCTGAGGGGAGACCCGGTGGCCCTCCCAGGCCCCCTCTGACTCCCCACACTCTGTTATTCACCCATCCTTTTAACTGTTCTTGGACGTATGCATTTTTTACACATTTTCTGGTTAGTTTTTGATGGCTGTCTCTTCTCCAGCGTGTACTAAGATGTGTCACCCTTTCCTAGAGGATCCGTTGGCTTCCTTGACACATCAATGCCTCCTTTTGGTAGTTAGTGGTTTTCGTTGAGTATCTGTCCCGGTTGCCCACAGTTCAGTTGCTTGGCTGTGTGTTCAGCTGGCTTGGGATGAGAACAAGCTCCTCCTGCAGGAGTGAGCAGAGCTGTGTGGGCAGCCATGTGTGCACTTTGGTTAGGATGGGGACATTCATGTGGTGCATATTTTAATGGAGCAGTGGACATTTCCCTGACAGCTGCTCTGCTCTGACCCCTGGCTCAGTTTCCACCTTCCCTGGGTGCCACCTTCAGCACAGGTGTTTCTGGGTCCTGCAGACGCAGGGATGACACCTGCCCTGGGGCACGACACCACACCAGGCAGGGGCCTGGGTGAGTCACGGACAAATAAGCAGGACTTCTCTGCCAGCATTTGGAAGGACACGAGTAGCCAGGAGCACATGGAAGAGAGGATGTGGATGGAGGGCAGGGCACAAGCCCTGTCCAGTGGCTGCATCGTTGGTTTCAAACTGGTTGCTTTGGAGCCCCCTGGGACTGAGGTGCTGATGACGGGGCAGCATCCAGGCTCCCCAGGCCTGGGGCTGCAGAGCCCCCACATCAGGCTCCCAGTGTGGCTCTTAACAGGAGCTGGTGAAGGGAGCTTCCAAGCAGGAAGGGAGGGCTCAGCTGGGAGCACTGTGGGGTAAGGGGTACTTGGGGACAGGGAGGTAACCAGCAACTTTGGTTCAGGCACAGAAGCTGCCCACAGGAGGGTGGACACCATGGCCTTAGCTCAGTGACCTGGCAGTCCCTGGGCTCTGCCAGGGGAGCAGGGTGGGGGTGTCAGCTCCACTGTGCAGGGGGCAAGAAGGTGCATGGGTGCCTGAGTCCCAGCCTGGAGGGCTCCGGGTGATGCTGGGGCCTGGGCTTAGGGAAAGGAAGAGGGAGCGTGGGTCAGAGCAGAAACCTGCGTTTGCCCTGAGGGGCCTGCAGGCTGTCCATGGGAGGCACCTACCTCAGGCACCCATGGAGGTGCCCATGGGCCTTAGAAAGCCCAGGGGTCAGACAGAGCTCTCAGTGGCCCAGACACAGAGCCAGTAACTTTATTTATGGACAGCAGAGGAGGGGCAGCCAGGCCAGTCTGGACAGAGGATTTGATGTCATGGGTTTTCACACATCCCCTGTCTAGACGGCTCCTGGGGAAAGTGGTGGGGAGAGAGCTGGCCCCTTGGGTGGGGCGCAGGCCAGGCAGAGGCCAGGTAAGGTTGTGCTGGGTGCAGGATGCAGGACATCTCAACACTGTCCAGTTTAAGAGCCCGTCTGGCGACTGACTGCCGCAGGGCCCAGCAGATTCACCTGAGCCTGAGCCACTCCTGCCAGTGCCTGGTGTCAGCCCAAGTGCCATGTGGGTTCAGGGCTGAGGAAGTCTCCGAGGGCTGCTCACAGGCCACAGCCGCCAGTCACAGTCAATAGTGAGCCCCGAACAGAGCGGCTGCCTTCTGGAGGAGAGCCTTGTGGTTTGAGTACAGGGGGATGCGCTTGTCCACCCCCTGCCATCGGATGGACACCTCTGGGTTGCTGGTGAGCAGGCTCTGGAAGGACAAAGATCTGGCTTAGGAACATGCAGGCTCAATTTAAGCATAGGGGATGGACAGCCCCTACAAGGGCTGAGCCAGGAGCAGGGAAGACATGCCAGTCTCACCGCAGATATCATTCTCATGGCCTCCCCAGAGGACCTGGGTCCCATGGCTGCACAGGCCCCTCGTGGTCACCTGTTCAGCCTTCTGTGCTCTAGCCATCTGCTGTAGGTCTCGGGCCCCACCCAGGTGGGCACCTGTACCCTCTGGGCAAGTCTCTGGCCCCTGCAGCCTTCACTCTCCCTACCCTGGGAGCCCTGGGCCTGTCCAGAGCACCCCTATGTCTGCCCCATACCGAGTTCAGTCTCTTCAGCTCCACATCGTTCTGGTCCTGGAAGTGGATGCTGACAGCCACTGTCTCAATCCAGGCATTGTCTGTATTCCTGGGGTCGTCCATGTACCCTTTGTACACCTGGGAGGGGAGGGCAGGGTGAGCCGGGCCAGTGGGCGGATCTCTGAGCCCACCCCAGGGGCTTTCTTCTGGAAAGGGGCCCCAAGAATCCCCACCTGCCATGAGACAGACACCACCTCAATGGCCCCTCCTCTGTCCCAGCTCTGAACATGGCTTCTGTTTGTACAACCCACCTGGCCTGGCTCCTGTCCAGCCAACCTGGGGCTGCTCAATGGGCTTCATTTTTGATTCACACATTTTGTGGGCCCCAGTCCTGCAACCCACTCATGGCCCACGCTCACCCTTGGCTTGGCCTCAAGGCCCTCGGACACTGGACCCAAGGTGACTGTGCTTGGTCCCCACAGAACTTGGAGGTATTTACAGGGGATGGCAGACAGCCTCTAACACAAAGGCCACCCACTGCAGGAGTCCATTTATAACAAATGTCCAGAAAAAAATCCACAGAGACAGGAGGCAGACCAGTGGGGGTGATGGAAGGCTTTGGAACTAGATGGGGCTGGTGACTGCACCACACGGGCTGGAGGTCATAGAACCACCCGCTTCTAAATGGTAAATTTTATGTTATGTGAATTTACTCCAGGAAAAACCCCAAATCCTTTAGATAATAAAAGGAGAGACACACAGTTCCCCGAGGGCCTGTGCAGGGTAAGGCTGAGGGCTATGACGAGGCTGTCAGCGGCTGCCCTTGTCAACACCTGAGGTATACAGCAGGCCTGGTAACAGCCTCAGGCCCACTCAGGGTGGCTCAGGGCGAGCCACAAATCCACAAGGTGGAGGCCTCAAAAACACTGAGGTCCCTTTGTAAGCCTGACCTAAATGAGACCGTCACAGGCTGAGAGAAGCAGCAAGTCGTGGCCCATGGATGGAGGGCATGCCCATGTCTGGTGCCGAGAGGCCAGAGACCGTGCCTCCCTAGAGAGAGAACCAAACAGCCTGAGAGTCCCTGGGGGGTGCAGAGCCCTCACTTTCCACAGTTAATGCTTCATCTTACACACGTAGTTTATGTAACCAAGAAAAGTCCGGAAAGAAAATGTAGCAGACGAAGGCTGGAGGCCTTCCCCAGGGCCTTCAGGGCCCCTCCAGAGCCCAGAAGTCCAGGGCAGGCCTGAGGGAGCAGCTGGCCTCCCAGCACCCTTGGGCCCAGCTGTGTTCGTGGTGTGGGTGAGTGTGGGAAGGAGGGCAACACCAGGCCTCCAGGCAGCCTGTCCCACCCAGAAGGTAGCAAGGGTCCTCTGCCCGACCATCTTGATTCGGAGGGAAGGAAAATCAGGACAGAGAGGGAGAGCAAGGCACCCGAGGTGCCCAGAGGTGTAGTCGTTTTTCCCTGTCCCAGTTTCTTCCTCATTCCTTCAGGAGCTGTGGGATGTGGGGGTGGGGGCAGGATGCCATCACCCAGAGAAGTTCAGAGATAGAAGTTAAGGGATAGAAGCCAGGACTGCTGCCACTCAGTGAAGTTGAATGGGACTGCTATTACTGGTGAGGCTAAGTGGGACTGATGTCGCCCTGTGAGGCAGAGTGGGACTGCTGTCACTCATGGGGCTGAGTGGGACTTCTGTCACCAGTGGGGCTCAGTGGGACTGTCACTGTCAGGGCTGGGGCTGGTCCCTAGCATCACATGTGCTCATCCTATAGCCCTCAGGACACACAGTGGGAGCACAGCAGAAAGACCACCCTACCTCTGTGCCATGCTTTAGCAAGTTCTCAAAAGACGGCCAGGACTCCTGTCGGAGGATCTGCTTCAGCTTCCGGGGCAGCGTCTCCCCTGGATCCTGGGAGCCCTGAGCAGAGCGGGGCGAAGGCAGGTCAGCAAGGCACCCATGCCAGACCACAGGCCGTCTGGAGCCCATCTCCACTGGCCACATGCCCGGGGTGGGCAGCCAGCCAGGCCCCAGGAGGCAAAGGCAAGCACGTTCTGGTAGCCAGAGCTGCCTGTCTCAGGGCTGGAGTAACACTGCCCAGAACCCACTGTTCACGTCAGCAAGACCCAATGCAGCCTGAGCAGGCGCAGGGGCCAAAGGCACTACCTGCTCTGGCTGCTCCATGAGTGACAGGCACCTGTTCACTGCCCTCTCAGCCTGGCAGTCAACAGACTAGCTGCGCCCTGTTGTTTGTGCTCCCTCTCCCGGGCCCTGGTTCTTGCCTATTCTGGCACATACTGGGCTCTTGCCACCCGAATCGTGAACATGGACC
This sequence comes from Nycticebus coucang, assembly GCF_027406575.1. Classification (NCBI taxonomy): domain Eukaryota; kingdom Metazoa; phylum Chordata; class Mammalia; order Primates; family Lorisidae; genus Nycticebus; species Nycticebus coucang. The sequence continues at coordinate 2,120,209 of NC_069795.1, forward strand.
CTGCACCCGTACCTCCTCCTGGCTCCCACCTCTCCAGTCCTGCGAGTCATTCCAAGACCACTGAGACATTCGCGTGTTTCCTGGGAAGCCTGTGCAGGCCTCAGCCCCTCGTGGCAAGGCTGACCCTGAGCCGAGGGGCCTGTGTACACCTCCACCCCTCCCGGAACTCAGCTCAGGGCCCAGACAGTGAGGGGCAGGTTCGTGTCTGGGACATCTGTGAGGCCATCTCTGCTACCTATACCCTGAGCTCCCCTAGAGAACCCCAGTCATGTTCCCAGGCAGCCCTAGCCCTGGGCCCATGCCTGAGACACTCAATTAGTGCTTCTGTACCAAAGAGAGCTAAACCTTGGTTTTCACAAAATGAGGAAACAGGAGAGAGAACCTCTAAACAGCAAAGTACCAGCATTAACTATCACGCTAACCAGGTGGTGTCTACAACCATCCCTGCCCAGGGATGATCAGTCCACAGGGGGATGGACAAACAGGTGAGTGACCAAATGGACAGGCTGGCAGACAGTTAAAGTCCTGCTGGGCAGCACTTACCCCCGGCAGAGCCCAGTGCTCAGAGAGTGGGAACTTCACCACCAGCACTTCCAGCATCTTCTTTATGCTTTTCCTACAGATGGCGCCATCCTGATTCCGCCTCCACCTGGGGAAGGGAGCGGCTCACAGCCCCTCTGCTCAGCACTAGCTGGCGGCGGGGGGCACGGCCAGCTCAGCCTGGCTCCTTTCCAAGGACCTAATCTCAAGGTAAGAACTGAGACAACGACCCCTTGGGAACTGTCCTTCCCACTTCCATGCACTGGAGGCAGGATGAGCAGAGCCCCTGCCTCTTAGGAAGCTCTTTTCTACCAAAAGCTGTAAGGAAGTGTGTGTCTTGGACCCAGCTCTCTAGTTCTGCAGCTCTGAAAATGCAGTGTGAGCCCAGTGGGCAAGGGTGCCAGAGCAGAGGCCCCCACAGTGCCCTTGGTTGGGCCTGGGCCTGCACCTGCCTGAAGGTGGCCTGACCGGGCACAGGTGGATGTGGCTGCTGGAGGTTACAGGCCACAGCTCCAGCATTAGTGCTCAGTGGGATTATTTTCATTTTCATTTTTCTGGAGGGTACCCAGATACAACAAGCTCCTCTGGAGGGGGGCACAGGCCGGGCATTCTGAGGGTGCCCTCCCTGCCCCCTTTCGGGTATGTTCATGCCTGTCCACAGACCTCCCCTATGCCCAGGAGGTGCCAAGCACCAAGCACTGCAGCTGTCCTCTCAGTGCACCAGCAAAGGGGAGTGGCCCGGGAGCCCACACACATGGGCTGGCCCTGTGCTGAGGTGGGTGTTCATGCCTGTCAGGGCGTAGAACTCACTGGGTGACCAGGGGGTGCAGCGCATGGTTGGGTCCAAAGCATCTGAGGCTCCCTCGTCCACGAAGGCCTGTGCGGCCCATGGGGTTCCTGGAGGCAGAAGGGTAGGCTCAGCCCATTGCCTGCAGCCCACTGCCTGAAACTGGGAGGGTGGGGACAGAGCGCGGAGGGCAGCTGAGAGGGGCTGGCCAGCATGAGCAGCCAGCACACGTGGGGATGGTGTGGTGCTCTGCCCAACCTTTCCTAGCCTGGGGGTGGGTCCCTTGGTGACCTCCTAGGGGTGAGGCCAGGGTTTCAGGTGGCCTTGGGGCGACTTGGCAGGAGAAGGGGCCTCCTTAGGGGCAGAAGTGCAGCTGCACTGCAGGTGGGGAGGTGTTAATACAGCTGTCTACTCTCCACAGAGTAGGGGACAGGCAATAGCTTGAGATTCCACTCATCTGCCCCCAAAGGCCCTGGGCACAGAGCACTGCCCCTGCCCTGGTGACCTGGTGAGGGGTGGTGTGTGGGTCAGGCCAAACTCCCAGGGCCTACAGACGATGGGTCACCAGGCTTGGACCAGCCTAGGGGGTACCAGGACATGCAGACAGCCCAAGCACAGGGTGCTAACTGTGGGCAGGAGGAGAGTCCCAGATGCTTCCCGGTCAGCCAGGATGTCTCCCTTCACACCACCAGGCCCTACTTGAAATAGCAAGTCCCAGAACAGCAGAAGGAGAAACACACCGATACTGCCCTGTGATCAGTGTGGCCTCCACGTCCACCACACTGTCCAGGCTCACCGTGCCTACCCTAGCCCCTGGCCCAGTGCAGTACCCCCTTGCTTCCTCCAAATGGGGTCACCTGAAGAGTCCTGCCTCCTCCAGCCCCTGTCCCCACACCCTCAGCTAAGGTCCACTCACCCCCACCTAGCTCGTACCACCCCTCAGTAAGGACGGTCCCTCCCGCCAGCATAGGACCTTAGCAGCCTCACCCTGCTGGTCAGGCTGGGGCTCCCAATCCCTTTGCTGCTACTCTGCCACCCCTGGACCCCTGCTTGGCCTCCAGCCCCAGGGCAGAGTGCAGCCCCTGCCTCACCGTGCTGTGTTCTCCTGGCCCCAGCTAGATCCCCCACTTCCTTTACCCCTCCCTTGCACCTCACTTTCTGGCCCTCCAGCCCCCCACCCCCACTGACCCTGGGTGGGGCCCTATAAAGTCTGTGCCCTGGTATTGGAGCATCAGGATGCTTCTAGGGTAAGTGGCTGGGCGGTCACCTAAGACAGGTCTGGTGCAAGGTGAACAGTGTCCCCCAAAGCCACATCCTTTATGGAACCTCAGAATGTGACCTCATTTGGAAAAAGTACCCTTGCAGTGTACTGGTTAAGATGAGGCCCTAGGGTTGGCCATAACCCCATATAATTTATAATCCTCATAAGAAGAGGAGCAGAGCCCCAGGTGATGCACCCACAAGCCAAGGAACACAAAGGGTGCTGGTGACACCAGGGGCTGGACGAGGCAGGAAGGGGCCTCCCCAGAAGCTTTGGAGGGAGCACCGGCTTGAGCTCAGACTTCAGGTCTTAAGAACCATGAGAGGATAAATTTCTGCCACTTTAAGCCCCATGGTTTGTGGTACTTTGGTGTGGCAGCCCCAGGAGGGAGGGCTGGCCCCAGGCAGAAGTGGACACACCACCCCTGAAGCAGAAAGGGCTTCTGAGGGGGTGGCCAAGTCAGACAAGCTTGATGGATGCTGCTGGCAAGGCAAGAGAGTGGGGGCTGGGATGACCCCAGGAGAGATGGGGCCACAGAGGACATTGTAATCACTTTCAAGAACCAGTTTGATGCCAACCATGTGCCAACAAAAATGTAATATAATGAGAAGGCAATAACAAAGAATGCTTGAAAACTGAAAAGAACATCTCTAAATCACCCAAAGCTACCACGAGAATTATGATGAAATTTATAAAGTGGAAAATAGGAGCTCTGCTCATCAGAACCTAAGGGGTGCAGCCTACCAGATCTCACAGAGAAATTATAGACGTAGGTGCACTTATTAAAAAACCAGAAAACATGAGTGCAAATTAGCATGAGCCAACTCAAAAAAAGTAGAAAGAAAGGACAAAAATAAAAGCAAAAACGGATGAGACAGAAAAAAAATTAAGATAATTAATAAACTGAAAAGCTAGTTCTTTAAAAAGATAATAAAATTAACCTCTGGTAAGAATAATAAAAAAAGAGAGAAAAATGTAAGTATCGATGTTCAAAGGGAGAAATAATTACATTCATATTAAATAATTTCTAAAATCATAAAAGAACATTACAAACACCTGTAACAAGACATTTGAAAACTTAGATGAAAGTTACAATTACTAAAAGAGGCCTAAGAAGAAACAGAAAAATGTGGTTCCAATAATGATTCAGGAAAATGAAGTAATTAAAAGTCCTCTTATTGAAAGGTGCTAGAGCTGACTATTATTAAACTTCTAAGGAACAGGTGACCATCTCTACCCCACTCACCCACCCAGCTCATTCCATGAGAACCAGAATAAGATAGCATACATAAACACAAATTATAGGAAAATTCCTCTTTTGAATATAGATTTTTAAAAAAATTCTCCATATGAAATGTAACAACAGAAGAGTTTATCCCTGGAATGCAAGGATGGCCGAACACTGAGGAAGCTATAAAAATAGTTCATACGCTAATTGGCTAAAAGGCAAACGTACCTTATAATTATCTCAACTGATGACAGAAAAGCCATTTGATAACATTCAACAAGATGAAAACTCTGAACAAACTGGGATTAGAGGGAAACATTCCTAATCTGATAAAAAGTATGTATAAAATTTCTTCAGTAAATACAATACTTAGTAGAAATGTTGAAAGCATTGCCATTACGTCAGAATGAGACAAGCAAGCCCAGTAATGCCCCAACATTCCACATTATACTGCAGAGTTCTCCAACACAACAAGGCAACAAAAAGGAAGGAGGCACACTAATTGTAAGGAGAAAGAAAACACCATTATTTGCAGAACATATTATCATTTAAATAGAAAATCCAAGAAAAATCTATGAATGTATGTACCTAAAAAGAAAGTTTAGCAAAGTTGCTGGATACAAAGTTGGCATACATACCTCCTATATATTCACAAAAAACAATGGGAAAATATAATAGAAAAATCCAACATTCCTAAAAATAATAAAATTATTGCTTATATAGGAATAAACCTTTTTTTTTTTTTTTTCTTTTGAGACAGAGTCTCACTCTGTTGCTCTGGCTGGAATGCCATGACTTCATCATAGTTTACTGAAGTCTTGAAGTCCTGGGCACAAGGGATCCTCCTGGCTCAGCCTCCCAAGTAGCTGGGACTGCAGGTGCCTGCCACCACACCTGCCTGATTTTTAAATGTTTTGTAGATAAAGGGTCTTAATATTTCCCAGGCTGGTCTTGAGCTCCTGGCCTTAAGCAATCCTCCTATCTTGGCTTCCCAGAGTGCTAGGATAATAGGCTTGAGCCACCTTGCCCAGCCAGAATAAATCATTTTTCGAAAGTGTAAGTTCTTTATAAAGAAAATTATAAAACGAAGACATAAATAAATGTTGGCAAACATAGTCATAGGATATTCCTTATTGTAAAAGTGTCAGATCCCAAATTTGTTCTATAATTTCAATACAGTTCCTCTCAATATCACACCAGGAGTTGTCAGGTACTCAACCCACTGAGTTTTAAACTCATAGAAGGCTCTAGACTAGGGCATGAAGGCATGCCCACACCAGAGTCAGGACACACTGCAAAGTTGGGGCAAACAGTGTACAGAAGTGAGTGGGACACAATCCAGCATTCTGTGACCCAGACAGAGGCCAGCAGAGTCAGGGCCTCAACAGAGGAGGAGCCAGACCTCAGGGAGGAGCCAGATCTCAAGGGAGGAGCCACACCTCAGGGGATGAGCCAGGTCTCAGGGGAAGACCCACACCTCAGGTAGGAGCCATGCCTCGGGGGAGGACCCAGATCTCAGGGGAGGAGCCAGACCTCAGGGAGGAGCCACACCTCAGGGGATGAGCCAGGTCTCAGGGGAAGACCCACACCTCAGGGAGGAGCCAGACCTCAGGGGAGGAGCCAGATCTCAGGGGAGGAGCCAGACCTCAGGTAGGAGCCAGACCTCAGGGGAGGAGCCAGATCTCAGGGGAGGACCCAGATCTCAGGGGAGGAGCCAGACCTCAGGGAGGAGCCAGACCTCAGGTAGGAGCCAGACCTCAGGGGAGGACCCAGATCTCAGGGGAGGAGCCAGACCTCAGGGAGGAGCCAGACCTCAGGGGAGGAGCCAGGTCTCAGGGAGTAGCCACACCTCACAGGGAGGTGATGTGAGGATAGGTCACTCTCCACCAAATAAAACCATACCCCCCATCCCTTATGCAAACAGCCTCCAATTGCATTAAAGACTCAAATAAAAAAATCTAATTTTAAAATTTGTTAGAAGAAAATAGGCATATTTGATTTCATGGAAAGTATACCTTAGAAAGTACAACAAAAATGTAATTCATAAGTGCACCATAAGTGTAATTCATAAGTCAGGATGGGGCTTATGTCAAAATTATTTTTTGTTCTGTTAAAGCCATGTGGCCACTGAGTCCTGCCAATTCCTTCCTGATCACTTGCAGCTTGTGCAGGACATTGGTGAAAACAGGTGCGTGTGCCCTGCCACCGCCATGCCAGGCACCCACCTGCTCTCTCCTCCTCACTCTTCCTCCCTGAGTGCCTGGTCCTGCCACGTGCCTGGTCATCACAGGGGACGCTGGGGCTGAAGCTCATTGTCTCTCTTCTCAGGCCCCTCCTGTCTCCCAGCACCCCCTCACAGGACCTCCAGGTCCAGGTAGAGTAACACACACCCTGTTCTAGAACATTCCGCAAGAGGATTGCCACCACTGCCTCCCTCTCCCTTCAGACCCCCAGCTCTCCCTGATCCACAAGGCTCTTGTCACCCACATCCCGCCAACCCATGCCTCCGCCAGTTCTCCCCACACACCTTCATCAACCCCAGGGCAGAACACAGACCCCCCTTCTGTCACCCAGCACCTTTGTGTGGGGTGTCCTCGCCTGCACCATGAGCAAAGTACCCCTCCTACAGGGGACATGGCACAGGGAAGGGTCACTGGTTGTGCCCACCCCTCCCCCTGCCGGCTGCCCTCTGCCCACACAGAGCAGAGTGCTTCTCATTGCCCTCCAAGCCCCAAAAGGTGCACCAGGGACCGAGGGACAGGCACCCCGGGGGCCCAGCCGGGGGAGTCCGCAGGTTCTTTCTTCTCCCCTTTTGTTGTTTGCCTGTTTTTATCAAGAATTGCCTCCTTTGGTGAGAGAGGAAAGCTTCCCCCAAAACAAACCCCAAAGGCAGGTGACAGGCAGCCCAGTGGGCCTGGCAGGCCACACTTACAGGGGGAGCCCACCCTGAACCGTGTAGGGCCCGTGGAAGCTCCGGCGGTCTGTCTGTCCGTCTATCGCGTTGAAGCTGATCTTGGACAGCGGTTCCGGGGCCCTGGGAGCAAGTGGAGAAGACCTGAGGGCACGTGGGGAGAGCAGAGGGGCAGGGGACATGGCCCACAGTGGCCTTCCCAATGGCCCAGAGGAGTGACCCGGGCCACCACACAGATGGGGCCTCGCCCATGGGCTGTGGGTCTACCTCCTGGGGATCCCTGAGGGCTTTCCTTCCCACTGGGCTTCCCAGGATTCCTCTGAGGGGGGCTCTTGGTGGCCCCTAGGAGGACCCTTGGCTTGGGCAGGGCTCAGGGCTGAGGGGGTCCCACTCACTCTCCCACAGGGTCCATGGCAGCTGCATCCTTCCTCTCAGCAGAGTAAAAGGGGGGGTCGTAGATCAGAAACTCCATCTGCAGCAAAATAGAAGTCGCTTAGATTTTCACTCTCTGAAGCAAAGCCAGGCCCAGGCACCAGGAGGGGTCAGAGGTGGCTCACAGCCGAGGCCTGGCCCAGCCTGGACAGAAACTGACCCCACAGTGCAGGTGCATGGCTGAGATGCAGCAGGGCTGAGGGGACCGCCCAGGGGCAATGGCCAGGACTGGGGCCTCGGGGTTTTCCTAGGATGGCCAGGGCCTGGGCCCGAGAGGGGAGGGTCCACATGGTGCAGGCTCGGGGCAGCAGAAGCAGCAGCCTGGAATGTTCCAGAAAGGCCTCCCCAGTGCCACAACCCACCCTCTGTCTCCATCTCTCTTCACGCACGAAGGGGCAGGAGCAATTCTCTGGGTGCAGGGGAGTCTAGGCCAGGGGAGATGTGGGGTGACATGGGGGTCATGAGGGGGTGATAATGATGTGGGCTTCAGGAGCAGCTCCAGGCGCCAGCTCTGTCCACCAGGCCCCTCCCCAGCTGTGTGGCTCGTGGGACTTGACCTCTATGTGCCTGTTTCCTCTTTTCTAATCTATCAAATGAGAATGGGGGTCGGGGGTGGTGTGGGCATGTTGGGATGATAGCACGGGGCCCTAGATACTAGACCCCGCGAGGCCTCAGTCCCTGCCAGCCCGAGCCTGCCAACCCCCCGGTGGCTCACCTCCCAGGGCACCTTCTCGTTGGGCACGGGAAAGCGGGTGACAGGGCGGCTGGGGTAGAGGAGGTGTCGTGCATCTACGTGGTAGCCATCTCCCGGCTCCTCTACCTTCTTCCTGCCACCTGGCTCCATGTCCTGCTCCTCGGCGGTCTTCTGGGTGACTGGGAATGGTCAGGACGTGACACAGAGCCAAGCCTGGCCCTGGCAGCTGGCCTACAGGACAGGGGCCTCCTCTGTCATCCCCCCCAAACATCTGGCTGCCTCTGCTTCTCCAGGCCCACAGATTGGATGCCAGCCCCAAATGGGCACCCCTCCCAGGGACACTGGCCCTCGGGGAACAACCATAGGGGGTCAGGGAAGTGACCCCTGCACCTGCCTCTCTGTGCAGCAGTCAGAGATCACAGCAATGAGCTGACCTCATAGGCCAGAAGCCTGTCCAGTTAACGGGGGGGTCCAGTGATGGCAGAGGAAGGTTACTCATGCCCAATTTAGGAAATCAAACTTTGCTTTCATCATTCTGGCCACATGACTGGCACAGATGTATAGTATCACCTGAATCTGTCCCCCTCGGTCCTGCCTTTGCAGTGTGATGTGTGACAGGGGCTCAGGGGACAGTAGGCCAGGCCTCCCCTGGAGGCCCAAGAACCTGGTGAGTCAGGGGTCAGCTGAGCCTTGGGGCCTGTGTCAGTGGACAAGCCAAGTCTGAGAGGACGCTAGCCCTGCAGCTGGCCTTCCTAAAGGTGTCTCCTCTTGCTGACCCCCAAGCAGAAAGGAACATAGACCAGTGCAGGCCACCTGCTGGCATGGACAGCCACTCACCCAGAGTGGGGACCCCAGCCTCTGAGCCAAAGCCACTGTCCCTCAGGGTCCTCACGATCCAGTGCAGGGCTCTGGCCGTCTGCGCCATCTGGAAGGCATGTTGCAGGAAGCACTGAATGAGTACCTGCTGCCCACACTTGCGGCTTGCATCTCTCTGCCCTCTGACAGTAAGGTTGGCAGCCTGGCTCACAGCCCTGGCCCCCAGGGGACCCCAGCACCCAGCAGGAAGCCCACCCTTCCCCTCAGCAGCCTGTGCCAGGCAGCCACCAAACCGGCAGGACTTGCACCCACCCTGTTTCCCTGAGGGGAGCTGGCTGACGAGTGACACAATGGCCATCGGGACTGGACACACCAGAGGCAAAGCAACCAGTGTGAAGCCCACAGCAAGACAAGTCTGAACTACGGGGAAAGGGTGATGGCCATCAAAGGAAGAGGTCTCCCGGCGCTCTCTGAGCTGGGTGTGCTCAGCCGCAGGGCCCGTGGGGAGGTTGTGACTAATGTGGCCCAGGAAACACATGGCCCTGCTACACCCATACCAGGGTGTCAGTGAGGCAGAGACCGCAGGGCACAGTGGCCCGGGCAGGCCCAGGGAGCAGCAGATAGGAACACCCCAGCACAGGGCCCAGCTACACCCCACATAGTCAGAGCTGGGGAAACAGCCAGGGAGCCTCTGCCCTGGACGGGGATGGGGGGCAGAGGCTGAAGGATGCTCAGAGGCAGAGGGTGGACTCTGCCCCCACAGAAGGACAAGAACACAGCCTAGGACACTCCTGACATCAGTCCTTGGACCAGGTGGCTGTGTGGCCATAGAGCCGTCCTTTGAGGGCCCATTCCAGGCCACGGCAACCAAGGCTCTGCTACCCCGGCCCCCTACCCTGCCCCTCAGTGCCTATGGCTGTCACCCACCACCAGGGATGCCTGACACCTGTGGCCATCGTGACTCTGGCCTGGCTCCCTCTTACCCACTCTCTGGCCCACCCCCATCTTCCCTCCTTCCCTTCCACACCCACATCCTTCCTTGGAACTTGCCTTACTTGGAAATAAGGTCTCTGTGGATATAACTGGTCAAGGTGATGGCATACTATTGGTGGGCCCTATGCCAGTGACCAGTGTCCCATAAGGAGAGGAGAGGACACCCAGAAGTGCACTCAGGGAGGACAGCTGTGTGGCAACATCTGGGGCCACCAGAAGGGAGTGCGGCCCCACCCACACCTTGATTTTGGACTTCTGGACCTGGAACTGTGGGAATGAATTCCTGTCCCTTAAGCCTCCACTGTGTGGTCATTTGATAGGACAGCCCCAGGACACTGTCACCCGCCCAGCAGGGCCAGGCTGAGGGCCAGCTCTGGTTCCTCACCTGGAGGGTCCCTACTCCTCATTAAGGGCGCTGGCCAGCCTCCCCCACATAGCTGCCGTGAATGACAGGCTCCCTTGTCTGCACCTGAACACAGGAAGGCCAGAGGCCTCCCTCCTTAACCCCAGCCTCTGGCCAGGCAGGGAGGGGCAGTGGATTCCCGGAGCAGCTCTGTGTGGCCTCAAGATGCCAGCAGGCAGCTCCACTGCACATGCCTTTGGGTGGAGTTTTCTGGAGGACGGGGAGGGCCCCTCTTCCAGGTGTGAGGATTTCCCCACATTCCGACATCCTCCTGTCATTTCCCAGAGCGCTCCTGCTCAATGCTGCCACCCCATGGAGGGAAGCTGCAGGCCGCACCACGTCCCAGGGACAGGGGCCCTGACCTCACACCCACCTGCTCCTCCAGGGAGGCCAGTCTTTGCTCCACAGAGCCCGACCTCTTCAGACGGTCCATGTCCAGCAGGTCCACCATGGTGTCCACCCTGGAAGAGGACACAGTGAGCCCAACATAGGCCAGGCCTGGGGTCCAGGATGTGAAGGGCTTCTCTGGATCCCTGTGACTCAGTCACTGTGAGGTGTAAGAACTGTCTAGATCTGCAGCCTCAGAGCTTGTCGGAGACCTCAGCCCACGGCACTGGTGCAGAGCAGGAGCTGAGTTGGCTCCACTCAGCCATGGCCTTGTGAGTCCACAGTCATGGCAGGCACAGACCCTCGAGGGGAGGGTGACCAGGCTGGGAGCCTCGGCAAGATTCTATTGATGTACACAGACTTTTGTCAAAGACCCGACTGCAACAGATTCTGGCCAGCACAAGCAGTGTCCCTGCTTACCAGCAACATTCCGTCAAGCATGCTCTGTCAGGCTTGTCTTGGGAAATTTATATTTTAACTGAGCTTTTTCAAGCTCAGGATGTAATGAGAGGAGCCTGACTTCTTCTGAGTCCCTCAGCTGGGAGTCAGGCATCAGACTAACTCCGAGTCCCCGCAGCCACCAGAGCCAGGGCTGAGGCCGGACCTGTACCCAGGGGCCGAGCTCCTTAGGCAGACACCATAGCGTCACCCTGAGGCACTCAGGCCAAACTGCAATGGTCATAGCAGCGGACACCGAGTTGTCCGACTTTCTGCCTTTCCTGGGCCTCCAGTTCCTCCTCACTGGTAACTCTTCCTCCTCACTGGTAACTCCTGCTCCATAAGAGAGGACTGGGTGAGATGGCCCAGGGAAGCCTAGCCCACAAGGACCCCTGACACACTGTGGCCACTGGTGTCCAGCCCTAACTGTAATGACTGTCACTGCTGCTGCAGCCTTCAGCTTCAGGGCCTGTGTAGAGCGTCCTGCCTTCCAGACACACTCCTGACCACCCTCCTCCCATGCCAGGGCCCTGGGCACAGCCATTGCTCAGAGTCAAATGCTTCCAGACAAGGTCATCGAAGCCATCACTGGCCACAGCACATAAGGAATGGTGCTCAGAGCCCTGCATGGACCCCACATGCGTCCTCTTTAACTAGATCAGGGGGGTCCAACATGCCGTTCTCAGGCATGCATTTTGTGAGGACTTTTTTTGCTTATCTGTGGTGTTGGATATCATGAAAATATGCACAGGACTTTTGGGGTTTTTTTGTTAATCAGCTTTTGTTAGTCTTTGTGTATTTACTGTGTATCCCAAGACAACTCTTCTTTTAATGTGTGGCAGAGAAGCCAAAAAGTTGGACATCCCTGAAGTAGACCACCAGAGCAGGCTGGTGCTGAGCAGGCCTGGAGACTGCTGCCCAGCCTCTTGCAATCCCGCTGGGCCAGGGGCCAGCTGCAGCTCTGGGGTCACACAGGATCGGCTCAGCACCTGCTACACTGAGCCTGCTCTAGGTCCCAGGATACTGTGGGGACAGGAGGGACTTTGTCCTTGTTGACATGGACCTTATTATCTCCATAAAGGGGACAGGGAGACATTAACCCAACCCACTGGCTCATCCACTTACAAACCCACCAACCCACAGACCAACATTCAGTATTTTAAAAAGACAGAATGGGGACAAAGTGGGTGGAGGGCAGGGTAGGTCCTCCAGAGAAGTGATGCAGCAACTCCTGTCTTTCTCTGGGAGAAGACTCTCCCAAGCACAGGACATGCCAAGGGCTCAACTGGAAGTCACTGTGCCAAGACTCAAGCAGACGGGTCTTCTAGCATGGAGGCTAGAAGGGGCGCTGACCATCAGGGGTCACTGAGGGACTCACCATTGTCACCATCGTCACCACCAGTGTCATCACTAACCATCATCACCACCACCATCACCACCATTAGTACCATCACCTGTGGTTCACCATCATACCATCACCACCATTCACCGTGGTTGCCACCGTCACCATCACCATCATACCATCATCACCATTCACCGTGGTCGCCACCGTCACCATCACCGTCATCATTACTCATGTTGCTAAAAGCAACACCTGCACCAGCTCTGTATGTGCTCAGTGCTTTACAGGCATAATCCCACTGTGTTCCAGAAACAACTGCAGGCAATGATGCTATTAACATGGTCTCCACGTTATGGAGGTGGTCAGGGAGGCACAGACAAAGGCTCATTCATAGCTCTAAGGAAGGGCCACTTAGCCTGGTCTACCCAGAGCCCACGTTCTTGGCCTCCCCTGCAGCTCCAAGATGCCCCACTCGATGGCTGGCAGGCACCTCCACTGCCATAACCAATGACAACATGTCCCTTCCTCCCGCTCCTCCCCTCATGCAGTGAGGAGCCTGGGGCCAGGCAGGGGCAGAGCCTGGACGCAGCAGGACGTGGGGCCAGGCTCTCCCAGCTGTCTGTTGCTGGCAGTCAGGCCCTGCTGGAACCCATCAATGCCGAGGGGAGGAAGCAGAAAGATCTTTCCCCAACACTGACCCCACAGGTGGGAGGGGTGGCGAGGAGGCAGTGCTGACCAGCCCTGCTGCTGAGACTCAGAGGCTGCCCAAGGTCATGCACCAACAAGCTCAGGGGGCAGACCATCCCCACTTGTGAACTCCCAGCAGACAGCTTCCCAGGCCTCTGGTTGGCCTTCTACGGCCCGTCCTGCCCTCCTCCAGCCCATGAGGCTTCCCCTCCAGGCCTCCCTCAGCCCCAGAGGGAGGGCACAGGCCTGGCTGTCTGTGGAGGTGCCAAGGTCACAGACTGCAGTTTCCCTCCTGGGGCGGTGTGTTGGCTCCTGAGGTGGGGTGCATGCTGCACTCACGCAGCATTGTGGGGGCTGGGGGCTGCCCGGGTCCCTCCCAGGATGGCCCAGGCCTGCATACTTGCTGCCGATGTCCTCAATCTTCTGCTCTGGGCTCTGCCTCTGCTGGTGCTGCTGATGCTGCAGGTAGTTCTCCTTCAGGTAGATCTCCCAGGACAGCAGGGCTGCCTCCTCGTTCTTCTCCAGCTTGTTCTCTGTTGGCAGGGACATACAGAGGGGACCTGAAATCCTCTCCAGGGGCCACCTGAGCTCCTGACCATCCTGGGGACAAAGGAGGGGTCTGGGGCTGGGCACTGGGAGCAGCCACCCCACGCCTGCCCAGGGTTGCTGGGCTCTGTCCCTGGCACTTGCTCCGGGCCAGGGGAGACCAGTGGCTTGAGAGACCCGCATGCCCACTGAGCCGCCAGGGTTCTAGAAGGAGCTGCCCCCCACTCCCCTGTCTGCCCCCCAAGACTGCCGGGAGCCCGCCGAGGGGCAGCGCACTGAGCTGCTTGTGCCGCTTGGCGGGGATCTTCAGCACCACCCTCCGGACAAAGAGCTGCAGGTGGCTGAGCAGGATGAAGGGTGGTGGTGCAGGGGGACGCCCGTGGTACTCCTCAATCAGGTCGTGGCGCTGGAACTTCCAGATCTGGTCCGTGTGTTCCTGCACCTGCTGGAAGGTGTAGCTGTGGGGAGAGACGGGCACCCAGTCAGCGCTGGCAGGAAAGACCCCACCTCATGCTGTGTATGCAGACAGCAGGCCACGGCGCACAACAGGGGCAGGAAACAGCCCCTCGGACCTGGGCTGCCCGGGAGCCAAGGAGGGAAATGAAAGAAAGCACGTGGATTTCAGATTGTATAAGCCTGGCTAACCAATGACACCAGGTGGCAGTTGTCAGGAGACAGAAATTGTAATTGAACACTAAGAGGAGTTTGTCCATGATTCAGATGAGCACAGGGGACAGTGTCTCCCAGGGGCTGGTGAGGAGGGTGACAGGAGGAGAAGTGCAGAGGCCTCCTGTCCTCCGGCCCCTTGGCCTCTAGGTGGCAGTTCCAGCACCTCAGGCTCTCTGGAAGTTCAGAATGCAGGTGAGCCCCAGACAGCTGATGAAAGAGGCAGAAAAAAGTGCCAACACAACCAGGAAGGAACGGACTTTAAAAGGGTCACGGGTACCACAGGGCTGTCTTCAGGGGTCTAGGGGGCTTTCTGGATCACAGGGATGGCCTGGGGACAGACAGAGCCTTCCATGGGCTGAGACATTCCCACAGCCCTGGCATGGAGCCCCTGGAAGCAGCCGCTGGGACCAGCCCCCAAACACCAGGCTTGTCGTCCTGCAGCAGGCCCTTTGGCAGCTGCCTTGTTGTGAGGTCCTTGGCATCTTCTCTGTTCCAAGTTTAAAGCTTGCAGGAGCACCACGGGGCCCCCAAAGCCGAGGGCCCACTGGCTGATTCAGCAATTTTGTGACAGTGTCACAATACTAGAGGAATAGTCCCAAGGCCCAAGATGACGGCCAACTGGATGGATCACAAACAAAAATGGCAAATATGCTAAAGTTTCTATAAGAAGATTATTTCAAAACACCAAGGATTTAAGGAAAACCCTAGAAATTTCCAGGGAGAAGAAATAGCTGCTCTGTCCCTCTCCTATCACTGTTCTAGCAAACTACCATAAACCTAGTGCTTAAATAATCAGGTGTATTCCTCAGTAGTCCGAGATCAGAAGTCCCACTGGGCTGACCCGTGCATGGGCAGGGCTGTGTGGCAGCTGGAGCCCTGAGGCAGCGTGCAGCCCTTGCTGTGCCACCTTCTGGAGGCTGCCTGTGTCCCTGGCCTCCTGGCCTCACTTGACTCTGACCTCCCCTTCCGCCGTCGCATTCCTGTTCTGATTCTGAGTCTCTCCTCCTTCTTAAATGGTCACAGACAATCCAGGATAGTCATCATTTCAAGATCCTTAACCCAACTGTGAAGTCCCTTTAGCCACGTAGGGCACCACACCCACAGTTCTGAGGGTTAGAATGTGGACATGTTGCGGGGGGGCACCATTCAGACTGCCACAGATACCTACACAGGGGCGAAGCATGTGGCTCTGCTGGCCCTGTGGTGCCACTCACAGACTCTGGACGGTGAGTCAGGAGGCAGTGCACACTCAGGACAAACCCCACAAAACAAAACGCATGAAGATGTGCAGGTGAACAAGCCCCTTGCTGCGTAGGGGACCAGACAGAGCCGTCCCCAGATAGGTTGGAACTCAGGAAACAAGTGGGAGAGCCGGACAGCGCCTCTGCGGGTGCACAGCCCCACAGCAGCAGGAGCACGTCCCAGGGACACAGGCCAAGCCCTGAGCAGCACACGGGGAAGGTTCTGTTAGCACAGGTCACACTCAGCAGGCGTCCAAAGCCAGCAGGGTGGTCTCCTTTTGGAAGCGCAGGCTTTACCTCCTGTGCCTGGGTAGACTCTGACCATGAGTCAGTCCCTCGAACACCTTGCCTTAGTCACGCTTTTGGTTTATCAAAGCTGGTTCCTCCTCAGCTAGAAGGGACCATGACTCTCTCAGAATGGAAGTCACCACTATAAATCCAAGGTGAAGGTTCTTGTTGAATGCCAGGGAGGGGAAAATGGAGCTCTGTAAATGGTGTCCTGAGGTTTGGAGCCAGACCCTTCCTTAGCCTCCTCCTCTCCAGTCACAGGAGGGCAGGCAGTCTTGCCATGCTGCACAGCCTGTGCCTGCAAAGCACCCAGGAAGGGAAAAAGGGTCCTCAAGCCTGAGATGTGCCTGGCAGCTTAGTGAGAAGCTTGTAAGTGCCTAGAGAAGGGCACCCACCTAAACCAGAGGACTATCAGAGGCACTGGCCAAAATGGAGATCTTTTTAAATGCCGGAAACGATTCACGTGCACACACAGTTGGAAAAAGCTGGTTTTAAAACTAGACACATTAAAAGGGAGACTTACTTCCGATAGCACCTAGAAGATTCTAAGAAAAATTCTGAAAGAATAGCCTTCATTCAAGGGTAAACAAAGGATGTTTAAAACTATTCTAAATTGAAAAAGGCCTCAGAAGCCCCCCTTTCTCCCCCACCAGCTCAGTTCACCACTGGCCTGAACTCGGCTCCACTGCTTGTTTCCCCCACACACATCTCTTTGGCAGAGAATTTTGGAATTTCACAATGTACACATTTCTTTCCCTCAAAAGGGGGAAATGTAAGGTGGCACCTGTGGCTCAAAGGAGTAGGGCACCGGCCCCATATGCCGGAGGTGGCGGGTTCAAACCCAGCCCTGGCCAAAAACTGCAAAAAAAAGTGTGGGGGGGAGAGGGGGAATGTATGTAAATTTGTAATAAAAGGAACAAAAGGAACAAGTACAGAATGAAAACAAAACTACCAACATAAAAATACAGATCCAACAAATTTTTTCTGAACAAAATTAATTTAATAAAAAACAAAACAGGATTCTCCAACCTTAAGGTCCACCAGGTTTTCTGGACTCCAGCCAACTACATATTATGACCCATTCTTGTGCATGTTTTAAGCTGATGGGCAAACTATATGTATATTTAAAAAACAGACCTCAAATAGACATTATTTGAAAACCCTACAACTACAGAGTTGACATGTAGTCTTCTAAGTTTTCCGTCTATTTCTCTATTTTTTTTTCCTGCCTACTTTATATCTGTTGACTTTTATACTGGCATCAAAATAAAGCTCACTGGTTCCGGTGTTTCTAATTCTAAGCTACTTGCAGATTTTGTTTCTTTTATACAATTCAGCCATTCTAGCTAAAATATGAACATTAAAGACTTGGCTCTAAACTAATTTGAAACCGAAGAAAAAGCAAGAGAGATTATCAAATTAAACTGTCATAAAAACTACTTCTTCCAAGATTTTGGCCCTTGGCCTTCAACAGATTACCCACTGGGGCAAAGGAAGTTTACCCAAGTGAACAGGTCCCAATTTTGTCAAAGATATTTTGGATCCAACTGTGTTTTATAAGGCGGTGAGTTTGTATTACTATCTTATGACTAAAATTCTAAAATAAAAGCAGAAAAAATCTTTATAGATACACAAAAGGTACCCCCAAAATGTACATACATTTTAAGAAAGTAAAAGACTGTATTAAATGTGTAATACTCCATATATACTAATAACCAAAGATAAATACAAGTCATGTTGAGCACCTCTTGTAATTGCAGAAGTCAAATGTGACTCGAGTATTATAAATTTAATATAGTTTTTTCCTTTCTTAAAATAAGTATAAACTTTTTGGCACTCTCTGTACATTTGTGGGTTTAAGTATGTTTATGTATATATATTATATTATATATTGTGTTTATATTATACCAAATGGATGTATAATAAATAAACATTTAAAAATTAATAAGCCCAAATATTTTCCAAGTTTACATGACTTAAGTAAAACTTTGATAAATAAACTGGTTTAATAATTATTCATAAAATAAAAATAAAAATGTATTCGAAATTGTCAAATTACATTGTTGCCTGATTTACTGGTCAGGCAAGTTTAAATCTGTCTCTGATAAGTATTTTAAGATGTCAAGGATTGATGTAAAGATTATAAAACTATAAACCTAGCCAAAACCAAAATAATCTTTGTGTAATATTTTATAAATAAGTCTAACTGAATAGTTAAGGTTAACATAAGAGCTAAATCTTCTAAGTTATTGGAATACCAATATATGTAACTGTAAGTTTCTTACTTAAACACCTGCTATTCATAGGCTATAAAAACACTTAACAATAATAACTAACTTCATCTAATATCTCAGTTTACATAAATAATCTAGATAAGTGATTCAAAATAAATATATGAGATAAACATTTATAAATAAAATTTTCATATATTCAAAATCTTTTTTTATGATTTAAAATCTTAATATTTCATTAAATGAAATAACAAATACTCATAAACCTCTGGGTCATTTCCAATTAAAAAATTATAAGAAAGGGTGGTGCCTGTGGCTCAAGGAGTAGGGTGCCAGCCCCATATACCAGAGGTGGTGGGTTCAAACCCAGCCCTGGCCAAAGAAACTGCAAAAAAAAAACAAAAAAGAGGGAAAAAAATGATAAGAAAACATGTTTCTAAAAATTACTGAATGCTTCTGATCTATAAAATACTAATATGTGACAAGCAATTTAAAATCTCACTAACTAGATTTTTACTAAAATTTAAAGTTACTAAAATTTTAAATTAATTTTAATTTAAATTAAAAATTTTAATTAATATGTAATTGTGTAAGTTATACAAAAATTATAGAAAGACATAAAAATATATTCTTTATTGAGAAAAAGAATAATTTTATCTAATTCAGAGATTAAAGATTATTCCAAAATATAGACTTAAAATATGAGATATAGTCCAGGCACAGTGGCTCATGCCTGTAATCCTAGCACTCTGGGAAGCTGAGGCGGGTGGATTGCTTGAGCTCATGAGTTCAAGATCAGCCAGAGCCAGAGGGAGACCTTGTCTCTAAAAATAAAAAATAGCTGGGCATTGTGGTGGGTACCTATAGTCCCAGCTACTTGGGAGGCTGAGGAAAGAGAATCGTTTAAGCCCAAGAGTTTGAGGTTGCTGTGAGCTGTGATGCCACAGCACACTACTGATGGCAACAAAATGAGACTCTGTCTCAAAAAAACCCCAAACCCAAACCAGAAAGTATAAGACATATATATATAGATATCTTGCATATATAAAATAAAATGTAAAAGCTGAGATTTAAAATAGGAGAAAAGACATGAAAAAGTTATAGATTTAAACATATTAATATATATTTTAGGTAAAAAATGTTAAAAATAATTGTTATATTAAAAAATCTCACAAATTTATATTTCAAAGTAAAATGATTATTTAAAATTGAAAAAATATAGGATAAGGCTGGGCATGGTGGCTCATGCCTATAATCCTAGCACCCTGGGAGGCTGAGGCAGGAGGACTGCATGAGCTCAGGAGTTCAAGACCAGCCTGAGCAAGAATGAGACCTTGACTCTACTAAAAATAGAAAAAATAGCCAGGCACAGTGGTTTATGCCTATAGTCCCACCTACTCAGGAAGCTGAGGCAGGAGGACTGTTCAAGCCCAAGAGTTTGATGTTGCTGTGATCTATGAAGACATCAAGGCAACAGAGACTCTGTCTCTCTCTCTCTTTATATATATATATTTTTACATATACATATACAATATATATTATTATGTATATATATAGGATAAAGGAAAAAATGCCTAAACATGTTGTAAATGGTCTGTTTAATTTGCAATAAAGTTCATAAAAATCTTATTTTAAAAAATGTATGTATAATTGACTATCAATAAATTATTTCTTTCTAAAACTTGAGCTTTGATATTAAAAATACATATACAAAACTAAAAAAATTAGTTCCCTAGGTTAGAACAAGAAGATTTTCTTAAAATACTGAGTGTGCTTATTTCATAGGAGGTTAGTGAGGTGCCTCCAGGCACCAGCACTGTCCACTCTGTCCATGGAGTCCTGGGAGGACAGCAGGGCTGGCATGGCCCCGGGCCCGCCCACACCCTGGGGACTCACTTGAACATGGCGATGAGGAGGTTGAGCAGCAGGATGTTTGTGAAGAGCAGGTAGAGGCAGAGCAGGAGGACCGTCAGCCACTCGGGGAAGGCGGGCTGGCGCTGTGTCACGTCGCTCTCGGGGCACTTGGGCTTGTAGGGGTCTGTGCCATTGGGGCTGCAGTGGTCTGGGTTGAAGTTCACGCCTGTCATCAAACGGGGTGGGTGGGGGTAAGCCAAGAAAGCAACACAGAGTCACGAGAGCACCTGGAAGGGACTCCTAGGGCCACAGGTCACTGCAAGGATCTCCTGAGGGCTGGATGCCTGCCCCTCTGGGTGACCTCAGCTGTCAGCTGTGGACCCAGACAAAATCGAGAAAGAGGCATTGGCTACAGCCAAGCTTGTTGTGCAGCAGGGGCTCCAACCGCCAACGGGGGTCCAGCAGGCAGAGCAGCGCTGCAGGCTGGCATGGCCCCCCAGCACCCAGCCACCTACCCCTGTGCAGATTGGCATGGCCCCCCAGCACCATACCCAGCCACCTACCCCTGTGCAGGCTGGCACAGCCCCCCAGCACCATACCCAGCCACCTACCCCTGTGCAGACTGGCATGGCCCCCCAGCACCAAACCCAGCCACCTAACCCTGCGCAGGCTGGCATGGCCCCCTAGCACCACACCCAGCCACATACCCCTGTGTAGACTGGCATAGCGCCCCGGCACCCAGCCACCTGCCCCTGCACAGGCAGGCATGGCCCCCAGCAACACACCCAGCCATGTACCCCTGTGCAGGCTGGCATGGCCCCCCAGCACCAAACCCAGCCACCTAACCCTGCACAGGCAGGCATGGCCCCCAGCAACACACCCAGCCATGTACCCCTGTCAGGTTGGCATGGCCCCCCAGCACCACACCCAGCCACCTACCCCTGTGCAGGCTGGCATGTTCCCCCCTAGGACACAGCCACCCCACCAGCACACAGGACCCCAGCCAGGGCCAGCAGCAGGTGGGGCTAGGGCTGCCATCACCAGTAGACACAGATCCCAACCCTGAGGAGCTCAATTTTGGGGGAAAGAACTTCAATGGAAAAACAAAAATTAACAAGTATCACAAAGAGAAGGCAGGCATGGAACAGGAAAAATGCCAGAGGGGTGATATGTTGATAAGTGAAACGGGTGAGTATGAAACAAAATGTCATCCCGCATTTGTAGAAAAGCAAATAATAAAACATAGCAAACATATCATCACTTTTCCCTTTAAAAATCTCTAAGGAAACATACCAAGTTGTTAACGGCAGTGTCTGGAAAGTGGGATTATGGATAATATTTCTCTTTAACTTACCTTGAATTTAAAATTTTTCAACAATGAGCATGCACTATCTGGTAATCAAACATATATACCCTGTTTCCCCGAAAATAAGACATCCTCCGAAAATAAGATCTACTTATAGGAAAGATAAGACGTCCCCTGAAAATAAGACCTGGCGCATCTTTGGGAGCACATCTTAAAATAAGACACTGTCTTATTTTCGGGAAAACAGGGTATATAGGTATTTGTTTGTTCCTTTTGAGACAGAGTCTTATTTTGACGCTCTTGGTAGGGTGCCATGGCATCACAGCTCATAACCTTAAATTCCTGGGCTCAAGTGATCCTCTTGCCCTCAGCCCCCTGAGTAGCTGGGACTACAGGTGCCCACCACAGTGTCTGGCTATTTTTTAGAGATAGGGTCTCTCCCTCCTGCTCAGGCTTGTCTCAAACCCGTGAGCTCAAGTGTTGCACCTGTCTCGGCCTCCCAGAATGCTGGGATTACAGGTGCAAACCAACATGCCTGACCATCAGATACATTTTTGGAAAATGTCACTAATTTTCCAAGAAATTCACTCTGATAGCTATAAATTTCTTTATTAAAAAAGAAAAAATAGCTGAAATCATTAATATAACTTTCTACATTAGTAAACTAGAAAAAGAAGAGCAAATTCAACCAAAGCAAGCTGAAGGGAGGAAATAATGGATTCCGATGAAGAAAGTAAAAGGAACAAAAAATTCAACCAAACCAATGTCTGGGTCTTGGAAAAGATCAATGAAGTTACAACCTTTCAGCTAGACTGATCGAGAAAGCAAGAGAGATATCTCAAATTACTGAAACCAGAAATGAAAGAGGACATTCTACCACCTTCCAAAATGAAAAGAACTGTAAGGAAATACTACAGAAAGTTACATGCTAAGAAATCAGATAACTTAGATAAATGGACAAACTCCTAGAAAGACACAACACCAAAAGTGACTGAAGAAGAAATAGAAAGTAGAAATGGACCCATAACAAGTGAAGATATTGAATTTGTAAGTAAAATTTTACACAAAGAGATTGAGTTCATAAGCTAAAACTTCACACAAAGGTAATCCAAGCTCAGAGGGGCTCACTGGTAAATTATACCAAATGTTTAAGGAAGAATTAAAACCAATCCTTCACAAACTTTTCCGGAATGGGGAAAGTAAGAGGGAACACTTCTTAAGTCATTCTATGAGGCCGGTATTACCCTGATACCAAAACCAGGCAAACATATTACAAGAAAAGCTACAACCAATACCTTTTATAAATATAGACACAAAAATTCTCAAAAAATGCTAGCAAATTGAATACATAAACATGTAAAAAGGATTATACACATGACCAGGTGAGATATGTCCCAGCAATGCACAGCTGGTTTGGTTTAGCATCTGAAAGTCAGTTAAGTAACAAACAGGCACGGGAAGAGCATTTAGCAAAATCTACCACCGTTTCATAACAAAAACACTAATATAGAAACCAGGACTAGAAGAGATTCACTTCAACCTGACAGAGGACATTCCCAAACAAACAGCAGGCTGAAGTCACAGACGATGGTGAAAGACTTCCCATGCTCACTGCTGCTGTTCAACAGAACTGGAGGCACCAGCCAGGGCAGCTGAGCAGGGAAAAGAAACAACATTCAGATCGGAAAGGGACACATGGAACCGTCTCTGTGTGCCCACGACATGGTCTCGTACATAACTGATCCTGATAAACCCTCTCTGCAGCTTCACAAAGTCGTTCAACAAGACTTCAGAAGACGAGATCGATACACAAAATATAGTATATTTCTATACACTAGTAATTAATTAAAAAATAAAATTAATGAAATGAAATGCCATGAAGGCTATGTTAACCAGTTCGGTGAAAATATTTCAGACTGTATAAGGAACCGGCACATTGTACCTCATGATTGCATTATTGTACATAGCTATGATTTAATAAAATAAATAAATAAAAACCACACAAAAATTAATGAAACGATTCTATGTATAATAGTCTCAAAAAGAATAAAATACTTGGGAATAAATAAAACAGAAGCATAAAACTACAAAACGTTGAGAGAAATGAAAGACTTAAGCAAAAAGACACCGCATGTTCACAGCAATAAGCTGACCCAAGACCTCCTGGGCCCCAGGCCCAAACAATCTTGAGAAAGCAGAACAGAGAGGGACAACCCACACTTCCTGATTTCAAACTCACTACCAAGTTACTCTGAGATACAAGGACAGGCACAGAGCTCAGGGAGTGACACTGAGAATCTAGAAACGAAGGCGCACACCAGTGGTCATCGACTTTCGACACGGATGCCGAGACAATTCAATCGGGAAAGCATAGTCTTCTTAGCAAATAGTGTCAGAACAACTAGATATCCCACTTTAGAAGATGGACCTTAACTCACTTCAGATGCAAATATTAATTTACATGGATCAGAGGTCAAAAGAAAGAGCTACAGCTATAAAACCCTTACAAGAAGAACCTCGGCATAGATCTTGGTGACCTTAGGTTAGGCAATGGTTTCTTAGCTCTGACATCAAAAGCACAAGTGACAAAAGAGAACAGTAAGGTGAACGTCCTCAAAACTAAAAATTTTGTGCTTCAAAGGACACAGTCAAGAAAGTGAAAACAGCCCACAGATGCTAGCAAGTATTTGCAAGTCATACGTTTGACGAGAGACTGGTATCCTCATGCAGTAAGTCTTACAACTCAATAATAAAAAGATAACCCGATTGAAAAATGGACACACAGGATAGGAATAAACATTTCCCCAAAGAGATGCCAAATGGCCCAGTAAGCGCAGGAGAAGATGCTCCACATGGGGGTCACTAGAGGGAAGCAAATCAAGCCACAGGGAGATGCCACTTCACCCCTCTAGGATGGCAGCAAGAAGTGTTGGCAAGAACGTGCGGAACTGGAGCCCTAAGCATTGCCCCGGGAATGTTCCCTCCTCTTTGGAAAAAGAGTCTGGCAGTTCCTCAAAAAGTTCAACATGGAGTTATCAGAGGACCCAGCAATCCCACTCCTAGATGTCTGCCTGAGAGAAACGAAAACACACACCACACGGAAACTCGTCAACAGCTGTCCAAGCACCATTATTCAGAGCATTCAAAAGGCAGAGACTACCCAGTTATGATGAACAAGGCTTCACACAACAGAAAGAGCTTTCTGCTCGGGACTCGGGCTCCAGAGTCCCCAGGGACAATGCTAGGCACAGGGAACCACTCCAGGCCCCACCTCTGTCCCCAGAGCTGGGAGGACGCCCAGAGCCACAAGTGACCCTAGTCCCACACCCTTGGGTCGCCTTCCCCTCCCCTCCTGCTTCCAGCATCACCACCTCAGGCTCCTGCTGTCCGCTCCTACCGTCAATGTAGGCCGGGATCTGCCCGAAGATGGTGAGGTAGGAGTGGTAGACGACCCCACGGAAGATCCAGTCCACCCGGCTCTCGTTATGGATGAGGATGGCCTGCTTGGCCACCCCAAAGGACACCACCCACACCGCCAGCAGGAAGAGGAAGAAGAAGACGTCCTTCATCTGCAGAGACAGCAAGCACCACGCTGCCCCCTCCCTGCCCACGCTGCTCACCCTGCCCAGAGGTGGGCTCTGCCCGCCATGCCTGGCAACAGTGGGGAAGCCACTGCCACCCACCGCCTGGACACAGGGAGCACCAGGCTCCATGGGAACAGCCCTGTGGTTGCTGCCATGACCTGGGGGAGGGTCACGCCGTGGTGCTGGACACCTGGGGATGTAGGCGGGGCTAGGCACAACTGTGACCCAAGGAGAAACCCCACCTGCGGAATCAGGATCAGAAATGAATGGCAAAGAACAGAGAGGGGAACCAGGGAAGGCAGGAAGAGGCAATATCCCAGCAAAGGCGGAAGAGAGGCATCCCAGGGGCGGGAGCCCAGGGGCAATGCAGGGACATGACCTTATGCATGTGCTGAGGCCCAGGTCTGCCTCCCTTGCCCCAGACCGAGGAACAGAGCTGAGAACCAGGAATAAACTCATATACTGACCATCTATAAGTTTCGAATGGCGCGGCAGCCTTCTGGGGCTGCTGGCCTCGGTGGCCCATGCCCTTACCATCCGCTTCACGATGATTATCTTGGGCCCCAGCGTCTTGCTGACGGTGAAAATGTGCATCAGCCGCAGGCAGAACATGATGAAGTCCAGAGACAAGATGACACGCCCAGGGTACAGTGTCGCCGGTATGAGCCTGGCAGGCCGGGCACAAGCAGACCCGCTTCAGCTGTCTGCCTGGGTGGCTGCATTGGCCAGAGCCCATCCCCAGACACCCGCCCAGCCCAGGTGTGGCCCTGGGAGTAAAGGCTGTGGTAGACCCCAGGCCCCGGGGTGCGGGAAGCTGTGCACGAGGTGGCGGAGCAGAGCCTGGGGCTTCTCTGCAGAAATGTCCAGAAGCCCAGCCCACAGGGTAGCCAGGCTATGGGACACCCCCGAAACAAGTAGGCTGGACCTGACCCCTCTGGCCTCACAGGTGCATAGACCTTAATGAGCAGTGAGGTGACCCCACAGGAGGGAGGCGGGGGGAGAAAAGCAGTAGCCACACGTCCCCAGAGCTGGGGCAGTGCATGGCAGCTGTCTCAGGTTTGTAGGGGCTCTGCCCTATTCCCCCTTCTCCCTCAGCAATCCCAAGGGTGGGCAGGATTGCCGTCACCATGCCCCTCCTGGAGTCCAGAGAGGAGCAGAGCCTCACCCAGGGTGGGGCTGGCCCATGAGGGGCAGCTGCCTCAGCCTGGGGGCCAAGGGACAGTGCAGCGGCTCACCTGCAGGTCAGCCCTGCTATGAAGAGCAGGATGGCACCAACGTCCAGCTTATTCCAGAAGTCACTGAAGTACAAGGCTGCCTTCTTCATCAGCCCACACTCATCAGGGTCATAGAAGAGCTACTGGGAAGAGGGGCAGGTGGAGAGGCAGACGTGTTGTCACCATTGCTTCCATGTTCATTACCACTCTCCTGTCACTGCGTTATCACTGTCACCATCACTATCATGGTCAATATCACTGTCACTACCATTACCATCAGCGTTGTGGGTCTTGCCCAGCTCACAGGACACGGGGTGAGGCTTAGTGGGGACAGTCACTTGGCTCAGGGTCCACTGCAGAAAGATGACCAAGCAGGTGGCTCCTGGGACTGGGGTGCCCTTGGGTGGCGAGGAGCCGCGCAGGGCTGTGGCAGCTGAGAGTGTAGGAGCAGGGTGGACCGTACCTGCCGTGTCTCCTCGCACACCAGGGAGAAGAGCCAGAGGTAGATGACGTGCTCGCACCAGGAGGGCGTGGGCTGGAAGTCCACCATGAGCACGTAGGCGAACAGGCAGAGGAAGGCAAAGTAGGACAGGATGTTCAGGTGGAAGATGACCACGGGCGCGTTGAAGAAGGCGCGCACACGGGCTGGGCCACTCAATGCCTGCAGCCGCTTCTCCCTGCATGGCGGCAGACAGGGACGGTGACCTCGAGGGCCGGGGATCCCAATGTCCCACAGACTCCAGACATTCGTGGACTCCTCACGTCCCTGAGAGGGGCACGCTTTGGGGCAAATATGCTCGGGGGGGTCCAGGGCCCCCAGCAGTTACAGGAGGAGCTGGGACCCCACACATAGCCACAGGAGGCCTGGAGCAGACGGCCCAGCAAAGCAAGGGACTAGAGATGCCCCTGGACACCTTGCCCATGCCTGAGGCCAGGTCTGCTTGTGGGGCCTCTGTGGCCCCCTAGAAATGGGGACAGCCCTTCCCTGCTGTCCGTCAGAAGGAGCAGGGCTGACCAGGATGGCAGGGCCACAGGGAGGGCAGCAGAGGCAGCCCCCTCAGCAGACACGGCTCTGCCACCCTTCAGAGAGCTCAGGAAAAGTGAGTGCTGCCTTAGGGAGCCCGAGCCACCCCCCCTCCTCAATGTCCCCTCAGGACTCCCTGAGCACTTGCAGGCTTAGGCCTGTACCCTCATTAGACAGGGGCAGGAAGGAAGCAGCCACTGTAGCCTGAGGGATATGGAAGGGCTCGGCACTGGCCACCAAGCGTGGCCTTGTGTCTGCCCTGACTCCTGGGGCTCTGAGCATCAGTTCAGCCCTTAGTGAAACAGGAATGACCCCACCACAGGTCTGGGGAGCTTCTGAGGAGGCACAGGCGGGCCACGCCAGGCCTGGGTCTCTAGAGGCAGTCAGCCACATCTGAAGAGGATCCTGCTCCACACAGACTCTGCACTGCAGGGGACCTGAGGGCTCTTGGCTGAGGCCACTATCCTCCACCCAGACGGGCTCAGGTCTGCAGCCCCTGCAGAAGCAGGGGACCTCCAGCCCTGCCTCCCGTCCCGAGGGAGTAGAGGCTGGTAGCCAGGCCACCAGCACACAGGGCCACAACAGCGGGTTGGGAAGGGCGGGCACTCTGAGCGCATGGGTCCCCACCCCACGTCCACCCTCATCATCTTAAAACTTTACAATCCAGACACAACCATGAGGACATCTGGAGAAGGTCCCCACTCCCAGGGGCCCACTCTGCTCCCCGCTCCCCACCTGAAGGAGATGAGCCCGGTGAAGAGCAGTGGGAAGGCCAGAACGCAGAGGGCCACACGCCACAGCCCGTTGTCCACACAAAGCTGGCCCCACCACACCTTGGTCAGGAAGGCCTATGGAGGGGCAGTCTCAGGATGGGGCCTGGCCCAGCCTGACCCACACTCACAGCTGTGACATGCTCTGTGCCCCAAGGTGCCCTGTCCTCTCTCAGCTGAGGGCTCGGGGCCCTGGGTGGGTAGAGCTAGGCCATGGTCTCACAGCCCAAATGGTGGGGACACCCAGCCCCTGCCTCCTCTCCCACCTGCAGCTTTAGGACCACACTTTGAGGGATTCCCAGGCCCTGTAGTCAAGGACTGTCAGGAGCTCTAAGCTCTGCCAGGGAGGGACCCTCCCCAGGCCCCACGCAACCCAGGACACTGGGTGCCCAGGGGATATGGTGATAGCATGAAGCTGTGCCCCAGGAAAGCCCAGTGCCGAGGGGCACTCGCTGAGGGGCACTTGCCGAGGGGCACTCGCTACAGGCAGGCCCTGCTGTGGGTGCCAAGCCTGCTCAGGAAGGACATGCCCCTACCCCAGGCCCCCAGGCAGAGAGGGCTGACGCCGGCCCACAGGGCCAGGTGGGGACATCTGTGCAGAGAATAGCTGCCTCCACCCCAGCCAGTCGCCTGCTTTTGCTTAGAGCCTTCCAGCCGGCGCCTGTGACTGAGGGGTCAGGTGCCTGTCCCTAGTCGCTGGCACCATGTCTGCGTGGATGTGCTGCTGATGGGAAGCCCCTCAGGAGGTCACCTGGATGCCCCCGTGAGACACAAACTTCATGTCCTTGGCCTCCAGGGCGAGCTGCAGGCAGGTGGTCTTCCCCCAAGCCTCGGACACCCGGATGAGCAGCTTCTGTGCCCGCTCTTCATCCTTCCGGTAGCACTCCGTGAAAACACCTGGGCAGGGCGGGTTGATTGCGGGGTGGGGGGTACATCAGGGCAGCCAGGCAGGGTCTGAGGGCAGCCCCTCTGGACCACACTGCCAGGATACAGGGCAAAGCAGGGTACATGGGGGGCTGATGAGCCCCAGACCCCAGGTGAGGGCACAGATGTCGGGGCTCACCGATGGCTCTGTGCTCGTACTCGTCCGCCAAAGCCAGCATCTCCTCGGAGCTGTCCGTGTCCTCCTCCTCCTTGGACAGCTCCTTCAGGATCTTACTGCAGGCCAAGGCCGCTGCGATGCAGTCCTGGCTCTGGTGCCCCGGAGCCATCGTGAGACCCTGGAGGGCCCAGCCAGGCCCCACCAGCCTGGGGGCCCAACATACTGCCCAGATGACAAGAGCAGTAGCCCCGGGCAGTAAGGCCACATGTTACTCTAAGTGGCCCCTGTCTATATAAACGCCTTGAGTCATCCCAAACCAACACGTGGCCCCTGCCTCTGCACTGACCGTGGGAGGGGTCTGCTTGCCCTGCGGCCTCTCCAGTGGACAAAGCACGCACGGCAAACCCGTGTGGGCCGTGAGCACAGCGCCCCCTGGTGCGTGCTCAGAGAGCCTTGGCCCTGGATACAACATGGGAGGAGTTTGCTTGGCAGCCTTTTCTTGCCTAGAGCTACGTTCTTTGTTTTCTGGCTCTGGACACTGCAGATGCCCACTGCCTGCCCCCCACAGCCCTGGCCTGCTCTTGGCCTTGGGCCCTATGGCCACACATCTCCCCAGCTGGCCCAATGCAGCTGTGTCTGCTGACCCACAGGTCTGATTACCTGAGCCCAGATGATCCCTGCCAGCTCCCGACGGTTCTGGACAATGGCCCAAATGAGAAGGTCACGTACTGGGTCCATAGTGAAGGTCATGTGGCCTGAGGAACGCTTGTAGAGGGACCGGAGGCTCACTCCCTGCACCTGGGAGCAGAGGACAGTCAGCACCCATGAGTGTCCTGCTCAGCATCCCAGATCCTACTGGGAGTGCAGGTCACAACCCACAACAACCTTCCCTGAAGACCAAGCCCCACATCCTGCACTTTCAAACAGCCTACCGTGCTCATGTGCACACTGCAGTTTTTAAAAACATTGTTCTGGAGACATCTAGAAGCATCCAGGGTGTGGACTACGCACCTAACTCCCTCACCGACATTCTAGAAGCATCCAGGGTGTGGACTACGCACCTAACTCCCTCACCGACATTCTAGAAGCACCCACGTTACCACCGTGCTTGTCACCAGCACGCACGTTGAGTTTGATGTGAGGAACAGGCAGCAAGAGCCGTGGCCGGTCGCTGTGCCGGGGCCGTGGGTACAGTGGCTGTGTGAAGTCCCCCAGGAGCTCCCGCAGCACCTGGGCCACATGATGCATTTGCAGGCGGGGTGTGGAGGGCGCACAGGCCAGGCGCTCAGGCTCCTCGGCCAGCACCTTCTGCAGCTTGCAGTGGAACAGGCAGGAAGGCTCCAGGTTCTCATACAGGTAGAGCAAGGTGTCCCAGGTCACGAACTCCTTCAGCCGCACCCCGCTCTCCAGGAAGAGCTTCACAAACTCAGGTTTGTTGGAGATGAGAGCGGCGGTCATTGTAGGGTGCAGATCTGAAGGCTAAGAGTGAGCGTTGTGGAGGTGACTGCTGCCTGTGGTCATCGCCCCACATTGCCCTGATCTCAAAGACCCTGTAGGCAAGGCTACCATCATCTCCAACCTGGGAGGATGAAACCTGTCCAGGTCACCTGACACCAAGGGAGGACGGAGATCGAGGGCCAGGCACCCCCAGGCCTGCCCTCACTTCCACGGCACAATGCGCATGGGCCCAGCAAGTCCCTCGATGGAGCACCCCAAAAAGACCTACCTTCCACTGCCACTCATCTGTGAAGATCTCGCTGCGGGCGATGTCCACACGGTTCCACGCCACTGCCAGCTTCAGCTGGTGGTCCCAGTTCTCGTGGCCAAAGTGATCTTGGCTCCGAGACGCTGCAGGTGGAAATGCTCATGGGGCCTCGACCTGGGGCTCGAAGCCATTTCCCCTTTGCGCCCACTGACTCAGAAGTCAAGTTAAACAAGCTCTCTGTATACTCTGGATGTCAATTCCATATCAAATACATGACTTCACATGTTCTCTCCCTTTCCATAAGTTGCCTTTTTATTCTTAGTAATTTTTGATAGTATCTTTTAATGCATGAAACTTTTAAATTTTCATAAAGTGTATTGTTTCTGTTGCTTCCTACTTTTAGTGTCACATCCAAGCAACCACTGTCCAATCCAATGCCATGACAATTTTGCCACATGTTTTCTTCTAAGAGTTTTATAGTTTCAGATCTCACGCTTAGGTCTTTGATCCACTTGGAGTTAATTTTCCTCTGTGGTGTTAGGTAAAGATCTAACGTCTTTCTTATGCCTGTGGATAGCCAGTTTCCCACTGCCCTTTGTCGGAAAGACTGTGTCCTCTCCCCGCATAGTGACTTTGGCATCCTGTCCCATCATGTGATCACTCTGTGAGGGTTTGTTCCCAGGCTCTCTGTTCCCAGGCTATCCTGTCAGTCTCCAAATGTGTCTTCACACGGGGACCAGGTGGTTTGCATTATCCAGCTTCCAAGTCAGTCTCGACGTCAGGAAGTGGCGAGTCCTTGGCTTTATTCTTCCTCGTCAAGATTGTTTTGGCTATTTGGTGTCCCTGAGATTCAATATGAATTTTAGGGTGGGCTTTTCTATTTCTGCAAAAATTGTCGTCAGGTTGGGGTGGGATTGCCTTAGAATCTGTAGATCACTTGGGGTGGTGTGGACATCTTAATAGTAGTGAGTCTCTGACCCATGGCCGTGAGAAAGGTGAGCTGTGTGTTCAATGCTCTCCCAGCTGCAATTTCTGTCAGCAGTGTTCCCTAGTTTCCATGGTGTCTTTCCCCTTCTTGGTTAATTCCTCAATACTTTTCAATTTTTGCTGTTGTTATAAATGGAATTGTCTCCATAACTTCCTTTTCAGATTATTCATCTTTCATACATAGAAATACCACAGATTTTTGTATGTTGACTTTGTAGCCTGCTACTTTGCTGAATTCACTCATTTGTTCTAACAGTTTTTTTTTTTTTGTAGAATCTTTAGGTTTTCTGCATAGAAGATCATATCTTCTGTGAATAGGCAAAATTTTACTTCTTCCTTTATAATTTGTAAGCTTTTTACTTCTTTTTCTTGTCTATTTTCTCTGGCTGGAACTTCCAGTACAACGTAGAATAGAAGTGATGGAATTTGGCATCCTGGCCGCGTTCCTGATCTCAGAGGAAAAGCTTCCAGTCTTTCACCATCCAGTGCACTGTTCACTGTGAGTTTTCACATATGGCTTTTACGATCGGAAAATAGTTTCCTTCTATTCCTAGTTGGTTGAGTTTTTTTTTTTTTTTTTTACCATGGAAGGGTGTCGACTTTTGCACCGAGATGTTCGTGTGGGCTTTCTCATCACTCTGTAAATGTGGTGTCATGGTGTCACATTGGTTGACTTTCATAGATGGGACATCCTGGCATCAAGAGTAAATCTCACCCGGTCATGGCGCACAGTGCTGTTCAAACACCCCTGAATACTGCATGCCAGTGTTTAGCTGAGGACTTTCCCATCAATGTTTGTAAGGGACATTGGTCTGTAGATTTCTTTCCTGACAGTGTCTTTGGCTTTGGTATCAGGATAATGCTGGCTTTGTAGAATGAGTTGGAAGAGTTCCCTCCTCTGCTTTGGGAAAGTTTGAGAAGGACTGGCGCTTGTTCTCTGAAATGTTTGGTAGAATTCACCAGCGCAGCCGTCAGGTCCAAGGCCTTGGTCCAGAGACTTTCAATTACTGACTCGGTCTCTTTTTACTCACATGTCTATTCAGAGCTTCTATTTCTGCATGATTTAGTCCTGGTAGGTTTTGTGTTTATAGGAATTTGTCCATTTCATCTAGTGCTATGGTTTGAAGGTGACCTCAAAGCTTGTGTATTGAAAGTGTAATCCCCCATGTGACAGCACTGGGAGGTGTGGCTAGTAAGAGGTCCGCACGTTCCTACTCTGCCTTCTGCATGGGGAGACGCAGCAAGCAGGCCCTCCCAGAGCAGCCCCACCTTGGCCTTCCCGGCCACCAGAACTGGGAGAAAAAAATCTTGCCTTTCTTTCAGCCGGGTGCAGTGGCTCACACCTGTAATCCCAGCACTCTGGGAGACTGAGGTGTGAGGATTGCTTGAGCTTAGGAGTTTGAGACCAGCCTAAGCACGAGTGAGACCCTGTCTTTAGTCTCTACCAACAATAGAAAAACTATCTGGGCATTGTAGCAGTGCCTGTAGTCCCAGCTACGTGGGAGGCTGAGGCAGGAGGATTGCTTAAGCCCAAAAGTTTGAGGTTGCTTGTAAGCTATGATGCCACTCTATCCAGGGTGACAAAAAAAAAAATGTGTAAAGGAAATACCTGCTTTTTATAAATTACCCAGTCTGTAGTATTCTGTTACAGCAACATAAAACAGACTAGGACGTCTGGGTTATCCTTTTTGGCACACAATTTGCTCATACTACTTTCTTAAGATACTTTTTCTTTCTTTTTCCTTTTTTTTAAGACAGAGTCTCACTATGTCACCCTCAGTAGTGCCGTGGCATCACAGCTCACAGCAACCCCAAACTCTTGGGCTTAAGCGATTCTCTTGCCTCAGCCTCCCGAGTAGCTGGGACCACAGGCAACTGCCCCCACTCCACGCTATTTTTTCGTTGCAGTTGTCATTGTTGTTTAGCTGGCCGGGGCCGGGTTCAAACCCGCCAGCCTGGGTGTATGTGGCCGGTGCCCACTGAGCTACAGGCACCAAGTTGATACTTTTTATTTCTATAGAACAGGTAGTAATGTGCCCACTTGCTTTTCTGATCACAGCAATTTGAGTCTTCTTCAGCTAAAGGTGTGTCCACTGTGTTGATCTTCTCAAAGAAACAACTTTTGGCGGCATTGATTTTCTCTGCTATTGCCTATCTCTGTCATCGATCTTGCTCTAATCTTTACAATTTCCTTCCTTCTGCTACCTTTGGGTTTAGTTTGTTCTTACTTTTCTAATTCCTTAAGATGCAAAGTTAGGCATCTGAGATCTTATTTTTCAATGTGAGTAGTCACAGCTGCAAATTTCCCCATCAGCACTGCTTTTCCATGGCTCATAAGTCTGGTATGTCATGTTTTGATTCTCATTGGTCTCTAAATATAATTTCCCTTTTGATTTTTTCTTTGATCCATAGGTTGTTTCAGAGTGTAGTGTTTAGGGAGGCGCCTGTGGCTCAGTGAGTAGGGCGCCGGCCCCATATGCCGAGGGTGGAGGGTTCAAACCCAGCCCCGGCCAAACTGCAACAAAAAAAAAATAGCCGGGTGTTGTGGCGGGCACCTGTAGTCTCAGCTGCTCGGGAGGCTGAGGCAAGAGAATCGCGTAAGCCCAAGAGTTAGAGGTTGCTGTGAGCCGTGTGACGCCACGGCACTCTACCTGAGGGCAGTACAGTGAGACTCTGTCTCTACAAAAAAAAAAAAAAGAGTGTAGTGTTTAGTTTCCACAAATGGGATTTTTCATTTTACTTCTGCTATTGATTTCTAACCTTATCCCATTATGGCCAGAAGAGATACTTCATATGATATTTACCTTAAATCTATTGAAAGATTAGTTTGCTGCCTCATGTGTGGTCTATCCTGGAAAACATCCCACACATACTTGAAACAAGTGTGTGTTGTTGGGCAGAGAGCTCTGTGGGTCTGTGGAAGCCTGCTGGGTGCTGTGCTGCATGGGGCCTGTTTCCTCACCCACTTAGTCCCGTCATTCCTTCCATCACTGTTGGGGACACCGAAGTGTCCAACTATTACTATGGAACTGTACATTCCTCCCGCAAGTCTGGCTTTGCTGCATATATTTTCATGGTATGTCTTTGGGTGGATATGTGCATATTGGCCCATTTGCTGGGGTCCCACAGGTCCCTTAGGCTTGTTCATTTTCCTTCACTCTTTTTTCTTTCCATTTGTTCTTTAGACTCAGTAATTTCCATTGTCCCATCTTTAAGTCCACCGACCCTTCTGCCTGTTCAAATCTGCCTTGAGTCCCTTCAGCACATTTTTCATTTGAGTCATGGTACTTTTCATCTTGTAAGACAAGGTAACAAATGTAATAAAAAATGTCTGTTTCCTTTCTGGCCACCAGTGTGAGTCATGGAGCCCCAGAGCGGTGACATGCAGCTCTCCAAAAATGTGCTTTTATGGCCAATGAGGAGAGCATCCATGGCCCCAATGTTTCTTGCCTGAGTCACTGTGTTCCTTAAAAGACGAATGACCCTAGTCCACGTAAGGTAGTGTCAGATGGGGCTGGTGGTTATGCCTCTGTGATGCACCACACATGTGCTCTTTTGCCCAACCCTGCGTGACCCTGCTTTAATGTGGCTGTTGAGCAAGCTGGCTGTGACCTGGCACAATCAGAACTTGAGCTGAAGCATCCCTTCAGAGAAGCCTGACAGACTTCTCTGAAAGTCCCTCCCTGGCTGCAGGCCTTCATCTACAGTCCTCAGCAAGACTTATGAATAAACCAGATTTGATTCTACAAAAGTTTGACTTTTCCTTTAGTCTACAAAGTGCAGATTTTCCTTTTGGTTTCTTCTTAGGTTTTCTCTTTATTGATGTTGTCATTTTGTTCATTCACTGTTTCTTTGCCTTTATCTATATCTTCTTCAGTGCTCCGAGCATCTTCAAGACAGTTATTTCAAAGTCTTTGTTGGGTGTGTCTGCCATCAGGAATTTTTCAGAGACGCTTCATCTGCTCCCCCCTTTGAACAGGCCAGTTTCCTATATCTTTGAATGCTTGATAATTTTTTATTGAAAACCAGGCATTTGCATCTAATCATGTGGTAACTCTGGAACTCAGATTCTCCTCCTTCCCCAGAATTTGCTGGCCTTATTATTATTTTTATTTAGGTTTTTCCTACTGCCATTATAGGGTCCCCCTGCTATCAGACTGAGGTGTAAACTAAGTCTCTGCTGGTCCCTCCCTGTGCACACACGGTCACTTTCCAGTTCTCCCTGTGTATGCAGCTGCTGCCCAGCTTCCAAAACAGAAAGAGAGAAAAAGAAAGGGGGATGAAGGGCACCAGCTCTTTAAATCCCCTGCAAGCCCCCCAGCAGGAAGGGGAGGGGCTTGCAACAATGAGGGGAGGGGCCCCAGCAACTTCATAATCAGAAATCAGGGCACAGACTACCAGTGTAACTTAAGGACCAGGAGCAGAAGTAACCAGACAGTAGTTACAACTGGAGTTTGTAAGAGTTCCTGAGCATTCCTGAGAGCGCTGCTGTGCCTCCTGGCGCTTCCCTATACTGGAGAAAGCAGTTCAAGTGTACGGCAGAGTGGAAGTCACATGGGGGTAGATGACTTCCTTGGTTCTTTCTACCCTGAAAGAATAAATTTGTCAGGACAAATTGTGATGACCATAAAGGTGCAAATTAGTGCAGGCTGCACTCAGGTTTCAGGTAGGAAAGTAGGTTATGGAAAAGAGTTCACATCCTAACCTCAGGTGACAGGCAGGTACCTGACTCGTGACGGTGTGGTCCACCTCAGCTGCCTCTGGCGCATTTGACCAAGGGGGTGCTTTGACTCAGTGTCCTACAGCCTGCACCTGCCCCCCTATGTCTCCACTCTCCGTGACCCTCACCTTTCAGCAAGGCCTGTAGGATGGCCACGTCCACATCCTGCTTCCCGTCCTTGCCTTCCCGGAAGATGGTCAGCAGCTGCCGCCTCCGGACAATGTCTTGGATCTGCAATGAACATTTTCCAAGTAAGATATGCAGAGACCAGTGAACACCCTGCCTCAGGTGGTGAGGGTAAAAACACATGAGGACACACACACCATGTGTGCAAGTGATCTGCCAGATGAGAAATGGCCCGAGCGGACCATGGACTCCATCTTGTAACAGTGCAGCTTAATGTGACGGCTCTCTTCCAGGTCCTCCCACCAGGGCCCTGGCCACACTTCACAGAGTCTCTGTGGGGCCCTCAGGTGCCACACCTCTTTCTCCAAGACCCCAGCAATTCCCCAGCTCTTGGGGACCAGCTTTCATTACATCTCCAAACACATCCTGGGCTCCCTGACCAACCCCATCCCATCTGCCCACTGCTTATCTATCTATCTGTCCATCTTTCCATCCATCTATCTACCTAGGAGTACATCCCACCCATGTATCTATCCATGTATCTATCTGTCTGGCTATCCATCCATGTATATGTCTATCTGTCCACCCAGGTGTCTGTCTGTCCATCCATCCGTTCACCAATCCATTCGTCTGTCTATTCATCCATCCATATCTCTATCCATCCATCTATCCATCTATCCATCTATTCATGTGTCTATTCAACCATCCGTCCATCCATCCATCCATGTGTATAACCATCCATCCATTCATCTATCCACCCATCATCTATCCATCTGTCTATCCATCCATCTATCCATCCATTCGTCTATCCATCCAACCGTCTATCCATCCATCCATGGGTCTATCCATCCATGTGCATATCCATCCATTCATCTATCCATCCATCCATCTATCCATCCATCCAGGTGTGTATCCATCCATCTAGGTGTCTATCCATCCATCCATGTGTCTATCCATCCATCTATGTGTCTAACCATCCATCCATCCATCTATCCGTCTATCCATCCATCTGTGCACCCATCCATCCATCTGTCTATCCATCCATGTGTCTATTCATCCACCCATGTGTCTATCCATCCACGTATATGTCTATCTGTCCATCCATGTGTTTATCTATCTGCGCATCTACCCGCCCATATATCGACTTCTCTGTCTGTCCATCTGTCCAGCCATCCTCATACCCACTCACTCATCTATTATCAAGATGTCTCCTACCACTTATGCCTGCTGCCTGCTGATCCTCCCTCAAATACCTCCACCCTGTGAGCAGGGTGAGTGCTCCACAAATGCACAGGTTTCCACCACTCCCAAAATAAGCTCCATACCTGTCCCTCTAGCTCCCCAGGCCAGCCACACGCTGCCTGCTGGCCTTCCCTCACCTGCCCAGCCTGGCCACTTAGCCCATATTTCTGTACAGACTCTGCCCACACCTGGAAGGCCCCTCATGTGCCATGTCTCTATCTCTAAGACCCAGCATTTTCCCATTACTTAGGGATAAGCTTTTGTGGAATCTTCAACACATCCTGGGCTCCCTCACCAACCCCACCCCCTCTGCCAGCAAAACAGATGTCTCCTGAATTTAGCCTAGCCCTTGAGTCATGTAATAAAGTAGCTGCCATTTTTAGTCCATTTGTGCCAAAGTTGCTTAATCTCACCAGGCACAGACCCTGTTTCATAGAGAAGAAAGGCAAAGCTGAGGGGGGTGGGCTGTGAGCCGTGGCAGTGAGGCCCCCAACCCCTCGGCGGGGGGGACCTCGTGCATCTGTGCATCATCTGAGGACAGCGGCTTCTGCAGAGGTTGCTGCAGGAGGAACTGATCATGACCGGGTGGCAGGGCCTCCCCACCCAGCAAGTACAGTGGCCAATGGCGGCCTTGCCAAGGCTGAGACAGTCGTAGGAAACACTGTCTTCAGGATCTCGAGATGGCAATAGAGAGTAGATTAAAAAAGAAATAAGCACCTTTGCATAGCAGTATGTTAGGTTCAGTTCTGAGAACACCTGAATAATTTATCATCTGAGAAAGGGTGCCAGGACCTGCCCAGCACCCCCTCGAGGCCCCGTGGGAGAAGGAAACGCAGCCCTGGAGTGGTCGTGTGCTGTGCCACAGTCAAATCTTGTGCCACCACAAGCTGACCTGATGTTCCTGGTTACATTGCATTCCTCTCTGGTTAGACAGTAGAAACCTCACTGGACACCTGTACTGATCACAGTGAAAAAGCACAGGCACAAACAAGGCGGCTGTGTCGCCCCAAATCACCCAGGCACAGAACCCAAATTGGCCAACCAGGACCCATGTCTCATGACAGGTGCTCTGACAGAATGAAACCACAGTGTGGACTGCCCTGGCCAGCACCCTTAGCCACCCAGAGCTGCGTGTGCATTCTCAGGAGTTGCAGGAGAGATCTGAACACTGACCACTTTGCCACCATCAACTTATTGGGGAAACCGAGGATTGTAGGAGCACCCATCCACTCCCAAAGAATTCTGCCCAGAAGCAGAGGTCATTGGAGCAGGTGGGGTTCAGAGTGTGG
The DNA here is from genome assembly GCF_027406575.1 of Nycticebus coucang. Taxonomy (NCBI): domain Eukaryota; kingdom Metazoa; phylum Chordata; class Mammalia; order Primates; family Lorisidae; genus Nycticebus; species Nycticebus coucang. The sequence goes on from NC_069795.1 coordinate 2,158,966, forward strand.
CAAGAGCCAGCAGGTGGGAAAAGGGCTCGCTAGGGAGGTCAAGGACTGTTAGGGCTGACCACAAACCCTACATGCCCACCCCTTCTGGAGGCTGGGGTCATGGCTGGGGGGTGTGGTGCCCCTGCAGATTCCCAGGACTACCCAAAATCTAATGTCTGGACTGAGTCAACAGTCCCTCATGAGGCCCTCTCCACACAGCCCCTGTTAATCCACCAGGGGGCTGGGCTGGGCTGGACCCTATCACCACAGCCAGCACCTGGCAGCTGCTGGAACCTCAGTGAGGCCCAGCTGTTAGGGCCACCGTACCCCTCCCAGCACTCCCAGCACCTGCCTCCTGCCCTCTCTGATCCAGCAGTCTTCACAAATCCACGCTCTGAGTCTCCCAGAAGGCTTCCTGCCTAAGTGCATCACCCCTGTGTCACCCTGAGCGTGTCACCACTGTGTCACCCTGAGCACATCCCCACTGTGCCGGCCCAGACCATGCATCCTCCTCCTGCCCACCAGGCTGACAGGTCCCGGCGAAGTGCCGCACACTGCAGAGTAGCCTATCTGCCTCACCTTCTTGGTCCACTCCACAATCCTGCCCTCGGTGAAGCTCTCAAACATCTCCTGGAAGAGGACACTCAGCTTCCGCTGGATCAGGGAGATTGTGATCTCCGAGACGGGCAGGCTGGCCACCTGAGCGATGACGTCGGCCACGCGGCCCGAGCCCTCCACGATCACACAGGGGGTGCCGTTGGTGATGGCGTTGTAGATGGTCTGCAAGGTGGGGGTGGCGTGGGCCGGGCAATCTCGTGCCCAGCTCGGCAGCATGTGCTGGCTCAGCAGTGCCCACCACGTGGAGGGAGGCAGACCGGCCCAGCGCACATTGTGGGGCACACCCAAGCTTGCTGTCCAGGCCTGTCACTCAGCACCATCCTAACCAAAGAGGTTCTCGACATCTTCACCACCACCCTGTGCCCACAAGTGCCTCCCCACAAGGGCCGCTGCAAAGACCTGGAGTTTCCAACCCCATAGAGGGGAGACTATGAGAAGGACCCGGGCACCCAGGCCATGCTGGGCATCAGAAGGGGACTTAAACAAGCTGCCCAGCGGAAAGGCGTGGCTGCCCAGGAGTGTGGGAGCCAGTAGCATGGTGCCCACAGGTAACTCTGCCCTCCCCGGGAGTGGAGTCCCTGCTCCTTGGATTCCCACCCAGCCATGATACCTCAGAGCTCTGGTTTGCCCTCCTGAGATCACAAAATGTAAATAGGGACATTTCCTATGATCCCATTAAAAAAAAAAAGCTTAAACTCTTGCTCAGCCCCACAGGCTGGGATCCCATCACTGTCCATTCCCTCAGCAGAGGATGTCAGTGCAGTTTCTATGAAGGGGACAAACCATGGGCTGCAGCATGGCCAGGTCAAGTAGGGAAGCCCAGGAGCAGCACAGGGAACCCCTCACAAACCATTCCCTCTGGCCTGGGGGCAGCAACCACCAGTGCCCTCCTTACTCCAGCCCCCTTGGGGACCCCTCTTCCTAATGGGCCATGCAACTGTTCAGGTGAAGCCAAGCCCCTACCCCATCACCCACTCCCGTGCCTCCCGCAATCCACTCCTCCCCCCACCTGTCTCTCTCCCTCCCACACTTCCTGTGGGACAAGCTCACTGCCCTCTCCTGCCAATATCCCACCAGGGGCTGGTAAAAGCGCCTCCGGCCAGTTGTCCACTAGCAGCAGGACCCAGCTATGCACTGGACTCACATGCAGCGTGCCAGGGCCGCCCTCCAGCACCACACAGACAATGGGGATCTTGATGGCCACACCTGGACGGGCACAGCCTGAGTGAGGACAGGCTCTGCCCATGCTGACTCTAGCCCAATACCCTGCTGAAGCGTCCATTGGGGGCCTGCAGCAAGTACTAAACAGCTTCCCAGGGTCACCCTCTAGGTCATAGGGGATCTGCCTGCTCCGCCTGGACGCACCTGCTGACCACACTCACATCCCTCCCGCCCACTGGCCTCCCACCCACTGGCTGCCCTGCTGGGGGTAGGGAGAGGCTGCAGACAATTGGTGTGATACCCAGTATCCCTCCAGTCTGTCCACCTACACCTACACCATGACAACTAGCCTGCTTTTCCCACAGCCTTCTTAGTGCACACTCTGGGCAGCACTAGGGCATCAGACCGGTGGACACACCCACCCTACGTGGTGAGAACAAGGCACAAGGCCCTCTGTGCACCACCTCTAAGCCTTACCCTGGACTTTCATCCAGCCCAGCAGCAAAGGGAGCTTGAGAGGCTTTAGAAACCTCCTTCCCTGGGCAACAAACCCTTCACCCAAGTGCCACTGATGGCCTGTTCCTGAAAAGTACCCCCAGTTCTCCTAGTCAAAGCAGGACTCTCCAAGTGTGCCCTGGATACTTATTAGAAATGCACATTCTCAGCCCACCAGGCCTGCTCAGTCAGAGGCCCATCGGGGTGGGGACCCAGCACCCTGGATGACATAGCCGTGGGGTTCTGACACACAGAGAAGTTCAAAGGTGCCCCAACCTGGCACGGGGCTTATCTCAATCTCTTCCTCAGACTTACCTCAAATCACATACAAGAGCCTGTATGTGGCCCCATGGCCTCCAGTCTACCCCACCCCACCAGTAAGGAAAAGACGCCAAATTCTGAGTTTCAACTATTGAACGTTCTGATCTCTGGTGTGGTTGATCAGCTGGGAGTGCACAGAAGTTGGCAGCCCTCCCAAGTGTCCCTCTACTGGCTAAGGGTGGGAGAAGAGGGCCCCATGGGACAAAGTGCAAGGAGACAGGGGACAAATACAGGAGCACTCGACATGCACCGGAGAGCACCATGCCCGCTGAGTGTCCTAGGGGTGGCCGCCGGTGTCCCTGGTGCTCTGACCACCCTGCCCCCTCTGCCCTTCTGCCCCGAGAGCACGCTCCACCCACCGCCTCTTTCCTTCGTCTGCTCCGATATGAACTTCTCCAGCTTAGTCCTCAGAGGAATCTCGACCCCGTACTGGCCGTGGGTGCCATCGTCCACAAGGATGAAGTGGGAATGGTTGCTGTCCAGGCAGGTCAGGCTGCCCTGGCCCTCCTCGTCCAGGATGTACTCGGCAGGGAAGCCACCCTGGCAGGCCAAGGCAGAGCCAGGCACAGACATGGAAATTTGGAAATTTGGCATCTTTAAGGGTAGATGGCTGCATGATGCACCCCCAGAGGATATCAGGTCCCAAGCCCTGGAACCTACCTTACCTGGAGAAGGGGGGTTTTTTGATTTGTTTTGTTTTGTTTTTGAGACGGAGTTTCACTATGCCCTCGGTAGAGTGCCATGGTGTCACAGCTCACAGCAACCTCCAACTCTTGGGCTTAAGCGATTCTCTTGCCTCAGCCTCCCAAGTAGCTGGGACTACAGGCGCCTGCCACAACATGCGGCTATTTTTTGGTTGCAGTTACTGTTGTTTGGCAGGCCCGGGCTGGGTTCGAACCCTCCCGGAGAAAGGGTTTTTGCAGATGTGACTAAGTTAAGGATACTAACATGGGAAGATCAACCTGGATTACCCAGGTGGGTCTCCAACACCATCACAAGTGTCCTTGTAAGGGAGTAGTGGGAGGTGCACAGGAGAGGCAGAATCAGGATGCTGCAGCCAGAAGCTGGAGGCAGAGAGGAACAGATCCTCCCCTGGAGCCTCTGGACGGAGTGGCCTGAGATGACACCCTGGGTTTTGGCTGAGTGATGTTGATTTCAGGACCACAAGAAAATGTGTTTCCCTTGCCTTAAGGTTTGTGGAGTCTGGATATGAAGTGCTGATATAATAAAGACCTAAAAATGTGGACGTGGTTTTGAAATTAGAGAGAAATGGAAGAAATCTGAGGCACATGGTGGGCAGCAAAGTCATTGCTGGGAGGGGGCCCAGAGGACAGAAGGACCATGAGAGAGAAGACTTCTGTTGTCTTAGAAAACATGTGAATTGTCACAAACAGAATTTTGAAAGAAGCACGAACATTAAAAGTGCTCCAGGGATGGCTCAGAAGCAAACAAGAAACGTGCTGGGAGCTGGAGGGACATGGGGAAAAGCTGAGCTGAGCTTTGTTGTGCAGATTTGTGGAAAGCAGAACTGAGATTTCCAAGCACGGTTTTGAAGATGTAGCCTGTTTTTTTTTTTTTTTTTTTTTTTTTTTTTTTGCTGCTTATAGTAAAATTCAAAAGGAAAGTGACAAATTGAGGGAAGAATTGATAGGCAAAAAGGAAGCACCACTTGGTGATTTGGGAAACTTTTAACCTGTCTGGATTGCAGAATGCTAAAGACTAAGAGATTCTCGGTTGGAAGAGCACATGTGGGGAGGACCCAGCGTGTGGCTGGACAGCCTTCAGCTAGTGACCAAGAGATCAGGCCTGTGACGATGGGCTCAGCCATCCCAGACAGCTAGGGGCAGAGGCGGGATTGCCTCAGACTGACCCGTGGAGGACCTTCTTCTCTGCCTGCCTAAGTCCTTGTGACATACGCAGGAGACCCGCAGGTTTTTGCAAACCTTATATCAACAACAGCACTGCAAATTTGGACTGAAAGAGACAGAGGACAAAATGAAAGAAGGTGTCAGACTCCCAAAATTCTTCAGGCAGGAAATAGCCTCATAACCTTCACAGAAAAGGAAGGATCATCCCAAGCTACAGAGGATTATCCTGTTTTATAACCGAATGAATTTTTCCCACTGTGTTTGGCAGTTGCTTGGGACTGGCAATCCCTTGGAATGAGTGTGTCTGCAATTGCTACATTACACTTCTGCCTCCCTGAGCTGTGGAAGCAGAGAACTTGTTTTCTTCTTTTAGAGGGACACATATAAAGAGAAATGTTGCCCCAGGACAGGTAGCTCCCAGTGTCTCAGCTGTACTGGAGTTAAATGACTTAGACGTTGGGATTTGGGCCCCTTGAGCTGATGATATTTTAACATGAGATTGTGAAGCTGGAGTTTACACCATCATGGGTCCATAATCTGGGGATGTGGAGACGTTGGGTGAAGGAGTACGTTTGCATGTGGGATGGGTGTGACTCTTCAGGAACCATAAGGTGTTCTGTAGTCAGCTGGAGAATGGCCAACCAAAGACATCAAGTCCTAAGCCCTGGAACTTGTAAATGCGAATGAAAGATCAGGATATGAGCGATTTACCCTGGATTATGTGAGTGGGCTCTGAATGCCATCACAAGTGTCCTATGATGTCTGTGTTCTCTGAAGCCACAGAAGATCTGACACAGGCACAGAGAAGGCCGTGTGACGTGGACAGAGACCGCAGTGAGGTGGCCACGAACCCAGGAAAGCTGGGCAGCACCAGAGCTGGGAGGGCGGCAGGACCCTCCCCTAGAGCCCCAAGGGGGTGCAGCCCAGCCAACTCCGTGGCCATGGCCGAGCGACACTGATCCTGAACTTTGGCCTTCAGACTATGAGTGAATAAATTTCTGCTGCTTTAAGCCACCAGGTTGTGATCATATGTGACAGCAGCCACAGGCTAGGGCGCATTCTCTGGTCCATAGGGTGCAGGATGGTGGTATGACGGGAGCTCTTCCGGGCTTGGGATGAAAGTAAAGAGTGATCTTGGCCATGGGGCCAGCCTGCCCAGCTGAGCACACCTACCGGTCCTAGTGGGGACTGGCTAGGGGCCCAGCTGCCCCCAGGAGCATTTGTCATGACAATGGGAGCCTCATCAGGCTCTGCCCCAGGTGGCCTATGCAGCGAAGAGGAAGAGGAGGAACTCTGTTCATAAATCACCCCGGGGCAGTTACCAGAGAGCTTCCTCAGCAGTCCCAGGACAGTGTGTCCCCGAACTTCCCTGGCTGTGAATTGAGTGCATTCGTTATGCCAACCCTGATTTGTCCTTAGGAAATCTTGTTGAATGAACCCAATTGTCTGTCCCAGCACAAGTGTATATTTAAGCGACTGGTGCTCTGTCCTCAGCCTTTATGAGGGGCTCCAGGTGGGCACCAACTGCAGGACAGCGCCGTGCAATTCTCGGGCTGGAGTGGGCCTCAGAGTGTGGAGACTCAAAAGGTTCAAAGTTCAGGTTGGGTCAGATAGGCAGGGTCAAGCCCACTCAGATGCCCACTGGCCCCATGACTCCTCCGGCTGCGTCCCCTGCTAAACATTCCTCTGAAGAGCAGGTGTGAGCAGGAGTCCTCACCAGTGGGGGACTTGAGCCTACATGTCCTGAATCCTCCATTCCCCCTATCCCCCCGTCCCCACTGTGCCTGCTCCCTGCAGTGCCCAGCTGGGCTCACATCACGCCGGGCTGGCCCACCCCTCCTGCCCTGACCCAGGCCCACCTCGGTGCTGGCCCTGCTCACCGTGGGGTGGATCAGCCCCTCCCGGCGGTGGATGGTGCCCCAGGTGGCCACTCCGATGGTGATGACCTCTCCTTCCTTGTAGCTGCTGCTCAGGCTGAAGTCTCGCACCGCCTCGCCCACCTGCTTCATGACGCCGGTGTGGGACCCCCCAGTGATAATCCAGGCCCCTGGGGGAGGAACGCAGGGCGGGCAGGCCAGGTGGCCCTGATGTGTGCCGGCCACGCAAAAGCCTGGCACCTAGAGCCCTTCCAAGCTCTGTAACACTCACTGCTGGGTAGCGCAGAGCCCTTCCTCCCTCAGGGACTGCCAACACAGTGCTGGGTGGGCACTGCTCCCAACCCAGGCAGGGGAGGGAGCACGGTTGCCCAGGGCTGACAGCAGGCAGCCATCCCTGCTGTCTCTGCCACATCTCTGTAACTGCCACCCCTTCCTCTCTGCTTCTGGGACTGACATGTGGTGGAGAGAGCTCATCCTTGCCCACAGCCACCCAGCCCTGCCCTCCGGGAAGGAGCATACACCGCCACTGCCCACAGGTCACTGGCAGAAAGATCAGATAACAGAGTTCAATAACAAAGAATGCCCCAATCAGCCCGGCTACCTGGCCTCCCCACAGCCCCTGTGGCCTCCCCAGGCTCTTGTGCTCACGCCACTAAGGAAGCTCCTCATGTCAAGGATGGAGGCACCAAGGGGTCACAAACATGGAGCAAGCAAATGGCACCAGGATGTCAGGGAAGGCGCGGGGCAGGTGAGGGCTTAGGCGACTCCTGCCTAGGTTTGGGCTCAGACTTGGAGACCCCCCCAGCGCCTCCCCAGTTCTGACAGTCCTGACTCCAGACACTACCCTGTAGCCTCTGCCCTGAGCCTTGTGTCCTCACCTGTGGTCTGAGCCACCTTGACCAGGCCTCTCCGAAAGATGCTCTTTAACCGTGGCTTCATGTTGAAGTTCTTGGCCCCACCAGTCACTGAAATCAGGAGGTTGGGGATGTCCAGGCCCCAGTGCTGGGTCATGAGGTGGTAGATCACACTGGAGGGAGTGTCCTGGGAGACTCGGACATACTGCAGGGGAACCCAAGTCAGCGGAAGAGACCCTGTGTTAGTGGGCAGGGGGAGACAGGAGCCCAGACCCCAGAGAACAGCACCTCCCTTACCAAGCCTGCCTTGCCGCAGAGCCCCCCACGCCCCACTGGCCCCTGTGCCCTCTGTGCAGGGCACCTCTCAGACATGCTCCATCAAGGAGTCCACTTCCCGCCTATAACTGGCCTATATTTTCTCAGGGAGTAACCAGCTCCTGCGTAGGTGTTTCTGCCCTTCCTTCTTCCCAAATCCAGGGCTGCCTCCCTCTGCTGTGCCCCTCTGTCCTGGGTCCCTCTGCCCTGGGTCTCTCTGTCCAAGGTCCCACTGACCCGTGTCCCTCTGCCTGGTAGGTCTGCCCCAACCTCTCTGTCCCGGTCCCTCTGCCTTGAGTTCTCTGTCCCGGGTCCCTCAGTTCTATGTCCCTCCACCCTGGGTCTTTCTGTCCCTCTGATCCATGCTCCGATGTCCCATGTCCCTCTGACCTGTGGCCCATGCTATGGCCTATCACATGGACACAGTGGGCCCCTCTGCCTCTCGTGGACTCTCTCCCCACAGGCCTCTCCTGCCCTGGGGCCCTCTTGCTCCATCTTGTGAGCTCCTCAGACATTTTTTCCTGGCAGGTGGAGTTGTTTCAGAAGAGACCCCATCTATCCTTTAATTCCCTGGAGACCAGCTCACCAGAGACAGAAAGGCCTTGGGGGCAGAATCCAGAAAATGGCTATGGGGCCCAAAACAAGCCAGTGGGAGTGCTGTAATCCCAGATGAGAATTATGCCACAGCAGTGCCCCCGTCAGCCTGGAGAGCAGGCGGTCCCAGACTGGCCAGTGTCAGGGACACTAACCCTGAGGAAGGGGCCGGGTCTCTTAGTACTGGGAGCGCTCAGCCAGCTCTGGGGCTTGGCTGAGATCATGCTGCTTCTGGGGTCTGTCTCCCAGGTTCTCTTTCACTGCTGGGCCACAGAGCTTTTCCCTAACGCCAGCTATCCCTGGTTGGCAACTCTCCCCTGTGGGCAGCTGCAGGGAGGAGGCTGGACCCAGGGGAGCATGAGGTCTGGGACCCCAGATTCAAGCCTTCCCAGGCTTCCACCCACCACTGCCGCTGCCCTCCATGACCCTGAGGCAGACAGTCTTGCCTCATTCCCTGGTCCCTGCCCCAGTGCCCATAAGACAGGGGAACCCAGGACCTAGAATGCCCCTCCACAGGTGACAGTGTGGCACTAGGGCCACATCACCACATCCCCAGCACTCTTCCTGCTCCACCTCTTTGGACCAGTGGCTGTTGCCATGAAATGTACCCAGGGGTGTGGAGTAACAGGGTCACACCATCTGACCAGAGGCTTAGGGCCTCCAGAGCCCAGCACAGACATAAGGGACACCTGCTCAGCCAGCCTCAGGACTGTGGTACCCTACACGCTCCAGAGCCCTTCGGGAGGCTGGGCCTGCACTCAGCAGGGCTGGGGCCGCCCTGAGGTGAAGACAGAAGAACTGCCCTTCCCTGGCTGTCTGGGGCCCAGGCTCAGCAGGGGTCCCACCTTCCCTGATCAGAACCCTGCAGGGCTCTGAAACTTCCCAGCCCCCACCTGTGGCTCTGCTGTTCCACCCCAGGCTGCTGCAGCCACTCCACAAGTGCATCACTAGTGTGGCCGTGCCCTGTGTCCCTCTCTGTCCTCCCTACTCTACCTGGCCCTCCACAAAGTGCGGTCCAGGGCCATCCAGCCAGAGTACACTCACACCACTTGGGCTCGCACCCTCCTAGGAGAGTGTGATGTGTCCCCACCCTGCTCTGCAGATCCTGAGCACAGTGTGTCTCTGACTCGCCCCACCCTGTCCCTTAGCATGTGGTGTGCTGCATGGCTCCTGGGTCTCTGCCTGCCCCCCACCTCTTGCCCCAGGAAATCCCAGGCACAGGAGTCATCTCGAGCCACAGTTCAGAGCAGGGTGATGGAAACCAACCTTTCCCACCTTCTGGCCCAGGCCTGTGAAGACAATGTCACCAAAGGCATCTGTTGGCATCTCCTGGACATGCTTCTTTGGGTCCCACTCTGTGCCCTGGAAGACATGGGGCTTGGTGGCCTCCTCCAAGTGCTGCTCACGTGTGTAGCCACACTCACACACCACCTTCCTGCAAAGACATGTCTCAGGTCACTGGGGGAATGAGGTGCCCCACCTGAGGAGGTCTCATGTAGAGCTGTGACCTTCCCTCCCCCAGAAGTGATAGGCAGCCCTCCCAGCCATAGTGAAAGCCACCAAGGCCTGGAGAGGAGCTGGAAACTCTCCACCCTGGCAGTAACAAGAGGTCCCGCCCCAAAAGCCAACTGGGGCTGAAGGGAGAGCTTGGACTTGGCAGTGATGGGGACTCTCCTCTCCACCACCATAGACATGTCAAGTGTTCAATCAAAAATCACTAATTATACCAAGAACCAGGAAAATCTCAACCAGCATGAGAAAAGACAACCGACAGCCACCAGCCCAGGACAATACAGACACTGGGGATACCTGATCAGGATATCAAAGCTGCCACATCCAGAAAGCTTCAACATGCCCCGAACAAATTAAAAGCACCAAGTTTTAGCAAAGAAAGAGAAGATACACCAAATGGAAATTTTAGAACTGAAACCTGCAGGAACCAAAATAAAAAAACTCAGTGGATGGTCAGCAAATCAGGAGACAGAACAACAGAAAGTGCACAGTTAGAACAACCGAGAGAACGGAGACCAAGCCATGACCACACACAGAGCCTCTGGGTCCCGCAAGACTCTCCACAAAGATTCAGCATGACGCCATCGGAGTTGCAGAAACAAAACAAAAAGAGGGTAAGTCTGCAAAAGTATGCAAAGAAATAACGGCCAAATTTCCTCCTATTTAACAAAAAAGACCTAAACCTACAGAATCTGAGTGAATACCAGACAAGATAATTCTGGAGACACATTAAGTCACATGGTAGCTAAACTTTCAAAAGCTAAAAACACAGAAAAAAATCTTAAAGTCAGCAAGATGGAAATGGCACCTGACCTACAGAGGGAAAACAATTAAACAGCCAGGAGGCCAGAAAGAAGGGGTACACTACGTCACAAATGCTGCGAGATAAAAACTGCCAATCCAGAATTCTATGTCCAGCAAAAAAGACCATTCAAGAGAGAAGGGAAGTAAAAACAGTCTCAAGTGAAGGAAGAGAAAGGAATTTACTAGCCGACTTACCCTAAAAGGATGACTACAGGGAATTCTCTAAATGTAAAGGAAATAAAGAAGCAAGAAAAGAGGGAATTCCAGAATATCAGAAAGGAGAAAGATCATGGAAAAAGTAAAAATACGGATAAATACAATACTTTTTCCTCTCTTGAATCTTTAAATTACGTTTGACAGTTGAAGCAAAAACCATAACACTATCTGACATGGTTCTCAAAGTACACAGAATACCTGTTTTAAACGTTTATATGAAGAATTAGGAAGGGTAAAGGTATGTAAAAGGAGATAATGTCTCTACCCTTCACTCAAACTGGTGAAATGTGAACTCCAGCAAATCGTGATGAATGTTATATAATGTAATACCTAGAGTGACCACTGAAAACAAAGCAATACATGGAGATACATTACAAATAGTACACAGATTAACATAGACAAATTCTAAAAAGTGTTCAAGTAACCCACAGAAAGGCAGGAAAAAACACTAGAGAACAAACAGAAAACAAAAAATAAGGCCAGGTGTGGCGGCTCAGCCTGAGATCCCAGCCCTCTGGGAGGCCGAGGTGGGAGGATCGCTTGAGCCCAGGAGCTCGAGACCAGCCTGAGCAAGAGCAAGACCTCGTTTCTACTAAAAATAGAAAAACTTGTTGGTGTTGTGGCACCTGCAGTCCCAGTTACTCGGGAGGCTGAGGCAGGAGGGTCACTTGAGCCCAGGAGTATGAGGTTACACTGAGCTATGATGACACAACTGCACTCTAGCCAAGGTGACAAAGGGAAACTCTATCAAAAAGTAGGTAAATAAATAAACAAAATGACAGACTTATACCCTATCAATAATTATACTAAGTGTAAATTTTCTAAACCCAGTTATCAAAAAACAGATTGTGCCTCCTGTCCTCTTCCTCCCATCGTTTTTTTCTCCCCCCACTGCCTTCTCTTTAGTTTACTTAGAGTTCACCAAAACAACAACAACAACAACAACCAGAGACTAGTAAAGTATATTTTAAAAAGGAGCCCAATTATTTGTTGTCTATAAAAATCTCTCTTCAAATATGATGATACAGGCAAGTTGAAAGTGAAGGGAGTACTCATCACAGAAACAGAGCCACTGACAAAGGGGACAACGTGGGGATTTCAAGGGCATTGTGTTGAGCAAAAAGGACATGCGTCACACAGAGTATGACCCCATTTATATGACAGTCTCGAGTGACAAAGTGATGGAGTGAAGAACAGATTCATGGTTGCTGGGGCAGGGACGATGGGCAGGAGGGAGGCTGCCCACTGTGAGGAGGCTCGAGGGAGATGGCTGTGCAGAAGGCACGGTTCTGCCGCTCAGCTGGCGTGGTGGGTAGACAACATACATGTGATAAGACAGCAGCCCCCACCTCTGTGGTCACTCTAGCTATTACATCATATAATATAATTCATCATCATCTGCTGGTGTTCACATTTTACCAGTTTGAGTGAAGTGTACAGACATTATCTCCCTCTGTGGCACCAGGGACTGGTTTTAGGAAGCACAATTCTTACATGGACTGGAGGTGTGATTTGGGGGTGATTCAAGCACATTGTATTTACTGTGCCCTTCACCTCTATTATGTAAAGAAATGACTGTACAACTCACCCTAATGCAGAATCAGCAAGCGATGGGCAACGGCTGTAAGGTTCCTACTTTTTGCTAGTAACAAATAACCTCAATAGAAAACCAGGCACTTGGCTGTCACCTGTAGTTCAGCAGCTAGGACGCCAGCCACATACACTGGAGCTGGCTGGTTTGAACCCAGCCTGGTCCTGCCAGACAACGATGACAACTACAACCAAAAAAAATAAAAATAAAAATAGCCGGTGTTGTGGCGGGCGCCTATAGTCCCAGTTACTTGGGAGGCTGAGGCAAGAGAATTGCTTAAGGGCAGCGCCTGTGGCTCAAAGGAGTAGGACGCCGGCCCCATATGCCAGAGGTGCCAGGTTCAAACCCAGCCCCGGCCAAAAACTGCAAAAAAAAAAAGAGAGAGAGAGAGAATTTCTTAAGCCCAAGAGTTAGAGGTTGCTGTGAGCTCTGACGCTACAGCACTCTACGGCGGGCAACATTGTGAGACTGTTTCAAAAAAAAAAAGAAAGAAAGAAAACCAGGTACAGATAAGATGCGGGGGGCAACCTCTAAGACCAAATGACCAGTGAGACCTCAATTAGACGATATGGTGAAAAGTCTATTGAACCAGGAGAAAGAAAAACGTGGGTTTCTCTGTCACAGATCAACTATGTAATCTAGGATGTTTCTGCTCTTAATTTTTCAATCATTTAAATGAGAAAAATAATACGCCACATCCCACAAAATTTTATAAACCCCTAGGTGCACACTCAAGGCATTTTCAGGTTACAGAGATCTTAGAGGATCCTCTCAAGACCCCCTCTCCAGGGTCCCTCTCCCTCCACGGCATCCCAGGCCAGGACCTCAGTGTGCTCCTGTCTCGGAACAAGGTCCCACGCTCTCCCTTCTGCTCCTGACCGTTAGTCTATGTCCAGCCACTTTTGTCCCTCTTCTTTTTAAGCCATCTCCTGTGATGTGACTGTCTCAAGTAGGACATATGCAGGAAACTGTGCTGAGTCCTCTGACCCCGAAATCAAATGGTTAGAGAGCTTCCATGCTCTAGCCTAGATAGAAAGAAGTAAGTGGGAACACCACCGCTAGCACTCTCAGGCCGAGCCCTTAGAAGCACACCCTCTCCATACAAAGGGTGACTGCTTGGTCATACTGCAAGCACATGTACCTGAATCCTGAAGCAAGCTGCTGCATCTGCCTCAGCATTGTGCTTTACACGCGAGGATTTGATGCCAGAAAAGTGGCCTGCAGGTTGAAGTCTGAGAAGCTGAGCTGAAGCAGCACAGCTGACCTCGTCTGCTCAGCTCAGGTGCTTTCCCATCCCCGACCCCGTGATTACCTAGTTACGGTTTCTCTGTACTCGGGAGGACATTTGTCTCAGGAGACTCTGAGGAGGGAGTCCCACATAGACAACAGGTGTTGTGATATTGGTAAAGGTCACTTTGATGAGAGGATGTCTTCTCTGATGATTTCCTTAGATATTTTGTCAAAGTGAAAACCACCTTGCTGTTGTGTAAACATCTTCCATTGTTAGAATGGAGACTACTGTGATGTTACTTCCTATCAGATAATGTTAAAATGTTCTATGTTGTTGGGGAAAGGAAGAGCAGAGAGAGGGAAGGAGGGAGGTGGGTGGGACCTTGGTGTGTATCACACCTTTGGGGGGCAAGACACGATTGTAAGAGGGACTTTACCTAACAAATGCAATCAGTGTAACCTCATTTCTTGTACCCTCAATGAATCCCCAACAATAAAAATAAATAAATACAAAAAAATAAAAAATTTTTCTATGTTAGTTTCTTTATAGTTTATTATGAAAGTTATTATAATTATAACTGAGGCAGAACAGAATTGAGAGGCTACTCAGAATCGCTAGCCTTCTGACAAATAAAGCTTGTCTGGACCTATCCCTATCTCTGCATATTGTCTGACAGTGACAGGTGGCCGGACCCTCTTAATCCAGTACCAGATTTGGAGGCCCAGGGAAGAGAATCCACACACCCAGAACCATAAGATAAATGGTGGGAAATGTTAAGGGAAAAGTCTCGATTGGGCGGCAGTGGAGGGGGTGGGGTGTACGGACAGGGGCCGGCCAGTGCAGAGCTGAGGAGATCCATGGGATGCTGGAGGGGCCCAGGGGCCAGCAGGCTGGGAAGACCCTAATGTGTTTAATAAAAAACACTTAAGGCTCATAAATAAGTCTATTTCAACAGCTGTGTTTGTGGAAGGCATGGATGTCCACCACTCATGTCCTGGTCTTTCCAGAGAAAGGAGGGAATTTCCCTGCCCACTGGGTAAGGGCCAGCGTGGAGTGACATGCCCGTCCTGGCTGATTCCCACCCAGCCCCATCGGACTGGTGAGATGGGAGAGCAGTCTGTGAGGCAGAGTGGGTCAGAGTGAGCTGGGCAGCCAGGTGGTTTCTAGAAGGGCTGCCTTCAAGCCTGGAGCCTGGGATAGGGAGCTCAGAAGGCCCCTTCTGCCCCTAACTGACCCTGGGCCCATCCTGTTTGCACAAACAGTGTGATGTGTGCTGAGTGCCTGCCTCCTCCTGGGAGCCAACACACACAGGGCAGAGAGGGCTCAGAGTAGGCCCTGAGCAGGCCTCCCCACCCCCGAGCAGCCCTGGGCTGAGCCTGCAATGAGCTCTCAAGACAGCAATGCTGCCCACAGGCGGCTGCGGCATCACTGCTAAGGAGCAGAGTGGGCCTCCAGGCCCTCACCCAGCCCACCACGCTGCTTCTGCTGCATTAAGTCTCTGCTATAGGAAGCCCCAAATCACTGAGACCAGGCATGGCCTGGGGACTCAGGGGCAGGCTGTGCCCCTGCGTCTGTGAGGTCAGCGCGTCCCCCTTCCGGGCCTGCTGCCCAAACACCCTCCCTTGCTTCACTTCAGTCCCTACTGCACCTCATGTGGGCCAAAACACGCAGCCACCAGCCCCTCTCCCCGCAGGGGCTCCTGCCCCTGAAGAGCTCCTCATGCTCCACATCTATAGGGTCAAACAACGGAGGCTCAAAAATAGTCAGGAAAAAAACAATAAAAAATTACAATGCGACAATAAAAATTATACACATTTGTTTAAATGAAGCTTAACATCTGCTCACACAGCCTCCACATTGTATTAGGCGTCTAAGTCACCTAGATGTGACTTTCAGTCCGCAGGGTGTGCAGGTTACTTGCAAATACTACATGTTGCTCCAGGGACTGGCGCATCTGTGGATTTTGGCGTCTGTGAGAGGTCCTGGAACCATGCCCCACAGGTACTGTCGATGAGTGTATAGCATCAGAATTAGCAGTGTGACCCTGGAACTCTGATTATGTACAAGTACATCAGAGAGTAGCAGCCACGAAGCTGTCAGCCAGAAAGCATGGTGGCAGCTGTCTCCACCTCAGGGCTGCTCCTGTTACGACCCAGGGAGAAGTGGGGCTCCGTGTGAGGAGCAGCTGCGCTGGAGGGTGAGCCCCCAGCACATAATAGGGCACTTGTGGGGACGGTGCTCTGGCAGGTCATGGGATCCCAGCAGCAACGCCATCCTGTCCGACCACCACATCTGATTTTATGTAACAGTCCCCTTTGTTCCCCACGCATAGGACACGCCTCCTTCCCTGTATTATTCAGCAAATAAGAGCTGGACGCCAACTACCTGCCCAGAACGGGAAGTGATAAAACAGCCCCAAACAAGCCCAGCAGCTAACGGGAGAGATGCACAGAAAGCCACAAGCTACAGCACAGACCCGGTGCACAGTCAGGGAGGCGGCCCTGAGGTGAGTAGGATTCACCAGGAGGTGACGGCGGCTAAGAGAAGACAGTGTGGCCCATCGTGTGGAACAGCAAGGAATGGATGTGGCCAAGGGTGAGAGGGCAATGCGAGCCCACACTCTGTTCACGCCCAAAGGACAGACACGCCCCAGACAAGTCACCCACACTCTCTGAACCTCAGTTGGTGGGAGGAGTGAAAATGCTTACAGGACATGGGACACTTTATCTGCGCAGGGTGTTTCTTACTGGCCTTCTGCCCAGGCTCAGAGAGGTCTGGGTCTGACCAGCCGCTCCACACAGGCGTAGACGAAAGAAGTGAGTCCCATGACACAGATCATGTCACTTACCCGGCATCGGACAGTTTGGAGCTTTGTACAAAATACACACATTCTTTCTTCTTGATGTTTTCAGGAATCCAGGAACTAAGATTTTCTTGCTGAGGGGTAAAGAGGGCATTTGAGGGCCTCAGGCTGTCAAGTCAGCGGCATTCAAAAGACCACATCCTACACCCCTTGTAGACACGTCTGTGCTACATTTGTTTGGAAAAGGGGCACCTCAGTGGTCTAATACCACGTCAAAGACAGTCACTCTCGCCAACAGCTCGGGTGCAGATCCAGGAGGGAGGAATGAATCTATGAAATCATTTCCTCTTGGGCCCAATGTGAGTGTGCACAGTGCTTTACAGTTTATATGTCAACATCACCTTCCTTGAGAACAACACGTTTTGAAGAAAAACATGGAGGCTAGGAATCTGGGGACCTAGTTTTCCACTAGGGCAGCAGTTCTCAACCTGTGTGTCGCGACCCACAGGAACTATATTAAAGGGCTATGGCATTAGGAAGGTTGAGAACCACTGTACTAGGGGAAGGACAGATGCCATCTTGCCTGCCTGCCTGGCATGGAGACTGAAAAATTTGATGAGCTTTCAACACTTCTACATAGAGGGTGAAGCCAGCCCAGGACCTCTCCAGTCAGATAAAGGAGCAAGGTCACTGTGCAAAGGGGAAATGGGGGGGTGACAGCACTGCAGGAGTCTAATCGAGTGTTCACACAGTGGTTCCCGGTCAGACCAAGAGTGGGCAGTGGCTATGCCACCCACAGAGGGCAGCAGGTACAGCCTCGAAGCCCTCTCCCAGGGGGCATCATGGAGCTGGAGCCCCTGGGCTCCACAGACTCTTGGCCCACCCCCCGTTGCTGACTGTGTCCCACAAGGCCTTGACTGACGTGGCCAACAGTGACCTCTCTCCCATAGGTCCAGCTGCAGGCTGGCCAGACAAAGCCTACCTTTTCACTGCTTCCAAAGGGACACGGCAGCCTGTGGCTCTTGCAAAGGCTGCTGTTGCTTCGCCGGAGATTGGAGACCCTGCCCAGATCAGCGACCCTCCTGGGCTGCCCCCCGAAGCCCTCCTCCTGCTCGGACCCTGCTCTCCTCAGGGCCGAGGGCTCCATCCCGACTGCCTGGGGCAGCTCCAGCCGGGCCTCCTGCCTCTTCGGGACTATATTCCCTCCTGCTTTGCAGGGCTGGGGGTTCTGGGAACAGGGGGCAGCTGCCAAAACAGAAAGAGGAAAATAAGGCCACTGTTCTGAGGCCCCAGCCACATGAGCCCTCCTTCCCTGGTCTGCACAACTTCTCGGCCAAGAGCCCTGTCCCTCGGATGGCCCAAAGCTGTCTGGAAAAGCGCACACAGGACACATGTGGAGGGCCGGCACCCCTCTCAAGCAAGGGTAACCGCCTAGGGTCCGTGTGCAGGGCCGGAGCCCCCACCCCTATCTGGGTGTCCAGAGCACCAGGGCCAGTAACAGGAGCGGGACCAGGCTCACTTGCACTGCGGTGGTGCACCTGCGGTTTCTCAGCCCTGTGGCTCCGGGCATCTCCTGTTTTCAAATATCTGTACACTTTGTCATTTTCCAAAAAGCAAAATAATCCCTGCTGCCCACAAAGGAAGTTTCAAGGAGTAGCACATCTCTCTACTCTGAGAGACAAGCCTGCTAATTAGGGCAAACCTAATTTTCTCAAATCTTTATCTCCCTGGTTCTGCTGTGGTCTTCATCACTGAAGCCACAGAAAGCCACTGATGATTTTTTTATCACTTTACAAATGAGAAAAGTAAAAGTATTTGAGCTCTGCAGAGCTTCCCAAGCCCATGGCATTCACAGCACAGTCCTCACAACGTCATCTATGGAGACACCCCACTGCCAAAGGCCTTGAAGGGCAGGGGTCAGGGGTAAAACTGACACAGTCTCACCCCTTTCCCAGGCACGTCACCTCTGCTGCACACGATGGTTCCTGAGCACCCTTGGTGACTGAGCCCCTCTGCAGAGCTGCACAGCTCGCTGTTGGGCACTGAAGCTGAGCCACAGGCTGCTGACCTGGGCAGGGACTCTCAGGCCAGCCCTCATCTCTACCATTCTCACCCTCTTCCTAAACCCCCAAACCTGCCAGAAGAAAAGGACACAAAGGTCACTCGCATGACAGTGGGGTACCTGCCCAGGGCTCCCCACAGTCCCCGGAACAGAGGTCACTCTGTATGCCCCTTGGTCTTCTCAGGGCCTCCTGTGTCCTCTGAGGCAGCTGCCTGGCCTCGAAACCAGCCTCTGAAGGAGGCAGACAGCAAGAAGAGCCCCCAGGACAGTGGAGGAAGAGGGAGGGCTGGAGAGTTTACAGATCTCCCATGTACAAGGGGCCTGGACTACAGAAAACTCCCCCCAGGACAGGCTGCCCCACCCTACACGGGACAAGGATGACAGTGGAAGCAAAGGGGACTGAGCATCAGACAGAATGTGTCTGTCTCAGGAATCCTAAAGAGTTCCCATTCACTTTCTCATTTTCCAGACGGTTCCCCTCCCAGCAGAGCCATCAGGTCTTACTAGGATTTCTCAGATCCCAGCTGCAAACAGGTCTCCAAGGAGCCCCTCAAAGCCGCCCCACCTTCCCACCACCCCAATCTCACAGGATGGAGCTGGGAGCCACCTTCTCACCACTCAGATGCTGACTGTGGGAGGACACTGGCTCAACTCCTTCAGCCTAGTAGGAAGGAGTGACTCAGTCCAGGCCAGGGGTGGGGGAGCCCGGAGACCCAGGGCTGACAGTGACCTTACCAAGGGCCCGTCCAACCCTCCCTGGGATTCCTCCACCCAAAATCACATTCTCAGTCCCTTTCTTCACCTAAAAGCAGGTTGGTGGGTTTAGCTGATTTATGGCTAAAATGCTCCACAAACAGCTGGCACAGTTGTGTATTGAGAATACTCTGAAAGCAAATGAATTTCCAAGAAAAAGGATGGATTGAGCAAGCCAGGCCAGTGGCAAGACCCCTCACGGGTGAATTTCCAACCTGAGCTCTGTACTGAACCTTCTGGTGGGAGGGGGCGGACACCAGCTGTGGGGCCCACAGACCCCAGGAGGAGCATTCCCCACCCTTGCCAGCCAGAGGGCCAAGCCCCAATCCCCTTCCTGGTGGCATCAGTGGCAGACTGAGAACCCCACGGTCAGGAAGGGACACCAAGGCCAAACAGAATGAGACCCCTGGGCACAGCTTTGCACAGCTTCCACAGATGGCAGAACCCAGGTGTACCTGCCCGCCACCGCCCAGCCTAAGGGATTCACCAGGAAACAGTGCGGACTTGGTGTGCGGGGCAGGACCCCTCTCCCACCACTCCCCTCGGTTACCCCCGCAGCCAGCCGCATCCACCTCTCCCAAGTTGCAAAGCACCCTCCCAAATCCCGGGCGAAAGCCCCGCGACTGAATAGCCAGAGGGAGGGGAGGGGACCCAGGACGTAAGGGGCAGAACCAGAGGCCAGAATAACCGAGCCTCTCAGATCCTGGCCCTCTCGCCCCCAGAGTCCCCCAAACCGCATCACTTCCCTCAGACTGCGCTCCTGCGCCGGGTACGCACCCCAAACTGTCCGCACCGGCGCCGGATGTCACTCAGTACCCTGCGGGTTCCCTGCGCCTTACCCCAGGCCTTACCATGCCCCGCTGCGCCTTTCTCTGCACCTCGCCCGAAACCCTGTCCCCAGCCTGCACCCCTACCCTAGCGCCTCGGTGGGCAGCCTGGGGCCCCCGCACCCGGGCCCGTGTCCCCCGGCCTACGCCCACCTGCTCAGAGCCGGCCCCCGGCCCCGCGGTCACTCGCCCGCTGCGCAGCACAGCCGCCCTGGCCGGGCCGGGCCGCCGGCAGGTCTGGCTGAGCGTGTGCAGCGTGCACAGCGCAGCCCGAGTCCTAGCAGCGCGCTCTGCGTCACCGTCTGACAGCGCCTCCCGCCCGCGTCCCGCGTCGCCAGAGCCAAGGACGAGCAGGGCGGGAGCCGGAGCGAGCTGGGCAGTGACGCTCCCCTCAGGGTCTGGCCAGTCCAGAGACCTGGGTCTAGACCCCACGAGGATGTTTTAGGGTTGGTGGCAAGAACCTCAGGGCTTTTAAACGTTCTGTTGAAGCGATTACCGTCAAGCCCTGAACTGCCCAGGGGAAGGGACAGACAGGGAGTCTGGAGTGCCACTGGGCCTGGGTGAGTCCCTCCCTTGCACGACTTGGTATCACCCCTGCTCACCCCTCTGTGGCCACCCTCTGCCCAGCACTCAGAAGGTGACTCAAGCCAGAGACCATTCCCCGTGAGTGGGGCTAGACCCCCGGCTGCTCTCTTGATAGGACACACCAGAGAAGGGACAGGAAAACCGGAACCATCAAACCCAGTGGCACATGGGAAGGCGCCGGCCAGGCAGGGTCCACAGATGTCTCAACTCCACCCTGGTGGTGCTGCCAATTCTCTGGCTTGGAACATGACAGGGGCTGTGTGCTCACCCCAAACAAGGTGTCTGCAACTTTCCCAAACTGTCCAGACCACTAGCCACTATTCTTTTGCCCCATAGGGTCGCTCTGCCCTCTCCTTCCCCGCCATCAGCCAGCAATGCCATTCCTGGGCCCGGTTGCCTTCAGTGTCCTGTGGCCTTGATCTGGGAGTGTGGGAGCTGCCCACTGACTCCTCCCCAAAGGTGCCACCCCCTGCTCTCCCTTCTGACTGCCCCCTGCCCAAGCACACACTTCCGAGAGGCCCTTGTAGATGAGCCCGCAGCAGTGTAAGGAGTGGGCGGCCCACAGGCGGAGGCTGCCCATGGCCTGGAGAGTCCTCCACCTCAGTTCTCAGAAGCCGTGGGAAAGGGATGGAGCCCCTTGGGTACAGGGCAGCACTTCAACGTTTTTTTAAGACACTTTGATGTACACAAATGCAAGCAGATCTTCTCTGTCAGCGCAGGGCCTCAAGGGCAGGCAGCTGTCTGGGAACTGTTCATGCAGCAGCTCTGCCATGCTGGCCGCACACTGCAGCGGTGGCATGGACCTCTGGTTGGTCCCTCACTACCTTCTCAGAGCCTGGCAACTAGGAAGCACCCACTTCAGGAGTTAGCTTCTACGACAACCTGCCACATCCTGGGAGAGGTGTCTTCGACCCTTGGTGATAGGGAGAGGAAGCAGAGCCACCCCACATGCACACATGCACACATGTCCCGGAGACCTGTCCAGCGCTCCTTCCCTGGATCCCTCTGGCCCCAGAGCCCTCTCATTAAAAGCACACTGTGTAGGCCAGGTGCAGTGGCTCATACCTGTAATCCTAGCACTCTGGGAGGCCGAGGCAGGTGGATTGCCTGAGCTCACAGGTTCGAGACCAGCCTGAGCAAGAGCAAGACCCTGTCTCTAAAAATAGCCAGGTGTTGTGCCTGTAGTCCCAGCTACTTGGGAGGCTGAGGCAGGAAGATTGCTTGAGCCCAAGAGTTTAAGGTGGCTATGGGCTATGACACCAGGGCGCTCTACCGAGGGTGTCAAAGCAAGAGTCTGTCTCAAAACCCACACACACAGTGTGCGGTTAATATTTCATAAGGCAGTATAAATGCAGAGCCGCCCGATGGTTTCCATGTATCCCAGGGCCTCTGTGGAAAAGTCATCTAAGGTGAAGTAGTTACTGAGCTGACCATCTCTGACGACACATCTGAGCCCATGTTGCCCCGGAGTGGCTTCTGCCTTTCTAGAGAAGAACCACACGCTTCGCAAGAAGACTGCGTCCTGTCTGCCAGGACGCCACTGCAATAGCCATTATGAAATGTCCTTCCCATAAAACTAGAGGGGTATTTGACTGTAAAACATGAACATGGAAAGTACTGATCTCAACTGAGAGTCATTTCAAGTTCAGATAAAGGAAATGCTTAGCACAAAGCGTTTTTCACAGCATGGGCATTGTGCCCAAGGTAAAAAGCCCCCTGCTCTGACAGCAAGGAGAAAACCACAACCAGAGAAAAAGAGAGTGATCTGATTGCTCTGTGTGGGCTCACTCTGGTTGTGAATAACATGCAGGGAGCAGGGTGGGTCTGAGGGCAGGGCAGGGCTGGTGGTCTCCTGCACGGGCCAATGGGCCTGCCACAGGCTTGGCCAGCCACGTGACCTCTGTGCCAGCACTCACCCCCACTGTTGCAGTGGGAAAGCATTGGGGGGTGATGGGCTGGAGCCACACAGGTCCATTTACATGAGCCTCCTCCACTTCCGCCACCCTAAGACAGTATAAACCCTCCTTTTCCTCCTCCTTAGTCTGCTCCACATGAAGGCAAGGATGATGACGACCCGATGTTCCATTTCCATTTCATGAATAATAAATGTATTCTCTCTTCCTTATGATTTTTTTTTTTTTTTGAGACAGGGTCTCACTCTCTCATCCAGGCTGGAATGCAGTGGCATCATCATAGGTCACTGCAGCATCAAACTTTTGGGCTCAAACAATCTTCCTACTTCAGCCTCCTAAGTAGCTGGGACTACAGGCACCACCCTTATACCCTGCTAGTTTTTCTATTTTGGGTAGAGACCAATCTCACTCTTGCTTAAGCTGGTCTGGAACTTCTGGCTTCAAGTGATCCTCCCACTTCAGCCTCCCAGAGTGCTGGGATTAGAAGCATGAGCCACTGCACCCAGCCTGATTTTCTTGATAATATTTTCTTTTCTCTAGCTTACTTTGTTGTGAGAATATAGTGTATAATACACATACAAAATACAGTGTTTCTATTATGGGTAGGATATTTGTAGTTAACTTTTGGGGGAATCAAAAGTTATACTCATATTTCCAACTGCATAGGTAGTAGGCACCCCTAGCCCTTGCTTTGTTCAAAGGTCAACTGTACATACATGGATAGGCATAGCTGTGTGCCAATAAAACTTTATTTGCAAAAACAGACAGCAGGCTCAGCGCCAGCAGCACAGTAATTACGGTGCCGGCCACATGCACCGAGGCTGGCAGGTTGGAACCCGGCCTGGGCCAGCTAAACGACAATGACAACTCCAACAAAAAATAGCTGGGCTTTGTGGCAGGCGCCTGTAGTCCCAGCTACTTGGGAGGCTGAGGCAAGAGAATTGTTTAAGCCCAAGAGTTGGAGGTTGCTGTGAGCTGTGACGCTACAGCACTCTACTGAAGGTGACGTAGTGAAAAAAAAAATGGATAGCAGGCCAGATTTGGCCAGTGGACTATAGTTTGCTGACTCCTGGTCTAGAAAAAGTGGGCTTCAGTCTGGGTAACATCCTTGTTTTCCTTCATCTCTGGGGACAACAGGTCATCTGCACTCCAAAGACATCTTTTCAAAAGGAAGTGCCCTGGAAATTTGTGGCAGCAATAGGCGCCATGGAGTGCGAAGACCACAGCGGCTACAGCCAGTCACTGCCCCCTTGCTCAGACTTCCTTAACACAAGTCACCCCTATAGTGACAGCGATGAGAACAGAGCCTAAAATGACCATGAATCAAACATAAATCAGTGCAAGCTGCCCTCTCTTCTACCTGTCCATGTGACAATTTCCCAGGAGCTCAGTTGCAGCTCCCACTGGGGCCACAGGGTAGCAGTGCAGACAGGTGGTTCACTCACTCACCGCCAAGCTCCTTGCTGAGCTCCCCATGCTCATTTCTAATCCTTACTACCCACTGTGTCAGGAAATGACTTTCACCCCGTTATGAACTATGTGTTTGTCCCCCCCCCCAAGTTCCTATGTGCAAATCCTAATTCCCAATGTGATGGCATTAGGAGCCTTGGGACTGGGGTCAGTGGCCTCCTAGGAGACCAGAGAGCTCACTGTCCTCAGCACCATTTGAGGCACAGCCAGAGACAGCGCAGACATCAGCTCTGCTTGAACCTTCATCTGGTACTTTCAGCCTTGGGAACCAGGAGAAATAAATGTCTGTTATTCCAGCTGCCCAGTGGCCACATGGTGAGGAGTGAAATCTCTTGCATGCATCATGTGAGGGGGCTGGGAAGACCCTAGTCGGGTCCTCAGGGACAGACCCACTCACAGGAGGCTGAGCCCTCAGACACTTTGGAAGGCTATGTCTGGGACCAGTTGTGACACAGCTCAGGTGACCAGGACCCTTGGGAAGGTCAGTGCAAGCTCATGGGGTACAGGCACCATGTGTGGTCAGAAAGGCGTGTCCTCTAGAGGGTCTGCCCTGCCAAGCCCCCCAGCTGTTAGAGCTTCTGTTGTGTGTGGTCATGAGTCAGAACCCCCCACCCAGCTGCTTTACACCATAAATGGGGTGTAAGCCATGTAACTGGTGAGCACAAGGGTGGCCTTCACTTCAGGAAAGACTAGGGTAGCAGCTGTCCCCACATCACCCACCCTCCCCTCCCTGTGCTTGAACCCCTCAGGTATATTGGGGGGCACCCCAAGGTCAGCAGGCCAGATGGGGATGTAATTGGTGTGGGTACAGCTGAGGCTCTGTTAGCCCACCAGCGCACGGAGGCACCTGACCTGAGTGGCTGTGGCCCCTCCACCATGGACCAGAGACCAATGGAGAGGGGCAAGACCTTGGGCCAGGCAGGGAAGGGTCTCATCTGTGAGTGGCAGGAGGCGGCCTTGGGCAGGCAGTGGGTGGCCCCCTGCTGTCCTGAAGCACCCATCAGCATCTGGCTTCTCACCCCCTTTCCAGCCTCCAGTGGATGCCTGAGGCCCCGGACCAGGCCAAGTGTGAAGGCCCCACCAGGGCTGCTTAGTGGTGTGAGCCCATGATTCACATTCGGGTGAGGCAAGTTCATGAGGCAGCTGCATTTCTGCTTGTTAGGGTTCACTCAGGGAAGCAAGCCCTTTAGAGTACTAAGAAATGAGGAATTTATTGTAGGAATTCAACTTTACACAACTTTGAGGGGGATGAGGGAAGAGGAAACCCAGGAGGAGCTGGAGAATGGGGACTAAGAAGAGGAAGGTCTTACCTGTCTGACCTAAGCAGCCACCTGGCATGGGGAGCAGGAACTTGGGAGGAGACAGGAGGCCCAGACGTGTCCAGCTCCAGACGACGGCCCTGCTCTGTGGTGGACGCCCCTCCCTCACCATCCCAATCTCACACAAGTTTCTGAGGCTGAAGTCTCGCCTGGCACCAGATGGGGCAGGGAACTCTGGAAATGCAGTTTAGCCCAGTGACATCCTCCAAACCACCCACCTCTACTTGCCACATGAAGAATCCTGACTTTTCAGTCTCCCTGCAGTTGGCAGGGCCTCCAACCAACCCACATCCTGAGCACCTCTTGAGCAGCCACCCAGAAGCACAGGGCTCTAGAAGCACCCACGGACGAGAGCACTGTGAGGCCAATGCTCCGGCTGCCAACCAGTCAGTCCAGGGCTACTTGCTGCTCTAGAGGGATTCTTCCAAGCAGGAAGGCCCCCCTGCTCCGGTCAGACCTCTGAGTACTCTTTCCTCAGCCCCATGATCCATGGGACCTCCCCCCACCCCAGGTACAGCCCTCCAGCAGGCAGCCTCACCCCACAGGGCCCCATCAGAGGGCCAGGGCCAGACACCACCCAGCATGTCTCATCTCCCCCTGGACCGGCCCCTCACCTTGGCCAGTTAGTCTAGGCAGAAGCAGGAGTTGCTGCCAAGGCCAGCTAGGCCAAACCCAGGATGGACAAGCCAGGAACCCCAACACCTTCTCCCCAGCATCTCTCACAACCCATGATGCCCCACTGTAGGTCCACTTGGTCCCCCCAGAACAAACAGGGGGGCTTGCCAAAGCTCAGAGATTCTCCCCTCCTTCCACCCAAGGGAGCTTGCCCACCCTCACAAAGTCTCTGTGGGGACTTCTGCACTCTTTTGGCGGGCCAGCCACAGCCTGCTCTTCCAGGTTTCTGGCAGCTCCTGACAAGGCCCGCAACTGGGATGGACAGAGGCTCTCTGTAAGCTCTTGCTGAGCCTGCTGGAAGCTTCCTACCACTCTTTGTGGGGCTGAGCCTCAGTGTCTCTCAGCTCAAGCCTTGTTAGTGCTAATAGTTCCCTGCCTACTTGGTGGCAAAGAACTTAGAATGTGCTACCCTGAGGCTCTCTGTCCTCGCAGGTCAATGCTGAGCACAGCACCTTCCTGCCCCACAGCCTGGGCCTCTCTCTTCCCACAATGTTTCCTCCACGTAACTGACCCACAGTGCTTTCACCAAATCCCTGGCCTTCAGTGACCACAGGCTTCCAGCATGAGAGCCATCCTTTTCTGCCCCCAAACCTGGGACCTTAATTGATACCCTGGCGGCTGCAACTAGAGCCACTGTCTATTTGAGAGCTCTGACCCCACAGGGCCCCAGCAAAGGGCCAGGGCCAGATACTATCAAAGCAACTCGAAAGTTCCATTGCCCAAGTCACACATCACTTCTTTGGTGACGCCTCACTCAGATGTCAGTGGGAAGCTCGGGGCAAGAATCTGACCAATAGGGTGGCATCTGTGGCTCAAGGAGTAGGGTACTGGCCCCATACAGCGATGGTGGCAGGTTCAAACCCAGCCCCAGCCAAAAAAAAAAAGGAATCTGACTCATAAACGAACCCCACAGCACCCATGGACCAGCAAAATACAAGTGATACGAAACACAGGAGTGGCTGTTAAACAATGGTGAGAATGTTCTTCTTTGAGAACTCTCTGTATTGCCTTTATAATAAATGTGGCGGGCTGGGCGGGATGAGGAACTCTCCGAGCCTAAGTTCACTGTGCAGAAAGTGAAACTGTTCTCTGCCACTGAATCAACCCCTTGTCCAGCAGGTCCTCCACTGGTCTCAGGGACACTAGCCTTCAGATGTTGCTGAGACATTTCCAAGGAGAGCAACCCTCAACCTACATTAAAGAAAAAAATTATTCTGATACTTGTTGCAATGATAGGAAGAATTTATTCAAGACTATCACAAGAAGGGAGAAAGACTGGGGTCAACTCCAAATATAGCCAGGACAAGGGGGGATGTATAGCCAAGGAGCACAGTGAGTGAGCCAGAGGACGCAAAATGACTAGGAAGTGACACCTAGGGACATTCCTTCTAATACATTAGGAGGTGTTAAATAAAAATTACATGAGGGTATTTTTTTTGCACTAAGCTCCTGTCCTTGGCCATTTAGACCAGACTAGAACCGAAATGAAGCCACTTATGCTGAACATCTGGTATTCCCAGAAATCAGGAGAGAGAGATACAAATTTCTTAAACAGGTCAGTTTCAAGTGGCAGGAAAATGAAGTTCCCTCTAACTTTGATCCCTATAACAAAAATGATGAGCAGGGAGTGACGAGCCCCTGCCCGTCCACGATCGGCCCGCGCTCAGACAGGCCCTGGGCGCTCTTGGGGCCGACTCCCTGAGGGCAGGGCCCCGGGTCGCTCACGCCCGCACCCGGCCATTGGCGGCTGGCCCCGCGAATCTTGGGTTGAGTCCAAATCGCTTGGGAGCCGGGTTCCTGAGCGGCGCATGCGCAGGACCAGACCCGAGACGGCGGCGTGGGGGCGGAGCCAATGTTGTTCTGCGCGCTCGCCCGGCCCCGCCACCTCACCGGGAGCCAATGGGCTCGCAGAATCCGCCCCCTGACGACGCTGGTCCCACCCCTAGAGACGCGCGCCGCTCCCGGGTACCAGCGAGAGGAACCGGCAGGCTGGTCCCCGCTGGGGCCTGCGCGGCGCAGCCGCCATGAAGCTGACGCGGAAGATGGTCCTGGCCCGGGCCAAGGCCTCGGAGCTGCACAACGTGCGCAAACTCAATTGCTGGTGAGGGCCAGGGGCCGGGAGAGCGGGGCGCCTCGGGCCGGCCTCTGTGCCGTGTCGCAGCCGGCCAGGGCCGCTGGCGCTGGTCACTGCGAGAGCTCACAACCGAGGGTGGCGGTCTGGCCGCGGGCCCCCCCGACCCCCACGCCGCCCTGGCCTAGCACGAGTGGAGCGTCCTGTAGACCCGCGGAGGCGCTTCGAGGCGGCGCCGGCGGTCGGGGCCCAGCGCAGCGGAGGGAAAGGCCGCTGAGACGCTCAGTGAAGGCTTCGGGACGCTCTCAGTGCTCGGCAGGCGACAGCCAGGGCCGCAGGTGCTGCGGCCGGTGCAGGCTTGGCGGCGGGTCCCCCTGGGCCGCGGAAGGCCGAGCTTCTAGAGCAGGCGCTCCCAGCGCTGTGAGCGGGCAGGAGGGGCCCTCCAGTGTGTCACAGCAGGCCGCGTGTTGGTCCCTGTTAATTAAAATGCCCTTTTCTTTCCTCTGTCACATCTGGTGTTTTGACCACAATTTCCGTGTGTCATTTGCTTTCAATAATGTATTTCTTTGTTTCTCATGGGATGGTCAATACTTTCTCTAAGTGGACAGAAACAACAGCCCTATTTCAGGTTTTTAAAGTTTGCTTCATAAGTTGCATGTTTAGCCCTTGAACTCGGCCTCATATAAAGACTCCCTTGTTTACATCTGTGAGGGAAATTAACCTTCTGCCTCTCAGAGACCATAAGAGTGAGTGGATCGTTTGTGTCCTGCCAGTGGGGCAGCTGCTTCTGTTCCCGATTGTGAAAAGTACCCTCTTAAAAATCAACTAAGAACCAGTTATTGACACCTTTGCCAGTTATCTGGACAACGTTTCTTTGTTACTAGGTCATTAAAATCTTAAGGTTTGTAGATAATTAATTTTCGGAATTTTTGTCTTTAATGTATAAAATTAAAGTGTGTCTGTCTTTTCTTTCTCCAGGGGTAGCCGGCTCACAGATGTAAGTATTGTATTAATTATCTCCAAATAGCCCCAGTACCAAAAGTGGTAACTTCTTCTCCTAGAGAATTGTGAAACTGACCAAAGTGTGCTTAGTTCTATCCTGAGCCTTAAGCGGTTTTTGTAATGCAGACCCACTAGTGAAAAATTCTGTGGTGCCCAGATTTATTTGCAAGTTCCTGGTACATTCCTGTAAGAGAAACGTTCTTTTATCACTCGCTGGTCTCCCTCACAGAGGATGGGAGTAGGTCTAAGATTTGACCTGCAGAGTGTTCCACCTGGAGGGGCGCTGGTTTCACCTCCCCATAGCATCCTCACTTCACCTGTCCTCTCAGTCAGATCCGGTCCCCCTCCCCATCCATGTCAGGCAGGACTGAGCCTCCTTAAGGTGGGGCAACTTGAGCATATGGGTCTGCCAATAGATTTCTTTCTTTCTCTCTCTCTCTCTCTTTCTCAATGCTAGACCAAATGTCCCCAACTTACACAGGGACTTTGTGTCAATCTTTTATTTCTTAATCTACTTTTCTTTTATAACTTGAACTCTACCTCTCCTTATAACAAAATTGAATGTGGCTCAGTCACTAGGCTAGTCCAAAAAAGCTTGGACATGTAGCACATGGACATAGTTCATTTCGTGCTGTTGCTGAAACATTGCATATTTAGCAGCAGAAATACAGAGGTGGGGAACGAATCCCAGGCAGATTGAAGCATTCTGATGGCCTGTGAGCTTGGCAAGGTTGGGGACCTTGTCTAGTAACAGGCCCTGACTCAGCTCCCAGGACTCAGCAGGCTGTCACATATTTGGGACATGTGCCATTTAGCGACCTTATAGGTTACGAGGGTTTTATGGATGGAACCCACACACCTAGCCACTGAATTAACAGGGCGGACGTGCCTGAGGTCCAGTTTAAGGGCTTTCTCACTTTTGGGCCAGCTGTTTTTGCAAAAGGGGACTTCTGTGTTTTCCTATATCTCTGGGACAGCAAAAAGAAACACTGTCTGTTCCAGCATTGAGGGCCCTACCTGATGTCCTCTGAGGGCATCTCAAATGATGTGTGCTTTGTCTGCAGCTGGCACAGTAGCTAGCAGTGACACTGTTGTAGGACTTTACACAGAATACAAGTGAGAGTGCGCACACACATTTCTTTTTCAGTTTGGGGGACTGTCTGGGCCTCAGAGTGGAGCGTGCACAGAGCCCAGCATCTCACAAATGTCCATCTGGCAAGGCCACTCCCCTCAGCCCTGGCATAGAGTTGACTGAGGCTTGGACACAGCTCTCTGCTGGCCTGATAGAGGCGATGCGA
This sequence comes from Nycticebus coucang, assembly GCF_027406575.1. Lineage (NCBI taxonomy): Eukaryota > Metazoa > Chordata > Mammalia > Primates > Lorisidae > Nycticebus > Nycticebus coucang. Next base: position 2,189,180 of record NC_069795.1, read on the forward strand.
TGGTGCCAGTGCAGAGCCATGTTTCAGCCACGTATTTTTCCTTCTAGATTTCCATATGCCGGGAAATGCCCAGCCTGGAGGTGATCACCCTCAGGTACCGGCTCCTACTGTCACACCAGGCCCGGGGCATGGAAGCTGGGGCAGAGCCTCATGTCCCTCCCCTGGGAGGGGACATGAGTGCCATGAGATGACCTGGAAACTTCCAACGTAGTCGGGGAGGGTGGCTTTTGCAGGTGGAGGGGCTGGGGTAGTGAGAGCCTGGCAGCCCATGTATCCACCATCCCCTGCCTCCTTCCTCAGGGTCTGGCCACCCTGCTGCCTGCCCTGCCCATCCTCAGCCTCTGGGCTACCTGGAGTCATCTTTGCAGTGGGCGGGGCCCTCCTAATGCTACCATGGCCTGCTTTGGGGTGGGGTGGGCAGGCAGGCGGGGTGGCTGTCTTCCATGAGGGGAGTCAGGGGCTTTAGTGTTAGTGCTCACAGAAGGAAGCCGTCAAGGAGCAGGGCTAAGGCCAGGCTGTGGGTTTGGTCTGTGCTTCACAATGACTGCTGTGCCTTGGGCAGGGTTCACTATTGGCAAAATGGTATTGTATTACCTCATACTGAGATGCTAAATGAAATAAATTATATGAAGTACCACACTCTGCACTGGGTACCAAGAACCACCACGTTAACAAGGGTCGAGGGTGGTGGTACATCCTTATGGGGAGACTTAGAACCTCCTTTTGAGGTATGTGCCAGATGCGGTGCAGCTCCCAGAACGATGCTGCAGGTGGATGGGCACAGTACCGGGTGCCCATGAGAGTGGCTCTGCCACAGCTGCAGTGTCACACCTCCCATCTCTGCCAGATGCTACCTTGCGTTTTTGTTTCTTTGAAGTGCTTGCACTTCTGTAGACAAAAATCAATCCCATCGTCTTTATTAATGTGGAATTTTGGCAGTTCTCTGCTGGGTTCTGCGTGATATGGAGCTTGCTAGTACATCTTGCCATGTTTTTCTGGCCACTGTCTGCTTCAGAGCAAGGTGGTGTGTGTCTTGGGAGGTTTCCTCACCTGTGAAAGCTGAGCAGGTGGGCACAAGCCCAGTGGGAGCCCTTTCCTGCCTTTGTGATTGAGATGAGACGGAGCAGCTGCCCGAGCCCTGCTGGCTGGGCTCCCGACAGTGCTGGTCTCTGTGCAGTGTCAACAGTGTCTCCACCCTGGAGCCCGTGAGCAGCTGCCGGCGCCTGAGCGAGCTATACCTGCGGAGGAACTGCATCCCCAGCCTGGCCGAGCTCTTCCACCTGAAGGGCCTGCCGCGCCTGCGGGTGCTGTGGCTGGCCGAGAACCCGTGCTGCGGCACTGACCCCCAGCATTACCGCATGACTGTGCTGCGCAACCTGCCCAACCTCCAGAAACTGGACAACCAGGGTAGGTGTCCAAGGGGTCACGCTGGTCTGCACTGTGGGAGCAAATCCTGGTGGAGCAGTCCCCTGTCCCTCCTTCCTATTCTCTGCAAGTCCCTGATCTTTTAAGAACAGCTGTCCATGCAGAGAGTCTCCTGGAGGAGCCCATCCCCAGGTCTGTGCTCTCCTTTCAGGAATGTCCGTGTAGCTGGGCACCTGGACACGGGTGCGGAGCAGGGCTCCTCTCCTTTTGTTGCTGTGAAGAGCAGGGCCACACCAAACACCATGCGCATTCCATGGCGAGCAGCGTCACACTAGTGCACAGGGACCAGGCAGGCTCAGCTCCATGGCCCTGAATCTAGTGCGCTGGTGCCATTGCACAGCACTGCTTGGGGCTTACACGTGCTGAGGCCACTCTGATGCCCTTCCTCTGACCTCCCCCAAGCTGTGACAGAGGAGGAGCTGTCCCGGGCCTTGATGGAAGGAGATGAGATCACCGCTCCAGGCAGAGACAGTGGCTGCCCTGAGCCATCCTACGTGCTGAGCTTGGTCAGCTCCACTACTGAGACCGGCCAGGACCTGCTGAGCTGTGGCGAGGAGGAGGCAGAGTGAGGCTCGGGTCACTGGGCCTCCTGTGCTCTGTGCCTCTGGCCAGTGCTGGGAGGGTATCTGGGGTGGTTCCTTCCCCTCAGCATTGTCAAGGGGGCAACCCAGGCAGCCTGCAGTAATCTCAGTAGCATTTCTGTCTTGTAGCTGCAGAGAAGCAGGCTGTCAGCCCCCTCCTGTGGCCCCAGGTGGGAGTTTGGGGGGGGGTATAAGCAGGGCCTTACTGGGGCCACAGCTTGGAGGCCACTCCCGGTCTGATGGTTAATGGGGCACCGTGTGTGGCAGGGCTGTGCAGCTGACCCACACAGTTCCTGCAGTACAGCTCACAGAAACACTGGAGCAGGCAGTAGAGACAGGTCCTCAGAGCCTACCCCCTGGGTCCCTGCAGTGTGGGGGGAACCTGGGATGTGACCTCTGAGATCGACGGCTGCTGCCTAACACATGGGCTCTGTGTGTTTAGGTGCCCCCCGAACCCCAAGGCCCTGGGTGGAAGATATCAGGTCGGGGAGAGCCCTGCATGTGAGGAGGTGGCCCTCACAAGATGAAAGAGAAAAAAGTACCAGAGCCATGATTCCTTATGCTGAGGCTCCCCAGAAGTCGCCCAGGTGGCATCTGGAATGTCCTCTGCCCATTGGAGTCAGCCTCCTGCACGTCCTCCACACCCTGGGATGGGAGAGCCCATTTGTATGACTGGAGTCTCCCAGCAGGAGAGACCTGCAGACATCGTGACTGGTACCCCAGCCCCTCCAGCTCCGACTTACCTGTTGTCTCCCCTCCCCAACAGTGTCCAGGCCCAGCTTGGCCTGAAGGCCCCTTCCCAGGACCAGTTTTCTTCCTTTTCACAAAAAGATGCTTCAAACAGTATCAAGAACAGGGTGAGTGGCAGGCCCACCCTGTCCAGGTGGCTACTGCTCCCTCTGCCCAGAATGCAGGAGTCGTGGTGGGGGACACTGTGGGAACTCAGAAAGCCAAGGCCCAGAGGGTAGACCAGCCCTCAGGGCCCATGTGCCTGCTTTCTAGACCTGAGCTAATGAGAAGTGTCATCCCATAGCAGAAGGGGGCAGTAAGGCTGGTTTCACGAGAGGGGGCCCTGAAGCCAGCACCCAGTGAGTAGTAGGGCCCAGGCCTGGGAGGAGTCCTGTCTGTCCATAGTGTTGGCGTTCCCAGTGTATCTTCTCAGAGCCAAGCTAAAGTTAGCAGAGGTTTGCTGCTTTGGGAGAAACCTGTCTGCTGTCAGGTGTGGGAAGTGTCTTGCCCCAGCCAGAGAGGCTGAATGCAGTGTGAGTGCCAGAGGGGACCATGGCACTGGGGACTAGACCGGGCCTCCTGGGGTCATGAGAGGAGGGCAGCAGCTCAGGGAGACGTCCAGACTACAGGAGGAGCGGGCAGACTCACAGGGAATAGGGTCTGGGTGTGGCACAGGTCAGGGTCAGGGAAGACCATGCACAGCTGGACATGGTCCTCCAGCTGCACACTGAGCCCCCCATGTGCAAAACCCTGCCCTGCCTTCCTGGTGGGAAGGGCATTGTTGCCCTTCTGAGAACAGCATCTGCAGTCGTGTCTGTGTCTCCAGGGGACTGAGCAGCTCTCTCTGCCCCCAGAACGTGCTGACTGCCATTTTGCTGCTCCTGCGGGAGCTGGACATGGAGGGGCTGGAGGCCGTGCGGTGGACTGTTGGCAGCCGGCTGCAGGCCCTGCAGGGGCAGGAGCTGCAGGAGCAGGTGGAGTGACTGTTACCAGGACCCAGAGCTGCCGGGCCAGCACATGGACCCCAGAGTCCTCTCCTCCTGCACCTGGGAGGTGGAGGGCCACAGCCTCAGCCCTGGCAGGAAAGCCACACTCGGTTTGCCAGGCCCAAGGGCAGGAGGGAGTGTCAGGTGCTGGCAGGGTGGAACCAGCTCCTGTGCCTGTAGCTGAAAAGGAGCCTTGGCCTAGACTGGCAGAGATGCCTGCCACAGCTGGACGTCTGGGGGCTCTCCAGTGGTCAGGAGTCTGGGCTCTTCTCCAAGGGAGGGCTTTCCGGGCCATCCTTCCTAATAAAGTATTTCCAAGTCTGATCTGGAAGCACATGTTCCCCAGCTGGCAGGAGGGGCCTTGACAGTCCCATTTCAGCCCTGAGTCAGTGATAGGTTTGTGGACTGGGGAGACTGCAGGACAGAGGGCAGACCCCTGGTCCTTGGCACTCTGCAGCCCCCACTGCCACGGAAGGGTGTTTCCTTTTTGAAGTGGGGCAGGGAGGGTGTGCTTCCTTCCCTCTCAAGGGCACTGCAACAGTGGGCGGTCGACGCCAACCACGTGGGGCCATGGGGACAAGCTGCCAGGGGCCTCTGGAACATGGTCTGGAAGCTTCCTCTGGGAAGAGGCTGCCAGGATCCAGGTGGTGACACTGCAACCCTGGGCCTTCCTGGTGCCTCTGGAAACCAAGGGTGTGTGCAGGTGACAGGAAGGGTGTCGCTTCAAACCATCATGGGGAAACCAAATCTGGCTGTGCTAAGCTCAGGACTGGGCAGAACACAGGGGGCCTTCCCTCAGACCCTTCTTGGTGGGGTTGGGACCTAGGTCTGTGAAACGTCCACCTCCATGCAGGAGCTGAGAGCACATCAGGTCACGTGACAGCTGCATAGACCACAGACCCAGTGCTGGAGTGGTGTGTCTGGAAGGCCACCCAACTCTCCTCCGCTGTGTTTGAAGATGAAGCTCCCCCCATGGTATGAGCCACTTTTGACATGGTGGTGGCTGTTGTACTCAGGGCCTGGTCAAGGCCAAGGTGAAGTGGGGGTGAATCACCTGTAGGGTTACTTCCAGTCATGGGTATTCTCTGAGCGATGGGAAGTTGAGGCACCATGTTGGGGACAGAAGGTCATAGGCCTGCATCTGTGCCCCCTTGTAATGGTATGCTGTTGAACACTCAATAAAGCACTGTCTTGGAGAACATGGAGGTGATTTTATGTGGGTGCCCACCTTCTCTTCCCCCACCCCACCCCCAGCATGAGCACCAAGGGCCTATGCTGGCCTCTAACCCACCCCATGTCTTCCCACCACAGTTGGAGGCTGTTGTGTTGGACCCACCATGAGCAGCCTGCCCTCAGCCCCCACTCCCCTCCATGGCTCCCTCCACCCAGATCAGCACCCGTGGCCTCCACCCAGCACCTCCTGATGCCTGCATGCTGGATTGTGGGCATGCACCCATCCACCCTCACTTGCGGCCCACCTCATTCTGGGCTTGATGGGCCCCTCCAGTCCCCACCCTGACTCCTCCCCAGGACCCCCAGTGGGTATGGGCTCCTACACATACCCTGTTAGCTCTGTCTACAGAGGGGAGGACTGAGGCCCAGGAGGACACAGCCCTCAGCCAGAAACGCTGACCCTATGCGAGCAGACAAGGGCCTGACATACCATGTCCTCAGGAGAGAGGGTGGCTGGTGGCAGCTGAAACTGGCAGGAGCTGAGGCAATCTCCTCAGAACTGAGTCTTAACCCGAGTGTGTTGCAGACAAAACTAGGCCACAGCCTGCTGTGCAACCAGGGCCAGGAGGAACTGGAGATCCCCCAGCACAGCCTCTTGGCCAGATTCTGTGGGCTACACCCCCAGGCTCCCAACTGTGTCCTTCCTGGCCTCAGTCTGAGGTTGCTCAGCTAAGACCCTCCCATTTTCCACCACATGTGCAGGAGCAGAGGGAGCCCCAAGTCCTGGGGACACCATGGGTACTGCTCTTATTCTCTTGCCCGGGTGATTCTTAAGACCAGCAGGATGGGAAGGTCTGCCCTCAGCCTGCAGGACTCTGCTGGCATCAATAATGGCCGTCCCTTTGGAAGCACCACCGTGGCACACTCCTGGGGGGACTTGGGTCTGGTCAAGTGGAATGAGAGAAGCAGCAGGGCTCTCACAGGGAACTGTTCCAGGTGCTCAAGGAAGATACAGGTGCCAGGGTTTCTCAGGTGTGACCCCCACAACCCCCGTGGCACTTTCTACAGAGCACTGGCCAAGACATGAGAACAACCTGGGAGAGGATTGGGGCTCAGAGCAGGGGTGACAGCTCGCCTACTGGCCTCCACACACCCCTGTGTAAGACCTTGCCCACCATCAGGGTGCCAGGTGCTAGGCTAGTTGGTCTGAGCTAGCTTGGAGTTGGATCTAGACCGGACATGTTAGGAGATGGGAGACATGTGGCTCTACGTGTGGGTGTTTCCTGCCAGGTTTCCCCAAGGTATCTATCTGCTCATCTCTGAGTCCCACCCTTTCAGCACACACGCACACATGAGTGCACACATATGCGTCCTCATGTGCACACCATACACTTGTGTGGCCACAACTTTGCATTCCCGATGGGTGCACACTGCCTCCCAGGACTGCCCAGTGGAGCTCAGTCCACAACCCCCAGGGGGGATGGACCTGTCAGTAAGTTGTCATCTTGGCTGCCTGCCCTCCCCCAGCATCTCCTGGGAAGCGGCTCAGAGTCAGCTGCCAGCCCACAGGTCTGAAACTCAGCAGGGCTGACTCTGGGGGACACTTGGGGTCAGACGTGAGGGCATGGGAACCAGGCTCAAACTTCCAAGATCTGAAGTGAGACCATGGCCCTCCTGCCCCTTGGAGAAAGGGAGAGGCTGAGGTCACCCTACAGAGGATCACACCTGGCTGGTCCTGGAGAAGGACTGTGGCCCCAATGGGCTCATGTTCCTGGGCCCGGCCCAGCCCTGGGGGCAGAGGGCCTTCACCATCCCTAGAAGTTCAGAAGCTGAGCTTGCCAGAGGCTGTCAGACTCCACAGAGTGAGTTTATTCTAGAAAAGGTGACGAGTGCTGCTCAGCTGTGGTGGCAGTGTTGGCAGGTCACAGTGAGGTCTGGGGGTGGTAAACACAGCCCCTTCTTGACACAGAGACTCGGGCACTGGCAGCCTGGAAGCCCTTGGACAAGTGATGGTGAGGTCCACCCACAGATAGAGAAGCTGAGGGCCCTACAGGTGCCAAGGATGGGGCTGCAGAGACCAAACACCACCAGCCCATGTCCCCTGGGTGGGAAGGTGGTGCCACATGGGTTTCTGTCCTTGGAGGAGGACAGCAGGCTGGCTTACAGAAGCCCCAGAGGCCTGGGGAGAAACAGGGCAGACAGGGGCCACGAGAGCTCCAAGCCGGGCTGAGCAGGCCCCTCGCACTTGCCTGCAGGTCCCAGGCATAGCAGCCCAGGCCCAAACAGCTACAGCCTTGGTGCCAGGGACTGGGACTTGCATGGAGGATTAGGAAGCCCAGAGGCAGTGGATGCTGGGCACAGGCAGGTGCAGGGTGCAGGCAGGCAGGTGCAGGACGTGGGTGGGCACTGGGCACGGGCAGGCAGGCATGTGGCCTCAGAAGCCCTTGTCGATACTCAGGGTGCGGCGGGTCACGTGCTCCAGCTCCCCAGACACATAGTCAGCCAGGCTGATGTGGTAGTGCGCCAGCATCTTCAGCATGAGCCGCAGGTTCAGCCACCACTGCTCCCGGGGCATGCGGTGCCTGGGTTCGGGGGCCAGGGGTCAGGGTTCGGGCAGCTCCTCGGGCACCCCCTAACGCTGCACACCTTCCCTCTCCACACCTTCCCTCTCCATGTGTCAGTGTCAGGGCGTCCAGGGCTCAGAAGAGGGCTCAGGAGGGCTCAGAGGGCTGCCTGCCCTCTGTTGGCCATGCCACATGCTGCCCCGAAACAGAGAGAAGACCTGGCCAACCCTGCTCTGGACCCCGGGTGTGGGTGGGGCCAGGCCTGGTCCCTTCCCCCAGGGAGGTCTGCCAGCCCCTCGGCCTCTAATCCTCCAAGTGACTTCAGTGGAACTTACTCGAAGTCGGTGTCATTCTTGAGCTCTGTGACGGGGCTAAAAGCCACAGCCTTCTTCTGCAGGCCAATCACACAAGCCGAGTCTGGGGCGTTGGCAAACACCCGTCCTATGGACACAGGCACATGGTGGCCCCTGAGGCTGGCACCATGCCCAGGCCCCTTGGAGGGCACTGTCAGGCCTTGGGACCACCCTCCCCTGACATACCTTTGCGGTAGACGGCCCTCAGCTTCTCCGACATCCAGAGCATGGCCTTTACCCCCAGCTTGGTCCCGTAGTTCCGGTCAAAGGGGGTGGGAGCACCGCCCTGGAAATAGGCAAAGCCATGTTTCAGTGGTAGCTGGGGCTGCCCAGGCCTAGGCCCAGCCCCAACACTGATGGGGTGTCTGTCAGGGTGACCTTAGCCGTTCCCTTGCTCCAAGGGGCAGGAGGAGCCACACGTGTCATGCCAGGACCACGTGCTGACCCTTTTGGGCAGCTTCAGGACACCAGTACCTCTTGGATCCCCCAGCCTGAGAGCCGCCTCCAGAGGCCAGCAGAAGCCATCTCAGCTGTCCTGTCCCATTGTGGGCCACCACGAGCCTCCCGTCAGGGAAACCTCGCTGCTCCTCCTAGCTCACAAAATCCCCAACGCAGGCTGCCTGCAGCCACCTGGAGGCCAGTGTGGCCATGGGAGCATGCCATAGACTGGGCTGCCCCTCAGGGCTGAGGCGCTCAGCTCAGGGGCTGAATCCTGCCCTGCCCCTTCCTAGAGGTGAGGCCTCAGCGAAGAGGCCTCGGTGTCCTGCCCTGTGAAGGTTAAGACAGGCACACACCATCCAGGGTGCGAGAGAGGTGAGCAGCCAGGAGGGCCTGATGTAAACATACCTCTGCGCACATGTGCACATGGTCAGCAAGGGGCCATCCTCCTAGGACCCCTGGCCTGGGCACAGGGCCCCACCCTTGCCTTGCACTCCCGAGGTACCTGCTGCAGGTGGCCCAGGACATTGGTCCTGCAGTCAAAGACGCCCTTGCCCTCAGATGAGTACAGGTTGTACAGGAACTCCGTGGTGTAGTGCTCGTGACACTTCTCATTCCTGGGTGGGCCAGCCCCAGTCAGGCGGGGTCCCCGCTGTACCACGCCCCCAGGTCCCATCTGGCCTTTCCCTGCCCAGTGCCCTCAGTGGCCCTCCCCTGTCCTCGGGGACCCAAGGAGCCGCCCAACTCCAGGGACCCCATGTGCCCTCACCGGAGCACCAGACCCCTCTGGATATCCGTCTTCATCTTCTCCGTCATGTGCTCCACGTTGACCTGCGGGGATAGCAGGGGCCCGAGGAGCTGAGGGAGAGGCCAGACACACGACAGGCGGACAGTAGGAGCCTGGGGGGCCTGGGTGGGGCAAGTTGGGGAGGGGCACAAACCCCTGCCAAGGGACCGGGTATCTCAGGAGGGGCCTGGGCAGCCCCACCAGGTGGTCTGAGCAACACAGGGGCCGGGCTCACCTTCAAGTCGTGGATGTTGAAAGGGTCCTCGAACACATAGGCAGCATCAGCCCCCACGGCGATGCCCGTCACAGTGGCCAAGTAGCCACAGTAGCCCCCCATGGTCTCCACGATGAACACGCGGCGCTTGGTCCCTGAAGCTGACTGCTTGATCCGGTCACAGCTCTGGGGGCCGAAAGGGTTAGGTCCTCCATGTGCCCACCCTCCCCAGTATGTCACAGATGCTATCACACTGCAGAGACCTATGTCTCTCCAGAGACAGCCTCAGGTTTGACTGAGGAATGGGAGGTGGCGGCTCTCACACTGCACAAACCCAGGGAGCTGGCAGCACCAGGCCCACCTCCTGCCCAGCCCCACAGAGTCAGGAATTCTGCATGACACGATTCTACTCCCCGGACAACGGACCTGCCTGGAGACATTCGGTTGTCACAGAGGGGGCAGGTGCCCAGTATGTGGCAGGCAGAGGAGGGACCCTCTATCTGAGCCCCATCACCTCATCTGTCACCAGGGGTGGCCCCAACACTGGGGAGGCACACACATAAACAAAAGCTGCCCGCAGATGCCAGTGGTGACATGATGTGTAATGATTATAACCAAACAGTTCAGGGCATGAAAAGGAAACCAAAGATGGAAGATTAAATTAAGAAAAGGTAAATAAAACATGCTGAGAAGGTTATGGGGACACGAGCCTGAGGCCAAGACCTGGACACGGAGGGGAGGGGTCACTGGCAGCACCTGCCAAATGGTCAGTGCCTTCTGCGGGCCAAGGGCAGTCACGCAGGCAGCGCAAAACGGGAGGCGCACCAAGGAATGTGGGCAAATGTGGGACAAAGATGGTCTCCAAAAGATACACAACTGGCCATAAACGTACAGAAGGATGTGCGACTCCACCAGAAACCAGAGCTGCACTGACGATGGCACCACCATCCCCGCAGTGGGGCAGACACCGGACCTGCCGCCTGGGCCGTGCTGTGCCCCGCCACCTGCTGCCGCCCCCACCCATGCCCACACCTCCATGGCAGCGTTGACGGCGGTGTCGGAGCCCAGGCTGAAGTCGGTGCCTGGCACGTTGTTGCTGATGGTGGCCGGGATGACGCACATGACGATGCACAGCTCCTCGTAGCGCCCGCGCGCCTCCACCAGCTGCAGCACCCCCTCGTAGGCCTGCAAGGTGAACGCTCTGTCCTCTCCTGCTGCCTCATGCCCTGTGCCGGGCAGGACCCATCCACTCCATCCCCCAAGGCGGGGCCAAGCAGCCCATCAGCCTGTGTGTAAGGGCACCTTCCAGGGAAATTGGACTCTAGCCAAGGACCAGAGAGGGTCCCCACCTGCCCCCACCCCAGGCCAATTCATGCAGTGGACTCAGCTGGAGGGAACACAAAGGAATGGTATTTATTGCAGGGCACTGGCCAGCCAAGACAGGACATCATGTAAGTGATGTCCTCTGTACCTTAGAGCTCTGCCTCCTCTCAGTCCTCCTCTCCTACACCACCCTCCTCTGCTTCCCCAGTACCCAGGTAGTTTAAATCTTGTGACGCTTTCAGAAGGTAACCCCCACCCCCAATGAAAACACCACACTTAAAAAAACACTGACCCTCATGGCCCCTGCATGAGGGCAGCTGACACATGGGATTTTGGTAAGAGTCCCTCAGTGGCCCCAGGGCGAGGGGAGGCATCTCAGGCCCCCTTGTCCCCTGCGGCCAGCCCTCACCTCAAACCCACCGATGACCAGCAGGGCGTGGATGCTGTAGGTGCGGATGTTTTCCACAATCGACTCCATGTGTCCCTTGGGCAGCGTTCTGCAGTCAGAGACATGACAGTGTGAAGACAGCTTCGCAGGACACACGCCACATCGCGTCTGATCATGAACTAGCACATCTTGGCCACAGCAGAGCACTCATCAGCCACCGAGACGCCTGGGCGCTGCTCAGCATCCTCACGAGGCCCCAGCCAGGTGCTGGGCAATCCCTCCCTGCTGAGGCCCTGCCTGTGGGCATCTCTTCCTGCCCGAGGCGTCTCTGACACATGGCAGCAGGAAGGGACAACATCCAGACCTTGGAACCTCACAGGCTTGGAATAGTGCAACTTCCCCCAGTCACACGGTGGCTCCCCATGCCCAACCCAGGGGGAGTTTCAGGCCAATCCAGAGACCATCAGGCCCTGGGATGGACTCCATCAGACCAGCCCCCAGCCAGAGCAACAGTGCAGGCAGGAACACCAGCCTCTGCCCTGGCTTCCCTGGCTTCCCCACCACACAGCGCTTTCCCTGCACTGGTGACCAGGAGGTCCCAGCAGGATAGTGTGAAGTCCACTCCGGGCAGGCCACCAACCAAAAGAGGGGCTGAGCTCAGGGCCACTGGGCTGGTCTCCCCTTGCTGCTCTCAGCCCATGGGGCCTAGAGATTGCCCCAGGTCCTCCTGCCCCCAGCTGCCTTCGCCCACCAGCTCACCTCTTGGTCCCTAGCATGGAACCACCACGCCCCAGCCAGCCAGCCACATCGTGCCAGCCCACTTCCTGCACCTGTCAGGAGGAAGCATGGCATCAGGGGATGGGTGAGGCCCTCACCAACTCCTCTCAGGCAGGCCAGCCTGTGCTCAGGGTGGGGCTTCTCCAGACCCTCCACATTGCAAGCCCCATGTCCTCATGTGTCTGTGACAATGGAGAGGCAGGCTACCAACAAGCCAGACAAGCACGTTTGAGCCTCCGGAGGTGGCCTCAGTTACCGCCACACCTACCTGACCCTTGGCCAGGCCTTCAAAGCCATCATGCACAACATACACCGTGTGGCCCTGGGAAATACCAGTCCGCACTGCTGAGCGCACAGCCGCGTTCATGCCAGCCGCCGGGGCCCCCACATTCAGGATGGCCAGGGAGAAGTTGGTCTGCAGAGGAGAGAGGAGAGAAGAGCATAGGGCATAGGCCTGGGGCAGGGACCTCTGACCTACACGAGAGGCCGGCAACCCCACAGGCTCTGAAAAAGGGGGCAGGTTCTTCTGCCAGTCTGGGCCCACCCCCATGCCACCTACCCTGGGAGTAATACGGGTATCTGTCCTATTAATTCCAGAAGATTCTGGTAAAGAGCAAATGAGACATGGTGCGAGCCTGCCACACTGAAGGCCAAGTGCACAGGCAGAGGGAGCGCCCACCTGTCAAGCTAGGCAGGTGGTCCGCAGCGTGGGGCTGAGCCAGCATCAGCGCTCACTGCAAGGCGTTTGGTCACCATTGTCCTTAGGGGCCAGGGAGTGGCACGGCCACAGCAAGGACGGTAGCCCTAGCTGTCCTGTTTTCTGGCAGCCACATTAAGAAAGCGCAGCAGAACAGTGATATTCCCTTAGAACCACAGTTAACTTTGCCCAGTACATCCAAACTGCTGCGGCTTCATGTGGGATGCGTTAGTCGCCACGTGTCACCTTCATTTCCCACACTGGGTCTTTGGAACCTGGTACGTGCCTGGCACATACAACATGCCCCACCCTGGAGCAGCCACGTTGTCAGTGTTCCGGTCACATGCAGCTGGTGGCTTGCCAAGCCTCATGGGCCTGGTGGGGGCTGGAGACGGTCAGTCCTAGTGCCCCAGAACCAGCCACTCATGGACACTACTTTGCTCTACCATGGAGGGTACTGCCCACTCCAGAAAGCTTTGGGTATAAATAGGGACACTAAAAAGATGACCACCGACAAGGTGACAAGCACCCAGGCTGGCTATGCTGTCTTCCACCAGGCTCCACAGCTCTGGCCCCAGGACAGCTTCCACATCTCCTCGAGCTGCAACCCCACTGGCCAGGACTGTCCATAGGCTCCTTTCCCTATCCTCCAGACTTTAGAAACAGCATTTTCTTCATGCCCATCTTAGATACCGTTGGCTGGGGTCTTCAGCTATTGGAGGACATTTCATAAACACGGGCTCCTTGCTCTTCTGAGTTAACTCTGTGAGCCTCACTTCAGCTCCCTCTGCTGTTTGAGAAGTACAGCAAGCATGCCACCAGGCTCCTTGGGCCTGCAGCCATGCTGGAACCTGAGCCCACACTGAGAGGAACCCTGACCCTCAGCCCATGACCCAGACACCAGACAGGAGAGCAGGGTCTATGGCCCAGCCAGGGTAGGTGGCAGTTTGCACAAAAACAGGGCCACGGTGCTGCCCCCACTGCCTCACCTTGTCCTTGGAGAGCTTCTGGTGGGCAAGGAGCTTGTAAATGTTCCAGTTGTTCTCGAAACTCCTGGAAAGAAAGCGGGTCGTGCCATGCGCAGCCTCAGCCCTATTGTACGCAACTATGTGGCTCAGCACAGGGCCAGCTCCTAGCCTCAGGTCAGCACCAGCAGAGCCTGAGAAGCCAGCACAGGGCACTGAGCATGTGGCCGTGAGATCAGCCAAGGAGGAGCGGGCACCCATGCAGCCAGCATCCCATTGTCACCACCCCCAGCTGGTGCCTTCACAGGTGTGGGATCCACGTGGTGTGAGGCTACAGCACCCCATACAGCAAAGTGCACAGCCCGGCAGTGGCAGGAGCACAGAGAAGAAAACCAGGTATCAGATGCAGCCTGCCCTGGCCTGTCCATGGGGGCACCAGCCAGGTGGCACCCATGCCACCAGGGACTGAAACCCAGACATCTGCTGAACTTTCTGTTCCTGCCTCAACCCACGGCTTCCCACCATCCTCACCACGCCCAGTCCCGCGTGCTACGCACTGTCCTGTGTTGCCTTTCCTGGGCCTCTGGCCATGTCATGCCTATACCCTGGTCCTGCAGCGGGTGGTGGCATCCAGCCTACAGCCCCCACCTCCCACGGCCAGGGCCGTGGCCCCTGCACAGCACAGGCTACAGACGTGCTCTGTGCCCTCTGCCTTGACTTTTTCCTCAGAGCGCCATCTGGAGGGGTCTTAGAGGAGGGATGGGCCCTGAGGCTCCCCACATCCCTCAGAAGAGATGTCCCCAAAGCACAGGTACGAGCCCGCGTGGCCTCACCTGCCGCGGAGCTGGATGGCCTCGTCAAACCTCTTGTTGTCCATGGCTTTCTGCACCTCCTTGGTCTTGAAACAGAGAAGCCAAGAGTACAGGCTGGCAGGGGCCCAGACACCTGGTAGGCCCAAAGAGGGCAGATCTGGCCAACACCCCCTGATCCTGTCCCAGGCCTGGTAGCCTCTCACAGGAGTCAGTGACCATGGCACCCCTTGGATTCCCTAGCCACCTCGGCTCCCACAGCTCTGACACCTGGGGTGTGTTCCCACATCCCACAGGGGCCCACGTACTGGGCAGACCACCGTGGAAGCACACCCCCAGAGTGCACAGGCCTGGGAGAGCGGGGAGGGCTTACCATCTGCACACACTCCATGAGGGGCAGCCGCACTGACTGGTTCCCAGAGAGGCTGACCACGCAGGCCGGCGTGTCGGGTGAGGCCTCTAGCAGCGCCATCACAGCCTCCACACCCATCTTGCTGCTCTGTTGGGGGAGTGGCTGGGCTAAGGCCTGTGCAGCCCATCCCACTGTAAGCCAGGTACCCAATGTTCACAGCTCCCCACATGCACGCATGCACACACAAGATCACACCTGGCCAGGCCGGCACGGCTCCTGTGAGGGTCAGCATCCCCACGTGGAGTGGAGCCCCATCCAGCTATGCATTCCATCCGGGGTGAGCACATGGTTAGCCTACTCCTTACCCCCTCCCCACACATGAATAGCGGGTCAGAGCAACACCCCACCTACCAAGACTCGGTCAAAGGCTGAGGGGGTCCCTCCTCTCTGCACGTGGCCCAGCACGGTCACACGTGTGTCATAGCCCAGCCTCTGCACCACCAGCTGCATGTTGGGGGGAGAGCAGGACAAGGTCAGGGCTGTTGCCCGCCCCACTGCAGGGTTTCAGGTGTCAGCCCCCAGGAACCCCTGTGCAGTGTCTGAGTGTACGTAGATGGGATTCCCTTTGCGTGTGCATGGGAGGTGGGGGGTGGTTCCTGTGGCCTAGCCCCCTCTGATCAGTCTCCCCTGTTCCTGCAGCTCAGGGCCGCAGTGGACAGAAGAATCACACAGGGGCTGGCTCCTGGGGGAGGGGCCAGGAGCCCAGGATTCAGGGGCAGAGGTCACTGGGGGAAGGACTCCTCAAGAGGCCAGTTGCCTGGAATGAATCCAGTGTGTCAGTGGACACCCCTGTCACTGAGGGGCTGGCTGGACTAGGCAGCTGGGCCCAGTCACTGGGATGTGAGGGGACTGGGGGGGCCCCAGGACAGGAGTGGGCCTGGAAACTAAAGTGTCCACCCAGTGACTGGGCCCCCAGGCCCACACTCACATCCTTCACATAGCCAGAAGAGATGGGCTTCCCATGACGGTCAATGGCGCCCTCCGCAATGATGATGATGTTTAGTCGGGACCCTCGGCTCCGAGTCTGGGTCAAAGACACCACAGGGCTCAGCTACCAAGCTGGGAATACTTACCCTGGACATGGCCACCAGATGTTAGGTAGCCTCCTAAGGGTCCAGAGCCTGGGCGAGAGCCCTGTGCCTGGAGCCCAGGAAAGTGGGATTAGGCCCCCACCCTGCAGGAGGAGAGGAGACCCCAAGGACACAGGTAGAGCTGAGGCTGGGCCACAGGACCCCACGCCATTCTGGGAAGCAAGGGGACAGCACAGGACACGCCTGGGACTCGGGCCCTTGTGGTGCAGGTGAGGCCTTCCAGGCGGTCCTGATGGGTACATCAGCAGCACACACTGAGCCCTGCAGAACTCCCTGGGATTTAAAGCCCTGCCTCTTGTTTATTCCTCCAGTGATTTAATTTGATCTGTCTACATGCCATGTGTGTGACCACAGTGGCCACAGAGCCTGACAGAGAGATGGGGCGGAGTAGGTGCAGGGGCGTGGTGGGAGTGGAGGGCTGCCTGGAGGGGGTGGTGCTGCTGCTAGTCAGGTCAGACACCCAGAAACTGGGCTACAGGTGAGCAGGAGAGCCGGCACCTCCCTCCTCGACACAAGCTAGGTAACCAGCGAGACAGAGAGGAACACCTGCATGTTACGGGGGAAACTGAGGATCTCACGGGACTGGCCTGAGGGCCTTACACAGAGAGGAAAAGGACCAGGCGGGCCAACCCTACCTTGGGAGGCCCAAGTCTGAGTCCCCAGCAGGAAGCCAAGGCCAAAGTCGGCCAGACGGTCCCACCAGAGTCCACTCCCCCTGGCTATGCAGCCTGGACCCCTGGCCAGGACCTCCGGGAAGCCTTGCCCCTTTCTCCACTAGGGAAGGTCCCAAAAGCTGTGACCCCAGCCCCTTCCACCCCTGACAGGGCCACACAGCCATAGGGAGGTGGAAGAGCTGGTGTCTGGCCTTGGGTGGCAGAGGGACATTCTGCCAGTCCAGTCCCACTGCCTGCCCCCAGCAGAGGATCAGAGCCAGAGCCCCTGGGGCCCCAGGCTCACCCTGCCCTGTGGGCTGGGCAGGGGATGGCACGAGGGACTCCATGGCCCCTGCCCACCCCAAGCCTCTGCCTGGCTGAGGAGCCAACCTGTCCTAGTTGGGGAGGAGGGTCTCAGGGTCCACAGGGCAGTGCTAGTCTGTCCGTGCCAGAGCCCCCACCTCTAGCCAAGGCTCCTCCCCTCTAGGGGTATGGACACCTCAAGGGGCCCTTGGCCTCCCAGCTGCCTCTCCCATCTCTGTCCACTTCCCACTTTGGCATGGGAACTTTAGCCCACTTATCTTCCCAGCTAAAAACCCACTGCTGGTCCCCGACCTGCCCTCAGGGAAGCAAAATCCTTCACACGGGGGGCCATGTGGGACCCACCCCTCCTCACCAGGCCAGAGTCTTGGCCACTCTTCTCACCAGGCCACCATTCCTGGTAAGCCAGATTTACCGTGCTCCCCTCACTGACCCCACCTCCCCAGAGGTGAGCCTGGACAAAGGCAGAGTGTCCCTCTCTGCCTCCTCTGCCCACCAGGGACAGGATCACAGGCACCTCCCTCGACCAGTCCTGTAGCTCTCCCACCACTGCTGGGTGCTGCACAGGGTACCACAGCCTCTACTGCACCAGCAAATGAAATCCCAGGACGCCACCACAGCCACACGGCCACCGCAGCCCACACTAACCTCACCCAGCCTCTCACACATGAAGTTCTCCCAACCGTCTTCGGGCGGTGCCTCTGGGATGAACAGCCAGTCGGCCCCTGAGGCCAGCGCAGATACCAGCGCCAGGTACCTGGAGAGCCAGAGGCCACCTGCTCAGGACCTGCCCCAGGAGGCCCCACTCTGCACTGCTCCTTCTGTGCCTCCAGCCCCACCCCCATACCTCAAAGCTGACTGGGGCACCCACTCACCCGCAGTGCCGGCCCATCACCTCCAACACGAAGGTCCGCTGGTGGCTGCGATGGAACAGGCAGAGGCGTCAGTGCCGAGGCTCCCAGGAGCTTCCTACTGGCCACATGGCCACGCTAGCCCTGCCCCAGTGATACAGTGGACAGAGGTGCTGGCAGACAACACCCCACTTCTCTTCACGCCCAGACCCACCCAGTATCTGGGCTAAGATGCCTCAGGCTCCCCATCAGCCGCCAGGCAGGTTCTAACTGATGTGCTCCAAGGGCAAGTGCCACAGGTGTAGCCCAGGCCTGCCCATCTCGTAGCTCCCTGCTGCCTGGTGGAGGGGAACTGACCCCTACTATGTGCCTCCCCAGTGAGGGGCAAAGGATGGAGTGATGCTGATAGTGCCACCACCACCAGCATCCACGGCCCTTCAGAGTGCCTGCTCTGAGGCCAGGGATGCAGAGCTGGCCAGGCCAGCAGGGCTGCGCTCACCTCTGGGCAGTGGTGGTGATGGCGTCGATGACCTCCATAATGCGGTGGAGGGCCGAGTCAGTGCCGATGGTCATGTCGGTGCCACAGAAGTCGTTGTCAATGGACCCTACCAGCCCCACGATGTTCAGGTGTGAGTAGGTCTGAGCCGTGGTCTCTGAGATCTTACCTGGGCATGGGGAGCAGGAAGGCTGGGCTGAGTTGCCCCATAGGACAAGACTCTCCCATCACCCCCTGCACTGGCCCAGGCAGGAACAGGGCCAGGGGTTCTAAGCTCAGCCACCTCCCCCCCAGGTCCCCACTGGTGCCAAGCATAGACTCATGACCCCAGTGGAACCCCAGGGACCTTGGGGAGTGACCACATCCTCATCTTTTGGTCTACCACACTTTCTGAGCAGTGACCTCAGGATATTACATTACCTGAATTTTAACTATACTTTTGCAAACTGGGTCAGTCTATACCCATGTCCAGAATCTCTCAGGCACCAATTACATGCAGGATCTGTCCACAAGGCATCCTTGCCAACATGGGGCATGGGCTGGGTTCCCTTGAGCTCAAACGCTGAGCTTCTTTCCCTGGTCAACTGGCCCAAGTCTCCTGAGCCATCCAGGCTTGCCGTGGCAAGGGCACTCTCCGGGGGCCAGTGGACAGACAGCACCCCACCTGCCTCAGCAGACCCAGGCTCCCACCTCCCTGGTCCTGCAGCATAAGGCACTCCTGCAAGGGCTCCCACAGACCCACCTTCCCCCACCAGTGTCTCCAGCAGGCCGCCCCACTCGCTGCGGAAGATATCAGCTCCCGTGAGACTGCCGTCCCCACCAATGACACACAGGTTGGTGATGCCACGTTGTACCAGGTTGTAGGCCGCCGCCAGGCGTCCCTCCCGAGTCATGAAGGCTTTGCAGCGGGCACTGCCTATGACAGTGCCACCCTGCACAGGAGAGACAGGGCCTTCAGACAGGCCAACAGGGTAGAAGGTCCCCAGGGCACCAGAGAGATCCCAGCACTGGGCAGCAGGGGGACTGGGGGACCCCTCTGAAATGCAGGGTGCTCCCAAGCAGATGTCCCCACCTCCTGGGCCTTCCTCTCCCAATAGAAGATGAGAAAGGGGAGACTAGGGCACAGAGTTCCAACAGGGAATGGAGCAGGAAGGCCCTGGGACCTGAACAGCACCACGCACACCCTCCCACACACCAACACACACACATACACACAGAGTCACACTCACATACATACACACACACACGTCACACACACACGCTGGCCATATATGGCCAGGGCCCCCAGGGCTGTGAGTCACAGCAGCCCCAGGTGGGGTCACATGTTCCCTGGAGTCAGCTCCAGCCCTAGGGCTCCCTGAGGACCCTGGACACAACACATGTCTCAGGCTGATGTGTTCTGGTGGACAAATGCCCATTTCCCCATTGCTCCTGAGCCCTGCCAGGCTGGGTCTGGGCCTGGGCCTGGGCCATCCTGCGACCCGTCTCCCTCTGAGCCCTGGAAATACCACCCCAGAGGCAGAGCCAAGTCCTCCCCACGCCCTCCCAGCTGTCCTGGTCCACACCACCTTGTCGCAGGCCTGGACCCTGCCTGGGTTCCCTAAGGCCTCCTGGACGACCCCATGATCCCCAACCCAGTGTCCCCAAGGAAGCCACATAACACATCAGCCTGGAGCTGAGCCCCTGAGGGGCGGGGTGCGTGTGTCTGGCATCTGTGTTTGTGTCTGCATGTATGATATGTCTCTGCGTCAGTCTCTGTGTGTGTGTGCTGTGTGTGGGGGTGTCTCTGTGTGTGTGTGCCGTGGGGGGTGTCTCTGTGTGTGTGTGCTGTGGGGGATGTCTCTATGTGTGGTGTATGTGTCTGTGTGTGTGTGTGCTGTGTGCTGTGGTATATGTGTCTCTGTGTGTATGTGTGTGGTGTACGTGTCTCTGTGTGTATGTGTGTGTGTGCCGTGGGGGGTGTCTCTGTGTGTGTGTGCTGTGGGGGATGTCTCTATGTGTGGTGTATGTGTCTCTCTGTGTGTGTGCTGTGTCTGGTGTGTGTGCTGTGTGCTGTGGTGTACGTGTCTCTGTGTGTATGTGTGTGGTGTACGTGTCTCTGTGTGTGTGTGCTGTGGTGTATGTGTCTGTGTGTGCTGTGTGCTATGGTGTACATGTCTCTGTATATCAGTGTCCCCACACACACCACATGTCATGTAGCGGGCAGGGCTCACCAGCTGGATGATGTTGGAGACGCTGAGCCAGTCAGCTTGCTTGATGTTCTCACCTCCTTCCACAAGGCCCTCGTAGCCCTGAAATAAGAGGGGCAGGCATGACACAGGGGCCCCACAGCTGTGGCCAAAGTCCCAGTGGCAGGAAGCAGGCCCAGGGTCCTCACTGCAAGCCTATGTGGCCCAGGCATCCCGCCCTTGGCACAGATGGCGAGTCTGCACATGGGCATGACCACTCAGCAGCCTGACTGGGCCCCCAGCACCGCACCAGGATCAATACAGCCAAGACCAGCACCCAGAAGACCCCAGAGGAACCGGCTCTGAGGTCCTGCCTCCTGATGGCACCACTGGCTTAGATCTGCCTGTTTCAATGTGGAAATGACACACTGGTCCCTGTTCCTGGCTTCTCACTCTCCCCCATCTGTGGACCTCTCACCTCTGCAGCTGTGAGTACCCATGCGTCACCAACTGCCTGCTGCCGATAGACACCAGTGAGGTCTCCGATTTATAGAGATTAGAAATTGGAGGCCAGACACAGTAGCTCACACCCATAATCCCAGCACTCTGGGAGGCCAAGGCAGGTGGATTTCGTGAGCTCAGGGATTCGAGACCAGCCTGAGCAAGAGCAAGACCCCATCTCTACCAAAAGTGGAAAATCTAACCAGATGTGGTAGTGACACCTGTAGTTCCAGCTATTCGGGAGGCTAAGGCAAGATCTCTTGAGACCAAGAGTTTGATGTTACCGTGAGCTATGATGCCATAGCTCTCTACCCAGAGCAACAGAGTAAGACTCTATCTCAGAAGAAGGAAAGGGAAAGGGAAGGAACTGAGCTGCAAAGAACACATGAGTTCCTATAGGGACATGCATGTTTCAGGCAGGCCCAGTAGCCACGAGAGCACCATCACTGGCCCTGTCCACAGCCCTCAAAGTATAGGTGGCGAGCTCCTCACTCGCTCCGCATCCCCATAGTGCTGGGCAGCACTGGTCTTCTGTCCTGGCACTATGGGTCAGCCCTTATAGCAGCTCTAACCTGAATAGTCCTGTGACATCTGCCACTGGCCATCTGGACAGCCTTTGTGCCATGTGCCTGCTTCCCTGCTGCGTGGCCACCCCTTCCCTACGGTCTGGAGCTCTCACCCAGCCTGGACAAAGGGTGTGTGTGGTGCAGGAGGATGGAGCCATGAGAAAGGCAGAAGGGTGGCCTCCTCCAGGCAGCACCCCAGGCCCTCAGGGCATGACCAGCCAGGGGCAGACCGCAGTCCTAAGCTGCTCCCTCCCCAGCTGGACAATGAAGCCCTGGGGTAGGCAGAGGCAGCGCACACACTGGGCACAGGAGGGTCTGGAGCAGGACATGGCAGTCCCGTAGCCCACCACATGCAGCCGAGTTACTGGGGCAGGTGCCTCCCCACCAGGAGAATATTCTTGGGGCTATAGGAGAGCAGAGGCTCCCATCTGAGGAACAAGGGGCTGCTGCCTCTGACTCGGGCCCCCATACCCCACATCCCGTCAGGCATGATTAAAACAGGAAAATGATTCCAAAACCCACAGCTCTGCCTGGCTGGACCAGTGGCTACAAAGCACAGAGACCCTCTGCACTGCCCAGCACCTGCCACAGAGCCAGTGTCAGCCTAGACCCTGAACCACTGGGCGGAGGAACAGGTGGGCGTGGTCAGCCCAGCCTTCCGGGTCCAGAGAACAGCCAGTCCCCAGTGATGTGGCTGGGTCTGCTGGAATCAGTCTCACAGACACAACCCTCCTTCCTGTCCTTGGAACCGCCTAGAATGCCCCTGCACACCTCCTCCACTTTGTGCCACCTCTCCTCCGAGGCCCAACTCACCTCTCTCCCACACACTCCCAGGCTGGGCCTCCTCCTCCAGGACTGTGAAAACTGCTTTGCAAGGTGGCATCAGCATTTGTACCCTACTATCTCCACAAGGAAGAGACTGGTGTCCCCACTGAAGGAGACTCATGCTGGAGCTCAGAGACTGGTGCACCAAATGTGGCACTTTGCCACAATGGTCTCTCTGACCCTCCCCTGCCACCAGCTGAACACAGGGCAAGCTGTCCTCTGAAGCTCCCTTATCTGTCTCAAGTCCTGACCCATCAAAGAAGACAATGACCTTGCACCCTTCCCTGAGTCCTCATTAACTGAACCCATGTTCAGGAAGAAAGCTGGAGTCTGTAAACACACCTTTGTCACAGACCTTTGTCACAAACCGTTGTCTGCTCTGCAGCCCAAGACTTTGTCCCAGGCCATTGTATGTCCTTCCAGCCCATTGAACTCCCCTGGAAATCATTTACTTCCCTAAACGACCTGCACTCTCACCTGCTCTGCCCTAGAAGGAGGCCATGGGACCAGCTGAGCCCCACTGTGCGGCAGGGCACCCGCACTGATGAGTTCCTGGGTCTTTTCTCCTGTTATCGATAATCTGCTTCTCATGGGCTGATTTTTCAGTGAACCTCCAAAGGGCAAAAGGGACGTTTCCCTTTGTTCCCTTTGGCCCCTGCACCAGAATGCGTCACCTCAACTGTGCCTCTCGACATACTATCTCTCTGAGCTAAAGGCCAGAAGAAGCGGGTGCAGGCAGCTCTCTGCCCGCCTCTGTGTACCTAAAGGCAGGACTGGGAATTATAAAGGCCCTTCTGCCCTCCCGCTTCCCCACTTGAAGATAGGGCAGCAGAGACCGTGGGGAGTTGAGCGTCCTGTCAGCACCCCAGTCGACCTGCTTGTGCTCCCACCTTCCTGCACCTCAAACTGCTCCCCTCTGCCCTGTGGCTTCTCTGGAGCTGGTGAGACCTTAGATTAGAAGGACTGCACACCACTGCCTGGACACCCTCACAGGTGCCATGACGGGCAGATAACTTGGCGTTCTCTCTTGGTAATCACATCTCATGGCAGGACTCTGTCCCACTCCCAACTAGGCAGGATAGAGGAAAATCACGTCTGCCCCGCCTTCACCACCCAACAGGAGGCACCAGAAGTGGAGGAGGTGCAGCTACCCAGACACACCTGCGGCAGGTGCCCAGCCTCAGGGTATAGGACTGGGACCCACCCCGCAGGGCGGGGCCCAGCTGCCTCCCTTGCCTGCCTGCCGAGCGCTAGGTGCCTGCACAGACTGCTCCCTCCTTCCTCCCTTCAGTCATCCATCCACATCAACGGCCACCTCCGGAGAGCCCAGGGCTGGGTGTGGACCCGCCTTGTAACCCAGGGAGACGGCACAGGCAGAGGGCCCGGAGGCAGGAGCACCAGACCGGGGTGGGGGGGAGCTGCTACATTTTGTATAAAAAGTGATAACAAAATAACAAAAGGCCACCAGAAAACCACAAGACAATGTAAGGAATCCCACAGGCCTATGTGTGTGAGTGTGCGCCTATAAACGCACTGGCTGGAGGGTCAGCCCCAAATCCACAACAGGGAATGGGGGTGAGGCAAGGGGGTGTCCCATGTGGTGGTCACAGAACAAACTGGTCTGCTGGTGCTCCTCTCCGTGTCATTCATACGCAGGAGGGTGTGGAGGTGCAGGAGGGCTGCGGTCAAGGAACCACTGGTGGAGGCGCCAGGCCCCTCAGGGGAGTGACCAAAGACACACCGCAGAACCAGGAGCAGGTGGAGGGCCTGGCCTCTCACACTGCCACGTCCATCATGTCTGGACCGGCCTCCAGGGGACCCTCCTCCCCAGACCCAGGCCTCTGCGGTTGAACACTGACCAAGTTGCTGTGGGACAGGGTTCCCTGTCCCCTCCCACACTCTCCCCTTGCTGCACTGCTGTCCTCCCCCGAACCCCCACGCCAGAACCTGCAGCCTTTGCACCTCAGCTGGCTGGTTCCCTGGACAGCAGGTCTCACAGCCCCAGACCATGTGCACCCACGACTCGACAGGGCCACTCAAAGGCTTTCAGGGTGACCCACAAAGAACAGACAAGGCAGAACACAGTCCACAGAGGCCTTACCTCGTAGATGAGGAAGACTTTGGCACCCACGTAAATGCCCATCCGTGTCACAGCCCTGACGGCAGCGTTCATACCTGTGAGGAAGGCAAGGCACAACCTGTCAGTGTGGGTGCCCAGGCCCTAGAGGACCCTCCCTGTCTCAGAGGGCCCAGGAGGCCCTGGAGGACCCTCCCCATCTCAGAGGGTCCAGGAGGTCCTGGAGGACCCTCTCCGTCTTAGAAGGTCCGGGAGGCCCTGGAGGACCCTCCCGTCTCAGGGGGTCCAAGAGGCCCTGGAAGACCCTGTCTTAGAAAGTCTGGGAGGCCCTGGAGTACCCTTCCCATTTCAGAGGGTCCAGGAGGCCCTGGAGGACCCTCCCCGTCTCAGAGGGTCCAAAAGGCCCTAGAGGACCCTCCCCGTCTCAGAGGGCCCAGGAGGCCCCTCCCCGTCTCAGGGGGCCCAGGAGGCCCTGGAGACACCCCGCCCCTGTCACGGGGCACCGAGCCAGGACACACAAAGACCAGCCTGTGTCACCAGTGGAGCCTTAGGGGGAGCCTCACCACTCCAGGGTTCAGCTCTGAGTACTGGGAAATCAGGGGCCCCCAGGTTTAAGCAGTAACATCCCCACAGGGAGTGTGGAGACAGGTGTCTGGTCCTACTCCACACCCACACTGCCCCAGCCTCACAGACCCAGGGCCAGGCCCTGACCTGAGAGGATGTGAAGCAGGGGCTTGGCTCCAAGATGAACAGTGGGGCAGGTGGAGGGAGGTGACCCACAAATCCACCATCACCTCTGCCACAGACATCTGGAGGGTAAGGGCCACTCGGAAAGCAGCTCCAGGCTCTGAGAAAAGAGCACGTGGGGCCACATACTCAAGGGATACCCCTATCCTCCCCACGGCTGCAGGCAGGGTGGCTGCAGGGAACTCCCACCCCCAGCCTGAAGGTAACAGTGATGCACCAGCCTCAGGTGGGTCACCCCCTGTACCCTGTCCCCTAGCACGGGCTCCCAGGATTGTGGTCACAAAAAGAGCCTG
This sequence comes from Nycticebus coucang, assembly GCF_027406575.1. Classification (NCBI taxonomy): domain Eukaryota; kingdom Metazoa; phylum Chordata; class Mammalia; order Primates; family Lorisidae; genus Nycticebus; species Nycticebus coucang. The sequence goes on from NC_069795.1 coordinate 2,214,390, forward strand.
TCCATGGTGGCAGCAGCCCTTGGGTTCCTGGGGAGCACTGGTGAGCAGCAGGCAGGGGACGCTGCCCACAGCTCAGAACAGGGCTGACATCAGGGGGAGCAAAGACGTCTGTGGCCCTAGCCAAGGGCGCTCCTCTGAGCAGGGTCTGTGGCCTGGGCACAGACAGGCCTGAGCTGGCTCCTCCTGCCTCTCTCCCTACGGCCCTGCCCAGAGCCTAGAGCACACATGCATCCTGCCATCTGTCCCTAAACCTCAAGAAAGCTTTGCCCTGCAGGAGGCCATGCCCTCCAGAAGTCCCTGCTCTCCTGAACCCCTGAGCTCTGGAAACTGGTGGTGCTGCTCTGGCGGGGCATCTGTGGATGTGACAGCAGGTGCCATAAGTGATGTGTTCTGTACTCTGTGACAGATGTGACCTGAAAGAGCTAATCTTCAAGAAGGATCCCAAGAGGCTGACTGGGCTGAATTTACAAGAGCCTAGCAGCCATTTGCTGACGAGTGTCACAGACTTGCTCTGAGTTCCCCCAAAACACCAATCTTTTTTTTTGAGACAGAGTCTCACTTTGTCACCCTGGGTAGAGTGCCATGTCATCACAGCAACCTCAAACTCTTGGGCTCAAGTGATTCTCTTGCCTCAGCCTCCCAAGTAGCTAGGACTACAGGCGCCTGCCATTAACGCCCAGCTAGTTTTTTTTTTGTTTGTTTGTTTGTTTGTTTTTCTTAGAGACAAGGTCTCATTCTGGCATGAGCTCAGGCAATCCACCTGTCTCAGCCTCCCAGAGTGCTGGGTTTACAGGTGTAAGCCACAGTGCCCGGCCCCAAAATGCCAATCTTTTTAACTTTGGGGACTCAGCCAGAGCTCACCTGCCTCCCTCAATCAGAGGTTGGCTGATGGAGAACCAGGTGGGCTCCACCAGGAAGCCCAAGTCTCCCTCCCACCTGCTCTCTGAGCTACCTTTGCTCTATCCCAGGCTGCATCTCTGCAAACCCTTCACTGCAATAAAATCTTTCTTTCAATAAAGAACATTTGTTGGCAACATGGAACCACAGTGAGAAGCTGAGTGACCTTGATCCTGGTTACCCCATAAACTTCCAGGTCCACAGCTAAAGCTGTGCCTGGGGCTAAGATGACGCCCAGGGCCTGAGGAGGAGCCCAGGAATACAGCCTGCCCTGGGCCAGTGCTCTGCACAGAGCTCCCACAGGGCAGCTGGGGCCCTGACCACCATGCATGCATTACAGACCATAAACCAAGGACCTAGCCAAGAGTGAGAGGCTTGCTGGCACCCCAGCAGGAAGGACAGGGTCAGGCTCAGCAAGTGGCCCTCTCTACCTCCCAGCAGCCTGGGCTCCCTAGCCAGCAGGCACCCATCCAGGAGGGGGCACCCAGACATCAGGGTGGGCAGAGCGTGGGAACCTAGAGCTGCCCACACTTGGGGCTTGCACACTTGACTCAGGCAAGCAGATCCTCATTTCTAAAGAAGCAGCACAAGTCTCACATGCCCCAAGCAGATGGAAGTGGGGGTGCTAAGACTGAAGTTAGGGAACGGGAGCCCTGTGAGGACCCCCGCACACACACCCAGACAGCCACGCTGCCCTAGGAACCCAGAAAGCCAAGCCAACCACGGAGCTTGGGGATCCTGCTGCCTGAGGTCAGGTGTGCAAGGCTGCACTGCAGGCTGCAGGCTGCTCCAGTGCCCACCCCTCCCCACCACTGAGTAGGGCAATGAGGGAGATCTATCCAGCCAGAGCCAGGAGGCTAAGCCTCCTGCCCCTGCCCTGGCTGGGGTTCAAGTCCCACCTCTGACAGGAAGGATGGAGCCAGCAGCTCGGGACAGGGCGAGGAGAGAGGGCACTAGGGGAGACCCAGGCCCAGTGTCTGATCCCGAGGTCTCTCTGGTAACCCCTGCTCTGGGCGAAGTCCATGTACTGTTGGGCAGGCCAGGTCATGCCATGCCACCAGCCAGCTTGGTGCACTTGTTAGAGCCCTGATTTAGGGTACAGCTGGCACTTGACCTGGCTCCCCAGGGACCTCAGGACACACTGCAAAATAAAACCTGCTTAGACACCCAGGACAATAAAGCCACCAAGACCCACCAGAACAAAGTGGCTGCGTCACATGAAAACACTGGATTTTAGGGTGAGACGTGTCTCAGCCACAAGCCCTACAACCTGAAGGTGAGGGTTTCTGCCAACCAAATGGGAAGCTGCATCCTGCAAAAGGCCTTTTCCATGCCCTTTAATCTGCTTTTCTCCCTCAAAATGACCCTGAGCAGCATCACCAACAGCTCCAGGTCAGAAGAGTAGGCAGGAGTGTGGATGGGCCCCATCTCCGGGGGCCAGAGGCTGCTGTCTCCAGGACAGAGGGGTGTGAGGAAACTGATGTCCAAGGGGGGAGTGCTGACTCCTACAAGGACTTTCCTCCCAATCAGCTCCCAAAAAACAAAGCGCCATGCAAGACAGCAGTAACCACGATATGGTGCCAGGTTTAAGACCAGTGAAACCATGGAAACACAGATACCGGGTGCACGGGCACAGGAGGCTGAGGAGTGGACAGGGGGTCCTCTCCCACAACACCAGGACATGGCCAGGCCACGTGTTATGTAGGAATGAGGCCAGCCACCAGAAGAAATGGCCAGGGGTATTAACAGTGCCCACACCAGGGGCGAGCCTGAAGGGTAGAAACAGGTGGGCCATGCTGTGTTTTAAGTCTTGTTACTTTGCACAAATTATTCTAACAAAATAGACATTCTTGAACTACGACTGCCTTCCCTCAAGTCGACAACACAGACTCCTGGCCCACAGGCAGGGGAGACTCAGAACCATAGAGGACAGGACTTCTGGGCTGGCCGAAAGCAACCTGCAATGATGTCCTTCTTACAGAAGGGGAAACTGAGGAGCAAGAGAAGTACTTGCCTCTAATCCCAGGGCTGGTCAACACTGGCCCCGTCAGGACACAGCAGGTAGTGGCCAGGCCACCCTCTTGTAAGGTTGGATGGTTTTCACACATTCCAACAGATGCACAGTCTCCATCTGGGAGGAAGGTGCCCTCTGGGTCCCCAACCCCTGCTGCTGTCAAGCCTAGCTGGCACAGGAGAGCACATGTGGGGCTGTGTGCCCCCCCTCTCCGGTCCTAACAAAGTGGTAGAGAACCCCAGAAGGGAACAGCACCCAGTGTCTCCAGCTAGGCCGCAGGGGCGGAACCAGACAGCACCCACAGGCTATTTTCAGAGCTTAAAAAACAGAAAGGCCCAGGTCTACCCAGAACACCAGCTCACCCCTCCCACAGTACAATGACAACTGGCCCCTGAATCTTCCTCCCTGCATCAGCCCCAGCCCAGAACCAGGTAAGTTTGTGGAGTCCCCTCCCCTGGCCGAAAACCACTACATCCCGCACCGACAGATCCGAGGGTGCACCTGCAAGAGGCCCTGAGGACAGAGAAGGCCAAGAGCCCAGCTGGGAGGCACCAGCCGGTACGTGACCGAAACACCCAGCTGCAGCCACAAAGTGCTGCCCTCTCCATGTGAGGCACCAGGGCCGGCTGGCCAGTGGGGTCCCCCAACTCAATCAGGCTTTGCCCCCACCAGGCCTTTGCCCCCACTAGGCCCTCCTGCCCGCACTTGCAGCACTCTTACTGGGGATCAGGAGGCCCCCATCTCTCTCTGGACCATCCACCAGCATCTGAAATGCTTGCCACTCACCCTGGATGTCCCTTCCCCATGGTCTGAAAACCACTCACCAGACTGGGCCCTGCCAGACGGGGCCCCACACGCCTATCAAAATGCACATCTGTTACCCACCCCAACCCTCAGATGCTGCTGTCTCCATTCTGCTGATGAGGAGCCTGGGGGGGGACCTCCTCTGCTTCAGGGGGCCACAAGGTGCACAGGTGGGGTCTGGCTCCCTGATCTCACCAAGGAAGTACCCCTCTGCTGGGGAGGAGGGTCCAGCCCTCCCAGGAAGTGTCTGCCCTCCAGATGCCCAGCCTTTCCTGCAGGCTAATTTCACAGGATAATGCTTCTGGAGCTCACCCTCACAGCCCACTGAGCCCTGCAACAGGCCCTCTCCTGCCCCCCTGTGCAGACGCCAGCACAGTCCAGGCCCAGAGGGTGCAGCCCAGCCTGAAAGAGGCCCCTGCAGGCTGCCAACATGTCCTGCCTTCCTGGGCTTATACCCTGGTCAGAGCCACTTTCCTCCTTCCTCTCCCACTTCTAGGTAGGAAGAGCAGGACGAGTGTCTTCATCTTCTGTTTTCTGAACTCTCTATAAGGAAATAGACTAGGCCTAGCCGCACAGTCTGAGGGTGCTGCTTCCCGCCCCCCCTCACTCGCCTACCCTCCCCCCGCAAAGGCCACCTGATGGCCTGGGTGGTGTTCAGGTGCCACAAGGGACACCTGCAGACACAGAGGCACTGGAGACCAGCAGTCAGAACCAGGCCACCAGGAGGGAGGACTTCAGGGAGGACAGACCCCAAGGCCAGACCCCCATCCAGCTCTGCCTCGCTCCCAGCAGCAAGATCCTCTGGGCAGGTCACCACCATTTGGGGCCTCCCCTGCACAGCCAGGTGACTACAGGACTTCGCTGGAGAAAACTCCCTAAGCCCCATCCTGCTCTCCTCCCCGCCCTGCCCTCTACGCCAGAGGAATGGTCGGAGTTGCCCTGGGCGCGCCCGCCCCGGCAGGCACCAAGTCCCGGAAGCAGGAGGGCTGGGGACGGGCTGGCCTTCCCTCCTCCCCCTGCCCCCTCGCTCCCTCCCTCCCCGCGGAGGTTGGGGAAGCACGGGGTCCCCGGGAGAGTTCGGCAGAAGGTCAGGACTCCCGGGGTCGGACGCACTCCTGGCGACCTCAGCTCAGAGCGGCCTCCGGGAAACAGGCGCCCTGACACGTGTACGAGAGCCCAAGGCGGCAGAGAGCAGGCAGCCCGGAACCGCCGCGAGCCGAGTCCCTGCCCCGCGGGCCGCGCAGACACACCCCCGGCGGACCGCGGAGCGCGGGCGGGGCGCGGGGAGGCCGTGGCGGACCGCACGTACGTCGGCCACCAGGGCGCGCGGGCGGAGTCCTGGGACGGGGCTGGGAGGCGCAGCGCCGGCGGCGGGATGGGGCTGGCCCTGCGGCCGCAGTCCCAGGCGATGGCTGGCGGCGCTCCCCGAGGGGTCGAACCCGGGCTGAAACCCCCAGCCGCCCGCCCACCTTGTGCGTCACCGCCGCTGGTGAGCACGCCAATGGCCTTGCCGGCCGCCGACATCCGCAGCTTCTCCAGGTCCGCGGTGGCCATGGCGGTGGCCGAAAGCCGGGTCCGCGCTGGCTCTCCCGCCGCCGCTCCGCACCCGCGGCCGCTGTAGCCGGGTCCCCGCCCCGCGCCTCTGCGCGCCCCGCCCCGTCCGGCCCCGCCCCCGCCCGGCCGCGGAGCCGCGATTGGCCGACAGCGCGGGGGGAGGAGCGAGGATAGCGGCGGGGGCGGGGACTGCGCTGGGGCCCCACGCAGCCCTCGGAAGTGCCCGCGCGCGGGAAGGCCCCTCCCGAGCTCCCCCAGGGCTCCCCCAGGGCTCTGGAGCGCTCGGGGCCTGATCCCGGCTAGTGGGGAACCCGCGACCTCGGCCCGACGTGGCCATCTATTTTGCTTCCGTTTCTAAACCTGTTTAGTTTATCAAATGCGTCACGTCGATGGAATCTTTTCGTCGTGGTCCAGGTGCTGTTACGGGAAACTTGTACCAAAATCTACCAGTCGAATTTGAAAACGACTTGGCCCAGTGGTAACTAGACCTCATCGAGGCCAGCCCAGTGGTAGCTGGACCTCGGCGAGGCAGCCCAGCGCTCCCCTGAGTCGGTGCTGCCTGCCCTAGGGCCCCCTGAGATAGCACCGGAGGGGACTTTGAGCCTGGAACCGAAGCGCAGTGCTGAAGACCTTTGAAAATGGGTGACCGGCTTGGAGTGAAGAGGGCTCTGCCTTCCTCAGCGGGAAGTGACAGCCTCGGAACAGGGGTCTGCCACCCGCCTGGGCAAAGCCAGTACAGACGGGCTCTGCCCAAAGAAGTCCCAAGTTGACCGAGAACTTTGGCCTCATTTTAATGTAGACGATCAGCCCAAGGTTGGAGACCAGGATGTAGGAAGAAGCAAGGGGTGGGATGGGCCTCTCTGCTGCAGCCCAGATTCCCGTTCTTAAACTTTCTCTCTCCCTCAAAAAGCTCAAGCTCCGCGTCTGGGAGCCAATGTGGCTACTTCAGAACCGACACCGGCTGCCTTTTGTTCAGCCAACCACCCCCCATGAAGTCTTACCTGTATAAATTCTCTTTTCCATCTCATGCCAATTTCTGTTCATTAGGGGGTTCAAGAACTACAGCCTCAGTAACATCTCTGCTAACTAGAAGCGGCTCTGCAAAAATTTTTAGCTATAGACCCAGGTCTCTTTTAACTTTGTTTCAAAGAAGTTCTTGCAGTAGGCCATCACTGCCCCTCCTCCCATTCCGGGCCCCTCTGAGATGGTCTCGCTGCCTTAGCCAGTGCTGAAATGGGGCTGCTGGTGGACACAAGTCTGCATTCACTTATTCATTCTCAAACCCTTGGGGAACTTCCCCAACTGGCAGCATGTGGGGTGAGCAGTTCTACTTATGCAAAGTAAAAATAAATTCCTAAGCACCCCGCTGACTGAGTGAACCCCCTCTTAGCCATGGAGACCCCGGAGGGGTCCTGAAATCCTGAATTCCCAGCCATGAGGGAAGGAGAGGCAGATGTCCCCAACAACCGACCAGCACTAATGCCAACAGAGACCATAAGACTCAGAACAGAGACTGTGTCGATAGTACAGTAGATTTATAAACAGGCCGGAGGCCGTGCCAGGCAAGGGCAAAGTCACACACCCTACACTTAACATACTTAAACAAACCGGCTCACACCTTTAATCCCAGCACTCTGGCAGGCCAGGGCAGGAGGATGGCTTGAGGTCAGGAGTTTGGGACCAGCCTCCGCAAAATAGCAAAACCCACCTATACAAAAAATTTAGAAAATTAGCCAGGCTTCATGGCTGGCACCTGTAGTCCCAGATACTTGAGAGGTTGAGAAAGGAGTATTCCTTGAGCTCAGAAGTTTGAGGTTGCTGTGAGTTACAATGATACCACAGCACTCTAGCCTTCAGCCTGGGTGAGAGAGAAAGACCCTATCTAAAAAAAAAAAAAAAGAGAGAGAGAGAAAACCCTGTTCCGACTGCCACCAGCTGTCCTTGTCTCTCCAGCAGCTACACAGGCACTGCCTGAGATTAGCAACGTTCAAACAGGGCAGCTCATCCCCACACTGATGCCCTCCCTCCGTCCCAGCAGCTGTAACCACAGCTCTACGGGACAGGACACTGATGGCAGTAACTTTCTCCAGTGACAGACCCCAACCGTAGGCTGGTTCAGCTGGTTTCACAGAGGCTGCTTCACCTCTCCGTGTAGAAGACTGAACTGTAACACATTTAAATGGCCACCTCCCCCCAGAGCGGACACAGGCGTATGTTACAGTGTCTGAGCAGTGCACAGCCTCAGGGCCACCCTCCTGAACAGTCAGCGCTCCTCCTGTGCCCTGCTGGACACGTGCTCCGCCAGCCTGCTGGGCTTAGGCGTCTGTCCCACCCTCCCTCCCTGGAAGTGCCCTCTCTGGGCTTCAGAACTGCCACCTTGTAGGCTGCCACCCTTTACAAGAAATAAAGCTCTCAGTTCCTCTTCTGCATTTTAAGATTGTGTGATTTTTAAGTTAATAGTCAGGAGAGTGACCTCCACCTTGGATGATCACTGGCAGGGCCCCTGTTCTGAGGGAGTGGGGTTGGGGGAGCACCAGCCAAATCCAGGGATGTGAGGAAAGAAGTCCACCGTGACGGAGCTGACTCCACCGGCAGTGGCAGCAGGCAGGCCAGACACCCCGGAACCTTGCAATGGGGGCGCGTAGCATCTGAGTGATGATTACACAGGTATGTTCGCTTTATGAAAAGCCAGCAAGCTGACCACCTATAATTTGTGCTAAAAGCACTTACACAAAAATATTCCATTATGCAAAACAGGCAGTGCAGGAATGGGAGAGGCCAAGAGGCGAGTGGGCCTGAGAGGTGGCGGCTGTGAATATGGGTGAGTCTTCATTTAAGTTGGAAAGCATGCCCTGGAGCAGCACAGACTCAGAGTAGCACGAGACACCGACTCGTCACCCCAGAGTTCTGATGTTTAGGGTCATTATTCTCCTGCTTTTCTTATTGTTTATCATGTGTGCATATGTGTGCGCCTACATATGCTCTTAAAAATACATGGTTTGGGGCGGTGCCTGTGGCTCAAGGAGTAGGGCACCAGTCCCATATGCCAGAGGTGGCAGGTTCAAACCTAGCCCCGGCCAAAAACCAGAAAAAAAAAAAAATACATGGTTTGGGCCTTTTGCCACGGCAAGGGGGCCATCGCGGTCCGTGGTGAACACGCCTTGCTCTACAAACCTGCATCTTGCTCTTGCTCTGTCAAACTACCTTTCTCTTCTTCAATATAGATATGCTTTAGCCACAGTGAGATACCACATTGTGTCCATTAAGGTGACTACTATGTCAAAAGCGAAACTAACGGTATTGGTCAGCCTGTAGAAAAACTGGAGCCCTTATCCACTGGTGGTTGGATTGTCAAATGGTGCAGCTACTGTGGAAAACAGAGGTCAGTTCCTCAAAAAAAATAAAAATAGAATTACTCGTATGATGCAGCAATATTACTTGGTACACACCCAAAGAATTAAAAGCAGAGACTCAAACAGATATCTGCACACCCACATTCATGGCAGTGTTATTCACAAGAGCCCAGAAGTAGAAGCCACCCAGTGTCCATCACGGGATAGAGATAAGCAGGATGTGGCATACCCACATTGTCGAATATTATTCAAATTCTGACACAGACTCCAAGATGGATGAACCTTCCAGATACGTAATATCATGCTCACTAAGTCAGACACCAAAGGGCAAACGCTGTGTGATTCTACTTACATGAGTTTCTTAGAGGAGGCAAAATCACAGAGACAGAAAATAGATTGGTGGGCACCAGGGGCAGCTGGGAAGGCAGCGTTTAATGGGGACAGAGTGTCAGTTGTGCAAGATGAGGGGCTCTGGGGTGGGTGGTGGTGCTGGCTACACAACAACGTGAAAGTGTTCAGTGCCCCTGAACTGGGCACCCCAATATGAGTGGCTGACATGATACACTTATGTTATGTGTATTTTATTCACAATAACAAAAGAAGAAGTTGGCCAAACAAGAAAAGATTCAACTATGAAAAGCTGAGTGGCAGCTCCAAGGTCAGAAGGCCTTGAAGAGGCCACCACAGCCACTGTTGGGTGGGGGCTTCCGAAGCCGAGAAGTGGGACAGTCTCTGGCCACCTGTTTCCCTGAGAGTTGACATAGTAGACAGCTGTCACTGGGTAGCCCGTTACCACAACACTCACAGCAGCCTTTCAGGGGCCTCCCTCTGCGGTGTGAGTGGATACACAGTGGACTCTATCGGCAGCTCTCCTGAGCCCCGGGGAGTTGCTCACCAGGGAGAGTAGTCAGGGTCTCAAAAAATGCCCTTCCATGGGCCCATCCTCAGAAGCTGCCGGAGGATGTGAAACCCCACACCAGGAATAAAAAAGGAGGAAGATTGGGGAGCTGGCGCACAAGGCCCACTGGGGAATGGACAGTGAGTGGAGACCCAGGGTTCTGGTTTCCACAGGGCAGCATACTTCAGGGCATAGACAGCACAGGGCTGCCCCCCCCCCCTGCTGCTCTGTCCTCTTAGGTCAGCACATGGCCCAGATTCTTATCTATGTCTGACTTTCTAACCACTGACCCATGAAGTTCCCTTGCCCCTCTTTGCTCTGCTGTGGAATGAGGACGTGAGGACATTGCTCCTTAACTGGAAGCTGGCTTTGATCTCCTGAGAGCCGGAGTGGTCCTCCATGCACGCAGAAGCAGGAAATATAGAGTGACGCCCTCCCAGCCATATGCGCAGGACCTGCCCACGCCACAGCCCTGCCGGGAGCCTCAGCCCTGCTGTGCTTCCCACCCCAGGCAGGCCTTGCCCTCCCATCCCCCAGAGGGGTGCAGGTGTGATGCTTTGGTACTGCCTGTCCAGGAGGCAGAGCTTTCCTCCTCTCTCCTGAGTGGGGGATGAGCTTAGTAACCTGCTTCAACTTCAGAGCAGATTTGCTGGTTCCTGATCCCGAGGGAGGATGCCCACTGTGTGGAGGACAGAGGGTCGTCACTACGCCACCACCAGGAGCAGGGACCAGCACATCTGCCCGACGTCACGGGCAGCTTCATCAGCTGCCTGAGCCCAGTAAGGCAGACTCACTCACTGGCAGCAAGTCACATGAAGAAGGGTCCCTGCTCACAGATAGGCAGCAAGGGACAAAGGGGCCTCAGATACTTGTTAGAAAATTGGGCTGTTTCTACTGCCCCTTGTTTCCAGCATTGCGCTGGGAAGTCAAAGTCATTCCAAGTCCTCACCTCTGTACAACGGCCTGATGTTTTCCTTCTAGACATTGTAAAACTGCCTTCTCCCGGGTGTGGCAAAATCCCACAGCAAAGAGCCTTGTGTGGGTGGGTTTACCTCCCACCTTTCCGCCCCTGCACTGGGTGTGCGCTGGGCCCCTCCAGCAAGGAGTCCATGTGTCCTGCCCAGGACAGTGTTTGTGGTTTTTGTTTGTCTCAGTGTTTTTCCTGTAGGCCTAGATGGTCCTTCCTGGGACAAGCTCTCAGCTGACTTTCATTGCTGAGCCCTTTCTTCCCAACATTCCCTCTACTCTTTCTTAGAACGTACATCTCAGATTTCCTGAGCTTATATTCTCTATTTTCTGGCTTTTCTTTCTTATTTTCTAACTCACTTTTGCTCTAATTTTAGAGAGATTTCCTTAGCTTGATGTTCCAACATTGTGCAAAGATTTTCATTTCTGCTGTCATGTTTTTTTGTTTGTTTGTTTTGTTTTTTTGAGACAGAGTCTCACTTTGTCACCCTTGGTAGAGTGCTGTGGAGTCACAGCTCACAGCAACCTCAGACTCCTGGGCTCAAGTTATTCTCTTGCCTCAGCCTCCTGAGTAGCTGGGACTACAGGCGCCTGCCACAACACCTGGCTATCTTTAGATACGGAGTCTCTCTCTTGCTCAGGCTGGTCTCAAAGCTGTGAGCTCGGGCAATCCACCTGCTCCAGCCTCCCAGAGTACTGGGATCACAGGCATGAGCCACCCCCAGCCCCTGAGTCATGGCTTTGATGTCCAGCTGCTGTTTCTGTCATTGTTGCTCTTCTCTGAGTGTTCCTTTCATGGTCTCCTGTTCTTGTTTCATGAATACAGGATCTATCTAAGGATATGGCTAATATTATTAAGGATATGGATAGAATTTTTTAGTGTTCTTTCCTCTCTTCCAAGTCACTTTTTCACTCATGCAACTTTATTTCTTTTTGTTCAAGGCCTTCTTTAAAGTCTAGGTGTTTATGCTGTCCGTGGTCAGTAGGCAGACCCCCCTTGAATGGGACAGGGGACATACTGTCTTTGAGTCTTTGTATAGGATGAGCTTTCTGGGTGGCTCATTTGTTGAGAACCCCCTTGAACCATTGTCCTTTTAGGATGGAGAGATTCAGAAGCAGCATGTTCTGTCTCTTGCTTGGGAGGGTCATGCCTCCAACATTCTGGGAGCTGAATGATGGGACAGGTGTGTCCCTGAACTCAGCATGGGCTGCCAGTGGTGACTTGCCCTGGTGTGCTCCGTGCAGGGCCCTGCATTTGTGGCATTCAAGGTCCAGCACTCTGCTGTGCCCGGCCAGAGAGGAAACTTCCTGAATTCTGCTGGGGAGGGTGGAGCTGGAGCCCCCTTGACATGCGGTCTTCCACTGGCTGCCACCCTTCCTCCAAGTCCCTGAAGGCCCCACCACCAAGGTGGGGTCCCCACCAGCCCTCATGCCAAGGTCCCAGCTATTCCATGCTTGGGGGGAAGGGGCCTGTGTGGATCCAGGGTTCTTCTGGGAGACTGGTCCCAGCCATCGAGTCCCTGGGACCCTTCGAGGACCCCTGGCTGCAGGTGCTGGCCAGCCCTTCTTAGGGTGGTGTTCTGCAGGTCCCATGGTCCCTTGGAATGAACAGAACAGAGCTGAGACATCTTTCAAAACTGCCCTGGAAGCGGCGGGGGAATAGCATGTGAGCAGTCCTGTCATAGGGCAGGCCCCTCAGGAATGTTTGTAATACAGTCATGATTCCGGGAATCATCATAACCAGAAATACTGACTTTTTCTGCATCTGCCAAATTCTTCACCTGCTTGTTCCTCATGCGGAATGACCCTGACGTTGAACTGGCTGGGCTTGCCCAGCTCACAGGCACTTCCAGGAGGAGCGGCCATAGGGCCCCAGCACACAGTGAAAGCCAGAGCTCTGTGTTCACAAACTCCAGCCAATGGCAGCTGAGCATAGACCCAAGTGCTGCCTATCGACCAGGCCACTGCCAGTCTCTCACAGCCTCAGAGCTGGAGCAGTGTTGTGGGCTGATCAGTAGGTGGGCTGGTCAGCTGCTCAGCACTGTGGGGGGCAGCAAGGAGGACTTCACGCCGGAGGGACCACAGCCATGGAGCTCTGCAGCAGAGGGAGAGACGGCTCCACTCCAGATGCAGCTAGCACAGTGGGTACATACCCCGGGCAGGGTGGACAGTTATGGGGGAGGCCTGGGGGTTGGAGTTTCTGGCCAAACCCACCGGAGAGATTTTTGCTGATGGCAGGCACAAGGTATGGACTACCCAGGTGGGGATGAGGACTCTTGTCAGCTGTCCAAAGCTGTCAGATGCCAGGGGTGGGCTTCTCCCCAGCCTGACTCAGCAGGACTCTTGCTAGAACTAGTCTCAATGGACCAAGGCCAGAAAAGGCCTCTGGGGAGCCTGACTCAAGCTGGGTCCAAGAGAGAGCCTTTGTCCTCCTGAGAGGCTTAGTGCTGAGGCCCTGGCCCCCAGGAGTTCAGAACATGGCTAAATTTGGAGACAGGGTCTTTAAAGAGGTGATTAAGTTAAAATGGGGACATCAGGGTAGCTCTCTACTGTGTCAACTGTGATCCAATCTGGGGTCCTTAAAACAGATGAGGACACACATGGCGGGATGACCCTGTGAGAACACAGGGAGGAGCTGCCATCTGCATGCCAAAGAGAGAGGAAGCAGGGAACTAATTGCCTCACCTTGACCTCCGGCTTCGGAACTGTGACAGAATAAATCCTGTTGTTTAAGCCACCTGGCCTACAGTCCTTTGTCATGGTGGCTCCAGGACACGCACGAATCCACGAGGCAGCTCAGGCCTGTAGATCACTTCCAGCACCAGAAGTGCTTGTGGGAAGCAGCTGGCTGTTCATGTGCATGTCTGCTCACTGCTCAGGCAGCAAATGTCAGGCAGACCTCGACACAGGCACTGGATGCACAAAACAGACCCTCACCCATGGAAAGACAGCCAAGCGCAGGCAGAGCCTGACTCCTGGGGAACACAGGCGTGGGGAGCACCAGACAGTCGGTGTAGGCCACGGGCACTGGCTCACTTTTGAGGCCATCAGTCTTCTGCCCCGTTTAATTACTTTTTTAAAGGCCAAATGAACACGATTGCAAAATGAGCGTGTGTTATTGCAAGCAGGGAAAGACTGCCCCAGGGCTTGCGTGAAGCTGGGGAAAGGCTCTGTGATCTCTGCACTTCCCACCCACAGCGCACAGAAGAATCTCAGCTGTTTCTAACAGCCGAACTGCGCTTGGCAGAGCTCTCAGGGGAAGAGTCCTTATGTGCCTGTCAGTGGAGGCGTTCTGATGAAGCTGGGTCCCCCAGGCCCTCACAGTGAGACCCCATGTTGCTAGTGCTACACTGGGCTGAGGAAGGCCAAGCCCCTGCCTAGGACGGGGGCCAGAGGAGTTCATGGCAAGGGTGTATTTGGGGAGGGAGAAGGCCATGGGGGAGGTGTGGACAACAATGGGCAAGATGTCCGTGGCATCTGTGGTCTCCCTGCTCAGCTCCCAACACACCTCAATGCCACAGCCACTGCCATGTCACCCCAGTGGCTTCTGCAAGCTCCCACCCATCCAGTCCATCAGTGACCACCTGCCACCACAGGGAAACCTTGGCAAGGGTGAGACAAGGCCCCTGTCTCTACCCCTGGCAAGGCCCAGATCTTGACAGCGAGGGGCCTGGACATCAGACTAATGGTTAATGGGTGAACGGGCAATCATCAGAGCAGGGCTGGTGGCTCTGCAGGAAGGTGCAGAGACGTGAGCCGGCACATGCATGTACTCAACCCTCTCACCAGGGAAGCCCTGCAGAGTCCCTACCAGGAAGAAGGTGCTTGCCAGATGGGGCCCTCAACCTTGGCCTTCTCAACTCCAGAACTGTAAGAAATAAATTCCTTTTATGATAAATTACCCAGTTTCAGGTATTCTGTTACAAGTAACAGAAAATGGCCTGAGGGCGGCACCTGTAGCTCAGTGAGCAGGGTGCCGGCCCCATATACCAAGGGTGGCCAGTTCAAACCCAGCCCCGGCCAAACTGCAACAAAAAAATAGCCGGGCGTTGTGGCGAGCACCTGTAGTCCCAGCCTAAGCCCAGGAGTTGGAGGTTGCTGTGAGCTGTGTGATGCCATGGCACTCTACCGAGGGCACTAAAGTGAAACTCTGTCTCTACAAAAAAAAAAAGAAAATGGCCTGAGACACCAGGTTTCTGAGTCCTCACTTTGTCCTTCCCCATCCAGGGACATGGTGTAGCTGGGGTGCCCTGGGACAGCTGCCCCCTGCCTCCCACAGCATCAGGGTCCACAGTTCATGCTGCCAGGCCCCTGCTTGTTCAAACAACTCAATAAGGAGGCACTGGGCATGTCCCTGCTGGGGGGTGCTGTATGGAGCCCAGCTGTATTGGGTGGGCCTGACCTCGCAAGGGCAGCCTCCATACTGACCCACAGGTGCTCGATGACTGAGGGGCCTGTATGTCCTGGAAAGAGGCATCAGGGGTCTCCAGAGAGGGCTGTGTGAACCTGCCAGACCCCTGAGAGGCTCAGGATGGAAAGTCCTTGTTGTCACCTCTGGTTAACAACCAGTCTTATCTTCCCAGAAGTGGGGGAACAAGCTCTGGTCTTGGTCTCAAGGGAGGAACCATGTGTCCTAACTCTGCCTATGAACGGTGAGACCAGCAGCACCTCCCCCTTCCCCAATCTGGTCAGCACCTGACCCCAATCTGGGCTTCCTGCCCCAGAGTCTCCAAGGGCTGGACCACCCTGCTATCTGCTGCCACACACTGGCCAGCTCTTGGGGCTGCTGTTCTCAGAAGATAGAACACCTGGGAAGGACATCCATGCCCCAGCCATGATCTGGCCAAATGAAATAGGTGAAGCACTGTCCCATCACTCCCACTGCCCCCACTGCCCTGTGGCCATGGCACTCCAGCCCCATGACCTTGCACCTGCCCTGCAGACGTGCATGCCAGCCTCCACGGCTCTCTGGCCTTCACACTTGCTCAGACCCACCTCGTGCTCCTGTCCTCCAAGGAGGTCCCTGGCAAACCCACACACCTGGCCCTGTTCTGGCCCTGCCCTGTTTCTTGCAGTTATCCACCCTGAGGTCATGTTTATGAAATCTGTCCCTTCCATGGAGTGTCCCTCTGGCACCTCCTAAAGCTGGAAAAATGCTGAGTATACAGAAGATGTGCAATAAAGTTTTGTTGAATGAATGAGTGAATGAATTAATACAGACGTGACATTGGAGCTGAGATCTCAATGATGAGGAACCAGACTCACAAAGCACCAAGAGAAGGGAGTTCCTAGCAGAGGGGCCAGCCTGTGCAGAGGCCATGGGACAGGGCTGAGCTTGGCCATCTGGGGAACTGGGTGTGCTGGGGGGTGGGGGTGGGGCTGAAACTGGGGGTGGGCGCGGCCAGACAAACTGAGACCTGAGGTGCCCTGGAAGGACTGGGACCTCGGGCCAGGGCAGCGGGAAGCTCTGCCCCTTGGTGCAATGACCACTCAGGCATTTCTCTTCCCTGCATGGTGAGTTCCCCTGTAGCCAGCTTTGCCTGCACTTCAGGCACCAGGGTACAGACTCCCCCAAACAAACACACCCACTGCAGAGCATCCCACCACCTCGCAGAAGTGATTTTTATTTCAGGGCACATGGCTGCCCGGGGTGCCAGGCAGGAGAGGCACCCTCACAGAGGCAGGGGTGTGCACACAAGGACTAACAACACTTGGAATTTTCAGTCCTTCCTGGTCCTAATCGGCCCAGCACCCAGGGGTGTCCTCTCAGTCTCTTTTGGCTGTCCTGCTTCAGGAGAGGAAAGGGGGTGCCTCGGCCAGTGGGCGGGACATACTCTGGATGGCCCACTGCAGGATGCCGTCAAAGGAGTGCTGCGGACAGGGTGGACAGCAGAAGGGGTCTTGGCACTGCAGAGAGACAGGTGGGCCCACCCCCATCCATGGCCATAGATGGTGATGTGAGGACACCATCCAATCTGACCCTCTAATTCAAAGCTGGGGAAACTGGGGCCCAGTATCCAGACATGCCAGGCAGGAAGGACTCTGTCCACGGTCCCTTCACAGCATCTGGTAAGCCCAGGGCACAGCCAGGCTGCCCTGCCTCCTCAGGTGTCTTCTTCAGAGAGAGGGGGGCAGGCCCAGACACTTCTTCTGTTCAGGGCGCAGATGTTCACTGCTCACTGGGATGGAGGAGGTTCGGGGCCCAAGATTTCAGCAGTATGAGGTCACCTGCCCCAAAGGGGCTTGTGACTCTGCCCCTCATTCATCCACCTCTATCCTGGTGCCTGCCACGACACCCTTTTCCAGCACCAGGTCCCCTCTCCCTCTCTGGGGTTTCCATAGACACCTACACTGCTGGGATGTGCCATGTAAGCCCACCACACAGGGCAAGGGCCCCTCAGGGGCCACTCCAGACACTGAGGAGGACTAGCGTTGGCCACCTACGGTCTGGGAAAGGCTGGAGGAGTCTGTTCTCCTATCCAAGGAAGATGGAGTCCCTAAAACTTCATCTTTTTCCCATCACTCTGCATGTTCATCTCAGGGTGCAGAGGCCTAAGTTGGGGTGAGATGCTCCAGGGACAGGTTCTGAGACTCGCCTGCCCACACCCAGCTGCCTTTCCGGAAAGCAGATGCTGGCACCCCAGGCTGCTGCTGAGTTTCTGCACCTGCCTCCTAGCACACAGGCCAGGGCTCACGGTGGGAGGGGCAGCCATGTGGAGCTGAGGTGGGGAGTGGAGGGGCTGCAGGTGGGCTCTGGCAGGGGTGACTCACCTCGCTGAGAAGGGACTCCAGGTCCTCCCTGTGCAGGACGGGCTCGTGACCAGCAGAATTGTCCTGGAAACCGGGAGAGGGAAGCGGTCAACCCCATTCCTGCAACCCCACTGGGGACATGCAAGCAGAATCCCTGCAGAGCCACAGGGCAGGGGGGAGGTCGGGGACATCCCACCACTGAGAACAGAATTCTAACACCATCCCCGTGCAGAAGCTGCAGGCACAGGCCAGGTGGGCCTGAGTGAGTCAGGAGCTGTCTGCCCAAGGCCCTGCCAACTCCAGGATCTGGCCCCATGGCATGTGGCCTTCAGGGAACAGCCAGAGACTCAGGGAACCAGTGACAAAGGGGCCTGCCATGTATGGAAACCAGAGCCCAGAGAGCAAGGTGCCTGGTCTGAGGCTGGCCATTCCCCATCCAACAAGCTTCTCTAGGGCCAAAGTGTGCCCGGGATGAGGGGCATGGGCAGGAAGGGAGGCTCTAGACACTCCCAGTCTCCAGGCTAGGAGGGAGAGAAGACCATATTATAGTGAACTGTATGAAATTGCCACTTTGTAGCACAAAACAAGCACATCTCAGCTGCTCCCTAGGCTGGGTCTGCTAAACACAGGCCCTGCAAGACTGGGTAGCCCTGGGTGGCTGAAGGGGGGCTGTTCTTGATCTGGATGTGGAAGCTAGTACTACCTTTTAGGACACTTTGAGGGTGTGAGGGACACCTACTCAGGACAGGGTCTGGGGGTCACACCCCACTAACCCTGGGGAAAGGCAGAAGCTGGGGGAGGGGCAAATGACAAAGGGGGCTGGACCCTTTTACTCTAAAATTCCCTGTGCAGATGGGTAGAATGAGGAGAGGCATCTAGAAAGGAGGGGACTGTGACTGTGGCAGGTGTGGGTCATGCCAGGGTTCCACACCAGCCCCCTCGGTGGGGCTTGGTCAAAGGCTTGTCTGGGTACCTGGCCACAGCCTGCACACTGGGGGTCCGTCCCCCACACAGTATGCACCTAGGAGCTGGGGGGACTTACTGCCACCCCCAGGGGCCCTGGAGATTCTTGAGGCGGCAGGGATGTGGTCAGGAGGGCCCCTGCCACCAGCAGTCAGGGCAGGAGGCCCTCATCCTCTCCAGGCTCCCGCACAGTGAGCCCTGGGTGTGGGTCCAGGGACGACCCCTCAGCTGCAAACGGGGCGGAGGGTTCTGGCTCTAGGGAGGCTTTGGGTTGCGGTTACTCACGACATGTTAGCAGTGGCCGGGGGGTTTGCTCTCTCCCGCCCTCACCCCAGTCTCCGGATCACGGCCTCTGCACCCAGAGCCCAAGAAACCCCATCCAGGGGCTGGCGGATCTCAGGCCCTCCTCAGTGGTGAGATGGCCTGCATCCCACCAGCAATTTCATAATTACTATGACCTAGCGGGAGTTTCCTTTTAAAACAGATTTAAGTTGCCAGAAAGGAGTCGGGTAAAAAGGAAAATATTTTATAAAAGCGATGAGCACTGGCTACAGTGGAAGCCCGCCCGCCATACCGCAGCCCGGGTCTCCCCTGAGACGTGCCCCGGCCCTCAGCCTGCTGGTCCCGCCCCGCGAGGGTCCCGCGGCACTGACCTTGGTCGGCCCAGGGGCAGAGCCGGCGGGGGTCGGGGCGGGAGCGCCCTCTCCGGGAACTGTAGCTGAGTCTCCGGAGCAGGACTTGCAGAGCAGGGCAGTCCTGCGCGAGGGACCCCAGTCGAGTAGGGAGGCGCGGATCAGCCACCCGGCCCGCTCCCTCCCCGGGGCCGCCCCCGCCCCTCGCTCACCCGGCTCGGCCGGCGCCCGCCGGGAAGTGGCAGCGCCAGTGGAAGGCAGCGGCGCAGTGAGCGCACCGCAGCGCGTCCGCACCGTCCCCGCACACGCCGCACCGCGCGGGAGCCGGGCCCTGCGGGGAGGACAGCGCGGGGAGACCTGGAGTGTGCGACAGCGTTACCGAACCCGTGCCCTGCCGCTCTCTCTGAGAAGCACCCAAGGGCTGGACCGGGGCGCTGGTGGGACGGTGCGTCCGGGTAGGCAGGGGCGACCCACAGAAACCAGCTGTCCGGACCTCACTCGCTCCCACTATGTGGGCCCGGACCGCCAGAGGAGAGGGAAGGGGCTGTGGGAGAAAGCTTTGGGGGTGGTGAGTCTCCCGAGGACATGCCTTCCCCACCCCCTGTATCGTCTTGCCCCTGTTAGGGGGAGGCCAGTGGCGACGCCCAGGGTCCAGAGCTGAAGTGGGGGTATCCAGAATGGTGAGAGAATGTGGCTGCTGCTGAAAGCCCTCTGGGAGTCCCCTCCCTGCCCCTAGCCCCAGCAGGGTCCTCCCACAAGCCCTCCCCACCTGCCCACCTCTCCTGTTTGAGGTTGGTTCACCTGCCCAGCAGGTCTGAGCCCCCTGAAGACAGCAGCTCTAACCCCCAGTCTTCTACTCACCTGCTGCCCCTCAGGGCCAGCACACAGCAGAGGGCGCAGGGTGGGGGCCTCCAGCATGGGCGGGGGGGCTGACGGTGGGGCTAGCAGGTGTTTGTAGGGGACAGCAGTGTCAGCACTGGCTGCCTGCTCTCTGGGCAGGCCCTGTGCCTCCTCTTCTACTGGCCTCAGCCCCAGGGGCACCTGGAGCCAGAGGATGAGCACTCAGAGGGGCCTCAGGGAACCTGCCCATCACCCCCTGGGGATCAGTGACCCTGGAAGTGAGGGCAGCAGGGTGGAGGATGTCGTGGAAGGAATCCCACAGGGGCCAGCCAGGCCTGGGGCGGTGTCCAGCCCTGCTGCCCCTGCAGGGCCTTCATCCTTCTCCATCTGCTGTGGAGGGGAGGCATCAGAGGCCACGCCGGGTGTGTACCACACCATGAATAGTATCCCTCACATTGCTGCTGCTACAGAAAGCTTAAAATATTTTTGGAGAATATTATCAGCAATCAGTCAGTCAGGCAGTGAGAGACTGACCATGTAAGGGCAGCCTCCCAGGCCAGCAGGGACTCTGATGGGAGTTCTGCTGCAGAAAGCGGAGTTGGTCAGGCTTGGGCATGGGGCACAGGACTCCGGGGAGCAGAGGGACAGGATGGTGGCTGGGCCAGAGTGGGCCAGGACATACCGGGGTATCCACAGACAGTCCCAGGGGCTGGGGCTCCTCTGCATGGGGCAGGCCCTGCTGGACTCCTCCCTGGAGACAGCTGCAACATCTCCAGGTCCCGCTGCTCCCAGCAGCCATCGGAGGTGTGCAGGACAGGACAGAGGGCATGACAGGCACCCAAACCCACAGACAGGGAACCCAAGGGATGGGGAAACCAAGGCCCTAACACAGTGAAGGGAGAGCCCAGGACATGGGATATGTATCCTAGGGGACCCTCACCAGTGTCATTGATGTCCCCTTTGAGAGGTTCTCTAATGAGCCCCAAGAATTACTTGCACCCACTAGCCCACAGCAGCCTGCACCTCAGGCCTCCCCAAGCTGGAATGTCTGTATCTTAGGTGTACCCACATTTCCACAAGAGGAGTGGAGCCAGGCAGAATGGGAAACAGAGAGGCAGGAGGGGAGAGGATGGTAGGCAAGTAGTCACCATCAGAGGAGGGAGCAGTGATCTACCTACTCAGTGATGGAACATCTGAGCAGGGCAGGACCCTGCCACAGTCATGCAGGGAGCAGGGGCACAGCCCAGGCCTGACCCTGGCTCTCTGGACCCCACCTAGGGCTCTTCCCACACAGGCTGCTGTGCTCTGCGGGGGCCAGGAATAGGCACCAGAGGGGGCCTCACATATTGGTGGATGGACACCCACCAGCCCCTAGACCCATCTGGGAGCAGAGTTCTGGGGTGGGGCTTAGGGGTAGGGGTGGCCACCTGTGGGAATTTGTGCTGGGAACCCGGGGTGAGTGAGGACAGGGTGGCTTCTTTGCCTTAGACCTCTGTTCTGCTGTCCCATCTTCAGGGGCCCTGCTGGCCAGGCAGGTGGCCAGAGTGGCTGGGCAGGGAGGCTGATGGCAGGTGGGGGAATCCCAGGCCCCACCCCACATCCCAGTGACCCACACCAAAGCCTCCTCCTGGTGGCTTCTCATCTGTGGATCAGAGACTTCAGGGTGGCTTCTCATCCAGGCTCAGTGGTGGAGGTGGCCATGAACAGGGGGTGGGGTGGTAGGATGCCACGGTTAGGCTCACCTGGGGATCTCCTGGAGTGGTGGGGACAAGCAGGTGAGGTGGAAGGCCCGAGGGCAGCCGTCACAACAGATGAGCTCCCCACCGTCCCGGCACACAGCACACTCATCTTCATTCTTCTGGTGCAGGCAAGAGACTTCCTTGCAGACTGCTAGAGCCACCTCCTTCCCGACAGCTCTGCCAGTAGCATCACTAGGGCCTGGACCCCCAAGTTCCTGCACTGCTCCCGGCCAGTGCCCGAAGTTCTGCCTGACTGCCTGCACTTGGGTCCTCCAGAGGTCTCAGCCATGACTAAGACTAGTCCCCGACTCACTTTCGGGATCATTCCTCAGGGAAGAATGGCCTTCAAAAAGCCTGGTCTAGTGTGGGCTGCTGTGCTCCAGGCCCCCAGCCTGCACACGCACACAGTGGGACAGGGAGTCTGGCCCCATGCTGTCGCCCATTGAGCCTAATCCCCCCCTTGCGCCTTTGCCTGGGTAGTACTCAAGGTACCTCAGGAGTCCTGCATGCCACCTCCTCAGAAGTCCCCCAGACTGGGATGGCCTGCACAGCAGTGACCACATTTGTTGTAACAATCACCTAGACCCCCAGCAGCCATTGCTTCTCCAGGGCAGGACTGGCCCTGTCCTATCCTGAGTGTCCGTGGTGTGGAGGCGCTGACTTTTCATGACAATGGCAGCCCACTGCTGCACCACTTCCAGGGAAGTGAGGTCAGGCTCGCCCATCCCCGTGGCCCTCACATTCCTGGCTCACAGCAGGGCACCCACAGTTCTCCTGGGGGGGGATGCTTGACACAGCTTTGATCCTGAGCCTGGGGGGATCCTCACTTTCTCTGACTTATTGTGTATTATCAGATAAAAAATACTGTCTATTAAAGAAAAAGGAGAAGAAAAAAATCATCTCCCCATCCCATGAGTGGGCGCTCAGCCCTTTGTCCTCCAACCACCCGAGTGCCAGGACAAGGGCAAAGGCCACAGAAGGACCCAATCAAGGGGACTGTTATGGGGTGAGGGGGTCCTTCTGTGGCCTGGGGATTACCTGGTGCAGCTGGGGCTCATTGGGGAGGGCCGGAGGGGCGGGGACCCTGCCCTGCTGGCTTACCCTTGGGTCACCTCCACCCTGTAGGAAAGAGAGTCACCAGTGTGGGGGCAGCCTGGGAAGGGAGGGGCCCATGTGGCTACTGGTGCTGGGTGCCCTCGGGCCCCAGTAGATCACCTGGCTAGGAGCAATGTTGTTACTTGGGGGTGGGGGGAACCCAGCCTCCCAAGGACAGTCAGGCAGTGCTTACAGGGACAGCACCCTGGGCTCCCTTGGCTCGGACCAGGGCCTTCAGGCTGCCGCTGCTGCGGGCCTTGTTCTTCCCAGCACCTGGCTCTTCAAACTTGCCAGGCGCATAAAACTCCCCACCAACCTGGATGCACTTCTTGGAGGCCCCTGAGAGGAGATGGCACTGGGCCCAGCCCTGTCCCTCACGGAGGCTCAGTGCCCCACTGCTGGCTTTCCACCCCACCCCACCGTCAGGTCTGGGGCCAGGAAGCCATGTGCAGGAAGCCGGGACATCGTACTGGGGGTAAATAGTGTCCCCCAAAATTCACATCCACCCAGAACCTCAGAATATGAACTTACGTGAAAATAACGTCTGTGTAGGTTCTATTGGACCCTAAATCCAGTGACTGCTGTCCTTACAAGAACAGAGGACCCACATACGGAAGGCCACGTGAGGGCAGAGGCAGACACTGGGCGATGTGGCCACAAGCCAAGGAATAAGTTGTCAGCAGCCACCAGGAGCCCCTAGAGCCCCTGCTAACACCTATTTTGAAATACGTCACCCAGTCTATGCCAATTTCTCATAAAGAGTCCCAGGAAACTAACATAGGAGACTTGGAACCATCCCCAGTGGGCTGAGACCCAGGCCCTCATCAGCTTCCAGGCTGGCCCTGGCTGTCTGCAGCATCCCCAGCCAGCATCCACCACAGGGGCAACACCATGGCTGAGATCTTGGAGCAGATGGCAAGGGGGTGGAAGTCGACTGCCAGCAGTCCCCACCGTGCCCTGTCAGATGGCACGGAGTGCCTGCATTTAGTCAGCAGGTGGCCCAACCTTTACATAGGCTGTCAGCTCCTGGGGACTTTGATCCCTCACCTGGAGGGAGGTGGTGCCGGAGAGGTGGGAGGGAAGTTGGTGGGCAGATGCTGCAGGCCATCCTAGTGCACAGTGCCAGTGCAGGTGAATCCAAGCAGCACAGGCAGCACTCTAGGGATGACTTGTGACCCGATGACCTGTGACCCACCCACGTGGACAGAGGGGATCTGGAAATGCTGGTCATCCCATGCTGGGATGTGGGCCTGGACTGCAGGCTTTGCAGAAGGCCCCTCTGCAGGGGATGCCCCAGTGTCCATCCCTCCACTCCAAAGCCAGCAGAACCCCATGTAGAGATGCTGGGGCAGGGTCCTCCTTCCATCCTGGGGCCTGGGGCCCTGACAGCCCTCTTGTCCCCACAAGGCCTCTACCTGACTCAAACACCTGTTGGATGAGGATCCCCTCCACAGCCCCTCGGGCCCCTGGCACATCTCCAGAGGACACAGCCACAGCTCTCTGGACGGAAGCTGACATGGTCTGAATCCCTGGGAAACAGACAGTAGCATCCATTATTGAGGTCACTCATAGGGATATCTAGGCTGCTGAGTCCTTTCCCTCCAGCTAGGGCAGGCTGGGGCGGGCAGCCTGCCAGGTACAGATGGCCCACAGGTAAGTACAGAGGCAGGGCCACACGTGTGCACATATGTGCTGTGTGCATGTAGGGGTGTTAGTGTCCACATAGTTGATGTAGTGGGTAGGAATGACCAGGGTCCTGGGAAGGGGGAGAGGACAGAGTCCAGGCTGTGTCCAGGTGAGGGACTAAGGAGAAATCAGTGTCTTGGCTGGTCCTGCTGGGTGGGGACACATGGATGGGCAGAGGGACCCCTGAGAGGAGGTGCAGATCCTGGGAGTCAGGGACTAGCAAGATCACACTTAGACAGAGATGCCCCCCTTTTTTAGCTGTTCAGTTAGGGCTGTTGGGATGAGCCGCCAGGCCAGGGCAGCCCAACTCCCAGGGCAGGCACTCCTCTGACCCATGACCCTTCACCTACAAGGCAGGGGGTACCCCACTCACCATTCCCCAGTGGGAGGTGCTGAGGTTCTGTGTTGCTCTCCAACTTCTTGGGGGGCTTGACTTTCGATTGGGAGCCTGAAGGGGGGAGCTGGAAGCAGCCTGGCCCACCTCTGATAGTGGGAGCAAGTGCTGGAGGCCAGGGAGATGGGCAGGTACCAGGTGGGGTCTCCATGACCTCAGTGGGTTCCTTCACTTTCCTGGGCTCTGATTTTTCTCATTGGTGAGAAATAACAAACTCCCTCCCACCTACTTCCCAGATCCTCGGAGCTCAGTCTTTGGGGCAGAAAGGACCTGAGAGGATGCAGGGACCCCGACAGGGGGGTCTAAGTGCCCAGAGGGGCCTCTCCAGACAGGCCATACCTAGGTAGGTGGGAGCCTGAATGTGTGGAGATGTTTGACACTCAGGGAAGATTGTGACCCTAACTGTCTCCTCCCACTGGGTACCTGGGCTGGAGGTGCCTCTTGGGATCAGGGCCCCTGGTGGGACAGCCCGAGGCTCTTCTGGGGCCTTCCTCTTGGTGGGGGGTCTGGGAGGCAGCACTGAGGCCTTGGGGCTGGCAGGGGGCTTCCTCCCCTTCCGGGGCTGGCTGAGGTCCACATCTGTAGATTGAGCGGGCAGGTTCCAGCCTCAAAGCCCTTTCCTGGGGGTGGGCCCCAGAACTGGACCCCGGCAGGGAAGGCAGGGGAGACCCTGGGCCTCTGGCTCTTAGAATCCAAGATGGCACTGGGGGATCACCCAGGGCTCCCCGCTAACCCCCAGTCTTCAGCAACCCCTGCTCCCCCACCTTTGGGGAAGCTGTCTAAGATGGGCTTCAGCCGGCCATATTTCTCTAGGTTGTAGTCCTTGAAGAGGACTCTCCAGAAGTCCAGGATGGCAGCAGAGTCCTGGGTGAGGAGCCAGGAGAGGAGGGCGTGGACAGCCTGAGGGCAGCCCTCCTTCTCCATCAGGCGCAGGGTCTCCTGCAGCCAGAGCAGGCATGGGAGGTCCTGCCAGTGTCCTGCCTCCCAGCCTCCACCTCCTATCAGAGGGTGGAGCCACCCAGAGAGGCTGCAAGGGACCGGGGTGCCTCTGCGCCCATTCTCTCCTAGGGCTTGTGGGTGGGGGTCGGAGGGGTAGTGTAGGCATGTTGGGGGTGAAGGGGGTGGGGGTCCACCTGGGGCTCCTCCTGGAGACCATCCCCTTGGCTCAGGTGATGGTCCTCAGGGACCATCCCCTACCTCCTTGGGGGCCTGGGATAAGGTTGGGGGTTCTGGGGTTGGGGCCGCCTGGAACTCGCTTCAGGGTCACGTCGCTGCTCGTGGGGAGACGGAGTGGAGGGCCGGGAGGCATGGGTGCGGGCTCCACCTGGAACTTGTCCTCAGGGACCACGTCATGGTCGGCCAGCGAGTGCAGCAGCGGGAAGGCGCTGTCCACGGCCACGGCGATCTCCGTGCGGTGCAGCCTCAGGAGGCGGCGCAGCTCTCCCGCCATCGGTCCCGCCGGGCTGGGGGACCCCGCGGGGCGGGGCTGAGCGCCCCCTGCCGACCACGGTCCCGCTGGACCTGTGCGCAGTCGGTGCTCCGCTCCCACGTGCCCCTGCACGGGCGCCCGGGCTCCTGCGCGGACACCTGGCGGGTCCCGGGGTCTCTTATACTTCCCGCGACCGCGGAAAGAGCAGCAGCCGCTCCGCCCCAGGAACCTGTCGCGTGATGGGAGCCTCCCCGCTCCTGGCCGGCTTTGCTTTCCTTGGCCAGCCGGTGAAACCTCTGGAGCTCCTGGCTTGCCCACCGGGGCTGCGGCGGGGGTGATGGGTGGGTGGGAAGGTGTCTGGCTCCGGGAGGGCTCAAAGGTCTCTCACTTCCCCACGTGTGGTCCCGCTCCGCTTGCCAAAGGGCCCCGCTCAAGTTGGGCAGAGCCAGGCAGGTGCCCTTGGCTGCACGGAGGCTGAGGTCTCGGGGCTCCAGCAGGGCTGGCAAGGGGCGCTGGCAACTCTGAGTGCGGGGACAAGAAACCTCCATGCCGCCTGCATTGGGGCAGCAGTCCGGGGACCTCCACATTTGGCCGGGGACCCCCACTCAGGGTCCCAGGTCACTGGCTGTGGGTCACATCTCACTCCTCAGAGGTTCAGCAAGAGGCTCTGGGTGCCTCCTGTCCTGGCTGGCTGTGTGAGGTCAAGCACATCCTTCCCTCCCCTTAGCCTCAGTTTCCTCAGCGTTAAAAGGAGGGTACCCATCTGGGGACCCAGCTCCCGTAAAGCTCTACTCTTCCTGTTGCTTTCACAAATAAAACTTCAAGGAAGGCGGCTGACCCCATGGACAAAGACACCAAAGGCGGGCACATGAGCTCCTGTCCTTGTCCTCCTCATGGTCAGGGTGAGGGACACTCCAGGGGCTTCTTGGGACTGGTAATGGAGGGTGAGGGATGGTATGGCTTGGGGAAAGGAGCTTCTGGGGGATCCAGGAAGGCTCCCTGGATGGGGTAGGGAGTGGACAGGAGCAGAGGTTCTGGGTAGACTTAGTGGGGACTGTCCCAAAGCAAGAGCAGGTGCAGAGGCCTGGGTGCCCCACCAGGGCACAGCCTGGGGAGGTGGGATTGGACCTCCATAGGAAGGCCTGGCCTGCAGTCTGGCCTACAGGGTGGACCCTGTGTGCATGCTGCAGAGAACCACCAGGGGAGTCTTGGCAGACGTGATCTCCCTGTGGCAGGGAGGTAACCTGGCCACCACCATGAGTCTGGGGCATGGACTCAGGTACTGGAATAGGATGGGGGGAGAGGAGGCTGTTCAGTGAAGGTTAACCCCAAGGTTTCTCCCCTGAGCAGGCTGTGCTGGTTTACAGTGGGTGTGGAGTCCAGGGTGGCAGGCAGGGGTGGTCTCCTCCTGACCCGGGATTCTATCTTGGTTTCTCCTCCTGTCTCCAGGTCCAGAGACCCCTGAGAGCTCTGCATGTGCTGAGCTTGTTGGGGGTGCTTGGGAACAAGCTTATGGAGAGGGGTTGAGTGTGAGGTCAGGAGCTTGGGTCATGGCGGTCAGCCTGGGGCAGGTGCTGAGAACAGGGTGGGAGCTGGAGTGGCATCTCAGAGAGCTGGGGCCTGTGTGAGGAGCTACCAGGCAGTTCAGGCTCTGCACATGCTGGCTCTCTCATAGAACATTCCGGGGACTCTGAGCTGGTAGCACAGCCCTTGTGCTGTCCACCTCCAGGTACTGTGGACTGTATTCCAGTCACACCCAAACTGTGCCTTCCACAGATAGGGCTGGCCCCTCCAAGAGGCACATGCTCAGGCATAGCTTCCTGCAGGTCTATCCTGCTGTCTCCTGTAGCTGCATGTTTCCAGCAAAATTACTAAAGCAAGAATAAGCTGGAGTCACCTCTAACCCAGTACTGAATGAGACCCTGCCCACTCTTGGGAGCACCCCAGGCTCCTCCCTCACATGTGAGCCAGGGTGTCCCACAGGCAGAACCCACTAACACCACACTGAATGGCACCCCTGGGAAAACAGGCTCCAAATCCATGCACAAAGGATCCTGGGGCACCAGGGAACCGAAGCACAGGCTTTGGGGTGACCAGTAACTGCCGCCACCTGCAGTTCAGCTCCCCTCTCTCCTTCTGGTGTCATCCTTCTCCTAAAGTCACTCCTGCAATCTGGTGGGCTCCCTCCCTGGGGGCTGAGTGGTTATCGAGGGATGCCCCAGACCAGCGGTTCTCAACCTGTGGGTAGCGACCCCTTTGTAACAATGAAAATGCATCCTGCAGGTCAGATATTTACATTGCAATTCATAACAGTAGCAAAATTACAGTTATGAAGTAGCAATGAAAATAATTTTATGGTTGGGGGTCACCACAACATGAGGAACTGTATTAAAGGGTCGCAGCATTAGGAGGCATTAGGAAGGTTGAGAACCACTGCTCCAGACACAGGCTCCTGTCAGAGGAGAATTACAAACTGCAGAGCAAGCCCAGTCTTCACTTCACTCTCCCAAATAGTCCTGAAGGCCTCGCAGGTGCACCCATGCCATTGGCCTGGGACCTGACTGCTGTGGGCGGGTGCCACCCAGCCTCGTGCTTCAGGGCTAACAAAGAGTCTCCTGTAGAATTATGGACTTTCCACCAAGCCGTGGGGTTTTCCGCCACAGCCCCTTGCCAGGCTTGATGGAGAGGCCTTGTGATACAAGGCCCTGGGGTGGGGGTGGCGGGGACCACACCTTTGCTGGGGGAGACTGAGAGGTGCCCTTGAGCACAAAAGCCCTAGGACCGTAGCTGGCTCCACCCCTGACCCTGGACATCCTCACCCAGAGCGAGGTCACCGCAGCCCTTCCTGCAGCATTGAGGTTGCACCAGCAGACGCATCAGCCCACCTTGCATCAGGCCTGGTCCTGACCTCACAACTCCACTAGCTCTGCCTTGAGCTGTCCTGTTAGGTCAGCATTGTGGTTGTGCTCCATTCTACAGATAAATGGCAAAGTTTGGTGTTTTCTCCAAAAATTAAATAGAAAATCACTATGTGATCTAGCAATTGCACTTTCAACACTTAAAAGATTGAAAGCAGGTGTTCAAGAAAAAATTTGTACACAGATGTCTATAGCAGCAGCATTCACAATAACCCAGAGGCAACAACCCCAATGTCCACCCAAAGAAGAATGGATAAAGTGTGGGGCAGCCTTACCATGGACTGTCGTCCCACCGCAAAAAGAAATGAGGTAGTGATGCATGAACCTTGGAACCATGTGCTGAGTGAGGTGAGACAGACATCCAAGTCCACAAGCTGTGTGATTCCATTTATAGGACACAGCCAGGACAGGCAAATCCGTAGAAATAGAAAACAGGTTGGGAGGAAAGAAGGGGTAATAAGTATGGGGTTTCCATTTAGAGTGGATGCAAAGTCATAGAATTAAGCAGCGGTGATGGTCACACAATATCGTGATGTACTAATTGCTGCTGAATTTTCACTTTAAAATGGTTAACATGGTACATTTTATATGAACTCATCACAATACAAATTAATTAAAAAGTCAGTTGGGCATATTTGTGTGGGTCTGTTTCTGGGTTCTCTGTTCTGCCCCATTAATCTATATGTCTGTCCATCCTCCAGGACCACAGTCTTGATTGCTGCTGCGGTGTGATACATCTTGATTCCCAGTAACCTGATGCCTCCCACTTTTCCAATATTTTTCAAAATTGTTTTAGCTATTCTATTTCCTTTGGATATTGTATCTAAGTTTTAGAATAATTTTGTCTCTGTCTATAAAAAGAGAAAAAAGTCTTGCTGAGATTTTCCTTGGAATTGCATTAAACCTACACGAAGTCTGACAATTAAGTCCATGAATTCATCCTAGAAAAAGTGCCACACACCTCACTGCTGAGTATCCTCGTCCACCTTCCCTTAAGAAGCTACAGTGCACTGATGCCAGCACCTTCAACGCAATTTTTGAACTCTTTTTTTCTGGAATGGCCATCAGAGCTGTTGTCATATTACCCTTGGTGTCCTGAATAATATCTGAATGTCTTCCTTTGAATATTTCCTTTATCTTCAGGTAAAGAAAAAAGTCACTGAGGCCAGATCAGGTGAGTAGGGAGGGTGGTTCAATGTAGCTATTTGTTTACTGCCTAAAAACAGCCTCATAGGCAGTGCCGTGTGAGCTGGTGCATTGTCGTGATGCAAGGGCCGTGAGTTGTTGGCCAAGATTTTCATTAAGATTTCCCTAACTGTCTCTCTATCTATGCTTACTTGGTCTGCTATGCTTCTCAAAGTCAGCTGATGATTTTGATACAAAATTAAACAAATTTTTGCAGTCTTTTTGTCCGTTTTGCTCAATACCAGCCACCCTTAACTCTCTTTATCAGTGACACTTTCTCTCTCCTCAGAAAAACACTTAATCAACCAGGTGCAGTGGCTCACTCCTGTAATCCTAGCACTCTGGGAGGTCAAGACAGGTGGATTTTCTGAGCTCACGAGTTTGAGACCAGCCTGAGCAAGCTATCTCTAAAAAATAGCTAGGCATTGTGGTGGCCACCTGTAGTCCCAGCTACTTGGGAAACTGAGGCCCAAGAATTTGAAGTTGCTGTGAGCTGTGATGCCACAGCACTCTATTGAGGCCAACAAAGTGAGACTGTCTCAACAACAACAATAACAATAAAATTTAATCCATTTGTATGCTGCCATTTTCTTCATAGCATTATTCCCATAAACCTGGACTAACATGTCCTGGATTTCATTTCCATTCCTGAGCCAAGTTTAACAATAAATTAAATGTTTGCTTGTTTATTGCTCTAATTTAAGCTCCAACATTCTGAGAACAGCATACCAAAACATGCAACAACAAAAACAAACACCACTGCCACACGTTGACATGAACACAGCTGTGAGACACTGATATACCAAGGTTATGAAACCTTACTGAATTGTTTGTACAGTGCTGCCAACCTAGGCACATGGTGATAAATTCACAAACTAAATTGTCAGACCTTGTATATCTCAATTCAGGGAAACTTAACGTCTCTGTGATGTTGAGTCTTCTGATCCATGAACACAATGTGCATCTCCATTTTATTAGATCTTTGATTTTTTTTTTTTTGAGACACAGTCTCACTATGTCACCCTCAGTAGAGTGCCATAGAATGCCCAGCTATTTTTGTTATTGCAGTTGTCATTGTTCATTTTAGCTCGCCCAGGCTGGGTTTAAACCCACCATCCTCAGTGTCTGGGGCCGGCACCCTACCCACTGAGCTATGGGCACTGCCGATCTTTGATTTTATTTTTAAACCAATGTCTTATATTTTCAGCATACCAATCCTGTACACATTTTGTGTTGAGAAAGTATAAACAGTTTTGTGTCTTTAATTTTGATATCTACATGTTCATTGTTAGTATTTACAAATATGAATGATTTTTGCCACCACCTTGCTTAATTCATTTTATCAGTTCTAAGATGTTTTAAATAGAATCTTTGGAATTGTCAACAAAGACAATTATGTCATCTGTAAATAGGGACTGTTCCATTTCTTTCTCTCCAATCTATATGCCTTTTGTTTCTCTTTTCTTGCCTTGTTGCACTGGCCAGAACTTGCTGCACTATGCTGAATAAGATTCATGGTAGTGGATGGTCTTGTCCTGTTCCTGATCTTAGGGGGAAATATCCAGTCTTCCATGTTAATTGTACATTTTTTATAGATGGTTTTTACCAAGTTAGGGAAGTCCCTGTGTATTTCCATTTCTCGGAGAGCTATTATTATTGGTGGGTATTGAATTTTGTCACATGCTTTTTTGGCATCAGTTATGAATAAGATTTCCTAACTAGCCTTTGCCATTTATTTGCCTTTCCACAGGGTGCCCTCCTGGAGAATCAAAGTCCTTTTCCTTTGTTGGCATTTGCCTAAAAATGTCCTGTTCTTTGTTGAAGACGTGTATTAGTTGGAATTCTATGCAACCTCTTGGAGAACTGTTCATTCTCTGTCGCTTTCACATATATGTAAAACAGACATGTTAATAAATTTCTCTTTGTTTCTTTTGTTAATCTGGTTTTTGTAGCAAGGGGTTGTTCCAACTAAGAACTTGTGAGAATCGAGAAAAACATTATCATTCCTCCTCTACCAGGAACAGAAGCTTCTAATCCTGATGACCTTCAGCACCTCAATTTTTCTTTCAGAATTAGTGCTTTTTGTGCATTCTTTAAAAAATCTTTGGCTACCCCCAGTTCACACATATATTCTTTTATATTCTAAAGAGGTTAGACATTTTATCATTTACTTTTTAAAAAGATAGTCCTTATTTTTTAGAGCAATTTTAGGTTCACAGCAAAATTGAGGGGAAAATACAGACTCCCTATAGAGTCCCTACCCCACACACAAGCACACACACCCCCCAGAGTGGGACATTTATTACAATCCATGAACCTACAGTGATTGTCACCCAAAGTCTACAGCGCACAATAGGGCTCCCTCTTGGTGGCGTATGTTCCATGGGTTTAGACAAGTGTGCAATGACATGTGTCCCCCATCATGACATCAGGCAGAACAGTGTCGCTGCCCTAAAAGTCCCTTGTGGTCCACTGTGCTTCCCCTCCCTCCCTGCCCATTCTACCGTCTGCACGGTTTTGCCTCTTCCAGGATGTCACGTTATGGGAACCCCAGAGCATGCAGCCTTTTCAGACTGCTTCTGTCACCCGGCACGATGCACTCACAGGTCTTCCTGTGGCCTGATGCTCATCTCCCTCTAGGTGGAGAATACCCTATTCATTGTCCGGAGGGAACACAGTGTGCTCAGACGTTCCGCCACTGAAACCCACCTGGGTTTCTGTGTCGTTTACTTGTCACACTGTTTTACCACCCACCTCGGAGTCACTTGTGTGTGTGGTATGAAATAGGAAGGGCTAGAGGTGTAATATTTTCATGTGGGTGTCTGGTTCTCCTGGGACCATTAGTTGAAAGGCCTGTCCTTTCCCCATTGAACTGCCTTTGCCCTTTGTCAAAGCCAGCTGTCCACATGCATAAGGGTCCATTTCTGGCTCTGTTCCTTCCCAGTCTGTTTGTGCACCTGTGCACACTGCCTTGGTGACTGTGGCTTTATACAAGTCTGGCTGTGACGATGCCCCAACTTGCTTTTGCTCTTCAAAGTCCTTTGCATTTCCATGTGAAGTTTAGAGTCACCCTGTAGATTTCTACAGCCACGCCTTGGATCATGTGAGTCCCTCAAGGTTTTGAGGGTCGGGGGGACCTCTTCATGGCTCCATGCCTGAGGGTCCCCTTTCTCCCGTCCCTCCCACCCAGCAGAAACTCTTGTCCACATCCAGGACAGAGATAGAGCTCAGGCCTCTGGCTGGCATGGCCACCACTGTGAGGTCTGAGTCTGAGCTCTGCCCCTTGTCGCCCCTCAGAGCAGGCCTGACAGGCCCATGTTGGGTCTCCAAGGACTGTGGAAAGTAAAATCCACTCCCTTCCACCCTCCACGTCTCCCTCTACTCCTGTGCAGCCCCGACCCTTCCTGCAGGCCGCAGCTCAACTCAGCCTCTCAGCCCTCCCACCATTGCTGGAGGTTTCCTGGGAGCCAGTCCCTGCCCTCCCCATGGAGCCTCACTCCATCAGCAGACTTGCCCCTTGGCCACAGGGTGCAGCCCCACTGGGTCCACTTTGCCCGGAGACTCTGCCTACTTGTCCCAGCCTCAGCCACAGCCCGTCCTGTCTGGGAACAGACTCAGAGGAGCTGCTGATGGCCAGGAGGAGGGTAGGGCTCTCTCAGCCTCTGCCCAGGATGTGCTGATGGTCTAGCACTGCAGAAAAATGCCAGCCTTTCAGTGACAAGACAGGACACTCAGCAGAGCCAAAGGGCCACTGCAGGCACCATGATCCCAGTGTCCTCAGCCTGCTGCTGGCCTTGAGAACCCCAGGCAGACCCTGGGTATCCCTCAGCCCTGCTGGACCTCTGCTTGTCTGATCCTGACCACTGCAGGCCATGGAAGCATCACGGAGGCCAGGTGTTTTGGAGATGTCCCTTCCACACCCAATGCACGGTGGGGCCTGTGCTGTTTAGGTGGCCTGACCCAGGGCTGGGAGTCCCCTGAGATTCTGTGTGAGGGCAAAGCATGGAAATCACCCAAATGTCCCTCAGTGGAGGCAGGTGAGAATTCAAGCTCACTGCTCCCCAGACAGTGATGCGTTGACCACCTGAATTCTCTGGTGGTGACCAGGCCTCTGGCCGGCATGGCCACCACTGTGGGCTCTGGGTCTGAGAGCGGCGGCCAGCAGGAGGAGGACAGGGCTGTGTGCACAGTGGGCACAGTGTCTGTGCTGTCACTTCTCAATCTGCATCTAATGTGGTTTGAATCGTAATAATATGTATGTGTTAGTTTGATGTTAAAAATAAGAAATAAAATACCATGGCAGAATATTCACAACACCAAACTATGAAATAGCTAGGAAGAAAGATGACAAGGAAACAGCAGTACACACGCTTTTTAAAAAGGAGGAAAGAAATGGGAAGATATACCATGTTCCTGGATTTAACTTCTTAATTCCATTTTTAAAAGTCAAGTCTTTCTTAATTAATCTAGTAAGTAATACAATTTCAGTCAAGTTACCTGAGGGACTTTTTAAAGACTTGATTCTACTCCTCTTTTGGAAGATGATGACCACGAGACAGACGCTTCGAAGGCATCATGCCCAGTAAAATCAGGCTACGAAAACAGACAGGAGTCTGGTGCAGAGATGGACAGATCGCCGAGTGAGACGCTCAGCCCGTGGAGGTCTCAGCACATTAGAGAATTCAGGTGTCAACACGTCATTCCACATGCATGGAGAATGAAGGGAGCACTGGCTATGTGGTCTAAAGAGAGCTGGATAATTATTTGTGAACATCATGACAGACACTAAAAATACGCCAATTTGAGTAAAAATATTAAATGATCTGAATGATAAAAAGATGAAAAGTCAAGAAACAAAATACTAAAGGTGAAGGCTTATATCACCTGGGGCGGGGTGGGGGGACATTGTAAGTAGGACAAGAAAAGTGGAAACCATTAAAAAGGACCCAAAAGAAAACCGCTGTCAGGCACAGCGGTGTGCAGCCACAGTCCCAGCAACCTAGCAGGCTGAGGTGGGAGGATCGCTGGAGGTCAGAAGTTCAAGCCCGTCCTAGGCAATATAGAAATCTCTCTTTTTTTGAGACGGAGTCTCTCTGTCACTCAGGCTAGAGTGCTGTGGTGGCATAGGTCACAGCAGCTCCAAACTCCTGGGCTGGGTGAAACCTCCCTTAAAATAAAAAAAACTAGTAGATCATAATGCTGAGATGTGGGAGACAAAGTGGCAAATGTAAGAAGCACTTTAGCTCACTCTGCTTGTCTGCAGAACGTCCCACAGCCCCAGGTCAGGGCCTGAGAGCAGCCCACAGAGGGACCCTGAGGATGATGGGCAGGAGAGAGCCTGGGTGCCACACCCCTTGCCCGCATCGCTAATTTTTAGAAAAGGTGAAGTTCAAAGCTCCCAGCCCTTGCCTCTTCCCATGCGTATGATAATGTCAGGCAGGACTTGTGTTGATGCCTCTGTCACCTGTAGCCTGTTGTGCCCTCACACCCAACCATGATGCAGAGTTGCCCCACCATGAACTGACCCTGCCTCAGAGCAGCTGAACAGACTCTGAAAGACTTTCCTAGGTTGCAATACTTGTAAGACTCCCGAACAAAATGAATTTGAATTATTCAAAAGCTTGATTTTTCTTTCATTTACAAATGCATGCATATAAATATGGGTTAATGAGATGAAGAAAATATTTGTGACTTATATACATGAGGATTATATCAGTCAATATCTTTAATATATAAAAAGACCATTCAAATCAACAAGCAAAAAAAATAAATAACCAAGGGTTAAAAAAGAAAAGAACAGCTGGGCATGGTGGCTTGTGTCTGTAATCCCAGCTACTTGGGAGGTGTAGGTGGGAGGATCGCTTGAGCCCAGGAGTTTGACAGCACCCTGGGCAACATAGTGAGACCCCATCTCAAAAAAAAAGGAACAGAGAAGAGAGACTTAATTTTTTTTTTTTAATTGAGACAGAGTCTCAACTCTGTTGTCCTAGGTAGAGTGCCATGGTGTAATAGCTCTCAGCAACCTCAAACTCCTGGGCTCAAGCTATCCTCTCGCCTTAGCCCCCCAAGTAGCTGGACCTACAGGCAAGCCCTACCACACCTGGCTAGTTTTTCTATTTTTAGTAGAGACCAGGTCTTGCCTTAGCTCAGACTGGTCTTGAACTCCTGAGCTCAAGCCGCTGCCGCCACCACCACACCACTTCCACGACCCCTCGGCCTGGGCCTCCCAGAGTGCAGGAATTACAGGTGTGAACCGCAGTGCCCTACTCAGAGACTTAATTTTTATAAGAGATCTTTTTCATAGCTCAGTAGCATCAGGAGCTGGAATCTAACACCATTTCACTGCTTCTACTTTTGTGGCTTTGGAATAGTGAGCTGTGAAAATGTATATATAACCTATGCATAAACAATAAAACCAGTGTTTCTTAGAACACCGTGTTGTACTTAGCGTTTATAAATGCGCCATAAAGGGAATATTGTTTGCCTAAGTAGGTTTGGGGGTGGTGGGTTCTCTAACAGTAAGCAGAGGTATTACTGCAGCGTTCTCTTTAAGGTGCAAAGGCTGAGCCTGGTCAGAGACCACAGGAGAGCAGCTCCCTCCACCCCCACACTGCACGTGCTCTCTGGGCCGGGGCTCTGCT
Organism: Nycticebus coucang; assembly: GCF_027406575.1. Taxonomy (NCBI): domain Eukaryota; kingdom Metazoa; phylum Chordata; class Mammalia; order Primates; family Lorisidae; genus Nycticebus; species Nycticebus coucang. The sequence goes on from NC_069795.1 coordinate 2,251,148, forward strand.
GGGAAGGCGGGGTTGGTTCTTTGATGGGGTATCCAAGTGAACCTCGCCAGGTGCGGGGAAGATGCAGCAGTTGCCTATATTGGCCAGCAGAGGGGGATGTTTGGTCATTGCTATGCATGGCACCTTGCTTTTGTCCTTGCAAAACACAATTGGGGCAGTGCCTGTGGCTCAAAGGAATAGGCTTGCTGGCCCCATATACCAGAGGTGGTGGGTTCAAACCCGGCCCCTACCAAAAAAAAAAAACCCAAAAAACAAAACACGGTTTGCAATTGTTTTGTTTTTTCTAAAGATAGGAATTCGGGGGTTTCCCTATGTTGCCCAGGCTGGTCTAGAATTCCTAAGCTCAAGCGATTCTTCCATCTCAGCAACCTGAGCTGCTGGGACAGCGGGAGAATGTGGGGCTTAGAAGTGGTTCTCTTTTCTTAGCTTACTTCTCATGACCTTGTGGCTTGTCTGGGCCGCCCAGCTGGGTGCCAGGCCACACCTCCACCTGCCCTTCTCTTTGTCCACATGAAAGCACCAACTTCCTCAGGAGCTCAAAGAGCTCGGAGTCTGGATGTAGGTGAAGGAGAAGGGTCTGAGAACCCATAGGCCTCAGGTCACCAGTGGTCCTCTCTGGGTCAGGCCACCATAAGGGCTCATGTCACTTCCAACTCACACAGCATTTTCTCTTCCAAGAAGGAATAAATGTCATTCATTTATTCGTTCATCCAGCAAACACTGCAAAATTCCCCCAGGCAGCCAGGGCATGTGACTCAATTTGGGCCTGGAACATGGGTGAGCCACCAGGTTCCCTTCCCATGCCCTTAGTCTGCCCCACAGATGACCCACAGCCATGATGGTCCAGAAGCATGGGTGGCCTCTGTGGGTGAAGCCCAGAGGCCTTGGCATTGCTGACCCCTGCCCGAGGGTGCCCTGGCCTCTAGCAGGGACCATCAGTGAGTCCTCACAGACATGTTCCACCAGCTCAGGATGCCCAGGCCTCAGAAGCTTTGGGGACTCCTCCATGTGTGTGGTCTTAGGGTATCTGTGGGTGGAGCCAGAGGTCCCCTGGTGCCCAACATGGCTGCAGAGCTGGACAGCTCATCTCAGGATCTGCTTCTGGTGGAAACCTTGGGGACTGAGCTGGTCACCAGACCACCAGGGCCTCTTCTGAGACCACTATGGTCTCTGCCAAGCTGCCAAGCTACAGTGGGGTGTGCAGGGACCCCGAGGCACCTCCTGTCCTGTGGTTAGCACCAGGCCAGCAGTGCCTTGTCCATCTATCCTAGGCAGAACTTTCTGGAAACTTCCCCCAAGCCACTCAACCCTGCAGTGAAGGTCAAGCTGTTAGAAAACCACCCTTCCGCGGAACTGGAACAGGCCCCTGGACCCCCCTCTGCTTCTGCTGTTGGGAGCAATGGGGGATGTTGGGGTGTGGCCCTGGGGTCAGAGACAGATGAGCTGCACCCTAGTTCCTTGAGGTCATTTCAATGTGATGTTCTCCTTGAAAAGCAAAGCCAAAGGGAGCAAGAGGAAAAAACAATCAGGACAATCTGAATGATTTCACTGTCATCAATATTTTGTTCTTCACTTTTTTTTCATTAAAAAAAAAACAATTTTAGAACTGTTTTGGACTCAGAAAGGTTGAGAAACCAGGACATCTCCTGTAAACCCAGCCCCCTGCAGTACCTCCTGCGCTCACACCTGCTACCCATGCACCAGCAGAGCTGTGCTGTCGTCAGCTCACCAGCAAACCAGGGGGTGTCCAGGTCCTTGCGGTTGTCCCCTAAAGCCCCTCCGTGTCCCGGGATCACATCAGGAAGACAGGGACAATCAGTCCTCAGGCCCCTTTCCAGGTGTTCTGATGACTGGAATTTTGAAGAGGAGTCTCCACCTACACACTCATACAAATGGCAAAACATAACTATAGTCCGCAAAGTAGAAGGGAAGAGGAGAGAGAGGGGCGGGGAGGGGGGATATGGGAGGAGGGAGGGTATTTGGGGGGACCTCACCTAATTTGCATGATGCAATGGTCCATTTCAAAACTATTAAGAAATGAGTATAGGGGCGGTGCCTGTGGCTCAGTGAGTAGGGCACCGGCCCCATATGCCGAGGGTGGCGAGTTCAAACCCAGCCCCGGCCAAACTGCAACAAAAAAATAGCCAGGTGTTGTGGCGGGCACCTGTAGTCCCAGCTGCTCAGGAGGCTAAGGCAAGAGAATCGCTTAGGCCCAGGAGTTGGAGGTTGCTGTGAGTCCTATGATGTCGTGGCACTCTACCAAGGGTGGTAAAGTGAGACTCTGTCTCTACAAAAAAAAATTTTTTAAATAAAAATAAAAATAAAAAAAGAAATGAGTATAATTGTGATGGATTGATGGATATGTTACTAAGTTCAATGTAAGCATTTCACATTGTATATCAAAGCAGTACCCTGAACCCCATAAATGCATCAATGTACAAAGTTACGATTTAATAAAAAATAATTAAAAGGAAAAAAATGAAGAGGGGCCTCCTCCATCTGGGAGGCACTGGGCTGCCCAAGCCCCGCCCCTGGGTGCCGCGCCCCTCCCACCCCTACCCATCCCAAGAGCCCCTCTCACATTCTCACCTCCCCCCACCCTCCCTGAATCCCCAATCCCACTGAGCTCCCCAAGCCCCGCCCCTGAGTGTCCCACCCCATCCCCCACCCCTCACTCCACATGGGGGACCCATCCCCTGCATGCCCCACCTGAGGGCTTGCTAGTTCCTGCTCAACACCCACTAGGCCATAGGGCTGGCAGGCGCCCCTCACCCTTCCACTTTGCTGGAGCCCTGCAGGTGCCCCCTGCTCCGCCCCTTCCGCCCCCATTCTCATCGAGACTCCGCCCTGCCCTAGGGCCCCCCAGCTCCTGCCTCTCCTGTGGACCTGGGTCCTTCCGCACTCCTTTCCTCACAAGTCCCTGGTTCCATGGCCCTCTCCTTCCCCCAGACCCTGAGCCTGGAGACCCTGGACGTCTCAGACCTCGACCCCATCCAGCACCCAGCTGGCCAGCTGCAGGAGGACCAGTGGCAGGCACCCAGGGACACCTGTGAGGCTCTTCTCCTAACCCTAGTCCTGCCTCGCAGGGCAGACACCATGACCAGTGGGCCAGGCCAGAGAAGGGGGTAGGGGCTGCAGGGGGGTTGGCCTCCCCACACCGTGAGGCCTGCATCCTCCCTTGTGTGGCCAGGCCTGTGGCCAGGGCACACCCCCGGCCCCTGTCAGGGTGGGCACTGACTGCCGCCACTCTCCCTGACACTCCTCTTTGAGCCGGGCTGGGTGGGTGTCACTGTGGCAGCATCACTGTGGAGGTCTTGAGGCCTGAGCTTGTCGGGGTCTGACCATGGGGCTGCTGTCTTGCTTCTGTGTGTGTACGTCCTACATCCTCTGTCCCTGGACCGGGCCCATGGCCTGTTGGGTCCCCCAGTCCTAAGCCTGGAAGCTGAGGCCGGCATGGACGTGATTCTGGTAGGCTCCAGCGAGCTGTCAGCGCCCCCTTCACCCAAGGTAGGCAGAGGTGAGTCTCGTCTACTTAACTGGACTGGCTGCTTGGGATGCTGACCCCACACCTAGGCAATGTCAAGAGTTCTGGGCTTCTGGAAGATTCAGACATCATTCAGTCAGTCCAGGTGGGGGCAGGAAGTCCCGACCCAGAGCCTCCTCCCAGGCTAAGATGTTTTTGACCTACCAGGATAAGGCTGAGGGAGAGAGAGGCAGGGATGGTGGGAACCCACAGTCTCCTGAGACTTCAAAGTCAGGAATTTGTGATGCTCACTTCTTGGTTTTATTTATTTATTTATAGACAGAGTCTCACTATGTCACCCTGAGTAGAGTGCCTTGGCATCACAGCTCACAGCAACCTCACACTCTTGCGCTTAAGCACTTCTCTTGCCTCAGCCTCCCAAGTAGCTGGGACCACAGGCACCCACCACAACGCCCAGCTATTTTGTTGTTGTTGTCATTGTTGTTTAGCAGGCCTGGGCCAGGTTCAAACCCGCCAGCCCCGGTGCATGTGGCTGGTGCCCTAACCACTGAGCTACGGGCACCAAGCCTCTTGGCCATATTTAAATTAGGAGACAGGAGATAGGAGGAAGGGGCTACTTCTTACCTTCTTTTTCAGATCTTATTGCATATGAAGTCAAAGTTAACCAGAGAAACATAGAAGGTAAGAGTTTGAACACTTGCCCACCACTAGGAAAAGGGAACTTCGGCTGGCTCTCAGCATCTCCCAGTTGTCCTAGGAGAAGGCAGTGGACGCCAATAGTGCCCACTCATACCTGCACCTCAAAGCCCTGCAGCTTAATTTAAAGTCTGCAGCTCATGTTGACTAGTATGTTTAGGGATTGTTTGCCCGTTGTCACCTTCATATCGAACATTTTCATCGCACCAAAAATAAGACATGTATCCAGTAGCAGCCACTCAATCCCTCCGTCCTCGTCCCCCTTTTTCACATCTAGGGACGTGCCAGTCTACTTTCTTTCTGTGTGGATTTGCCTATTCAGGATCCCTTGCATTTCCATGTGAATTTTAGGATCAGCTTGTTCACTCTTGCAAAAAAATTCCAGCTGGAATTTTGACAGGGGTCTGTGGATCTGCCTGGGGAATCTTGCTATTTTAACAATATTAAGTCTTCTGAACCATGAACATGGGACATCTTTCCATTTCATTAGATCTTCTTTAATTCCCTTCAACCACATTTTGCAGTTTCCGGTGTTCAGGCCTTGCCCTCCGTTTTTGTCAACTGTGTTCCTGAGTCTTTTGCTATTTGATAGTAGCTCAAACACACTGCACTTTGGATGTTACTTTAGACATCTGCCTGTGCTGTGGAAGCTTCCAGGTTCACACCCAGCACCCTCTGTTTGAGGGAGGAATGTGTACATCGTGTAAGGTAAGCGGGAAGCCGGGGGGGCCTCCTCACAGCCTCCAAGAGGGGAGGGCACAAACCAGCCTCCTTTGCTCCTTGCCAAGGACAAGTTTCTGGACGCCCTCTTCCTATATGACGACGATGGATATCTGTCCTACTGCTCCATCTGCTGCTCCGGAGAGACACTGCTCATCTGCGAAAACCCCGATTGCACCCGGTGAGGCCAGGGGTCCCGGGGTGGAGACTGACTGAGGGCGAGGGAGCCGAGGGGACACCCTCCTTCTCAGCTGTTCAGAGAGGGGGGATTTTCCTCCAAGGCTTTCCCTTTCCCTCCAATACTTCCTTTGGCTCAGAGCTGGACACATGGGGGTGGGGGGTCAGCATCTGCGCTTGTGATTTCTGTTTCCAGCATTAGTGTAGCGGAGACGGAGCTGCTGTCCACAGTCTTTATGTAGTGGCGTGATGGAGACCCCCCGCTGCTGGACTGCGGCCCCCACCAGGGGACCACACGGGGTGTACTCGTCCCTCTGTCCTTACTCCTATGTCCACAGCTCCCCCCACCTCAAATTCTCGCTCCCAGCTGGCTGCATTTGCTCTTGCTGGCATCCTTAACCTATTCCTGCAGAGCCTAGAATCTGGGGGCTTAAGGGCGTCTTTGAAATCTATTGTTGCCTATAAATGCATGTCTCAGTCTTCTGGCTTGGCTCCTGTCCTCTGAGTTACCAAGGAGGACCTGTCTCCCTTGCCCAGGTATGGCCTTGCCTTCTGCCATGTAGTGCAGAGACGGGCAGGGCCCATTTGTCTCTCAAAGGAGCCTGGCATGACTTCTGTGGTTCACTCCAAAGCCAGGCGCAAGCCTGCCTCAGCTTGCTGGTCCCCAGGGCTGCAGGACTGACACTTCAATCACCGTGGTTTTCTGTTTTACTCTAGGTGCTACTGTTTTGAGTGTGTGGACACCCTGGTGAGCCCAGGGACCTCGGAGAAGGTTCAGGCCATGAGCAACTGGGTGTGCTTCCTGTGCCTACCCTTCTCCCGCAGCGGGCTGCTGCGGCGCAGGCGGAAGTGGCGGGCTGGGCTGAAGGCCTTCTGTGACCGCGAGTCGGTGAGTACTGGACAGGGGCAGGACCTGGCAGCAGCCGGCCCCGGGGACCAGGATGTTCCCGCCAGTGGCCAGCTACAAATTGCTCACTTGCTCTGACACAATGGAGTTACAAGAGCTTGCAGCAGGTGGAGAGGCTGGCTGGCAAGGCTTCAACGTGCCTCCGAAGTCTGGCATTTGTCACCAAACACTTGAGCTGATGCTGGCCAGATGTCAGTTCTCTCTGTAGGCAGCCAGGCAGGAACCACCAGTCATCACAGATGTAGCAGGTTGAATTTTGTCCCCCCAAGGATATGCTGGCATCCTACACCCAGTAGCTGTGTTTGGAAATAGGGTCTTTGCAGATGAAGTTTGTTAAGAGTGTAGAGGTGAGACCACTGTGGATTGGGGGGGCCCTAAGAGCAGTGACTGGTGTCCTCATGTAAGGTTTGGGACATCGAGACACACAGGGCAGATGGCCATGTGATTATAGATGCAGAGATGGGAGCAGTGGTTGTCAGCAGCACCAGAGGGGGCAGAGGACCCCTCAGAGGGAGTCCCCCTGCGGCAGCTGATTTCAGACCTCTGGCCTGCTGAGACAGGACCAAATCATTTTCTGCAGTTTTAAGCCCCCCACCCCACCAAGTTAGTTTTAATTTGTTCTGGCGGCTGCTGGGAACTGCCGTAGCAGGGGGTGAGCCCCTGGGGAGATGGCCACGCAGAGCCTGGGACCCTGGTGGAGCCTGCAGGCTGGCACGCTTCACGGCTGGGCAAAGTCGTCTCTTCTTGCCCAGCAACATTCAACATGACTGAAGCAGAAAAGGGGCAGACACAGAAGCACTTGTAGGGAAAGAACCTGGTGCTCTGAAAGTTGCGTCCTCCTCAGGTCTGTAGCTTTGGGGAGGCATCTGCCCACCTGGTCCATCTCATTAGCAGAGGGTGCGTGACCTGGGTGGCCTCTGCCGCCGCGAGGGCCTCGCCTTTCCCAGAGCCAGCCCAGGTTCCACAGACTCTGCCACTCCACAGTGATGTGTGCGCATGCAGGCCCATGGCCAAGAGATGTCCCACAAAGTCTCCTTGACACCAGTGTAGGGTGACAACTGTCGCAGGAGGCCTCACTATGGCTTTTGGAAAGCAAGGCGAGTGCGTTCCCTATTGGAGCCGTCTTTCAGGTCCCCTTCAAGGCAGAAAGATTCTCTCCCAGCTTAATACAGATCCAAGGATCAAAGGCTGCAGGAGAAGGTTCCCTCCAAAAGAAACTGAGGTGACATTCAGAGATGCTGCTAAATGCTGCTGCAGACACGGAGCTGGAGGGAAGGGGATGGCTGTGAGTCTAGCTCCAGAGGCTCCTGCCTCGGCACTCAAGGCTCAAGTCTGAGGTCTGTCCTCCTCGGGCCACCAGGCTGCCCCTGCACAAACCAGGGCCAAGTCAGGCACAGGCCCCAGTCCTCCGAGGCCACAGGTGCAGTTTTGCTGGTCTGCCCCCCATCTCTTCCACGAGGGACTGGAGTCTTCATGGAGCCCCAAACTCAGCCAGCTGCCCCCTGCTCAGGCCTGGTGCTGATAGCCTGTCCTGTGTTTGCCTCCAGCCAGGCACCCCCAAGTGCCATCACCTATGGGGGCAGCAGGGGATGTTGGGTGCTGACCTTACAAATGAACTGACCTGGGCTTCTGGCCTGGGAGAGCCAGATGCTGTCCCCTGGCCAACCACTGGCTGTGCCCATAGATACTCCTGTGTCCTTTGTCCTTGGTGGGTCTCCTCTGTGGCTGGGCTCAGGGGCCAGCTCTTGGCACAGCAGGTCACTGGCAGCAGAGAGTGTGCAGCAGGGTCCTTCTCAGGGATGCTGGGCAGCTTTCAGATGTTCCCAGCCCACAAAGGGTGACAGGGTTGCTAGTGGGAAGGTGGACAGAGGCAGTGGGAGGACGTGCTGTGTGTGGTCAGATTCTCCCGGGTAGACGACTTGGGTGCTTAGATTTACAGAATGTTTCCTATTGGGATAATGTCACCCTCCTTTAAAATTAGGAAACTCCCCACATACTTGCTGTCCCTTTGCTGGAGATGGCAAGGAGTCAGCCTCCATGGGGCTCAGCACTAGTCAGGACAGGCCCCCAGGGCTCCCCAGGTGTCTCTGGGGAGTCTCAGGTGTATTCATTTAGGAGAGGTTTAGGGGAGGATGACCATGTATCAGGAAGAATTTTAATCATTGCTCAAGGGCTCTGTAACCAAGTAGCCAACACAACATCCTCTTCCTTTGTAAATAAACAGGAGAGTCCCCTTGAAATGTACAAAACCGTGCCTGTGTGGAAAAGAGAGCCAGTGCGAGTGCTGTCTCTCTTTGAGGACATCAAGACAGGTGAGTATGGTGACAGGACAAAGACTCACACAGGATGACACCTCCACACGCCTGACTACCTCGCAGGGCCACCCAGCCCTCCCAGGGCTCCCTGCACCCTCCTCTACCCAAACCTCCAGGCACCAAGCCCCCAGGAACTGGTGTCCTGCCCCCCAACCCACCCTGGTGCCTTTGGAAATCCCATCCCATCTTCTGGGCCTAGCAAACACAGACAATTCCATGAAGACACGCCCTAGTCACTGCCCAAGTGGCAGCCGGGATCATTCCCTTGTGGAGCCCCCTGCTGAGTGCTCCCTAGTGTCCTCAGAACCGCCTGCTGTGGGAGCTCGTGCCACCGCCAGGACTCTGAGACACGCAGTGCACACAGCTTGGCCAAGGTCTCACTGCCCAGCAGGGCTCTGCCGAGGCTGTCAGCTCAGACCCTGCTGCCCTGTGGTTTCCTAACCCAGCAGGGAACATCACAGCCCAGAAATGCCGGGTTCACAGCAAACTGCTTGACTTCCTTAAAACAACACTCAGTGAAGTCTATTTGTTTAGCTTATCATGACACAGAAATCTCGATCCTTAGACCCTTGCCATGGCATTAAAAAGAAGCTTTGCTCATTAATTACGGGACGGCTTCCTGACCCGTCTCTGGACTTTCCCCTTCCCTGGAGGGGCCAAGTCCACATCAGCCCTGTGGGCCCTCTTGTCCCCCGTCCAGAGCTAACCAGTTTGGGATTCTTGGGAACCAGCTATGCCCCAGGCAGGCTGAAGCACCTGGATGATGTGACGAACGTTGTGAGGAGGGATGTGAGTATGGCCGCCCTTCAGACCTTGGAGAGCAGGTGTCCAGGGGCTCCTGGGGGGTGGAGAGACACCACACAGGAGGGGCAAGGGGTCTCAGGTGTGCAGGGAGGGGCGTGGGGACCCTGGGTCTGGCAGGAGTTGGCACCCCACCCATGCTGTTGAGCCCCCGCAGCGGGGTGTCTGAGTGCACATGTTTGGTCCCTGCACTGCCCAGACCCAGAGCAGGGTCTCTTGCAAGTGGCCAATTTCTACCCCTGTGATGGGATGCTGCCCAGCGGGGAATCGCCTCCCCTTCTCCTCTCAAATAAAGATGCTGCCCCATAAACTGAGTAGTGGGGAGAGGCTTGAAAACATTCTATAGGCCCTGCGCGGAAATACCACGGTTCTAGGAATGGAACATGTTCCCTCCCTTGGAGTTACAATCCAATTTCTGTTCTGGCTCCTCCTCCTCCTCTCCCTGCCAGTTACTTCACGCCATAAGATAAGTCCTGGCAGCCTCCTGGTGCAGGTGCAGACCTGGCCGGCTCTCACCTCCGCTTCCTCCTGGCAAAGCCAGTGCCCACGGCCAGGCACAGCTGTGGGCCACGGGAGTCAGGTTTGCTCACCAGCTGCATGGCGGGAGAGGCTCAGGGGGTCTGGGGTCTCGGTGTAGAAACTGGCTATTATTAAGTGATTTGAGGACGGTGTAAGGAAGCACAGGTCTGCCCTGGACTGGGTGCTGTCAGCAAGTGGGGATCTGATATTTGAGTTACCTTGTTCATTTTTGTTTAGGAGAATGGCACGGGGGTTGAGGCATCACTGTTAACGAAGTCAGTGTCCCTCATATCACCTTAGAGAGGGGAACTTGGGTCACTTGTGGGTGAAGAACCCCCTCACCTGGTCTCTGTTCGGGCAGGATCTGGGGCAGCTGGGTTTTGTCTTCCTCCAGGTGGGCGCTGATGGTAGGAAGCATTTTGATTGTGGGGGCGCGGGTATGTGACACCCTCACTGTTAGCTCCCAACCCCCACAGCCACACTGTCTATGTTCCCTGACAACACACAAAATCACTTACTCCCTCTGGGACTGGGTCTCTTAGGGCAGTGGCTAGAGCAGAGGTGCTTTTCAGGGACAACTTGTGGACTCCACATGTGTCCCCAGAGCTGGTGGTGAGGATGGCCCTGGCCTGGTGCCCCACTGCTACCCGTGGGGCGGGGTCTGCCTTGTCCATGTCTGTGGTGAGCTGGCCCTGGTCTCCTGACTTCTTATTGGCCACAGCTCTCCTGCTAAGACACAAACCTGCCCGGGTGGCGCCTGTGGCTCAAGGAGTAGGGCGCCAGTCCCATATGCCGGAGGTGGCAGGTTCAAACGTAGCCCTGGCCAAAAACCAAAAAAAAAAAAGACACAAACTTGCCCCATGCCTGTCCCACAGGTGGAGGAGTGGGGCCCCTTTGACCTCATGTATGGCTCGACGCCTCCCCTCGGCCACACCTACTACCATCCGCCTGGTGAGATGCTGGGTGAAATGGGCTTCTCCGGGCTCCAGTCACCTGGGCAGTGTGTCCCCAGGGTCTCTCCCTGCCCACCCCACCACAGCCCCCTCAGGCAGAGCAGAAATTACAATTGTTCGAATTTTAACAACAGCTTTATTGAGGCCCCACTGGCACTGTAAAGTGTCCTCATGGGATGTGTGCGATTTGGGTGAGTTTGGACAATGCACACCAGGAGCCGGGCATGGTCCATCGCCCCAAAGGCTTTCTTGCACCCTCCAGCCCTCCCGCCCACCCCTGCCAGGCACCCAGTGCTGCAGGCCCCGCAGACAGCTGTGCTCTGCAACTCTGCCATCATCTGTGCAGGAGGCTGCAGGGGCAGGCGGGGTCTGCACGCCTCTGGGGCCCAGCTGCAGGGCAGACCCATGAGGGTGGGGGGGGTGGACCCACAGACCCAAACACTAGAACCGCAGGCCCGGGGAGCCCCTCAGCCCGGCCCTCCCACCCTCCTGCCCAGGCTGGTACCTGTTCCAGTTCCACCGGCTCCTGCAGTATGCGCGGCCCCCACAGGGCAGCCCACGGCCCTTTTTCTGGATGTTTGTGGACAACCTGGTGCTGGGCACAGAAGACCAAGCCACAGCCATTCGCTTCCTGGAGGTGTGTGGGGGGCCCCACCGTGCTCAGGGCTTTCGGGGAGGGCTCGGCTTACACCCCAGGCTCTGGGACTTCTGGCTCCCTGGGAGCCGGCATGCAACTGAGGCACAGATCGTGGGCTCTTGGGACACAGGGCCCCTTCCAGGACAGCCTCAGAGGAGGAACTTGCTACACACATCCTGTGCTCTCAGAACGAGGCCGCAGGATTCACCTGCCCCTGCCTCCTTGATCTGTACACGCGCACACGCAATGCACACACAATACACACGCAGTGCATACGCACACCCAGTCGCACACACTATACAGCCCGCCTGTCCCACACTCCCTGGGGCATGCCTGAATCTAAGCCCTGATCTCAGAGTGCCACTTTTGGGCTCAGTAACAGACCCTGCCCAGGGCTGACTTGGGCTGGGTTCCAGGCCTACCTGTGGTGTGGCAAAGTCTCAGCCACAGGACAGGCTCAGGCAGAGGAAATTCATCTCCCTGTCAGGTCCCAGAGAGAGGCCACGGGCAGAGTGGGGCTTGGCCTGCTACACACAGAGAGGACAAGGACCCTCAGGTGTCACCTTCTTTTGGGGCCAGATAGGGTCATGGTTCCAGAGGGTGAGGAGTGGGGGCTCCACTGAGTGGCTGGAAAGTGAGCCCAGCAGATGGAAGGGGTACGGGTGTCAGGATGGGGCTTGCTGTGATGAGATGTGGGCCATGATGAGGGTGGCAGAATGGTTCAGGGCACCAGAGCATGAACTCTGAATGGGTTCTAGGCACAGCGGGGCCCTGCCAGCCCCCTCGTCACAGTACAGCCCTTGGCTGGGCCTGGAACTCCCTCCTGCAAGACATCTCCCAATGTTCATGTGGTTCAAACTTTCTTTAAAACGATTTCAAATGAACAGGACAAAGTCTCCTGTCCTCCCAGCATCACCCTCCTCTTCAGTGGCCTGAGGGCCTGCTGGATCTTTATGAAAATACACACAATCCTGGGCACTCAGCTGTTGGCACCTGGTGTTTTTCTCTTAAAGTGCCTTGGAAATCCTTCCATTACAAAAGTACTTTCTTCCTCCTTTCTTCATCCTTGTGTGTTATTTTGTTTTGTTCTGGGCAGTCTCCCTCTGGATGGATGTGAAAATGCATCTAACCTCCTCCCTCTGCGTGGAGGACTGGCCGCCTCCTGTCCTTTGTTCTTACGAACAGTCCTACAACCAAGGGCCATGTAGGATAAATTCCAGGAGTGAGGTTTCTGGGTCCAACCCCACTGTATGTGGGGTTTTCACAAATATTGCCCCGTGGTTTCCACTGGGCTGTCCAGCTGAGACAAGATGCTGCTCTCTGTGGGCTGTGCATGAGCTCTCTCCTGCCCTGCTGGCGGCATCCACCATAAGGTCGCAGCTTTCTGAGGGTGCTCCGTTGTGATGGGTTTCCATGTGCCTCTGAGCTGACCTCGCCTCTGCTGCTCTGCTACCTCACCTTACGGGCGGCTGGAGTTCCCCGTTGATCCAACCAGACTTGCTGTGTATTTGATTGGATCATTGGCAGTGATCATTTTTTTATTCTGGCTATATGCATAGAGTATTTTCTTGTCTCTGTGTTGTGGGCACCTATAGGACAGAGTTGGGTCCTGGCAGTGACAGTGATGTCAAGCTGTTCCCGACCTGTAAAGCTGATGGTTTTGGGGCTGAAGCAGCTCGTTTTTTCTGTTAGGAAGTTCCTACTGACTCCTATTGATTAGAGCATTTTTGTCAGGAATAGTTAGATTTTGTCAAATACTTTTTTTGATGTTTGTGGAGATATTAGACAATTCCTCCTTAGATCTATTAATAAGATATAATTTCCTTTTCTTTTCTTTTTTCTTTTTTTTTTTTTTTTGAGGGAGAGCTTCACTCTGTCCTGCTGGGTAGTGTTGTGGTGTCATAGCTCACAGCAACCTCAAACTCTTGGGCTCAAGCAATCCTCTTGCCTCAGCCTCTCAAGTAACTGGGGCTACAGGCACTGGCCACAACACCCAGATAGTTTTTCTATTTTTAGTAGAGACAGGGTCTCACTCTTGCTCAGGCTGGTCTGAACTCCTGAGCTCAAGCAATCCACCTGCTCGGCCTCCCGGAGAGCTGGGATTACAGGCACCAGACTGGCCAATAAGATATAATTTTCTAGTGGACTTCCTAGTAATAAACCATCCCACATGCCTGGAAAAGCCTGCCAGTCACAGTGGATTATCTCTTCAATGTGCCGCTGGATTCAGAATTTCATTTAGGACGTTCACTGGCAAGGACGGAAGGGGTGTTGTGCAAACTCAGTCAGGTTTTGGTGTCAATGTTACATTTATTTCCTAAAAGTATTTGAAAAATGACGGACCTCTGTGAAATAGTCTGGATTGGTAGTTGTTGTTTTAAAATTAAAGTAGCGCTTCTACAGAAACTGATCTATTAAGATTTGCTATCTTGGGCGGCGCCTGTGGCTCAGTTGGTAAGGCGCCGGCCCCATATACCGAGGGTGGCGGGTTCAAACCCAGCCTCGGCCAAACTGCAACAAAAAAATAGCCGGGCGTTGTGGCGGGCGCCTGTAGTCCCAGCTGCTCGGGAGGCTGAGGCAAGAGAATCGCTTAGGCCCTGGAGTTGGAGGTTGCTGTGAGCCGTGTGAGGCCACGGCACTCTACCGAGGGCCATAAAATGAGACTGTCTCTACAAAAAAAAAGAAAAGAAATCTGGGAATTTTAAAAATATGGACATAACACCACAGAACAGCAGGTGGGGTCAGGTTTGTGAATGGCGTTATTTATCAACAAACCTATTAATAAGGAATCGTGGGTCCCACAAAAGACCTGTTTCTAAATCTGAGACCCGTTATCAACAAACTTAGAGGATGGAAAAACACTGACTTTTGATTGCTTTGCATGTAAGTTTAGTAGGTCAAAATTAATTGGTTCCAAATCAGTAGTGACAGAAAAAAGAAACTTCTGTATTTTCTATAAACTCGCCTTGCTATGGAGTCTCATTCCTGCCAGTGGTGGAGACAACTAATGTCACAAGGGTAAATGCTGTCTACTGGCTCTGGACTGGACAGTCCATTGGGTGGGTCTCTCTGGCCTGCCTCGCCCTCTCCAGTCCCCAGTGAGGTATCTGGATATGGGGTTCTGGCTACCTCCTTACCTGAGGGCCCCTCCATGCAGGTCTGGGGCATCTCTGGGTTGCTTGACCTATGGGACAAAGAATCTACTAGTGAGGCCAGGCAGGTGGCTCAAGCCTGTGATCCCAGCACTCTGGGAGGCTGAGGTGGGGAGAATTGCTTGAGCCCAGGAGTTTGACACCAGCCTGAGCAAAGCAAGACCCTGTCTCTGCAAAAAAAATCGAAAAATTATTGGGGCATTGTGGCAGATGCCTGTAGTCCCAGTTCCTCAGGAGACTGAGGCAGGAGGGTCACTTGAGCCCAGAGATTTGAGGTTGCTGTGAGCTAGGCTGATGCTATAGTACTCTAGCCTGAGTGACAGAACAAGACTGTCTCAAAAAAAAAAAAAAAAAAAGAATCTATTGGTTAAAATGTTTAAGACAACATATCAGCTTTTTCTCTTCTAAGGTGATTTATAAGAAAAAAAGGGTGTGACATGTACGTAACCCATGCCACTGAGTATAATCGATGTGGTAGGCCAGGAAGGTCTGCCAGCCACACCTGGGGCCAGAAGGTGGCTGAGGCCTACGGCCATCAGGTCTTAGTTCATAGCTGTCCTTCCCCCTCAGACAGAGCCTGTGACCATCCGGGATGTCAGTGGCAGAGCCCTCCAGGACGCCGTGCGTGTGTGGAGCAACGTCCCTGCCGTGAGGAGGTATTTTCCAGGCAGACGAGGGCCCCTCAAGGCTGGGGGGGACACAGACCAGAGCCAGGGCTCACTGGGAAATGGGGTCAGAGAAAACTCAGTCTGTCAGCAGAGCCAAGCCCACCTGTGTATGTGGGGGTGTGTCTGCAGCTGGGAGGCACCCCTCCACCCAGACCCTGTGCAGTCTGCATGAGTGCTTCTTGGGGCTCCTCTCAGGAATGCCATCCTAAGCGTCCAAAGTCCTGGGCATGGGCTGGGCTGCACAGCCTCCAGTGACCACTCACACTCAACGCCTGGCTCGGCCTCAAGGCCATGCATGCGCTCACACCCCACAGTGCACGAGGGCTGCACTGACCTTCTTCGGTCCTTGAAACCACCATCCCCCGGCCCCCCATGCCCTCCCGTAGCCTCACCAAGGGCCCCTCTTGGGAACTCCCCCTCCCAGCGTCCTGTGGTCTTTCTGGTGCTGTCCCCTGAGCCTTGAGCAGCTGGCCCTTCCCCTCACTCCTGCACCCAGACCCCAGCAGCACCTGACTTTCCAGGTGGCTGAATCATGTCCTGCCTGAGACTGAGTTTCTGGAAGCCTCTTTCCACCCTTTCCCCAGTCCCTGTCCCAGCATGTCCTCAGCTGGCAGCTGTGGCAAGATTTTATGACCTGTTGTCTGGGACCTGTCTGTCACTCCACTGGGGCTCCTGGGGGTTGACCTTGGCCCCTCAGCTCCCTTCACCCTGACTTGTGGGAGCCCCCAGGCTACTCCCTCCTAGCCCGCTGTGGGGGCTGAGGCTGGTGACAGTCTGCCCTCTCTCCCACAGCAAGCACGCGGCTCTGGGCCCTCAGGAAGAGCTGTCCCTGCTGGCTCAGGACAGGCAGAGGACCGGGCCCTACAGCCAGAGCTCTGGCCCGGCCAGGCTGGTGAAGAGCTGCTTCCTCCCGCTGAGAGAGTATTTCAAGTATTTTTCATCAGAACTCTCTTCCTCCTTGTAGATGAGTCATTGTCCTGTGAAAAGACAGGCTTTTCCTAGAACAGCAGTTTCCCTTTTGCTGCCCCTTCCTTTCTCTTCAGAGTGTGAGTTAGCTTTGAGTTTCCAGTGGTCACTGCAGATCCATCTCCTGCTCAGTCAGTGCTGGAGCTGCCAGACCTCCCCACCACGCTGGCCTGTGGGGCAGGCAGGACAAGGCCACGTGGCTGCCACAAGCCCCTGTGTTTTCTGCATGTTTTACTTCCTGAAAGCATTTCTGTGTTCCAGTGGAGAAGTTAAAAATACACTTATTGTAAGATAGTTATTGGTCATGTTTTGGTGTTTTCACGTACGGACAGGGCCATCCTTTCAGGCTGTGGGGCTTTGAGGGTAGAGGGCGGAGGATAACCGGGGACCTTTTTATCAGCACCCATGGTGCACTTTCCTGTGCGTGTGTCACCAGCGCCTTCACCACGGTCTGCTTTGACAACAAAACCTCTTACCTGATCACAGTGACACAGAACATCCCAACCTCTGCAAAGTACAGAATGTCACAGTCAGCAAGCAAAGGAGCCCATCAAATGGATGGCATAAGGTCTGCCCGTAGAGCATGTAGCCCTGTGGTCCTCTGAGCCTAGCAGAGCTGCCCACAGAAGGCAGGGCTCCTTCTGGCCCCAAGGCTTGAGTCCGAGTGAGGACAACCCACCAGAAAGCACTAACTCAACGGGGTTCAAGTCACCTGCAAGGCACTCTGCCGGGTCTTTCCTGGCTAGCCAGAGAGCCTCAGAGGGGTCCAGACTCAGGGCAAAGAGCAGACTCAACCAGGCACTGTAACCAAGGACCTCTGACATCAGTGCTGGGACTACTAGTGGTATATAAAATGCTTTGTGGAAGAAAGATGGGGTTAAAACCGGGCCTTTTTGTAGTCCCAGCTGCTTGGGAGGCTGAGGCAGGAGAATCACGTAAGCCCAAGAGCTGGAGGTTGCTGTGAGTCCCGTGAAGTCATGGCACTCTACCAAGGGCGGTAAAGTGAGACTCTGTCTCTACAAAAAAAAGAAAAAAAAAACCGGGCCTTTTGAAGATTTGGGGGAAGATACCTTAGAGTAGAATACAAGTCATCACTTGGGTTAATATGACCGGCTACCTCTTCTGGTTTTGGAAAACAACGTTGGACTGGGACAGCACAGGTCTCATGTCCAGCGATCTCAGGGTTACAAAGGCCACAGAAAACACAGGGCCAGAAGCAGAGAGAATATGGGAACGCACCCACTCTGCTGGGCCCACAGCGAGGGGCGCGGGGAGGCCGGGCACCCGCGCGCAGGCGCTCTCCCCCAGCCTCACCGCGGGCCCCGCCTCCTCGCCCCCCACCCCAGGTGGAGGTGGGGAAGGGGAGGGGGCACTGGGATAAAAGCGCCTACTCTGGCCCTGCTTGGAGTCACATCGGTTTCCAGGCCGTGGGCTCCTCAGTGTCACAACTATGCAAATATACTGTGCCCGGTGGCCCTTCAGAACCCGCAAAGGTCAGGGGAGCAAGGCTAGGTGCAGGGTGGGTTATGGCTAGGGCTGGGCCCGAGCGGGAGCGCGCCGGCCTTCCCTTCGTCCATCCCTGCCCTCCTCCCCTCTCACCTCCTTCCTTTCTGTCACCGCACCTAAGACCAGGGACACCTCCAGACTCCGGTCTCAGAGGGGTTGGGAGGGTCCGAGGGTGGCTGACCCCGCCCGCGACCCCGGGCCCCTGGACTCGTTCTCAGGGCAGGCTGCAGGGGAGGGGCTCAGCAGCCAGGAGCATGGGGATATCACTCTGCCTCCCTCGGCCTCCAGCCGCGCCGGTCTCCCGCGGCACCCGTGGCCGCCTTTCTGCCCTATACCCTGCCCTGGCCCCCAACTTCTGGGGCACTTGCAGCGCCCAGGCCCGATGTGCGGACCGGCCTGGGAAGGGCAGCTTTCTCAGGTGCCGGGCCGACCTTCCGCCCTGTCGGGCCGGGGGCGGGGCCGGGCCGGGGGCGGGGCCGATCTGGGGGCGGGGCCGGGCCTGGCTGGGCCGGGCGCGCGGAGCTCGGAGCTGTCAGAGCCACAGAGGCGCGGCGGGGACGCAGCTCGCCACAGCCGGCCTCCGACGTCTTCGCGCTCCGAGGTCCCCGCGCGCGCACGTCTGCGCTCTCCGACTTCTCAGCGGTCCGAGGTCCCGGCTTTCCGAAGTCCTCGAGCCCTGAGGTCCCCGGCCCACGATGCAGCTGAGGTGAACCGGCTGCGCCCGACGCTGCGGGCGTGGGGGAAGGAGAGGAGCCGCGGCGGTCGGAAGCGGGGTGGCAGGGCGGGAGGGGACGGAGAGCGCCCTGGGGGCAGCTGCCCGGAAGCACGTGTCCCCTGCTCTGGTCGGCTGCGACGCGGGGCTCGCGGTCTGTCTGGAGGGAAGTGCGGCACAGAACGCGGGCGGCAGAGCGTGGGGATGGCGGAGGCGGTGACCCGCCCTCGGGGCCGGGGACGGCCCGGGACCAGCGAACCCGGAGCCGCAGCGCGGGGGCGGATCGGGGGCGGGGTCCCTGCGGGAGGGAAGGGAGAGCGACGCTGGAAGGGAGCGGACGCGCACCGCGCTCCGGGCACAGTCTCACCCTTCCCTGCCACAGGCTGATTTCCCAGAAGGTAGAGGGAGGAATGTGACTGACCAAGCTGCCAGGGTCAGGGTCAGGGTCAGGGGTAGGCCGTCTGCTGACAGGCCCCTCCCCACGTGGAATTCTCTGCTGGAGGAGGGGCAGCCTGAGGGGGATGGCAGCTCTATGCCTGCTTTTTGCCAAAATACCCCTTCGGTGCAGGTGGTAGCAGCCGCCTCAGCGCCCTCACCCCCACTCCAAGTGTCCCACCCACACAGCCCAAAATCTGCCCGCCCCAGGTCGCCCTGCCTAGTCCACCCCTCTTAGAAGTGTCTGTAGTTATGATCAGCCCCTCAAGAGAGAAAAAATAAAGTTCAGGAATGTCCTACCTGGCGGCTTCCCACACCCTGGCCAGGCGACCCTGCCTGTGCTGGGCCTGGGGACAGCTTCATGGAGGGCCCAAGAAGCTGCTGGGTGGGCGGCACGGTGGGGGAGGGGCAAACTAGTCTCCCTGCAAAAGCCCAGAACATGTGCCTTCCCCTTCAAGAGCCTCCCCCCAGGCAAACAGAGTGGGATTCAGAACCCCCAGTGGGCACCATGGGAGGGAAATGGGGCCACAAAGGGGTCTCCCCAGCTTTGTAGCGGGGAGGGTTGGCTCTGGTGGGGAGTGGCAGGGAGGCTGTCAGAGGTCACCATAGCTACCCCACAAGCAAGAATGGCCCCAGCTGGGAGAGCAGAAAGGGAAGATGGGCCCACCTGCTGGCAGCAAGAGTCCCTGGTGGCCCTGGGTCCATGTGTGATACTGCCTGGCCTGAGGCACACCTCTGTGCAGTCTCAGATGACAGCTGTCCTTGGCCCTGCTGGGTCCATGTGTGATACTGCCTGGCCTGAGGCACACCTCTGTGCAGTCTCAGATGACAGCTGTCCTTGGCCCTGCTCCAAGTCTCCCACCTCCTGGGGTGTTGGTCCATGGATGCTTTCAGAGCTGTGTGCGAACTGCCCCAGGACTCTGTAGAGCAAAGATGAGGGGCCTCGCCCAGAGGAGGTGACCAGAGGCCTGTAGGAGGAGGTGGGCAGTGTCCTGGTGGGAGTAGCCTGCCAGGTTTGGCCCCCACCCTGGCTGTCCTGAAGCACTCCCCACTGTGGACAGGCTAGGTGTCCACCAGCATTTTCATTTTATTTTATTTTATTTTATTTTATTTATTTATTTATTTATTTTTTAGAGACAGAGTCTTACTTTATTGCCCTTTGTATGATGTCACAGCTCAAAGCAACCTCCAACTCCTGGGCTCAGGTGATTCCCTTGCCTCAGCCTCCTGAGCTGCTGGGTCTACAGGCGCCCACCACAACGCCCAGCTATTTTTTTGTTGCAGTTTGGCCAGGGCTGGGTTTGAACCCACCACCCTCGGCATATGGGATCAGCGCCCTACCCACTGAGCCACAGGCGCCACTCCTTTATTTATTTATTTATTTATTTATTTATTTTATTATTATTTTTTTTTTTTGAGGCAGAGTCTCACTATGTCACCCTCAGTAGAGTGCTATGGCATCACAGCTCACAGCAACCTCAAACTCCTGGGCTCAAGCGATTCTCTTGCCTCAGCCTCCCAAGTAGCTGGGACTACAGGCGACTGCTACAACGCCCAGCTATTTTGTTGTTGTTGTTGCAGTTGTCACCGTTGATTTCAGCTGGCCGGGGCCAAGCTCGAAACTGCTCGAACCTGCCAGCCTCTGTGTATGTGGCCAGCACCCTATCCACTGAGCCACAGGCACTACCTCCGCCAGCATTTTAAATACAACTCCTGCTCTGCTCAGCTGCAAGCTTTTTTCCTGATTTCAGACAGTTTCTTGGCCTCCATCCCCACGGAGGCTGGGCCAGTTTCATGGCTTTGCTGCCACCCTTTATCGTCACACTCTCATTGTTTCAGAGGATTTTGTTACTTTGGGGGCCAGCTCCTGTCCCTGAATTCTGTGGCACATTAGGTTTAGGGAAAGGGAAGGTGGGGCAGGCCAGCTCCAGGTGGTATATTCACATTTCTGTGCTGGGTGTGACCCACCTCCTGCTTCTGTGTGGAAGATGCAGGTAACTCACCTGTGGCCCTGTCTCACCTGCCTTTCTGGTTGTTTCTTCTAGCCCCGGACTGCTCCTCCTGCTGCTCAGCTACCTGCAAGTGGGTAAGTTCAGGGGGGGGTTGCCCAGCTCCTCCAGTCGCCGGCTGTGGGGCACAGAGTGGCCTCACCACAGTGCCCCAAGGCCAGGTGGATGTGCAGGATTGAAGACAAGAAAGGGAAATGATTTTCCAGGCTCTGTAGTTGGTGGGGAGCTCCCATGGGGAGCGTGTGATCCTCTGAGCTAGGGGCTTCCTGGTTCTCCTGGTCCCTCTGCCCTGTGGAGCCGGAAAGATACCTTACCTAGCTTTCCAGCCCAGGAGCTCTGGGGCAGTGACACAGACACTTTGTTTCCAGGCATTTAAGCGGTTGACAAATGGTAAAAACACCCTGTGTGTGTTACATGACCTTTTCTGATATATGTGAGTAGCGCTGTTAATATTCTTGTTGAGAAACTGTTTTCCTTAAAATGTCTGAGTTTTTAAAGTAGGATTGCACTCCTATGTGTATTGATTGACAAATTTCTCTTCTGCTTACGTGAGTCAGAGTTGGTGTTTCAACCTAACTAACAGCCAAGACTCCAGAACCCCATCTGTTAGATCACTTTCTGGGTGAGGTGTCAGTCATGGAAAATAAATTTTGTACTTTTTGGATAGTTGCAGATATTCCAGAAGACGAAGTCCAAGCAATGGTGGGCAGCGACGTTGAGCTTGGCTGCGCTGTCCCAGAAGGAAGCAGTTTTGATCTAAGTGAACTTTTTGTTTACTGGCAAATCAGTGAGTCAGACACCGTGGTGATGTACCACATTCCAGGGAACAGCTCCACAGGCCATGTGGACACTCACTACAGGAACCGGGCCCAACTGTCGCCGGATAGGATGAAGCGAGGCGACTTCTCCCTGCATCTGTTCAACATCACCCCGCAAGATGAACAGAAGTTTCACTGCCTGGTGTTCTGGAAGTTTAACAAGGTTTTGGAAGCTGTGGTCACGCTGCATGTGGCAGGTAAGTCAGAGTGGAGAAAACTGATTCCATCGCAGCCACGTCCCGGGAAAAGCAGCCAACCTCCCTCCCAGCATGTTCACTTGTTTCCTCCTGTAAGGAAACTCTGAACCTCCAGCATAGCCCCCACCTAGCTGTGGGAACCTGAACGGTTGACACATCTTTCAGCTTGTAAAGAAGTTCTCAGTGCCCTGGGGTCCCTGGTTTCACAGGATTTCCCAACGTGCTCATCACCTGAACTCTCCAACTCAACTCAAACTAGACATTTTTTTTTTTTTTGAGACAAAGTCTCACTGTGTCACCCTCACTAGAGTGCTGTGGCATCAGTCTAGTTCACAGCAATCTCAGACTCCTGGGTTCAAGCAATTCCCTTGCCTCAGCCTCCTGAGGAGCTGGGACTACAGGCATGCACTACTACACCCAGCTAATTTTTCTGTTTTGGGTAGAGATAGGGTCTCACTCTTGCTTAGGCTGGTCTCAAACTTGTGAGCCAGGCGATGCACCTGCTTTAGCTTCCCGAAGTGCTGGGGTCACAGGCATGAACCACCTTGCCTAGCACCAAATTATTATATATATAAAATTTTTTATTAAATCATAGCTGTATACATTAATGCAATCATGGTGTGCAATGTGCTCAAATGATATATATATATATTTTTTTAATTTAGTGCTTTAAAGTTAGGAGGGAGTACTGTAAAGTACTAAATGAGATCAGAATTTAAGAAAAAATTAAAAGGCAATCAGGGAGCTCAGGACAGTTCAGTGGGGAGATGAGCCGCCTCCACTGCAGATGAATTGTTACTGTGTCACCAGTGACAACTGCCAGATCCCAGTGAGGCGGCTGGAGCACTGACCTCTGGGTGTGGGTGCCCGTGGGAACCAGGCACTGTGCACCAGGCAGGCTCAGTAGCTCTTGGCTTTGGGGCCAGCTGGGAGATGACCCTGGGGCACAGCCTGCTGCTCAGACCACAGCCCTGGGCCTGCCCCTCCCACCAGGGTCAAGTAAACACCAGGCCACCTCCCTTCTGTGCTGCCCTTGGCAAGGCGTACCTCTCAGAACCTGGTGTTCCTCACCCCACCCATCTTCCTCCCCTGCAGCCAACTACAGCATGCCCGTGGTCAGCACGCCCAGCAGCCCCTCCCAGCATGAACTCACCTTCACGTGCACATCTACCAACGGCTACCCGAGACCCAATGTGTACTGGATCAATAAGACGGACAATACCCTGCTGGACGAGGCCCTGCAGAACAGCACCGTCTCCTTGAACCCGAAGGGCTTGTATGATGTGGTTAGTGTGCTGAGGATCGGGTGGAGCCCCAGTGTGAACGTTGGCTGCTGCATAGAGAATGTGCTTCTGCACCAGAACCTGACTGTCAGCAGCCAGCCAGGTGAGTCTGGGTTGCATGCTAACCCAACCCAAGGTGGTAGGGCCAGTGATGGCTCAGAAGGGACTCCCAGCAGAACACAGTCCCTCCAACGTGACCCAGCAACATCATCAGAAAGGGTTGAAAGGGAGAGGAGGTGAGAGCCAGCTCATGATCAGCACCCCAGCATGG
Organism: Nycticebus coucang; assembly: GCF_027406575.1. Classification (NCBI taxonomy): domain Eukaryota; kingdom Metazoa; phylum Chordata; class Mammalia; order Primates; family Lorisidae; genus Nycticebus; species Nycticebus coucang. Next base: position 2,274,374 of record NC_069795.1, read on the forward strand.
CATCATGTGCACCCGTGTCTTACCTCTGTGCCCTGAGAAGGATGCCAAGCCAGGTGACTGATGGGCCTATTCCACTGCCCCCCCCCCAGGCTAGAAAGCAGAAGCACTAGAGCTACAGGGAACGTTTCCCTGGGCAGGCAGGACTTTGAAGGGGCCTGGGACTGGTGGGAGCTCGGCGGGTACCAGAGAGGAGGGAGGCCCAGGGAAGGTGACTAGACACCTTGGTGGGCCAGGAACAAAGCTGCTCAGAGGGCCATGGAGGCTGGGCAGGTGGGGAGGGCCTCTTCCTGGTGAGGTGGCAGTGGGGACAGAAGACAAGGAAGGAGGCCCTGGATCCTCAGGAGGGAGATGGCTGATGTGAGAGCAACAGCTGGTGGATTTCCACCTGCACAGGTGCCCGTCTGCAGGGATGCCCACCTGCGTGGATGCCTGGCTGTGTGGATGTTCACCTGCACAGCCCTCCCCTGCTTTCCTCGTGCTCACACATGTTTAAATCCTCCCAGACCCACAAGACATGTTGTGAAGCATCATGGGAACCCCCAAGCCTGGGCACAGTACAGGTGTGAGGTTCACTGTGGAGTCTGCTCTGTTGGGCCTATTTTACAGATGATGGCTGAGGCTCTGAAAGGCTGGGCTTAGGCCAGCGGCCTCAGGATGGAAATCCATGCCAGGCAGCACCTACCAAGCTCTCTGAGACCCCAAACAAGGGGACCCATGGGTGTGGCTGCTAGCCTGGGTGTCACCGTGGAGTATGCTGGTGATGACCCCTTCACAGAGGCTATGGGCTCTCCCTGTCCACGTCTCTGTCATGTGTACAGATGAGAGGCAGGAGACACAGGAGGGGCCTTAGCAGGACCCCTGCCTAACCCACAGGGCTAGAGTAGGCAGGACACTCCCTGTTCAGGAGTATTAGGAATGCCAGATGGCTCCAGCCTTCTGAGCTCACATGGCAGCCTGCACAGTGGACACCTGTGAAGCCCACCCTAACTGCCAGGACCTCCACAGGGCCAGACACCCTCTTCCTGAAATTACGGTACAGCCCTTGCCCCTCAGTGTTTGGTCTCTGAGCCTGCATTGACCAGGACAAGGGTTGCCCCCAGATGTAGCCTCTGAAACTGCCTTTCAGCCAGGATCCTCCCTGGCAGAGCATAGGAAGGTTCTTCCAGGGCTGTAGCCTCAACCCCGGCTGCTCAGTGAGTATGTGGGCAGCCTCCAGGCTTGGCAGCCAGCATTGGGACAGTGTTGAAAAGCTACCAGATGACCCAAGGCACATTCAAGGTGGAGCCACTGGCCGGAGCCTTTCTCTAGGTTGTTTGGAGACCTAGTTGGTGCCTATAACAAACCCCTCAGGGAGTGGTGGTGTCTAAGAGAACTGTGCTCCAAGGGACAAAGCTCGAGCATCACAGGTGGGAGGCAGGTGACGTAGCTGCTATGGAAAACAGTGGTGGCTCCTCCAAAAGTTCTACATATGCAGCTCGGTGCCAGCAGCTCAAGCTGCTAAGGTGCCAGCGGCTCAAGCAGCTAAGGCACCAGCCCCATACACCTGAGCTGGCGGGTTCGAATCCAGCCCAGGCCTACCAAACAACTACGGCTACAACCAAAAAAAAAAAAAAAATAGCCAGGTGTTGTGGCGGGCACCTGTAGTCCCAGCTACTTTGCAGGCAGAGACAGGAGAATCACTTGAGCCCAGGAGTTAGAGGTTGCTGTGAGCTGTGATGCCACGGCACTCTACCCAGGGCAACAGCTTGAGGCTCTGTCTCAAAACAAAAAACAAAAGTTCCGCATGTGACCCAGCAGTTCTACTCCTGGGGACACATCCAGAGGATTTAAAACAGGGACTCAAACAAATACATGGTGTGTGGGGTGGCACCCATGGCTCATTGAGTAGGGCGCCAGCCCCATATACCGGAGGTGGTGGGTTCAAACCCGGCCCCAGCCAGAAACTGCAAAAAAAAAACAAAAAACAAAAACACCCAAATACCTGGTGTGAGTGTTCACAGCAGCTGATAGGTGGGGACAGCCCAAATGGCCCTAGGCAGGAGGCGTGGCCCGTACATGCCTTGGGACATTGTGGATGTGATTCAGCCCCAGAAGGCTACGAAGATTGCCCTGACATGCTAGGGCAGAGATGGACCCAGAGGACACTGCGCTGCGTGCCAGCATCGGTCACAGGCATGAGATAGTGCGTGAGTCCACTCACACGAAGTGTCCAGAAGGCCGGTCCACAGAGGCAGGAGGCAGCTCAAAGGTGTCCAGGGCTGGGGACAGAAGAAGAGTGGGGAGTGATGGCACTGGTCACAAGGTTCCTCTCAGGGTGATGGCAAGTTCTGGAATTAGGAAATGGTCACAGTTGCATCCCCTTTGAATGTGCTAAAAGACACTGAATTATCCACTGTAAAATGGTTAAGTTTCATGTTACATGAATCTTTTTAAAAAATCCAGGAAGAACCTGTGCTTCCCGCCACGCCCATTGCATGGGGCCTCAGCTGAGGGTGGCCTGCCCTCCCCAGGTAGGATGGGGGCCTTCCCTGCAAGGGAAAACTCTGCTTTGGAGAAAAATGCTCCCTTGCAGTACTCTTCTCTTAAGCATGAAAAGAAAGATCCTTTTCCTCCAAGACCCTTTAAGTTTTAGGTTCCTTTCCTCTTTCTTCTAGAAACTTTGATTGGAACCCGAGGCAAGATCACAGAGAACCATAGCAGTGCCAACAGCTATGCTGCCATCAGCATATTGGCCGTGGTGGCTGTGGTTGTGGCTGTGGTTACAGGCTGGGCATGCAGAAGCAGGTGTCCGCGCAGACGCTACACAGGTGAGGAAGGGCGAGTTGTGGATATTCAACACTGGTGTTGTTGGTGTGAGCATTTTCCCTTTTTAGCTTCTCTAACTGATGTTGATTTCATGTGGAACTTAAGTTTTTTGTTTGTTTTGGCCAGGGCTGGGTTTGAACCCGCCACCTCTGTCATATGGGGCCCGCGCCCTACCCCTTGAGCCACAGGTGCCGCCCTGGAACTTAAGTTTTGATGGGTGGTAGAGGGAAGTGGATTTCAAGCCCGGCCTCTCTTGGGGACTATTTCCTGGAATAGCCAAGCGAGGCAGGCCAGCCAGGTCAGGTCCAGACTCCCAGGTTCATGTGGGAGTGATGGATTCTGGATTTAGAGGTCAGGGTAAAGTTCAATTCTGTGGAAGCCAACTAAGGCTGCCTTGAATCACTGACAGGGTCTGGCTGTGACTCTGTAACCCTATGGACAGATCCAGGATCTGTATTCTAACCATGGGCAATGTAGCAGCACAACTTACGACAGAGGGTGGGAGAGCCCTGAAAGTGGCCACAGCAGCAGTCCAGGAGACATGGTGGGACTATCCTTGGACACCCCAGGAGGGCAGGGGGCAGCTGTGAAATGGAATCTAGTGGCTCCTAGACCGGTACCAGCTCAGAGCTGAGCTGCCCTGGGGTTCCCAGTGTAGGGACTAATACCAGTTACCCTAAAAACACCTGCCATGTCCACAGCTCCACTGCCCATCCGGCCAGTCTGCAGAAGGGCCTGTACTAGGACTCTGGCCCCTCACGGAACATTTTTTTCAGTAACAAGGTAGCCTGGGGAGCCCTCCCCTGGGAGTCTCAAGCAGACACCTAAGCAAAGGGTTTCGGGTGCTGTCAAGAGCATGGGACCATCAGGGTCTTTAGAGACGTTCCCCTGTCCCCACCTTGAACCTTTCGGTTTGTCCCACAGGTGCCCAGGCTGCAAGGCCAGAACCGGAGCTCACTGGTAAGTCTGTCTCTCGGACACGCTGCCATGTCAGGTGGCTCACTAGCTACTGGTGGAGGAGATGTAGGCCCTTGTCCCAATTTGGGAAAACATCCACACGGTATCCCTGGGGATGGCATCTGCCGGAGACAGGCTGCCCAGGCCATGCCAGCCACTTCAGCCATCTTCCGGAGGGCCAGGGCCACTGGTCCCTACCAGAGGCCCATGAACCATGCTGTGTGTGGATAGCCATCTTCACAGTTTTTATTTATTTATTTATGTATTTGAGACAGAGTCTCACTCTGTCCCCCTCAGTAGAGTGTCATGGTGTCATAGCTCACAGCAACCTCAAACTTCCGGGCTCAGGTGATTCTCTTGCCTCAGTCCCTCAAGTAGCTGGGACTTATAGGCACCTGCCACAATGCCCAGCTATTTTTAAAGATGGTGTCTCTCTCGCTCAGACTGATCTTGAACTCCTGACAAGCTGTCCGCCTACCTTGGCCTCCCAGAGTGCTAGGGTTACAGGTGTGAACCACTGCTCCCAGCCTTTCTTCAGAGTTGTTAAACACTTTGCCTTCTCCCCAAGTCCTGGGAAAATTGATCTCTTTGCCTCCAAGTGAAAAGGAAGTATTTCATGTTCTCTCTCTTCACTGTCTTCCCAGACCACGTTTGACAGGACTCACTGCCCAGCATGTGGACAGGGCTTCTTTGAGGTGCCAGCAGGGGGTACCCAGTGGCAGCTTAAGATGGACTTGGTCCTGAACTCCTGGCTTCAAGCCTCAGCCCCCCAGAATGCATGGATTACAAGTGTGAGCCACCATGCTGGACTTTGGAAATGGACTTGGACAGGCCTGGTGGCAGAGTAGGTGAAAAGCCATTACCTGTATGTGAACCAAAGGCAAGAGCCTCCCAGCCTGTAGGGGAGACCATGGCTGGACCTCAGGGAGAATGTGCCAGCTCTACTTCAACCGTAGTCCCATGGTGAGGCCCTTTCCAAAACATCAGCAGTGCCTGCGAGCCCATGGTATCTACCTTTGTTGCCCAGCAGTGATGGAAAGGGCTTGGGGACGGTCTCCGAAGGCCCCAGAGCAAGTGTGATTCAGCCCCAGACTGGCTGTAGGATGCATGCCTTCCAGTGGGGTGCAGGGCTCTGAGCTGAAGGAAGTGTGTCATGTTTAAGGAGAAGAGTGGGTGCCCACTGTGGGCACCACTTCAGGGGCCTCTGGACGTTTGCGGGGGCGCCACAGCTGTTCAAGGCCTGTGCGCTCTGACACAAAATCAGAACAGAAATGAGGGTCCAGAGGGCCGGCCGTGGGTCCCAACACTTGTCACAAGAAATTGCTTTCCTACAAAAAAGCTTTCCCACCATGGACTTTTAAATGAATATGATGAGGGACCCACCCAACTTTTAACACAAGCATTCGAAGAGGGCTGCTGCTTACGACAGAGTGGGAGTTGTCAGCACTGGTCACTGGTGGGCATCTGGAGCCAGGAAGCGCAGGAGCTACCCGGGCAGGAATTGGGTGCCCTCTCCACAGTGACTGTGAAGTGACTCTAGGGGGACCTGCTTGGCAGAGTCTGCCTCCTGCCTGAGGCCCTCAGCAGACCTTCAATGTCCCCCTAAAGACCTCACAGACAGGATGGTGACAACCCAACAGAGACTGAGTCTGGCTCCAGCTTTTCCTTCTCGAGGGGAATGGAAGCTGCAGCTCGGCTACCCAGAGATCGCGGAAGCTTCCAGCCCTCGCAGCAGGGCCTGAGCGAGACCCTGATGGTCCCTCCCAGCACGGAGTCTGAAGGCTGTGCCGGACCTGGGCTCTTGGGGAGGCCATGGTCATGCTCTCTGGCTCTGTGCCCTGGTCACCACCTCCCTGCTGGTCCTTACAGGCCCTCCCTAACCTCTCTCTTTCTCCGGGGACCCCACCACCACATTTGCATTGGTGAGATTTCCCTATAACTCTTTAATCCTTTCAGCCCAAAATATTGCCATTTGCCTTTTATTCTGTGTTGTGAACAATCTGGATTCCAGTGTTTTGACGGCCATCTCTTTGCAAGAGAATGCAAAGTGCAGACAATGCCTGGGTCTGGCGGGGCTTCCTGGCACAACCAGCTCAGCTGTGTGTGGTCTGGACAATAACCGGTCCCACATTCTTTCTGCTCTTCTGGGGACCCTGTCTTATACTGATGGTTCTCACTCAGGGTCATTCTGTCCCCCAGGAGACATGGGGCAAGGTCTGGAGACATTTGGGGCTGTCACACTTGGGGGTGTCATTGGGCTCTTGTGAGTAGAAGCCCTCTGCTACTGAGCACCCTGCCTGCACAGGATGTCCTGCCATCTTGGTCCCCACCCAAAGGTCCACCGTAGCCACAGGCCCCACAGCACAGGGGCTCAGGCTCATTTGGTAGCAGGTGAGCTGTCTGGGGTGCCCGGCCCCCCACTGTCTGTGTGTGGCACAGAAGGAACTCGTGGTGATGGCGCAGGCCCAGGTGATGTGCCAGGAGAGTGGGTTCATAGTGCTCAGGAGGCCCTAGCCCCACCACCCTCTGCCCTCAGGAGTTTCCATCAGCCAGGCGTGAGGATGACACAGCTCCTGCATGTGGCAGTACGCAGTTCTGCATTTCTGTCCAGCCTCACTCCCCTGTCCCCACTCTCTCCAGCCCTAAGTTTCTGTCCAGCCTCACTCCCCCTGTCCCCGCTCTCCCCAGCCCTAAGTTTCTGTCCAGCTTCACTCCCCCTGTCCCCGCTCTCCCCAGCCCTAAGTTTCTGTCCAGTCTCACTCCCCCTGTCCCCGCTCTCCCCAGCCCTAAGTTTCTGTCCAGCCTCACTCCCCTGTCCCCGCTCTCCCCAGCCCTAAGTTTCTGTCCAGCCTCACTCCCCCTGTCCCCGCTCTCCCCAGCCCTAAGTTTCTGTCCAGCCTCACTCCCCCTGTTCCCGCTCTCCCCAGCCCTAAGGTTTCTGTCCAGCCTCACTCCCCCTGTCCCCGCTCTCCCCAGCCCTAAGTTTCTGTCCAGCCTCACTCCCCTGTCCCCGCTCTCCCCAGCCCTAAGTTTCTGTCCAGCCTCACTCCCCCTGTCCCCGCTCTCCCCAGCCCTAAGTTTCTGTCCAGCCTCACTCCCCCTGTCCCCGCTCTCCCCAGCCCTAAGGTTTCTGTCCAGCCTCACTCCCCCTGTCCCCGCTCTCCCCAGCCCTAAGTTTCTGTCCAGCCTCACTCCCCTGTCCCCGCTCTCCCCAGCCCTAAGTTTCTGTCCAGCCTCACTCCCCTGTCCCCGCTCTCCCCAGCCCTAAGTTTCTGTCCAGCCTCACTCCCCTGTCCCCCGCTCTCCCCAGCCCTAAGTTTCTGTCCAGCCTCACTCCCCTGTCCCCGCTCTCCCCAGCCCTAAGTTTCTGTCCAGCCTCACTCCCCTGTCCCCGCTCTCCCCAGCCCTAAGTTTCTGTCCAGCCTCACTCCCCTGTCCCCGCTCTCCCCAGCCCTAAGTTTCTGTCCAGCCTCACTCCCCTGTCCCCGCTCTCCCCAGCCCTAAGGTTTCTGCCCTGCCTCACTCCCCTGCCCTCCTCTCCCCAGCCCTGTATTTCCTGTCCTGCCTCACTCCTGTCCCCCCATCCCCAGCCCTAAGGTTTCTGTCCAGCCTCACTCCCCCTGTCCCCGCTCTCCCCAGCCCTAAGTTTCTGTCCAGCCTCACTCCCCTGTCCCCGCTCTCCCCAGCCCTAAGTTTCTGTCCAGCCTCACTCCCCTGTCCCCGCTCTCCCCAGCCCTAAGTTTCTGTCCAGCCTCACTCCCCTGTCCCCGCTCTCCCCAGCCCTAAGTTTCTGTCCAGCCTCACTCCCCTGTCCCCGCTCTCCCCAGCCCTAAGTTTCTGTCCAGCCTCACTCCCCTGTCCCCGCTCTCCCCAGCCCTAAGTTTCTGTCTAGCCTCACTCCCCTGTCCCCGCTCTCCCCAGCCCTAAGGTTTCTGCCCTGCCTCACTCCCCTGCCCTCCTCTCCCCAGCCCTGTATTTCCTGTCCTGCCTCACTCCTGTCCCCCCATCCCCAGCCCTGCGTTTCCTCATCCTGCCTTTCTCCTTTCCCTTGACCACCCCCCCAGCCCTGTGTTTCCTCTTCAGTTTCTTTGTGCTGTGTTCTCTGCAAAGGTGGCACCTGCCTCAACTCCCCCAGACAGGCCGCTGGGATGTGCCCCACACCCCCATCCCCACCGCCCTTCCCTGTCCTGGCCCTGTCCTTTCAATCCTTGCTCCAAGCACCACTGAGGCCTGACTTGAGGCTGTGCTCTGTGGCCCTCCCCAGGTGGTGCTGTCCACCAGAGGGAGAGTCTGCCCCCCCCCATCGTGCTGCCTGCAGTCCTTCCACATGGGAGCCCCTCAGTGTCACAAGCAGCATGGGACCTGAGGTGCCCGTGGCATGACACACCTGCACACAGGACACAAGTTCCCTTCTCATCTCCACCCGTTCTCGGAAGCAGCATCTGAGGGTCAGGACTTGGGCTTGGCTCCTCAGCAGGGCTTTCTCCCAGCCCAGAAGCTTGGGAGGCAGCTCCAGGCCACCCCTGGACTCTCTCCTGGGCCTCCCTTGAGGCCCCTGCCCCCTTCCTGCTGGGTCAGAGCCCTTTGGGGTGTGTTCTGCAGCCCCGCCAAGGACAGGCCTGTAGTAGCTGTCACCTTCAGCGAGGGGGTGGAAAATGATGTTTTCGTTCTCAGGGGAATGGATGTGGCCAGGCTAAGGTGGAGAAGGTAGACAGGAGAGTCATTCCATTGAGAACTGGCTGACCCCAAAGGCCAGCTGCAAACAGAAGGGCATGATGGAAAGAGCTGTTTCCCGGGGCCCCTGGCAGGAACAGGTTAAGAAAGGTTACTGGGTGACGTGATAGACGTGGGCTCAGGAACCTTTGGCCTCCACAACGTGTGCGGCAGGGCAGAGCACACTAGAAGATGCTTTGACCAGCGAGTGCCAGTCGGGACTCAGCCACCGCAGCCCACCAGGCCTGAGGGAAGCAGTAGTCAGCTTTGTTTTTTCATTGTGAAGAATCATAATGAAAAAAGTCAGATTTAGTGAGTCTGCTCTTGAACGGAGTTTGATCCAGGACTTTGAGGGTGCTGCTACCTGGTGTCCAGGGCTGGAAGGAATGTCCCTTATTCTCTGGAGGGCCAGCCTGTGTCCTCAGGCCTGTCCCCTTGGGACTGCCCACTTGATCTGGCTGTGATTTGAGACCATCTTCCTTTGAATGTCTGGTTTCACTGTATAAAAAGGGGCTGGGCTAATTACTCGGACAAGAAAAGCATTTCAGAGATTGTACCTGAACCCCAGGAGCTTCTGCTTGGTTCTCAGGTCCCCTGTCCCCCAAGCCTATCCTCTGCTTTTTGCTTGGGAGGGGGATGGTCCACTCATCAGAGTCTGTTCTCGGCCAATACCTGCAGCCCACAAAACAAGCCCTTCCCTTCGCCCTCCTGAGCCCTGAGAGCATGGGAGATGGCGGTTGGAGTCCTGCTCTCAGACCCTAACAACGCTGGTAGGAGCACAGCAAGGCCAGTGCAGCTATACACCTGAGGGGACTGCTGCCCACACTCCTCCTGCTGTGGAATCTTCCAGCTCGAGCTTTGTACTCCCATAGCCTTGGAACCCTGGGGGGAGTCACCAGGACACTCAGGCTCACATTAGAAAGGCCGGGCCTGGGAGCAGTGCACAAAGTGCCATCCCATGCGACCAGGAAGGGCGTCCCAGGCACCCACGTTTTTGAAGCTACCAGGCTAGTCTGCCAACCAGTGAGTTAAACTCGCCAGGAGCCTCAGGCCTCCCTCTGGCAGACCCAGAGGAACAGTCACCACAGGACACATCCCGCCCTGATTTTACTGAACTGAAAAACAGCGTGGGGCAGGGGATGGCCTGGCCTGGGTTTGTGCCCAAGACCAAGGGTGGGGTGGAGATGAGCAGGCACCAGGAACAGCGTGAGGTACATCTGAACCTGAAAGCTGCCCCTGCCCAGTAGTGTAAATGTTTGGGCATTTGCAGCCAGGTGTGAAGGGGCTGGGAGCCTGCAGACGGCCAGCAGGCATGGTGAGGCTGGCTAACACTGCACACTGTCACTGGCTCAGACACCCACCTCTGAGCCTTCTCAGGACCTTCTCCAAATTATTTATCTAAATATTTGCATTTCCTTTTTTAAAAGTCCTACCTTACAAAATGCTATTCTGTCAAAAAAAAAAAAAAAGTCCTTCAGTACAATCTGATCAAGGTTTTTTTCTTTCTTTTTTTTTTTTTTTTTTTTTTTTGAGTTTCACTTGGTCACCCTTGGTAGAGTGCTGTGGCATCACACCTCACAGCAACCTCAAACTTCTGGGCTCAAGCAACTATCTTGCCTCAGCTTCTCAAGTAGCTGGATCACAGGCGCCCACCACAACACCCAGCTAATTTTTCTATTTTTAGTAGAGATGGTATATTGCTCTTGCTCAGGCTGGTCTCAAAGTCCTGAGCTCAGGCAATTCACCCGCCTGGTCCTCCCAGAGTGCTGAGATTATAGTGCAGTGGTGTGAGCCACTGCACCTAACCATTGGTGTCTTTTTAAAATGACTGTTGGGTGACTGTTTTCCAGAGGCCCCCACCCTGGACACCCACACCCATATCAGCCCCGTGTGGGCTCACCCCCAGAGCCCCACAGAGGGTGCATGTTTTCTCAAGAAACAGCCCCTACATCCTGGACAGTAACTTTTGTGATCTGAATTACAGCAGCTTCTTTTGATAAAGGGAATTTCCAACCGTTAGTTTTAAAAAAATTGTTTTTAACGGTCTCTATTTTTAACACCCTCAGTGAAGCCCCTACATCTGTCTTTGTGAGGTCCCAGACCTGGAAGTCTCCTTCCCGTGAAGCACCAGGTGCTGCTCCAGAGCTTTCTATCAATTCATTCATTCCACACTCATTCATTGTTTCATCCCACATTCCCGTGGCAATGCTCACTCACCCATCTAGTCACACCTGTTCCTGCTGCCCACACTCATCGGCCCTGCCCAAGGGGCGAGGAGGGGGCAAGACTTCCTGGAGATGGTGGGCTGCTGTACAGCAGGCCAGCAAGAGTGTCGGTGGGATCAGAGCTCTGGGACTGAATCTAATAGGTGGCAGGTGGAGGGTGGCAGCCCTTTGACTTTTGTGTAGGTTTCTGAGGAGATGACATTTGTCTAAACCTATGACCTATGACCTATGACCATTCATTCACTCATCTTCCCCCAGCTTGTGTGCTGAGAATATGTGAACTGGGAGTTCACGCTCCCTACTGTTACGTGATGGCTAGCTAGAAAGGCAGATACAAGTCACCAGTTGTCTCCTCAAGGGGTGGGCCTGGGGCTGGTGAAGAGACCAGCATGTTCTTCCACAATGTCTGGGAGAGGCCTGCTGAGGAGGAGCCTTTGCAGAGAGGGAGGGAGCAGAACCTGCTGGGCTAAAATCTCAGCCCTGGTAAGCAGGGCTCGGGGCTCCATGGCTCATTCCTGAAGGTGAAGGACACTGGTGTATCTCTAGGTTGATGACTTAGTTTTAAAAATTATAACATAAGGCAAGCACAGTGATGCACACCTGTAGTCCCAGCTATTCAGGAGGCCAAGGCAGGAGCATCACTTAAGCCTAGGTACTGGAGGCCAGTCTGGGCAACATAACAAGACCCCATCTCAAAAATATAAATATAATGTAATATAAAAACTATAATAAAAGATAAATCCCTTGGTATCCATGGGTGATTGTTGACCCCTATGGATAACACACTCAGCAGATGCTCATAGGATGGCCAAGTACTTGTAGAGAACTCATGCCCATCCTTTCAATCACTTCTAGATTACTTATAACACCTAACACAATGTCAAAGCTATGTAAAGAGTAACAGTAGAGGGAAGCTTAACATGACTGACTGCATTGTGCTTCCAACCCCCTGTGGTAATATCCTTTTAAAATCTTCTGTTAAGGTCTGTAGATAGACCAGCTAATTATAGAAGGAGTTTAGCTTGTCATTCAACTTTAGGGAGAAAATAACCGGCTCTTTTCTGAAACTAACTCCTGAGGAGATAGGGAAAGTGTACACACAAGTAACAACGTCACATTCAAAGTTTACATGATCTGACTTATGTCATCCAAAGTCAACTGACCAAAGAAAATGAAGTTTCACAACCTCTTCAGACCCGTGCTGATGTCCAGATGTCTGTGGTCACCGGTGACCACTTGACCTCAGCCCTGTCCTCACCCTCCTTCCCTTAACATGAAACGAAGCTGGCTGGCATTCATGCTCTTCAGGTGCCGGCCGTCATCTTGGCCAGCGAGCTCTCCAAATCATGTCACTTTCCTTGTGCCAAAACTTTGCCTCTCGACTAACTGGCTGTCGTGTGGCAAGTGGCAGGGGCTTGGACTTGGTTATAAACGGTTGTTATGCTGCATTTTTTTTAATTAAGCAATAATAATAATAATAATGCAAAAAGGTAACATTCACATCGTCAGATAAGAGCATGTCTATCACAGAATGCTTTGACTCTGCGGTTCAGTATGGAGTCATCAGTTAACTTCTTCTTCTTATTTTTTTTCCAAAGTCTCAAAAAATAGTCAACTAACATTTATAAATAAAAATAAAAGATAATTTCAAAAAACAGATGATGCCAAATCTTATAGACAATAGAAAAAGAGGAAATACTACAAAATCATTCTACTTCATCTGGATACACCTGATATTAAAATTGGCAAAAAAATTATTATAAATGGAAATTACAAACATATTTCACTTATAAATGAGGATGCAATATCCTAAACAACATATTAACACGTTGAATTAAAAATTAATGGTCAAATAATATACTTTGGTCAAAATTAAATCCAATTTATGTGAGAATTAGTCACTCTTTTCTTTTCCTTTTTTTTTCTTTTCCTTTCCCTCATCATCCCTCCTTCTCTCTCTGTCTGCTCTCCCCTTCCCCAGGCCCCACTGTGCCATTAATTGTCATTAATTGTCCTCATATCAAAGTTGAACACATAGAATTCATGCTTCCCCATTCCTGTGATGCTTCACTAAGAATAATGTGTTCCACCTCCATCCAGATTAATACAAATGCTGCAAAATCTCCATTTTTTTTAATAGCTGCAAAGTATTCCATGGTATACATATACCACAGCTTGCCAATCCATTCTTGGGTTGAGGGGCGTTTAGGCTGTTTCCACATTTTAGCGATTGTAAATTGAGCTGCGATAAACAGTCTAGTACAAGTGTCTTTATAATAAAAGGTTTTTATTCCTTCTGGATAGATGCCCAGTAATGGGATTGCAGGATCAAATGGGAGGTCTAGCTTGAGTGCTTTGAGGTTTCTCCATACTTCCTTCCAAAAAGGTTGTACCAGTTTGCAGTCCCACCAGCAGTGTAAAAGTGTTCCCTTCTCTCCACATCCACGCCAGCATCTGCAGTTTGAGATTTTGTGATATAGGCCATTCTTGCTGTGGTTAGATGATATCTCAGGGTGGTTTTAATTTGCATTTCCCTAATAATTAGGGATTTTTTTCATGTGTTTGCTAGCCATTTGTTTGTCTTCTTTAGAGACGGTTCTGTTCATCTCTCTTCCCCATTGATGTATGGGATTGTTGGTAATTTTTCTTGTGGATTAAGTTAAGTTCTGTATAGATCCTAGTAATTAAAAAAATGCAAATATCCTTTCCCATTGTGTAGGTTGTCTATTATAATGTTATGCCGTGTTTTTGTTTGTATCACTTTTTATTTTTCAAATTTTTTCAATCTGAGGTTTGTCGGATCCACAGATGTCGACTCACAAACACGGGGGGCTGACTGCTCTGAGCCCCTGGGGGAGTGTGCACCCTCTTGTCTGTTGTTACATCACCATCTTGCCTGAATCCTAGGCCCACTCCCAAGGAGGGCTCTTGAGCTCCAGCGTCCTGCTGTGGGTGCTGCTAACCCATCCACTCAGGACCACTCCTTGTGGGCTCCTCGATTCTGGTGCGAGGGGTCGGCAGGTGCACCCTGGAGGGCATTGGCTGGGGCCGGTGCCACTGGGGCCATGGGTCCTGAGCCTCCTTGTGCCTTTCCTTTCCTGATGCCACCACACCCAACTTTGGAAAGGTAGAAAATCTCAGGTTCTTCGAACTCTAAGCACTTTCCTGTCTGAGGGCTGTGGCTGAACTGCTGTCAGCGTAGGTGGTGGCTCGGGCAGCTCTGAGTCAGGGGACCTGCTTTCCTGTGGAGGGTAAAGGGAGGGTGGGTGGCCTGAACCTCTCACTCAGGCTGAACAGGAGCATGGAGAATCCTCTTCTGGATTCCCTAGCCCTGTGGGGCTCTACTCTGTGGCTCTGACCCCTATAAAGCTCTGCTCTATAGTGATGGAACAAGTCAGAACTGTCTCTGTTGACCGTGAGATATGAAAAGGCAAGTTTAGAATGACATGCCCAGGATGGTCCTGTTAGGAAGAAGCTGTCTGTGGGTCTGGAGGATTTCAACATGTGTGAGCAGGAGAAAAGTAGGGGAGGGCTGTGCAGGTGAACATCCATGCAGGCCGGCATGGCGTAGGGAGGCACTTAGGCAGATGAGCATCCGTGCAGGTGGGCGTCCACACAGGTGAGCGTCCACACAGGTGAGCGTCCACACAGGTGGGCGTCCACACAGGTGGGTGTCCACACAGGTAAGCGTCCACACAGGTGGGCGTCCACACAGGTGAGCGTCCACACAGGTGGGCATCCACACAGGTGAGCGTCCACACAGGTGGGTGTCCACACAGGTGACTGTCCACACGGGTGAGAGTCCACATAGCTGAGTGTCCACACGGGTGAGCGTCCACACAGGTGGGCATCCCTGCAGGTGGGCATCTGCGTAGGTGGGCATCCACACAGGGTGACATCCATGCAGGTGAACATCCCTGCAGATGGGCACCTGTGCAGGTGGAAATCCACCAGCTGTTGCTCTCACATCAGCCACCTCCATCCTGAGGATCCAGGGCCTCCTTCCTTGTCTTCTGTCCCCACTGCCACCTCACCAGGATGAGGCCCTCCCCACCTGCCCTTGCCTGGCCTCCAGGTTGAGCCTCCACTCTGCCTCCGTAGCCTCTGGCAGCAGAGCTCTATAGTGGGCTATCCCAGTCCCACAGGGCCCCACACCAGCCCAGGACAGGGCCAGCCTGTCATGGTCCTGTGGCTGATCAGTGCTCACTTCTCTCTCTCTGGCCTTCCCCAGCCTCCATGGCCCTCTGAGCAGCTTTGTTCCTGCCCACCAAGGTGTCTAGTCACCTGCCCTGGGCCTCCCTCCCTACTGGTACCCACCGAGCTCCCACCAGTCCCAGGCCTCTTCAAAGTCTTGCCTTCCCAGGGAAATGTTCCCTGTAGCTCTAGTGCTTCTGCTTTCTAGCCTGGGGGACAGCGGAATAGGCCCATCAGTCACCTGGCCTAGCATCCTTTTTAAGGCACAAAGGCAAGACACTGGGGCACCTAAAGCCTTGCTGGCACCCTGAGCGTGAGTTCTGATATTGTTACCCTCTGTGGTTCATTCGGATGCTTCAGGAACAAACTATGTCCCAGGAAGGAAGGGGCGGAAGATGCACTGGGGGCAGGGAGGGCCAGGAACAGCTGCTCCAGGATGGAGAGGGAGGCAGAGTCACCGGATGGATGCAGACATGGGCAAGCTCTCCTGTGGCCAGCACCGGATGACCCCAAATGTCTCGAGACTTTGCCAAGTGTCTCCTGGAGTTCAAAAGGCTGGGGTGAGAACCTCTGGTTTAGACCAAGACATTAATGCAAATTGTCTACCCCCAGAGGATCTGAGTCACCCAGTTGTGTCACAGGTGACGGCTCTTCTGGGTTTGGACCAGGCATACTTATCTTACCTGACACCTGCGACTGGCTGGGATGAGCAAATGAATGAAAGAAAAAAAATGCATGAATGAGTGAACAAATGAATGAGTGGACAAATGCATGAGAAAACAAATGCATGAGTGAACAAATGCATGGGAGAACATGAATGAGTGAACGAATACATGAGTGAACAAATGCATGAGTAAAAAAATGAGTGAGTGAACGAATGCATGAGAGAACAAATGAATGAGTGAACGAATGCATGAAAGAACAAATGCATGAGTGAACAAATGAATGAGTGAATGAATGCATGAAAGAACAAATGCATGAGTGAACAAATGAATGAGTGAATGAATGCATGGGAAAACAAATGAATGAGTGAAGGAGTGCATGGACAAATGCCTGAGAGAGCAGTAGGTTCCCAGGCTGGATGCTCCTGGCTGTTCTCCACAGTGTCCTCCCACCCCCGGCCTGCAGGTGACCCAGCTGTCTCACTGTGGAAAACCCCTCCCAAGAAGCCTTCCACCGAGCAGGTGCGCTGTTCCTCTGGGGCAGAAAATAGCAATGGATTTGACGCATCCTTGCTGGGGTAGCCACCTGGAACTGTGGTCAGACGTGACCTCACCACAGATCTGGGGGTGCAGGGCCCAGAGCACACGGCCGGATGTTTTGGCAACTGGTTCCTTTCTGACCAAGCCGCTGGACTTCAGTGTCTCAGTGGCTCTGGAAGGCAGGGCTTGGGGTGACTGATTGCTCCCTGGCCTCAGAGGACCACTGAACCCAGTGAGTAGGCTCAGCAGGGCCTACAGCTGTGAGGAGGGCCAGGTCCCCAACAGTGGCAACCCGCAGGTGGCTCTGAGCTTAGTCCAGCACTGTGACTTCCAGAGTCCCTGTCATTGCCGGCTGCTGCTGCCATCACTGACCTCAGTAGGGGGAGGGCGGCTGACAGAGGGCTGTGGGGAGACAGAAGGAGCTGGGGTGAGAGGAAGTAGGGCAGGGAGGGGCTGGAGACCGGTTTTGGAAACAGCTGCAGCTGGCTGGGCCCTGCTCAACCTCCCTGGGCCAGGAGACGGGCTAGGGCTGAAGAGCTGCTGTGCACAGTCTCTGCTGCTCACAGCCCACGGTCACTGCCCTGCCCTGCCTGTGGGAAGGATGGGGTGGCGCAGGGATGAACTCACAGTTCATATTCCTGCCCAGTTAGAAAAGTGACCCCCGTCCCTCTGAGCCAGTGCCTGAGACGTGCCCATCACTGTGGTTTCCTGAGCTCACCAGTGCGTGTCTCCCCCGCGGGGCCACACATACGTGGGCCTCAGCAACCTAAACAAACTTGCTTATGAAGACCATTTCCCTTTCTGTTTTGAAACTGCAGTGTCTCATGGGATTAAAGTCCTTTCCCCCCAGGAGTACTGCAATTTATTTACTTTCTTAAATCACAAATAACTAGAACAAGGCAAGTACTTGGGCCAGCAGCCAAGAGACTGATTTTGTATCCAGAAATTTCTATTTCACAATCCCTAAAAAGAGACAAAATCATGACTCCCACACAGATACAAAGTGAACACATGTTAAAAATTTTATTTAACTTCTTTTCAGTGGAGAAACCAATAAGATATTCTAGTCAGTTCAAAGTAGAAGTGAAAAAAAATCACAAATTTACATGGGGCAGAGGAATGTAGAAATTATTTATGAGGCCGGGCACCCATAGCTCAGTGGTCAGGGTGCCGGTCACATACACTGGGGCTGGGGAGTTTGAACCCAGCTGGGCCTGCCAAACAACAATGACAACTACAACAAAAAAATAGCCGGGCATTATGGCGGGTGCCTGTGGTCCCAGCTTGGGAGGCTGAGGCAAGAGAATCGATTAAACCCAAGAGTTTGAGGTTGCTGTGAGCTTGCTGTGAGCTTGATGCCACAGCACTCTACCAAGGGTGACATAGTGAAGCTCTGTCTCAAAAAAAAAAAAAGAAAAGGAATTATTAATGAATAGACAGGCCCAGCTCTCCCAAAGACATAGCAGAGGGACATGGACTGACCCTCTGTGTGGCGGTGGTCACCTGCCCATCTTCGTGGTCTGCTTGGGCTGCCGAGGGAAGGGCCCACACTGGGGCCTCGAACAACAGGAACGTGTCCCTCCCAGCACTCAGGGCTGGGGCCCAAGATCAAGGTGTTGGCAGGACTGGTTCTTTCTGGGGATCCTGAGGAGGGATGGGTCCCCAGCCTCTGCCTCTTTGGTGGCCGCTAAAGGTGCCCTGGTGGCCCTGGTCGTGTAGCTGCATTGCTCCAGTTCTGCCGCCATCTTTATTGGGCTTTTCCCCTGTGTGTCTCCAATCTCCTCTGCTCTCTTCTACAAGAACGCCTGGTTAATCCAAGACAATCTCATCTGAAGATCTTTAACTTAATTACACCTGCAAAGACCCAATTTCCAAGTAAGATCCTGTTCACATCCGAGGTTTAGGGCTTGGATCTATCTTTGAGGGGCTATTCAACTAACCGCAGGAGTCTGCAGACAGGAATTTCTGCCTTGCTCACCGTTATCTGTAACTCACACACTGTAAGATCTCAGAAAGGTTACAAAAGACTTGGGTGCAAAATCCTTGCTCCTGCTGGAGATGCCCAATTATCTCTGAATCTTTGTTGCTTATTCCAAATTTCCTTACATTCAGTTCTCAGAAATTGTTTGGAGGCTCCTAAAATGACCAGTGTGTCTTTTTTACCCACTGGTCACTGGAAGCTGTGGATACAGGGAGGTCCAGGGCCTGTGGGACACAGGAGGACACATCTGGAGCGCCCTGGAGCCCAGGCCTGGAGCAGGGCAGCAAGGAGGCAGGGGACGGAGGGTCAGGTGTGGGCCTGGGGAGGGAGCCTGGGCATCACCTGCTCTTCCCTTTCTTCTCCAGGACTTCTGCACTGACTCCTGCATCTTTATTTCCACACTTGAGGCCCTCAGGCCCACCCTAAGAACCCTAAGAACCCACCCGCATCACAACCCAAATCCTCTGACCTCCCCCCTCCAGTTCCTTGAGCCTCCACGTGGCCTTTGCAGGCGCTGTTCCCCTTGCTCCCACTCCTAGCCACTCCCCTCCCCCCCACACACAGCCCCCCTCACCTCAGTCAGGCTCCGCCCAGAGAGGCCTCCCGAGGCCCAGCCTGCACTGCCCTGGCTCTGCCCAGCCTGAAGTCCCAGTGCCCAGAGCAGTGCCTGTCCGGTAGCCATCACCGTCAACCCCAGAGGCATTCGGCACACAACACCTGCTGATGGCTGAGGCCCCTGCTCACCATCCATCTCATCCTGGCCTCATATCCCAGTCCTTAGGGGCCCCTGGGGTGGGGTCTAGGGCACGGTGCCCCACACAGGGCAGGCCTCCCTCCAAAGTTTCCCGACCATGAACTAACAAGGAGGAACCCAGGAGCTGCCCACTCACCTCCCAGAGGCCTAGGGGGAACGTGGGGTCCACGTGGGAGACCAGGTTCCTGGCAGCCAGAGCTACAGGGCAGTCTGGGTGGGGGTTGTGGGGGGAGGCAAGTTGCTTGCCACAGAACAAAGTCAGGTGGGATGGCTGGTGCCAGTGGAGCAGCCTGGGACAGGTAGCCTGGGGGCATCAGAGTGCACAGCAGCAGCTGCCCTCAGGCCTTGACCAGTCAGGTGCAGGCAGGGCTCCAGGCTGTCTCAGGAGCGGGCACAGGTTGGGATGCCAGGCCTGCTGGTGTAGCCCTGAAGCCACAGGGGCTATGCCCTCACTCCTGGCCTCGTACCTAGAAGCCCAGCCTGCCCAGGAACTGAAAGCCTCCTGCTGCCCACTCCACGGTAGGTGGACTCCTGCTGCTCCTACAGTGCTGCAGCTGGCTGGGCCCTGCTCAGCCTCCCTTGGCCTAGAGAGGGGCTAGGGCTGAAGAGCTGCTGTGCACAGTCTCTGCTGCTCACAGCCCATGGTCACTGCCCTGCCCTGCCTGTGGGAAGGAAGGTGGGCCTCAGGCAGAGTGGACTGAGGAACTCCCATGATTCTTAGGAGACCAACATGCATTTTCTTTTCTCTAAAAATGCACAGGGAATGCAGAAAACCCCCAAAATTGGGGCCACTGAGATTTGTGCTCCAGTGAAGCACATTCCAGGTTCACACTCTAGCTGATTGGCCGGGTCATGTCCCTCTGTCTGTGTCCATGGCTCCCAGCAAAGCAAACAAAGGCAGCTGCACTCCGCACCACCTCCCTCAGACCCCCAGCAACACTCGTCAGCAAGGGCCTTGTGCTCCAGCCTGCCCTCCACTCACAGCTCCTGAGGGCCTGCTAAGTGCTCAGTGCCAGGGGTCAAGACGCTGAGGAGACACGTCTCTGTCTCCTGGCTACTCATACCCATCTCCCATCACAGGGTTCCAGGAAGAGGGTAGGGTGCAGCCCAGACAGGGAGCCCCCACACTGCCTGGCTACAGCTGGGAGCATCTGCCTTGACATGCAGGAACACGCAGGGCCTGGGAGAAGGACGCAATTCTCCCAGGGGGAGAGACGGGAGCAGTCACTTGTCACTCCTGTGCAGAAGTCAGAGGAAGAGCAGGAGGGAGGCGGGCGGCCAAATTGGGAGCTGGGGAGAGGCCAGGTGGGGAGGCCCAGCTCCGATTCTCTGCCCATGGCAGCCTGTGCAGCAGTGGGGTGGCCATCAAGAGGGTGCAGGAGCAGAGGGGACCTGGCCTAGGCCCTGCCACACCCAGGGTATGAGGAAGTCGGCAAGGAGCTGGGGGTTGGCCCTGCAGGAGTGTGAACACTGAGAGGACCATGGTCCCTCCTCACGTGTGTGGCCACTTGTTTGCACACAGCCCTCCTCATCTGCAGAGGGAGAGTCACCTGCCCAGTGTGGCCCACACAGCCCGGTGCTGCCTGCACAGCCCAAAGCCCCCATGCAGAAAGGTTCGTCCCACTGGGCCAGAGTGCAGAGGGGGTCCCACAACTACCCAGGGACACCACACTCTGGGTGGATTCTGGCAAACCCTCCAGCCTTGCCAGGGTCTCCATGCCCACACCCTTTGCCAGGTTGCAAAGCTGGGTGACAACCCTGACATGGGGTAGGTGTCTCAGCTCAGGTGGCACAGACTGGGCAGCCTGCACAACGGAATTCACCTCAGGGTTCTGGAACCTGGAGTCCAAGATCAAGGCGCTGGCAGGCCCAGTGTCTGCTGAGGGCTCACCTCCTGGTTCTGCGTTGTTGGAGACCAAGCTAGGGTCTGTCCTTACAAGGGCACCAGTCCTCTTCATGAGGGCTCCACCCCAGGCCCGACCCCCTCCCAAAGGCCTAGCACCATCGCTCTGGGGTTAGGATTCCCACGGTGGGGGAAGCACCCGAGGCATCAGGTGGCTGTTTCAGCAAAGTCTCTCTTCATCCTAGAACTTGAGGCTCGGCACAAGGACAGTAAATCCCAGCAGGATCCTTACCATGTAGTGACCACAAAGCAAACAAGCGACCGCTTGTGAGATGCAGGAGGGACACGGGCTACACAGACACCAAGGGGTAAAAGAGAACACGCCAAAACAGAGCACCTCGTGCCGCCCCATGGGACATGGCTACTGTGAAACAGGACCAAATACCAGAAAAGGCTTCTAGAAATTAAAATCCAATCGTTATTAAAAATCTAATCAGGGCCAGCGCCACGACTCTCACACCTGTAATCCCCGAAACTCTGGGAGGCTAAAGGGAGAGGGTCCTGTGAGGTCAGGAGTTTGAGACCAGCCTGAGCAAAGCGAGACCCCATCTCTACTAAAAATAGAAAAATTAGCCAGACGTCTTGGCAGGTGCCTGTAGTCCCAGCTACGCAGGAAACTGAGGCAAGAGGATTGCTTGAGTCCAAGAGTTTGAGGCTGCTGTGAGCTGTCATGGGGCCACAGTACTCTAGCCTGGGTGACAGAGTGAGACCCTGTCTCAAAAAAAATTCAATAGACAAGTTTGGAGATAAAGATAGGAAAGTGTCTCTGAAAGTAGGAAAAGAAGACGCAGAAAGTAATCAGGACCTGGGCGTGGCTGGAGGGGTAGGCCTGTGCTCCCCCCGCGCACCCTCTTGGGCTGCTCCCTGAGGACACCCTTCAGCAGAGGCTGTGATAAACCTGGAAAGCAGAACGGCACCCAGAGGCAGGCTCTCCAACGCCCGGGACTTTGTTTCTAAATTACAAAACCCCTCTCAGCAGATCTAAGACCGACCATCCAGAGTGGAGGAGAATGGGGTGCTCCCGATTCCTGAGTGGAGGTAGAATAGAGTGTCATCACTACATCATGTCCCCAGAAAATACGTGGATGCCCTGACCACAATCCCACAGGACAGGTGTCCCTGTGAGAAATGGGGAGGACAGCAAGCCAGAGGCAGGCAGAGGGCTCCGTGAGAGCACGAGGCTCTGACACCTGATCTCAGGATTCTGCCCCCAGCACTGTCTGCTGCTTACCCCACCCCACACGAGGCGCTTTGTCACACAGCCACAGAAAACAAGCAGACCTGAAGTGGTGGACAGCTGGAAAAAAACGAAAACGTGATTAGAATGGTGGAAGCAAAAAGCACAGATACCACGTAGGCCAGAATAAACACAAGGCAATAGCAAGAAGGAATTTTTCCTTCTTTCTTTTTTTTTTTTTCTTAAGATGGTATCTTACTCTGTAGCCCCGCCTGGTCTTGAACTCCCGGGCTCAAGCAATCCTGTCCCCTCAACTTCCTTTCCCTCAGCAGGGACTACAAATCTAAAAATCTCTCTTTATAGCGGGATTCAGTTGTTAACATTAGTTACGTTACCACGGCTTTCACTGAAATATTACACTTGAGAATGTACATGGAAGGCCCAGCTTCATGGGTTCCCAGCCTTTTGACCAGTAAATAAACATTGTCACTTCTTGGCAGACCCAGGAATTTTGAGACTAAGTAAAATTTGAAGCTTTTTAGCCTTGAGCGATTTTTGGATCTGAGACTCCAGTGGGATCAAAGTAGAGAGAAAAAGTTGTTTCTAAAGAAGAGCTGTGATGCACCTGTCACCGGCCCGCAGCTTTGCAGGCTACTTCCAGGTTTTTGTTATAGACTATACTAGATGTTAAATTCTTCTAGATTCTTCCAATCCAACTTTCTTCTATAGAACTACTCAACATGAAAGCTTCTCTTATGTGCTGAAACTAGATAAATTTTGAGGACCGGGTCTTGTGCCTGGTGTACAGGCCACACAACATGTTCCCCACTCCACCCAATGCTATAGCAAGAGACACCCAATTGCAGGCCAAGATAAGAGGCTGATGCTTTCATGCTGCAGGCGGCTTTCTCCAAGATGTGTGTCAAGACTCAACCTCATACAGAGACCCTTGCCCTCTGAGCCCACCTTCTTCCCATGGCAGGACAGTGGCCTCTTGATTTACTCAGTTGATAGCCTTTAAGCCTAAGTCTATGGCTCAAAACCATTATGCAAACTGGGACTGTCATATTACTATCAATTTTACTTTTTATTTCCTCTTTGTGAACTTTGTACCTATTACTTGTTAGATTTTTAGATTTTTGGAGAAGTACAACTCCTAACAGAATAATGCTGGCCCAGCACTATGAGATGATAGCAAAAGACAAACAAACAAACAAAATAGACACAGTCAAACTTAACAATGGAGTCTAGGTAGATTTAGCCTAGGGTCACTCCCTCCAAATCCCCCTTGTCACTGAAATGTAGATAAAAGGGTTTTGACACCGACTCCTGTATGACCATCACTTCCCTCTAATGCGGGCCCAGGACAAGTCCATTCTAGCATCGAGGGACAATCAAACCCAAACTGCAGGATGATTGATCAGCGATGCTTTGGGGGCAGATCTTAATCAAAAGGGAGAGGTGTGAAAGTTGTGAGAATCAAAATGAAATCACTTGTGTTTTAAAAAAAAACAACTTGAAAAATAGAGCTATGGAAAGCTGGGGAGGGAGCGCTCTCACACATAGCAACCCATGGCAGGGACCACCGCCGTCAGCCTGCACGGAGCCCACCACAGCCTCGCACAAAACATGCTTCTGCGAGGACACCTGCCCGGCGACTGACTACCTACCCCCGAGTTGGTACTATCTTTGTTGATCTTTATAGGCACGGACAATTGTCTGAAAACAATTATGTAATCCTCCTCGGTTTTTTTTCTTTAAAAGCCTTTGTCTTCCTTTACCTCCCTGAGCCGGGACACTCTATTCCCACGACAATGCCCTGTTCTGAAATAAGTACCCTTTTCTCTTGGAGAATCTCTGTCTCTGTCTCTCTCTTTTTATTTAGGTTGACAAATGTAATCATAACACAAAATCAGACTTTGCTATAAGCAATATTTATTCAATCCAAAAAGCATAAACACTATTGATTAAAAATCACAACGTTGAGAGGATAGGGAGGAGGTCTTTGCATGTAAAAGCTAAAATCTAACCATTCATAACAAGAAACCAATATAAGTTGTAAAAATAATGAAGTGCTGGGCGTGGTGGCTTGCACCTGTAACCCCAGCCCTCTGGGAGTCCAAGGCGGGTGGATTGCTTGAGGTCAGGAGTTCAAGACCAGCCCGAGCAAGAGTGAGACCCCGCCTCTGAAAAGTAGCCAGGGGGTGTGGTGGGCATGTGGAGTCCTAGCTACACAGGAGGCTGAGGCAAGAGGATCACTTGAGCCCAAGAGTTTGAGTTTGCTTTGAGCTACGATGCCATAACACTCTACTGAGGGTGACAAAGTGAGACTCTGTCTCAATTAATTAATTAGTTAAAAATAATAAGCCGAGAAGCTGCAGAATGGACGTTTTCCTTTGGGCTGCAACAGCCCCTTCCCTACTGCCCCACCCTGCCCACCTGGGCTGGTGGAGTGGAGTACTCTGGGGGTGACTTTCTGGATTCTAGCACCACCTGGGGATCAAGGGAGACAAGAGACAGGAGGGTTTTCTTTGAGTTTTAGGCCCATGGCTAATCATGCCATGGGGAGTCTTGTTTGCAGTGACCTTATGGCTCTGATAATGACCCTGAGTTTCTTCTTTGAATGACAATCCCAAGCTGGATCCTTTCCACAGCCATCAGCCTTCCCAGGGCTGTCTCAGTGGATGACCTGATGGTCACCTCCAGGAACCGTTAAATGTGACTCTCGCTCATGACAGTGCCCATATGAGAATGACCATCAGCTAGCACCCTCCCCAAAGGCAGCTCGGGAGTGAGACACTGTCTGCCAGGACCCAAGGACGTCAGGGCCATCGTGGACAAGGAGCCTCTGAGCCTGTGGGCAGCAGGCGGGCAGCCCTTCCCCAGCCAGCATCCTGTGGGGATCACAGGACAGGGGGGCTCCCAGAGGGGATGAAATGTGCCCTGGTGTCTCCCAGTGTTCACGGGGACAGCTTCACTGCGGAGAATCTGACTTTGAGTGGTAAATGATAAGAAAAATAAGTTCTGGGAAATTCGAGAAGAAACACCAAGTTCTCTTGCTTAAACTATTGAAATTAAGAAATGTATAAATGGATCCTTATTTTCTGTCTCTGATATTTCTGTGACTCTCGGAGCCCAATACTGAGCTTGCCCCAGCTCGCCACCCCATTAAGGAGATTCTGGTTTGGGATGGACGGAGCTGCCACACCTCCAAGAGGCCTTGACACCTGGGCAGGCCACTCAGTGCTACATGCTCAGGCCTTGCTGGGGGTGCCTGCCCCACCTGCCTCCTGACTGGCACACAGGTTTGGCTGTTCCTGACAACCCCATGGAGGCTTCTGAGGAGCTGACGCTCTGTATCACTATGAGTAGGACAGGGACCATCTCGGGCAAATGTCCCTCAAAGCCTCCTCCCACCAGAAAGTCACATACAAGGCTGATGCTGGGTGTCCCACCACCAAAGAGGAACTGCTGTGCCGTCAAGAAGAGGAAACCCAGCTCCCGCCCCTCGGGCCTTCCACGCCAGCGTCACTGTGGTGGCACGCCTCCGTCTCATGGCTGCAGTGTCGTCCTGACACATCTTAACCCGGGGAAGGCACCATGTCATCCACCTGACCCAGAAGGGGCACCTGGGTGGGCCACCATGCGACTGCTAACAAGGCCCCCAACCACCCAGCACCTCAGAGCAGGACTTTCTCCTCACACTGTGGACACTCTGCCCTGGGGAGCACCCTGTGCATTCATGACACTGAGCAGCCCCAGGCTCCATCCATCAGGTGCCAGTAGCTCCTGTCCCCAGGTGCATCAACAAGTGTGTCTCCAGACACTGGCCAGGTCCCCTGCAGGGCAAAATCACCCTGTAAAAACTCCTTTGGTGGAAGTGACATTTATTCCCTTGCTGTCATCAAATCTAAAAGGCTGACGAAGTATGTGCCTAAACAAGGGGCCTGGAGAGCTGAAGAAACGGCGCAAGGGGGCAACATTGTAAGCAGCTATGATTCCTACTGGTATCTTCATTACCAGTGAGAGGGGACGCCACCTGGGGAAGCACTGGGATCCCACAGGAGGCCTGAGCGAGCATGTCTCATAGCCAATCACACTTTATGTAATCAGAGTTCAGTCTCTGTGTGAGATTTTAGTACGATTAGTATAATTTTAGACCAGACCTCTTCTTGTTAATGGAAGTGTGGGTTCTAAATTTTTATCACATAAGTTGGATCTTTCTTGCACCTATTTTAGAAAATTGACTCTTACGATTCTTTGGGGGGGAAAAACTTATATTGTACAAATCTTTTATAAAATGACATTAAATAATGTTGCTGTGACATCATAGCTCATTAAATGTGAGCTATGACGATGCCACAGCACTCTAAACAGGGCAACAGAGTGAGACTCTGTCTAAAAAAATGACATTAAAGATTCCAGATCATAAGTAAGATGTTCATGCTACTTTTGTGGTGAATTGACCAGGAATGTACGGTACAGGATGGTTTCTATTTGGCTAGCAAGACCACCAGTTTCATAAAAACCGATTCATGAATTCTTCTGGGCATAGACATTTTATTTATTTTATTTCATTTTTATAGTTTTAGAAAATTCTTTATTGAGATAGAATTATATAAAAAAATTAAGTGGTCGTTCGGTTTACCAAAGCATTTACTGTGAGGCTGTTCAGGTAGTAAACACTTCCCACGTGTTAGATGTGTTCAAAGGACAAAACCCAGATCTTTTTAAGGAAGACAGCTATAGTACCCCGCAGGGTGCTATCATATAGTATCACAGGCTGTGGAGGAACTTCAAAGGGTATCTATATTTACTGTCACAAGAAAGACGCCAAGGCTTTAAGGAGCTCACAAGCCTTGTGGGCTGTGCCAGGCGGTGGAAGGGTGGAAATACTGGCTGTAGGAATGAGGGGATGGGGCTGGAAAGTCATTTGCAATAAGCAGAAATAAACAGTAGGTGCAGCAAACGAAGTCGGGCATGTCTTCCACGTGATATCTCGTCACCACAAAAACTTCTGAGAGAGACAAAGACGGTTATGCCCAAGGTCCTCTCATTTCCAGAATTCTCAGCGTCTTCCTCATCCCAGGTGCTCAGCTGCTGGTAGTGGAACAAGGGCAGCCACCACACTCCAGCTCCGCCTGCACCCGGGGCACTGCCGCCCTCCGCTCTGCCCTGCGCTCTGCCCTCCGCTCTGCCCTCTGCTCCCCTCCGGCTCTCAGGAAGGACCGCAAGCTGTCGATTTTGCCAGTGTGAACCCCTGGTATAGGGAAGCCATTGGTCACTGCACTCTAGTTGTCTCAGCAGAAATCTTTTATAGCAAAAGTAAAAGATGGTGTGATGATCGCTCAGTTAAAAATAAATACACAAGGCTTGGCGCCTGTGGCTCAAGCAGCTAAGGCGCCAGCCACATACACCTGAGCTGGCCGGTTCAAATCCAGTCCGGGCCGCCAAACAACAATGATGGCTGCAACCAAAAAATAGCCAGGTGTTGTGGCGGGCACCGATAGTCCCAGCTACTTGGGAGGCTGAAGCAAGAGAATTGCTTGAGCCCAGGTCTCAAAAAATAATTAAAATAAATAAATAAATAAATAAATATACAACTGTGAACCTGCCAAGCACCCTTAGATTCCCAGGCCGACCAGGGCTCTCCTGGCAGAGCAGGCCTCAGGGGAAGGGGCCCCAGCTCAGCTGCTGTGTGGGAAGGACATCACTCCAACAGCATATGATAGGGTTTAATTTTTGTTTCACAGGACATCTTGGGTTCATTTGTTTTTCTTTGGGAGGCAGCAGGAATGGTAACAATGTAACTAATCTCACCACCAAGAACCACATTCCATATTTCAGAAAAAAATGTAGAACTTTGGTTTGCTTAGCTCAGTCACCCACAACATCTGCTGTTGGGGCTGACCAAACCCCTCCCATGTGAGCTGGGAAGGCACCTCTGAGGCTCAGAGGGAACGATCTGCACCTCCAGGGTGAGGGGCTCCCAACAGCCTGCCCCATGGCTGGGAGGCCTCTGCACGGTTTGGGCTCCTTTTCTGGGGACACCTGAGACCCAGCTCTGTAGCCCCTCCTCCCCCGGCCCCACCAGGGCAAGTGCCTGCCCCGTGTTGGTCTTTTCTAACCAGGGTCATGTGAGGTGAATTTTCACAACCACCAAGCTGATGTCTTTGCTCTCATGTTGATTGAGCATGTTTTATGACATCGTGATAAAAGTTGTAGTTTCCAATTACTGCCAAGGCAATTTACCACAATTCAGTGGTCTAAAACTTAAATTTACTCTCCCACTGTTCTGGAGCTGGAGGCATTCATGGTGTGGGCAAGGTTGCATCCCCACCGAAGGCTGCAGTGGGGCATCTGTCCCTAGAGTTCACCTTGTCCTGCTTCCAAGACCCACTGCCATGCCCTGGCTCCCAGCCCTTCTTCCACCTTCAAGGCCTGCAGTCCACGTCCTCTCCCCACCAACCTCGCCTCTGACCTCACTTCTCTGCCTCTGTCCCTCCTGCCTCCTCTTCTAAGGGCTCCATGATGACATTAGCTAATCCAGGCAAAGGTCTTTGACTCAAGACCCTTAATCTAGACTTGGGTATCTTGGGACATGGTCCGGCCCACTACAAATAGATTTTTCAGCAAAGTTCTCTAGTTAAATATGAAAGTATTTGAAATGGGATACCTCAGCCAGGAAGGATGTGTTGAGGCTGGCATACCCAACAAGGACAGTAACTACCATGGCTTCCAGTGCTTTGGCCAAACCACAGTTGTGTGGCCTCTTGGCCAGGCGCCTGTGGATTCATATTGTTGGAGCATTTGCTGTATCCCTATGGGTTGCAACTTTCTATACGTTTGCTGTGGCTGAACTAAGAAAGAAGGCATATGTGGATTTCTATAGAAATTATGATTCTGGCTCGGTGTCTGTGGCTCAAACCGCTAAGGCACCAGCCACATACACCTGAGCTGGTGGGTTCGAATCCAGACCGGGCCTGCCAAACAACAATAATGGCTGCAACCAAAAAATAGCCAGGCGTGTGGCAGACGCCTGTAGTCCCAGCTACTTGGGAGGCAGAGGCAGGAGAATTGCTTAAGCCCAGGAGTTGGAGGTTGCTGTGAGCTGTGATGCCACAGTACTCTACCCAGGGTGACAGCTTGAGGCTCTGTCTCAAAAAAGAAATAAAGAAATTATGATTCTATAAAAGATTTTGAGGAGATGAGGAAGGCTGGTATCTTTTAGAGTGCAAAGTGATTTTGGAATATAAAGAATTGTCTACTGCCATACCACCCTGAATGTGCCCGATCTCGTCTGGAATATAAAGAATTTCTTTGGGCTGATTTACATCGACGTTTGTCACTGACCCGTGTTTCTGAGCTATGAATATGAGTGATAAATAAACTATTAATAAATTATAAAAGAAGTATTTGAAATGAAAGAAATACATTCCTAGCACTCTGGGAGGCTGAGGCAGGCGAATCACCTGAGCTCATGAGTTCAAGACCAGCCTGAGCAATAGTGAGACCCCAACTCTACCAAAAATGGAAAAATCAGACAAGAGGTTCACTTGAGCCCAAGAATTTGAGGTTGCTCTGAGTAAGCATATTCACCTGGGGAGCTCCACTGCGGCTGAGCTAAGCTACTGACGTGACAGTTTGAACCAGTTCCTGACTGCTCTCTCCCGTGGAGCACCCTGAGCACATCCTCCTCTGTGACTCACCACCTCCTGGTGAGCACAAGGCCCTGGCAGCCGAGAGAGAACGTCTGACAAAATCTCCTCAGGTGCTGGTGCAGGGGGAATCAGGGTGCCTCCCTCAAAACACCTTTCAGCATCTCACACCCTACCATTAGTTACTCATTTCTTTTGGATTATTGTATCAGTTGGAATTGGTCGCAGAAACAAAGAGCTCTAATACCTCTGAGGGTCACAACACTAAACTGCTTTTCTGGCTTTCATAGTATGTGAAGGTGTCCTGTCTGCCACAGCTCTGCCACGCTTGGCCTGGCTCCCCGTGACTTTATGTTCCAGAACTTTCTGGGATGTCTGTTCTCATGGTGGAAGGGCCAGAACAAGGGAGGATGGGGCAAAACCTACGACTCAGAGAACATCATGGCCTGGACATGGATACACGGCATGGCCATAACGGATCACATGACAGAGCTCCACATCCCTGGGACAGGGAAACAAGAAAGGCAAGGAGGAGGCAGTGACTGTGAGCAACAACAGGCTCACTGACTGACATGCACAGACCACGCCATGGCACTGGCCTTTGAGAAAAGAAAATCTTTATTCAAGTTCTGATGTGGAGACAAGAGGCAATGCCCAAGTCTCCTCAGCCTGGGGGCAGGGTTAGGTTTTACACACATAGGGTAATGAGGTGTGATCTGATTGGATCTGGCAATGAGGCAATGCCAGGAGACATGATCTGATTGGATACTGCCATGGTGTGATGCCAGGGCTTGATCTGATTGGATCTTGCCATGGGGTGATGCCAGGGCTCAATTTAATTGGCTTTTGCTGTGGGGTGATGCCAGGGCTTGATCTGATTGGCTCCTGGATCCTATCATGAGGTGTTCACTTCCTAATTCAGCCCCACACTTTGGGTCCCAGCACTTAGGATCTGCCTGTGATGGCAGGGCTGGCTCATCTGAGCATGCTCAGGTTATGTGACCTTCAACCTGGGGATCCCCAGCAACCCAAAATCAATTGAAAGCTGTTACCTAAGATGTGGGCCAGGTTGGTCCAGTACAGTTACATTTGCAATCCTCAATCTCCATCTCCACATGCGTCTTCCTTAAGCCACATCCTGGTCCCACATAATGGATGTGGTTTTACTGTGTTGGTTATGGCTTGCTACTGACCCTTCCACCAAATGCATGAAAGATGGACAGAGTTGACAGAGACAGGAAAGAGATCATAGAGATACCCTTAAGGACCAGCCAGCCAGCCCCTTGCTGTGCCTAAGGGTCACTCACATGGTCATTCCCTCCTGGAGTGACCCTGAGAAAGGGCTTGCTCCTTAGAAGGAAGAGGTGAGATTCTCCAATGCCACCACATGTCCCTAAGCTCCCCAGACCCAGATCTGTCCAGGTGGAGTATTCTGGGCCATGTGGCCACCAAAGGCCAGGGGAAGCCCCCTTTGGACATTAGTGGGTGGGAAGTAGACAGGGGGTGAGAAGGAGCTTCAAACAACTGGAACAACTTCTTCTTCTTAAAGTTGTTTCTGGGACTTTGTGGGGATAGGAGAGAAAGGCCATCTGCTTTTGGTGGGCTCAGTTGAAGGGACTGTCTGGGGACCAAAATGCATGACCCCTGGGTCCTGGAGCCTGTGACGTTGGTTCTGGTGCATCTGGGAAGATCCCTGTGGGAAGCCATGGCCATGCCCTGGAGCTACTGGAAGGGTCCCCCGTGGGGAGCCCTGTGGGCAGAGGGTGGTAGGTGGTGGGTGAGACAAGCCCTCAGGCAGCTAGAGCAGAGCCTGGCAGCAACATGTTCCCTAAAGACAAAAGAAGCACCAGTCACCTTCCCTAGGGGTGACCCCAGTGTGCTGCGGGATCGCCCTGAGTCAGGTGGGGTGAGGGAATGTACAGCCCAGCAGCCAGAGCTGGGACTCCTCTGCGGCCATGTGTTTCGGCTTCCTCTTGGCCCTCAGGGCCTGGGCATTGAAACTGAGACACGGCAGGGATGGGCTAGTGGTCACTAAGATCCTGACACTTCCCTTCCAGACTATGGCCAAGCTTTTGGGACATGAGGTCCTTGGTGGGATAATGAATCTCTAGGCCTAGCCCCCAAGAGAGCCATTGACCATGGCTGGAATCCTGGAATTGTAGAAACCATTGAGAGGTGGGCCTGGGTGAAGAGCAGAGTCCATGCCTGGACTGGACACTCACCTTCCAGTGACAAGGGCCAGATGCAGCCGTGTTCTTCCTCAGAAAAGTGAGCATATGATAGCTGTGGGGTGGTCAAGAGGGTCAGGGTGGTGTCACCTGCTGCCACAAAGGCCAGAGCACAACCAGATAGGGCCGTCACTCCATGGCATTACAGAGGGTTCTCAGACCACTCTGCACGTGCGGGTTGCTCGGAGGGCCCCCTGCGGCCTTCAGGCCGACTTTCGGGGTCTTCCACCCACTTGCCAGCACAGCCACCCAAGCTTTGGGTCCCTCTCTCCTCCTGTCACATGACATCACTGGTTGGGGACCCTCATGAGCACAGACATCACAGCAAATGTTGCAGGGCACCCATCTTCAACCCTGTGTCCAGAAGGGAAGCAACACCTCCCATTACAAAGGCCTGAGGCCTGGAGATGCTGGCCCTGCATCCCAATGTCACTGTGGGTCCAGGCAAGAGGGTCCAGAGGGAACTGGCTCAGTGGGAGCCTCCTACTGAGGGTCACCACAAGGACTACCAGGGCCTTACAGAGGGGACTGGGATTTTCTGCTTTGTGTTACCTCATCTAGAGAGAGGCGTAAGAGTGAACCGTCTGAGGCTCTTGGCTTTTAAAATGTCACCTTCCTCATCTCTGCATAGTCCTGACATCCCAAATCACAAAGCTTTCTTTAAAACCCACAAGTGAGTGGTGAGTGGGTCCCAGCTGACTTGCCAGTGGGCATGCAGGTGCCCAGGCAAGCAGGGCTCAGCGCCACCCGGTATACGAGGCCAATGCAGCCCGCCCATCCCCATCCTGCCCCAGGGAGGACCAGTGTGCCACCAACCATTGAAAGGGATAGGAGTGGCGATGTGGGCCCTGCACCCCAACAGCCAACGAGCTGCCTGGGTGAGGAGGGAGAAGACGAACACGACAGAGAGCACCTTACACGCCAAATCCACATGTGTGGGCTCTGCAGGCATAGACACCCACACACGCAAGAGAACTGGGTGAGCCGGCCTGAGTCCACGGACAGAGGGAGGCTCATGGTGAGCCGGCCTGAGTCCACGGACAGAGGGAGGCTCATGGTGAGCCGGCCTGAGTCCACGGACAGAGGGAGGCTCATGGTGAGCTGGCCTGAGTCCACAGACAGAGGGAAGATCATGGGCCCAGAGGACCCATGGCACACGGGAAGGCAGGTCCCAAGGCCAGCAAACACAGAGTGCCTCACCTGGACGGTGACCACGAAGATGGACAGCCATGTATGCTGCAGACCTGGGCCACCACAGTGAGAGGACAGGAGGTGGGCAGTGCTGCTGGCTTATGGGTCGGTGGGGGCAGGGTGGGAGGCCTGTACGTGAGTAGACTCTGGGCAGCCTGGCCACTGCAGGAATCACGGGATCCGTGGTGACTAGTGACACCAGTGTGCCAGCTCGTCACTATTCCTCTACTCACAGGTGAGCACACCAGGAGCTGAGGATAAGCAGTAGATGAGATAACTTCTGCGCGGGCAGCTTTCCATCATTGTGTGGGTTTTTATTGTTTGTAGCCTGGACTCACCAAGTGGTTTTTGGATGACTGGGTTTTTCTCTAAGTGTGTTTACTTGCAGATCCAAGTCAAGGCTAAACAAATGGCCTTAATTAAACATTTCATTTGATTCCATTCCCACAATCTTCTAGAAGCTTACTGCCAGAAGCAAAGCAAAACAAGAACACAGAAAAATCCCCAGGGAAAAATTGGGGTCAACTTTCCTTCTTGAAAAAGATCATCAACATACCCACATGTGAAAGAATGAAGTCGGACCCCCTTACCTCACACCACATACAAAAGTCAACTTTAATGAACCAAAGACCCGAATGCAAGAGCTGAAGTTATAGAACTCTTCTATGGAAACATGGGGAATGCTTCATGACATTGGATTGGCAGGGATGTCTTGGATATGATGCCAAAAGCTCAAGCAACAGAAGAGAAAACCGGTAAGTGGGACCACATACAATTAAAAACTTGTGTGCACAGAGTGAAAAGGCAACCATGGAAGGGAGAAAACAGTCCCAATCATGTATCTGCTAAGAGGTTAACATGCAGAGCCTAACTCTGAAAATAGGCAAAGGACCTGAATGGACAATTTCCAGAGATGAAATAAAAATGGCTAAAAAACACACAGAAAAGATGCCTAACCTTATTGCTCATTAGTGGGATGCAAATCAAAACCATAGTGAGAAACTACTTCATACCCAGTAGTATGGCAAGTATTAAAACAAACAAGTGCTGGAGTGGATGTGAAGGGACTAGAACCTTCCTGCACTGTTAGTGGAATGTAAAGTTGGCAGCCACTATGGAAAACTGTATGGTGGTTCCTCAAAAAGTAAAAAATAGAATTTCCATCTGACCCAGCACTTTCACTTCTGGGTCTATACACAAAAGAATTCAAAGCAGAAACTCAAACGGATATTTGCATAGTCACATTCACAGCAGCATTCTTCACAATAGCCACAAAAGCCACCCGAGTGTCCATTGACGGGTGAATGGGTACACAAGACGTGGCTCAGACACGCAATGGGGTACCAGTCAGCCTCAAAAGGGAGGAAATCCTGACGCACGCCACAGCGTGGGTGAGCCTTTAGGACATCAAGTCAGTGAAATAAGTCAGTTACAAAAGGACAAATCCTGAATGAGTCCACTTATGGGACATCCCCAGAGTAGCCAGATTCATAGAGACGGACAGTAGAGTGGCAGGGGACAGGGGAGTTAGGGTTTACTGGGGACAGAGCTTCTGTTTTATAAGATGAAAGTTCTGGTGTTTGTTGGTGATGGGAGCACAAGGTGAGTGTACTTAATGCTGCTGAACTCTATACTTTAAAATGGTTAGAAAGGTAAATTTCCTGTTAGGTATATTTTACTACAATCCAAAAACTAAATTCTAAAGATAATTACAAATATATATGTGTGATAAAAATGTTAAATTCTTGGTTCGGTGCCCATAGCACAGTGATTATGACACCAGCCACGTACACTGAGGCTGGTGGGTTCGAACCCAGCCCAGGCCAGCTAAAAAACAACCATGACAGCTGCAACAAAAACTACCTGGGTGTTGTGGGGGGCAACTGTAGTCCAGCTACTTTGGAGGCTGAAACAAGAGAATCACTTAAGCCCAAGAGTTGGAGGTTGCTGTGAGCTGCTACGCCACAGCACTCTACCAAGGGCAACATAGTGAGACTCTGTCTCAAAAAAAAAAAAAAATTAAATTCTTTATAGACATATCAAAGTTAGCATTAAAATATACTGTATTGAAACAAACCAGAAATGTAATAGGAACACTTCTTCTTGGTTTTTTTGTTTGTTTGGCTTTTTAGTTTTACTGAGACAGGGCCTCAGTCTGTGGCCTAAGCTGGAGTGCAGTAGTGTCACCACAGCTCATTGCAGCCTACAACTTGTGGGCTCAAGGGATCCTCCTTTCTCAGCCTCTCAAGCAGCTGGGACTACAGCCACCTGCCACTATGCCTGGCTAATATTTCTATTTATAAAAGAGATGGGGTCGGGCGGCGCCTGTGGCTCAGTCGGTAAGGCGCCGGCCCCATATACCGAGAGTGGCGGGTTCAAACCCGGCCCCGGCTGAACTGCAACCAAAAAATAGCCAGGCGTTGTGGTGGGCGCCTGTAGTCCCAGCTACTCGGGAGGCTGAGGCAAGAGAACCGCTTAAGCCCAGGAGTTGGAGGTTGCTGTGAGCTGTGTGATGCCACGGCACTCTACCGAGGGCCATAAAGTGAGACTCTGTCTCTAAAAAAAAAAGAGATGGGGTCTCACTTTTGCTTAGGCTGATCTCAAACTCCTGAGTGATTCTCCTGCTTTGGCCTCCCAGAGTTCTGGGATTACAGATGTAAGCTACCACACCTGGCCCTGTATTTGATTTTTTTCTGTTTGTCTATTTTTTTTTTTTTTAGACAGATTTTCACTTTGTCACCCTGGGTAGAGTGCCATGGCATTATAGCTCCACAGCAACCTCAAACTCTGGAGCTCAAGTGATTCAGTTCCCTGAGCCTCCTGAATAGCTGGGACTACAAGCACCCACCACAACGCCCACCTATATTTTAGAGACAGGGTCTTGCTCTTGCTCAGGCTGGTGTTGAACTCCTGAGCTCAAGCAATCCACCCACCTTGGCCTCCCAGATGCTAGGATTACAGGCATGAGCCACTACACCCAGCGCTTAACAGTTATTTTTTAAGTTAAGTTTAGGAATAACCTATTAGTTCTGTTAGAGTTGTAAGAGTTGTAACAGTTGTAACATCTTTTAAGATAAGAGATGTTAAGTAATTTAAGTTTATAGCATTAGAATGTTTAAGTAAACTTGATTTGTTATAAGCTTAATTTATTAGAGTAAAAAGAGTAATTTAGAGTCCTTTCTCCCCCACAAGATCCAGCCAGTGGCTGCAGAGCACAAATGCGCACCCTACATCACCCACCCATGGCACCTGGCTCTCCCTGTGAGTGCACACCTTGCACACAGACCCACATTCATTCTGCACACCCACTGGGGGCTTGGCAGTAGCAGTAGCAGCAGCAGACAGACCATGTGTGGGTGCACTGTAGTGGCCACCACAGGCTGGCCAGCCTGCTACCGAGGCGGACAGGACCAGTGCACAAATGAGACTGCTACTCAGTGCTACCCCCTGAGCAGGGGTCACTTTAACCCTAAAGTCTAGAGTTAAAGAAGAAAAAAGAGAAGGAGGAAAAAGAGAAAAGAAAGTAGAGGCAGAAAAAAAGAAGAATTGACACATGAGGAGAAACCAGCAAGAAAACTCTGGCAACAGAATGGCAACAGACTTCTCCGAGGGATCAAAATGGAACCACTACAGAAGATCCCAACTATAAGGAAATTGTGGAAATGACAAAAATGGAATTCAGATTATGGATAGCAAATACAATGAAGGGAATTGAAGGGAAAGTGGAAAACCAGCAAAGGCAGTCCAAAAACTATTCCAAGAAATAAATAAAATTGAAGATTAAGTGACCAAAGATGTAGACAAAATTAGAAAGGCTATAACAGAGCTTAAAGAATTGAAGGAGGAACTCAGGGACTTTCAAAATATAGTATAACATTCAAGAATAAATTAAACCATAGAGAAGAAAGAGTCTTAGAGCTCAAAGATAATGCTCTTAAGCTAACCCAGTCATTTAAAAAGTCAGAAAAGAAGAGAGTAAAAGCAGAGCAACTGCCTAGAGAATTATGGAACTCCAGGAAGTACACAAACATGAATTATAGGTATCACTGAAGGAGAAAAGAGTCCCCAAAGCATAGAAGCTCTAGTTGATGATACTATAGCTGAAAATTTCCCAAGCATCGCCAAAGTTTCAGACATATACATACTAGATGGATATCAAACCTCAAGATGACTCAATTCAAATAGAATATCTTCTAGACATATTGTAATTAACCTGACCGAAGTCAAAATGAAAGAGAAAATTCTGCAAGCAACCAGGCACAAGCAGCACCTGACCTACAAGGATAAATCCATCAACTTAACAGCTGATTTCTCAGCAGATACTTTACAAACCACAAGGATTGGGTATCTACCTTCTCAAACAAAGCAACTACCAACCTAGGATTTTGTATACTGCAAAACCAAGTTTCATATCTGATGGAGAAGTCAAATCTTTTTTTTTTTTGTAGAGACAGAGTTTCACTTTATTGCCCTCGGTAGAGTGCCGTGGCGTCACACAGCTCACAGCAACCTCCAACTCCTGGGCTTAGGCGATTCTCCTGCCTCAGCCTCCCGAGTAGCTGGGACTACAGGCGCCTGCCACAACACCCAGCTATTTTGTTATTGTTGTTGCAGTTTGGCCGGGGCTGGGTTTGAACCCGCCACCCTTGGCATATGGGGCCGGCGCCCTGCTCACTGAGCCACAGGCGCCGCCCGAGAAGTCAAATCTTTTAATGACAAGCAAACATTGAAGAAATGTGCCACTACATGACCTGCTTTGCAGGAAGTACTCAGACTTGAACTATACACAGACCAACACAATGCATCCTCATCAAAGTCAAGACACCTGGTGGCTAAAAGACAAGGCCTACCTACCACGTGACCCAAGGGATAAAACAAGGCAACAGAGCCTTACACAAGATGAACAGAAATCAACCCTATTTACCAATTCTCTCAGTAACTGTGAACAACTGAAGAGCTATAGGGTGGTTGACCAGATAAAATGATACAAACAAAATATATGTTGTCTTCAGGAAATACATCTAACTCCCCAGGACAAATCAAGACTCAGGGTAAAGGGTTGGAAAACAATATTTCATGCAAATGGAAACCAAAGGAAAGCAGGAGTTGCAGTTCTTATTGCAGATATAATTGACTTTAAAGCAACAAAAGTAAAGAAAGACAAAGATGGACACCACATACAGATCAAGGGACAATTCAACAAGAAAACACATCAATGCTAAACATTTATGCACCCAACTTCAATGCTTCCATATTTATAAGGCAAACTTCTGCTTCCTCAAAGCAGAAACTAAACAAAGAAATGTTGGACTTAAACATGACTCTAGAAAAAATGGGCTTAACAGAAATATGCAGAACATTATACCACAATACTAATAGATACAGGGTGCCCATAGTTCATGGGCAATTTAAGATAGTGGGCAATTTAAAATTGCACATGAACTTTATGGCCACCCTATATATGGTCTCCTCATCAGCTCATGGACCATTTGCTAAGATTGATCATATTCTAGGTCACAAATCCAGCCTCAACAAATTTTTAAAAAATAAAAATTATACCTTTTATCCTTACAGACCATAATGGAATAAAAGTAGAACTCAATTCTAACATAAAGACCCAACCCCTCACAATGTCATAGAAACCAAACAACCTATTGCTGAGCAACAGCTGGGTCAAGGAGGAAATAAAGATGGAAATCAATAGATTCCTCACACAAAATGACAATGAGACCACAAGCTGCCAAAACCTATGGGACACTGTAAAAGCATGCCTGAGAGGAAAATTCAGTGCCTGAAATGCCCATATTCAGAAATCAGAAAAGACCACAGATCAACAATCTAATGAATCATCTCAAAGAACTGGAAAAGAAAGAGCAATCTGATCCCAAATCCAGCAGAAGAAAAGAAATAATCAAAATCAGGTCAGAACTAAGCAAAATCAAGATCAATAGAACCACTCAGAAGATCATAAAAAAAGTGAATTCTTTGAAAAAATAAACAAAATTGACAAGTCGTTGGCCAGATTAGCCAGAAACAAAAAGGTGAGATCTCTAATATGCTCAATCAGAAATGAAAAAGGAGAAACAACAACAGATACCACAGCAACACAAAATATCATCACTGAATACTACAAAAATCTCTACATCCAGAAATTTGAAAGCATGGAGGAAATGGAAAAGTTCTTAGAATCACACTACCTTCCTAACTCAATCAGGAAGAAACAGAACACTTGAACAGACCAATATCAAGCTCCAAAATTGAAACAATAAAAAAAAAAAAAAAACCCATACAGGCTCGGCGCCTGTGGCTCAAGCAGCTAAGGCACCAGCCACATATACCTAAGCTGGCGGGTTCGAATCTAGCCTCAGCCACCAAACAACAATGATGACTGCTACCAAAAATAGTTGGGTGCTGTGGTGGGCACCTGTAGTCCCAGCTACTTGGGAGGCAGAGGCAGAAGAATCGCTTGAGCCCAGGAGCTGGAGGTTGCTGTGAGCTGTGATTCCATGGCACTCTACCCAAGGCAACAGCTTGAGGTTCTGTCTCAAAAAAAAAAAGAACTTACAACAAAAAAAGTCCTAGACCAGACAGTTTCATACCACAATTCTATCAAACCTTTAAAGAAGAGCTGGTACCTATATTGGCAGCATCTATTCTAAAACATTGAAAAGAAAGGAAACAAATTTCACCCCGATACAAAAGCCAGGAAAGGACACACACACACACACACACACACACAAAAGACTAATATCTTTAATGAATATAGATGCAAAGATAATCAATGAAATCTTAGCAAACAGAATTCAGCGACACATTAAATAAAAAAAGAATTCATCACAACCAAGTGGGCTTCATTACAGGGATGCAAGGCCCATTCAATATACACAAATCTATAAATGTAATTCACCACATAGATGAAGCAAAAACAAAAAACACATGATCCTTTCAATAGATGCAAAAAAGAATTTAACAAAATTCAACACCCTTTTATGATAAGAACACTTAAGAGAATTGGCATAGATGGGACATTCATAAATTTGATAGAAGCCATCCATGACCAACCCTCAGCCAACATCATATTAAACGGAGAAACACTAAAAGCATCACGCTTAGAACTGGAGCCAGACAAGGATGTCCACTATCTCCACTACTATTCAACATAGAGGTGTAAGTCCTAGTCACAGCTATCAGACAAGAGAGGGGTATCAAAGGATCCAAATGGAGACAGAGGATGTCAAACTATTGCTCTTCACAGATGACATCATGATCTTATACCTAGAAAATCCCACTCAACCAAGAGACTCTTGGAATTGGTAAAGACATACAGCAGTGTCCCAGGATATAAAATTAATGTACACAAGTCAGTAGCCTTCATCAGTAGCCAACAGCGGTCAAGTTGAGAAGCAAATCAAAGACATAACACCTTCACCACAGTAGCAAAGAAAATGAAATATCTTGGTATATATTTAGCAAAGGAGGTGAAGGATTTCTATAGAGAGAACCATGAAACTCTGACAAAAGAAACTGCAGAGGATGTCAACCAATGGAAGAACATATCATGTTCATGGCTCTGAAGAATCAACATTGTTAAAGTGTCCATATTACCCAAAGTGATCGACAGATGGAATGCAATTACCATTAAAATACCAACATCATATTTTGCAGATCTTGAAAAAACAGTTCTGCAATTCACATGGAATCAGAAAAATAAAACCCAAATAGCCAACACAATTTTACAAAATAAGAACAAATTTGGGAGCATCACTTTACCAGACTTCAGGCTATGTGACAAGTCTATAATGATCAAAACAGCATAGGACTGCCATAAAAATAGAGACAGAGGTCTATGGAACAGAATGGGGAATCTAGAGATGAAACCAGCCTAATATCACCATCTGATCAATTATAAAGCAAACAAACGCATACACTTGGCAAAAGATTCCCTATTCAATAAATGGTGCCAGAGAACTGGTTAGTTACATATAAAAGACTGAAACTGGACCCACACCTCTCACCACTTACAAAAGTTAACTCACGCTGGGTAAAAAATTAAAATCTAAGACAATGAAACTATAAAAACTCTAGAAGAAAGTGTGGGGAAAACTCTTAATCTTATTAGCTTAGGGAAAGAATTTATGAAGACAATCCCACTGCCTATTGCAGCAACAACAAGAATAAATGAATGGGGCCTGTCTGGTCAAGTTAAAGAGCTTCAGCACAGCAGAGGATACAATGCACAGAGCAAAAGACAACCTACAGAATGGGAGAAGATGTTAGCAGCCCATCCAACAGAGGGCTGACGGCCAGATCTACAAAGAACTCAATCAAATCAACGAGAAAAAAAAAATCAAACAACTCCATTAAAAAGTGGGCAAAAGACACAAATGAGAGAAATGCAAATCAAAACCACATTGAAATATCATCTAACCCCAGAGAGAACAGCTTACATCATAAAGTCTCAAAACAACAGATGCTGGCGTGGGTGAGAGAGAAAGAGACACTCACACACTGTTGGTGGGACTGCAGACGGGGACAGCCTCTATGGAAGGCAGTGCGGAGATTCCTCAAAGAGCTAAAAGCAGGCCTACCATCGGATCCTGCCGTTCCGTTACTAGGTATTTACCCAAAGGTAAAAGGGCATTCTACCATAAAGACACTTGCACTTGAATGTTCACAGTGGCACGATTCACAACTGCAAAGATGTACAAACAACCCAAGGGCCCCTCATCACAGGAATGGACTAATACATTGTGGTATATGTGTACCATGGACTATTATTCAACCATAAAAAGATGGAGATTATTTATCTTTCGCAACAACCTGGATGGAACTGGAGACCATTCTCCCAAATGAAGTAAAGCCAGAATGGAAAAACAAACATCATGCATACACAGCACTAACTTGAAAGGAGTAGCTCGTTATCTACATGCTCCCATGGAAGAAAAACTCAACAAAATTCAAGAGTGGGATGGACAGAAGGAGGGAGTAAATCCCCACCCACAGGGACCTCGCGTGGCTACGTGGCACAGTACCTAGGTGTGGGACACACCTACAAATCAGACTGTAACCTTAAAATGCAAACTATGGAATCTATACCTCCATAGTAATCTAAAAAAAAGGTGAAATATATATATATGAGCATCAAAACAATTTAGGTAGTGATAAAGTACACTTAAAATCTTTTATTCAGGCTTGGCACCTGTGGCTCAAGCGGCTAAGGCGCCAGCCACATACACCTGAGCTGGTGGGTTCGAATCCAGCCTGGGCCTGCCAAACAATGACAGCTGCAACAACAACAAAAAAAATAGCTGGGAATTGTGGCAGGTGTCTGTAGTCCCAGCTACTTGGGAGGCCAAGGCAGGAGAATCGCGTGAGCCCAGGAGTTGGAGGTTGCTATGAGCTGGGATGCTACAGCACTCTACCCAGGGTGACAGCTTGAGGCTCTGGCTCAAAAAATAATAATAATAAAATAAAATAAAAAATCTTTCATTCAGTCAAAGAATTAGTTGACCATATACGGGCAACATGGATATTTAGAGTAATGCACATTATACTTTTGGTAAGATGCAAATTTATATGAAAGGAATAGAAAACTATTTATATCGGAGAAGCCTGTGATATGAAAGTTGGTGCCAGATCTCCTTAGATTCAGGTTCAGATGCTACTTCATGATGGCATTCTTTTTTTTTTTTTGAGACAGAGTTTTAGTCTGTTGTCCTGGACAGAGTGCCGTGGCATCACAGTTTGCAGCAGCCTCATACTCATGGGCTCAAGTGGTCCTCTTGCCTCAGCCTTCTGAATAGCTGGGACCACAGATGCTGCCACTGCACCAGATAAGTTTTCTGTTTTTAGTAGAGTCAGGGTCTTGCTCTTGCTCAGGCTGGTGTTAAACTCTTGGCCTCAAGAGATCCTCCAGCTTTGGCCTCCCAGAGTGCTGAGATTATAGGTGTGAACCACTGCCTGGCCAGAATCTAATTTTTTTTTTTTCTTTTAAGTTAAATTTTTATTTATGACCACAGTGGCATAAAAACCAGAATCTAATCTAATTCACAAATCTATCAGCAATGGTAAGTTTATACAAAGGCAAAACTTCATAGTTGGGAAGACTGGTGTGTCTAAGCTTGCTGTGTCTGGACTGGAATAACTAGCTGGACTTGTTTTCAAACAGTAAGAGAATATCCATTAAAGAATGTTCTAATGTGGCTGGGGAGGAATAACACCCACTGATCAGACTGAGTATAAGGAATAGGAACAGTGTGAGGCCTACATGCCTCAAAGACATCCCCCCTTCCTCACCTCGCCCTAACTGTCTCTCATGGTCACTGCCATAAAAATCGCCTCCCAAATACTGTGAGAGCCATCATTTCAGTAAGAATAGCCATGTGATCACCTGGGCTTGGTCTCAGAGGGACCTTGGTCCCAGCTGGACCCCCAGAGACTTGGCTAAGGCAGAAGGACTTGCCTAGCTTGCTGGGACTGTGATGAGGACAGTCCCACCCATCCGCAGGAAAACACAGAGGAGGAGGTTGCTTTTCTAGCAGAATAGAAATTCCCAAAGTCAATCCTAGAAGAACTGGAACATTGGACTAGTCCAACTTCCACAGAAGAAATTAAAAAGGTTAGGGTTAGGGAAAATGCAGCCCAACTGAACTTTGTTTAACTTTTAACTATATAATTTTAACTTTTCCAGGCCACAGAGCATGATGGAAAGCCCCTGTTAATCTACGAAAGCACAATTTCATACAGAAAGCACTGAGTGATGCTACTTCCATTATGCCTATAGATAGAAACATTCTAGGGAAAATATTAACAAAACGGCTCTACCAATGTGTCAAAATCACTGTACAACACCCCAAGGAGGGTTACTTTAGGAATGCAAAGACAGTTCAAGTGTAGGGCATCTAACAGTATTGAAAAGAAACATCATTAAAAGAAGAAAGAC
This sequence comes from Nycticebus coucang, assembly GCF_027406575.1. Lineage (NCBI taxonomy): Eukaryota > Metazoa > Chordata > Mammalia > Primates > Lorisidae > Nycticebus > Nycticebus coucang. The sequence continues at coordinate 2,318,304 of NC_069795.1, forward strand.
GCAGAGAACTCAGGGCAAGCAATCCTTACTTGGCCCAGGCAGCCTATAGGCTTCCACAGGGGACGCGGGGCCGGGCCAGCATGGAGAGACCAGGAGCTCGGGCCCCGAGGTGGCCTGGCATGCAGGGAAGCCTCTGTGAAGGCTGGGGGAGGAGAAGGTCAGTCTCGCCTCTGGAGGGACCACCAGAGTTCTGGGCAGGAGGAAGTTCTGGGTGTTGAGTAGTTGGGAGGTGGAGAAGTGAAGAAGCATGTGCTGCAGGTCACAGGTCACAGCCCGACTCCCCCCTGCAGGTGCGGGCGGGGGATCTGTAGGTCAGCAGGCCAGGAGCAGGGCACCCCAGGAAGGCCTACCACCCCGGACTCTGTTCTCACCCCTCACCCTTGCTCCTCCTGGGGCTGGATACCACCCTCTTTCCTCCCGATCCAGGCCCTGGGAGGGAAGCCTGGGCAGCTGATGTCCAAGCGTCTTGGGGAAGAGGCCCCAGCCACAGGCTCACACTCCTGACATCCTTCTGGGCCTGGTGTCCTCTGTAGTCAGAGATCGGGGCCAGTATCCTATGGGAAGGGGCTCAGAGAATGTCCCCCCCCACACCCTCCATACTCCCCCACAAGCAGCTGCCTGGTGCATGCTTGTGTATGGGGGAGGTGCTGTCCCCAGGTCCAACTCATTATAATAGGTCTATCGTGCATGTCTGTGTGGACACAGCTCCTCCAGGCCTGAGGACAGGAAGGACCCAAAGCAGGGCCAGAGGCCAGGCAGGACCCCGTATCGCTGAGCAGCCTCCTTCCAAACTGACCTAACAAGCTGATTTCAGGATCCCATGGATGGCCACAGACATCCCTGACACTCAGGCCTGACTGGGCCAGACTCACGCTCCTCTGAGTGACCAAAGCCCCGAGAATGGGCATTCTGGGAGCAGGGGCTGGTGTGGGGCAGCTCTGGAGATCCCTGGGGCTTGGCAACGCAGACCAGGCGTGGGTGCTATATGTGGTGAAGCAGCCTCATGACACCATTACAGGCAAGGTGCAGCTGTCCCCACTTCCCACAAGAACACCAGACATGGCACGCTACCCTGAGCCTCCTGGAGCTGCTAATCCAGGCTGCTGTGGGGCGCTAGAGCTGATGGGTAGGGTCTGGTGTCTGCAGCTGCCCCACACTGAGTCTTGGAGGCCCAAGGCCAGGCCCAGTGGCCTTCACAGAGGCAGGTGGTGGCACAAGGTCCCAGGGCACTGGAGGGCCAGCAGCAGGGGCCACACTCCAGCATGGCCAGGACTCACCTCTTTGGGTAAAACACTTCCTCCAAAGGCCCTCAAAGTACAGACAGGGCATGTGGAGCAAAGCACCCACCCCAGGGGTGGCCCGGGGGCGGTCTCAGTGGGTGCAATGGGTGTTTCAAGGAAGACAAGTGTGACCAGGAAGGGAAAAAAGTGCCAGGGCCCGGTAGCCTAGGCCTGAGTGACAAGGGGAGCCGGGGCCCTGTGGGGTCTCAGCACCTCAGCTGCCTCAGGCACAGGGCGCAGGAGCTGTGGAGGGCTGAGGCGCAGCTCATGGCCTCCCCTAAGTGAACAGCAAGGGTCTTCCCAAACCCGGCCAGTGGCAGCACCTAAAAGGGGCTGGGCTGACTTTGCAGATGGGACTAAAGCTGGGCATGGGCTGCCTAGTGAGGCAAGCAGAGCCCGTGCCCCAGGTGCAGGGCCAGGGCCCAACACAGGCTTCACTCTCGGGAGCAAACTGTGAGATTCCCCTGAAGGGATTCCCCAGGCCCCCTCTTCCACCCCAGTCCCCCCAGGCAACGGCAAAACCAAATTGGCAAACACCATCTGCTGAAAGAATAGGTAGGATTTTAACTACAGCAAAATGAGAAGGGGGGAGGTTTGGGAAGAACCACTCTCCCTGCTTGGGGGAAGGGAAATACCAGCCTGTACAAAATGTCCATTATTCAAGGAGGAAGAAAAAGAGGAAACCAGCAAGGCACTATTAAATATTCTTTTTCGTAAAGCCAAGAAAACAGAGCCTGTTTTTTTTGTTTGTTTGTCTTTTGTTTTTTTTTTTTGAGACAGAGCCTCAAGCTGTCACCCTGGGAGAGTGCCGTGGCATCACAACTCACAGCAACCTCCAGCTCCTGGGCTTAAGAGATTCTATTGCCTCAGCCTCCCAAGTAGCTGGGACTACAGGTGCCTGACACAACACCCGGCTATTTTTTGGTTGCAGCCATCATTGTTGTTTTGGTGGGCTCGGGCTGGATTCGAATCTGCCAGCTCAGGGGTATGTGGCTGGCGCCTTAGCCACTTGAGCCACAGGTGCTGAGCCGAGAGCCTGGTTATTAAACACGACTTCTGAAAGGAGACACACTCGGGCTGCCACTGTCGCTGATGAAATTCAAGAAATCGTGAAACACAGGAAATAAGAGCTGAGGGTATCAAACAAAATACAAGTAGACTGGGATTCAACGAAAGCCGGTGGGGAGGTGGAGAGGCAGCTGTGACAAGGGGACCAGAAGAACGAGGTCACCAGGTTCAGAGGACAGCAGGGCTGGAGAGAGCAGTATCCGCACAGCCAAACTGCGCCCAGGACTGACAGGCCACTAGGGCCACGGGAGCACCAGGATGGAGTCAGAGATGGTAAGAGGGCTTGGGGGGACAGAAACCAGGGCCTCGCCCGGCCAACACTTGATTTTCCAGATGGAGAAACAGAAATGGGGCAGAGGCAGCAAGGTCAGAAGGGACTCTCTTGAGTTGAAGACAGATGTGGATCTATTTAACAGAAGGGCTCGCTGGGGACCCTGCACAAGTAATGACAGTCAGTCTGGGAACACCTCCCTTCACACACAGATCCCTGAAAGGGCACCAGGCCTCAGCTGCTCCAGTGCAGGCAACAGAAGAAATATTCCAGCACCATGGGGGCTGGAAATTACACAAAGAACATTCTTTTCCTAGAAAAACAACTCAGAATTAATTATTTCAGGCAAAAGAGAGGTGACTTAAAACAAAGACCCACAAGCAGAGAGGTGCAAGCAGCAGCGGCCTCTCTAAGAGAGAGCGTAAGCAGGTTCAAGGCCGAGCAGACACTGTGAGCAAAGTCTGAAAGTTACAAAGAGCATCACTAAGGCTCTTTGGGGTCTTGTAGTGGGGCCAAGAGTGGATTTGGGAACAAAGTTCCACCACTGAGTTAGCACTGCTGTGCTGGGATGTGGCCGGATACCAAGTAAAACAACAATAACAGCAAAACCCAGAAAACTGGGTCACTTTCTGTCCAAAGGAAAACCACTGCACATGGGAATCTGCAGCGGAAAGTGTGGTGACTCCTAAATCGCACACTCTCAGCCTCTTGAAAAAAACTAGAGGGTTTGCCCCAAAAGAAGTCAGTGAGAGACACCATTCATTCCCAAATGTCACCAAGTGGGTAGTTTCTGAGCAGCCCCCACTCACCTGGCCTTCCCTCTCAATGCCTGGGACCCACCGTGTGACCCAGACCCCCACCCTCCAGTCCGTGTTTGGCTCCCTAGGCCCCCAGCCTGTTCCTGTGCAGGGCAGCAGTGCCCTAGGGCTGTTCTGCCTGTAGCATCAAAGCAGCTTCCTAAAGCAATTGGTAAAGAAATCCAAATGCTGGCCAAGTGGACCCCATGCAAGCCGGCCATTCCACAACTTTGTGGCTTAAAACACTGATGGTTGTCTGGGCGGTGCCTGTGGCTCAAGGAGTAGGGCGCTGGTCCCACATGCTGGAGGTGGCGGGTTCAAACCCAGCCCTGGCCAAAAAACAAAACAAAACAAAAAAAAAAAACACTGATGGTTGTCTAATGAGCTCAGAAATCTGTTTGGGCTCAGCAGAGCCAGCTTGCCTCTCCTCCAAGGACACCAGCTTGTCCCTCCTCCAGGGAGGCCCCAGGGCCAGGGCACCTGCAGGCACGCCAGCTGCTCGAAGGCAGCATTCATTCTGCAGGACTCACTGGGATTGTTATCAGTTAAAGTTGGACTCCACTCAGAAACAGGAACCAGGTGGCCAGAGTTTGGCCATGGAACATTCCCATGCAGGACTTTGGGTCTGGAACAAGTACTGGGGCAGGTGGGTGTGGCTACCCTTCTAGCCTCCCTGGACCTGCCCAAGCCCAACCCCCCTCTCCTTCCAGTGGGCCCCGGAGCCCCAGAGTTCTCCATGGGAGCCCCCTGCAATTGTTTCCATTATTTGCAACCAAGATACCGAGTGCAGCAGGGTTGTGCTGCAGAAAAGCTCCATTTGGGGGTCTGGCAGAGCAGGCAGGCAGAGGAGCCCTGGAGGGACCTCACCCTTTACAGCTAAGTGGACTGTGAGAAGGCCACATCCTCCTCGGCTGGTGGCTCGCTGTCCTCGGCTTCCTGCCCTGGGTTCCACCGCTTCCCTGGACAGTCTCTACTCAGAGCTACCTGCTCTACTCTGAGGGCTGCTTCCCAGGGAGCCCACGAGAGGCCACACAGCTAGTGACATCAGGACAGCATGGAGTATGTCCTGGGTGCCCAGCTGGGGCTGGGGCTGGGGAGTGTTCTTTGGAGCAGGGACGGCACAAGACATGAGCTCTACACACACAGCGCACTACAGGCACAGGGGGCAACCCCAGCATCACCAGAGTGTGTTAGAAACACAGAATCTCAGGCCCTGCCCAGGCCACTGAGCCAGCACCTACCTTCTGACAAGACCCCAGGTGACTTCTGAGAACCTGGAGTGGATGCAGTGGAGTGTGAAGGTCACCTGTAGTCTCTGCTCCAGCATTACTCCTAAGATTATGTTATGTCATGTGGCAGACGGGAGTCTGAAGACATGGTTAAGGTCACCAACCAGCTGACCTTGAAAGAGGGAGGTCTCTCCAACAGGCTTGCCCTGATCACATCAAACCTTTAAAACCAGTTTCCTCTGGGAGGTGCAGAAGGGAGCGATCCCATAGGCCATTGCTGCTTGAAGATGGAAGGGCCATCAGGCAGGGATCCGAGAGTGACCCCAAGGAGAAGAGGGCAGTCCCTGTCCAACAGCCACAAGAAAACAAGGACTTCAGCCCTATAACCACAAGGACCCAGGTTCTGCTGACCACCTGAATGAGCCTGGGAGGGGCCCATGGTCCAGGCGAGGCCCTCAGTGTTGGCTGGTGAGGACCCAGCAGAGGACCAGGCATACTGGACTGCCCGTCTGACCTACAGGCCTGAGCTAACAGGTGGGTCCAGGGTTTGTCCATTACTGATTTATTTGTATGCTAGTAAAATACACATGACATAACATTTACCATTTTAACTATTTTAAATGTTCAGTTCAGTGGCCTTTGGCACACTCCCACCATTGTGCAGCCCTGGCCTTGGTCTAGTCCAGAAGGTTTTCCAAGATGATGGTCTGTCAGCAGCCAGCATTTTCCCCCAGCCCCGGGTGCCCCTGCCCTTCCCCTGAATCTGGACTGGCCAGCTCTGACGGCTCCCACAAACCATCCTGCAATGTGTCAGGCTCTGTCACTCAGTGCGATGTTCTTCAGGCTCACCAAGAGCCAGAGCCCACCCTCCTGAGAGCCCACCTCCCCCATATCTCATTTGGCTACTCTCTGTCCACAAGGATGTCCTGGTCATTTCCACCTTTGGCCCCCACAAATGCTGCTGCCGAGAATATTCACATGCAGGGCTAGTGTGAGGGCAGATGTCTCCTGCTAAGTGTATCCCTAGGAGCAGAACTGCTGGGTCACGTGGTGACTGCTTAACTTTGGGGAACTGCCAGATGGCCCAGCAGCCGCATCACTTCATATTCCCACCAGGAATGTGCCAGGAAGTGGTGGTGGGGCAAGCTGCTGAGTATATGGTAAGGACACAGCAGAAAACTGACAGGGAATGGCCACAGGGCAGAGAGGCAGGAAGCAGCGTGCTGGCAGGAACTTGGGTACCAGGACATCCTATCTGGCCCCTCAGTTCAGCTTCCCTGAGCGCCAGTCTAGCTCTGCCTCAGCCCAGCTCAGCATCAGCCTCTGGCCAGCCCCCACCTCTGTCCCAGCCCCCACCTGCCCAGTTCTAACCTCTGCTGGAGTTCCACTTTTGTCACAGTTCCCACCTCTGCTTTAGTTCCCACCTCTGCCCAGTTCCCACCTCTGCCCAATTTCCCACCTTTGCTCCAGTTCTCACCTCTGGCCAGTTCCCACCTCTGCCCTGCCCCCAGCCTCGGCTCCAGCTTGCAGAGCTTGCCTAAGTTCAGAAAGACCTCCCAGGCCCACAGCAATACCTCAAACTATGAAGGGCTACAGAGTCTGATTGACAGACCCCAGAAGGTCCCAAAGTTGGGGAGGAGATCTGAGCCTCCCACTCAGCCCTGCAAGGCTTGCATCAGAGCAGGAAAGACACAGGGCATGCATAGGCAGGTGTCTGGGAGGGCCCCGGGCTGGAGTGTAGCATGTGCAGAAGAGGGTGCAGGCCCAGGATGTCACTGGTGCCTGGGCTGTGTCCCACTCCTGTGTGGCGTTAATGCCCCACAGGTCCAGCCCCACAGGTACCTGTGAAGGTGACCTCATTTGGAAATAGGGTCTTTGCAGATGTAGATGTAAGTAGTTAAGGATCCAGGTGAGATCCCCCTGGTGTTGGGGCCCTACCCCTAAGCAGAAGGAAAGCAGACACGAGGAGATGCAGACACTCGCAGGGACCCCAGGGAATGCTGCTGGCCAGGCGGGGAAGGCTTGAGTCTCCAGAGGGAGCACGGCCCTGCTGACAGTTTGTCTGGGACTTCCTGCCTCTGGAACTGTGAGACAGTAAATTTCTGTTGCTTTAAGCTGCCCAGACTGCAGAACACTGAACCCCTCCATGGAATCCTGAGCCACAACCGGGAGGAGGGTGTCGAGGCTGCAGCCCTGCAGAAGGCCAGGAGCGTCCCCCTGATGGGGCCACCTGAGTTCCCTGCTGGACATTCTCCAGCTCTGACCACCGCAGCCTGTCGTTTCCTCCTGGCAAATCCCTTGGTGTTTACTTTCTCTGTGTCCAGGGAAACTCCACACCCAGGCTCCAGAACTGGCTGTCAGAACTCTCTACCCACCACCAGCCTTGGGCACAGGGAGGAAGTGAGTGTGACCTTCTCTAGCCCAAAGGTCCCGAGCCACACACCACACAGGGAGGGAGGAAGGCGGGTCTGCCCTGCTCCGGACCTTGGACCTCAGAGGCTAGAAGGTCACCTGCCCCGGGGCATTCCTGGGCCTGTCCCAGAGGCTTGGGAATGTTTTGGGGAGCAGCCTGTGCTTCCTCAGACCAAGGGGCGGGGCGGCAGGGCTGCCTTTGGTTTGTACTTGGCCTGTCTTTGGTTGGGCGAGGGGTACTGATGGAGGGGTGGACCCAGGCAGAAACTTAAAGAAGCTCTGGTCACCAGACTATCCAGCAACTGCCCCTCATCACCTCCAATTTGCTGGGCCCCAAGGCAGTGTTCAGATGAGGACACTACCCCCACGCCGGGGGCAGAGTTTGCAAAACATAGTGCCCGCCAATGACCTATGGGTGCCCCCAAAGCACAGAGAGTGCCAAGGCCAGGCAGAGCTGGGTGCGGCAGCCCCATGTCAGCGAGCCAGCTTCACTGGTATCCACCTGCATTTCCCCTTTCCCAGAACCGGAGGCTTAGGGGGAGGGGAGTAGTTTTGGTTCCTCTTGGTCAAGAAAGGCTTGTCTAGAATCTTCTGCCCATCAAAGTAATTGGAAATGCTACCTGCCAGCCTCAGCTTCCTTATTGAAAATTTCTGCATGTTTGTAGAAAACTCAGATGAAGGCAGAGTCACCCGTGGCCCCTCACTCTGACGAGGACAGCCGACCTGGCTGCGGTCTCAGCTCTGGCTGACCTGGTCCCTGTCTCTGAACCTGTAGCTCTGAGCTTGTCACATGTGGTGCTGACCCTCGTCCCCAGAGACACAGTCCTGAGCACCGTAATCCCGATAATTAAACTCCCCAGAGATTAAAATCTTTGTACACTTTGCATTTTGACCTGCTTACTTATAAATATGGTCCATGTGTTCACACCTGACAGGCCCGTGGGACTGTCGAGCATGCTGGAGGGACGGGCTCATGAGAATGTGCACGTTGATCTTGCCTATTTCATTGTGTAAAGTGGCCTATGAAGTGTTCTGTCATGTTTTTATGTTTCTCAAATAAATCCCCTTTAACAATGTAAATACTTGTCTTTTAAATAATTTTAACATTATTTTTCCAGAATTGTATTTTTGGAATTTTGACCTTACAGGACATCGGTGTCGGGTGTGGCCCAAACCCACGTCAAGGGGTGTTTGCTCTGTAAGGTTCTCAGAGTTCTCCAGGAGAGGATGCCCCACCTGTTGGCAAGAACTTGGAAAGCTCACCTGTCATTGTCACACCTGTGGAAGGGGACCCACGAGCTTGGACACGTCGGGTGTGGGAGTTAGAGGAGGAATGACCATGCTGGGTGGGGGATGCAGGGTCCAGTCACCTTATTAGCAAATGAGTGTTATCGTGAGGCCACATCCTAAACTGACACCCTCCCACTGCCGCCAACGTGAGCAACATTATCATACCCATCTGCGCAGTTAGGGAGATTTGACCAGTACAGGACGTGGAGAAGAATTTAAAGACCACTGGCGCTCCCAGACTTCAGAAAGACATTTCACCTAAGACAGGCTCGATCCCAGTAAGAGACTGACAAGGATGTGCAAGTACACGCCAGGAAGGAGCCCGACAGGAGCCTGCCAGACCCAGTAACAGGAGTCCCTGCTTGTCTTCTGACCCTGACCGGGGAGCAGGCAGGCTAAAGTCCCTAGTGGGTGGAGACAGGTGTGTGGGTGGCTGCCAATTGGTGGCTCTCTCTGTGGCCCCGGCCAAGGTTGGGGGCGGCAGCTGGTGGTTTGGTTGTCCAGTCTATGAAAGTCCCCAACCCAAATCCTGGCCTCCTCCTTTCCAGGAGCCTCCTCACCCAGGCTGCTGCCCTAGTAGCTCCCAACCCCCCAGATGGTCCTTTGCTACCTTGGGTGGGGTCCTATCTACAAGAACTATGCCCTGGGCCTCAGTAGGTAGGCCCCTGCCCCCGCAGGAGGCAGCAGCCACTGTGGCTGGAGTGCTGCAGCCAGGCCGCCCACCTGCACTGGCCTTCTCACTGCATCCTGGGCTGCAGCTTCCACCAGCATCCTCAGTGAGCAGCTGCAGGAACTGAGGAGCAGGTGGGCAGCCCACCCCCAGGGACAGAAGGGAAACAGAGGCAGAGAGGGTGGGGAGCCAACCCCCAGAGCAAGGAGTGTTGGAAGCTGGGTTTGAGCTCAGGCTCTTGGGTATGAGCTGCACCTGGTATCCCCACAGCCTCCAACTAGCTGCAGGGCCCCTCCCAGTCCTCGGCCCATGGGACCAGTGCCCATAGGACTCTGGCCTGGGGCTGCATGGCCAAGCCTGACCGGCTGGATGCCCCTTGGCCCCATTTAGGGTGTTATCTGTGTCAACTGTACCACTGGTCAGGGACAGCTCCCCACCCCCACGTGTGCCAGCGGAAGGTTCCGGGGGAGCAGCTCACTTCCTCCCTGCCTCCCTCCAGGAGAAACTAAAAGTCAGGGCAAGTCCCAGGACTGCTTCCCAGGAAAGTCCCGACAAAGTCCCCACTCCCTCCCTCCTCCGTCTAAAGGGTGTCTTATTTTAGTCTAGCAGGAAAGGGAGTTTCTCTCTGCTTTCCTCCCCTTGTCCAGCACCCTGGAGCTGGGGGATGGCCTCCCTGAACAGACTGCATGAAGGATGCGGGGGTCGGGGTCACTTCCCCCTCCCCTCGATGCCCCGGGCAGAGCTGGCTTGCCTTCCTACCCAGCTCCCCACTTTCTAGGCCTTTCTTGGGACAAAGGTCCCTGGCTAATACACAAGCACAGGGCAGCTGTTGTTGGGACCACCCAGGGAAGGGGTGGAGAGAGCAGCGCAGGTGCCAAGGCTCCTAGCCATTTCCCTTGTCTGGGAAATGGAACACTGGAGGAGCCTGGACTGCTCAGGGCAGGCCAGTGGCGACCCTGAGGGAGTCATAGTGCCCCCAGGCCTCAGCTGCCCCACGGGGCCTCCTAAAGGGAGACCAAGCCCTGCCTCACAGCTGCCCTCTGCCCTGACCTTAGGGCTTTGTTCTCTCCACCTCCCAGGAGCTCTTCTGGGAAGCCAGGGAGAGGCCCTGTTCCCCCTTGCCGAGAGCAGGGACAGGACAGAGGGGTGCTTTGTAGGGGAAGCTGCATAAGAGGGAACCTGCCTGCCAGTTCTTGGGAAGAACTTTCCAGTGCCAGGGCCCTGGGGCAGAGGGTCTCAGACACAGAGGAATGGCTGAGGTCAAGGGTCAAGGTGGGCTGGAGCAGAGGCAGAGATCTGACCCCTCCCATTTCGGAGGGCTCTGCTCACCACAGGTCCCCACTCAGCGCCTCCAGGCTAACCTGGGCTTCTCCACTTTCACATGCCTGGGGTTTCCCCTGAAGCTGTCTCTGTGCCAGGAGTCTGTCCTGGAAAGTCCTGGACCACAAGTCACAGAGGAAAAGTCAGCTCTGGGCTATGTCAGGGCCAGGCCACGTGACCTACCGGGCTCCTGGGGTTTGGGACCAGTGAGCCTGTGAACAAGCATCACCTCCTCTGGGGGTGGCAGGAGTGGGGCTGCTGCTATCCACACCTCAGGGGGCCAGAGGCTCTCCACATGGTGGCAATGCCCAGCGTCCACACCTCAGGGGGCCAGAGGCTCTCCACATGGTGGCAATGCCCAGCGTCCACACCTCAGGGGGCCAGAGGCTCTCCACATGGTGGCAATGCCCAGCGTCCACACCTCAGGGGGCCAGAGGCTCTCCACATGGTGGCAATGCCCAGCGTCCACACCTCAGGGGGCCAGAGGCTCTCCACATGGTGGCAATGCCCAGCGTCCACACCACAGAGGGCCAGGGGCTCTCCACAGGGTGGCAGTGCCCAGCACCTACCAGAGGCGGGGACAGGGACCTGAAGGGCCCAGCAGAGCAGACTTGAGGTGACTGGGGAGAAGGGAAGGGGGCTGGCAGAGAAAAGCAAGGTGTGAGAGGGACCCTGAGCACTCCCAGAGGTGACTCTTACTCTAATGGTGAAAGGACAGGCAGGAACAGGGGCAGAGCAGAGACATGGGTCGGCACTGGCCAGGTGATGGTGGGAGCGAGAGGAGAGTGGGTGGGAGGGACAGCAGGTGATGGGTCTGAGCTCAGGGACTGGGCTGAGCCCCCCGCAGGTGCAGGAGGGGGGTTCAGCTACGCTGGGGGCTGGGCAAGTGGGTGGGGAAGGAAGGGAAAGGGTGGGGGGTGAATGGACAGCTAAGTCTGGGGATGGAGGAGGCCTGAGGTGGGTTCTCAGCCCCGCGCCACAGACATTTCAGTGGAGCCCTCTGTTGAGGGACTGCCTGGTGGTGTAGGATGAAGAGCAGCCCCTGCCTGGACCCCACGCCTGGACCCACCAGGTCTGGCATCCACCCTCCAGGTGTGACAACCCAAGTTGCTCCAGCCCTGGAAAGTATCTCCTGCTCCAGGCTCTGGCCACCTAGGGGATCAGTCTACTCCAGAATGCAGAACAATCTCCACAACAAAGCCAAGCCCTTTTAACAAAACTTCTGGGCTACAATTCTAGAAAGACTGGTGTATAACACAGGTGGCCACTGCGGGGTGAGACGCTCAGAGTGTCAGGTCGCTGGAGCCCAGATTTGGCACTGGTGGACTTTCCCGAGGGAGATGGTACCATGGTTCTCATTCCCAGAAGTCAGTCTCTGCTGATGTATCTGGCAGCAAAGTGCTCCGCGTAACAAGTTAACTAACACATGCACATAGGGGACGAGGTTAAGGACTGTGCGAGCTGCTCCCTAGGGGACAGGCTGTGGGCTCTCAGGCTCCTATTCCCACAGTGCATGCCAGGAGACAGCTACCGGAAACAGCAGAAAGTAAGGAGTCTTAGTGAGGACACAGAGAAACTAGAACCTTCCACCTCTGTTGGCACAATGTAAAATGGTACAGCCCTGAGTCTCAACAAATTCAGCAGAGAATCCCCACGTCTACCTCCACCCCCCCAGGCTGTACCCAAAGAGCTGGGTGAGACATGCACACCGGCGGCATTCCCAGCTGCAGGCGCTCTCCGGAGAGGCAGGTGGATGGACACACGGTGGAGCTTTACTCAGGCAGAAAAAGGGGCATCTTCACATGGTGCAGCACACACCCGGAGGACACACACTGTTCTGAGTGACACCAACAGCGCCAGCCCAACCTGCTGAGTAAGTGGCACATGCCTCATGGGGAACAGAGTCCCACGCTGCTACCCACTGGGTCCTACCCACGGAGTCATCAAGGAAACCACAGAGGCCACCCTGGCTGGGAAAAGGCCTATCCCACCGAGAAGGGACAAAGCCAGGTCCACTTTAGTGTGGGGACCCCAGGACCCCTGGGCAGGTGCTGTGGCAGGAGGGCTTGGCCTCTCCCTGCAGGAGACAGACACAGCAGGGGTGGCCAGGAGCCTGTGACACACACTGACACAACAGATGCTCAGAATCTGAAGCAGGACAGTCTTCCAGACGCAAGGAGCCTCCCAACACAGGCTGGGAGGACCTCCGCCAAAGCCCATTCTCATGTGCCAAGCAGGGGCCAAAACTACACACGAGACCGCCTTTCCCAGCACACAGACAGGCGAGTCCTGGGGAGGGGCCCGGTTGTCAGTGCTTCTGGGGGCAGAGTTTTACTTTGGGAGGATCAGAAAGTTCTGGAGATGGTGGCCATGGGAGCTACAGGACAGTGAGTGTGTTTGGCGCTGCAAAGCTGGCACTGATGGACGGCTGAGGTGGTGAATTCTCTGTGCATGTGTTCTACGACAATTTAAAAAAGGTAATTTTGGTTTAAAATTTTTGGGGCAAACTTCCAATGTTCTAAGCCACAGCTTCTGGCATTTGAACTGGTTTCTCTCTTAAACTCCAGGGTCCTTTTTTAAGGAAACCCCGTCTGTGTCACACTCCTGAGGGAGGGTGGGGCTCAGGAAAAGGGACCAGGCCTTCCTCCTTTGCCACCAGGAGGGGGCTGTGCCCACTCCTCCCAGAATCAGACCCACTGCCCACCACCCCCTGCACTTCCTGAGTGTTTCCTGAGACCCAGTGACCAGACGTTCAGCCTAGGACAACAGCACCTGCAGTCCCTACTTCCAGGGCACTCTGGGACAACTGCCTCATCTCAACTTTGGGCATGTTCCAGTCCTGGGGGCTCTGTGGTCTGGGCACATTGGGCCATGTGACCAGGGGAAGTGGCCGGTGTTGGCTGGCAGGCCCCTCACCAGCTGCCACTGGCTCTCTCTTGGTGCAGGGCAGTGCCCCTCCTCCTCCCTCCTCCACTGCATCCCTGAGACTGGGGGGCACCAGAGGCTCCTGGGAAAGTGGGGGGTCCCTCCTAGAACCTGAGCCCAGGAGAGGGGTTCCACGGAACTGCTCATGAGAAGCAGCAGGATTTAGGTTCACTTGAGCGCTATCCCCAGCCCCCCAGCCCTGGGCCCTGGGGCTGCCTATCCCCCTCCCAAGGTGCCAACAGCTTGTCCCTCCCTTCCTGGGGCTGGGGAGGAGTCAGATTGGTGCTGTCAGGGTGCACAGGGAGCAGGGGTGGGGTGAGGAGGTGGTAGAGGCCACTGCAGCGGTGGGCCAGGCACAGGCAGTTCTAAGCGTCCCCTCACCTCCCCTGCCTTGGGAGCCTGCCCTGAGCAGCTGCATCAGGAGCTGGGGCCTCAGCCACTGGCTGGACCCTTCCCAGGACCCCACAGCACAGTGAACCAACAAGGAGTCCTGGGAGGCTCGGCTGTCCCGCTCCTGCTTCCCAGGGAGCTTAGGGCTCAGAGTATGGGTGTCCCTGGTGCCATGTAGACAGCGCCAATTTGCCCCAGGGTGTGCTGTGCTTTGGGATGGGGTGTTTCCTTTGCTACCCACGTCATGGCCGTGAGTGGAGGAGCCAAGGGTGGCCCCACAGCAGCCTCTCCTGGCTGGCCGGGACCTGCATGGCCCTGAGAGGGGCAAATGGGGCTGTGTAGTCTCTGACTGGTGCAGAAAAGCCGCCACACAGGGCTGCACAAAGGGACATGGGTGGCCCCTCTCGGGGGTGTGACTTTGCCAGGAGTGTGTGCGTTCCAGAGCTCCATGTTCAAAGGTGCCCATGGGGAGGTGCCAAGGGTCAGGGGTCAAGGAGGACCGTTGTGGGCAGTGGAGGGTCTTCTCGGCAGCCTCGGACACACTGAGTTCCTCCCACAGTGGGCAGTGGCGGGTTTCTGGAGCATGGTCAAGCGGCCACAGTGGGCTTTGTTTCAACAGAAGAGGACACCATGTTGCCCAAGTTCAAGGTCCCCCATGGTGTCATGAACTATGGCTGGAACAGGGCTGGGGCTGCCCCTGGGAGGCAGTGGCTGTGGGGCCTGTCCTCACCACAGGACACCACACCTGTCCAGGCAGGTATGGATAAGGCAGGCCCAGGCAGGAGTCTCTTCCCTGCACTGTCTCCCCAAGCATCACAGCTCTCTGCTGGGAGCAAACAGGTCTCCACACTCCAGCCAATGGCTCCCTTCTGTGGCCCCTGTGACACCAAGGATGGAAGGAAACTCCTGCTGGCCCCCTTGCCACGGCCCATCATGTCTATAGGTCTGACCAGAGCCTTGGCAGTCTCAGGTTCTGGCCACCTCCTCACCACGGCCCTGCCTCACACAGATTCCTTGGGCAGGTTCTCATGGGCTGTGCAGCTGCCAGGGGGGTGACGCCAATGCTGCTCCAGGACACTTCCCAAGGCTGGCCCTTGGAAGCAGGCACCTCTAACCTTGGCATCAGGTCCTTGGGTCCCCAGGAGGTGTTACATGGCCAGCCACACCCGGCCAGCCCACCCAGGATGTGGGGAGGGGACCCAGCACTCCTGAAAGTGGTACTGGGAGCTGAACCGATCACATTGGGTTTTAAAGGCCTGACCTCCTCCTGGGCTGAAAGTCCCCAGGAGCTCTGGGTACAGCCTGAGTCACTGCTCATGATGCAGTCCATGGCCTGGCACCCACCCTGGGGCTGGTGAGGAACAGTCTCGGCACCTTAGACCTGCTGACCCAGAACCCCCACATCTTTGCAGGTCTCCACAGGTGGCTTAGGAAGAGCTTGGTGATTTGGGAGCTGTAGGCCCAGCTGAATTGGAGGGAACCCAGCCTAAGGTCCTGGGCCCACGGGTCTCCATTAGAGTCTTGCTGGGGCATCGCAAGTCACCACAGATTGGGTGGCTTAGAACAGCAGGAGTTACTCCCTCACCGTTCAGGGGGTCAGAAGTCCAAGGTTGAGTGCAGACAGGGATAGTTCTCCTGGGACTGTAAGGGGCACCGTCCAGGCCTCTGACCCAGCTCCTGATGGTGCCGCAGTCTCGGTGTCCTCTGCCACAGCTGGCCTGTCCTCATGCTGCCTTTGGACTCAGGGCCCCCCAGGTGATCCAGAATGACCTCATTGCAAGATCCCTAACTCGGTCACATCTGCAAAAAAGGTCACACTCTGAGGTTCCAGGTGGACATGAGTTATAGAGTGGCCATGGCTCAACCCACAATGCCGAGATCATTTGTTCCTACCACAAAAGCAGCCACCTTTGGGCTTTAGACACCGTGGGGCAGAAACACCAGCAGATCCCACCTCCCTGAGGGACACAGGGTCTTGGGCAGCCCCCAGATGACATCACTCAGCCCAGGGGGAGGTCAGGCCTTTAAAACGCCAATGCAATCAGTTTAGCTCCCGGTACCACTCCCAGGATGGCTTTCCAGGGACACTGTTCATGCAAGATGTGGGAGGAAGAGTCAGTGGGACTGGGGATCAGCAAGGTCAGGGAGGTCAGTGGGGTCAGGGGCTCGGGAGGCTCTGGGGGTCATCTGGGAGGGGAGGGTCAGTGGTTCTGCAGGGTCTCTGAGGCAGGTGCTTTCTGGAAGGTCATGCAGGACACAGCACGTCAGGCCTACGAGGTTCCACACACCTGTCCAGCTTCCCCTGGCGCTCCCAGGCCCAAACACCTGCACCACGTTCCTGGAGGACCTGCCCCGCCCCAAAGAAGCCCCAGGTTCTCGAGACTGTGTGGGTTTATCAGGCCCCAGGGTTGTGCCAGGCCTGTAGGACCATGGGTGAAACTGGGTCCTGGACACCAGGCCTGCGCATCAACACCAGCAGGAGGCAATGCCCCTCCTTGGAGCCAGCCTCTCTGGGCTGACCCTCTGAGACGGGAGATTGGGGGACAGAGGTAGTGACATCAAAAACAGCACTGAGGGCCAGGTGTGGAGCAGAAGTCAGGAAAGAGCGCAGGGCACCCTCGGCTGCAAGGCCTGAGCTGGGCCACAGGGTACAGCCGGAAGTGCCCCAGCCCAGTCTGAAGGAGCCTCAGGTCTGTTCAGTAGGGGGAGGGACAGACTCATAGACCCTCACCTGGTCTCACCTCCTAGCCAGGCTCCGGAGGATGCAGTCGCACTTAGTCGGGGTGTCAGGGCTGAACCCCCTAGAAGAGGGCAGTGAGAGTCCTCACATCCTTGGGCCCAGCTGGTAGAGGGGCCAGCAGCGAGTCCCACCCTAGATTTCCACACCCCGTCTAGGGTTTCTGATGACTCTGACCGCTGCTCTGGTGGGTGGCTGGGGAAGCGGCCTGGGCTTCAGGTCCAGGTCAAGGTTAGAGGAGGGGACAGGGCACTGCCCCTCCTCATCAACACTCAGAGCTCAGATCTTGCAGTCTATGGCGTCCCCCCTACCCTTTCCCCACAACTTTCTCTCCCCTCTCCTCTCTGTTTCTCTCTCTCTGGTGACTCATTTGCTAAAGGGCTGACCTTTCAGCACCTTCTGCACCCTGGATGTAAATGGTCGCTGGCTGGAAATCCCCCTGAAAGACCAACTTCCTTTCCAGAGAGCTGTGACAGGTGGCACCTGCCATGTGCTGGCTTCTCCCCAGGAACCTCTGGTCAGGCGACGACGGGACTGGGGGCTGGTCCCACACAGGGCTGTGGGGAGGACAACAGGCCTGAGGGTGTTTCTGGTACCACACCTGGGACCCCTGCCCTCCACTGCCACCTGAGAGGGCCCCTTGGCAGAGCAATGCCTCCTACCCCCCCAGGGGACACAGCCACGCTGCTTGTGCACAGGCGGCCCTCTCAATCCCGAGTGCTCTCTGTGCCCACTGCACCTGCCCCACCGCAGGGCACCCTGGCTCCCAGCAGGTGGGTTAGGGAGCCCCACCCACTGGGCCCCCAACTCCAACCTACACACCATCCTGCCCTCACTCTGTCCCCTTGCCTCCTCATCCATTCCCTCATTGTCCTCTCAATCATCCTCTCACCTCCTTCAATCCCCTCCCCTCAGCAGCTCCTCGTCCCTCGCCTGCACATCCCTCCTCCATATGTCACTCGTTTACTGTCAGTCTGGCAGGAGCCCTCACTGCAGTGGGTTTCTGCAGAACCCGTCTAGGAGAAAGCCCAAGCACAGCCCCAGCACCCTCCTGAGGAGCTGAGCCCTGGAGGGGAGAGGAGGTGCGGAGTCCTGGGGTGTCCCGGCAGGACTGCTCTGTGCTGGGGACAGTGATGCCGTTCGGAGCATCTGGGCCTGTGCTCAGGCCCACAGTGGCACCCTGGGCCCTGCTGTTGTGCTCGCTTGCTGATGAGGAAACTGAGGCAAAGGCCTGGTCACATGGTTGGCAGCACAGAGCTGGGACCTAAGCCCCAGACAGCCTCTTGAACACTTCTTCCTGGAGGACAGCTACAGAGTCCCCAGCATCAGAGCCATGTGTAGGCAGCCAGCCCGTTGTTGGGGGGAGCAGGTTGGGGCCACGCGCAGGTGGGAGCACACAGCAGTGGGCTCATGGATGGCACCCAGAGAACAATGTAAGTGAACTTTCCATGATGTGGATTCTACAAAGTAAGAAAAAGAAAACACAACCCATTAATAACCCTGCGAGCCCCACACCAGGGAGAATAAGAGCCTCCTGGAACGTCCTGGTTGCGGGGCCGACGGCAGAGCCCTGTGGTGCCAGCCAGTTGTCCGGGAGGCCATGTAGCCTCACTCCCTGCCCACTGTTGACATCAAAACCAGAAAAGTTAGCACCCCTCATCCATCTGCGGAAGCAGTCCTCGTCCTCTGTTCACCTCAGCAGGTGACTGTGTTTGGAGACAGGGTCATTAAAGGGGAAAGTTAGTTACAATGAGGAATCAGGGTGGTCCCTGGTCAATGTGACCGGTGTCCTTATAAGGTGAGGACACACCATCTGCACGCTCAGGGGAAGCCCCAGAGGCCCCAGCCCTACCACGCCTGACCCTGGGCCTCCAGGACTCCCAGGACTTCTTATGGTAGAGACCCACACAGATGGCCCAGGGTCCCCAGACCACTTCAATCCTGGTGCGTCACACAGTGCAGTGCCCCAGCCTAGCAGGGTCCCCGTGAAGTGTCCCCCCGCCAGGGCACAGCCCGTTTGTGATGAGTTCCGCAAACTTGCCTCTCAGCAGTTCCTGTTTGGGGCCAGATCAAAAACTTTGTGAGATGCTCAATGAGGAATATTCTAGTACTCCTGCAGGAAGTGCAGGGGGAGAAAATGTTAAAAACCTGAGCCACCAGTGTTACCTGAAGGTGGTCCCCAGATGCTGGCAGGGACACACTTTTCCTTCAGAGCCAAGAACTAAGGCCCCACAGGGGCTGCAGGAGACCCCCAAGGGACGCTGCACAGAGAATAGAAAAGCACTGGCTCATCGCTGGCTGGAGGGGGGTTTTCAGCAGTGACAGCAGAATTGGGGCTCCAGGCAGAGCAGACATAGGCCACACCGTTGGCCATGAGACCACCACAGCCCCACCTCCGCAAAGGCTGGGCCGTATCACCCCGAAGACAAAAAGCGAGCAAGGCCCAACTCAAGGGAGCCCCCTCCCTGCGGTGGGGTGTCCTTGGGCAGCCTGACCCCATGGCCCCTCCTCGTGAGCTGGGGGGGCCTCAGGAAATGTACCCCACTCTGTGCCTCAGTTTCCCTCCTGTGGGCGGGCATCTAGGGCTACTGCCACACTGAGGCCTGACCCCCGGGCCCAGAATGTGCCTGTATGTGGACAGAGGATCTTTACTGAGGTGGTTAAGTTAAAATGAGGCCATTTGGGTGGCCCTGATCCCACTCGACTGGTGTCCTTACAAAAGGGAGGTGAACACACAGACACTGCATAGGGGGAGGCGGCCATGTGTTCAGGGGCCAAGGGGCAGCAAGCACTCCCCTCGGCCTTGGCCTTCTGGCTTCAGAACCCGGGACAAGGACACTCTGTGGTCTCAGCGCACGGCAACTGTCACAGCAGCCCTGGGACACAGCAGAGTCAGAACACAGAGTGCCACCAGTGGTGGGAGCAACAGGGGTCGTGGGAGGTTCCAGGGAGGCTGAGGATGGGGGAGACCAGGGGCTCCAGATGCCCCACCTCCAGGTAGCATAGGGGAGTGTCGGGCAAGCCGCAGGTGCAGGGGGTGATACCCTCCCCACTCCCGCCCCACAGTGTCTCCAAATGACCGGCTGGCTTTGTTTTTCTTGTGGCTATAGCAGGTTTCTAAGGTCACTAGCACTGCGAGGCATGGACAGAAACAGCTATTGGCACGTGGGCTGCCGGCTGGTCCCAGCAGCCTTGTCCAGAGGCACATGCCCCACAGAACTGCCCAAGGCACACACATATTCACACCTACTTACATACACATGTGGTTCAAGTCCTTGCAAGCCCCAGAGAGGTGTCCTTCCACTTTTTTGTGGCTGCAGTGGTGGATGACCCACCTGTGGTCAGCCGGCCTGAGAGTCAGCTCTGAGTCAGAACCCAAGGGGTCCAACACTCAGCACCGGCTGCCTGACCCCAAGGCCCTCTCAGCAGGACAGCAGCCCCGCCTCCTGTTCAATCCAAGCCAGGGCCAACCACCCTCGGGTGCCCTGTGGGCTCCCCCAACTCTGGAGCTTTGCCAAAAAGCTGCTGCAGTCACAGATGGAGCCTGCTGCCCTCTCAGGTATCCAAACCACATCCTCACACAAGAGTTGTTGCTTAGGACACATGAGGGGCCAGGCCTGGCTGGCGTCCCCAGCCCCAAGAGTGCCAGGAGAGCTAGGCCTGTGTCTGGGAAGCTTGTCTTCGCAAAGCTGGCAACCCGCACAAGGAGGCCCAAGCTTCTCCCTACCCTCCTGTCTTTCCTGCACACAGACAATGGTGTGGACTCTCATGACACCCGTGACTCTGGAGGCCTATCACAAACGCCCCTGAGCAACCTGTGCCCTGCCGACCAAGGCTCCCATGTTGCCCATAGCAGGGGCTGCCCTTACCACCACAGCCTTGGCATGAGGCCACCAGGCTTCCCTAGGTCCCACTGCACCTCCCTGGGCCCAGCTTAGGCCTGGCACACAGTGGCTGCCTAACAAGCAAGAGAGCATGTGCACAGGGCCTGCAGGGAGGGGCTCCCATCACTGCGTGAACATCAGAAAATGGCTGGTGAGGCCGACAGCTCCTTTCAGCCCAGCAAGAAAGCCCCACAGCCACCTCCTGCCCTTTATCAATAAACAGAAAGTAGAGTGGCGCCTGTGACTCAGCGGGTAAGGCACCAGCCCCATATACCAAGGGTGGCAGTTCAAACCCAGGCCCGGCCAGCTAAAACAGCAGTGGCAACTGCAACCAAAAAACAGCCGGGCGTTGTGGTGGGCGCCTACAGTCCCAGCCACTCGGGAGGCTGAGGCAAGAGAATCGCTTAAGCCCCAAAGAGTTGGGAGGTTGCTGTGAGCTGTGACAGCACAGCACTCTACCAAGAGTGACAGAGTGAGACTCTGTCTCAAAAAAAAAAAAGTAAAGAAAAACCCAGAAAGTAACAAGCACTGGCAAGGGTGCAGGGACACAGGACACACCCTGCAGCAGGAACCATGGAGGAAGGCAGCGGGTGCTCAGAAAGTCAGCATGGAGGAGCAGCCAGCCCCACGCTGGCCATGTGCCCCTGGGGACTACAGCAGGGTCCTGAAGAGACATGCGCACCTCACGTTCACAGCAGCATTATTCACAGGAGCTGAGATGCAGTGTCAACCCACTGTCTGCGCAGGAAGAAGGGATGACACTCTGCATGCACGTGCCAGACACCGCCAGGCCTCACGGGGGAAGGAGCTCTGAAGTACACTGTGGGGAGGGAATCCTGGAGGACCTTATGCTGAATGAAACAAGCTGGTCTGGAAAGCACAGACCACAGGGTGAGGTCCCCAGAGTCATCAGATTCAGAGACAGAAAGTAGGACTGGGGTGCTGGGCTGGGGTGAGCGGGGGTGATGCTGCATAGCACTGGGGGTGAACTTAATGCCACTGACCTGTGCACCTGAAAGCAGCTAAAATGATAAATGTGTGTGTATCTTACCACACTTTTTTTTTTAATTTAATTTTTTTTTTTTTTATTGTTGGGGATTCATTGAGGGTACAATAAGCCAAGTTACACTGATTGCAATTGTTAGGTAAAGTCCCTCTTGCAATTGTGTATCTTACCACACTTTAAAAAAGAAAGCCAGACTGCGGGCGCGGTGGCTCACGCCTGTAATCCCAGCACTGTGGGAGGCTGAGGAGGGAGAATCTCTTGAGCTCAGGAGTTCCAGACGCGCCTGAGTGACAGTGAGACCCAGCGGCTCCCGGAGGCTGAGGCAGCGGGGTGCCCGCAGCCCGAGTCTGAGGTTGTGGTGAGCTACCACGCCCACTGCACTCTGCTCAGGGGCATAGGGTGGGACCCTGTCTCAACAACAACAACAACAAAAAAGAAAGCCTGACCAAGGCAGCAGCTCCCGCCTGATGGAACCTCTACCCTGTGCCCACCACTCCCTGGAAAATTCACCACGGGGGAGCAGGCCACATTGCCGGGGGCAGAACAGATCCAGCCCCCGGGCAGGTATGACGTCTACCTAGTTCTAGGTGCCCTGTCCAGGCTGGGAGGACTCCCAGAAGCAGGCTGTGTCCCAGCTGCCCCACGTCACCTCCTCATCTTCTACCACTCACCAGGATGTACAGACCTGCTGGTGCAGAACTTTCTAGTCCTGGCCCACCACTGCCTGGTCTGCCTGGCAGGAGGGGTACGACCAGGGTGTTCAGGGGCTCACTCGCCCCACAGATCCTGACCCAGTATGTGCCAACGCCGGCTCTGTGCTGGCGCTGAGGCCCGAGGATGTGCCGAGACACGGAGGTCTTGGGTCAGGAGCGCAAGCTGTGATCAACCCAGCCTAGGGTGTACTGGTTCCCTCCCACTGCGTAACAAACCACCCAACACTGAGTAGCTTGAAACAGCCATCCTTTTGTTTACTCCTGATCCTGTAAGTCAGTAGTTTGGGCTGGTCTCTCTGGAGGCTGCCCACAGCAGTCATGTGATCCCTGGTGCTGGCCTCGGGCTCCACGAGTGAATGGACAGGTATGCGGTGCAGGCTCAGCTCCCCGACCCTCTGACCCTCAATTCTAGCTCCACATCCCACAGGGCTGAAGAAGGTGGCCCTAGGAGGCTCCCACCCACCCATCCCCAGCAGTAGTAGCACCTTCAAAGCCAGCCTTTCCCTCAGCCCCATCCATGTGCTACCCTTCCTACAAGGAAGCTGCCCTGAGCCTTGCTGGGTGAGGACTTGCATCTGGTAGACTCTGCCCTGTGGGGGTGGCTGCCCAGGGGCCAAATCCTGTATTTCGGAGCAGGTTAAAAGTGGTATCATGGGCTCAGTGCCTGTGGCTCAAGTATAAGGCACCAGCCACATACACCTGAGCTGGCAGGTTGGAATCCAGCCCGGCCCGCCGAACAACGATGGCTGCAACCAAAAAAATTGCCAGAGGCGGCGCCTGTGGCTCAAAGGAATAGGGCGCCGGCCCCATGTACCAGAGGTGGCGGGTTCAAACCCAGCCCTGGCCAAAAACTGCAAAAAAAAAAAAAAAAAAAGAAAGATACCTGCACTTTAAAGGTGGCACCTGTGGCTCAAGGAGTAGGGCGCCAGTCCCATATGCCGGAGGTAGCGGATTCAAACCCAGCCCTGGCCAAAAATCACACACACACACACAAAAATAATAATAATAAAATAAATTCTGAGCATAAGTTATAAAAAAAAAAAAATAGCCAGGCGTTGTGGCAGGTGCCTATATATAGTCCCAGCTACTTGGGAGGTGGAGGCAGGAGAATCACTTGAGCCTAGGAGTTTGAGGTTGCTGTGAGCTGTGACGCCACAGCACTCATATCCAGGGCGACAGCTTGAGGCTCTGTCTCAAAGAAAAAAAAAAAAAAGTCGTATCACGACAAAAAGTGTATACCTTGGCATACAGTATTCACACTACAGACAATCAAAGATAGAGCCAAAGGGGAGAATCACCTCCCCCGAGGAGGAGAAGGGATGAGTCACATCTGCCTCACCCTGCAGACTCCACAGGAGCAGGGGAGTTAAACACTCAGACACCAGCCTGGAATCCAGCACCCTGTGAGATTAGCTTGCAAAGTGAAGGAGAAATAGACTTTCCCAGACAAGCAAACCTTGGAGAGAATTTGTTACCAGTGGACCTGACTTGCAAAAGATGTTAAAAGATGTTTTTCAGAAAGGAAAAAGAATAGTCAGGTCAGAAACTGGGATCAGTACGGAGAAAGGGAAGAGACCGGATAAGGAATAAACGGGAAAATAAAGACTTTTACCTTCCTTATTCTTGATAACAGACAGAAATTGTTCAGAATTAGAAAAGCAATGATGTCTTTGATGTAAGTGGAATGGGTGACAGTGTGACACAGGGACAGCAGAGGGGCTACAGACACTGCGTCCTGCCAGCCATGCGATGTGACTCGCCGGCGTGCCTCAGTCAGTTGTGAACGTGCACCACACACTCCAGGACGACCAGGGAAAAGTAAAAAACAAAGTGGCATAACTGATCATGCTGAAAAGCAGAGAAAATAAAATCATATAAAATGCTCAGTTAAAACTACAAAAGGCAGAAAATGCTGAAGACAAAAACAGGAACAAAGAATAAGACAACAAATATAAAACAGGAACAAATACGGTTGATACTAACCCAACTATATTAATAATTACTGAACAACAGTAATTGTTGTGCTAATTAAATGTACTAATTAAAACACAGATTATCAGAGTGAATCAAAAAACAAGACCCACCTATAAGCTGTCTGCGAGGAACCCATGCTAAATATAAAAACTTAGCTGTATTAAAAATAAGTGGAGAAAGATATACCACATTGACAATGATCAAAAGAAGACTTCAAGCCAGGCGCGGTGGCTCACGCCTGTAATGCCAGCACTCTGGGAGGCTGAGGCGGGTGGACTGCCTGAGCTCAGGAGTTTGAGACCAGCCTGAGCAAGAGTGAGACCCTGTCTCTAAAAAAAGCTGGGTGTTGTTGCTGGCAACTGTAGTCCCAGCTAATCGGGAGGCTGAGGCAAAAGGATCATTTGAGCCCAGGAGTTTAAGGTTGCTGTGAGCTACGATGCCACTGAACTCTACCCAGGGCAACAGTGAGACTCTGTCTTTAAAAAAAAAAAAAAAAAAAGGACTTGAGAGCAGGTAAAGGTATTGGGGACCAAGGGAGGCATGACATACTGATAAGGGGTCAGTTCTGCAAGACGACAACTATGCACATGCCTAACAGTGGAGCATCCAAATACACGCAACAAAGACGGACCGATGAACCCACTAACGCAGCTGGAGACTTCAACGTCCTCTGTCAGACACAGACAGATCCATCAGGCAGAGAATCAGCCAGGACACAACGGAACCACACAGGTCCCCATTCAATGAGATCCAAACACAGCGAAATCCATATCTTCTCACGCTCACACAGAACATCCACCCAGACAGGCCACACCCTCAGCTATGAGACACTCCTTAACAGATCCAAAATCGCAGGGGTATGCAATGCGTGCCCTCAGACTGCAATGGAACTTAACTAGAAATAGAAGGAAAATAGCTGGAAAATCCAAACATACTTATCAACAGCACACTTCCAAATAACACATGGGTCAAAGAATAAATCTGAAGAGAAATTTTAAAGTATTCTAAAGTAAATTAAGGGCAGCTCCTGTGGCTCAAGGAGTAGGGCGCTGGCCCCATATGCCAGAGGTGGTGGGTTCAAACCTAGCCCCCTGCCAAAAAAAAAAAAAAATGAAGTAAATTAAAATGAAAATAGAACTTGGTCACAATGTGGGGTTGTGAAAATAACAGCAGAGAGAAACTCACAGCACTGGATGTGCATGTTGGACAAGGTGAAACATCTAAGCGAATCATCTAAACTTTCACCTTAGGAAACCAGGAATAGAAGAGTGATTACCTCCAAAGTGAGCAGAATAAAATAAATAATAAAAACAAGAGCCAAAATAAGTAAAATTGAAGACAGAAAGTTAATAAAGCAAAATCAACTAAACCAAAAGCTCATTCTTTGAAAAGATCAAAAAAATCGATAAGCCTCTTGCCAGGACAACTAAGGAAAAATGAAAATGTGAATTTTGTCACAAATGAAGGAAGGGACAGTCACCACAGACCCCATGGATGACAAGGATAAGGAAGGGCCACTTCCAACAACTCTATACCACAAATCACACGAGCTAGAAAAAAGGGACCCATTTCTTAAAAGACACGAGCTGCTAAAACTCACACAAGAAACATATCATCTGAAAAGGCTAATTTCTACTAAAAAACTGAATCAATAATTAATAACCTTTGAAAACATAAAACACCAGGTTCAGATGGGTTCACTGGTGAATTCTACGACTCTCTATAATCTCTTCAGGAAGACAGAAGAGGGAACGCTTTCCAACTATTCCGTGAGGCCGATATTACCCCAGTCCCCAAACCAGACGTTACAAGACAAGGGAACTACAGACCTGTATCTCTCAAGAACATAGATAAAAATCCTCAATAAAATATTAGGACATCAAATCCAGTAATGTACAAAAATAATTACTCCCAGAATTTTGGGAGGCCAAGGCAGGAGGATCACTTAAGGCCAGGAGTTTGAGGCAACATAGGTAGACTCTACTGCTACAAAAAAATTTAAAAATTCTTAATAATTATAGCATTAAATCCTCTGAGTCTTTAACAAAATAAGACAAATTAAAAAGAATTACATACCACAGTCAAGTGGGATTTGTTCCAGATACGAAAGGCTGAAGAAACTTGAAAATCGATTAATGTAACAATCAACGGAGTGAAGAAAAATCACTTGATGAGGAAGGACACACATTTCTCTCCACTGGCTTTTAACGTGTAACAGAGCTCACGGAGGCTTGTTTGTTTGTTTTGTAGAGACAGAGTCTCATTTTATCACTCTCGGTAGAGTGCCGTGGCTCACAGCTCACAGCAACCTCCAACTCCTGGGTTTAGGTGATTCTTTTGCCTCAGCCTCCCGAGTAGCTAGGACTACAAGGCACCCGCCACAACGCCCGGCTATTTGTTTGTTGCAGTTTGGCGGGGGCTGGGTTTGAACCTGCCACCTTTGGTATATGGGGCCGGCGCCCTACCCTCTGAGCCACAGGCGCTGCCTGCATGGAGGCTTCTTTTGAACTTACAAGATGCAGATCAAAGCAGGAAAGCAGAAAGAAACAGCAAGCCCAAAGGGTGTTCTGTTCGTAAGTAGCTCCTTTGCTAAATGGTCATGAGTCTCAGGATCAGTTTAAGCTGTTTTGAGCTGCCGTAGCTGGTCAGCTGTGGTCCTGGCCCGGAGTGCTGCACCTGCGTCACAGGTAAACACACAAGACACACAGCAAGAGAATGCTGCACCACGTACCAAAGGCACTGAAGACACTGCCTGGAAGCGAGTGCCCAGAGCACTCCTGTCCTGACCAGGAACGAGAGCCATGCAGGTTAGTTCTGACGGACTCGTCTCACTCACCACGCCAGCTCCTCTGAGCTGTTCACTGGCCTCTCGTTCCCATCTTAGTTTAGAGGGTGGTTTTTCTATGTATGTCTTGAAATTGTCCCAAAACACACATTTGTATCAATAGATGTGGAAAAATCACTCGACAACGCCCAACATCCATTCGTGATACAAACTCACAACAGGTGGCGCCCATAGCTCAGTGAGTAGGGCACGGGCCACATACACTGAGGCTTGCAGGTTTGAGCCCGGGCCAGGCCTGTTAAACAACGACAACTGTAAAATAGCCGGGTGTTGTGGAGGGTGCCCACTTGGGAGGCTGAGGCAAGAGAATCGCTTAAGCCCAAGAGTTTGAAGTTGCTGTGAGTTGTGACGCCATGGCACTACCCAGGGTGACATAGTGAGACTCTGCCGCAAAAACAAAACTTCACACTAAACTAGTATTTCCTCAACTCGATAAAGAACATCTACCAAACCCCTGCACTAACACCATCCATAATGGTGAGGAACGAGAAGCTTTCCTGCCAAGATCAGAAGCAAGGCAAGAAACCAGGCCTTCTCCACATTATGCTAAAATCACTAGCTAAACGAAATAAGACAAGAAGATAACATGAAAGGTGTACAGATTGGGAAGGAAGAAATAAAACTATCTTTGTTCAGAGATGACATGACCATTTATGCAGAAAATCTGAAGGAACTGACAAAAAAAAAAAAACCCTCCTAGAATGAATAAGCAATTACAGCAAGGTCGCAGAATATACGGCTGATACATATTTATCACGATCCTATATACCAGCAATAAACGATGGGGATCAGAAATTAAAAACAATATCTACATGAGGATCCCCCCAAAATGAAACACTCAGGTACAAATCTAACAAAACATGCACAAGATCTACGAGGAAAATCACAAAACTTTTTTTTTAATTTTATTTTTTTTTAGAGACAGAGTCTCACTTTATCACCCTCGGTAGAGTGCCGTAGCATCACAGCTCACAGCAACATCCAACTCCTGGGCTTAGGCGATTCTCCTGCCTCAGCCTCCTGAGCAGCTGGGACCACAGGTGCCCACCACAACGCCCGGATATTTTTTTTGTTGTTGTTGCAGTTTGGCCTTGGCTGTGGCTGGGTTTGAACCCACCACCCTCGGTATATGGGGCTGATGCCCTACTCACTGAACCACAGGCGCCGCCCTGGAAAATCACAAAACTTTAACGAAAGAAATAAAAGAACAAAGTAAACAGCTATTCCATGCTCATGGACAGACTCGCTATCATCAAGCCGTCAGTTCTCCCCAATTTGAACCACGTATTCAGTGCGATCTCAACCCAAATCCTGGCAAGTTAACTTTATGGATACAAGCAACAAGGTTCTGAAGTTTATATAGAGGGGCAAAAGACCCCCAACAGCCAACAAAATACTGAAGAAAAATAAAGTCGGAAGATTGAAGCTATCTGACTTTAACACTAATTATACAGCTGTAGTGATAAACACAAAGTGGGTTAGCAAAGAAGAAACATCACAAAAGAGAACAAAACGGACTCATACAGTCAGCTGATCTCCGAGGCAAGAGCAACACAACGGAGGTTTCCAACAAATGGAGTTGGAATTAAACATCCACACGCAAAAAATAATGAAACTGGACACACACCTCACTCTGGGGATGTCCAGTCCTCTGGCTTCACTGGGCCACCCAGAAGAGCTGCCTTGAGCCACACGTTAAAATCCACACACACTAATGAAAGCTGATGAGCAAACAAAAAAGGTCTGTGCATAATTTTCATTCTATCTGACAGCACAAATAAGCAAAAGAGTCCTCACATAATAATCCTAATTAGGCTGTGGCCCATTCAGAGTCTTTTAAAATCGTCAAGCAGGTCCCAAATTTGTGATCACTAATATTGAAGACGTACATATCTAAGTATTAAAACATCTTTGGGTTTGGGGGGTTTTTTATTATAAAAGCAAAAGAAAAGTGGGCAACATAAAACTACTGGGGTATGACATTGTATCTGAGAAACGAATGCTTTGTTATCTGGTTCGATGGAAGTAGCTGCAGTTCTCAGTGAGTGCTCCAGGTGCTCATCAGCTGTTTTGGTTCTAATTCTACACTTAGGTGCTTTGTTCTTGAAAATAGTTACAAATGTAGGTGCTGCCCAAGAGTGAAGGCACGAATAAGGCAGGATTGTGAAGTGAGGGTCATGTCTGGGAAGACAGAACCTATAAAAGCCCAGTAAGGACACATGATGAAGCTGTTAGTTAATGTCAGACTGCAACTCTGTGCATTCCATTTGAGAAGTGGAGTCTTAAATGCACTAAAATATTTTCCCAGTAATCTTGAAATGTTTTCAAATTCTTGTATCAAAATTGAAAGGCAAAGCTGCCTGCATTTCACTGTTCACAGAACTGTTTAGCCAACAAGTCAACATGCACAAAACTGTCTTGATTTGAGGTAGCCACAACTTCAGTTTCACTTGAACTGCTGTTATGGTTTATTTTTGTTTTGTTGGGTTTTTTTTTTTTTTTTTTTGGTTTTTGGCTGGGGCTAGGTTTGAACCCGCCACCTCCGGCATTGCTGTTATGGTTTAAAACACTGAATTGATAAGCTGGTTTTCACCTAAGGATAAGTGTTTCACTAATTTAAATGAGCCGTTAAATCCACTAAAAATGCTAAATCTGTAAGCCAGTTTTCATCAAGTTCTGGCAAAAATTTGGTTTCTGATACCATGACCAACTTGATAACATGTTGCAAATCACAGAATCTGTCCCACATGTGGCCTCTACTTCACCATCTTACTTCTGAAAGTAAATGATGTCACCACACTCAGCATCAATACTTTTCAGGAATTACTGGAACTGGCAATGACTCAAACCCTTGTCTTATGAAATTGTCTTGATGACAATTTGCATAATGTTCAATTTTTAGTTTAACGCATACATTTTCCTGATAATAGGCTCGGCGCCTGTAGCTCAGTGTGTAGGGTGCCGGCCACATGCACAGAGGGGTGGCAGGTTTGAACCCAGCCCAGGCCTGCTAAACAACCTCAACAAAAAAAATAGCTGGGCGTTGTGGCGGGTGCCTGTAGTCCCAGCTACTTGGGAGGCTGAGGCAAGAGAATCGCTTAAGCCCAAGAGTGTGAGGTTGCTGCGAGCTGGGATGCCACAGCGCTCTACTGAGGGTGACATAGTGAGACTGTCTCAAAAACAATTTTTTTCCTAATGAACTTGATCTACTATGTAATGATAGTTCATAAAACATGAGTTTTGGGTGACAACTACATCATCTTTTATTAATTTTACAAGTCCCCCTCTCCTTTGCCTACCAAGCACCATCAGTAACTATACCAGATATGTGGGCAAAGAAAATCACTTTAACATATTTTTTACTGCTTTGCAAAAATCTTTGTTTAGTGGTGTCTTTTAATGACACTAGAGAAGCCATTTCTCCAGTGACTTTCTATGTTTATTTTGTCATCAACACCTCTAATAAAACAGCAGTTTGAGCCGTTATGTGTAGCATCCATCCCAAAGTGTAAAATTTAAAATCAGCAGCTAACTCTGCAAACGTCTTCGATAGAGTTCCCAGTTTCTTCAATTCACCTGGCTATCGTCTGGAGAGAGACTGCTTTTAGAAATATCCCTTTGTTTGGGGTCTAACTGCCAGGCTCTCCATGCATTGCTTAATAAACTCACCATCAGTAAGTTCTGATTTTTTTGCTATTAAAATATGCTGTGGCTCAAAGGGGTAGGATGCCAGACCCATATGCCGGAGGTGGGGGGTTCAAACCCAGCCCCGGCCAAAAGCTGCAAAAAAAAAAAAGCTACCACAAGGAAAAAAAAAAAAATACCACATAGCTAGCTTTTACAATCAAAATGATTTGAGTTCTAACTTTTA
Source organism: Nycticebus coucang (assembly GCF_027406575.1). Taxonomy (NCBI): domain Eukaryota; kingdom Metazoa; phylum Chordata; class Mammalia; order Primates; family Lorisidae; genus Nycticebus; species Nycticebus coucang. Next base: position 2,348,986 of record NC_069795.1, read on the forward strand.
AAAAATAATTTGGTGGTAAGAGCTTTTCCAGTTCCGTTATTTTGTCCTTCTGACACAATCCTTCCTTTATACATATTAATTTGGCAGCATGTTTTTGCAAATAATGCCTTTTCAAATTATAGTCTTTGAAAATTTGTACCAATTCCCTACAAATTAAGCAGCATACCTTAATATCTGCCTCAACAAAATAGTAGTCATTTGTCCACTTTTTACTGAACATTCTTCCTTCATCTGTAATTTTTCTTTATGGGGGGTTCTATTTTCTTTTGAGATGTTGTAGAAGCCATGCTATGACTAAAAATATGACAGATAATGTATTGTATTTACTTTTATTATGAAAAATTAATTGGCAGGAAGACAGAAAACACCGTTAGGGCCCTTCTACATCTCGAACAATCCTCCCACCTCTACTTCTGAAGCACTGGGATCACAGGTGTGAGGGTGAGGCCCAGGCCCACCGCGCACCATGGTGAGTGAGGGGGAGGCACCCCCGACGGCACGAGTCCCTCAGTAATCATATAAGAACGCTCACATGGCTGCTGAACGACATTAAACGCCTGGTGTTGCAATGGTTAAATATTAGTGACACTCACTGCCTTGCCAAGTCACCACAAGCACATAAGCAACACGTGACGTGCTGGGAAGCGGGCACTCTGGAAGCCACACATGCATGCCAACAGCGAGAGCGGGCATGTGTTTATTTTATGTGCCATCGTGATGCAATATTGTTGTCTACAAAGTTCATGCTTGAGAAGCGCGTGATCAAGATCCACTACAAAAAACCACAGAAGGACTAACACTTTGGCCAGGCTTACGATTTTGTGTCAGGCTGCACTCAGCACCACCCTCAGCCACACGAAGCCCAGGGGCTGTGAGTTGGACACCCCTGCCTTACACCCTTCAGAAAATCACGTCAGAACACTGGGCACAGTGGTGCACACCTATGATCTCAGTGCTCTGGAAGTAGAGGGAGGAGGATTGTTTGAGGCCAGGAGTTCAAGACCACCCTGGGCAACACAGTGAGATCCTATTTCTAAAAAAAATACAAATAGCCAAGCATGGTGGCACACCTAAAATCCCAGCTACTTGGCAGGCTGAGACAGGAGGATCACTTGAGCCCAGGAGTTCAAGGCTTCAGTGAGCTATGATTGGGCCACTGCACACCAGCCCGGGTGACAAACTGAGACCCTGTCTCAAAAAAAGTTACCTCAAAATTGATCATCTCTGGCAGGGTATAGTGGCTCACACCTCTAATCCCAGCACTCTGGGAGGCTGAGGCAGGTGGACTGCCTGAGCTCAGAAATTTGAGACCAGCCTGAGCAAGAGCAAGATCCTATCTCTAAAAATAGCCAGACTGGCTGGGTGCCTGTAGCTCAATGGTTAGAGCGCTGGCCCCATGCATGGGGGGGGGGGCAGGGGGTTAGAACCCGGCCAGGGCCTGCTAATCAAACAAACAAAAAAAAGCCAGACACTGTGGTGGGCACGTAGTCCCAGCTACTCGAGAGGCTGAGGCAAGATGGTTTAAGCCCAAGAGTTAGAGGTTGCTGTGAGCTGTGACGCCATAGCACTTGCCACAGAACTCTACAGTAGAGGGCAACGAAGTGAGACTGTCTCAAAAAAACAAAAACAAAAATCAAAACTGATCATACATCTCAATACAAAATGCAAAACTATATAATTCTTAGAAGGTAACACAGGAGAATATCTGATGACCCGGGATTCGGTGTTGACTTTTTAAAATATAACACCAAAGGCTGATCTGTGGAACAATCACCAAGAAGCTGGACTTCGCTGAAATTAAAAACTGCTCCATTAAGACTCTGTTTAAAGAATGAGAAGACCAGCCACAGACTGGGAGAAAAGAACTGAAAAGAGAGAATGTCAAAAGACTGCAAAGAACTTTTTTTTTTTTGAGACAGAGATTATGTCACCCTCAGTAGAGTGCTGTCCTGTCACAGCTCACAGCAACCTCTAACTCCTGGGTTTAAGCGATTGTCTTGCCTCAGCCTCCCAAGTAGCTGAGCCTATAGGAGCCTGCCACAAAACCTGGCTTTTTTTTTTTTTTTTTGTAGTTGTCATTGTTTAGCAGGCCTGGGCTGGGTTCGAACCTGCCAGCCCCAGTGTATGTGGCTGGCGCCCTACTCACTGAGCTATGGGCGCTGAGCCAAACTACTTCTAAAACTCAACAAAAAGAAAATGAACAGATTTTATAACAGACAAAAAATTGAATAGAATCTCACCAAAGAGAAACAGAAAGCAAATAAGCACATGGAAAGAAGCTCAATCCTACACCAGGGAACTGGAACTTGAACAGCACCACACACTGACCAGGTGGCCGGCCCTCTGTGAGTGGGTGCAGGATGGTACAGCAGCTTTGGAAGACAGATGGCGGCTTGTTATGGAGCTAACCATGGCTGTGTCGGATCCTGCTGTCTTGCTCCCTGTTATTTACCCAAAGGAGTTGAAAACCTGCATCCACACAAACTCTACACACAGATGTTTACAGCAGCTGTATTCATAATTGCCAAAACTTGGAAGCAACCACAATGTCCTTCAACTGAGTAAACTGTAGAATATCTAGACAAAATACGTTTCAACGCTAAAGAGATATGCTACGGAGCCATGGAAGACACAGGGGCCCTCACGCACACAGTGCTAAGAGAATGCCAGTCTGGGAAGGCTGCACACTGGACTGGAAGGTCCCAACTAAGGACATTCTGGAAAAATTAGGAGACGTTAAAAGGATCAGTGGCTGCTGGGGTTCTGGGCTGAGGAAGGATGAACAGGCAGAGCACGGAGGACTTTCAGGGCAGTGAGACTATTGTGTGTGACACCAGGACAGCAGACACGTTACACGCCTGTCCAGACCCAGTGTCCAATGTGAAGGGTGAGCCCCTCATGTCAACTGTAGACTCTGGGTGACAGTCAGTTGCAGGGTCATCAGTCAAAACAAAGGAACCTTGTGGGGGTGTGGTATTGGGGAGGCTGCAGGTGTGTGGGCCATGGGAACTCCCTGTACTTTCTGCTCACTTCTGTAAACCTAAAAGTGCCCTAAAAAATAAGGTTTATTTAAGACAATATGAAGGGGAAGAGTATGGGTGTAGGCCATGGGGGCGGCCAGGCGGGGGCCCACATCAAGCCTTAAAGCACTCACTGGCTAGTTTACCCCAAGCCCACAGTTGGGGCCTGTGTCTGCCCTGGGGAGACTGAGGCACAAGCGGGGCTCATGCCTTCTCTTCTGGAGCCCCTGGCCCATTGGGAGAACAGAGGACATGCCTGTAACATGGGCACACACATGTGCAGCTACAGACCATGAGCTCACGGACAGATGACAGCTGGGTGGACAAAGGGTCACTCCTTGGCCAGGGAGTGCTGAGAAGTCCACTGAAGCCAAAAGTTGAGGGATGAAAGTGACCAATAATACAAACTGGGGGAATGGGCTGGATGACAGACAAGGGCAAGGCCCACCTGGCCCTGATAGCAGGAAAAGCTGACAGCTAGGTTAAGAGCGGCAGGGACTGGTGTCTGGTGGAAGCTGGGTGCACAGGGGTCCCCCAGATGGAGGTTGGAACACACATGGGAGGCTGTTTGGGCATGCCCCATCCCAAGCATAGCGTCCAGTGGACAGTGACTATACAGTTGGGGGGCTCCCTCAGCAGAGGCCCGGAAGTGAGGGCTCAGAGCAGCATGTAGGTCAGGTGGCTGAGGGGCCAGGAGGGACCTCTGGACCAGGGGCAGGGAGGAGGGCAGCAGGAAGGTCCAGTGAGGGAACCACAGCATAGCCAGAGCCCTCGTGACTGTATGAGAGGTGAAGCGGTGCCCTTGAAGGGAGGACAAGGAGGTCAGTGAAGGCAGGACGGGCTCAGGGGCCAAGCACCCTGGCCTTGACGGCTCTGCAGTGCCCCCTGGTGGCAAGGGCCTGGAGCTGCGCCCTTTGTCCTCTGGGCAGGTACCTCCCAGACCACGTCTGAGACAAGGGGTGGGGTGGAAGGATGGCATGGCTGCTGGTGTGTGGGGCAGGCTCTTGTCCTGTGAGGCCTTCCTGAGGCCCTGCTCTGGGAGGGAAAGGAGGGACAGACCACCAGAGAATTGAGTTTTTCAGGTTCTGTGGAAGAAGAAACAGGTGTAAGGACTGGCTGAGACCGGATGCCAGATGAGCTGGCTGAGGACCCACACAACATGCATCATGTCAGCCAGAGGCCCTGCCCACTCCTGGCCAGCCATGAGGCCAGGAACGGGACAGGGAGGTACGCTGATCAGCTGACCTTCCATGGCAGGTGCCCCTATAATGGAGCTAGTCCTGCTCTTACCAGGGCCCGCACCCTGTCCCAGGCCAGCACCTGACCAGGAGGTGCAAACTGGACCAAACCCCTAGTGGGTTGCAGGGCCCACAGCCACTTTCTCCATAAACAGCTCAGGCCCAGGCAGACCAGAGGGGAAAGAACATTCTTCAATGGGTGTCGTGTGCACAGACGCTTTCATCCAAAATGTCTTCTCCCCAAACCACCCTAACACAAAGACAAGCACCAGCACAGCACCACAGGCCTGCTCCTCCCTGCACCTGTGCTGCCCTGGAGCCCCATGGCCTGGACAGTGCACTCAACCACCATAGCTCAGCTCATCTCTAATACCCCCTTCTTCCTGAAAATTAAGAGAACTGAGACTCATTTACGTAATCTCATTTATAATCCCTATTTGCCATTTTGAGAAAGGCTAACACGTAGCAGCTGTCAGAAGTTTCCATTTTTGAAAGAAATATATTCTCTGTGGCTAGAGGGCCAGCTATAAAAATCCATTTTGTAATTAGCACAAATTTACTTCAATTAATCTTTGCCTGTAAATGTGGTATTTCTGCTTTCCTGATTAGCAGACTTACAAACTTAAATTTTTCTTCAAAAACTAAATAACTTGAACTGTTGAACCTAAGATCACAGAATAGTATTTCTCTACCCTATTCAATTCTCTTCCCCCAAAAGTGGCTTGGGTGTAAATTTTCAAAGACTCAAGAGTGTGGTGAGTCACAACTGCTTCTAAGAGGCAGAGACTAACTTGTCAGCTGTCTCTCCTTCACCTCCTGGGACAGATGTCTCAGATGACCCCACACATCCACACCTCCCTCCACAGGGAGACACCAAACTCCTGTCCTATTCCCAGACGGATGGCAACTGGCCTCCCGCTGCGGGCCAGATGGGTGAGACTGAACTCACAGCCCCGCGCTGGGCGCCTCCTGTGTGCATCACTTTCCAGTGAGCTCCAGCACCGTCTTCACCATGGCTCCGATGCCATCGTGGATATGGTGGAGTGCCGTCTCGCACATGAAGGCTGGGGTTGTGACCACTTTGTTTTTCTGGTCAACGTGAGCTTCGTGCACAGAAGTTAAGGAAAAAACATCACCTACCAAGGACCAGAGAGAATCTCAGGTTTAAACCACCACCCCACCACAACCCACCAAGCCAACTTCCCTCTGAACATATCCTGGACAGGGAAAATCCCTTCTGGTGCCATCCGTGCTGGCAGGACCCCACTCTCCACATTGTGCTGCTCAGTTAAACGAGACAGACTCAGCGTCCAGTTCACACATCTCCCATCTCAGGACAGGAGCTGCCTCCAGATGTGCTCTGTGCCAGCACCCTGCAGGCCAACCACGCACGCCCAATCCTGGGACAGAGGCTTCCACAAAAACCAGCCAGTGCCTCACCTTCCACCCCATGCAGGCTCCCTCCCCTGAACCCTTGCTGTTCCCTCACTCCTAGTTGTACCCCCACAGCAAGACCAGCAAGCACAGCTCCTGATGAAGAAACCACCTGCCAAGGCAGCCACAAAGGACGGTATCCCCAACACCGTCTTAGGGACAAATGTGCCCATCACAGGCCTGGTCCTGGCTGTCAGAAAGGATATGGTCACTCCCTTGACACAGTGCTTGGCACCCAAGGCCTTGATAGCGTCTGCTGTCCCAGCGTAGGGCCACTTGCCACCCTCTTCCTGCTCATGGCCCACGGTGACCTCGACCCCTCTGAGCACTTTGGCCGCGAGCACAGGCGCAATGCAGCACAAGCTAAAAGATGCAGAAGCACGGGTCAAGGGGCAGAGTGTGGGGACGTTGGGCGTGGCCAGGAACAGCTCCCAGGAGGGGTGGCCCAGAGTGACAGGGTCTCAGATGGTGCATGTGTGGAGATGACCCAGGCAGGGCTGTGGCTGAGGGGCTCTGACCAGGAGGGGACGCTGTGGGAAGGCTGGGCGTTAAGGACTGACTGGGGCACTTCTAGAAGTCCGCACCAGGGGAGTGGAGGCATCCACGTGAAAGGATTTCTGGATCTGGAAGGCAGCCATGACATCATGACAGTCCCTCTTGGTACAAACGAAAAGAATCGGCCTGTCTCCAAGACCTCAGAGCTCCCAGTCATGGCTCCTGGCTGACTGCAGACACCACTGGTCACACATACCCGATGGGCTTCCCGGCCTGGTGGAACTCCCTCAGGACGCGCTCCACATCTTTGTTAACATGGCAATCCTTCCCATCCACGGCAAACGTGCTCCTGCAGGGATAAAGGCCTGCCTCAGCGCCAGTTGGGGCCTATTCCTCTGGGGAGCTCCCCATCCCCAGCTCCTGGACTCTGAGGTCTGGGTCCACCAGGTGCTGAACAGTTGAAATGAGCAGCAAACTGTGTGAGAGATTATCTGGGTAATTATGTGTCTCACTTCCTTGTTTTTAAGCAGGAATACCATGGAAAGTGGGGGGAGCATTGAGATGGGTGGCCGATAGAGGTTGCTGAGACCCACCCCCAAAGTGGACCCTCTGGAGTCCGCTAAGTCAGGGGACCAAGAAAGCCCAGGAAGCAGGAAAAGAAACACGACCAACCCAGCAACACCGTGACAGGGTGACCTCACTGACAGAGACACCAGTCCTCCCCGCGGCACCACAAAGTCTAACAGTGCACAGGCTCTGCTGCTCCTCCTGCTCGGCTCTGCCCCATCCCTCTATCCCGGCATTTTTACTACGTGTTTGTTTGCTGGGCATCTTTGGGGTGAACAAGCGGTCACTGTCCTGACACGCAAACTGCTTTGGAGGGTGCCCAAGTGCCAAAACTGATCAGATTGTGAACTTTATTTTTTTTAATTTAATTTTTATTGGTTTTTTTGAGACAGAGTTTTGTGGCCCTTGGTAGAGTGCCATGGTGTCACAGCTCACAGCAATCTCAAACTCTTGGATTTAAGCAATTCTCTTGCATCAAGTAGCCGGGACTACAGGTACCCACTACAACACCTGGCTATTTTTAGAGATGGTGTCACACTCTGGCTCAGGCTGGTCTCGAATTCCTGAGCTCAGACAATCCACCCTTCTCGACCTCCCAGAGTGCTGGGATTATAGGCCTGAGCCACTGCACCCGGCCTAAATTGTGCACTTTAAACACACGGCCATCATTTATACTTCCAAAATGCTAATAAAAACAAGACTGAAAAGGATGTGAGCGGCCATTGGGGGAATTAGTTAACAGGTCATAGTTGGTTTACCCTGGAGACTCCACATCACTATTACACAGCTCACAAGCCACTCTAAGTACACTGGTCAGTAAACACAGAGCACAGAATGGTGTGTGGGATGCTGGTTACGTTTTTCACATACCCATATATGCAGAATCTTTTGGAAATAAAAAGCTGGCAGTGGCCAAGGAGTTGGGGTCAGAGTGGGAAGGCATCAGATCTCACCACAGCTGTGGCCAAACTAATCTGTGGGAACAGCAGCCGCTCCCTCCCAGGAGCTGGGCTTATAGCCATCTATCTTCCTTCTGGAAAGGTTGGCAAGAATGTGAGTGGAGCCCAGGATGGGGCTGCTTCATGAAAGGGGACATGAAGTCAGGGCACACTACAGGCACCCTGGGCCTGTGCAGAGCCTGGACTCAACACCCCTGCGTCTGCATGTCTCCCACAGCAGATGCAGACGGTGCACCAGGCCAAAGACGGTTTCATCAACCACAAATGCCTGGTTGGCCCAGTCCCCCTCTGGCCAGGTGATTAGGGTCAGAGCTAAGGGACACATGCCAGGTGGTCTCCATCAGCTCAAGTCTCACTCCAGACAGCATTTCAACAAAGAAACTGTAGGTCGTACAGACTGCTGTTTTTTCACGTCCTGCCGGGAGGCTGGAGAAGATGGCAGGATCTTCATGAGACACAGGAAAGCACTGGACCAAAGGACGGGGCCATGCTAGGTCTGGGGCTCAGGCAGCACCAAGGTCCACTGGCTTGTGGGCAGTGGGTGCAAGATGTGGGCTCTACCACAGGGCTGGGAAAATAGGGCCAGAATTGGGAGGCCGGAGTTGGCTTCCATGGGCAAGGGACAGTCCTGAGATTTTTTGTGTTTTTTTTTTTGAGACCAAGTCTCACTATGTTGCCCTCTGTAGAGTGCTATAATGTCCTGGCTCACAGTAACCTCAAACTCTTGGGCTCAAGCGATTCTCTTGCCTCAGCTTCCCAAGCAGCTGGGACGACAGGCGCCCTCTACAATGCCCAGCTATTTTTTGAGATAAGGTCTCACTTTGGCTCAGGCTCGTCTTAAACCCGTGAGCTCAGGAAATCCACCCGCCTCAGCCTCCCAAGTGCTGGGATTATAGGCATGAGCCGCCTGGCCAGCCCTAAGAGTTTTGAGAGAAAGGAAGGGCACAGGGAGAAGGAATGCCTCTGTCCCCTACCCAGTGCAGGATGCTCAGGGCAGCACAAGCAGCAGCCAGGAGGCTGCTGTGGTGGAATAAAGGTCAACTCGTCAGCTGGCTACGGGACAAGAGATGAAGTCAGCACAAGGATTCAAAGCAGGTGAGCAGAAGCAGCTGGGCACCTGCCCCTGCCCTGCTCCTCCCCAAGTCGGGCTGGAGGAGCTGACCTGGATGGAAGGTGAGACCAGCCCAGGGGGACACCAGCTTCAGTATGTTAATAAAAGATTCTGATGGACTCTTGCAGGCAGCAGGAAATACGGGCCAGAAGGCTGGTCAGGATATGGTCTAGGTGTCCTGCACTGTGGTGAAGACTGATGCCACATGAAGAGGGGCTGTTGGGGACAAGAGGACACAGAGAAAACAAGAGGCTGAGGGAAGGCTAGGGCCCCAGACTGAGTATGAGATGAGCCATCTATGGTCACCTTTGGAGAAAATCGACAGCACAGAGCCACAGAGGGAAGGAAGCAGGGGGTACTGACCATAGGCTCAGGGCCTGGTGGTGGAGCGGTGTGGGGGTGCCAGACCCTAGAGCTCCTAGAGCCAGACTCATGAGGAAGCAGGTAGGCGCCACTGGCTGAAGGTGGGGAGAGGAGAGGCTGCGGCGCCCCAGGAGGCGGCCTGGCCAAGGGAAGGCAAACTCAGCCAGCTCCCGTTCCCATGGATAGGAAGATTACATTCCACCACAGAAGCTCTGACTTATCCCTGGAGCAGGAGGGTCGACGGGCTATTTCTGCACCATAGCACACAAGCCACCTGCAGGAATTGCTCCTGCCAACTCTGCAGTGCTCTGTGGCAGGCCATTGTCACTGGGGAATTGGTCATGTGCCCCCTCGCAGGCAGGGACACACTGAGGACAGTACCAAGAGAATGTCCAAATATGCACAAGAGAGAAAGGAAATACACAGAATGAAAAGAGGATACGAAACCCAAATGCCTCAATGTGTGGGTGCCTGCCCGGCCCCCACAGCTCACGTTTCCAGTTATTACGGCAACAACCCAAACAGTAAAGCAAGAAAGGGCTCCCTTCCTCCTGTGAGGGCCAGCACCCAACTATCAAACAGGGAAAGCAATCTTTTACACTTCAAGATTCTCTGAGAGAAGTGGAATCCACAAAGAATCAATACCCAGAGACCAATGTCCCTGTAATGAGCCCCACAACATGGTGCTGGGTGAGGGACCCCTCTGACAGTGCCAGGTACCAGGAGTGTCTGGGAAAGCAAAGGACATGTGCCTCGTTGAAATGCTATCTAAGTCCCTTCCCCAGCAGTACAGGTCAGAAGCAGGCACAGGCACTGTCCAGACCCTAAAAACCCAGGGACTGCTCCTGCCACACACACCCCTCCCTGCCACTGCTCCACATGGAGAGCAGCACAGACTCCGAAACTGGAATACACACAGGTTTTTGGCAGCTCCAAAGCCTCCGGGAAAGATGGCAGCATCGTGGTTGCTTGCAGTGAGTGTGGCCAGGTCTGCAATCTTGCCACGGGCGATCCTCGCTGACTCAGTCAAAACATTCCTGAGAGAGAGCATAGCCCAACAAGAAGGTTCAGTGTATTCAGTGTATAGGCAGAAGACAAGGCAGGGGACATCAGCTGCAGAGGACACGTCTTCACACAGCTCTTGGCCAAAAGTGGGGGGGGGTGGGTGCTTGCACAGGTAGGGTTGTGACACTCCCAGGTCACTACCTGGAAAAGGCCATATAGTTCCAGCAATGCTAAACCTACTCTGGGGCCCTTTAGAGAAGCACTCAGAACCAACGGCAGATGACTCCAACCTTCTGTACCAGTCGGGTATCTGAAGCAGACAGAAAGCAGTGTCTCCCCTCAGCATGGTGGGGAGGAGGGAGATGAAGACGCTGCTGCCTGAGAGAGTGACATGACTTGATGGACAGCCCCACAGGCAGCGGCTAGCAGCCTAGGCTTAGGGGACAGCAGGAGCAGGCACAGGTTTTAGGGGCAGGGGCCAGAGTCTCAGCAGGAAAAGAAATCACAGGGGCCCCAACTGGGAGAACCATAGTTCCTAGGTGACAGAAGTGAGGTTTCTTCCTCCAATCCTATTCCTGCCCCTGCCTCTTGTGGTCTGAGGTCAGCTGGAAGGCACTGGAAAGCACCCTGCAAAAAGCGGTCACCTTGTGGTCAAAGGGGGAAGGCAAGGGGAGAAATGGCTCTAAGGGCACACATGGCCAGGACGGCACCCACCTCAGTAACAGAAATGCTGCTGGCAACTAGCTAACAAGGCGGGGAGCCACACAGGTGAGTAAGGCGGACGACCAAGCTGACAATGCCACCTTTGGTCAAAATAAAGGTAAAGCTGAAGCTTCACTCAGCGGGAAAGACCACGATTGGTATTTTCACTATTTCTGAAAGTACTGGAAGGTGAGAAATATCCCGAGCCACAGCAGCTTTACTTCCACAGAGGCCTGAGGATGACTGCTTTGAAGGACATCCATTTGAACACACAAATTCAGGCCACCCAAGAAAATCAAGCAAGCAATGAAAGACTGCCCTGTGAGAGGTGGGCAGAAGCTCTAGGTCCCAATCTTGTCTCCACACCTGGTTTCGCTTTCAGAAGGCTGTCCCTTGGAGTGGTCAATCACATGCATCTGAGGGACATCAGGAGCAAAGATCTGGACCTCAGCCCCGCCACGGCTCAGGTGCACCAGGATCCTGCATGGGAGAAAACCAGAAACGACTCTCTGAAACGTGCTCCAACCACCTTTGTGTTAAGGCAAATTTAAAAACAGGATTTTAGCTTATGACCAGGAGTAAATTACTAACCTACAGTAACATCCTATTCACTTTTCAAAAAGTGATGGGTGCCTTGCTAACCCAAATGCCCCCTATTCAATTCCCTATTACTTAGTGGGTTACAACTCCCCCAAAGCAGGCTGGGGAGATCACCTGGTCCCGGTACAGGTGGGACCAGGTAACTCAGCTGAGGCCACAGCCTGGATGTGCTCGTGTTCCCAGGCACCACCAAGCACTCAGCCTTTACCAAAGCCTGTGACTTGGCCCTGGGCCTCCAAGAATGAATCAGATGATGTGCTGGGTGGGGGCTAAGTTCAATTTCTAGCCTCTCCCAATATTCCCATCATAGGTGGCAGGAGACATGCATACACCAGGATGTGAGCAGGCAGGCAAGAGCTTGTCTCCCTAAGGGTGATGGACAACAGCTACCCAGGACCACAGCTAGCAGTCTGAAGCCTCGCTCTGTGCCAGCTGGGACTCCAAATGCCAGGAGCACTGCTCATGAGCCCCAAGACACCAGTGCCCTCACTGCTCCTTACAGAGGTGTAACTTGAGGCTTGAAGTACAGTGACTTGCCCAGAGTCATAGTTAGAATCTGGGCCTGGTCCTTGGGTTCTGCTACTGAAAGTAAACCACCCAGGCACATCAGACTCACGCTTTGCAGGTACACTAGGAGTCTCAAGCTCTTCCCTGGCTCACAGGCTCTTTCTCCCCCAGCTCAAGTCGCAACCCAAATCCTGGCCCTTTGCCCCCAGCACCCTTACTCTACGGTCACTGCCAACTCTGAACCAATTCAGGCCTGGGCAGGCCTAGTCACCCTGCACAGTGTCTTGGGCCTTTCTCTGCAGCCCAACACACCTAAACCACCTCTTACCTCTCCCCTCTCCAAAGCACTCTTGACCATGTGGGGAAAACAGAGCCATGGCCAAGCAGTAGGCCTAATACTCTGCAGGTTCTGCTCATAATAACTTCTAATAAAATATACAATCAGAATAGAAACAACTGACTAGTTTCATGAATGATAATCTAGCCACAGCCCACAATAGGATGCCATAATAACTGTACCAATGATGCAGCTGAGAACTCAATGGAAGGAAATTAGTTCCCCTGCAGGAGAAACATTCACATGTGGCAGATAAATGTATGTGTACTGAAAATCACCAAAATGAAATGGTGAGTGTTTACCTCCAAGTGAGACTACAATAAATGATACTTTAAAATATTTTAAATATATTTTAGTACCTCCCTGTCTTTTGACGCTCGTTTTTGCCTTTTCAGTCAGAAACAGGGTACAAAAAATACGTGCTTTCTCTAAATGGTTCAAAGAAAGGCAAATGCACCCAGAGGGGCCTTCCCGTGGCTCCAGAGTGGAGAACCAGCTGTCCTGAGGACTTACGCAGAGGCCTCGTGGATTTCGGTTCCGTCGTAGACTCCGCATCCAGACAGTACCTGCGAGAGCAGCGGAAGCTGACACGGGGAAGCCGAATTCAAGTGGCAGGCGATGACCTGGGTGGGAGGGGGCAACCTGGGCGGCGGGAGCTGCCCTGGAGGAGCCGATCGGGGAGGAGGGGCCGACGAAGCCGACCAGACTGGGGTCAACCCCGAGAGGCGGGAGGACGACGACGACTTTGGGGAACCGACTAAAGGAGGAGGGAAGGCCTAGGGAGAAGGAAGCGGACGAAAGGAGAGGGCAGACCCAGGCGGCGGGACGGCCCGCGCCCCCGCAGTCCACTCACCACGGCGACCCTGGCTGCGGGTCGCGGCGCGGAGCCGTGGAGAGCGGCGGCGCGCGGGACGGGCGTCCAGCTGCAGGCAAGCTGCGGCCGCAGGAGGCTGGGGAGTGACGCGAACGCGGAGGCCGCAGCCAGCCTCGACACCACCAGGACGCCAGCGGCGGCCATGGCGGGAAGGACGGCAGGGTCGGAAGGTCACACCACCACCACCACCGAGCCCGCCAGTCCACTAGAGGGCCCGCGCCTGCGCAGTCACCAGCAGGGCACGGATCCGCCCGCGGGCGGGGCGGGGCTGCGCGTGCGCAGTAGCTGGTGAGCGCCAGGCCCGGCGCCCGCCTACCGCTGGGTTCCTCCACGGCTGCCCACTCGGACCCGAGGCCGGAGGAGTCCCCCGCACGCCCACCGGGGCCGGAGCATCCCTGCCCTGGAGGCTTCCGGCGGCCCGACGCTGCCTGTGCCCGGGCTGAACAGCACTCTGGATTCAAATCCTCTGTATTGTCACCCTTGACTGACACCATCCTTTTTTTAATTTTTATTTTATTTTTTTTGTAGAGACAGAGTCTCACTTTATGGCCCTTGGTAGAGTGCCGCGGCATCACACAGCTCACAGCAACCTCCAACTCCTGGGCTTACGCGATTCTCTTGACTCAGCCTCCCGAGTAGCTGGGACTACAGGCGCCCGCTACAACGCCCGGCTATTTTTTTGTTGCAGTTTGGCCGGGGCCGGGTTTGAACCTGCCACCCTCGGCATATGGGGCCGGCGCCCAACCAACTGAACCACAGGCGCCACCCCCCCCTTTTTTTATTTTTTATTTTTCTTTTGCAGTTTCTGGCTGGGGCTGAGTTTGAACCCGCCACCTCTGGCATAGGGGGCCGGCGCCTTACTCCTTTGAGCCATGGGCGCCATCCTTGACATGACACTCCCTGACATAACATCACAGCCCCTGACGTTAACACCCACTGGACCTGACGCGACCCTGGATGCCAGTCAGTGTGAAGTCTTCCCAGGTAACCCTTCCCCTTGGCCATGTCCTGCCGCCTGTTCCTGCCACTGAGGGTCGGCCTGGGCGAGAGGGCCAGTGACACCCACCATTCAGAATATGGCCCCAGTCACTGCCAGCAGGGCCGGCTATTGGGTGGCAAATGGACTGCCTGGGAGATGTGTCCTCCCACAACTCAGTCACTGCTGGAGATGCTGTCAGTGCCTGGCCAGACTCTGAAATGGCAGATGCGCAGGTGCCCGGGGCTGGGAAGGACCTAGCTCTGCTATAGCTCTAGGCACATGCTCCTCTGGTCACCCAGAGACACCCTGCCCAGCTGTCTGTTACCCACCGTGCACTGTGACAATTAAGGGGCTGATGAGGGCAACCCTGGACACCCAGGGTTGGTAGTGACAGCTTAAGATTCCTCTTCTGGTCTGTTACACATAGGACGCTGCATAGGGATAAGACACCTGGAGCCTCAGTTCTGCAGAACTCCAAGCAAGAAGGTACCATGCTTGAGCAGAGTGCTCACAGGTTACAGGGCCTGAATATCACACAACAGGGCTGCCGGCATACCATTCCACTGCCCCAGTAAGCAAGAGACAGTTGGTAAGGCGCAGGGCATGTGGGTCACCAGGCTGGCCCGACAGATGGCACTTGTGCATGATGTCAGTGAAGTATTGCACTGGGTCTCCCCTGTCCTGCCTATGGAGCTGCTGCCAAGGAGCCTTGGGGATCAGGCACCCTTCCCAAGGACATCACAGGGCGAAGGGGCCAGTCCTCTGTGTGGCCCCTGCTGAGCAGCCCCACCAGAAGTGAGACAGTGGAGCAAGTGTTCCCTGCGCCCCACCCTGACAACACAAGGGTTATGATGGTAGAGACCCAGCTGGACCCCAGGACCACCCTGCCCTGCTCACCCAGCTCCCAGTAGGAAGCACTGGTGGGAGGAGGAAGGTCCTGATGACATCAGGACACACAGTGGTTTTGATTCAGAATTTAGATTTCACCTAACATTTTAGAAAACCCTGTCTTTCTCATCCCTAAATTCTTCGTCAAAACTTTTTATTAAAAATATAAATAACTCTCATCACAAAGTTTATGTAAACCCATTTACCACTCCGAGAGCTGTTTTCAACAGCAGATTCTTCATCATTCATTACTATTTATATTACCCAGGGCTCCTGGGTCCCCATGTGCCAGTCCCGGGTATCAGCTGTTAACCATCAAATAGCTTCCTGACAGGCCACTTGTTTAACTCTTACAGAAAAAGCAAGTCACAGGTGGCAGTATTTCCACTGTTCCCAGGATCCCTTCCTGTTTCCTGGCCCAGGGGGCACAATGGTTACATCTCTTCAGTGGGTCTTAACCCAAATACGCAGATGATGCAACGCAGCTCTGTCCCGGCATCGCTTCATCTTGGTCCCTGCCCCCTGCTCCAAGCAAATACAGACTGTCATCCTCAGAGGCTTCTGCTTCCTCCTCACTTGCCAGCGGTTCCAAGGAGCGTTTCATGCCTCGTTGTTTGGAAACTGCCAGAGCGTACTGAAGGTTATAGCGGTTCCAGTCACAGCTGTTAACGTGGGGATCGGGTCAGTACAAACAATAACTGTTTTCTAGTCCAAGAACCCCAGCCCAACTTGCACGCAGCTGCCTTCTCTGTAACCCCAAGATTCCAGTGTGGACTGCACTCGCCCCTACTGCCCTGGCTACTCCTGGCCCTCCTGGCATGGGAGCGGCCCTGGCCTTCAAAGACCCAGTTGTGAACCCCCCCTTCCAGCCCAGAGGGCTTTGCAGCAAATTTCACTCATTTTTCAGGGACAGACCCCTGTAGAACTTCAAGGTTGTTCTGGAGGAGGGCATTCTCAGTTGGTAAGTTAATTCCCCATGTTAACAGAATAAAAGTCACACCATTTCATGTAGACAACAATAGTAGAGTTGAAAGGAGAAAGGACCAGAGGGAAGGAGGCAGCACACACCATGTGTGCAGATGATGGGCTGCTCGTGTAAGACACCTCCCCAGTGGTACAAAAGCCAGCTGTTTCCCTCCGAGGGGCAATACATTTACATAACTCCAAAAACCATCAATAACAAAGAGTAACTCTAACAGGAGTAGACAGTCCTCTACAGAGCTAAGCACAGCAGACCACAGGGCAGGACAACCCTCGCTGTAGCCCCAGCCTTCCTGCAGCCAGAACACTGGGGAAGGCAGGCAGGCATGAATGAGGAGGATGGCAGGCTTCATCCTCAGGCTTGTTATAAAGACAAGGGACTGGTGCAAGGACAGATGGGTGGACCATGAGGACAACAAGGCCCTGTCTCAGGCCTCAGCCAGTGGCTCCTAGACTGAGCAACACACCAAGCAGAGAAGAGGCCTGTCAGCAGTGAAGATGGGACACCTGACCAGTGATCAGAGACAGAGGAAGGGAAGACCTCCCTTGAAAGGCCACTGTAAGGCCTCTATAGTCCAGGCGCGCCTAAGACTATAAGGGAGGGAGATTTGCCCAGAAGAGCAAGTGCAGGACTGCAAAGCACTGGGTCGGTAGGTCCTGGGGATTCTTGCAGAGCACCTGTGGGCAGGCACTGTCCTAGACTTTTAGGTATAATCTGTTTTTGTTATCACCCCCATTTTCCTGCTGGCGAAACTGAGGCTGAGAGAGTCCAGGCTACCTGGCTACCCATGCAAGTGACGTGCAAATCTGGGAAAGATTGCCTTTCTGTCCTAAGGACATGACAAATCACACTGTGAGGTTGGAGGATTCTAGCCACATCTGGGACACATCCCACCTGAGCTCACTTAACCACTACAGTCCTCATTCCTCACCCTTAGCACCAGGCTACACCCAAAGCCAGTCAACCTCGAATCCGGCCTGGGGATGGCCAGGCAGGTCCCATTCACGGCAGGTGAGAGAACAAGCAGCTCCAACACTAGAACCCTTTGTCACAGGGAGCATGACACAGGAAGCATTCCCTGGGGAAACCCATAGAAGACAGTGCAACCCCTGCCTTGCCCACAACCAAGCCAGCAGCACATACAGTTTGGAGATGTCGTCCAAGTGCCGCTGGATGCTTTTCTGAAGGAACTGAATCACAGGCAGCAACTTCCCAGCTCTGAAAAGGAGATGCCCCTTAGTGTGCAGTGGTCACCAGAATGTGATTCCTGGCCTCATTTCACACTGGATTTGCATGTGAAGTTTCCCTTTCTATCTACCAAGACCAGCTGGTCAAGATTCACAAGGGAACAGTATTGAAACTCCCTTACCTGGACTTCAGCTTCTGTCCATGCAACATGAGCAATTTCTGAGTCCATATCAAGTAGAACTCAAGGTGGCGAGACACTTCAAAGGAAGAAGCTAAAAATTCAAGCACCTTCTCTACATACAATTCAGGAAGAGAGGAGCTGACAACTTCAACTGTTAAAAAAAAAGAATGCTTATTTTACACAAAATGAAAATTAGGGGAAGAGCAGAAACACCTCCTGCGCTTCTGCATTTGCAAGGAACCCCGCAGGCACAGGGTCCCCCCAGTGCCTTGATGCTTACTCTCCTCCTTGGGCACCGACTCCAGCGCCTCCCGCATCAGCTTGCTCTCATTGAGCCGGAAGGCCATGAGGATGGCCCTGGTGAACTCCTGCTGGCGTAGGGCCTCGCGCACCCGCCCTGGGGTAATGCTGGTGTCCAGCTCAAAGGGGTCAAAGAGTATCTGGGTGTCCAGGGAGTAGATGAGGAGTCCCTCTGTGGTGGTGGCAGCCCAGCAGCGTCCTGGGGAACAGTAAAGTAGTTTCCTAAAAACTGAAGTTAATCCCCCATCCCCACATTTTCTTTTTAAAAAAGGTATTGAATCCATTCCTGTGGTCCAAAATGCAAAAGTACAAAGGAAAGCTGGGACACCGTCCTTTTACCCCAACCAGCACCCTCTGGAAGAGACCAAGTGGGTGACCGTGCAGGTACAAACAGGCACAGGAGCAAACAAAAAATTTGAGCATTCTCTCTGCCCCTTTCATCAGGAGCAGCCAACTTTTCTTTAAAGAGCAGACACTCTGGGGCTCCTACTATGCCAGGGATGAGCTATGCCAACAAACAGATGCTGCAGTGTCCAAGCAAACTTCAGGGACGAGGACGAGGGGGGTTGGCAGAATCTAGTCCTTGGGCCACGGTGTGCAGACCTACGGTTCACAGGCAGCAGCACACACGAGCTCTTCCGCACCTTGCTCCTTCCATTCCACCTACACTGCTCAAAGTGTCTACCAGAAAACCCACTGCCC
Source organism: Nycticebus coucang (assembly GCF_027406575.1). NCBI lineage: Eukaryota > Metazoa > Chordata > Mammalia > Primates > Lorisidae > Nycticebus > Nycticebus coucang. Next base: position 2,367,418 of record NC_069795.1, read on the forward strand.
TGCTCCTGTGTGGGACCCACGTGCACCTGATAGGCCCCAAGTGATGGTGGAGCCACAAGGAGGCCCCCACAGACAGGCTGGCCCAGCATCGCATGAAGGGTGCTCAGCGCGGGGCCGGCCTTGTGTCAGAGGTCAGTGCTGTCACAGCCATTGTTTTCAGGAACAAGGGCAACCAGGTGGCTAGCAGGGTTCACAGTGTCACCTTCTTGCCCACACAGGACAGCATAGCCCAGAGCCTGCTGGCAGCTCCATGACCAGCCTCTTTCCTGGGAACAGAGGCCCACTGTCCATCAAGGCCAATGACTCCAACTCAGTGCTCACCAGTGGGGGAGAAGCGGAGGGAAGTCACCCTGATTTCTGGTTTAAAGTGACGAGAACTCATGTCACCTGGGAAAAAAGAATGAATCCATTACCAGCAGTCACTGGGCAGCACATCCAGGCTGCCTACCTGACAGGGAAGGCCACTCTGCAAGTCCTCCTTGCTGGGGCTGGATATAGGGCCTCGTTAGATGCGGCAGCCTCTTGGCTGGGTGCAGAGGCTCACTCCTGTAATCTCAGCACTCTCAGAGGCTGAGGTGGGAGGATCGCTTGACTTCAGGAGTTCAAGATCAGCCTAAGCAAGAGCAAGAGTCTCTACTAAAAATAGGAAAAACGAGCCGGGCATTGTAGCAGGTACCTGTAGTCCCAGCTACTTGGGAGCTGAGGCAAGCGGATCACTTGAGCCCAAGAGTTTAAGGTTGCTGTGAGCTAGGACATTACAGTACTCTAGCTCAAAGTACTTACTGACAAAGTAAGACTCTGTCTCCAAAAAAATAGAAAAGGGCCTGCACAGAGACCAATGGTTAGTGGGGCCTCAGGCTCTGACTTGGGTCACTGCACCAGCAGACAAGCCCTTGGAGCGGAGGCTGGGAGGTGTCCTGCCGGGCCAGCACACAGCCAGGACTCCCCGCTGGTGGATGTCAGATCAGACTGTGTACCCAGTACCTGGATGGTCCCTAAGTCTTCCACAACACGAGCTTTCTACCCTTTTTCCCCAAGGCACATGTGCCCCTCAATCTCAAACAGCAGGTTTCATCCCAGAATGTTCTTTGTACCCATGTGACACAGGAAGGGCCCAGCCAAGACAGGAAGGCCACCAGTAGCAACTCACGGGGAAGACTCTACTGCCAAAGGGTCCGGTGGCATTGGCACCGACCCACTGGGTGTTCTCCAGACACCCCCACACGTGCAGCAAATGTGACAACTACTGATTTCACAAGCTGCAGCCCCCCAGGACCAAGACCACTGTCATACAGGAAGAGTGGGTGCAGGCCAATGCAGAAGGGGTCTCACCCTTCCTGACGCCTGGCAATGGTATCATGACTCCATCCTCCTGCCCAGCATCTTCATCAATCAGTGCCAGGTTGCCAAACTCTGTCATTTTTCTTCGGTTCAAAAATTCCTACGATAGCAAAAGTCATGGACACTGAGCCTCTGACAGGTGGCCCTGCAGCCTCTCCTTCCTATCCCTCCCTCACTCTTGCACCACCAACACTGGACCAATCCCCAACCCTGTCTGGAATGAGCATGGGACACAGAAACCCTGAGAACACAGGGGCAGACCCTGCAGAACCCACAGAAACACCCTCCAGACCTGCTGCAGACAGGGCTGGTGCAGAGGCCATGGGAGCAGAGGTGCAGGCCTGCACACAGGCACAGCTGCCACCATCGTGGGGATAGGATGCTTGCTCCCACCAGGGAAGCCTGCTGGGGACTTGGGGTGGCTGCTTCCTCAGGAAAATGTCAAAGACACTTCCCCTAGAAAGATCCAGGACCAGGGAGACCTTCTGGGCATGCTTAGGACCCTTTGCCCATGACGGGGCCTGAGCAGGTGGACCAAGGCAGCCACACACTTGCTCAGAGCCTTCCCCAGCTCCTGCGCCATCACCCTGAGGTTCCATGGGAGCCAGAGTGTGAGGCAGGGCCTGGGGTAGCAGTTGCATAGTGAGGAGGGCAGATAACCAGCAACACCCACCAGGGTCACCTGCATCCTCTTAGCTTCCTGGCTTGTGCTAGACACTTCCAGGCTCAGGCTCAGAGCAACCTGCCTAGGCAAGACCATCCTCCTGAAAGGCGAGGAAGGTGTCAGTCTCCATGGCCCGAGCTATGCAGGGACAGCTGAGGCAGCCCAGGCCACCTGCTCACCCAGAGAAATAGCCTCACGCACTTGCACAACAAACTCACCGTGCCGCCAGGGCCCTATGAGGCCCGAACACCATGCTGAGGAGCCCAACTTGCACCTGAAGTAACACCCAGTTGGCCCAATACCAGCAGCTCACCTCCATGGCATCCAGAGAGAGGTTGCAAGAGATCTCAAACTTCTTCATGAGAATCTGCTCCCTGACATGGTAGATGCACACAAACTTGGACATGCCTCCTGCCAGGATGCTCTGGCCGTCCGCAGAGTAGCACAGGGTGGTGAAGGCCCTGAGGGGGAGAGGAGACGCCAACTCAGAGTACCTGCTAGGGCACTTTCAGTGTATGGGATTTTGAAAAACAACTTGAGGGGCAGCGCCTGTGGCTCAGTGAGTAGGGCACTAGCCCCATATACCGAGGGTGGCAGGTTCAAACCCGACCCCGGCCGAACTGCAATAACAACACCAACACCAACACCAACACCACCACCACCACCACCACCACCACCACCGGGCGGTTGCATAGTGAGGAGAGCATAGTTGTGGCGGGCGCCTGTATTCCCAGTTACTTGGGAGGCTGAGGCAAGAGAATCGCCTAAGCCCAAGAGCTGGAGGTTGGTGTGAGCTGTGATGCCATAACACTCTACCGAGGGCGACAAAGTGAGACTCTGTCTCTTAAAAAAAAAAAAAAAAAAAAAAAGGGAAGAAAAACAACTTGACAAAACAGGAAAGGTCTCACAAATATTCTAGAAGGCAAATACCCCCTTTCACCTTTCTCCAAGGCTCACTCACTGCCTAAACTCACACGGAAGACTTAAAACCCAGCAGTGTGTATAGTAGTGAGGAAAAAACAAAGTTTCCACCAGTGGGCACTGTGCTGCTCTCAACAGCAGAAGCCTGCAGGTGCTTCTGTTCCCAAAAGCACCATCCAGCTGTTGATATCCCTACAAACCCAGCCAGTCTGCCCAGCACTATGCAGCCCCCTCAGGAGGCTGCACAAACCAAAACCACAAACCAGGCCCCCATCACCTGCTCCTCAGGCCAGGGCCTTGGGGACGGCCCATGTTCTTAGAAAGGATACCAAAGAATAAGCGACAAAAGAAAAAATGGACAAACTGGTCTTCAAGATAGCAACTCATAGCTACCAGAATGAACCTGATTAGAAACTGACGCTACAGGTGCTGGAGCATGTGGATAAAGCGGAGCCTCACGCACCGCTTATGGCACATGAGTGGCGCAGCCGCCGCTGCAAACGACCTGGCGGTTCCTCAGAGTTAAACACGAAACCGCCCAGACCCAGCCTTGGGCGATCTATACCCACTGGACACCTGGGAACAGATGTTTGTAACACCACCGAGGGTGAGTTCCATGTCTCCCCATGGAGAAAGACCCTCCTCTGCTCAACAGGCTCCCCAGGTCAGGCCCAGACTCAAGGCCACATCCACCCCAAGCAACACCCCCAGGTGCAGCCCCTCCTCCCAAACAGGGCCACTGCCCAGGACGCGCCTTGCAGTTCAGCCAGGGCTCAGAACAGTCCCACAACTCCCTGCAGTGAGGAGACATCTTTTGCTTTTGCTGTACAACATGGTATTTGCTGGCCATGGGAGGGGACAGGCCACTTAGGAGGTGGCTGGTGTGACTGAGGAGCTGAGATTTGATGTGTAAGGTCACAGGTTCTAGGGGCTGCTTTCAGCTATAACCCCAGGCTAATCATGTTGCTGCTGTGACCGAGGGTTGGAATCAGATTCAACCTTTCAGCTGGACAAGGAGTTTATGGTCAACAAAGCCAAATGGCCTCCCATGATGGGAGATCAAGACTATCTGTCTTCACCCACAAGGATTCAGCAGTCTCAGGAACAAAGGACAAGGCCACAGAAGAGGAGCCTGAAAGTATCTGGCCACCCAGTGGGGTTTCAGATCTGGGAAGGGCCCAGAGCAGCCAAGCCCTGCAGGCTGACAGAAAGGGGCCCTGAGTGTCCATCCCCTGCCAGCCCCAGGGCTGACACTCACTTTCCCTTGGCCAAGTGTTTGGCCGTGACCTTGTCCAGCTCCTTCCTGCCTGTCTTGAGGTCGTGCCTGCCCTCAATGGAGCCTGTCTGCACAGCGTTCTCGGGGTCCCAGAAGGTGATCTGCGAGTTCAGCGTGGCCACAGCCAGCTCTGCACCGTCAGGACGAAAAGTCACAGCCAGAGCTAAAGAGAAGCATAAAATCAGCTAGAAGACAATCCCAGGCTCCAGTAGCCCTCAGCCAGCAAGCCAGGCTACGCCCTTGCACCCTTAGGAAAGCAGACCCCCATCAGGTCTGGGTACACAATAAGCTCCTCTCAGGAGAAGTCTGAGCCAGGTGGGAGCAGCCCAGCACCAACAATAGCCACCTCCGTGGGTGAGGTTGTGCAGAGGGTACTGTGAGGCCCAGGTGGGCCTGTAGGACTGCCTTGAAGGCTCCACTGAGGGAGGTGAGCCCAGCACACAGGCTGGAGTGACAGGGGCACACCCTGGTGAAGGTTATGCTGAGAAAAGACACAGGGCAGACTACAGAGCCCCTGCAAAGACGTAGTATGCTGGTGCTGAAAGCCTGAACCAGCCCTGGTGGAGACAGCAGGAAGCAGGGAATGTCAAAGAACCAGCAGCTCCTAGGCAGATGGACGTCCTGCACAGCTGACAGCAGCCACAGCCAACATCTCCTGTGCTCCAGGAGAACTGTATCACAGGACAGCGCCACGGTTTGGTGATCCCAGGCCCAGGGGCAGTGGTGAGGGAATGCCAAAAGCCCAGCCTCAAGACAGGGGGTCTGGGCCAGCACACCATCTTGTCCTCCTCCTTGTGGCCCAAGAGTGGTAAATAAACTCAAAGGCACTTCACCAAACAGCGGGCAGCCAGCCAGAGCTGTCCTCTCCCTGCTGGGCCTATTCTCTGGCAGGGTGGGAGCCCCACTAAGACTCATGAGGGTCCTTTCCAGGGCTCCCAGCCTTGCAGAAGTGACACCAGGTTGACCCGCCACCAAGTCTGCTCTGGCTCCTGTGTACTGCCAGCCTGTGGGGCTGCCACACGCCAGTGGCTCTGGGCTGCATCCACAGTATCGCACCACAACTGAAAGAGGTGGAGGAGCAAGACAAGAAACCAGAGCCCTGCTCCTGGATTGTGGTTTCCATCTGCTGACCCCTGCAGCTCACCGTCTGAGGTCAGGGCCAGCGTCTCCTTGGTCCTCCAGCTGTCAAACATATCCCACAGGCGCACTGTCTTGTCCCAGGAGGCGCTGGCCAGGATGGACTTCATGGGGTTAAAACACAGACCACTGACAGGCCCCTCATGACCAGATAGAACCTACAGAGAAGCAGAAGTGGACGGCCTGAGACAGGGACACAGCCAGCGCAGCCCTCTGGGAAGGACGGCGCCTGGAAGGCCTGAGACAGGGACGCAGCCAGCGTAGCCCTCTGGGAAGGACGGCGCCTGGAAGGCCTGAGACAGGGACGCAGCCAGCGCAGCCCTCTGGGAAGGACGGCGCCTGGAAGGCCTGAGACAGGGACGCAGCCAGCGCAGCCCTCTGGGAAGGACGGCGCCTGGAAGGCCTGAGACAGGGACGCAGCCAGCGTAGCCCTCTGGGAAGGACGGCGCCTGGAAGGCCTGAGACAGGGACGCAGCCAGCGCAGCCCTCTGGGAAGGACGGCGCCTGGAAGGCCTGAGACAGGGACGCAGCCAGCGCAGCCCTCTGGGAAGGACGGCGCCTGGAAGGCCTGAGACAGGGACGCAGCCAGCGCAGCCCTCTGGGAAGGACGGCGCCTGGAAGGCCTGAGACAGGGACGCAGCCAGCACAGCCCTCTGGGAAGGACGGCGCCTGGAAGGCCTGAGACAGGGACGCAGCCAGCGCAGCCCTCTGGGAAGGACGGCGCCTGGAAGGCCTGAGACAGGGACGCAGCCAGTGCAGCCCTCTGGGAAGGACGGTGCCGCTGTCTTGGGAGGGGACTGAGGAGAGGCATCACAGAAGGGGCTCCCTGCTCCGCTCTCAAGAGAGGTGAGAAGGCCCCATCCCCTAGCCCAGTCCTGCCTGAGCACAGCCCCAAGGGATGTGTGGGCTCTTACATCAAGGAGCCTCCCTGTCTGCATGGACCACACGAAGATCTCGAAGGAGTCCTGGGCCCCAGCAGAGACGATCTCCCCACTGGAGTCCACAGCCACGCAGGAGAACTGTGTGGGGCGTGGAGATGTGAACGTGCGGAAGTTCCGGTACCTGCCAGGACAAAGCCAGGTCGGCATCCACGGCCAAGTCTCCCAGGGCTAGGCAGCCTGTTACCCCAACCCAGCTGCTGGAGGTCTGCTCTGGGAGGTTAAGAACGGAGACGTCACCTGTGAAGGTCGAAGGCTCGCACAGTCCCATCCATGGATGAAGTCACAACAACATAGCCGGTGGTTGTAAAGGTCACGCCAGTCACTCCACTCGAGTGCTCCGTGAAAGTGACAAAGCAGAAGCCACTGAAGGTGTTCCACACCTTGACCTGTGGCAGAAGCCTGTGAGGGGGTGGGCAGGCGAACCTGGCCCTATGCCCATGGCCACCCTGGCCTACTCAGCTGCACTCACAGACAACAAAGCCTCTTCCTGTCATCTCCAGATAGAAGACAGAGTGAGGGTGGGTGGGCAGCGCCAAGGGGCCTGAGGTCCACGTGGCCACTGGCCCCACAGACTCACTCTCAGCTACACAGGTACAAGGAAGCAAGAGACCAAATTGGAGATGGGGACAAATGGACACCCAAAGCCTCTGTTCAAACTCAGGATGTTTCTAAATGTCTTCTCAGAAGCCTGCACCAGACTGCGTGAGCCCCTGAGCTCTAGGCCAGCCCGTGCAGCCCAGCACGACTGCATGTTCTCAGCCCCTGTGGCCAACAGGCCAACAGGAAAGAAGCCTACCTTGCCGTCGTCCCCACCAGTCACGAGGTACTGGCCGTCGGGGGAATAGGCCAGTGACACCATGCTGTTGAAGTGGCCCTGCTGCTTGAGTACGTAGGACTCGCTCTGCCACTCCCACACCAGCAGCTGGCCCAGGCCTGTGGGCACATGGGGGCTGGAGCAGCCGCTCACAGCACTCCACCCGGCGGACAAGGGGCCCAGCCACCTTCCCATTTGTAACAGGACAGAGGAGAGAGCCACAGGGAGAGGCTGGGAGGAGGAGGAAAAAGGCCTGGGCGCAGAGGGCAGGTATGCTGGCTGTGGGGGGCTCTCTGCCAGCCTGTCCTGGGCCATGCCCAAGCCAACTGTGGGACAACCCACCACAGCCGAGGCAGGTGCTGTGACCTAACCCTTCTGAGGGAGGGTCCAAGGGCCAAGAGGCTGCCCAGGCAGGTAGCTGCAGTACAGGCCCAGGTCTGAGGACAAATGTGCAGAGACCGAGGCTGAGTGCTCACTCAGAGAACTGACAGAGACTCACGTAACAAGACTCAAGGCTCACAGCAGCAACTGTCCTGTAAGCCACCAGCAAGCCTGCCCGGGTCTGCCTGGACTAGGCCCTGAGAAGGTGACACTCTGGGGGCACCAGCTGGGCTCTGGCTGTCTAGGCTAGCAAGCATTGTCTCGGGCTTGGCACCAGTGGGGCTTCAGGGTCTGTTCTGGCAGCAGCCCAGGTCACTGCCCCCGAGGTGCGGCCTCAGGCAGGCTCTCTCAAGGAGTCCTACCCTGGGCACCATGACAAACCTGAGCAGCCAAAGGCGATCCAGTCCCCAGAGCTGTTGATGGTGACCGAGGAGATCCTCTGATCTGAGATGCTGTGTGACAAGGCCGGCCCATGAGCGAGAGCAGCCAGCCCCTTGGCCCATGCAAGACAGCCTGCAACACCCCTACCCCTTGGGTATCCCACTCATGTCCTGCACTTAAAAACTCGAAGCTTCAGGATTTCATGAAGCCAGTATTTTGATTCCCTCTGATTCCAAAGATAAAAGAATGTAAGATAAAAGAATAAACGAATCAAAAGGACATGATCCACCTGAGAACACAATTTGATGTGACCACCCAGAAGGGCAGCAGCACCGAATTTCGCTCTAATGCAGTCACACCACCCAGAACCAGTGTCGCGGCTCTCCTGCCTCTGGGCTGAGCAAGTGAGTAGAAACCACACCCCACAGCAGAGACTCACCTCAGGGAATGGATGAGGTTGAACTCAGGGAGCTCATGAAGATGGAAGATACCAGAAGCAAAACCAGTGACTAGGAGATGAGTCTTCTTGTGATAGGCTGCAGCTGTCAGGTTGTTAAAATCTCCTTCTTTATTAAAGAAGTATCTAAATTAACGGGAAGATGAAGAGCCATGGAAGGGAGCAGAGCCAGGCTCACCCCCTCTGCTCATCTCAGTCTAGACATTGGGCATAGTTTGCAGCTCCAGGCCACCAGACCAGGTACCCCGACCCCCCAGACAGCACCTGCCACTGGCCCCCTTGCTCCAGGCCCGCACACACTGGTCCTCAGTCTTGAGCTGAGGACCACAAGCATACCTCAGAGGGTCTCCACCCCACCCACTGACCCTAAGCCAGAGGCTGTCCGGGTATCTGGAGGGAGCAAGGCCTGCAGGGACAGGATGGGTCAGTACCATCAGGAGAGCCCAGGGCCCTGCCAGATCCCATGACTCCCTACATCCTCTAGTGGACCCTGGGTCCCCATCAGCAGATGGCAGTGACCCTGACAGCACCTCCACCTTTAAACCTGCCTGAGTGTCCCCCCCCAGCCTCCTTCTGAGCAAAGTTCTGCCCTGGTCCTTCCTTCCTTCTCATGTCCCAGTACCTCTTGAACAAGTAACAGATGACCACTCTCCACTAACGAAGGCGGAGAGCACTCCCTCTTCCTAGAACCTGTCCAGCTGCCCTCTCAGGCAGCCCCTTTGGTTTCTGTTCAAGGCCTGACTCTGACCAGAACACTGCAGCTGGCCTCTCAGAACGCTGCAGGTGGGCACCGGGCCTCTCAGAATGCTGCAGCTGGGCACCCGGCCTCTCAGAACACTGCAGCTGGGCACCCGGCCTCTCAGAACGCTGCAGGTGGGCACCAGGCCTCTCAGAACGCTACAGGTGGGCACCGGACCTCTCAGAACGCTGCAGGTGGGCACCCGGCTTCTCAGAACGCTGCAGGTGGCACCCGGCTTCTCAGAACGCTGCAGGTGGGCACTGGGCCTCTCAGGTGAAGCATTCTCTTCCCACTAGGACCCAACGAACCTTCCCTGCTCCTTGAACTCTGAGCTGACCACCCTCACACCTGCCTCCCGTTATGTCTGCTGGCCCTGGCATACCCCAAATCTAGCCCACTCTGGCTGCCTGGGCTCTTCCTTCTGTCCAGCCCTTCTCCAAGGCTTGGGTCTCCTCCAGAAGCAGGATTCCTAGAGCCCACCCCTCTCCGCCCACACATACCCGTGCCCTTTCCCTCCACTCTCCCTGAATGTCCCTCTGTGTCTCGCCCCGCTCCCTACACTGTCACTGCAGTAGTGCCCACTGTATGTCCCCCACGAGGCCAAGGACTCTCACGCATACCAAACACCACAGGAGCTGGTGGAGAATAAGGCGCTACACCATTCCTGTCACCAAGTACCCAAATGCCTCCCTGGCCCCTGCGCTGCTGGGCAGACAGACCCACAGCGGGTCTCTGGGTTACTGGCTAGTGCAATACCCACGCACCAAGGGTTTTCAAACCTAGACCCAGAGATATGGACCTGTTCCCTGAACTCTTGGTTCCCAATCCTGGAGACCCCACAATTGGACCCCTCTTCTCTGAGGGCAGGAGACCCTCACGGAGCAGCACACCAAGCCACCTCCCCCACCCCAACCACCGTCACTGCCTTCCCGGAGGAGGACCTACTTGGCCAGCCGCGAGTACTTCACTTTTCCTTTCTTTTCCTCCTCGGCTGGAGTGGCTTTCCCCTGGACACTGGTCTCTCTGTCCCTGTCCTCCTCTTCCTCCTCCTCCTCCCGCTGCAGCAGGTCAGCCTTCCAGCCTGAGGGAGCTTTCAGCTTTAGGTCCTCGGGGGCTGTGTCACACTGCCACACACATAGGACTCCATCCTGGCTGAGTGAATACAGCTGCAAAGGGAAACACACAGGTCAGCCTGGCCCCCGCCAGCCACAGTCTGCCACCCCCTAGAGCCCTCTGCTGCTGATCTACCAGGCACCTGTTATCCTAAAAGTCCCTCTGGACTGGGGAGAAGCAATTCTAATGGGCCGCAAAAGATACCCTGAGTCCCAGCCTCCCCACTCCCAGCAACCTGGGAGTGGCCTCTAGGACGCACAGGGAAGAAGGAACCTACAGTCTCACCCCTAGGCCTCGGAGGACTCCCCTGACTCCTCACGTGTGAGGGCCAGTGGGCTAGAGATTGGGGCATAAGGACGTACGTCCAGGCTGTTGAATTCAAAGAAGCAGGCTACAATGGCATCCTTATGCCCTCCCAGCGCATAGTAGATGAGGTTGTCCCAGCGCTCAGCTCCAAACACCCAGGTGGACATGTCCTTGCTCCCGACCACAAAGCACCTGAAAAGACAGCACCTGCTCAGGGCTCGTCCATAGCGACACAGCCAGAGTCTGCTCTCCAGGGCAAGGCACATTACCCCTGGTTAGGCCTACAGGTGAGTGTTGGGAGGCTGCCAAGCAAAGAGATGACGTCCCAGTGACCCACTGGCCCTAGCCTGCCTCCCTATGGTGAGACGTCAGCCATATTACCCATCATGCCTTTTTCAGCCTCCCAGATGCAGCTTGAGACCTCAGCCACAGCACATTCTATTTATGGTGCTGAGTCAAACAGATGGGACTCAGGCTAGCGAAGAGGCAGGCTGTATGGGACACATGGTGTGTCTGCTCAGACTTGCCCTCGGGATGTTGATAAACTACACACAATGTGGGCCAGACCCAGGCCCAGTAGTGGTCAGGAGGCGTGTGAGCAAGGCTGGTCCCAGGAGCCGCTGTGGCAATGCCAGCCCAACTCCCTGCGTGTAGTGTGCACAGCAGGCTGGAGAATGGCTGACAGAAAACCAGCAACACTGCAAGTGCCTTAGGGCTGAGGCCCCAAAGCCGTGGGCCTGTTAGGAACTGAGCCACAGAGCTCCAAGACCCTCCTCCCAAGAATAATTGTCTTCCACCAAACTTAGTAACCCAGACATACAACAAGAGGTGAGCAGCTGGTGAATAAGCAAAGCTTCAGCTTCATCTGTGTCTACAGCCGCTTCCCAGCACTCACGCATCACTGCCTGAATTAGACCTCTCCCACATCTATGCAAATTGTCTCCCATGAAACCAATCTTGGGAGCCCAAAAGTTGGGGACCACTACCTTAGGGGACAGGGCTGGCTATGGGATAGTGCTCTTGTGGGGGACACAATTCTCCACAGGCTCACGTCTCTCCTGACCGACCACACCAGCCTCACTGGTGATGATTCTCATCTCCCATCCAGGTCCAGGCTTTGTTCTCTGGTTTCCAGTAACAAACATCAGTGCAGTGTAGAGCTACCCCAGAACCAGCCAACCAGGCCCAAAATGGCCACATACAAACGAGGCTGAGACATTTCTAAAGGAAACTTCAGGACCCAAAGCAGGTACCCATTATTTTCTCGGGACTGACAGGTGAAAGGCAGCCCTCAGACTGGGCCCACTGTGCCAAGCCCTACCTGGAGTCATCGGTCCAGTCAATGCATGTGGTCTCATCATACGGCCCAAAGTACGTTTTATCCAGAACAAACGCGTTGAATTCTCGCTTCTTCCCAGGGGCATGGTACATCTGAGCAATGTTGCCCTTTGTAACAACAAATTTCCTACCAAAGAAAGCAGACCAGAGTTGATATCAAGACCAGCAACAGCCCTAGGAGCACCGCAGAGCCTGCAGATGCCAGCTCAGCCTGGGGCCACCTGGGCTGCCACGATCCCCACCTCTGCTGCAGGACAGGGGCTGAGGAACAGAGAAAGAGAGATAAGATGGGAGAAACAGATGCCAAGCGTACCCAGGCCACACTGGGCCTTCTGCCTGGAAAGGAGGCCGCCAGTATCAGAGAGGTCAGCCCCTGCTCCCGACGTAACTGCCCTGAGTCCCACTGGGAGAAGCTGGAAGTCAGCCTCAAGGCAGCTGCTCACCAGGCCTCTTCCTGCCCAGCCAAACCCCACATACCTGCCATCGGGGGAGAAGGAGACGCTGTGCACGGAGCCCTTGAAGTGGAAGTGGTGCAGAATGGACCTGCATGCCAGGCTGACGAGCACCGCGCTGCCGCCTGCAGGAGGCCAGAGGTGACAACCATGCAGCATACCCGCCTCACCAGCACTCTAGGCCACCAAGCCTCTAGGATGCCCACCAGAGGCCCGGCCTAGGTAATGCTAACCACACACAGTGCAGGGAGGACGTAACCTCACCCGGGCAGGCCTTATCCCCATATGGAAGCCAAAAGGGAATGAATGTCTTGGCACTATACTGCCACCCTGGGGCCCCCCAACCTGTCCTCTGCCCACTCCCTCAGCCCCCCCCGCCACCAGGGTAAGCACCTTCATCAACGATGATGGCGAGGTGGCCATCTGGAGATAGCCCCACACACTTGATGTTGTACCGAGTGGCCAAGGGCAGCGTGTCTGATTTGTTGCTAAGAAAAATAAAAAACCATAGCACACAGGCGGTCCCTGAGCCACAAGACAAAAGGACAGGGCTGGCCTGGGACCAGAAGCCTATCCTTCCCACACAGTACCCTCTAACCCCCCTGGACCCTGTGAGCCAGGGCTCATCTCTCAATGCTTACTCCCCAGAAGAAAAGGAAATCATCCCTGAGAGAAATCTGGCAAAACATATCAAAAGCCTTAAAATTAGGCTTTGTATTCATAAATTTTGCTTCCAAGACTTGATCCTAAGAATAATGTGAAAAAAACAGAGACAACATCCAACAATATAGACTATTTTCAAACAAGGACGGTTTTACCATGTAAAACTGTTTCTGAACAAATAGAGGCTGGACAAGGTGCTCATGCCTGTAATCTTAGCACTATGGGAGGCTGAGCCAGGAGGATCACTTAAGGTCAGGAGTTTGAGACCAGCCTAAGCAAAATAGACCCCTGTATCTACAAAAAATGAAAAAAATAAGCCAGGCATGGTGGCAAGTGCCTGAAGTCTCAGCTACTGGAGAGGTTGAGGCAGGAGAATCTCTTGAGCCCAGAAGTTTGGGGCTGCAGTGAGCTGTGATGACACCACAGCACTCTACCGAAGAAAAAAAAAAACCTTCAAGACCCAAATGCTGCTGGCTTCAGACTTTTATTCTGCAGCTTCCTCACCTCTGTGAGCCTTCGTAGAATTAAAGAGAGTCAGGGCCTTCCTCTGAATTGGCCTTTAGAACACTGTGGCTGGGTCAATCTTCTGTCCAGACCAGTAAAACTTTACCCACCAGTAATTAAGTTTATTTCACTTCCTTATCATTCATGTTTCACTGGAGCAGTTATAATTTCCTTTGCTGTCATAATTTGGCTGAATGTTCAGTGCAGGAAACCCAGCTTTCAGTCCACCTCAGCTTCCAAAGTGCCTTCCTCACTAAGCGTGATCATTTCTAGCTTTGGATTTAAAGTGAGATACCCATGACTCGTCCTTTCACTTGAACACCTAAAGCTCATTATAGGGTTATTAATTGGACTAATTTAAATATTGGGAGCCTTATGAGAGGGAGAGGGAGAGAGAGATGAAGGAATAGCCAGTTTGTAGAAACAGAACACACGAGATTAAGTTTCCATCTTATGTGAGTGTGGTTTGTGGTGCCTCAGAATAATTATAATGGTAACGCCAAAGCTTCCTGATCAAAAATTATCATAACTGATAGTGTTTAAAAAAAAAAAAGTCTGTAGCAGGGTAATGTGGTAGGAGCCAATAATCCCAGTTACTCAGGAGGCTGAGGCAAGAGGACTGCTTGAGTCCAGGAATTTGGGGTTGCTGTGAGCTGTGATACGAGGGCACTCTACCAGAGCACAGAGTGAGAGAGACTCTGTCTCCATTAAAAAAAAAAAAAAAAAGAAGCCTCTCTGCTCCAGCGGTTCAAGATGCCGAAAGGGAAGAAGGCCAAGGGGAAGAAGGTGGCCCCGGCCCCCGCCGTGGTGAAGAAGCAGGAGGCCAAGAAGGTAGTGAATCCTCTGTTCGAGAAAAGGCCAAAGAACTTCGGCATTGGACAGGACATCCAGCCCAAGAGGGACCTCACCCCGTTTGTCAAATGGCCCCGCTACATCCGGTCGCAGCGGCAAAGACCCATCCTCTACAAGCGGCTGAAAGTGCCTCCCGCCATTAATCAGTTCACCCAGGCCTTGGACTGCCAAACAGCTACTCAGCTGCTTAAGCTGGCCCACAAGTACAGACCAGAGACAAAGCAAGAAAAGAAGCAGCGACTGTTGGCCCGGGCTGAGAAGAAAGCTGCGGGCAAAAGAGATGTCCCCACTAAGAGACCACCTGTCCTTAGAGCAGGGGTTAACACTGTCACCACGTTGGTGGAGAACAAGAAGGCTCAGCTGGTGGTGACTGCACATGATGTGGATCCCATTGAGTTGGTTGTCTTCCTGCCTGCCCTATGTCGGAAGATGGGGGTCCCTCACTGCATTATCAAGGGGAAGGCCAGGCTGGGGCGTCTGGTCCATAGGAAGACCTGCACCACTGTGGCCTTCACACAGGTTAACTCGGAAGACAAAGGAGCTCTAGCTAAGCTGGTGGAAGCCATCAGGACCAATTACAATGACAGATACGATGAGATCCGCCGTCACTGGGGAGGCAATGTCCTGGGTCTGAAGTCAGTGGCTCGCACTGCCAAGCTGGAAAAGGCAAAGGCTAAAGAACTTGCCACTAAACTGGGCTAAACGTACACTGTTGAGTTTTCTGTACATAAAAATAATAAATATTCAAGCCAAAAAAAAAAAGAAGAAAAGTCTGACATATTACAAGAATTACCAAAATGGGACAGAGACAAAGTGAGCACATGCTGTTGGAAAGTAGCTAAGACTTGTTTGACACAAACCTTCAACACATAAAACATAGTACCTGTGAAACACAATAATACCTCTAAATGTCAAGAACTAGGTCCTAATTTCACTAGTACGGTAAAACTTCTGACGCTGACCCAAGGGACTATAACAAACTGGTCAATACACGGAGGTGGTCGCCATGAGAAACTTCCCCTGAGTATATACAGTGCATGTTCTGTCTATGAAAATTAGGCCAACTTAAGGAGGCGGTCAGTATAGGGAGGTGGCCAACTGCATTTTATTTTCCAAATTTTCTTTAGTGGACATGTGGTTGTTACTCTAAAGAGCTGTTAAATAGTCTTTAAACAAAGTGATAACAATGACCCCACAACAGCCAACCTCACAGGGAAGCTGCAGCTGCTGTCTTGCCTTTCAGACAGGGAAACTGAGGGCCAGGGCTGCTGGCCCGGGAGTGGGGTGGGAGGGGGGAAGAGCAAGGCCAGGCAGCCTGTGCAACACAGGCACCTCACCCGCCTGCAGGGTGGGTCTGCCCCTGGCCTTACCAACAAGTCTGGGAAGGAGTCCTCACCCTTGAGAAGACAAGAGAACTATGTGCTTTATTATAAAAAAGCGCTAACCCTGAGCAGTCAGAACTGATTTCCAGCTGCAAAACTAGAAGCTTTGTGCCTGCTGGTGCTACTGCTGAGGCTCCCAAGCCAGTGTCTAGGGCAGCTTCCGGCACACCTGGGCTCACCTCTCAGGGGCCTTCCCCGGTGGGGGAAGTGCCAACCCTGGGCCACAGCTTCCGCTCATTGTCCCATGTCCACACAGGAGAGATCAGTCCCTCTCTAAGAAAAAGCCAAATGCCACACAATTTTTACCTTTAAGGATAACAAAAATGAGCTAGATGCATGGGGTGTGGCCGAGGCCCTAGGATGAAGAACTGGGCACAAGCCGCCAGTTCCACACTGACTTGCAGTCCTCTCAGGGTGCCTTAATTACTAGGTGAGAAAGACCCTGTCAGCTTTCACATGGTACTTCAGAATATCCATGGTGATTACCACTATTACTGTCACTTTAGCATACTTACTTTTTTAGATCAAATACAGTGACTCTATTGCCCACAGGACTGATAACTGAATTTCCATCACATGTAAAATTCAAGTTTCCACGTCGATAAACTGTGCCCAGCAAGTTTGAAAACTGAAAAGAAAACAAAGCTGTCTTAAAACAGAGTCTCAAGGCCAGGCGTGGTGGCTTATGCCTGTAATCTCAGCACTCTGGGAGACCGAGGTGGGTGGACTGCCTGAGCTCAGGAGTTCGAGACCAGCTTGAGTCAGAGCAAGACCTCGTCTCCAAAACTAGCCTAGGCATTGTGGCAGGCCCCTATAGTCCCAACTACTCGGGAGGCTGAGGCAAGAGAATCACTTGAGCCCAAGAGTTTGAGGTTGCTGTGAGCTGTGATGCCACAGCATCCTACCAAGGGTGACAAAGTGAGACTCTCTAAAAAAAAAAAAAAAAAAAAAAAAAGCCAAAAAAAAAATAGTAATAAAAATTAAAAAACCCCAAAACCAACACACACACACACAGTCTCAACTCCCAAAAAAGGGTAAGTGAGGCATCTGGGCAAAAAGCACCCACTTGGGAGTCCCCATTCATCCCTGGGGCCCCTCCAGCCATCCTCTGGGACATTTCCTAGGCCAGAGAGGAAGAAATGTGCTCAATCCTCAGGGGACTCACAGAGCCCAGGGAGCCTCAAGCTCCCACAAGGTGGGTAAGAGGCACCTGTGAGCACTGGGGAAGCCTCCGGAGACAGGAAGCCTTTGTCAGGTGAAACTGGGGCAGGACCCACCCTCCTCAGGGAGGAGCTGAGAAGGGATTTAAGCAGAGGCCCAAAGGGACCTTAATCACTGCGAAGTGGATGAGGTACAAGCCTTGAGGGACTGGATTCGGTTTCTGGTTTGGTGTTGGGCCTATGACAAGAGGCTTCACCAGGATGAGGGATGCAGGACAGCAGCACTTTCTGGGGCCAGCACGGGGTTCAGCTCTGGCCAGGATAGGTCTAAGACCCAGTCGGACCCCACAGCGGAGCTGATGGTGCAGCCCCAGAGGCTGAGACCCCACACAGGGAAGAACTGCCTACAAGAGCGATGGGACATGCAAGTCTTGTGCAAAGTACCAGCCTTTCCAGGACAAGCCACTCTGTGCTTCTGAGATTCCCAGGTCCGCCCTACCACTTCCTCCACCTCGTTAGTCTCACTGGTCCCCTCCTCACGACACATCTGGGACCACAGTCCCAGCCAGTTCTCAAGCCCTCATCACTCCACAAAGGTCGCCTTGCCGGCCTCGGGAGCTAGGTGGTGACACCGAACATTCCCGCTGCTAAGCTGCTCTGAGCTCGAGGCTGAGGCCCGAGGTCTAGCTCCTTCCCCTGCTCTCCTCTCTACCCATCCTACCCAAGGCCAGGCCTGAGCCCCCGTCCTCATCCGTCCCGAAAACGCCGCTGACCCCTCCCAGCAGGCTGGACCACCTGAGGTTAGAGGCCCTGCTCTTGCCAGGTATCTCGGCCCTCGGAGGAACCCTCTGGGCCCTGACCCGGTCCCCGGAACCTCCCCCAGCCTAGCCCGCCGGTGCCCAACGCCGCGCACGCGCCCAAGTCCCACGGGAGAGGACCATGGCGACCGCCGCTCGCCCGGCTAGTCCGCTCCATCCGGCAAGTGGGTCTGCGGGCAGGGGCCTCGGACCGCTAAACCAGGGGCCCGCGCCGACCGCACCCCCACCCTCCCGCGCTCACCCGGTACGAGAATTTCATCGCAGCTGTTGCACGTGAGTAGCAGACATAAGCACCTCCGGAGCGAACTGCGCACCGGCGCCTGCAGCCCGCACTTCCGGGGCAGGCCCGACAACGGCACCCAAGGAGTACACTTCCGGAACGAGACTGCGCCGCCTGCACCCATAGCGCCCCCTACAGCCCCAACTTAGCGGCACCGCACTCACCGGGCCGCGAGGTGGTCTGAGCACAAGGGCCCACCCCATCCAATCACGCCCGAGGCGGAGCCTGAGCACGAAGGCCCGCCCACCTGATCGCGCCCCGAGGCAGAGCCTGAACACGAAGGCCCGCCCACCTGATCACGCCCCGAGGCGGAGCCTGAACACGAAGGCCCGCCCACCTGATCACGCCCCGAGGCGGAGCCTGAACACGAAGGCCCGCCCACCTGATCACGCCCCGAGGCGGAGCCTGAACGCGAAGGCCCGCCCACCTGATCACGCCCCGAGGCGGAGCCTGAACGCGAAGGCCCGCCCCAGACCAGCCCGAGGCGGCGCACGCGCGGAGTGGGGCGGCTGGCTGGGGTGGTCACGGGCTCGACTCGCCCCGCGCGGAGGAGGGTGGAGGGTGGAGGGTCCGGGCGTTCGGACGGTCTTTTCCTAGACAGCCCTGTTTTAAAAGCTCTTGAACACATCGAAAGAGGACCGAAACAAGCAGAGTCTGAAGGAAATCGAAAACCAGAGTTTCTGGGAGAACTGTGGGCCGGGCCACCAAAGCCCAGGGCCCGCTCCCTGCCCAGCAGTTGTCAAACCTTGTCACCGTGGAGCTGGCAAATAGAACGTCCCAAGACCTGCAAGCCCTGAAAACACAAATGCTTAGTTCTTGTGAGCTACTGGGTAAGGAATCATGAAAAAAATTCCCTCAGGGAATTACTTACACCCAGGTGTAAGTAATCCCTGCCTCAGGAGTGAGGATTATGGCATCTTTTAACGTTACACACTCAGTTTTCACACCGTGCCACAGCAAAAGAATCAAGTTCAAAACAGTAGTTTTTTCTTAAAATGTGTATTTTCAGCATTATAATGCTTACATTTACAGTCTTAATACAGTAGTTTTAGTTTAACAGTATATTACAGAATAATGTGCAAAGACTTTGATATTAAACATGAAAATGGAATACTTGCAGCATCAAAGTCACCAACTTGTCACCTTTTCCAGTTACAGAATCCCAACAAAACGTACGAGTGATGTTTGCCGGTCTCACAGCCTGACATGTAAGGTGAAGAAATTTCTCAGAGAAAGGGGCGCTGCCATGAAGAATAAAATTTAAAATCATGTAGGACTTACTTTAAAGATCACAGGTGAAAGTAAACGTAGATCAGCCCAGTTCTTTTATAAAAAGTGGTATGATTTTTCATTTTATGTACAAACATGGAGTGTTTAACTTGATACTAATTAATTTTGAGACAGAGTCTCTGTCGCCCTGGGTAGAGAGAGTGCCATGGTGTCACAGTTCACAGCAATCTCAAACTCTTGGGTTCAAGCAATCCTCTTGCCTCAGCCTCCCCAATAGCGGGGACTACAGGTCCCCACCTAAGGCCCAGCTAGTTTTTCTATTTTTAGTAGAGATGGGTCTCACTTTTGCTTAGGCTGGTCTCCTGAGCTCAGGTGATGCACCTGCCTCACCCTCCCAGAATGCTAGGATTACAGGCACTCAGTGAGCTGTATTGCCTGGCCTTAACTTCATCTTTAAACATTACTTTACAGGATATCTGTCCTCACCAAGACTTACTATAAATACAGAATCAGAGCTTCCCTAGGCTGTGCTGACAATGAAACTATAGGTACAAGTCATTTTGAAATTAAATACAATGTCCACATTTAAATCAGGAGAGTTATAATTTTTCCAATCATAGGGAACCCCATGAAATTCACAAAAATTATAACTCATTTTCTTTTCCATTGGCTAGTATTTAACATGTTCCACAGATGCTGTAAAGTAGTCGCATACTCTGCTCTTTAGGTACACACAGATTGCATATCTGGCTGCACAAGTATTTTAACAGCTGCCACTTCTTCATCAACAAAACCACCTTGCCTCAAACACATAAACCTTAGTTTGTTTAAAATGGTTAGTAAACAATAAAAATCCAATTACAGCCTTTTAGTCTTATGAATAGAAAGAAAACCAGTGACAAAATTTTGGAGGACATTTTATCTTTTAAAAAGGTAGAAGCACTCATGTAACTTAGTTTGCAAAAGATATTTTGGGGGGATAGGGAAAAAAGGTTTTGTGCCAAATTCTATTTCAATTTCCAGACAATAAGAAACAAACACAAACACTTTGGATTTCTCCCTTTTCTTCTTCTAAATATTAATATATGTATGTAATTAGAAAATTTCATCCTGGACACAGACTCCAGATCAGTGGCTTTCAACCTTCCTAATGCCTCCTAATGCTACAATTCTTTAATACAGTTCCTCATGTTGTGGTGACCCCCAACCATAAAATTATTTTCGTTGCTACTTCATAACTGTAATTTTGCTGCTGTTACGAATCGTAACGTAAATATCTGATATTCAGGATGTATTTTCATTGTTACAAAGGAGTCGTGAAACACTGGTTGAGAACTGCTGCTCCAGGTAAAAGAAAATCAAAGAGTAATAAACGGAATGTTTAACCACATCCCCCTTTAGAAGATGAGAGAGGTGTGATTACCCACTGAGGAAAGGTATGTCCTCTTGGCTGACAACATGGATTAGAGCAGGGGTTCTCAACCTGTGGGTTGTGACCCACAGAAACTGTATTAAAGGGCCATAGCATTAGGAAGGTTGAAAACCTCTGGATTAAAGGCTTTTCTGACAGCTCAAATCCCAACCATCTCCTCATTCACAGGATGTGGCAGATCTGTAGGGCAGTCATCAATTTTTATTTTAAAAAAAACAAAAACCTTATCTTAGAGAACCTGAACTATCATTAGATTCTGAAGTTCTAATTTACTAACTAGTTTGATCAAGTTTGTTAGATTTAAACCGCACATAAGGAAGATAATTTCTGAAAGTTAAACATCGAATCTTCTTTACATGTTTCTCCAATTTCTACAAATGAAAAAGACATGGGAGAAAGATCATACAACCTTTATTTACTGAGTGGGTAAAAGACAACATGAAGAATACTGGAAATGAGGGTTCCAGACCTGCACCCGCCCTGCAGCCCCCGGAGTGCAGCCCTCACAGGAACCAGCCACGGAGGCTCCTTTTCCTCTTTGTAGCTCACACCTCTGAGGTTACTCTCCGGGAGTCCCACCCTCTGGGGGACCTAACCATGTTCACTTACATTAATCTTGTCAAGTTCAATTCGAAGCGCACTTTCCCAGTGAATTAAGGGTACTCTATTTCATATGTACAAAAATACATTGCTTTGGAAGCTGGAAAAGGTTTAATACATACAACAGTTATTTACAAGCTGTGACTTTCACACCAGTAAAAACAAACTCACATTTATTTCTGACCTTGATTTTTGGTGCAACTTATACATAAACATATCAGTTAGTCTGTATTTTTAAAAATAATAAATCAACTATATGTACAATTAAATTTACAACCAAAAGCAAATCAATCCATTGGAACTATTATGACTGCAACTGAGTGGCCCAGCAGAAGTTATTCTAGGACAAGAGGCCTGCACTGCAACCAGACCGGAAAACACTGAGAGGACCCCCATCTTCCTTTTAAATCGAACATGTTAATTTCTAAGAATTAAGGTGCAAATAAAATATTGATTATATAGCTACATTTAACATGGAAAGACTTTAAAGATAAGAGAAAAACAACATATTAACCCCCACATATATAATGATAATTAAATTAAATATATAGTTTACTTCTGAGTGCATGAGATATTCAATCAACATTATGGGGTCCAGAAACATTTATCCCTAAAGAGTTCAATGCGAGCTGTTCCCCAGGCCCTAGTCTAAGTCTTTTCTAAGTACCTTTCCTTTGCTCCAGCGGATGGACCTCCAGGTCCGCCTCGCTCTGGCATCCCAAGGCACAGAAGGGGTCATGTTCCCTCTCCACCCCCCTCCCACGCCTACCCCTCCTAGGGGTTATTCTAGAAAAGCACAACTAGATGATAATGGGGTAAAGGATTGTGTTTTACCCCTTAGGAAACACACAAATACACCCTGGTCCAGAAACTGGGCAGCTGTGTGACCAGAGAGGCACACATGTCTCAGAGAGGACTGCAAGGCCTACTGAGTGTCCACCTGGAAGACAAGTGGCCTCCAGGAAGTGCCAGCAGGTGGCAGGCTGCTCAGAGGAGGGATGGTGGATGAGGACCTTTTATGAGCAATGAGTGAACAGAAGGAAGCAGGCTCTGAGCAGATAGCGCAGACACCAACATGGGGATGGGGTGAGAAAGTAAGTAATCTTACATCACAGACAACACGAGAGTAACGAGAACTCAGCAGAGCAGCTGTGCAATGACGTTCTCTGAGGCCTGGTAGCCAGGCAGGATCACTGGGAGTCTGGCTAGAGCCTGAAGAGAGGAGAATCCAGTCACCTTCCCTCAGAGCACAATCACAGCTGGGCAGCAGCATCTGCTCCCCAGGTGCTGTCATGTAACGTTGACTTCCAGGACATGGTCGTCTTGGCTGGGGATGACCAGGACTTGCATGCCAGTGCTCGAGTTGAAGACCTGGCCAGCCGGCAGCGCCTGCAGCCGGGGCATGGGCAGGCCTTTGTGCTCGCTGCTGGAGGCCGAGTGCGTGCTGCCCCTGCTCTTGACACTGCTGCTGTCCAGCTGTTCGTCCCCATGCTTGTCCACTGACAGGCTGTCATTTTCTATCCAGCTATCTACAAAATACACAGGATGTCAGAACCAAGCCACGACACCACCCTGGAGAAAGGCAAAGCCAGGCTAGGCCCACTTCAAAGTGCAGGAGATGCCACTGAGGCAGTTCCCTTTCCAGAGATCCCACGCACGGGGAGGATGGGCCCTAAGCCTTCCCATCCAACACTCAGCTTTGGTGTTGGTTTCTGCTTACACTAAAAACATGCAATTCTTTCTCAAGCCTGCTCTGACATTAGTTTGTCATCGCTTCACACAAAGCGAGTTCCTATTCAAATATGAATTTGTACTTTTTCTTTATTTTTTTTTGTAGAGATAGAGTCTCACTTTATCGCCCTCGGTAGAGTGCTGTGGCATCACACAGCTCACAGCAACCTCCAACTCCTGGGCTTGGTGATTCTCTTGCCTCAGCCCCCCGAGTAGCTGGGACTACAGGCGCCTGCCACAATGCCTGGCTATTTTTTTGTTGCAGTTTGGCCGGGGCTGGGTTTGTACTTTTTCTTAAAACGTCCTTACCAGCATCCAGTTGAGAGGAGTGTGCAGAGTGATGGGGGAGGTACTTAAACAGCCTGACATCAGGCAAGGGGAGGTACCCCGCAAAGAGAGGCATCACTTCCATGTGGACTCTGTGGGTGGCCTGAGCAGCCACTGGCATGGAGATGACACCACAACTTTTCCCGCAGACTGCCCAATTGCTACTGTTGTCGACCACTGCAACAAAGAGGAGACAACTGTGTTCACCAGCGAGGAGTCATATTAAAATAAGAACCATCATTAACTAATCCTTAGACACTCCATAGCAGAGAAGCCCAAAGTGCAGAATATATATCTCAATGTCTTGCAACTGTGCCTTAAGATAAAACTTGTATGTTTTAATAAATAAGATGCATATTTCTTTTAGTCCAACATTCCATCCGGTCCAGTTTAGGCTGAGTCATGTTGGATGTGTATGGAAAACTGTATTTTTCTCTGAAGTTAATAAATGAAAAATAATTTAATTTTGATTTGAAGTTTCTTTGAAAATTTTGTGTGCCATTCTTCAAAAGTATGGTTACTATATGTATGGCCAGGGACAGTGGCTCACACCTGTAATCCCAGCACTCCGGGAGGCTGAGGCAGGTGGACTGCTTGAGCTCAGGTGTCTGACCTGAGACCTGCTTGAGCAAGAATGAGACCCCATCTCTAAAAATAGCCAGGCATTGTCGTAGCACCTGTGGTCCTGGCCACTCAGGAGGCTGAGGGAAGAGTATCTTGAGCCTAAGACTGAGGTTTCTGTGCTGTAGCACTTAACCCAGGGCGACTCTGTCTTAAAAAAAAAAAAAATTATGGTTAATTTGGCTATTAAATCAGGGATGGGTGGCAGTGCAGAGTAAGTTATGTCACCAAAGACCTAATGGTTTGAATCCCAACTCTGCTGCCCAGACAGGGCCCTTGGTGCCTCCAGGCCTGGCTTCCCTGCAGTGAGATAAGAGCACCACTGACCTGGAGAAGCTGCTTTCTCATGATGGAGAGAGAGGAGTGCACAGCATGTGGTCCCTCTCCTGGGACAGCAGTCTTAACACATGGCAATGTTATTACTGACCCTCATTGTTCAAACTCAGCCTTCATTTAATTCAAGGCAATTCAAACAAGCAAGTGAGCACTTACTAGACAAGCCCTGGAGAGATTAAAGTGAGCAAGACAGCGTCTTTGCCCTCAAGAAGCAGATGACCCAGTGAAGAGGTCATAGCTCTGATGAGGATACCATGCCACAGCCCAGGGAGTGTGTGACCAAAAGGCCATGAGTAGCAGGCAAGTGTGGGTGGGTCCCAGAAGGCAGGCTCTGCCAGTGAGGATAGGGACTTTGGAGAAAAGTGGCACTACAGCACATACAGAAGCCTGTGCTGAGAGTGTAACAGTGTCAGGAAGGTGATGCCAGACTGTGCACACGGTTACGTTGACCATGCTCCTCAGTATCATGAACTCAGCAAAAAAACTCAGTTTTACTTAAAAATGCTCCTCATGAAGCATTCAAATTAATTTTATTAAATTCAACTCTTGAGTATACATCCTTTTTTTAAATTTTAAAATGTTTACAGACTTACAAGAAATTGCAAAAATAGTAGCGAGGCCATCACCAGCATCCCCCAACTGTGCCATCCCACCTAGCACAGGAGATTGACATGGGTGCTACAATTAACAAGCCTGCACACCTTCCTGGGGGCACAGCAGCTTTCTGGCAGCACTCACTACTGGGGTATGTCACACGTGTAGATGCCTGTACCCACCAGGCACAGAGCTGCCCAGCACCACAGATGGCCTCCTGCTGCCTGCCCCACCCCCGAGCAGCCACCACTGTCCCCTTCTCCCTCTTTGTAAGGTTGGTATTTTGAGGATGCCATACAGAATAGAACTGTATGGCACGCAACGTGACAGGCTTGGCTTTTCCACTTCACAATCCATTCAAGCTGCTGCATTTATCAACAGTTCACTCTGTTCTAATGCTACCAGTTTGTTAAACCAATCTACAGCTGAAGAATATTTGGGCTATTTCCTATCTGTACTCATCATCATTTTTTTTTTTTTTTTAAGCAGGGTCTTGCTCTGTCACCCAGGCTGGAGTGCAGTGGCCTGATCATAGCTCACTATAACCTTGAACTCCTGGACTCAAGTGATCCTCCTGCTCAGCCTCCCAAGTAGCTGTGACTATAGGTGTGTGCCACCACACTCAGCTTATTTTTTCCATTTTTTATAGAGATGGGATCTTGCTATTTTACTCAGGCTGGTCTTGAACTCCTGGCCTCAAGTGATCCTCCCGACTCAGCCTCCCAGAGTGCTGGAATTACAGGCTTGCCTCCACAACGTGACATCATCTGTGTCCCCATTGCAGCATAACAGCAGGCTCAGGGAGGTGCCTGCACAGTGAACAAGTGCTGTTTTCACGGAACATCCTCTCACTTGAAAGAATGACCGGCAAACTGAGGCTATCCAGTCTGGGTATGTGGCAGACATTTTGTTGAAAATGAATGATGTGCACCTGTCACTCAAAACCACTAAGAGGATTTGCTGCCAATGATGCAATTTGAGACTCTAAACAAAAATTAGAATTTTGGAAAATTTGCACTTGCCACCGTGAGCCTGACGAGGTCCCAGTACTCAAAAGCCTTCCTGAGAGATGAGCGTGTGCTTCCCAGTCGGGGATTTGGACATTCTCAGACAGAAGGTGTTCACAGATGGAAGATCTATACAACACAGGGGACCCACACGCCCAGCAGATGACAGCAGGTAGGGCCCACTCGAAATGCAGAGGCCAAAGCCCTCAAAGACTCGAGTCCACATCCACTCCTGTCATCAGACTTCACGACTCGTCACAGTTTGGTACAGTAAAAAGAACAGCAGTGGTGGTTACCCACAAGCTGTTACCTCCCTCTTCCAACTCCAACCTGTATGAGCATGAAGTCTTCCACATACTGAAAACCAATTTTAAATTCAGAAACCTGCTATTAAGCTAGATATTAAAGAGATTTAAAAGACTGCAAAACAAAATCATCCTTTCATTATTTTTTTGTTTTGGAAAATTGTTATTTTTCATGAATAACATCACGTGATAGATTTATTGGTGTTGTTTTAAAATACATACATACAGATTTGGCTCTTCAATCATTTTAGAGCAGAAAAAGTCCCAAACCAAAAACTTAGAGAATGCCAGGCTAAAGCATCAGAGGTTTTGGAGAAGGCAGGCTGCAAAGGGCCCTGGACAGAAGGGGAGTGAGAGGAGCCCATCTGTGTGGATGGGAAGGCGTGGTCACGAGAGCCCTGGCTGTTGAGCAGTAGAAATGAATTCCGCTTCATAGTAAAGCTCCTAAATCACAAGCAGAGAGGAAAGGGCATCTCTAAAATGTTAATCAGCACCAAGAAACAGTGTTTCAGTGTCTCAGACTGTTTTCTCAACACTGAGCCCAGCAATTGCCAGGCAAAGACTCAGTATGAATGTGCCACAATAACCAAGTTGGACATCTGGTGAGCTAAGGACCATGTTATATAATGAAACAATAAAGCAAGCTCTCTTAACTCTAGAATATTTTCTCTTTGGACCAGGAACGCTATACTTTGTCCAGACAGGGCACAATCACCTAAAGTACTGGGTTATTACAGAAGTTAGGCTATAAGAAGTTCCAACCCACCTTCGTACATCAGCTTTGTTGAGAAGTAGTCCTCAGACTCCGTCAGCGCATCATCCTTATCCACCTCCAAGAGGTCCGACAGCCGTGTGATTGACACCTCCAAAGAGCAGAGGGAGCCTGTCCGACAGTACTCCGTTCCCGATGAGGGGAATATCTCAGCTTTCACGTTATATAATGTCTAGGCAGGAAAGGAAGAGAAAGGGAATGCACCTAAATGGTCTTAAGAAACACAGCACAGGGCCAATGTGTGGCTGCCCACAGGTCTGGAGCCCTGAGAAAAGATATGTGTCTGCCCAGCTGGCAGAAGACAACTGCGGCCACTTGCCCTAAGGACCCCGCTGCAGACACATGTTCTAGAAGCCCAACTTTAGGGCCTCAAAACCTGTTTTAAAACTGGATATTTTCAAGCTCCAGAAGAGGGACAGCACAGTGACCTCTACACTCCCATCTCCCAGACCACAGACTGTCAGCACTCTATACCACTCACTCTGCTGACCTTTTGACACCGCGCTTATCTTAAAGCCACCTGCCGTGTCACCCATAGGATTTAGTACACACTGCAAACAACATGGACATTTTCTTACCAAAACACAATGCCATTATCACAGCTAGCAAAATTCACATGAATCCCCTGGTGTCTTCCAATCCAGTCCACAACCTGCTTTCTCCACGTTTCCTTCTCCATGATCTATCTTTTCTCGGTGCTGCTCACACATGCCTCACATTCTCTCACCACCCCAACCACCTGCCACCGCACAACTCATACACAGCTCAGCTGCCACACACCGGCAGATCCCCTCCTACAGTTAGTGCTCTTCATTCAACATAAAGTGATCACAGCACAACTCGATTTAAAAGTGTTCTGTTGGTTTCGTAACATGTCCAAATAAGAGGTTTCAGAATTAAAAGTTTTTCCAAAGTCTGATGGCAAAATACAACATTTTTCGAGGAGTTAACGCAGCTAACCAAGTGCTCTCAGGCCTTCCCAGGGGGGTTTATATCAAACACCCACTTAAATCTGTCTGGAGATGGCACAAACTTCCACCCATCTGAAGAGGGGCCATGCTGAAATCGTCCATGGCACAGAGGATGCCCAAATGCACGGCTCCAAATGTGTGTGTGCCATCTGCCAGAAGGATGCACCTTTAGCAAGAGCAGTGGAAGGAAGGAGGACGGCGACAGAGAGCAGTGGGAGGAAGGAGGACGGCGACAGAGAGCAGTGGGAGGAAGGAGGACGGCGACAGAGAGCAGTGGCGGCGTGGCAGCAGCTCACTGAAACACCCCCTCACTCCAGAAGGTCCAGTAAAGCAGTCAAGAATGCTTCCAAGCCTAGCAAAGGACAAGATGGGGTCAGTCTCAGTGCTTGGAGGGAGCTCACAGTTAGAGCAGGAGTTTACACCCCGGGACACTGCTTCCGGCTGTGTGGGGAAGGAGAGTGGATGAGGGAAGGCACTGCGTGTACCACGGGGCAGCAGCGGGTGCCCTCACCTGACAGCGGCTGTTGAGGCTGCTGTACAGTGACCAGAAATGAGCCTCTTCAGAGGTAAACGCTAACATTTTTGGACAACTGAGCTCTGCCAGGACAGCCAAGACATCCAAGGGAAAGAAACAGTCTTCTGGATGAGTGACACAGATGAGCCACTTGGGAGACGAGTGAGGACCCCCCACCCCCCACAGACTGATGCCGAGGGCAGCACACACACAACTGCAAATGCTAAAGAGACTAAAATCTTACAAGAAAATGCAGGAAGAAATCTTTTTGACCTCAGATTAGGTAATGATTTCTTAGATCCAAAACTAATAATTCGAGTGATAAAAGAAAGACATAAATTAGACTTCCCCCAAATTTAAAACTTTTGTGTTTCAAAGGAAACCATCAAGAAAGTGAAAAGAGAACTCAAAAATGGCAGAAAATATTTGCAAATCATATATAAGGAACCGTATTTACAATATATAAAGAACTTAAAATTTGATTATAAAGACATAAAACCCTGTTTTAAAATGGGCAAAATATTTGAATAGACATCTTTGGGGGGAGGGCACAGAGTCTCACTGTGTCACCTGGGTAGAGTGTCATGGTGTCATCACAGCAAACTCAAACTCCTGGGCTCAAGCTACCCTCCTCCCTCAGCCTCCCGAGTAGCTGGGACTACAGGCACCCACCACAACACCCAGCTAGTTTTACTATTTTTAGTAGAGACAGGGTCTCACTCTTGCTTGGGCTGGTCTGGAAGTCCTGATCTCAAGCAATCTACCTGCCTCGGCCTCCCAGAGTGCTGGGATCTCAGGCTGAGCCGCCAACCCCAGCCTTGAATAGACATCGTTCCAAAGAAGATAGACACATGCTTAGCCATCTCCTCGGGGATGCAAACCAGGAGCTCCCACATCATGCCCTGGGACTTAAATATCACAAAGATAACAGAAATGAGTGTCAGCAACAACGTGCAGAGGCTAGACCTCTCTCTGCTCCCGTGGGAACAGAAAGTGGCACAGCCTCTCTGAGCAGCAGTTCGGCAGTGTCAGCCAGAGTTACTATGCAAGAACTGAATACACGTGTCCACATAAAAACTTGTACAGATGTTTTCATAGCACAATTATTCATAAAACCCCACAGTAGAAACATGCAGATCACAGGCACTGACGAGCAGACAAGATGTGACCCATGTGACCAGTGGAACGTGACGCTGTATGAGAAGGGTGTGGCTGCGGACCAGGTGCGCTAGTTAACACTGTGCTGAGTGAAAGGAGCCAGCAACGAGAGCATCGCAGAGGACACGTGCTGTGCACAATACTCAGACACACAAGTCCACAGGGACACAGGTGCCCGCAGATCAGTGGCTGCCTCGGGTCAGGGGAAAAGGGAGTGAGGACCACTAATTGGGTGTGAGGATTCTCTCTAGAATGATGAAAGTGTTAGAATGCAATTACGGCAGTGGTAATACAATTCTGTAAATACCCTAAAACCACTGAACTGTGAGCATTAACTGTAGGCATTAACATCACAGTATTAGCTTTTAACTTTATTTACACCAACCTGTTTTGTTTTTTTTTAAAGTGCTATCTAAGCACAACAAAGTGACTGTAATCAACAATAAGTTAGAGTATACTTTAAAATAACTATAAGAGTGAAAGTGGCATGTTCCTAACACAAAGAAATGATAAAAAACAAAGACCATATGATTCTCTCAATTGATGCAGAAAAAGCTTTTGATAATATCCAGCATCCCTTCATGATCAGAACACTTAAGAAAATTGGTATAGAAGGGACATTTCTTAAACGAATAGAGGCCATCTACAGCAAACCCACAGCCAATATCGTATTGAATAGAGTCAAACTGTAATCATTTCCACTCAGATCAGGAACCAGGCAAGGTTGCCCATTGTCTCCACTGCTCTTTAACATTGTAATGGAAGTCTGAGCCATCACAATTAGGGAAGAAAAGGCAATCAAGGGTATCCATATAGGGTCAGAAGAGATCAAACTTTCACTCTTCACAGATGATATGATTGTATATCTGGAAAACACCAGGGATTCAACTACAAAACTCTTAGAAGTGATCAAGGAATACAGCAGCATCTCAGGTCACAAAATCAATACTCACAAATCTGTAGTCTTTATATATACCAACAATAGTCATGCTGAAAAAACAGTCAAGGACTCTATTCCTTTTACAGTAGTGCCAAAGAAGATGAAATATTTGGGAGTTTACCTAACAAAGGACATGAAAGATCTCTATAAAGAGAACTATGATACTCTAAGAAAAGAAATAGCTGAAGATGTTAACAAATAGAAAAACATACCATGCTCATGGCTGGAAAGAATCAACATTGTTAAAATGTCCATACTACCCAAAGCAATATATAATTTTTTTTTTTTTTTTTGGTTTTTGGCCAGGGCTAGGTTTGAACCCGCCACCTCCAGCATATGGGACCGGCGCCCTACTCCTTGAGCCACAGGTGCCGCCAGCAATATATAATTTTAATGCAATCCCTATTAAAGCACCACTGTCATACTTTAAAGATCTGGAAAAAATAATACTTCACTTTATATGGAATCAGAAAAAAAACTCAAATAGCCAAGACACTACTCAGAAATAAAAACAAATCAGGAGGAATCACACTACCAGACCTCAGACTATACTATAAATCAATAGTGATCAAAACAGCATGGTACTGGCACAAAAACAGAGGTAGATGTATGGAACAGAATAGAGAACCAAGAGATGAATCCAGCCACTTACCGTTATTTGATCTTTGACAAGCCAATAAAAACATTCAGTGGGGAAAAGATTCCCTATTTAACAAATGGTGTTGGGTGAACTGGCTGGCAACCGGTAGACGACTGAAACTGAACCCACACCTTTCACCATTAACAAAGATAGACTCTTACTGGATTAAAGATTTAAACTTAAGACATGAAACTATAAAAATACTAGAAGAAATTGAAGGGAAAACACTGGAAGAAATCGGCCTGGGCGAATATTTTATAAGGAGGACTCCCCAGGCAATTGAAGCAGTATCAAAAATACACTACTGGGACCTGATCAAACTAAAAAGCTGCACTGCTAAGAACATGGTACATAAAGCAAGCAAACAGCCCTCAGAATGGGAGAAGGTATTTGCAGGTTATGTCTCCAACAAAGGTTTAATAACCAAAATCCACAGAGAACTCAAATGTATTAGCAAGAAAAGAACAACTGATCCCATCTCAGTGTGGGCAAGGGACCTAAAGAGAAACTTCTCTGAAGAAGACAGGTGCGCGGCCTACAGACACATGAAAAAATGCTCATCATCTTTAATCATCAGAGAAATGCAAATCAAAACCACTCTGAGATATCATCTAACTCCAATAAGATTAGCCCACATCACAAAATCTCAAAACCATAGATGTTGGCGTTGATGTGGAGAAGAGGGAACACTTCTGCACTGCTGTTGGGAATGCACACTAATACATTTCTTTTGGAAAGATGTTTGAAGATCACTTAGGGATCTAAAAATAGACCTGCCATTCGATCTACAATTCCTCTACTAGGTATATATCCAGAAGACCAAAAATCACATTATAACAAAGATTTTTCTTGCCTCATCCTCCCGAGCAGCTGGGACTACAGGCACCCGCCACAATGCCCAGCTATTTTTTGGTTGCAGTTTGGCCGGGGCTGGGTTTGAACCCGCCACCCTCGGTACATGGGGCTGACGCCCTACTCACTGAGCTACAGGCACCGCCCTATAACATAAGATTTTTGTACCAGAATGTTTATTGCAGCCCAATTCATAACTGCTAAGTCATGGAAGAAGCCCAAGTACCCATCGACCCATGAATGGATTAATAAATTGTGGTATACGTACACCATGGAATATTATGCAGACTTAAAAAAGATGGAGACTTCACCTCTTTCATATTTACATGGATGGAGCTGGAACATATTCTTCTTAGCAAAGTATCTCAAGAATGGAAGAAAAAGTATCCAATGTACTCAGCCCTACTATGAAACCAAGTTATAAGCACCCACACTTCCATATGAATGCTGTACCCCAACTACAGGCCAAGATGAAGGGGAAAGAGGAGGGAGGAGGTGGGGGGAAGATGGGCAGAGGAAGGGTAATTGGTGGGACCACACCTCCGGTGCATTTTACAAGGGTACATGTTAAATCTACTAAGTGTAGAATATAAATGTCTTAACAAAATAAGAAAATGTGGTGAAGGCTATGTTAACCAGTTTCAAAATGTATATAAAACCAGGACATTGTACTCCATAATTGCATTAATGTACACAGCTATGATTTAATAAAAAATAAAATAAAACAAAAAAATAAAAAACAAAGTATTTATGTAAGTACCTGTTGTTTAAGGCTCTAAACTTTGGAGAAACTGAATTTACTGTAATCCATCTTTACACAAATAAAGTCTCACTAGTCACTCAAAAAAAAAAAAAAGAAAAGAAAAAAGAAATGATAAACGCCTGAGGTGATGAATACCCCAATTATCCTGACTTGATTAATTCACATTGTAAGCCTGTATCAAAATATCACATGCCCTTACAAAGGTAGACAAAGATTATGTACACATAATAATTAAAAAATTGTTAATGCTATCTATATATTTCAGGTCCTCAGACTACCAGTTTTAAAAAAGATATTTTTTAATATTTTTCTCTGGCTTTTTTACTCAGCTTGTACAGTTCTAATGGGAAATTCTTCCTCTTCAAATTAAGAGAGAAAAGTAACAGTGGAATCTACTAACTAGTTACTAATCATCAGCAATAAACAGACACATTGGACTCATGCAGGGCTAACATTAACACATCAAAGACATCTGTCTGTGCTTCCTGGAGAGACGCTGACCCTCCCAGGCTAACATGGAGAGTTTTAAAAAACGCAAAAAGCAAAACAATTAGTCTGTTTTGGTTGAAAGAAAGCAGAGAAAAAAATTACTAATATCAAAACCACAAGCACAATCACCTCAAATCAAATTGTTTAACGATTTCAAGTAGTAAAGAGAAGAGAAGAAAGTAACTCAAATTCCAGAACTGTAACTCAATCTCTCTAAAGCAGTGGCTGTCAACCCTCCTAATGCCGCGGCCCTTTAATACAGTTCCTGTGGGTCACGACTCACAGGTTGAGAACCGCAGCGCTAAAGGAATACAAAAACACAATTATGTCCATACCTAGGCTCAACATTACTTTTAGCTCAATGCTTAAAATTAGCTTCCACCCAAAAGATGCAGAGGTCATAATAAAATCTTAACAATACTCAGCAAGCAAATTTTCCGAATATTTTCAGTTTTTCTTCTAAAAAACAAGAAACATGCCTCAGAAAGTAATGCCCCTGAGGAGTAGCTAATGATGAAAAGGAAATGACCCTAGGAAACGCTCCCAGGAAGGCATTGCTAAGTCCACATAAGAAAGTGAACAGGGAGGCGAGAAGAGTCTCTGGGCTTTCTGCAGGATGAACATTCAGATGCCGACAGGGCGCAGGTGCCTCAGGTGTGTCACCCGAGGAGGACCAATGACTCAACCACCTCATGAATTTCCTAGTGTTTCTGAGCTACTGCTTGATTATATGGAAAGAACTTGCCCATCTGATGTTTTAGATAACAGAGTATGATGCCATCTTTCATTTTCCCACCCCCACCCCCCACCAAAATAATACATTACGTACAAAAAAATTTTCCACTTGAAATTCGTAAGTATATGGCTTTAGGGAGACAGACAGCCGTTCTTCCGAAGCTGGGGAAAATCCCACGGAGAACTGGCAACGCAGAGAAGGGGGAGGCTCCTGTGTCCACTTCAGCTCCCAGACAAAGAACACCGGCTGCTTGCTGTAGATTCGCTGCAAAGAGAGTTGCCGTCGTCATCGTACACACAGCGCAGCGAACCGCAGACGGACAGATGCTGTAGTGCAACGGCATACGTCTTGCAGGGGAAGGCAGGACAGAGACACTGCCGGGCAGGGCCCAGTCGTTCTGCCTGCTGCCCGGCAGGGCCCATCACTGCCCTGGCTCCTCCTACCTAGCTTTGCTCAGCCAGAAGACTGCACAAAATTGGTATAAAGGTTTTAACTTGTTATGATTCCACAGCTTCGCAGCATAGGGGATCATAAAAAAGAAGCCTAAAGAGTATTTATTTATATATGGAATATCCCATCCATCTCTAAAACAGGGGAAAATGTCATCAATTAATTGAAAAGTACATCTTGGCCAGAAGTGGTGGGTCATACCTGTAGTACTAGCACTTTGGGGGACAAGGCCGGAGGATCATTTGACGCCAGGAATTTGAGACCATCCTAGGCAACAGTAAGACCCTGTCTCTACATAAAAAAAAAAAAAAAAAAAAAAAGCCACATGTGGTGACAGGCACCTGTAATCTCAACTACTCAGGAGGCTGAGGCAGGAGGATCCCCTGAGCCCAGAGTTTGAGGCTGCAGTGATGGTACCACTGCACTCCAACCAAGGCAACAGAGCAAGACTCTGTCTCAAATAAATAGGGTGTATTTACATCCATGCCAATTATTTCATATTTAATATTAAGTTAGTTTTGGAACTAGCACAACCTACATACAGACCAAACAGCACTATGGCACATGAAGTTCACACTTGCAAGTATAGTGACAGGCACAGTGAGATTTAAAAGTTGTCAAGTACTGGTGGGGAAAATCCCTTGAAAATGCTAAAGACATAAATGTCTATTAAGAAAACCTCTGATCTCCTTAACACTCAGCATTTACCATCTAAAAACACACATGCAAACAGACATAAAAAGCAAAGTCAAGATGGAGCCAGGTGGCATGGCCATGATGAACATGACTCCTTCACAAAGCTCCTTCCTACTGGCACAGGCAGGCATTCAGTCATAGGCAGAATGGAACAGTCTCCATCTCCTAAGAGTGACAGTGTCCATTCAACCAACAGGAGAGTCAAACCCAGCTTGTTATTTGTACACATCTATGTATAGAGTAGGACAACTTTAAAATTTAATTCTGAAAGTACAGAGAGCAATCCATTTCCTAACACCCCCCCCCCAACCATTTGGTCCACAAGCCCAGGCATTCCACAGGGGAGCAGGGAACACAGCGCAGTAGCACAGAGCCAGTGCAGAAGCTGTCTCACGTGTGCACGAGCTTTTGCTAACTGGTGCGAGACTCTTCTCTGTATCTAAAGGCTAAGTCTCAAAACACACTGTGTCACTTTCATCAAAACACTGCAGACACGACATCTTATGCCCCAGCACTCTGCTGAGGTGCTGCACAAGTCTAGAGGACGTTTACCTGCTGGGACTGAGTGTTCAGCGGTATTAGCTGCAGGTCGGTACTATCACCAGTGTCTACAAGGTTACTATCTGACAGCTGAAAGTCAAGTTCTGACAAATTCTGGACACAAACTTGAACATATTTCCTAAAGCAAAAAAAAAATAAGAAATGTGATTTTGACATTTAAAAACGTTATTAAATGTATTTTAGCTTTAAGGAGACCCTCTCCAGTGGTGATCAAAAAGCTGACAAAGCAAAGTAAGAGTAAGTTGTTACACATATTTCCACTTTTGATTTCGTATGGAAAAAACAAATCTTTTTAAACCAGCTATTTCTGTGGGAAAATGAATCAAACTATTCTGTGTCTGATACGGAATTATAAAATGTTTATAACTGATCATCCCACACAGACACAGACTGCAGTGAAGTGTATAGGGAAGGACAGGGATCACTCCCATCACCAGCAGTAATGATTACTTGTTGAACACTGCAGGGCTCAAGTTAGTTAATGTTATATGTAGAATTTTTAAAAATAATTCCTTAAGAAAGCACCTCATTTCTTTTAGAGATTACTGATGCTTTTAACCCTTAATACCTACAGTTCCCTCACTGTGATGTGAAAGGAAAAAGAGCTGCTGGTGTAATATTCCATTCTGAATGTGGTTCTGACACTTTTATTTCCACGTTATCCAACTGTCATCAATGGATGAAAGCAAAAGGGAACATTACAATGACAGGCCAGGCCAGCACCCTGAGCCTCGTGTTCAATGTCAGTGTCATCAATGGGGAAGGACAACTAGACATGGGGCCTCCTGATGCAGGAAAGCAGGAAGCAGACGGTGCCACTGTAGCCTTCTTGTCCAGAAGCTGAATCAGGGTCTAATGGAGACTCTAGAGCAGGTGTTCCCAACTGGGACAATTCAACCATCCCAGGGGACACTGAGCAATGTCCACAGATACCTGTGGTTGTCACAGCTGGGGGTGAGGAGTTCTCCTGGGATCTAGTGGGATCTACGGTACACAGGACCATCCAGACAAGCTGTCAGCCATGCTGGGGGTGGAAAGCCCTGCTCTAGAGGACACCTAGCACTCGGCAAGAGACACACAGGGGACAAGTTAAACCGTGAAGATGCAACCAGCCAAATCCAGAAGACAACTGACATGAGTTTTCAACAAGTCAAAGGCTTAAATTAAAAAATAGGTAAAGAGGCCCAAAAAGAGGTCTAGTAAAATAGAGACTTTATTTGGACCCTGAATCACACAAACC
The DNA here is from genome assembly GCF_027406575.1 of Nycticebus coucang. Lineage (NCBI taxonomy): Eukaryota > Metazoa > Chordata > Mammalia > Primates > Lorisidae > Nycticebus > Nycticebus coucang. The sequence continues at coordinate 2,404,303 of NC_069795.1, forward strand.
AACTGTAAAAAGTCATTTTTGAGACAGCTGGAAAAATCTGAATATGAACTGGATGTTACAGGATACCAGGGAATGACTGTGAACTTTTATAGATGGACAATGGCATCATGACTATGTAAGAAAATATCCTTAATTATCACTAAGACCAAGCGCTGAAGATGAAGAATCTCCACTTAGCAGAGTCCTGAGACAGAAGCTAGGGCGGCCCACTGTGCTTCCTTACCGTGTTCCAGAGGACAGCAGGGAGTGTGTGGTCCTGAAGGGCACGCTGAAGGTCAGTGCAATGACAGTGGAGTAGATGGACCACGGGCAGTCGATGGATACCTGAAGAGAAAGCAGAGTGACATACACTCAGACCCCTCGCCACCGCTGCCACCCCCACATCTGCACCGGCCACCCATATCCTAGACATCTTCACCTCTCATTATTCAGAAAGCAAAACCCTATTAGACTATGGGTCAACCAGAACAGGAAGCTACATCCACAGAAAAGCAGATGCGGAACTGGCAGAACGTCCACGCGTCACCAGAGTGGTCCCGGTGGCTACAGAGTGCAAACGCCCTCCAAAGCAGCAAGCCCACCTCATGCTCCCACACCCATAGGGCTGTGATGCCAAGCACATGGTTATGAGAAAACGCCTTAGTCATCTATGTCCAGGTGACACTACCAAGGAGTCACCACTCCACAGTGAAATGAATCATCCAAGCACTTACCCCAACTGTTGCTTAACACATAACTGAAAACCAATCAATCTGGGGCATAGTGTAAACGAAGCTATTAATTCCTTAAGGTGAAGCAGGACTCAAGTTTCGTTTCCTTTCCCACATGAGATAAATAAGCATGAGCACTGAGTACAGAACATTCATGCATTCGATCTGTATGCCCTATTGAAGCAAGTGTCACTTTGCTTCACAAACCTCTTTATGAAATAAAGGAAAGAGATTTTTTTAATTTTTCAAGAACTGAAAATGTCCAGGTGCAGTGGCTCATGCCTGTAATCCTAGCACTCTAGAAGGGCAAGGCAGGTGAATTGCCTGAGCTCACATGTTCAAGACCAACCTGAGCCAGAGCAAGACCTCGTCTCTAAAAAATAGCCGGGCATTGTGATAGACGCCTATAGTCCCAGCTACTTGGGAGGCTGAAACAAGAGAATTACTTAAGCCCAAGAGTTTAAGGTTGCTGTGGGCTATGATGCCATGGCACTCTGCCCAGGATAATAGACTGAAACTCTGTCTCAAAAAAAGATAAAAAGAAAAAGTGGTTTTCCTAGGCCTTTTGCCCTACAGTTCTTGGCATATAGTACAAGCCCTGGCTATTCAAAATAGCCCTCAGACCTGACATCTGTGTTACCCACTGTGGGTACGCCTTGAATAAACACAATGCTGGCAGCACAATGTGAGTTGAATTCCCATGGATCTGGGACCAAAGTCAGGTATCTCTCAGACAACTGTCAATAAGTACCACACCAATGCCTAAAAGGACAGAGTTCCTTCCGGGCAACACACAAGGACAAAGAGACAGGACCCAAATTTAGCTGAGGCTACCACTACAGCTTTCACAGTAAGTCTCCTGCCCTCCTGGGCTGGAACATCATAGTCTGTCTTTGTCCTTAAAAGATGCACCCTTATCTAAGAAGGGGGCGATTCACAGGCACAAATGCTCGACAAGAGAGCTCCTGGGTCAGGGTGCTGACCACTGTGCTGCCGACTACAGCAGACAGGACAGGCGGACAACGCCACCAGGAGCCAACCTACTCCACAGCCTCTCCTCACTTTGTGGTCTGTGGTGACCATGCTGTGGCTAGTCTTCTGCTTGTCCTTGTGCTTCCGATGGGGCTCCGGTGTCCCGAGCAGGTCACTCTCCCCTCTGGCTGCTGGGGCTGAAGGTAAAGAGAGCACTTCCAATTCAAATTCGATGACGTGATACGCAGGCGCAACAGGCAGGCTGATGCTCGTGACCTTATCAGAGGACTGAATCCGGAGCAACGCGCTGGAGGACTGTTCTACAAAAGACAGAGAAAAGTCACTGCAAACACATTCCCTCTGCTTCATCTCTCCTACCACTTCTTGTAAGTGATGGGCCCAGCAGTGGGATCACAGCCACACTCCTCCTGCGCCTCTGTACACAGAAGGGTTGGGTGGGAGGGAAGACACAGGAAAACCTAAGAACAAAACCCTCAGGAGAGGGTGGTGCCTGTGGCTCAAGGAGTAGGGCGCTGGTCCCATACACCAGAGGTGGCGGGTTCAAACCCAGCCCCAGCCAAAAACCACAAAAACAAACAAACAAAAAAAAAACCCTCAGGAGAGAGGGCACAGCATGGATGCTGGCCGGCAGAGGCCAGACAACCATCATTGCTCTCAATCTGAAGACAGTACAAGGTCACTTCCCAGGTGGCCCACCCATGTCTGCAGATGCCCCTCCACTGCACCCCATCAGCAGATCAACACCCCACACCTACAAAGAGGGCCAGCGGGGAAATACAGGTTTCCTAGGGCTTCTGACCAGTGGGGTGAGGGTAGACAGAGGCTGGTGGGGCATCACCAGAGAATAGGGGTTCAGCTGTGATGTAGGATTCCAGTACTTGACCAGGGCAGCATTCCCTGGCCACTCAGTGGTTCACCATTCCCAGTCGCCCCCCTCAAGGGAAGCTCTCAGCCCAGGCACTAGGCCCAGCATTACAAAATGCTGACTCCAGCCACCCACTGAGGACAACATGGGACATACAAGAATCAGGCCATGCTGATGGGTGGCAGTAATGCCAAGCTCATTCTTACATCCCTCCAGTATGCGATGAAGCCAAGGATCCCCCCACAGGAGGGCCTCGCCACCAGGTGGCTGGCGCCTTACCTCTTGTGTTAGAGTAGACCACTGCTCTGTTCTCTGCCTGACACAGAATGAGCATAGATTCCACATTGCTGAGCTGGAGGCTGTCCCCATTTTTTATTGTATAATGGCCAGTAGTGACAGTGAACTTGACCTTCTGAGGAATACCTGCCAAAAGGCTATCTAAAGGGAAAAAGACAGCAATTAGCATCACTACCAACCAGAAGTAGTAACTCGGGACCTATTGTGAGGCTCAGAGGGTACTTCATTCTTTTTCATTTTGGATACTCCACGAATTCAATTTCCATTTCCTTTGCTTAACTTTTAAGCTTGACAATATGGTCTGCAGAGCTGAAGCGAACCTTGCTGGGAACAAATGGGGTCTCTGAGTTGAAGGGATCTTGTCCTCACCCTGTTTCTAGGGATTATAACAGCATATAATGTCTCTGAGGGCCAAAGAATTTACATGCTAGTAAGTCAGTAAGAGAGAGTCAGATAATAAGCCTTTAAGATAAGACCAGAAGGAGACTCCAATGTGCTGGTGCAGTCAGGGTTCCCTCTCCTTGAACTTAGGGTTCTCTTTGGTCTCTCTGAACTCTTTGGTTCAGAAGCAATCCACAGCAGGGACAGCCACCCCTTACTCTTAGAAAGAAACGAAGGGGCGGAAATAGGCTGCGATTTCTGAAAATCCTGTTCCATGAAAGGAAGAAAGAAGAGATGAGGACCAAGAAGGGGCATGAAAAGAGAGAGCCAGGCCAGAGGCAGGAGAGAGCGTGAGCTACGCACTGGCCCTGCGCCCTGCTGGGAGGATAGGCAGGCCTGTGCTCTGCTGGTGCTCCTGTCTCCGCAGACTGCAGTCCTTCTGCTCTCATGCAGCATTGCCCAGAGAGAGAATTGTCTGAGAGACTGGCTGATGCACTAAGCGTCTGAGGGCCTCTGCTGAGGCCGAGGAGAAGTTCGAATGCAGAAAAGTAGGGAAAATGGGAGATTAATCAAGAAAACATGCTGTTCTTGATTTTTCTTTGTATCTCGTTGATTCCCAACCCAAACAACTGAGAAAGTCACTCATTGGTATCTGGATGCCATGTTGTCCTCACTGTTCACAGGACTCCTCCAAATTCATAACTCATCCAGAAGAACAGTAGCTTTGAATTTTCCAAACGTTATGCCTGAGTGTCAAGTCTAACAGACACTCTCATGGAAATACTTCTGATCTGAAAAGTATTAGTCTTTGAAACCTCAAAGCAAGAAAATACATATTTATTAAACTCTCCGCAGCAAACATTAGCTGATGTTTGGCTAATGTGATAATAACGTAAAACATATATTTTGTCTTCAATCCCATTTCCTGGCACACCAACTCCTAAAATCCTTGGAAACTCACAGTCATGCCTTTTGTGTGCTAACAAGCTGACTGTTGGTTGGGTGAGAGCCCCTGGGTAGCCTTCAGGGGGCTGGCCAGAGGAAAGACCAAGGCAGGGCTAGGGGTTAAGGCACTCAGCCCACCCTGAATTCTCTGTGGAGGGGAGAGTGGGTGAAGATTTAGCTGGTCCTCAGTGGCCAATGGTTTTAACAGTCATGCCTATGAAATGCCATCTCCATAAAATGCCAGAGGACAGTCTATGAAAGCTTCCAGCCAGCTCCATGTGTGGGGATGGAGGTTCCCAGGGGTCAGTGTGCCATAGAGGTCATGGACACTCCAATCCCTCCCCTGACCTTGCCCTATGCACCTTTTCATCTGCATCTTTCAAAACATAACATACCAGTAAACATACTCCCTGAGTCTGTGAGCCACTCCAGCAAGTTAATCAAACCCAGTAAGGGAGCTATAGGAACCCCAATTTCTAGCTGTTCTATCAGAAGCACTGGCAGAAGAACCTGGGACATGTCACTGGCACTGGGGCAAAGGGCAGTCTTGTGGGACTGACCTCCCCAGCCTGTGGGATCTGACACCATCCCCAGGCAGACACCCAGCTGGCACCTGCCACAGAACTGACTGCGTGCTTGTAGGTGGGGAGAAAGCCCCACACATTTGATCAAAGAGGTTTCTGTGCAGTTGTATTGTATGAAAGAATAGAAACGAGGGCGGCGCCTGTGGCTCAAGGAGTAGGGCGCCAGTCTCATATGCCGGAGGTGGCAGGTTCAAACCCAGCCCCAGCAAACAAACAAAAAAAAGAATAGAAACGATACTTCTGAGTTTCTTTTTTCTAGTCTCAGAACTAATTTTCCTATTTGTTATTTTCAGATACACATTTATTAAACATGATGGCAACTACAGGAAAGAAAGTATTCAGAAGAACAAAAGAGGCAGAATCGGTTAGTTCCCAGGCATAATTTCCATTAAGTTGCCCAAAATGGCTCTTAAAGGCAGAGACAGCTAAAACCCACTAGAACATCTCAGCAAGTCCTCTCTAACCACCACCACACGGCGAGCATCCTGCAGGGGCTGGGCCTCCACTCACCAGCCAGAGGCTCCACGTGCAGCTGGGGCTCCTGAGAGTACACGTCGTACTGCACAATGGGGTAGATGTGAGGAAGGACAAACCACACGGGGCCCGCGGAGGCACACAGCTGCCGCAGTGTGTACGTTCCAGGCTCCCTGGCCTAGAGTCAAATCAGGCATTTGAAAAGGTATGAGACATTTGAGCTTCTTAAGGCAGAGCCGGGCTGTGCTCTCCCTGCAACACAGAGTGACTACAACTCTCCCCCAGGCCTTCTGCCCCATGCCTAACCTGTCCACACACGGGCTGTTCAAAAAGGCCCCAGAATCTCTCTGCAGACTGATGCTCACGTTTGACTTTATACTTCTAACAAGGTATTTTCAGCTTAATAAACTATATTTGTGGCATTCTCTTTGAAGGGTAGTTAGTGGAGATGTTCAGCTTGAGACTTAAGACACAAGTGGCAAATAGCTGTACTTTCGACAGGCCGAATCCTCTTGAATTAGTGGAATGTACAAGATATGCTGCATCAGAGAAAATTTATGTCAGACTAGGTAAGAAGCAATGGTTTTGATATCCAGGCAGCCACAAGAGGAAAACAAAGTTTAACATGAAATTGTACTCACTTCTTTGAAACCTCATTTTAACAAATGAGGGAGTATTTTAATACACGGGGGGAAAGCTAACCTAACCCAATAACACAATTAGCTAAAAACCTAACTGAACCTAAAAACAAGTATCTATGTTAAGAACTTCACTCAACTGGCTCAGTGCCTGTAGCTCAGTGGCTAGGGCACCAGCCACATACATCAGAGCTGGCGGGTTCGAATGCAGCGTGGGACCGCCAAATCACAATGACAACTACAACCAAAAAATTGCCAGGCGTTGTGGCGAGCACCTGTCCCAGCTACTTGGGAAGCTGAGGCAAGAGAATCACTTAAGCCCAAGAGCTGGAAGTTGCTGTGAGCTGTGACGCCACAGTTCTCTACCAAAAGCAAGATAGTGAGACTTTGTCTCAAAAAAAAATAAAACTTTGCTCAAAATTTATCAACTGCCATAAAAGTATATAAATATTAGTCAGATACACTTTTCTGCAAGGATAATGACAAAAAACAGTTTGACAGAACAGAGGACTGGACTCTATTCTCACCAAGCTTCAGACAATCCTCACAAGCTCCGTGGCAATTCTTTGTCGACTCACATACCTGAGTCCTGAATGCTATCTTGTTGGGCCCTGGCTCCAGAGTCACGCTGCTGCACCTCAACACATGGGCCCCTTCCTCCAGGGCCAGCCCCGAGGGCACGTCTAGAGAAGAGCTGCTCTCCTGCATTCTCAGGAGCACGTGAACATTCCTGCAGATAATCCCTGTCGTGTTCAGCGAGTTATCAGAAGGGCTTCTCTCAGACATCTCATGTAGCTCCAGCGCAGGCAGGCTGTTCTGGGATGTGGGTAGTGGTGAAGTTTCAGCTGGGAAGTTAATGATCCCGTTGGATGTCTTGTGCTTGGTCAGCCACTCGGCAGTCTTCCGGTAACTGTTCTTCTCAATGCTGAAGTGGACGTTGACAGCGATCTGCTCCATGTGAACAGGGACAGGCATCTGACTGCACACTGTTATCTCAACAGACAAAATGCCGCCCACGTGGATCACGGCGTTGGAAGGGTCAAAATGCAGATCTCTCAGGTGTGCAAAGGAGTGCATGGGCAGCACAATCCTGTGACCTGTGAACATAGATGACCAGACCTTCCTCACACCACAGGACCTGGACAAGCTACGGTCACGTGGCGCACACACAAGAGAAGCAAGGAGCAGTACAGTGCAGAAGGGTATCCCTGACCTCCAGCCATCTCCACACCCCTCAAAAGTTACTTGGTCAAAAGCAAAACATAAACAAATAGCTAGATAACTCCTAGAAACCATAAAATGTACACAAATTAAGGTTTCCGAGTCTGCTGACAAACCTGAGAGAAATACAGGTCAATCAAAACTTCTAAATAGTCTAATTTCTAAAATTGTTTTCAAGGGATTCTAATATTTTCCCACTACTTAAAGAAATTTTCAAGTAAAGATGCCTAAGTACCCACCATGCATCTGAACGTGAACTCCAGGCATCTGCCTTCTGTGGAGTTGGAGATAGAGCAAGGACCCTGTCACCCCCAGCAGCACCACAGCCAGGAGGGGGCCAGGGCTCTCCTGGTTCTCTCTCTGACCTTTCTATAAGCACTGGTTTTGACTAGAAAATCCACAAGGCTGCAGAACTGACAGGTTAAGTACTTAGAAAACATTCATCAACTGTAAGACTCATCGAGACTGACGCTAAGATTATGAGAAAATACTAAACAACCGCAATATTTTATTCACAGAAAGCAGGAAGATCATAATTCAACTAGTCTCACACACTAAAATAAGCAACTGACAAGGCCATGGTTCTACCACCAATCAGTTTGGCTTGATAAAGAATCTACCAAACCAGAGTCATGATTCTCTGGAAAATCCCAGCCAGGTGGCTCTACTTGAGTGAATACTCACAGCCCAGCAGTCAATGATCATAAAAAGCCAACACTTTTGGGAAACCTGGCTTTCAGATAGTTGGTAACTGCTATGGGTAGTATTCAGACGTAAAGCCCTAACTCCCATGTAATGATATTTGGAGAAGACGACTTTGGGAGGTTCTGAGGGCAGCTCTGAGAAAGACATCACAGGGCGTGCTCTCCCTCCCCCCACACTAGGACGCAGGGAGAAGGCAGCTGTGCACGGCCAGGAAGCGAGCCCTCCCCAGAAGCTGACCCTGACAGGCACCCCGCTCTCAGATTTCCAGTTTCCAGAACTGTGAGAAAATAAATGCCCATTGTTTAAGCCGCCCAGGCTATGGTAATTTGTTATGTCAGCCCAAGTAAAGTAATACAGTAACTATTTTAAATAAGCCATCTTCTTGGAAAAATAAACATGAGGAGCTTAACTTCACAACAGATTTAACCTTACCATGCAGCACCATCTACAAAGTACATTTTCCAAAACGTTAAAGCTAAACCTACAGCTTTCAGACCCAACTTGCAATCGCATGCTCCCACGAGGAGACACTGGGAGGTTCTCACGACGGTGGAGAGACTAAGGACCGGCACGACACGCGCGACCTTGGAAGCACTAAGGTACGTCACGGAGCACAACACAAAGATTCCTGTCAGATGATTTGTGAAAGTTTTCAAAATCAAATTGAAGTCACTTGTGTTAACAAAGAAAACCATTGCAGAGCCAGAGAAGGTCCTCCCACACGTGTGCCCTCTAACAAAAACTATCACAAAAGATTCCACAAAACTACAACCTTCCACAAAGGCCACTGCAACTTCACACACAGAAAATACTTCTTGGCATGACCAAGAGCAAGACCCCCGTCTCTACTAAAAATAGAAACATTAGCTGGGTGTGGTGACAGGTGCCTGTGATCTCAGCTACTCAGAAGGATGAGACAGGAGACTAAGGCCACGGCACTCTGGCCAGGATGACAGAGTGAGACTCTGTCTCAAAACAAAAAAAACCTTTTTTGAGGACATTTGCCCAGAAACTTCCTGTTCAACCCAGACCAGCACCACCCTTGTTGTGGATCCTTGTAGCCAAGGATAAATATTTCAAACAATTATGTAACCCTTCTCATTTTTCCTTTAAAAGTCTTTGTCTGTCTTAACCTCTCTGCATATAGCACAGAAACGCTGTTATGAGCTTCGCCACTGTGATGCCCTATTCCCACACACTTGTCATTCTGTCTTAGAGCCGCTCCATCTGCTATTTAGGTTGACTATCTCTTCCTCTAAAAAGCTTGGGACCAGAAGGGTTTCAAATTGCAGGTTTATTTTTTATTTTGGAATGTGTACATCATATTTATCAGTTGAGCATCCCTAATCCAAAAATCCAAAAGGTTCCAATGAGCACTGACTTTGACTATAAAGCCAGCACTCAAAAAATTTCAGATTTGGGGCCACTTCAGATTTCTAAATTAGGGATGGTCAACCTGTACTTTCATGAAACATCCAGAATAGGTATCTACATGACAGACTAGTGGTTGCAGGGGGCTAAGAGTAGGTGAGGAATGAATACATGGTTTCTTTTGGGGTTTATAAATATGCTCTGGCCAGGGCAATTAGGCAAGAGAAAGAAATAAAGGGGATACAATGTGGAAAGGAAGAAGTCAAATTAGCCTTGCTCCCAGCTAAAATCTTACACCTAGAAAAACCTAAAGATTCCATCAAAAGCTATTAGAACTGATAAACAAATTAACTAAAGTTGTAGGATACAAAATCAATACAGAAAAATCAAGGCCAGGCACAGTGGCTCACACCTATGATCCCAGCACTCTGGGAGGCTGAGCCAAGTGGACTGCCTGAGCTCACGAGTTTGAGACCAAACTGAGCCAGAGTGAGACCTCATCTCTAAAAATAGCCAGTGTTGTGGCGGGCGTCTGTACTTGGGAGGCTGAGGCAGAGAATCACTTAAGCCCAAGAGACAGGTTGCTGTGAGATGTGATGCCACAGCTCTCTAGCAGGGGCAACAAAATGAGACTGTCTCAAAAAAAAAAAAGAGAGAGAGAAAGAAAAATGGGCAAGAGATCTGAACATTTCTCAAAAGAAGACATACAAATGGCCAACAGATACATGAGAAAATGCTCAATATCACTAATCAGCAGAGAAATCCAAATCAAAACTATGGTAAAACATCCTCTCACACTAGTTAAAATGGCTTTTACCAAAAAGGCTGATTATGTTGGTGAGGATGTGGAGAAAGGGGAGCCCCTATACGTGTTTATGGGAATGTAAATCAGTATAGCCACTACAGACAACAGTGTGGAAGTTACTCAGAAAACTAAAAAATAGGACCACCCTATGATCCAAGCAATCCCGACTGGGTAATAATTATCCAAATGAAGGGAAATCTACATATCAAAGACACATCTGCACTCCCATGTTTACTTGCAGCATTATTTACAGCAGCCAAGATCTGGAATCAACAGAAGTGCCCATGTGGCATACATGCACACCGGAATGCTATGCAGCCATAAAAAAAGCATACAATCCTGGCTGGGTGCCGTGGCTCACACCTGTAATCTTAGCACTTTTAGAGATCAAGACGGGCAGATTACTTGAACTCAGGTGTTGGAGATCAGCAAGAGCGAGACCCCGCCTCTAAGCCGGGCGTTGTGGCGGGCGCCTGTTGTTCCAGCTACTAGGGAGGCTGAGGCAAGAGAATCACTTGAACCCAAGAGTGTGTTGCTGTGAGCTGTGACACTACGGCTCTCTATGTAGGGCGACAAGTGAGGCTCTGTCTCAATAAAAAAAATTAAAAATAAAAAAAATTTATGAAAATATTTGAGACAATTAGGGAAATGTGAACATGGACTTCTTAATAGATGATCAGAACATTGCTGATCTTTAGGTGTGGTCAGGAAACTGTCCTTAATTGCTAGAAGATCCATGATAAATTGATAAATTGTTTCAGGGTGAAGTATTATAACGTAAAGTTTCTCTAAAGTTTAGGGAAAAAAGTGAAAAGATGTAGACACATGTTGCTACACAGCAGTGTTAACTGTTTGCTCTGGGTGGTTGGTGTACCTTGTATTCTTTTTTTCTGTAATAGTTTAATATCTTCATAATAAAATTTTAAACATTAGTCTCACCTGGGCTATCTGACTGCTGGCTGGCAAAAGTCAGTATCTCCTGGCAGAAGTATTTCCGTTCCTCTTCGGTTAAGTGATGATCGCTGGCCAAGAGGCTGCTGGTCTGAAGGTAGCTGCAGTGGGAAGTTAAGGGGCCTGGAGAGAGGCCCTCGCACAGAGGGACACGGCTCACGATGGCTTTGAGAGTCCCCGATAGCCTTCAAAGAGGAGCCCAAGGGGTGTTCTTATTTTTCCCTTAAGTTATTACGAACTCAAAATTAGATTAAGAAAAAAATTGACCAGGCATTTAATTTGTATAATTTGTATTCTACACAACGCATATGTATATGGTAGGATTTTTCTCTCCTTACTATCAGAGGTGTTTAACAATTTTAGTCAATGCCGCTGTATGAAAATATTAAACTTAAAGGATACTTCTCAATTTGTCCCAGGTGCTTTTGACATTCAGCCAGTTGTTTCCTTGTGTGTGTGATGGGCAGTGCCCAGCCCTCAGCCAGGTAATTTTTCAGTGCTCCTTGAAGATAGATTTCTGCCTTTTGTGGAGACTTTTTCCTCCTTGCAAAGTCAACAAACAGAAGCTTTCATTACAGCTCAGGACAATCAATAAACTGAGGTACTGCCTTGCACTCCTGGCTCTCCTTCCTCCTGATGCCTGCCAGGGCTGGTGTACCAACTCCTGACAGCTCTTCCCTCCCCCACACCTCCCAGCCCCTGTATGACAAAGAGCATGGCCTCAGGACCATGTAACTAGACTCTAAGATGAAGATGTGAGAAATGGCTCACAGCGAAAAGACCACAACAACTGCCTAGCCTTATACACACTGGTCAAAGGGCTTCCTGGTCTCAATCTCAGGGTAAAGTGAGAGCATCATTACTATTTCAAGCTGACAGACTAGAAGGCCAAGGCTAAAAGAAGGTAAAGGGCTATCCATAAATACACAGCCAGTCAGCAATAAAGCCAGGAAGTCTAGGTATGTGTGATACTGTGTGACACAGAGCCACCACATGGCCGTACCAGGAAGGGAGCAAGGGTCAACTCTGAAATTCAGGCAAAGAACAAGGAGCACGTTTCAGAGGTTTGCAGAGAACCATGAAGAATTAAAACAGCAACATTATCACCCAAGAGAAGATCTTCCTAGTCCCAATCTAAACCTCAGAAATGTTCAAAATAGAAGTTTAAAGCACAAATGCTAATGGTGTACCAAGAAGACACAGATGCCCTCGCCTTCCCAGAGGGTCAGGACTGGTGAAGTTGAGGAAGAGGCCAACACTACATCAGCACTCACTTTTCCAGGTATCCTCAGAAGACATTTCCATTTCCTTACTCTACTCTTGAAGCAGTAGGAGTTCTCCATTTCTTAAACCAGAGCCATCTCAAGCCCATTGGATTATATTGGCTTTCTAGACTTCATGACCCTTCCTCCAACCCCCATGTTTTAAAGGGGTCAGAACCTTTGATACTTGCTCAGTTACTATCTCTAAGAAAGACTCTTCTGTTTTAGAGCTGGACGACAGACCATTTGTCCAGCCTCTCAATGCCTGCTAATGAGATGGAGGCCAACCATTACCCAGCCAGCCTGTGGCCCAGCTGGGACCAGTCTCTAATTAGCAGGCCAGCACAGCCACTGTGACTCACTGCCTCAGAATATGCTAGGGTTCCAAGTAAGCGCAACTTATAGCATCTGAAGACACATCTTTGCTACATTAATTATTTATTCCTTAGATACATGAGATGCAGACTCAAAAGATCTAAATTTTCATCCTGACCCTGTCATTAATTAGTTGTGTAACTGGCTAGCTGCTCTGACCACATCAGGAAAACTAATAAGTTCACTTAGACAATCTGTGAATCCCTTTCCAGCCAAATCACACCAATTCAAATAAGTTATTTCTTTTTTTTTTTTTGTAGAGTCTCACTGTACCGCCCTCGGGTAGAGTGCCGTGGCCTCACACGGCTCACAGCAACCTCTAGCTCCTGGGCTTAGGCAATTCTCTTGCCTCAGCCTCCCGAGCAGCTGGGACTACAGGCACCCGCCACAACACCTGGCTATTTTTTTTGTTGCAGTTTGGCCGGGGCTGGGTTTGAACCCGCCACCCTCGGCATATGGGGCCGGCGTTATTTCTTAATTCATCTAATGATATTACCTTATTAAACACAGACTTTTTTTGTCAAAAGACCTCATTCTTTTCCTTTATGTCTCTTTTTCAGTGCTTTGAAACAGCAATCACACTGATAGGATTTCTTCTTCTTAGCGAGCTGACTTTAACAAACATGCTAGAACTATGCCACATTTTGAGTGTTCGGAAGCTTGAGTTGGAAGGAAGCCTGCATGATGTGCACACCTCCGCCCTCCCAAGAGCACCCATCCCTCACACACCAACACATAGAGTCACTACACATCACGGGCCTTGAGGTCTTCAATCGTCTTAAGAAATATTTGATGAACCAGTGAAGTTCTATACAACAAATATCTAAGCATCTATACTCCTATTTACTTACCAGTGGGATATAGACTCTTTAATACTTCCTCTTAATTAAAGTTAAATATAATTTTTATATATAAATAAATTTAATTAAACAGAAGAACCTCAAAGACCAATAACAATTACTAAAGATAACAAGCAGACCTTTCCATTTGCTTTTGAGAAATCAAAAAGCAAAATGATGCAGATTTATGGTTAAGAGATTCTACATTTTTTCAATTAAAAAATTTATGCACACTGTATATTAAACTCCATACATAACAAATCTTCCCTTGCCATTCATGTGAAATGTTTAAAATTCAAAGAAAAGTTCAAGATCAATTACATGTAAAACTCTGCCAGGTCTTTTCCAACAAACTTAGCAGATCGAATCCTCCCAATGCTTGTGTACATTTCAATGGTAGCGTGAGACAGATCCTACGGAAAAGTAAAAGGAGCATAATCATATATTTGGAATATTTTGAAATAGGGTCTGACTCTGTCCCCTAGGTTAGAGTGCAGTGGCATCATCACAGCTCACAGCAACCTCCACTCCTGGGCTGAAGCGATCCTCCTATTCAGCCTATCGAGTAGCTGGGACTAGAGCCACGCAGGACGAATTTTTCTACTTTTTGTAGAGATGAGGTCTTGCTCTTGCTCAGGGTGATCGTGAACTCATGGCCTCAAGTGATCCTCCTGCCTCAGCTTCTCAAAGTGGTAGGATTATAGGTGATGAGCCACCATGCCTAGCACATGTATTAGAATTTTTAATGACAAATACTACATTTATTTACTCAAAGCTGAAGCAAAAGACAGTTACTAGTGTAACATTACTTTTTACTTTGCATCTACTTTTATGTCAAATTTTTCTGTAATATGTAATCAAAGTCAGTAACCTGTATATAAATTATGAAGCACAACGGAATATCCACAAATGCATGCAAAATAGAATATTTAACTTTTCAACGTACTTTCTATATGTGGGTATCATTTTTGACCCTTTTCGCTGTTGTATAATAGGGACAAAGCATTAGAGGCTACTGTCACACGTTCTGGAGTTAACTGTGACCCAGGAGCAAAGCTGATCCTCTGAGCTTCTCTACCTATGCTGCTTTCTGAAGTCTAATTTAAATCTTCCAAAATCAGGCTCTACCCAGGTTCAAATTGTTCCTTCTTACAAAGAAAAGGACTCATTATCCTCTCTTACCATTTCTTTTTTTTTTTTTTTTGTAGAGACAGAGTCTCACTGTACCGCCCTCGGGTAGAGTGCCGTGGTGTCACACGGCTCACAGCAACCTCTAACTCTTGGGCTTACACGATTATCTTGCCTCAGCCTCCCGAGCAGCTGGGACTACAGGCGCCTGCCACAACGCCCGGCTATTTTTTTTTTATTGCAGTTTGGCTGGGGCTGGGTTTGAACCCGCCACCCTCGGCATATGGGGCCGGCGCCCTACTCACTGAGCCAATGAGCAAGCCCAGTGTGAACAAAACAGTAAGTCTTCCCTTTAGGCTTTCATGCCTAATTATTAGTACAAGGGGCACCAGGAACACGTGATAAACAGCAATTATTCTTTTTGTGTCCACAACTCCCTAGGTACCAAAGAAACATGCAGGCCAACAAGAAGAGGTCTCAGATACCAGCACTTCCCAGTTCAAAAGCTCAAGAGCCTCTAGAAACTGGCTCACCCCATGGACAGACAGGGAACACTGTAATACTTACTAAATAGTGTTTTTCAAATGCTTCCACTGATGATAATGCTTCCTTGAGTTTCTTATAAGGACTCTGAGCTGTGTTAGCTTAAAAAGAAAAGAGAAGAGAATCCTTCTTCAGCTCCACATGCACGGTCCTGTGCAGTTACGTTCACCTTACAACACTGCAGGTAGATGGCCTCGTGCGGTTCTTGTGGAAATTACAAACCACCACATCAACTGAAACTGTATCACTGTGCTTTTCCAATTAATATATTCATAAAACAGTCTGAACTCTTCAGACATACAACTCTGATCATTAAGACTTTCACCTACAAAATAATCTGAAGTGGTCTCCAGTTGATATAGTGTAACATATACCCTCCCTTCAAAATGTATTCAATTTAGTAAGAGAGCCCTCAGTTCATCGGGCATTCTTACTACAGTTTACTTTAGCAATGGTTTTGCTATGACACACTCTTACCATATTTTTGTATCTGAAACAATTAATATCACTCCTTTCAAAGTGCTTTACTACCCAGGAGTAATTTATTGAAGATGTGTCAGGCTACATTGCTAGAAAAAGATCATTTGTAATTCAGATGGAGACTGACGCACTGAGACTTCACATGAACTGTAAAAAACAACATTATCAGCTCATTCAAGTCTAGGAGAAACTCAGATACATTTTTTAAAATCCTTCCTATTTCTTGAACTATTTTTAACATTCCTTTATGCTGTTAAAAGGTAAAATACCCTATCTACTAATCTAGTCAGCATATAATGGGCATAACTTCCCACATGGTGAGTAATTAGAACTTGAGTTAAACAAGCCAAGTTGCAAAGGATGTTTTCATTACTTTCTACTGTACACTCACAGAGCTACAAATAAACAGTACCTGTTTCAGGCCGCTCAGCTCCCAAACCTGCCAAAAGATCAACTGTCCTATTGAGATCTTCTGAGTTAGGTCCTTTTTCTGACACGAGCCCACACAGATAGCCCAAGGACTTTAGCTGTTAAGATAAACCCACAATTTCAATTAATTTTCCATAGGAGTCCACAGAGAATTCAATAATTTTGAATATAAAAATTTTGTATTCAGAAGAAATTTAGCTTTCCTATCCACAGGATTCCTATCTGGATATAAAAATATAATTCACTGGGGTCATTTCTCAGTGTGGCTCTGAGGGTAGGAACCCTCTGCTTCCACCTGCACCTCGCCATGCCGCCCCGAGCTTCTGAGGTCCACGGCTCCGCTACACCGCCACAAGCCCTGGCAGTCTGCCCTGCTGCATAAAGCGCCGTCACCACTAGCGTGACCAAAGCCACCCTTTGTTTCTATACACTGTTCCACATTCTATCCCTCTTGGAATACAGCCACTTCCACGGCATGCGTGCAGCAAGCGCTCACTGTGTGCTGAGGAAGCTCCTGCCCAGGAGGGCACTGTGGCGTCTGTGGCTGCAAGCAGACGCAGTCTAAGGCCACTAGAAATGCCGACTTGCACTCTGAGTGAGCAGCACTAATCCTGACAGCTGACTCCCCCGCAGGGAGGCATGAGCACTCGTGCTGGGCAGCACCTTTTCTGTGGCATAGCTCCACAGCCCCACGGTGTGGGCGATGTTTGAGTCTATCTGCGCCCGGTCACAGCAGCCTTCAATTCTCTGCAACACCTCCAGGCAGCTCAGGAACACCCAGCAGTCCAGAGCACCGGGCGGGACAGATACCTGCAGGCACAAGAGTGGTGTTTGAGGGCACTGGGAATGCATGAGGCAGCACTCCAGCTTGAACGCTCAGGACCCTCACCCGCCTCCAGCAGCCACCCCATCTGACAGTGCTGTCATCTCTAAAACCACAGAAAAGAAAGGGCAGAGGACACTAATTACTTGAGTTCACATGGGGAAAGAAAAGGAGAGAACTATATTCACATATTATTGAGTTTTATGTATTTGATGATAATGAACAACTTAGTAGGATATATATAACCTTCAATCATATATTTTAAAAACCTTATTGAGGAAAAAAAAACCTATAAAATATCAAATATCATTGCTTACTCTGAAAGCATGAACCGGTTACATCTCAGTTTGAAAGGAAATAGGCAGGGAGAAACTAAAACCTCAGATAACTGTTTGATCACATTTAAGAAGTACCATGGCCAGGCATGGCGGCTCACACCCATAATCCTAACCCTTGGGGAAGCGGCAGCCCAAGGATCTCAAGAGGTCAGGCATTTGAGACCAGCCTGAATAACACAGTAAGACCCCACCTCGACCAAAAATGTTTTTAAAAATTAGCTGGGCAGTGGTGCACGCCTGTCATCTTAGCTACTCAGGAGACTGAGGCAAAGGCTCTGGCAGAGGGTGTCAGGATCGTTTGCGCCTAGGGTTTGAGGCTACAGTAAGCTATGATCGCGCCACTCCATTCTAGCCTGGGTGACAGTGCAAAACCCTGTCTCTAAAAACACCATGTACAATAGCGGAAACTAAATACTGAATAGATATCAAATGATATTTAGGAATTAACAGTTTAATATTTTTAGGAGTGATTACCCTCTACTTCTGCATATATTTTCTTATTAAATTAAAAAATATATATTTTATTATCAGAAACGCAAACGCACCTAATATATACAATCAATTCTAAGATGTACATTCCCTCCATTTTAGCATCTCTGAAATAGGAGTGTCTCTCTCAACCAATGGCATCTTACAGTTACAGTTACAGGCAATGCTGAATTTTTTCTTTTTTTTTTTTTCAAGACAGAGTCTTACTCTGTCACCCTTGGTAGAGTGCCATGGCGTCATGGCTAACAGCAACCTCAAACTCTTGGGCTCAAGCAGGTCTCTTGCCTCAGCCTTCTGGGTGCTGAATTTCTTCCTGTTGGCACCAACTTCTTCACATGTCTGTGTTTGGATGAAATGTGCTGACTGCTGCTGTCACATGGGGACTGAAGAGGGCACCCTGCCCGGTCCTCAGGGAGGAGCTGCATATACTGGCAGCACGGACTTAGGAAAGATGTCCCCAAGACACCTGGGCATGAGTGACAGTCAGAGGGTCTGGAACCAACTAGAAAGGACCATGAAGTGCCAATAAGTATTCCTACAAAAGCTGAACAGCACGATTCTTGAGAAGTGAAATAAACTACTTAAATCCTTTGGGGAAAAAATCAGCATAGAAAAAAACTATGCAATCAGAAGCTGCTTCTATGAAGTCACCCAGCAGAACACACCAAAAGGCAGCACAGAAGAGTCAGCCAGCGGGACGAAGACCATGCTCCCCACTGCCGCCAAGGACAGCAGTGTCCTCCTCACACTAGAGCAGGCTCAGGGGGCTGACTTCAGCCCACACAGCTGTAGATGCCAGGTAATCTGGGGTGTTTTCACCTCCCAAGACAGGCCACCACAGGTGCCAGCTCTGTGGAACTTCCTATAAACATGCCACCCTCCCCTAGGCACACACTGGTTGACAAAAAAGACCTCATAAGTGATTAAGAGACTCGGACAAACAATTACAGGCAGAGAGGGGAGGAAAAGCCCCCTAGTCAGGGCAAAGGCTCTGGCAGAGGGTGTCAGGGCACAAGTGGCTGGGCACATGTGGGCAGCTCTACAGGCAAAGCCCCTTGTCTCAGGGGCCAGGCCACGCTCCAAAACCAGGATGTGACAACAGCAAAGGACCAGGGCAATGTGACAGATGACACAGCTGCACACGCAGAAAGAGCCCAGAAGGCACCAAAATGTGAGTAGCAATATTCTCTTGCAGCAAGACTACAGATGTTTTCTTGGTATGTTTATTTTTAACAAGACCAAGTACCACTTTAGTAGGTTTGGGCAACAGTATTTTAAAAGGAGCAGCGGCTTTTCTGAGGGTAAAAGCCAATCTAGTGCAGCCATGGCCGCTGCTGAAGTTTCCACTTGGACTTCCAACCTGGAGGAGGAGGGAGACAGCAGGCAGGTCCCTGAAGGTGACCCACCACTGCTCCCTCCGGGAACTCACAATCACACCAGGCACTGCTCTCTGGTGGCTGCCACAGCCCTTCTCTGTAGCCCAATGCGAACAGCTTCAGAGAGCACTGCAGCTTTCCACATTTCCTGTCACACACCATTTTAAAATTTTACTGGAAAAAACACATGCATATTAATCTGGCAGGCCATGTGGTATGTAGGGTCACCTCGAGGTGACGTTACCTCCTACTGTGCATGCCCCTCTCAGCTCCCAACCAACTTCAACTAAGCAGCCCAAAGAGCCCTGATCCCTCTCTCCCCACCACAGAGGCCTGAGAAGTGGCAACCAGACCTTCAGCAGTAGTTCATCTAAGACTTTCAAAAACTTTAAAGAAACAAATTTATTAAAATATAATTGTAGTGGTAGTTTTTTCATTGCTTTTAAAAAATAAGTGACAAGGCTGGGCACAGTGACTCACGCACTCTGGGAGGCCAAGGCGGGTGGACTGCCTGAGCTCACAGGTTCGAGACCAGACTGAGCCAGAGCAAGACCCTGTCTCTAAAAATAGAGACAGGCATTGTGGTGGGCACCTATAGTCCCAGCTACTCTGGGGGCTGAGGCAAGAGAATTGCTTGAGCCCAGGAGTTTGAGGTTGCTGTGAGCTATGACACCCCAGCACCCTACCGAGGGTGACAAAGTGAGACTCTGTCTCAAAAAAATAAAAAAAAGTGACAAAATATACCCAGTAAGGCACAAAGGGACACAAATCTCAAATCCAGAGGTCAATAAATCTAGAGGTGACTATCCAATCAAGCAGTAAATTTCCACTGTCCTAGAAGGTCCTCTGTGCCCCTTTTCTAGTCAAACTCACCTCAAACAGGTGCCCCCATCACCAGCAATTCTTTTTGCCTGGCTTTTGAACATCGCATAGTGGAAGGCGTCCTGTCCTCTCTTACACACATGGCTTCTTTAGGTCCCAGCCTTGCTGAGCCCACGGTGGCTTGCTCCTCCTTTCTGCTATGTATCACACCCTCCGGTGAACAGGCACGACATACTTATAAATCCCCTCCAAGTGTCTGGGTAGTCTCCAGCACTAGCTGCTGTGGGTAAGCTACCACAATGTTACCCTAACAGCAAGGGGTGGGGGAAGCCTTCCAAGACTCAGAAGACTTTCCCGCCCGCAGCGTGGCAGCCTCCAGGGAGGACAGGAATCCCTGCTGCAGAGATGTGTGCACTCAGGTGGAGGGGAAAGGTGGCATGGGCAGGATAGGAGCCACGGGGGTAAGGGGGCGGGCAGCGCTGGGCCCAAACCAACCACCCTTCTAACTGGGGCACTGCCAGTGCTGGAGAGCTGCCGCCCCGAGGAGCCCAGAGCAGGGCCTCACCATCAGGTATTCATGCACACAACCCAGTAACCCAGGGCGATTTCACCACAGGCAGCACTGCCACTAGTGCCACTAACACGGCAGCAGCACATACGCTATTCTCAGGAAACAGCTGGGAAGTTAACCAAGGTCAGAGCCTCTCACTGGTCCCCAAAGTTCTATGAACATCCCCACAGGCATGCTGGTTGAACTCATTTTCTTGGTACAAACCTGCGGGTGGCACTGCTGCGTCACAGCCCAGGCATGTCTGTGCTTTACGAGACACTAGCAAAGGGTTTCAGAGCCTCTGTACAAAGCAGTGCTTTCATCATCACATTTCAGTTCCACTCTTTCTATCCTTACCATCACTCGGAACCGCTTTATAAAAAATCTTACTTCGTACATTATGGTGGAAGTTGAGAATAAAAAAAAAAAGTCCCACCAACTCTGGAAAAGTATGAGTCCTGCAGCCACGGTCTTCAATTACCCTAACAAGCATCAGCTGCTGGCTCCTGAGGGGCAGACAACAAGGACACGTCCACGCAACTGCCACCTTGTCACCAGGAACCACACTTCTGCACATGGCCTCTGCCACCGCAGAACACCACACTCCCAGACCAGCAGAGACAGCATTTGGTCTGTTCTGAGAGCCCTTGTCTGACTAGCAGAGCTCTGTCATTTTGCTTGGGAACTGGGTGGTGGGCTTGTCCTCTCCTGACCACTGACATTTCCCCAGTGAGAAATGGTGCTGACATCGTCAAGCAATGCTTGGCCATGTGGATATCATTCTTTAATTTTCTTAAAGCCCCTTCTCTATTAGTAATGGCAAGAGCCACTTTACCATTTTTAAAGGCATTCTTCCTCTTTCTTTTGATAAACCTACCTTTAAATGTAACCCACATACTGGAAAGGACATGAGTCCTGAGTAGCCCCCAGCATGCCCACCACGGACGGAGGTCAGAGTGGAAAGAGTTGCAGGAGTCTCTTGCCAGCCACCACCCAGCACAGATGCATCACTGGGCAGGATCACAACAGACTGGTTCTGCTTTACTTTGAACTTTATATATGAGGAATCAAAAAGCACATACTGTGTCCGTCTTTTTTTTTTTTTTTTTGTAGAGACAGAGTCTCACTTTACCGCTTTCAGTAGAGTGCCATAATGTCACAGGACTCACAGCAACCTCTAGCTCTTGGGCTTCGGCGATTCTCCTGCCTCAGCCTCCCGAGCAGCTGGGACTACAGGCGCCCGCCACAACGCCCGGCTATTTTTTGGTCGCAGTTCAGCCAGGGCTGGGTTTGAACCCGCCACCCTCAGTATATGGGGCCGGCGCCCTACTCACTGAGTCACAGGCACCACCCTGTCTCCGTCTTTTGTAGCTCAACTGTGTGTCGGGGAGATTCACCCACTACGGCTTGCTCACACTGTGTGCTGCTCACTGCATGGACATGGCAGGATAACGTCGCCCCTTAGACGCAAGGGACATGTGGGTTCTTCTCGCTTTCTACCTGTGATGACTCACGGTGCCACAAGCATATCTGTACTTGCCTCTTGATGCCCGTGTGTGCCTTTTCTGAATACACCAGGGAGGATGTGCTGGCTCACAGAGTAGGTACGTGTCCCTCCCTGCTGTCATCACTAAACAACTTTCCAAAGCAGTTATACCAATTTGTATTCTGTCACTGACAGAGCTCCGTCCTTCCACCTCCTGCTACTGCTCAAGGGAGACTCCACGTCAGGCATCCTGGTGAGTGTGCACTGTCATTAATAAGATTAAGCACCTTTCAGATGCTTGCTGGCCACCTGCATATCCTCTTTTGCTTGTTCTTCTGTTGCAGTGTCAGTCTTTCCCAAGTGATGTACATGAATTCCTCATGTACTCTGATGAGCATCCCCTGAGTTCCTCATGTACCCTGATGAGCATCCCCTGAGTTCCTCATGTACTCTGATGAGCATCCCCTGAGTTCCTCATGTACTCTGATGAGCATCCCCTCTGAGTTCCTCATGTACTCTGATGAGCATCCCCTCTGCGTTCCTCATGTACTCTGATGAGCATCCCCTCTGCGTTCCTCATGTACTCTGATGAGCATCCCCCGAGTTCCTCATGTACTCTGATGAGCATCCCCTCTGAGTTCATGTACTCTGATGAGCATCCCCTCTGCGTTCCTCATGTACTCTGATGAGCATCCCCTGAGTTCCTCATGTACTCTGATGAGCATCCCCTCTGAGTTCCTCATGTACTCTGATGAGCATCCCCTGAGTTCCTCATGTACTCCGATGAGCATCCCCTCTGAGTTCCTCATGTACTCCGATGAGCATCCCCTCTGAGTTCCTCATGTACTCTGATGAGCATCCCCTCTGAGTTCCTCATGTACTCTGATGAGCATCCCCTGAGTTCCTCATGTACTCTGATGAGCATCCCCTGAGTTCCTCATGTACTCTGATGAGCATCCCCTCTGAGTTCCTCATGTACTCTGATGAGCATCCCCTCTGCGTTCCTCATGTACTCTGATGAACATCCCCTCTGCGTTCCTCATGTACTCTGATGAGCATCCCCTGAGTTCCTCATGTACTCTGATGAGCATCCCCTCTGAGTTCCTCATGTACTCTGATGAGCATCCCCTGAGTTCCTCATGTACTCTGATGAGCATCCCCTGAGTTCCTCATGTACTCCGATGAGCATCCCCTGAGTTCCTCATGTACTCCGATGAGCATCCCCTGAGTTCCTCATGTACTCCGATGAGCATCCCCTCTGAGTTCCTCATGTACTCTGATGAGCATCCCCTCTGCGTTCCTCATGTACTCTGATGAGCATCCCCTCTGAGTTCCTCATGTACTATGATGAGCATCCCCTCTGCGTTCCTCATGTACTCTGATGAGCATCCCCTGAGTTCCTCATGTACTCTGATGAGCATCCGCTCTGAGTTCCTCATGTACTCTATGAGCATCCCCTGAGTTCCTCATGTACTCTGATGAGCATCCGTCTGAGTTCCTCATGTACTCTGATGAGCATCCCCTGAGTTCCTCATGTACTCTGATGAGCATCCGTCTGAGTTCCTCATGTACTCTGATGAGCATCCCCTCTGAGTTCCTCATGTACTCTGATGAGCATCCCCTGAGTTCCTCATGTATTCTGATAAGCATCCTCTCTTGATTGCCCTTCCTGCAAATACCCCTCCACCTTGCAGCCCATCGATTCATTTGCTAGACAGTAATTGGAGAGAGTTCTGATTCTCACAGTCTCCCGGATGTGACTTTCTTCCCTGATGGTTAGTACCTTTTAGGTCCTGTTTAAGAACTGTATGCCACCCTGAAAGATCACGGGGATGTTCTCTCTAGCCTGCCATGGCTCCTACAAGCAACAGAACAAAAGGCAAAGACCTTCAGGTCCTCCATCTGCCACCTGCCTCCCATACTCCTGTGCCTCGTCTCTAAGCTCACCCCGGTCTAGCAAGACTAAGTCCTTAGTAAAGCCATTTTCTCCTCCTGAAACATAATCTCCTGCCTGCCAGCCACAGCCACAGACAGCTGCCTGGTGAGTTCGTATTTCTGTTACACCTTCGTCCACACACCACCTGCACGTGGGCAGGGACTCATCTGTCCTCTGCTGACGCCCAGCACCTCCACCCTACTCGGCACGAGGATGCTCAGTGAGGATCTGCTGAGAGAATGAATCTTCAACTCGGATCTCCTCTAGAAACTGTCCCTCACATGTCACCAGCACCCTGCAAACGTTCAGCGAGCTGACCTGAGGTGCCACTGCAGAGCTGGCTTTTCCTCCTTTTCCCGGTGCCTGAATAAGGCATTTGCCACTGCTGAGCCACTGTCCTGACATCCCTCGTGGGCAGCTGGCTCAGTGCACTGGACAACAGGTTGTGTGCTGGTAGGTGGGAGCCCTCATCCCCTACCACATGTTTCCTCCCCTGCCAGCAGGCCAGCAAATGTCTCCTGGATAGCTCTCTAACACAAGAGTCATCCTGTCTGTGGATTCTTCTTCAGCAGCCCCTCCACTAGGTCCCTCCTGCCCCTCCAGGCCATCCCTACCACTCTTCCAGTCTGGCTCCTGCTCAAAGCCGCACAGGCCCTCTCCCTCCCTACCAGGGCACCAGCATGGTGTCTGCTGCATAGCAAGCGCTGAGTTCCCTCGGACACACCTCTGTCTCCTTCCTCTGCCACCCCCAACCTTGGCATGCCACGCCCAGCTGGGCAGCTTAGACTACACATCTCCCCTGTTCACACTTCTGTGCAGCTGTGGGGTGGGGGCTTGGTACACAGGGCCCCTGCTACAAGAGAATGGCACCAAGAGCCTTTCCAAACAAAACCAAGCCCCTGGGGCAATTACTACAACACACACACTGCCTTCTAGAAAATACATTCCTCGTACTCTTCCCTTATTCACCAGTTTGGTAAAGATTAAAATACGCACACGTTATACTTCTGTTCTTGCCAAAGGTTTGGGAAAACAGGCATTGCTAGTGTGACTAAAAGCCTTTCTGGTGGACAAATAGACAGTACATACAAAAAGCTTCAAAGTCTTTGAGTCAGCGACCTGCCTGCTCTGTGTGCATTTATGCGCAAAGATGTACGTACACAGGTGAGCACTGGGCAACCACAAAGAGCTCGGAACAACTCAGATACTTAGAACAGGACCGAGTAATTGCAATTTGTTGACATATAAAAAGGGCACAGTCAAAAAGGGGAACCTGTTGCTGTTAGCAAAATCAATGACGTTTTCTTCTATATATTTATCTTTATTTTCCAAATTTATACAGGGAATATACACAACTTGTAAATGTAGGAAAAACAGAAAACTGTTGTAGAAAACAGTGGAGCATTCTGAACTCACACAGAATGGGCATGGCTTCACAGATGCTGCCCCAACCCCTAGCTCCTGGCTGTACGGGGCAGTCCAGTTTCCATTATTACACATTTGCAATCAGGGAACTGGCCCAAGGCCAAGTATCTGGCACCACATGGTAGGGGTCCCACTACAAAGGTGGGATGTGTTCCCATGGCCACCAGAGTGTGGACTGATGCCCTACGTGACAGTCAGGGCTTGTTTCCACATCTGGCCACTACTGATATCAACTGATAAGCCAACCAGGAAGTTACTGGGACATGTTTTACAAACCACAAAGGCAAACATATGGAGTACCTTCTGCTAAAGCAATTCCCCAGTTAAAAATACATAAAACAAACCCGGGCACGGTGGCTCACACCTGTAATCCTAGAATTCTAAAAGTCAAGGCCGGTGGATTGTTTGAGCTCAGAAATTCAAGACCAGCCTGACCAACATCAAGACCCTGTCTTGAAAAATAGCCAAGCTTTGTGGTGGGCACCTGTAGTCCCAGCTACTTGGGAGGCTGAGGCAAGAGAATTGCTTGAGCCCAAGAGTTTGAGGTTGCTGTGAGCTGTGATGCCACAGCACTCTACCCAGGGTGACAAAGTGAGACTGTCTCAAAATAAATAAATAAATAAACACACAAAACAGTTGCAAAATGTAGGCTTCGTGTTTAAAAAGGCTTTGTGTTTATACGTATCCATAAACATAAAAAGAACCCACATCTGCCCAGCGTGAGCTGACTGAGTGCCTGGCTAGCACCACCACTGCTGCTTGGAGCCACCTCGCCTCTGCCCACCAGAACCCAAAGCTCAACATGGTCTTCTGGCCACTTCCTGTGTGAATATGAAAAAAATGACATGCCAGAAAGGTGACCCAGACAGTGAATTCATGGTCTATTTTTGAAAGTAGAATAAAATGTATTCATTAATTCTGTCTTCTGAATTTTTAATCTTTCCACAAAATCAAAAGAAATTCTAAGAATAAATTCTACAAATGAACTGCCAACTGTAAAACTTATTTAAGATATAACTCCTCTAAGAAAAAAAAAACAAAAAACACCCATTGAAAGATCTTATCTCAGATTAGGTTAAGAGAACAATCCTGTGCTTGCCACACATGACCAGCGCAGCTCATCGGCAAGTTCCAGCAGGCTCACGTGGGCCCAGCCTCGAGGAGAAACATCTCGTCAGGCGTTGGCACAGACACTCATGGGCAAATCCAGTAAGTGTGGAGGGCCACACGCCAGGCACCGCACGGAGCTGCTCTTACACACAGACCTCACTGGGACCTCACAACCCAAATGACAGCTGGGACTCTGTCTCCTTCTTAGGGGTTAGAAAATGAAGCTTCAAGGGGAAAGAAAAAACTCAAGAGTCCCTGGCCCAAAAAGAGTAGAGACAGACCTGCACCTGACAGGCAGAGCCCATCCTCCCAGCCTCTCTGCTCAACTATCTGCCAAAACTGGATTCTTACAAAAGGACCCTTACAACCAGGCTAGAGTAAACCTACCTATGCAAGAGAGAAAGAGAAGAATTTCCCAGGGAAGCATTGCAAGGGGCCAGCGTGAACCTCGGGGTGCCTCAAACATGGGAACAAAGTGTGCTAAGAGCATCATGGGCCTCAGCAGTGAGTGACAGAGGAGGTCTTCACAGGAATCCAACAGGTGCAGCACAGGTAAGGATGCCTCCAGCTGTGTACATTGAGAGGGGAACAGGAAATAGGAAATGGGGCATTAGGAGAGAAGAGACAGCAAGCAACAGTGGGTAGAGGGGCCTCGCCTGGAATCCAGCATCTAGCATTCTGCTTTGGTCACCTCCTCTCTGGTAACACAGAACTAGAAAGCACTGGAAATGCGCTCTGTGGACTTTCCACATCCCTGATGAGCCTAGGAAAATGAACAGACCCCTCACAGCTAATGTGAGCCCCGAAATTCCCAAGAGGGAGGCCACACTATCTATCACTTACACATATCTCTTTCCATCCAAAAGGGCGTTAAGCCTATTTGTTTCTCCTTCCCCAGAATTCAGAAGACCAGCTGGGAAGAGTTTCTGAAACTACTCTGCAGCAGGAGGACAGGAGGACATGAGTGTGCTGCCCTGTAGAGAACCAGCAGGACACTGTGTCCACCACTTCCCCAGCCCCCCTGTGCTGTGCAAACAGAGTGCAAGGGCAGCCACGGGGAAGCAGGCCACCAGCAGGCAACACTGTCAGAGGGGAAGAAGTTGCCTTTTCCAGTCAGTATGTGATGTCTCTAGTCCAGTTGGCCTCTCACATCCACCTTCCAGACTTTTCCACCCTGCTCTCTGCTGGTGGGAGCTACATGTAGCACCCTCACCTCCCAGCTTCCAGAATGCCCAGAAGGGGTCAGAGCCGGGAGATCAGAGGGAAGGAGGACAGGGGAGTGGTTGTAGGTGCCTATCCCTTCACTGCAGAGCTGCTGTGGGCCAGTGGCCCCTTACCAGCTGGGTACAGCCCACCTCAAAGCCACTGCTTTGTGTGCCCTGCCTTGCTCTGAAGACTCTTCCCCCCTCTATGCAGGTGAGCAGCCATGATATTATTATACCAGTCAGTGCTCTAAGGCTGGAAAAATAACTTGGGGAAATTCTTAAATCCTGCAGTTTGTGATTCTGCTGTGCCCAACACTAAAGGAACTGAGTCTGTGCCATCCTCCTGAGTCTTCCTACACCTGTGCTAAACTGCAACAGCACTTTCTAATAAACCCTCCTGGGACTATCTTCATTTCAAAATGCCATAACTGAACCACTTGAACTTTTTAATACACACCCCAATTTTTTTTCCCTAATCAACTAGTAAGACAAACATCTCTCAGCCAGGTAAAATCTCTAGGACCCGCGCACACAGAGTCCTGCACTGTACAGTGACCTCACCCCAGTCCGCAGAGCCGGACGCAACGACTGAAGCTCTAAGTCTTTGCAGTTACAGGTAGCTCAAACAGTATTATGTTGAGGTAGAAAATGTTATTTTTCCTCATTTGCTTGATTTGATATCTAAGACAAGAAAAATCTGATAAAAACTCTTAAAATCTTAAGTGTGATTTGGGCTAGACACTAATGAGATTAGCTGTGAAACAAGAATTTCTCCTTTAAAAACTAAAATAATTTCACGTAGGTTAAAAAAAAAAAAATTAAATACCAAGCCAATTCCCCCTAGCACTTTTTTTTGGACTCTGCCATTGTACAACCTTGAGTTCAGATCTCAGCTCTGTATGTACTATGTACTAGTTAGGTAAACGTTGAAACTTAATTTTTCCCCAGAGTCCTGCATTGGTGAATTTTCAAAGAGAAGATGCATAAATGTGCTTGGCACCCTGCCTTGCATGCAGTAGGTGCTCAGTAAATATTAACTACGATTAATTAAAATAGTATCTTACCCAGGAAATAATCAGAGCTCAGAGAAATTGAGTACTTACCTGAATGAAGCACAGAATAAGTGAACAGAGTAAAGCAAAGTTTCAAACCCAGGTCTCCAGATAGAAAAGCTATGTTCTTTTGGTGGACTAAATGGTGGTATTATTACTTACACAACTGTATTGAACTCGATGGAGCCTATGTTGAGAAATAATATTTTTATTTTTATCTTTAAAAAAAAATTTAAATATCTTAAGATTATTTAAACCAAGCACTGAATCTTATTTAGTATGCTAGGGCACAAAAAAATAAGTTATTCAAGTTATTATATTATAAAATACTATCTCTCCCAATGGATTACTTATACACTAAATTTATACTTAGGAGAGATTTTATAAAAGGGCCTTCCAGGGAGCTTCCCCTTGGGACCTTCATGTGGAGTACAACAGGAAGGACCCTCCCCAGGGCCTTTGGTGGTCTGGACTCCATGGATAGTTGTATGTCTTTGGGCAAGTCACCCTACCTCTTGCAGATGTGGTTTCCTTGTTTATAAAATGAAATCAGACCACTCACTTAGGAGATACCAACTGAGAATGGAGGGCAAGGGTGACCACAAATCCTCTGAAATTACATGTGACATTTTTCTAAGTATGTATGGGAATGGTTCTGGGTAAAGAGGCCAATCCAACAAGAATCACAGACTAGCTATGGTCTTTAGATTTCCCTTCCCTCACTAAAATGCGCACGATTATGATGGCAGTAAGAGTTCAGTAGTCCTTGGAGAATTAATCTTAAAGGCAGAAATTTCACTAACTGGCTTCCTTCACACACAAGCATGTGTATACTTTTTTTCTTTTTTTGTAGACACAGAGTCTCACTTTATCGCCCTCAGTAGAGTGCCGTGGCGTCACAGCTTACAGCAACGTCCAACTCCTGAGCTTAGGCGATTCTCTTGCCTCGGCCTCCCAAATAGCTGGGACTAGAGGCGCCCACCACAACACCCGGCTCTTTTTTTTTTTTAATGACATATCTTCATTAAGCTTCATGCTGCCCATCATCAGGGCACAGCCTGCTGTGTTTCACTCACAGGGCTGCATGCACATCCATGTGCAAAACGATCTATCTGAAAAGACAGCCTAGAAATACAATAAACGTCTCTGTACAAAACTTACAGAAGAGTAATTTTTATCAGTAAAGATCAGCTCACACAGGAAGTTATATTAAGAAACTGATCTAAGAGGCTTGCTTTGGACCAACATGAACTTCATCCTGTTGAGAGCAGATATTATATTTTGGGGCAATTAATCAATGTAAAAAGTAATTATTCAAATAACACACTAAAAATTATAGACATTTAGAAAAGGAAAACTCCTTCCTAAGCACTAACAGTTCAATGCCTGGGATTTCAAGGTGCAGAGTTTTCTGTTTGAACAATCGAGAAATGGGTAAATGGGGAAAGGGGCTGACTCACTTCCAAGAGCTTCAGTTCCTGCACACAGCTGTGCAGCAGCTCTAGGGCGCGCTGAGCCACCTCCCACGGCCTCTGCAGGAAGAGCAGCAGGGTGCACTGGCGAGAGAACAGGTAACTGCGCAGATCTAACAGGGCGGCTTCTTGCCTCTGTATCAACTCCCGCTTCTCCATATCTATGGGCTTTCGAAGGATCAGTCCGTTCCAGCTCTTCACCGGTTGGCAGAAAAAAGCCAGCCAGTTGGCACCATCTAAACAAACACACATCATGAAAGGCGCTGACTGCAGGTACCACAGTTTACTGAGATTCTCACTCAGGATGTGAGGCCTTGGGCACAAGCAGGCAGCTTAATAACTGATGACTCCCCCCCACCTTCAGTCCTGAGGTTCCCCACTCAGCAGCTCCAGCACCTGGCAGCTGCGGCTGCGCACAGAACAGCATGACCAGGCGGCAAGGCACACCAGCCTCTGGGCCCAGAAAGTCAGGAGCGAGAATCGAAGAGGTCAGAGAGCTATCTGGAGGCCTCAGGCCCCCTTCCCTGTGTGCCTGTTACCCTGACCTCCTGGGACTTCAGTCTTCCTTAGATTGCATCTTTTTCTACTTATTTCCCTACCTGTGTCAAGCTCCTAGAAGGGAGCAGAACAGGCAGGGGATGGAGGGCTGAGCAGCCGCAATCAGGAAAAACCCTTGCCTGTTAAAGATTTCAACAAGGCTCCCTAAATATGATATTAAACATAAGAAGCTACAATAACAAGTCATTAAGATCTTTATGGAAAAAAACTTAATCTATTTTTCTCTTTCCAAAAGAGGTGTCAAAGAGTTCACTCATACTCTTACTAGGATACAACTAGGTATGACATGCTAAGTATCAGAAGTACCAGGCATAGCTGACAGTGCCCTTCGCTGAGCTGAGCTTCTCCCTGAGTCCCTACACCCCTTGCCAGGCCCTGCCCTCATCATTACTTCTAGAGTAGGGACAGTGCCCACAGCGGGAACTGACATCTCCCTACATACAGGCTCCCCAGCTGACACTAGAATTCCCCAAAATCACTCCTTTCTTCAAACACAGTGACAAGACAAAGATGTCTAGAAAGCAATGCCCCTTGCCAGGCCCTGCCCCAGCATTCTCCTGGGATGAGAATGTCATCAGGCCTCTGTGCCAAGGGCAGCTCCTCAGAGGGGCCACCCCAATGCCTCTCTAAGCTTCCAAGGCACTTACCTCACTCTAACCCTCAATCATATCCCTCTCTACAGCCTGTGCTTATTACCTTCCGACACGAGGCCACACATGTGCTCTTCTGTGCCCATGTCCCCTTCACGTAAGCTCCCGGAGGGTTTTGTTTTGCTTTATTCCTCACTGTATTTAGAACAGTGCCTAACACATGGTGGGCCCACAGTTAAGTATTTACTGAATGAAAGAATAAAAATAATCAATTTTTTGAAAATTCAGCCATAAAATTTGGTCTAGGCTTGCTTACTTTTGGATTTTAAATTGCCCCAGATTTATTTTAAAACTGAGAGGAAAAAAACGTGAAATAATAAGAACTATATTTTTTGTTTTGTTTTGTTTTTGGAGACAGGGTCTTGCTCTGTCACCCAGCTGGAGTGCAGTGGCACAATCACAGCTTAGTGCAACCTCAAACTCCTAGGCTCAAGTGATCCTCCTGCCTTAGCCTCCCAAGTAGCCAGGACTACAGGGGAGCACCACCACACCCAACTTGTATAAGACATTTAAAAGACATATATGTGTAATAAGGACAAATAAGACATAAAAAAAAAAAATACAAGAAATATAGTTTTACCTCTTCTGATTTTTTTAACTTAATTAGTAAATACTTTTCATTGGTTATATGTTTATACTTGCATGTTAGCAGAGTAAAATACCCAAACCTGAACGTCATTAAAGACTGGCTTGGCGTGAGTATCCACCAGTGACCCTCATCATTACTTCTGGAGTAGGGACAGTGCCCACAGAGGGAACTGACATCTCCCTGCGTACAGGGTCCCAGCTGACACTAGGATTCCCCGAAATCTCTCCTTTCTTCAAACACAGAGACAAGGCAAAGGTGTCTAGAAAGAGCAATGCTTATGGTGGCAAGAGAAAACCACCCAAATGTCCAACACCAGGGACAATTTAATAAACTCTCAGGAATGCACACTGTGAAATAAAATGATCTTAACGTGGAGAGATAGCCACAATGGATTTTTATTTTATTATTATTATTATTTTTTTTTTTTTTTTGCGGTTTTGGCCGGGGCTGGGTTTGAACCCACCACCTCCAGCATAGAGGGCCGGCGCCCTACCCCTTTGAGCCACAGGCGCCGACCCACAATGGATTTTTATAAGGAGGAACTATAGAGAAATGTCTGAATAATACCATTTCTATCAAAATACAAATTAGCATGGGCGGCACCTGTGGCTCAGTCAGTAAGGCGCCGGCCCCATATACTGAGGGTGGCGGGTTCAAGCCCAGCCCGGGCCAAACTGCAACAAAAAAATAGCCAGGTGTTGTGGCGGGTTCCTGTAGTCCCAGCTACTAGGGAGGCTGAGGCAGGAGAATCGCTTAAGCCCAGGAGTTGGAGGTTGCTGTGAGCTGTGTGACGCCACAGCACTCTACCCAAGGGCGGTACAGTGAGACTCTGTCTCTACAAAAAAAAAAAAAAATACAAATTAGCAAAAAACGGCAATTATCAATGTTTATCTTTATATATGGCTTCATTGTGCTAATTTTGTAATTTTAAAAATATTTAAGATACTATTTAAAAGCTTAAAAGAAAGATGAATACCCATTACAAGGGTATCATAACAGACCTCCCAGCAACGAGCCCTCAAGTTGCCCAAGACAACTTCTGAACAGAAGTGAAAAAGACTTCTTCCCATCCTAACAAGGAGGCACGGGAGTAGTGCTAGCAGGCTAAGTTGCAGAAATAACACTTTATACCTGAAAACAGCTTTTGAAATGCTTTTATTACTTAAGATTCTTCTAAAAAGTGAAAGTGACTAATTCTTAATGCTCATTTCATTTCCTGTAAGAATTCTGAGAATACTGCCGATATAATTTGTACAATAACAGCAAAAGTTGATTGATCATTAGGTAAATAAATGGGAGCTTCCAGACTATCTGAAGGTGGGGAGACTGCTGAGAAAGCCCTCGTTGCTGAGAGCGCTACTCACCCCCGGCCCCGAAGTTGACGACGTACTGGGAGAAGAGGGCATCCAGCTCGTCATACTGCACCAGTGCATCTTCAAACTGCTGCAGCATCTCAAAGACAAAGGCAAGCTCCTCCTGTTCACCCGCAGTAAGTTGTAGAAAAAGAAAAATCACCAATCAACATTGAAACAAGGTGCAGCATTAAAGACAACAGGAAAAAGTGAGCAGCACCATGAGCAAGGTGCACGCTGCGCTAAGCAAAACTCCATTCGACGACCCTTACACGCCAACGTTCATGCACACACAAGTGGACTCGCCCACGGTGATTTCCAAACACCCGCCTTGACCTCAGCCGCACTGGACACAACTGGTCAGTCTCCTCTCGTCCGTGGGGCTTCCCCTGAAACCCCGCTGCCTGCCTTTCCCCCTCCCTCTCCACTACAGCTCCTCATCTGCCTGCTGGTTCCTCCCATACCCCAAGCTCCTCCAGGCTCACCCCTGGACTTCTCTTTCTACACTCACTATTCCTTCTAAGGAATAGTGGCTTTACATGCCAGCTACGAATTACAACCACCACGCATGTAACTGCAGCACAGGCCACCCTTGTGGCTCCTCCTGCGCTCAGCATCCTCACATGGATGTCTTGCAGTCATCACAAGCCTACACAGCCCACCTGAAGTCCAGTCCTTTTTCGAGATTCACTCTACCACAGCTTTGTCCTTGTCAGTCACAGAGGGGAATCCTAAGTCCTCTGAGCAGTCCCCAAGCCCTTCAAATTCTGCCTCTCAATCCCTTCTCAGCATCCCCTCTGACCTGCTCACTCAGCTCTACTACCAAGGCCCTTGCCTCCTGCCCACATGCACTGGGCACAAAGCTGCCTCGGGGCCTCTGCACTACTTCCTACAGCCTGGAGCACTTCTTCCCTCTTCCTCTAAATGTCCACATGGCCGCTCTTCAACACCTGCTATGTCACTGGCTCAGTGAGGCTGTCTGCCAACCCTTCCTTAGACTGCCCACTCGGCCTCAGCCCCACATCTCTGCATCTTGGAACTTGGGTCGTACCGTCTGTATCACATGCTTGCTTGTGTCCCCTCCACTATCACATGAGCTGGTGAAAATTGCCTACTGACATCGTCCCAGCACCTAGCAGAGTGCCTGGCACATGCTGGGATATTTGTTGAACAAAAAAATGTGAGAAGGCAAGACACAGATGATTTTTTTAAATGTCTGTTATTGCACATTAAAAAGTAAACCCAGGAGGGCGTGCACGTGTATCATCTACATCCTGACGTGTTCAAGGACTTGGGACCCAATCCACCTTATGCATCTGCAGAGCTATTCTGAGACCCCTACAGGCCCGGTCCTGCTTGGTGGGTGAGAACCAAGAGCACCCTTTCCTGGCTGTAACTGTGCTGACCAGGTAAATGCACTCAGTCCTGGGTAATGAAGATCCCCACGTATGAGGTAGGCACCAGTTTCTGTCAGCTACCATCTTCTCTGTAGCCCAAAGCAGCAGGGGACAGCACCCATGTCACCCACTCCAGAGCCCCAGAGCTGCGTCAAGCTCTCTTTCACGTCTCCTTTCCCTGGAAGTGCTGGTGGGCAGCATTTTACAAGAGACACTGCTAAGCTGTGTTGAATGTTCTCTTCATGAAGTATTTTCTTTTTTTCTTCTGAGACAGAGTCTCATGTAGCCCTCAGTAGAGTGCAGTGACATCACAGCTCACAGCAACCTCAAACTCTTGGGTTTAAGCGATTCTCTTGCCTCAGCCTCCCAAGTAGCTGGGACTATAGGCGCCCGCCACAACACCTGGCTATTTTGTTGTTGTTGTTGTTGTTGTAGTTGTCACTGTTGTTTGGCAGGCCTGAGCTGGATTCGAACCTGCCAGTTCAGGTGTATGTGGTTGGCACCCTAGCCACTGAGCTACAGGCACCGAGCCCTCTTCATGAAGTATTTTCAAAAAGGAGTACTTGAATGAACTAATTTTTTTCTTTTTAATTGTGATAAATGAAAATGAAATTGACCATCTTAACCATTTTTAAGGTTACAGTTCTGCAGCGTTACATGTGTTCATGTCATTGTACAGCCAGTCTCCAAAACTTTCCACCTCCCCAAACTGAAACTGTCCCCATTAAACACTAACTTGCCATGCTCCCCCACCCCCCAACCAGCCGCTGGAGCCCACCACCCTACTTTCCGTCTCTATGAGCTGACGGCTCTGGGGCCGCAGGTGAGTGGAGCCACAGGGTACTCAATGAGCTGACGGCTCTGGGGCCGCAGGTGAGTGGAGCCACAGGATACTCAATGAGCTGACGGCTCTGGGGCCGCAGGTGAGTGGAGCCACAGGGTACTCAATGAGCTGACGGCTCTGGGGCTGCAGGTGAGTGGAGCCACAGGGTACTCAATGAGCGGACAGCTCTGGGGCCGCAGGTGAGTGGAGCCACAGGGTACTAGTCCTTGTGTGTCTGGCTTATCTCACTGAGCATCATGTCCTCCAGGCCCACCCACCTTGTACCTTGTGTCAGGATTTCCTTCCATACCCATTTTTACTTCTGAGCTAACTTTAGACTTACAGAAATACTGGCAAAAAATAATAATCATATCGAGTTTCTATACAGTCCTTACTTAGCTTCCTATAACATTAATATCTTACATAGCTATAGTACAATTATCAAAATCAGAAAATTAACATTGGTACAACACTATTAACTAAACAATCCTTATTTTAATTTTTGAAGTTTTTCAGTAACGTGCTTCCTCCTAATCCAGGATGTGGCCCTCTCCCCCAGGCTCCCTGTCCCATGGAGGCTTTGCCCCGCCACCTGCTGCAGCCCATCAGTCTCTCTCTGACCTCCCTGCCTCTGGTGCCCTTGGCACCCTTGAAGAGTTCTGGTAAGTGACTGTGTCTAATATTCCTCTGGGTCCATCTGGTACACTGGCCTGACTGCCAAGAGAGTATCTGTTTTTTCACAGAGAAAAGATGCTCTGTCTTCCTCAGGATGCCTTCATCAAGGAGTCCGTGATGGGGATCCTGCCTCTCCCGGGTGAAGCAGGCCTTGACCACCTGATGAGGGTGGTTACGGATCTGGCTGCCCTCTATAGGTGACAGACATCTCAGGGTCATGTGAATACACAAAGCCACTCTTCTCAGGCCTTCATCCACCCCTCAGCATCCACCAGTAGTCCTGTGTCAACAGTCCTCACTATGGTGTTCACCTAAAAGTCATGCTCTGTTTTGCTTTCCTTCCACACTGATCTATGGAATTCTTCTGTAGGCGAGAGCTCAAACTTCTCCCAGTTTAATGTATTTCATTTTTTTAAATTTATTTAATTAGTTTAATTTAATTTAAACTTTAATTTAATTAGTAAATAATTAAATTTGCTAATTTAACTATTTAGTTGTATCAATATAGTCTCATGGGTATTAATTTCATTCCTTTGTTAAAGCCTAACTCTATCACCATTTACTCCATTACTCAATTCAGTCCAGCTGTGGCCCCTGGAGGCTCCTTTGGGTGGTGCTGCCGTTCTTTCAATGGGCCCCCGTCTTTGCTGTGTATTCCCTTACTTTCTGGTTCCACAGGTATTTCAGCTCTATTGTGTCTCTTCCTGCTCCAGCCCGATAATCAACCATTTCTACAAGGACCCCGAGTCCTTCTACTGGAGAATAGAGTTTAGAAACCATGACCTTAGCACAAGTGTGCTCCTTGCTGCTGGGGTGCTGTTTCTATGCCCTGTCAGTGGACAGACCAAGGAAACAGGTGCTTGTACACTGACCTGCACACATGCACATGTCTGTATTTCTCAACCTACTTATCCCTCCCCTCATCTACCCATGCACCCATCCATCTATTCATCCATCCATCCACCCCCATTCACCCATATTCCAACCATCCACCCATTCATCCATCCACCCATCCACCTGTACACCCATTCATCCATCTATCCACCCATCTATCTACCCACATTCACCCATACTCCAACATCCACCCATCCATCCACCTGTACACCCATTTGTCCATCCACCTATGGGTTGGTTCATATAATTATATGAACACCATCTGTCTCCACCTATGAGTTGGTTCATACAGACACCACTGGCCCCAGCGAGCCTGTTGCTGTCCTTGTTTGTGTA
This sequence comes from Nycticebus coucang, assembly GCF_027406575.1. Taxonomy (NCBI): domain Eukaryota; kingdom Metazoa; phylum Chordata; class Mammalia; order Primates; family Lorisidae; genus Nycticebus; species Nycticebus coucang. The sequence goes on from NC_069795.1 coordinate 2,441,657, forward strand.
ACTCTCAGGGACTAAGCTCAATACGCTGGAAGAGTGAAGAGACAGGGCAACCAGAAAAGTCTGCAACACATGAACCACACAGAGCATTATTATACTCAAACCCCTTACATGTACCACGTTTTCCAAATGCCTCCAAGACATAAGCCTCAGAAAAAGAAACCAGGCCAGGCAGGCATGGTGGCTCATGCCTGTAATCCTAGCACTCTGGAGGCCGAGGCAAGTAGTTTGCTAGAGCTTATGAGTTCGAGACCAGCCTGAACAAAAGCAAGACCCTGTCTCTATTAAAAATAGAAAAATTGAGGCAAGAGGATCACTTGAGCCGAAGTTGGTGGCTGCTGTGAGCTATGACGCCACGGCACTCTACCCAGGGTGAGAGCTTGAGACTGTCTCAAAAAAGAAAGAAATCAAAATGTCTAATCAGATGGATCTTTCATTTACTCAAAGTGACCATCTCTTCAGTAATTAATACATAATTGATATGTAAATATGAAAATTATGCTTTCTCAATGAAAAGATGACAAATAAGAACAAGAAGCCTCAGGAGGAGTACTCCAGTAAGAAGGCCTTTTATCATCATCCCACATACTTAAGACCTTTCTTTTTAGCCAGTACAGTGGCTACACCTATAATCCTAGCACTTGGGGAGGCCAAGATGGGTAGATTGCTTTAGCTCAGGAGTTCCAGACCAACCTGAGCCAAGAGCGAGACCCCCTCTCTACAAAAAATAGAAAAACTAGTTGGGTGTTATGTCAGGCACCTATAGTCTCAGCTACCCAGGAGGCTGAGGCGAGAGGATCACTTGAACCCAAGAGTTTGAGGTTGCTGTGAGCTAGGATGCCACAGCACTCTACCCAGGGCAACTGAGTGAGTCTCTGTCACAAAAAAAAAAAAGACTTTTCTTTTTAAAAGGAAAAAAGAACTAATTATAAACCATTTTTAAAAGCCTAGACATTATTGAAAATTACAGTAAAAAAAAAAAAAAAACAGTTTAATAATTGGAACCCAAGGTTATAAAACAAAACTATGGAGGGAAGGTACTCAAAAAGTCATCATTCAATCACAGCACCTCACTGTGAACAGATCCCTTTACCCCTATAATTGGGGTGCTTCTGCATAATTCATTTCCAGGTAGACACCCCAGAAGGCACCTGAGATGTGAAGAAAGCCAAGACTCCTCTGAGGACAAGGCTCCAGACCTGGCTGGATGCCGAGCCTGGGGCACAGGAGGCTAGCTGGGCGGCCCCGGGGACCATCTCTGCGCTTCTGCTCCATGTCTGCTCTGGCTACTGCTTCAGTTTCTTGCTTTTAAAACCATCCCAATTAGAATCACCATGACAGGTGCCTTAATCAGAAAGAAAAAAAGAGGGAAGGGAGGAAGGGAAAAGGGGATGAAAGGAAGAAACAAACTGTTAGTTCTATAATTAGTGAAATACCTGAACCATGAAATATTCACAAAAGCTCCAGCCTGGCTCAGTCCTCTTCTCCCTCAAGGTTCTCATGTCATCCTCAAACTTGCCTAGGTTTTTGGTAAAAGACATAAGAAGCAAGGTCCTGAGTTTGGTCAGGAAGGCATTCCAGGATTCCTGAGTTCGAGAAGAGTCCTTCAAGGGGTCAGAGAGCACGACACACCTGCAAAGACAGGAATGGACTATCTGGAAAGACTCTCCACGCACAGCGCCAATGCTCACTGCTGCCCTGCGCCTGAGCGTCAGCAGTTCCTTCCACCTCCCTCCCTCCTTCCTTTTGTCTTTAAATGGCAGTGAAAAACAGCTGGGCATGGTGGTTCATGCCTGTAATCCCAACACTTTGGGAGGCCAAGGTGGAAGGATCACTTAAGGCCAGAAGTTCAAGACTAGCCTGAGCAAAACCCCATTTTACAAAAAATAGAAAAAATTAGCTGGGCAGCTTGTAGGCCCAGCTATTCGGGAGGCTCGGGTAGGAGGATCCCTTCAGCCCAGCAGTTGGAGGCTACAGTGAGCTATGATGAGGCTACTGTACTCTAGCCTACATTACAGAGTGAGACCCTGCCCCTCCCCTCAAAATATATATAGTGAAAGACAACATGAGGCAGCTGGTGAGGCACTAGCTAGGCAGGAAGAGGCTTCAGCACAAACTGGTCTGTTGCCACGTGGGCAAGAGTCCTGCACAAGCTCAAGTCAGTGCAGCTGGTGTGCATAGAAGGAGGGATATAGGAGCAGTCTGAGCCTTACACCCGTCTCCAGGTCCTCTAAAAAGAGCTGACTGTCACCACTCAGTTCCTTACTGGCCCTGGCCGCTTTGGGTCCACGTGATCAACTAGACCCATCCTGCCGTCTAGTTTTAATTCCTCCTATTCCCAGTTCAAGTCCACTAATTTCACGTGCTCTCCCCACTTCATCAAGCACATTCCTACTCACCCAGACATCACATCCTCAAGGACCTCCCCATCACCACCCCCAGCTGCTCTGCCCTCTGGGCTCCCAATGTGATCACACTTTCCCTTTCTGTAGGTCTGTCTCTCCCACCAGCCTGTGAGTGCTTCAAGGGCAGGGTTAATAAAGGAGTAGATAAAAGCTTGGCATGCTCCTACTTAACATAGAGCTCTGATACAAGTTAGCTACAAAGAGACTGTACCCATGGTGCAAAAAAATCAAAGACACAAAATTACAGAAATTTTCCAATGTATTTGGAAAAGGCAATGTGTCCATGAATATGCTGGAAATTGTAGCTGTCTTTAGCCTTGATAACTGTACTTAAGAAAGAGGATGAATAAATCTGAACTCAGAGTAACAATAAAATACTTATGCTATAAGCTTCAGCATTTGTTCTTAGTAACTATTTTACCTGGTCCCAACAAGTAGCAAAATAAATGGATTCTAAGTTTCACCTTCTCTGTGTCCCAGCATGTCCTTTGAGGGGATGACTAAATCCACAGAACTATAAATCAGTGGACAAAAAACGTGAAGCAGAATACACTCTACATGTCCTACAAGAAGAAGACTTAAAAGTTGGTGACTTAAAAGTTGGTAGCCGCTTTAATTCCCATCATCCGCCCCACTGAAAGGGACCTGAGCCAGTTCACACATCAGTTCCCCCAAGGACTGCAATATATTATCACTGTACAAGCTGCCAGGACAGTCCAACCCGGGGAGTGGCTGACATCACAGCCACCCTGAGCAGCTGGGCCCCAGGTGGAACAAGGAGCTCCAGGCTGGAATTTCAGAGCATCACTGGGCTGCTGCTGGCACAACTACTAACAAGTCAACCCTCTCCCTTGGCCTTATTTACCAAAAGCCTGAAAAATAAACAAAACCTTTTACCAAGTAATTTTCCTTAGAATTTATCTTGAAACAATTAAAGATGTTTACAACATTTTAGCTAGAAAGATGTTCATAATATTGTTGTTTATCATGATAAGTAAGCAATAACCTGTAAGCCCAGCAGAGAACTGTATAAATAATTTATGGTACATTAGTACTGTGGAATATTATACACTTGTTAATGATGAGGGTAAAGAGATACGTTTATTATTTACAAAGAAGTTTTATAATATAATAAATGAAAAAGCAAATATAAAACACTATACACAGTACGGTATCACTTTAAAATACACGAGTGTTGTATGTATGCATAATGAGAAAAAAGTCTGGAAAGACAATACCAAAATACTGAGAGTTAATATTCATTTCCTTTTTGTTCATTATTTTTTCTAATAATTCTACAATGAACATGCATATGTAAAATCAAAATTAAACACAAGTATACAGTTAAAAAATAGTAGGCCTTTTCAGAGTAAAGTATTACAATATTTTCAAAGGCCAGAAATTATACTATGTAATAAAACAATTGTCAATACAGATGGTACTAAATTCAAATTTGTGAATATCTGACCAAGAATTTTACATTAAAAAAAGATGTTAAAAAGTGACTTTGCAAATTAATGCAAATCAAAATAGTAGAAGGCACATTTAAACTTACTGAAGATGAAATGTTAAAAACTTTATTAAGTTAAATTTTATGTATAAAGAATAGTCATTTAAAACCACATTAAATTTAAAAAGGCTGAGCAGAAATATATTTTTGGAAATTAAAGATTATAAGACAGACTTTGAAGTAACCAATAGGTACTTTGCAAAAATCATCATATAATTTTAACATTTCACAAGCTGACATTCATATACCTCATTTGTACCAACTTGTTTAATTAATACAACCCCAAACAAATACAATTTCTTCTGTTGTTTTCACAAACACATCAGCGGCCACTTGGTCCTGCCTTCAGCCCTGCCCCATGTTCTCCCACTGTCGGCCCTTTCCCCTAGACTGTATTACAGAGCTCTCTACCTTCCAGGCTGCACCACAGTGTACTCTTTTCAGAACCAAAAATGTCAGTATTTGAACAACAGTCAGGGAAAGGACGCTCATTGTGTAATAGCATCTTGTTAAACTGTTAAGCTAACTCCTTTGGCTAGTTAATTTATGAATAATCTAAGAAAAAGTTTCCACAGGTCCAGACTGCATAAATTTCTCTAAGATCAGCAATCTAATTATTTAATTCAAATATAAATAAAGCAAATTTGAACAATTGTATGAAACATGAAAAAGGCTTTAAAAGCCTCAAGTGGCTAAGCACCAGCCACACACACCAGAGCTGGCAGGTTCGAATCCAACCCGGGCCTGCCGAACAACTATGATAACCACAACCAAAAAATAGCCAAGTGTTGTGGCGGGCACCTGTAGTCACAGCTACTTGGGAGACTGAGGCAAGAGAATTGCTTAAGCTCAAGAGTTGGAGGTTGCTGTGAGCTGTCATGCCATGGCACTCTACCCAGGGTGACAGCTTCAGGCTCTGTCTCAAAAAAAAGGCTTCTACCGGTGGCCCTGTGGCTGCTCCAGGCTGCACACTCAGGACTGCCACCCCTCGCCCCACTAGCCCTCACTGCACTCACACACCCTTTCTTAGCCCACCACTGCATTCTGGCCACCCAACAGCAGGCTCTCACAGCACTTTGGAACCTTCTCATCTGCCACTTGCCACTATGACCATGGTGGCTCCCACTGTCTCCCCAGGACCTGGGTGTGTTCAAGTGCTAAGCTATTAGACAGGGACCATCAGTCACATAGGAGCTAATGCGCCAGCCGGCTCAGCTAGGAGCAGCAGTGCAGAAGCAAAAGGAGGTGAGTTACACTCAGAGACAGCAAGACACAGGGGACAGAAACCCATGCAGTTAACTGAAGAAACTAATGACCAAACTTCTGAGCTCCCTTTAAAGTTTCTGAAGGAATTAAGTCAGCATTATAACTTCCATTCTTAGGAACTTTTAATAGGTATGAAAGAAAAAAAAAAAAAAGAAAAGAAAACACTCAGCTCATAGTTTAAAAAGTTTAAAGCACCCAAGTACTACAAGGCGTCTCAGTACCAGTCTTCAAAAAGGATCTGCCATTTGGGGTCCCCAGGGCCATGGAGCCCAGATTCACCCTCCCAGGCAGCACACTGGAGGGTTCCAGCCAGGATGGGAACCCCAGGAAGTCGGAGGCCAGCGCTCCTCTCAGCTCCCCACACTCCTCCCTGGAGACACCTGGTGAATACGTACACACGTACGCACTACCACCTGGAAGCCAGCAATCTGCATCACCAGGGAGCAGCCAAATGAGGCACAAAGATGCACTTACCGGTCACTCTGTTTATTACAAAAATCATTTCTTATTTTGTCCACAATAGAAGTTCGGGGAAGGATGTTGGTTTTGTTTTTTTTCTTGGCATCATTTTCGACTACCACTATTAACCAGTCCACAGAGCTATGAGCTTTCAGAACATTCTGCCATTTGGTGAGGTCATCTTTTACGGTAGCTTTATACACTTCAGTATCCTAAAAACAAATAAGTCATGGTAAGCAAGTTAATCAACACCCTTTGGTTTATGTGGCCAATGTATCTAACAATAGAGCCTGGCAGCCACAATGCTTTCATTAAGGCACAAGCTGGGTGAAAAGCCCAGCAGCCGACTAAGCCTGTAGCGCTCTGTGCAGACCTGACAACACACACACGATCCCAAGTACTGGTGACATTGAGGGAAACGAGCAGCAAGGTCCCTGAGGCTGAGGTGGGGAGTCAGAGAGCTAAGCAGGCTGCCCGCGGCAGTGCAGCCCATTAGGCAGGTTGGAGCTGTAAACCCAGGTCTGCGGCAAACAAGCACTCTGAGCACAAACAAGCACAACACGACCACCATCCCACCCCGGGCCAGGCCCTGTGGTGCTAAAGCTTGGGTGGGAAACCAGGCCAGCCTCCCACCGCAGCCCCTCTGCTCTCTGCAAGTCCCTGGAACTGTTCCAATCACAAACCCACAGAGGCCATGCAAGAGGCAAGGGGGCTTCAGCTGAGACACCCAGGAAAAAGGTTTCCCAGTGATAGTCTAATCACAGGGCTCAACGGGAAGCACCCCAGTCCTCAAAATCCACCCCATTTCTCATTTAGAATCCCAAACCTGAGCCTGCCACAAAGGCTCCCTCCTCCACAGAAGCAGAGCAGCACAGCTAACTTATCTTCCAGCAAGAATCCAGCAAACGGACATCTTTCTTGTTATTTGTACCCTTATTTATAAATCACTCTTATGCTCTGTAAATCTGCTCAGATTCTAATTCCATTTAAGTACAGAAAATCTAAAACCAAGTCACTTAATTAGGCACTGAGAAAATTTTGGAAACAATAATTGGGGGTTATTGTTTAAATATATACTTTTCTCTCTTTTAATACTTCTAACCATCCTGCCTTTATTTCTTTGGGTGTTTCAGTCACTCTTGATTAATACTGCTAATAGACATATGCTAATCTGAGAGATCCGCAAGTGAGTTAAATCTTAATTTCTGCATTTTGGTTTAACTAATGAAACACAAAGTTCCAAAAGCAGTAATTTTCACTTTCTCTTGATTTTAAAAACGGCTATATCCTGATTTAAATTATAAATACAATATGAATAAGAACTTTTACTTAAAAAGTGAGAGAAGGACCATCTTCAAAAATCAATTTTCTGCAAATATCCAACGATAATTTAATACATGGTGCATATTTGGCACAAAAGGGCAGTTTTTAGGACAAAGCATAGACTTTACAATGCTGGTGTGCTGCTGTCCCTCCCAGAGCCCCAAATGCGTCATGCCTGGAAGCAGAAACCAAAGGGGCCCACAGCCTCCAACTCCAGCAGCTTTAGGACAAAGAGCCGCCCAGAGTGCCTGCCTGCACCCAGAACGCCCAGCAGTCACAGGGTGAGCTGCCCAGAGTGCCTGCCCACCCCCAGAACGCCCAGCAGTCGCAGGGTGAGCCGCCTAGAGTGCCTACCCGCCTCCAGAACGCCCAGCAGTCACAGGGTGAGCCACCCAGAGTGCCTGCCCGTACCCAGAACGCCCAGCAGTCGCAGCACCCAGAACGCCCAGCAGTCACAGGGTGAGCCGCCCAGAGTGCCTGCCCGTACCCAGAACGCCCAGCAGTCGCAGCACCCAGAACGCCCAGCAGTCACAGGGTGAGCCGCCCAGGGTAACTGCCTGTCCACAGAATGCCCAGCAGTCACAGGGTGAGCTGCCCAGAGTGCCTGCCTGCACTCAGAACACCCAGCAGTCGCAGGGTGAGCCACCCAGGGAGGTTGTGAACACCTCCCTCGCCATTCTAAGGCCACCAGGCATCCTCTACCCAGACCCCTGCCTGCCCCCACCCCAGGAGAAGAGTCCTAGCCACAGGCTCTCCACATTAGGAAGGGCCTACCATACCCCAAGGGGACACTCTCACAGCTCTGCTAAGTCAATTTGCAGGGATTCTCCAGAAGAGACCTCCCAAACCAGAAAACAGGGCAGAAAGAACACAGACGTTCCATACAGCTTTAAGGAATCAACTCTGAGCTGTCAGTTGGCGTGATGTAGCCATCACTCACCACCATAAGCAACAATGCGACATCATGAAAATGACGCCACAACTCATAAGGAGAGCAGGCCACACCAGCGAAGCGAATGCCAATAGTCTCTACCAAAAACAAAGCTAGCGCTCCCATCCCTGTGAGTAGGGAGGAGTGACACAGGCAGGACCAGACAGCTGACCCAAAGGATAAGGTACCCACAAAGGGGGCAGCAGCCAAGGGTAGGACATCAAGGCCAACACGGGACAAGGAGGACATCCTCGGGGGAGACAGGCCTCCTGGGTAAGAGCTCGGCAAGGTGAGGAGGGTATCCAGGTGGTGGTAGAGTGACGTATAGCGTAAGAGGTGAGACCTCATGAGACAGGATGAATGAACTCAGGGCTGGCACAGGTATCGGAGGCCAAGCAGGGCAGAGAGGGCATGGCTGTGGGCGCCTCCCTCAGAAGGTGAGGCAATGAGGAAGTTTGTGCCAGGAGGGAATAACCGGCAGGGTCAGCCAAGTGCAGGAGCAAGTCACCCTCCTCTTAGAAGTAGAGTGACAGGAGAACGGTTGCAGGAAGGGAATTACCCCAATCATCGAATAGACAAAGAATGAGCACCTGGATCCTCCCTGTCAGAAAAATAGGTTATAAACATGTAAAGGGAGGAACCCAGAACCAACCTCATGGTGTGGACTGGACTGTGTGCACGTGTGTGTGCGGCACATCATCCAGCTGTGCCCACTGCGAGCTCACCAGCAAAGAGCACCCCCAGATCTACATCCGGTTTCTACATACAATTTTCCATGGCAGAAGCCAGTGCTCCTTGGAGAAATGGCTGGCCCCAGGAATGAGGCAAGAGGAGGACAGGAGAAGTCTGGAACACTCTCAGGCCAAAAGAGCAAATATCAATACATATCACAAAAATGTAATAACTGCGAGTCTTATTCTGGCACAAAATAGACAATGATCAATAGATCAATGTCCAGAATATTGTGCATAAAGGATGTTAGTTTAGAATAAAGGTGTTGGGCCAGCGTGGTGGCCCACACCTGTAATCCCAGCAATCTGGGAGGCCAAGGCTAGTGGATTACTTGAGCGCAGAAGTTGAGACCAGCCTGAGCAAAAGAGAGACCCTGTCTCTAAAAAATAGCCAGGTGTTGTCATGAGCTCCTATAGTCCCAGCTACTCAGGAGGCTGAGGCAAGAAGATCACTTGAGCCCAAGAGTTTGAGGTTGCTGTGAGCTATGACACGACAGCACTCTATCGAGGGTGACCAAGTGAGATTCTGTCTCAAAAAATAATAATAAAATAAAATAAAATAAAGGTGCTATTTCCAATAATTGGAGAAAAGACAGACTATTATGAAATAGTGCTAGGCCAATTTGCTTCCCATTTAGACCCTCAACCTCCACAGCTCCTAACTATATAAAAATATCTTGAAACTCAACACGTACAAATATAAGAATCAAATTATAAAAGTATTAAAATAGAAGAGAAAATCAGTTATCTTCAGATAGACAAGGCTTTCCTAAACAAGACACATTAACCAGAAACCATCTTTTAAATGAAACGTTTCACTGCATAAAAATTACAATAGTTGTAAGTATCTACACACCAAATAACACATCAACACAACCACCTACACAAAACAGCAACTACAGAACAGGCAAGAGAAATAAAATCACACCAATAATAGAAGACTTTACCAGGTAATCCTCAGTTAAAGGTAAGTAAAAAGGCCAAAAATGAAAATATTAGTGACCTGGGCAGCGCCTGTGGCTCAGCGGGTAGGGCGCTGACCCCACATGCCGAGGGTGGTGGGTTCAAACCCGGCCCCGGCCAAACTGCAACAAAAAAATAGCCGGGCATTGTGGCAGGCGCCTGTAGTCCCAGCTACTCGGGAGGCTGAGGCAAGACAATCGCCTAAGCCCAGGAGTTGGAGGTTGCTGTGAGCTGTGTGACGCCACGGCACTCTACCGAGGGCCATAAAGTGAGACTCTGTCTCTACAAAAAAAAAAAAAAAAAGAAAAGAAAATATTAGTGACCTAACCAATAACACAGATCAATAAGACAGATCTTATGAATAAATATTTAACATTACATATTAAGAAAATAAAGAAAATACATTCTCAAACACATTTGGAATATCCACAAAAACTGATCATTTATTAAGACACAGAGATAAAGTAAGTTTTATAAAGCAGAAATATTATAAACACTTTCTGATCGCAATGCAGTCAAAATAGAATTTTTAATGACATTTTTCAAAAATTTCTTTCAAGAAACTAAAAAAATTTCAAACAAAATTAGGTAAAAAGGGAAATACAAACAGAAAACAGATATTTTCTGAAAAGTAATGATGAAACATTAGAAAATATTTAAAGCAATAACCAGAGAAAAATTCATAACTTTAAAGACTTATATCAATAAAAATTAAAAAAGGAAAATCAGTACACTATAAACCTAAAAAATATCTAGAAAAAGAACAAAGTAAACCATAAGAAAACAAAAAGAAAGAAATAATAAAAATGAAAGCAGAAATTAATGAGGTAGAAAACAGACTAATAGGGCCAGGCATGGTGGCTCATACCTATAATCCCAGCACTTAGGAAACCAAGGGAGATAGATTGCCCGAGCTCATGGGTTCGAGACCAGCGTGAGTCAGAACGAGACCCTGTCTCTAAAAAATAGCCGGCCTTGTGGCGGGCGCCTGTAGTCCCAGCTACTGGGGAGGCTGAAGCATGAGAATCACTTGAGCCCAGAGTTTGAGGTTGCTGTGAGCTGTGACGCCACCGTACTCTACCAAGTGTGACATAGTAAGACTCTGTCTCAAAAAAGAAAGGGTAGCACCTTTGGCTCAGTGGGCAGGGCACCGGCACCATATACTGAGGGTGGCAGGTTCAAACCCAGCCCCGGCCAAACTGCAACCAAAAAATACCTGGGCGTTCTGGCGGGCACCTGTGGTCCCAGCTACTGGGAGGCTGAGGCAAGAGAATCACCTAAGCCCAGGAGTTGGAGGTTGCTGTGAGCTGTGTGATGCCACGGCACTCTACCGAGGGCCATAAAGTGAGACTCTGTCTTTACAAAAAAAGAAAGAAAAAGAAACAAAAACAGACTAATAGTAAACTAGATTAATGAATAAAATTCCTGGTTCTCTGGGGGGAAAAAAGATATCAAACTAGCTAACTTAATCAAAAAAGACAAAGTACAAATATACAAAATAAGAAATGATGGGGAAATAACAACTGACACAGAGCATATTTTACAACTGAAAAAAAGACCACTTCAAATACCTTAATGACAATAAACTTTAAAACTTAATAAAATATGTAATTTCTAAGGAAAATATAGGTTATCAGAATTTACAAATGTCTGACCAATTTTCAGAAAGTTATCAAGGAACTATGCCGTAAGAAAGTAGATAGTTCAGGGAGTTTCACAGAATCCATCAAACCTAGAGACCAGACAGCTCCAATGCTGCATAAATTATTTCAGAAATAGAAAGCGAAAACATCCAAGTTCTTTTAATAAATCAAGTATAACATCAATACCTAAACCTCATAAAGACGGCACAAAAGTTACAGACCAACCACTTGTGAATATAAACAAAAAAATCATAAATAATAAAATTTAAGTGAACAGACTCCAATATCACATTAAAAAAAAAAATACTATGACCAAGTGGGGCTTATACCAGGAATCCAAGTATAGTTCAACATTAAGAAACCCATCAAGGTTAGTAAATATTAAGGGGGGAAATCATTTGATTACTTCCATGAGTCTGAAAAAGCCTTTGACAAAATTCAATTCATATTCCTAATAAAAATGCTTGAGAAGTACTTTACTCAAACTGTACAAAAGCAATTCATGCAACCAAAACATTTGCACCCCATAATATTCTGAAATGATTAAAAGAACGCTTGAGAAATCAGGAATGGATGGATATTTCCATCACGTGATCACACACATTTACCTCAACCTCACAGCCAGCATTCTACCTGATGGGGAAATGCTGCAGCTATTCCCAGTAAGGCCAGGAAGGAACAAGGCAAAGTGAACTATCTCCCCTACTATTCAACAATGTCTTAGACCAGAGGAAATAACCTGAGGCATCAGAAGTAAAACTTGCTCTATTTGCAAATGACGTGATATGGTATCTGGAAAACCCTAGGCTCTGGAGGCCTAGAGAATCAATGACAACACCAAATCAAACAACACAAGAATTCAGCCAAGTGACATGAAAATAAACCAACAGCCTTCATATACCCAAAAAGAAACCAACCAGAAGAAACAATGGGAAAGAAAGCCCCATTTACAACAGCAACAATAAAATATAATTGGAAATAAATTTAGTACTAATTTTTAAAAATTTGTAGCGCAGGGCGGCGCCTGTGGCTCAGTGAGTAGGGCGCCGGCCCCATGTGCCGAGGGTGGCGGGTTCAAACCCAGCCCCGGCCAAACCGCAACAAAAAAATAGCCGGGCGTTGTGGCGGGCGCCTGTAGTCCCAGCTGCTTGGGAGGCTGAGGCAAGAGAATCGCGTAAGCCCAAGAGTTAGAGGTTGCTGTGAGCCGTGTGACGCCACGGCACTCTACCGAGGGCAGTACAGTGAGACTCTGTCTCTACAAAAAAAAAAAAAATTTGTAGTGCAGAAAAGTATAAAACACAACAGCAGACTTGCCTTACTCTTGTGCAGGGTGTCTTAACATCATAAACTCAATATGATCCCAATAAAAATATCCAACATCACATCTAAGAGAGCAGCTAGGGAGAAGCTGCAAAGATGAAGCTGATACACACTGAACACACGCTGTGGGTCCCACAAACGCTCCGACTGCAAGCAAACTGGAGCTTTTCTTAGTAGGTGCATTTTTAGTTGTGGTGTATATAGAAATTCTGAAATTATTCTGAAAACACATTGCAGGACTAAGCAAATAAGTTGATGTGTCGATGTTGAAAGTAGAAATAAACATGGAAGTGGGTAAGGCAAGAAACCCTGTAGGGTTGTGCTCAAGTTGGAAGTGGCAGCATCACCCCAGTATTGCTAAGACATTCGTCTGAGCTCTGTCCACTCATAGGACGGAGAAGCAGCACCACTCACAGCAGTGAGCATGCCTCCTACTTCAGCGGCAGCTGAGTGCACCCACTGCCACAGCACCGTGAAGACATGACTGACTCCAGGACAAGGGTACCAAGCTGCAAGAACCTGAAACATCTTGTTATGCCAGGCAGTTATTAGACAGCACGCAAAAGGACATGGGACCCAGCCTGAAGTGACTCTCATTGGCCAAGTCTGAGACAAGTTGGGCCTCAGAACAAAAAAGGGTAATTGTAGGGTGTTGAACCAGCCACGTGCTGATTTTGTGAGGACTTTTTTGTGGTAATGTATGGTGTCAGATATCACAAAAAGTACACAGAAGTACTTTTTATGCTAATCGCCTTCTGTTGGGATTTGTGTAAATTTAAATTTAATATAGCCCAAAGATCCCTCTAGCCCTTCCAATGTGCAGCAGAAAAAAGGCTGGACACCTATGATCAAGAATTCTTCCTCCAAGTACAGCATGGGTGGAGTGGGCTTAGCAACCTTAGTAAAGACTGGTACAGGAACAAATCATTAACGATGCTAAATCTAGGCAGGAAAGCCAGATGCGGAGGATACAACATGGTCTTAGAGTGGCTCCCCAAAGATGGGTTATTAATTAAGCACAGGGGGAAAAACGTAACCATGCCATGGAGAAACCAGACACTTCCTTGACCAAGTGATCAAATCTGACATCACCAATGAAGGGTCCTGCAGAGAAGAATTCACATGGCAGGCTAGGATGGCCGTCCTTCTCAGGCCACTTTGGACACCTGTAATAGGAGGGCCTCACTAGGCCTATGCTGTCCATACACACGATCTGGGTAATGCTCACTACTGGCTTCCTTCTGGAAAGGTGGAATACTGGAGTGTCCTAGTGGAGGGGCCTATGTGACCAGCCTCAATAAAATCCCTGAGCAATGAGTCTCCAACAAGCCTCCCTGGAAGAAAACATCTCACATGTTATCACACTCAGTGAGTAAAGCCATCCTGTGTGACTCCCCTGAGAATGGCCACAGAGCAAAATCAGCAGAGAGAAAGGCTGCCTGGGGTGAAGTCCAAGAAAACCAGTCACAGGCTTCCAGAGGCTGTCTCATTAAAATCACAAAAGAACTACCCCTGCATGCTCAGATTTAGACTAAAATGTCAGTGTGTAGTGATTTATGTGCTTTTATACTGCTAAATGCCCGCTTTAATAGAGCCAAAATCCATAGGAAGAAATGACTCACAGAATTTTCTATTATTTCATGACAAAAGATTTCTGCCAAGAATGGGAAGGTTCTGAGTTCACAAACACACAAGTGGAAGATGCGAGCAAAGACTGGGACACCAGGGCGCTTACGTCCACTCCCTGGGAGGAGGGGCAGGGAGCAACCTCTGAGGCACGCTGCCATAGCAGGAAGGAGGGTACGGCCCCCCGTCCACAGCCACACAGAAGAGACAGCATCGACTGCCAAGTACAGTAAGGGGCATGATGGCGCACACAGGTGTCATGCAAACAAAACTAAAAGTGAAGACTAAGCACAGTTAAACTGACACTAAAATAGCTCAGAAGACCCAAAACACAGGAAATGCGATTATGCCCAGAGATCACGATACGGGTCACGCACTGGACCAGGCAGAAACACGCGACAAACACAGCTACCCACTGGCTGAGGGAATGAAGAGAACACCGAGAAAAGAGGACATAAAAAGGAAATTCGAAAAATTACAGCCGTCTCAACCGAACCTAGACACATGAATTTTTCACCATATTCCAACACACTTTTCTCCACACACACACACCCCCACACCGTGAGTACTTACACAGCACTCTGTCCAATAGATATGAAGAAAGGGGAACGTGAGCAGGGCCTTGTTTCCTTCTTTGGGCAGCAACTCCTCTTTGAACTGCACAAAGTTAGATTCTAGGTGAATCATCTTTGGAGCCCGGCCATAGGACCTATAAACAATTTTTTTAAAAGTTGCTGAGAAAAATTCAGAAGTATACATAATATTAACCCTGAATCATAACTATAGTATTCTCCACAGAAACACTCCATGAATTATTTTAACACAGTTCACATGCACTATTCAAAGCTCTCTGTAAAGTATTTCATAAAAAGATTTCAGAAAAGCAGAGTAATACATTCCTCCAAGTATTCACTTTAACCAGGGCCACTACAGACTTCTGAGAACAATGAATTTTCTAAAAATCACTAATAAAAGAGGAAAAGTGTATCCCAAATCTTCAACGTGCCATTTTAAGTTATTAAGGCTTTAAAGTGCACTAATACTTGTATTATCCAAGAAAAGAAATTATTCACTGACAGAGAACAGATTTTTATTTACAGAGCACAAATAAAACAGTATAGGAACTCCCTTTATTCCTCCACTCAAGAAGAAAGAACTGCTACAGAAATCCTGAAAGTGGCATGTGTCTCATCCAGAGCTGTCAGAGGACACGCCCACGGCCCCACTGCACCTCTAAAGTCAACCACGCCACATGGACCTTGTCACCACACTTTCATTATTATTATTCTCACCCCTAGTGAGAATAAAGCTGTGTCTCTTCCATGCATCAACAGCTAGAGTTTGCATGTTTTTATCCAATCTAAGGATGCTCTGTTTAATAAATTAAAAACAACCATAATTCTGCTTACGCTAGAATTTGTACGTTTTCTGTTTGCAGGCTGATTTTCCTGCCCTTTGTGAGTTGATTTAACCAAACTTTCTTTCTCCATTATTTTCCATTTCTTTTTCTCTACTGGTCTGAGAATTTAATCATCTATTTCTGTTCTACTGTTGGTTTCATTTTAATTCTTAATATGCATAAGCCTAAGGTTTTTTGTTTTCAAAAACTAAAGCTTATCCCCAGTTTTCTTTTTTGAGACAGTCTCACTTTGTCGCCTTTGGTAGAGTGCTGTGACATCATAGCTCACAGCAACTTCAAACTCTTAGGCTCAAGCGATTCTCTTGACTCAGCCTCCCAAGTAGCTGGGACTACAGGTGCCCACCACAACACTCGGCTATTTTTAGAGACAAAGTCTCACTCTGGCTCAAGCTGGTCTTGAACCCATGAGCTCAGGCAATCCACCCTCTCTGGCCTCCCAAAAGCTGGGAATACAGGTGTAAGCCACTGAGATCGGCCCCTTATCCCCACTTTTTTCTGATCTCCTTCCCTTACATCTGAAACTTCAAATTTTTTAAAGGATTGACACCTTAACTTAGACAAAATATTTTTATGACTTATTTGCTAGCAGCTGGTTCTTTTATCCTGCAATTTATGAGTTCATTTTCCTTCTTTTTGGGATATAACCTTTAATTATTTCAGAAAGGTGGTAAGGTTTCTGATCTCACGTAAGTCTGACAATGTTTTTATTTATTTATATTTATATTTTGCTTCCCAGATATCTCCACGTTGTGGCAAGCGGTGAAAGTAATACTTGAATGGCACCCAAAAGTATACACATGGCTTTTTGCAGCCAGAGGTGATTAAGCAGGCCTCAAACATTCTATCCCGCACTTGGCCTCCCCGAGGCCTATGAGGAGCAAACTCTCTCAGCACCCACATTTCAGGCAAGACCCTCAGCATTAAGAGACCCTGACTTGGTCTCCTCCTGGCACAACAATGTGAAAATCATAAAGAATTCTAGGTTCAAAGCTATTTTCCTTCAGTACTTTGAGAAGACAGTTTTGAAAAGTTGTCTTTTCCATTCTAAATGGTATTGCCAGAAACTATACATTTGGTTCTTCTCCCTTTTCTGATTCCTTGGCCTTCAGCGGGCTCTTACAGAGTACCCTGATTCACCCCTGGGGAAGCCCTGACATGAACTCTTCAACTCCTATCTACGCTCCATGCTCTTCACTCCCTCTGGAAAAGCCAGCAGGTGGAACATGTCTCAAGGTTTTCGTCCATGCCCTCGCCCCACTCTCAGCACTGAACTCCAGAGTTTCTAAGCTCAGCCTTCCAATTCCCTAATCTGCTCTTCAGCTACACAGGTGTACAGTGCAGCTGGTAAAGTTTCTGTCTTAATATTTTCTCATTTGTAAGATCTAATTAATTTTTGCTTTTTATCAAATATAGACATATTTTAAAATATCTAATAATACTAAAAGGCTTTTCACACACAAACACACCCTATATACCCATGTCTTAGTCTGTTTTCTGTGGCAGTAGCAGAATATCAGAGTGGATATTTACAAACACGTTTATCCAGCTCACAGGCTTGAGCAGTGGTTCTCAACCTTCCTAATGCTGCAATGTATTTTCATTGTTAAAAAGGGGTCGCTACCCACAGTTTGAGAGCCGCTGGTCTAGAGGCTGGGAAGTCTCATACCAATGTGCAACATCTGGTGAGGGCCTCCTGCTGCAGTCTAACAGGGCAGAGGGCAAGAGTGAGAGATGGGGAGAACTCGCTTCTGTAACAAGGCCACTCCCAAGACAGTGAACCCACACCCCATGACACTGACCTCAGTCTGAGAAGGCACAGACACACAAATTTCGGGGGCACATTCACACAACAGCCCCCCACCACAGCAGGTGTCGTCTTCCTGTGTTATGTCCTAGAGATGCTGCAACACGTTGCCACAAACTGAGAGGCTTAAAATAGAATTTACCCTCTCACACTTCATGCGGCCAGACTTGAAATCAGTGTCAGCAGGGCTGGCTCCCTCCAGGAGCTCTGTGGGGAGTGCTGCCCCGCCCAGCTCCCGTGGGCTGCTGGCCACCCTTGGCGTTCTTTGCCTTGTGGCCGCGTCACTCAAATTCTGCCTCTATCATTACACGCCCACCTCCCCTGTCTGTCTCTGTACTTTTCTTCTGTGCCTCGTAAGGATGTGGGTTGTTGGATTTAGGGTCTACCCCAATCCAGGGTGATCTCATGTTAAGATCCTCATCCGAAGGACCCATACTCCAGGACAGGCACATTCTGAGGTTTCAGGTGGACACACTTTCCCTAAGATAACACACCCCTTTCCTTAGTTAGACAGTAAACATCCCCTGTTGTTTCTGACAAGGAGAACATGCAGTCTTTCTTCTAGGGCATCCAACTCCCTGAGATGAATTCTCTACTCTTTTTTTTTTTTTTTTTTTTTTTTTTTTGTCGAGACAGAGTTCTACCCTATGCCTTGAGCAGAGTGCAATGGTATCATAATTCACTGCCACCTCAGGCTCGGGCTGTGGGCATCCTGCTGGCTCAGCCTCTGAAGCCGCTGAGATTACAAGAGCTCGCTGCTGTACCCGGCTGGATTTTTCAATTTTTTTCATGAGTTAAGGGTCTCACTCTCGCTCAGACAAGCCTTGAACTCCTGAGCTCAAGCAATCCTCCTGCCTCAGCCTCCCACAGTGCTGGGATTACAGGGGTGAGCCACCGTGCCCAGCAAATTCTCTGATCTTTTGCCTAGGAAGCATGACCGGCTGCAGGGTCCTTGGGTCTGAACTGGGCCCAGTCCAGAACTTGGCTTACTGAATTAAGAATGACACTTCTCCCCTGCCTGCTGCAGCACCCCCTATCCAGGGGTCTGGGTCTTCTCTGTCCACAGACAGACCCTCCAGGCTCCTGCAGAGGGGGGATGAGAACAGTCACCTCACTACAGATTGGAGTGGGGCCCAAGGATTAAGCACCCCTTGCCTTCACCTCTGCCAACCCTCTCCAGCCCTGCTCTCACCCTGGCCTTCCACGTTCCTGCCTTCTTCACCTGCCACAGACTGGACTCCCCTCATGGCGCCACCTCTGCAGACAGGCCAGGACTAACTCCCCAGCTGATCCATGTCTCTTGGCCGCTGCTACCTCTTCTCCCTTTCTCTGCCTTGTGTATTCATGCTTTTTCATCCTTTATAAGGTGGTGCTGAGTATTTATTTGGTCCATTTTTCCAGTCCACTTATTTGTTTAATGTTAATTTGATCCGTTTAGTGGAGTTCCAGAAGGAGGAAGAGATAAATACATGTATTAAATCTACATAGTTTATTTCAGGTATTTCTCATAACCCTCTCTCTTGTTTCATGAACACTTTTTTTTCTTTTATCTTTCTGAATGTTTAAATAGCTTAGACTTAGTTAAAATCCTTTACTGATTACTCTTTTTCTTCAGGTGTGAAATTCCTTGATATGCTAAACTTATTTTCTCTCCTTCACAGCAGCAGGACTCCTTATAAATTGATCAATTTTTCTCTTACATTCTGTACGCTCTTTATATTCCATGTTAGTAGTTAAATGTACTCTCTGTAAGACACTATAATCGGGCACAGAAATCAGACTACCTTCACTAGAGAGCCTAGGTGTGTCATCCCTGGAAAGCTACGTTAACTCTTCATGTCACTAGGGCACAAACTGGTTGTCAGAAAGGAAGGGTGCTGCAGAATCAGAACTATTCTCACACAAACAGCAACAAAGTATTCTGTGTATACATCCTGGTTAAGACCAGATGACTTTTATTGGTAAGACAAAATGCAAACACTTTCACTTTCCACAAAAAATATTTGCACTTACCAGAAATAAGTTTACCAAGAAGAATGATTCCCAATGATTTCCTCTGAACAAGTCACCAGACGACCAATTATAAACATACAAAAGAGCCACTGGAACTCTGATCTGGCTTTACCTCTAGTTTTTAACTAACATCTTTCTATATACACCTTCCATCCTTAGCAAAAGTGAACAGGGGCTCAGGGAGAAAGGGGGCTCTCGTAAGTACATTCAGCCCGCATCCTCTGCTCTAAGGTAGACTCTAAGTGAGTTCCTATCTCATCTGCAAACTACCTGTGCCTCTAAGACATTCTGACTAACCATGAAGAGTCACAGATCATTCCTATAAAAGCGAGTCTTTAACTAAAAAGGACTGTCCTTGTTTCTACCATCCATCATTCCATTAGGAAAATCACCCTAGCACTTGGGCACAGGAGATTGAGGTCATAGTGGTCTATGACTCTACTGTTCTCTACCCCGGGCAGCAGAGAAAGATCCTATCCCAAACAAACAAATCAATGTTCCAAAAAAAGGAAGAAGAAGAAGAAAAATCATCCTGTTCTGTAAAGAATAAGACCCACAGATTATAGGCCATTCCTTTTCTTTTTAATAGGCTTTTAACTCGTGCTGCTTGGCTAGCTCACGTGAATGTCTAAAACATGAAGGGGGATACTGCCCAAAACAAACACACCACACCTTCTCCATTCCATCGGTTCCCTCGGCAGCTGCTGGGAAAGCGTTGGGTAAATAGAGGTAAATAAATTCTGATCTCCAGCACCTACAAAGGGAATAAAGAGAAATTCAGTTATATTTTTAGGCAAATACAAGCAAGGCAAGCTCTAAAGTTTATTAAATTGATATTTTTAGATGATTTTTATTTAATAGATGACATCACAGGATTTTTTTTTTTTCCTTTAAGTGACTAGTTTCAAGAAAACCCAGTGCTGGACACAGAAGCATGAGCTTGACCCTCATGATGCCTCCTCGAGATGCTGTAACTTTCCTGGGAGGAGGAGGAGGAGGATCGGAGAAGGCAAGTCGCAGCCAGTACGCAAAGCTGAGGGGGGTAAAGCCAGTTCAATACCATTGGTTCACCATGCTCTACAGCCACCACTTCTCCAACCTCAAAAAGAGCCCCCAACTCCATGCAGAAAAGGAACCCCAGAGTAGTGACCAAAAACTTCACCAAAATAAACTCAGTGTCCAACCAAATTGCCAGTTAGAGCTAAAATTTACAGGACACGCCCCATGTGCAAATATCATACAAGGCATCTGTCAGGCACCCTCTCATCTACTCCGCATCATAACTCCTGAGAGGAAAAACACAAACCAGACCCTGATTTACAGATGTTAGGTAAAGTCTAGGAGGTCAACTTATTTCAAGCACAAAGCTGGCCAGTGTCAGATACGAGTCATGAATCCAGTGTGTCTACGCTGCACACTCAGCTGCTAATGCAGATCCTTTATCCTAGCTTTAACAGAAATGAAAAATCCATTTAGTTTCCATAAAATGACAGCATAACTGTATTATCTTAAGCTAAAAAGAACCTTTTAATATAGACAACTAAAATTCTTACATTCAGAGGATCTTCTTACTTTAAGCGAAACCATTTTCCAAATTGCTTTTATATTGATCTTTAAGAAATTGCTGGGAATTGATGTGGGCCATTAACACATTTGCTTGTTTTGCTACTATAAACCTAAAAATAAAAAGCCTCTGAAATTCATAGAACAATGTTACAACACTGCAGAGAACAATGACACTTCTGGGCAGAAGGCCTGGGACACTGACTGCCTGGGTCCCCATCCCCACCCCCATCCCGCCCTAACCAGCTGGCTAACGATACTGGAGACCATTTACCCTTCCCAGGCGGGTTTTGGCACTACAAAGGAAAATAAGACCCTTGGCTCGGCGCCCGCAGCACAGTGGTTATGTAAAACTATGGTTATGGAGCCAGCCACATGCACGGAGGCTGGCGGGTTCAAGCCTGGCCCGGGCCTGCTAAAACAACAATGACAACTACAACAAAAAAAAAGAGCCAGGTGTTGTGGCAGGTGCCCGTAGTCCCAGCTACTTGGGAGACTGTGGCAAGAGGATCACTTAATTCCAAGAGTTTGAGGTTGCAGTGTGCTGTGATTCCATAGAACTCTATTGAGGGCAACATAGTGAGACTCCGTCTTAAAAAGAAAGAAAAGAAGGGTGGTGCCTGTGGCTCAAGGAGTAGGGCGCCGGTCCCATATGCCGGAGGTGGAGGGTTCAAACCCAGCCCCGGCCAAAAAAAAAAAAAAAGAAAGAAAAGAAAAAAGAGAAAAGAAGACCTCCTCCAAAGGGCTATGGTGAGGATTGAGGATGAGCATAAGAACTGACACACATTACTTTAAAAGGGTTACTCGTACTACATTTCTGCTAGATAAAAACAATTTTTAATAGCTGGGCATTATAGCAGGTGTCTATAGTCCCAGCTACTTGGGAGGCTGAGGCAAGAGAATCGCCTAAGCCCAAGAGCTGGAGGTTGCTGTGAGCTGTGACGCCACAGCACTGTACCGAGGGCAATAAAGTGAGACTCTGTCTCTTAAAAAAAAAAAAATTACGTTTTAATTTATCACTTTGCACCTTGTTCATTTATTTAGTAGTCATCTTAGAAATAAAATTTTAAAATAAAATTTAAAAATCCTCAGTTAGATTCAGGTTTTTTTTTGAGAGACAGAGTCTCACTCTGTCACCTCAGAGTGCTGTGGCCTCACCTACCTCACAGCAATCTCAAATTCCTGGCCTCAAGTAATCCTCCTGCCTCAGCCTCCTAAGTAGCTGGGACTAACGATGCCCACCACAATGCCCAGCTGTTTTTTCTCATTTTTAGCAGAGGTGGGATCTTGCTTTTGCTCAGGCAGGTCTTAAACTCCTGAGCTCAAGTGATCCTCCTGCCTTGGCCTCCCCAAGTGCTGGGATTACAGGTGTGAGCCACTGCACCTGGCCAGCTTCAGGTTTCTTGCCTTTGCCTCTTTTGTCTCATTAAAAGGTTCCAAGATTAATATATAAAAATCATTGCTCTTTGCTAAGTGGAAAGTAAGTCAACTAAATGGAAGCTTTTTCCTTTCACTTGATTTTCTACGTAAAACCATGCACGCACGCAAACAAACGCACACACACACACACACAATCCTTGCAATCAAGTTTCTCATAAGTGAGCAAGTAACACATGTTCACAGCAAAGGATGGAAGGCCTCACACACCCCTCCAGGAAAGCTGCTGTACCTTCAGACTATAAAGTAACAATTTTTCCTACATCCATCCTGCACTGAATCTGTGTTCATTTGAAAGATGACAGACAGGGCGGCGCCTGTGGCTCAAGGAGTGGGGCGCTGGTCCCATATGCCGGAGGTGGCAGGTTCAAACCCAGCCCCGGCCAAAAACCACAAAAAAAAAACAAAAAAAAGATGACAGACCACTCAGCACATCTGCCAAGATCAAAGACGTCATCTGATGTGACTGAGGATTTAACCTGTACCCAGTTGACAGTCCCTATTATGAGCTGAATTGTGTCCCCCACTCTCCAGTCCTAACTCCCATTCTCAGAATACAACAGTATTGGAAGATTAGGTCCCTAAAGTTGATAAAGTAATGAAGTTAAAACAAGGCCATTAGGGAGGGCCCTACTCCAATCTGATGATGTCCTCGTAAGAAGAGAAACTTTAAACACAGCCATCAGGGATGAATAAAAGTCACATAAAGACAGAGAGAGATGATAAGCCAAGGAGGAAGGACCCAGAAGAAACTAAACTTACCAATACTTTAATCTTGGACCATGAGTCAACAAATATCTGCTAGGCCACCCAGTCTGTGGTATTTTGTTACGGCAGCCCTAGTAGACTAAGACAGTAATCCTAATTTACTTTGAAGGCCAAATTCTTGTAACCCACTTAAGCTCTACATTGAGTGATTAAGAATGTGAAGGGAAATCACCATAATTTTCTCAAAATACACAGCTATTATTTTTTTTACATATACATGAGTTTATTAGGTTTCCACTTTTGCCTTCACAGAATTAAAAAGGCTTAAAATTTAATAACATTAACAATGTTTAAGATGAGGACTAGAAACAAAAACCTCGGAAAGAACAAACGACAATAAATACATTCAGAAAAGAAATTAGACAACTGCTACATCGAAATATTAAGCAATAATAATAATGCAAAGAAAGTAACATTCACATTGTCAGATAAGAGTATGTCTATTAATTACACAGCTATTATTAATTAGAATATTCTTAAATCTTCACATCAAGTATTATGAAAATCAGAGGTGCCTTTGAAAATGGGGCACAGAGAACCAACACATGAAAGAGGGGGCAGAGCTTAAGTGTAAAACCCCAGAAGAATTCCATCTAAGCTCAAGTGATAGGTAATTAAATTAACAATATAACTCTGTAGTTTCCCAAAATAACTCAACCACTAAGTAGGAAAGTCATTGGAACTTTGAGGTCTATAGAGCAGCTACTAGGCTGACTTTTTCATTTTAACCCCGTGGGCAACAGAGGCTTAAGCAAAACCGGTAAAGATTTCAGTTGTTTATAGAATAGCTACTAAAAGCAAAAACGAGACTTAAGATTAATGTGCCTGTGTTCACAGAACCATGTTCAAAAAATAGGTATTTATTAAAAAAGTCAGCTCTGACCAATTATTTCAACGACTCTTTTGTGTGAGGAAGGAGAAACTTTCAAAATTAGAAGAATAATTCCAAGAACAATCCTGTTACTATAAACCCCTGCACACCACCAGGGCCCCTTGCTAACCAGGGGAGACATGGAGACTGAGGGTGTGAGAGTCAGGGAGCACAGGCAGCCCCCGTGCTCACTATACCCCAGGCAGCTGCAGGGGTGTGTCTGGGGTCACTCTGGCTGAGGAGCAGGCCTGAGCCCACAAATGGGAAGGGTAGTGCAGGAACGGTGCAGTGGTGGCATTCATAGACAGATGTGGACACTCACGGTGTTGCCCTGCCCCAACCGCTGGACAAGCCCCAGGTCAAGAAAAGCCCAGCTCAGAGAATCCCTGACAAGAAGCAGAGCTTTAGGGTCTACATGAAGCAATCAGTTTTCTGACTATCAATGCCAGATGTAATTCATTGAGTTTTTTGTAACATGCAGTCAGATGACCGACAAAGACCTTCACTATTTCCTGAAATGCATTCCCTGGATTTTTTCCCAAACTCACATTCATGTACTAATTGTGTAATTTAAAATATTTTGTGTTCAAAGCAGATATGAACTAATTAAACATGGGGGGGGTTAAAACAACTTTAAATGATTCAGTGATTTGGTATAATAGGTAAATTTCAACAAACTCAACATTCTGGTGACAGTCAAGGCTGCAATAACACCATAGACTAGTGGAGGCTGTATCAGCAGATTTAGTGTCCTGTTCTTACTGTGCCCTCAATGGTGAGAAGGGTCAGGGAGCTCTCTGGACCCTCTTGTATAAAGACACTAATCTCTTTCACGGGAGCTCTGACTCCATGCCCTCCTAACACCATCACCCAGGGTGAGAGCAGGCAAGAAGCTGGCAGAAGTCAGGAGAAAGGCCCTGTTTACGGCCCCTATGCAGACAGAACCGTGGAGCTGCCATGCCTTAAGCACTTCACACAAACTGAATCTACATGGGGAAATCAAGGCACCGAGCAACACCTAAATGGCCTGAGGTCAAGCACCAAAGCTGGGACACAAAACCAGGTGGCCAGGCTTTGGACTCAGTACTTTGCCACTGCTCTGTGCTGCTTCTGAATTTCTCATTTTGATCAAGTTTACTCTTACTCCGAGGCCATCATACAGACACTGATTGGCTGAAAATACAGGTTTCAGAATACCTTCTGCAGATAGAGTGAACATTTCTGTCATTTGCTTTTCATTGTACCAATTCTTAAAACGCATGAATGTGGATAGTATAAAAGAATCAGGAAACTACAACCGTGAGCGAGTAGCAAAGAAAAATAAGATGTTTAATTTATAGATGGTATAAAGCTTTCCTAAGTACCACATGTTTTCAACATCAGTATTTTTATTTGGAGATTTAGGTTGGGTAAAAAACCTTACATAAAGATTCTAGATATTTGTTGATTCTCTTACACAGCATAATCTTTCTTTAAACTCCATAGTATAATCTTAGTAAAAAGAAATAGCAACTTTTCTAATAAAATGTATCTCTCACTTTATCTTAAATTGTTGAAGGCATCTGGAGTATTTCAGCCTACTAACAAAGTGGCTGTCTTTAGCCAATGGGCTAAGTCTTGTTTTCAAAAGGTTGGATTTATTCTGCAGGGTTTCACAGGCCCCAGGGCACTAACTCATAGAAAGGACCGAGGACAGATCTTAGCTCTGATTAAGAGAGAACCTGCATGGGGTTGGGGCTACAGTAAGGGGCTCACACCTCAGAGGCTCTCAACCAGGCCCTGGATGAGCTTGAGACTGGGACTCTAGAGAGACTTTATAAGGCTGTAGAGAGACTGCACAGCAGTGACTAGAGACGACCTCCCTTTAAGGCCCCTCCAAGCAAGAGTCGATGATTCTATTTTTGAACAAAAAGTCAAAAGAAAATATATAAATTAAGATTTGCTTTGTAGAAAACTTAGCAGAAATAGCTATTCTTTGAGCATACTATTAACAAAAAGAAAGGTGCAATCCTTGGGTGGCACTGTGGCTCAAAGGGGTAGGGCGCCAGCCCCATATGCCGGAGGTGGCGGGTTCAAACCCAGCCCCAGCCAAAAACTGTAAAAAAAAAAAAAAAAAAAAAGGAAAGGTGCAATCCACCATTAGCCAGTTCACACATGTCTGCAAACAATGTGCTGCAGATGCAGATAGCACTGTCTTTCAGCCCCTGTCTAAGGTTGCCCATAGACGACACTAATTTCTGTTGAACCACTTTTGGTGAAACAGACTTTCAAAAGACTCAAATCCACTGGGTGAGGTGGCTCACACCTGTAATCCCAGCTCTCATGGAGGCCCAGGCAGGTGGATTGCTTGAGCTCAGAAGCTCAAGACCACCCTGAGCCAGAGCAAGATCCTGACTCTAAAAAGAGTCAGGTGTTGTGGCAGGTGCCTGTAGTCCCACCTACTTGGGAGACTGAAGCAAGATGATCGCTTGAGCTCAAGAGTTTGAGGTTGCTGTGAGCTATGACATCATGGACTCTACTCAGGGTGACAAAGTGAGACTCTGTCTCAAAAAACAAAAAAAAAAAACTTTTGAATGGACAATGACAACATCCAAGATTGCAACTGGGAAATCATCTCAGCCTGTTCAATAATGCATAAAGTAGATTTGCTATAATTCAAGTGTAACATCAATGCATTACTGAAAATTAATGCTTCAAATGGGAACTCTTTCATGGGGAAAACTAACATCAAATGCATAACCATGGACGTGGAAACCCTCCCCACTGGGGCTCCCAGGCCATCTGTCCAGGGGCAGGGGCAGGGAGGGTAGGTCAATGAAAAAGCACAAAAAAGGATCCAGACAGTGCCCAGGTTCTATAAGCAGAAAACAAGGTTGAGTCTGCCCCGCTGTCATGACGAGGCAACTGATCCCCATTTCTATGAACAAACACTGGCCTCCCTTTATTGGAAGGCACATATTTGTGAAGTGAAGCAAATGACACTCTCATAGTCCTGAACCTCAAAGTTTGAAGAAGTTTAAAACCAAGTTCAAGGAAGTCACTCCTACAGTGGACTTCCTTACCTTCACTTGTTGTCAGCTGCCACTGATCTCCTGCGTCAGGTTTGTCAAATGACCTTGATTTTAGATCCCAACCCAGTAAGCCCTGCCATTTCATCACTGGCTCTAACACCACATGCCCATCCCCTCTACCTTCTTCCTCCAGCCTCATCTAAATCCTCACCCACAAGCACGTGCTTCCTCTCCCTCTACTCCTCTCTCTCCCAGCAGCCAATCTATAACAATTAATACCCCCAGGAGGTGTAACACAAAGAAAACCAGCACAGTAGTGTTCACCAAGTTTTGTACCGTGGAAGTTTACCAACACACACAGACTAGTCACAAGATAGAATGTCCCCAAATCTCTTCCTGTTTTAACTTAAAAGACAAGGACCGGGCGGCGCCTGTGGCTCAAGGACTAGGGCGCCGGTCCCATATGCCAGAGGTGGTGGGTTCAAACCCAGCCTCGGCCAAAAAACCAAAAAAAAAAAAAAAAAAAAAGACAATGGACCGTGCATGCCATGGATGTTCAGAAGTCTGAATGAACTCTTCTAACCAAGGAGACAAATCACCTTTAGTCCTCAGAGACCAGACTTAATGAAGAGTTTAAAAAGAAAAAGATTGGATAACTTTAGTGTGTGTCACACTTTATGGGGGCAAGACATGATTGCAAGAGGGACTTTACCTAACAATTGCAATCAGTGTAACTGGCTTATTGTACCCTCAATGAATCCCCAACAATAAAAAAAAAAGAAAAAAAAAAAAAAAAAAGATTGGATAACTATAGCAAAATAAAATACTGAAGAATCAGCCTTTAACAGTTTATATATATTTTTACATAAAGAAAATACAGGATAATTATAGCAGTATGAATCATAGTACTCTATTTACAAGTTAAAGAGAAAGCCAGGCGTAGTGGCGTATACCTGTAGTTCCAGCTACTCGGGAGGTTGAGGCTGGAGGTCCACTCTAGCTCAGGAGGTCGAAACTACAGTAAACTATTATGGTGCCACTACACTCCAACATGTATGACAGAGTAAGACCCTGTCACTCAATAAATAAATGAAGACGCTGCCTGCTCCTGACATGACCTTGCTTTGTGGTTTTGGACATAAGAATTCTCAGACTGCTCTTTCCCCAGATTTCTCCTTTACCTACTTCAAGCCTTTGCTCAAGCATCACTAACACAACCATTAAGGAGGGGAATTTAGCAACAACTAGCAAACAACTAGCACAGCTCCAGCAGCCTCCCAACAGATAAGCAAGGTTAAAAGACAAGAGTATTCCCTACAGGACTACTGGAAACAGCAGAAGAGGAAAACAATGCAAATTCCACCACTGGGGAATTAGCAGAATACACCAACAACTGTAATTGTG
The DNA here is from genome assembly GCF_027406575.1 of Nycticebus coucang. Taxonomy (NCBI): domain Eukaryota; kingdom Metazoa; phylum Chordata; class Mammalia; order Primates; family Lorisidae; genus Nycticebus; species Nycticebus coucang. The sequence goes on from NC_069795.1 coordinate 2,470,122, forward strand.
GTCCTCCGAGAGGCTGAGGCAGGAGGATCACTGAGCTCAGGAGTTCAAAACTAGCCTGAGCAAAATGAAGACCCTGTCTCTACTAAAAACAGAAAAATTAACTGGGTGTGGGTGTAGTCCCAGCTACCTGGGAGGCTAAGGCAGGAGGATTACTTGAGCCAAGGAGTTTGAGGTTGCAGTGAGCCATGACACCACTGTACTTTACCTGGGGTGACAAAAAGATCTCAATACATTGTAAAGTGAAGTGTCGTCCAAGCTACACTGAGAGGAAAAGAGCAAGGTGGGGAAAAAAGAAAAGTATGCCGTTGGCAATCTCTCATCTAAGAAAGAAAAACACAAATACATTTCGACTTATTCTTTCTATATGGAGGAATAAACCACAAAAATTTGTAACAGAATACTTAGGAAAAGGAGGGATTAGGAAGGAGAGGACAGAAAGAACATAATGCTAGATTTCTTTAAATATACCTCATTTTGTAAATTTGATTTTGGAAGTAAATTTTATATAATTATTAAACAAAATTAAATTTTAAAAAGGTTTTCCATAAAAATATCAGGAAAAATAAAACAAAAGGACTTAAATGTATACATACCATGGATCTGCGGTGTAACCTCAAGGAAAGGAACTGTGACAAATGACTTTAAAATGACGGTAACGGGTGGCGCCTGTGGCTCAAAGGGGTAGGGCGTCAGCCCCATATGCCAGAGGTGGTGGGTTCAAACCCAGCCCCGCCCAAAAACTAAAAAAAATTAATAAATAAATAAAAATAAGACGACGGTAACTTGACTGTTCCCTCCTAGTGGGATACACCCAAATACCACAAAAATACTGCTGAAAAAAAAGTTTAAATCTGTGCGTTCTCTAGTCCTGCTGCTGCAGGTAGAGTTAACAGTGTTATTCAGAGACTACGTGTGGTAAGCAAGCATGGGACGCTGTACTCCTGGGTCCCGGGGACCTGGCAGCATCAGCATCACCTGGGCACCTGGTTAGACGTGCTTAGTTTCACAACCCATCCAAATATGCTTGTTCAGAAACTCGAGGGTGGGTTCCAACCCTCCAGGTGACTCTGATACAGCACAATCTAGAGAACCCTGAACTATCATCCCCAAGCACCCATGAGAACTGGGATGCCCAGCTCCCAGCTCTGTCCACTGAAAATGCCCAGCAGTAACTAGAAGTAACAGCTACAGTCTACAGTCTTTGAAGACCGCTGTTCACTGAAAAGAGTCAGGGCTCCTTGGACAAAAGGCTGACTACAGACCAGAGCAGGAGACATAAAAGGAGCCCAGAGCATCATGCCAGACAGCGAAGAATCTAACAAAGATTATCTCAGAAGCCAACCTGAAAGGGGAACTCTTCGGCCAAAGATGGAACCATCTGCACATCAGTGAGGCAACAGCTTCAACAGGTTGAAACATATCACCATGATCATTAAGTAAAGATACATTTGAAAAAGCTAATTGATCACCCACCAAAGGATACCGGTGAACTAACTCACTTCAAAACCAGTAAGGTAAAGGGAAAGAGTCAACCGTGTAATGCCTCACTATACAACCAGATGACCACTTGTTATAAATGTACATTTGTACACGAGTGTATATATGTATAGACACGCACACTCCTCACAGGAGTATTTCAGCTAATAAATGAAAAAGAAATGGCAAAATGAGAATATCACATTTTTCAAGCATTAGGGAATTAATGATATAAAAATAAGTGGCTGCTAACATTACAAGAGACAGACAGACAGACATTATGCGTCTACTGATGAAAGAGCACCCACCACCAGTGAAACAGTATCGCAAAAATAAAATAAATCCAACTCTCCAGCTCTAATTACCAAGTCTAGACAGTGACACCTCTTCAGGACACACAAGCTGGGTTTGTCAATAAATTACAAAAAGAAAAGGAAGATGCAAGGGAATTGAAGATTTTAAGAGAGACACACACAACTTAATCTAAAAACTTTATACTAGTTCAAATTGCTTTTTTTTCAGAAAAAACATTTAAGACATGTAAGAAATCTATACACCGAAATACTTGATACTAAGAAATAGCTCTAGATGTGATTTTATTTATTTATTTTTTTATTTTTTTTTTTGGAGACAGAATCTCACTGTGTCATCCTTGGTAGAGTGCCGTAGCCTCCCAACTCACAGCAACCTCCAACTCTTGGGCTCAAGTGATTCTCTTGCCTCAGCCTCCTGAGTAGCTGGGACGACAGGCACCTGCCACAACACCCAGCTATTTTTTTTTTTTTTTTAGCAGGCCCGGGCCGGGTTTGAACCCACCAGCCCTGGTGCATGTGGCTGGCACCCTAACCACTGACCTATGGGCACCCAGCCATGGTGTGATTTTAAAAAAGACAATAGACTGGGTGGCTTAAACAACAGAAGTTTATTTTCCCAGAGCCTTGGAGGCTGAGATGCCCAGATTCCATTTCTGGGGAGGGCCTGCTTTCTGAATTGCAGGTGGCCACCTTCTTGCTATTACCTCATACGGCCTTTCCTTGATACAAAGATGGGATCCTTTCTCTCTTCCCATAAAACCACTAATGCCATTATGAGGGCCCCACCCTTCTGACCTAATCTGCCCAAAATTACTTCCCCAAAGCGGTATCTTCTAATAACACCATGTTACAAGTTAGGGCTTGAACATATGATTTTGAAAGGGACACATTCAGTCCATAATAAATATTCATGGATAAATTAAAGAATGTCTGACATTTGATTCCAAATAATACAAAACTGGAAGAATGAGGATATAGAGAAATAAGACTGGGCCATTCACCCAAATGTTAAAGTTGGGTGAAAGACTGTAAGGTTTATTTGCACATATTGTAAGTTTCCATAATAAAAAATCTGAAGGGTTACAATTTTCCCATTTCCTTTATCCTTCTCTTTCTTTTTTCCATACCACTTATCACCTAACATATATAATTTATTATTTATGTATATCACCTACCTCCCCTAGACAAGGTAAGCACAAAGAGGGCTGGAATCTTTGCCCTCTGATGTGACCAAGCCCCCACAACACTGCCTGCCAGGGCACAGTAGTTGCTTTTGGACTGATGAACATGACCCATTTCCTTCATATTCTACACTAAACCCAGAAACCCCAAAGGTCAGGGTATCCTACTGTAGAAGTAATGACAGTGCTGGGTGCTGTGTTCTCAGAATATGAATTTAATTTTGGAATGAGTAAGATTACACTAAAAATTTATAGTGTGTTGCTTAGTTCTTAGAATGCTGAAGTACAGGAAAGTGACATCTTTATTTTATTTAACTCTACAGTAAAGTCTTTCTCTGAAAGATAAATTTAGGGACAAACCTCCCCCCTCCTTGTGAGCAGATGGTGTCTGACTCCCTAAGAACTTAGTAGAGCAGAGGGAGAGAGGAGGAATCAGACATTTTGATTCTGGCCCGAGATGTGCTACTAAATAGTAATGACCCATCGTGGTCAGCAAAACTGGCCCTCAGCTTTACAACTTCAAATAACTTCTGATGGTCCTTTTCATCATTAACCTTGATGTTAGAAGTTCACCCTCAGGTCCAGGTAAACTTAAAGTGCCCATAAATGCTGTGCTATAGATTTAGTTAATATTATTACTCAAACGAGCTGTTGTCACTTCCAAGGCACTACCTAAAATTTCAATTCTGAAATTCATGCAGACTTCTAAATGCTAACTGATCTCAGTTAAAAATAAGAAAAACTGAGACCACAGTAGCTCACATCTATAATCCCAGCACATTGGGAGGCTGAGATGGGAGGACAACTTGAGGCTAGCCATTTAAGACTGGCCTGAGCGGGTGGTGCCTGTGGCTTAGTGGGTAGGGCACTGGCCCCATATACCAACGGTGGCAGGTTTGAACCCGGCCCCAGCCAAACTGCAACAAAAAAATAGCTGGGCGTCGGCTCGGCGCCTGTGGCTCAAGCGGCGAAGGCGCCAGCCACATACACCTGAGCTGGTGGGTTCGAATCCAGCCCGGGCCTGCCAAACAACAATGACGGCTGCAACCAAAAAATAGCCGGGCGTTGTGGTGGGCGCCTGTAGTCCCAGCTACTTGGGAGGCGGAGGCAAGAGACTCGCTTGAGCCCAGGAGTTGGAGGTTGCTGTGAGCTGTTATGCCACGGTACTCTACCCAGGGCCACAGCTTTGAGGCTCTGTCTCAAAAAAAAAAAAAAAAGACTGGCCTGAGCAACCCAGCGAAACCACATATCTGGAAAAAAATAGAAAAACCAGCCAGGTGTGATGGCATGCACCTGTAGTCCCAGCTTCTTAGGAGGCTGAGGCAAAAGGATCACTTGAGCCCAATAGTTTGAGGCTGTAGTGAGCTGTGATGATGCCACAGGCGTCTAGCCTAGGAAACATAGAAAGACCCTATCTCCAAAAAGAAACAAGAAAATAAAGAAAACATTCCAAACATACAACTGTTCCTGGTGCAACCAACCTGGTCTAAACCTGTTGTCAGCTCCATCATCATGTCTCCATTTTTTTAAATTTTGCATACAAGGTCCTAAAATAAGATTGACACATTGATTATTAATTTTAAACAAATATTCTGAGAAAAAATATTGTGAATATATTTAAAATAAACATATAGTAAGAGCAGATAGGAAAGAGGGAGGAAAGGCAGAGGAAGAGACAGACACGGGAGGCTTGCAGGCGTGTCTGGGACATCAACAGCTGCAAGGCCTTCCCCAGTCCTGGTCTGTGACTCCAAATCCCAGGCACCAGATCTGGAGCGGGAACGCAGGCACAGGAGAGGCAGCCCTCGGAGGCTCCTTAACGTGACTACACACTCGCACACGAAATCATGCAATTCGTGGGAAAAGACCGTCAACTGGCAAAATTGTTTTCTAGTACCAAAATTCCCTAAATCAGGCATTTCCACTGAAAAGAGTCATTGCATTTCCACTGAAAAGAGAAGTAACTTCAGCCTCCTTGTCTCTCCATAGTAGACTGCAGAGAAAAGCACAGCAGTCCTTTCCAGGGAAGACAGCCTCGTGTGCTCTGCTACTCACACTTGATTATTTCAGACATCCATCAGCACTTTAAAAAAAAATCATACCCTTCAATTTCATTTTCATAAACCAGAATTTACTTTACTAGAAACTCCTGAGAAACACATCTTGTATATTAGGCATGTGAGCTGAATACTTCTAAATTATTAGTTCAAATCCACCCTGGATCTAAAAATGGTAATGGCCTGGGTTCCCAAACTGTGTAGCCAGAGTACCATGGCAGAGTCACAGAGGCACAAAGTGATATTTTGAATTTATGAGTGAAACAGCAATGTTTAAGATGTACAGACCTCACTTGAGGTTTTCACAGTTTCAACATCAGATTAAGCTACAGTTCTTTCTTTTTTTTTTTTTTTATTGTTGGGGATTCATTGAGGGTATAAGAAACCAGGTTACACTGATTGCATTTGTTAGGTAAAGTCTCTCTTGCAATCCTGTCTTGCCCCCAAAAGGTGTGGCACACACCAAGGCCCCACCCCCTCCCTCCTTCCCTCTCTCTGCTCTCCCCTTCCCCACCCACACCGTGTCCTTAATTGTCATTAATTGTCCTCATATCAAAATTGAGTACATAGAATTCATGCTTCTCCATTCTTGTGATGTTTTACTAAGAATAATGTGTTCCACTTCCATCCAGGTTAATACGAAGGATGTAAAGTCTCCATTTTTTTTTTTTAAAGCTTTATTTTATTTTATTTGCAGTTTTTGGCCAGGGCCAGGTTTGAACCTGCCACCTATGGTATATGGGGCCAGCACCCTACTCACTGAGCCACAGGCACTGCCCAAGTCTCCATTTTTTTAATGGTTGAATAGTATTCCATGGTATACATATACCACAGCTTGTTAATCCATTCCTGGGTTGGTGGGCATTTAGGCTGTTTCCACATTTTGGCGATTGTAAATTGAGCTGCAATAAACAGTCTAGTCCAAGTGTCCTTATGATAAAAGGATTTTTTTCCTTCTGGGTAGATGCCCAGTAATGGGATTGCAGGATCAAATGGGAGGTCTAGCTTGAGTGCTTTGAGGTTTCTCCATACTTCCTTCCAGAAAGGCTGTACTAGTTTGCAGTCCCACCAGCAGTGTAAAAGTGTTCCCTTCTCTCCACACCCACGCCAGCATCTGCAGTTTTGAGATTTTGTGATGTGGGCCATTCTCACTGGGGTTAGATGGTATCTCAGAGTGGTTTTGATTTGCATTTCTCTAATTGATAGGGATGATGTGCATTTTTTTATATGTTTGTTAGCCATTCGTCTGTCATCTTTAGAGAAAGTTCTATTCATGTCTCTTGCCCATTGATATATGGGATTGTTGGCTTTTTTCATGTGGATTGATTTGAGTTCTCTACAGATCCTAGTTATCAAGCTTTTGTCTGATTCAAAATATGCAAATATCTTTTCCCATTGTGTAGGTTGTCTATTTGCTTTGGTTGTTGTCTCCTTAGCTGTACAAAAGCTTTTCAGTTTAATTAAGTCCCATTTGTTTATTTTTGTTATTGTTGCAATTGCCACCACAGTCTTCTTCATGAAGTCTTTCCCCAGGCTGATTATCTTCCAGTGTTTTTCCTATGCTTTCTTTGAGGATTTTTATTGTTTCATGCCTTAAATTTAAGTCCTTTATCCATCTTGAATCAATGTTTGTGAGTGGAGAAAGGTGTGGGTCCAGTTTCAGTCTTTTACATGTGGATAACCAGTTCTCTCAGCACCATTTATTGAATAGGGAGTCTTTCCCCCAAGGTATGTTCTTGTTTGGTTTATTGAAGAATAGGTGGTTGTAAGATGTTAGTTTCATTTCCTGGTTTTCTATTCAATTCCAAATGCCTGTCTCTGTTTTTGTGCCAGTACCATGCAGTCTTGACCACTATGGCTTTGTAATACAGCCTAAAATCTGGTATGCTGATGCCCCCAGCTTTATTTTTATTACTAAGAACTGCCTTAGCTATACAGGGTAGATTAAGCTACATTTCTACCAATGACAACATTATCATCGAAAAACGGGGAGGTCATTCTAATAAAAGACAAGTATCATCAAAAAAAAAAAAAAATCAAAGAGGACAGCAGCACACAATCCACCTCCCAGGTTAGAGACACCGACAGGCACAGCTGTCCCATTAGCACGTTACTAACCCGGTTATCTAAGAATGACATAAACACTTTTTCTTCCTATTTAGGTGGGTTTCTTTTTTTTTCAAACAGCTACTGTTAGGACATAATACTTAATAAATTATTAGGACCCAACTACTTAATAAATAGAATTATTAGGTATTCCTTTAAGCCAAGGGGTGTCATGAAAAAATCAGGCATTATGAATAGAGAAAATGTAGAAATCTCTCCTTAGTAGATAACAAATTTCTGCACATTGACTATCTTCCCAGCACTCCTCTAACCCCCTATCAACCCTAAGAGGTCAGTACTCTAACTATCCTTGCTTCACACTGAGGTCCAGTGATATTATATAACACCTAAGGCCACCACACAGTGGAAATGACATATAAAGCAAATTAAGCACATCTGGAGAGCAGAGTCCCTGCTCTCCAAATACGCAGTATATTCTATGGCAGCGGTTCTCAACCTATGGGTCATAACCCCTTGGTAAGAATGAAAATACATCGCGGCGTTAGGAAGGTTAAGAACCACTGCTCTATGGGGCCAGACACAGTAGGTCAAGTCTGTAACCCCAGCACTTTGGCAGGCCAAGGGAGGAGGATCACTTGAAGCCAGTTTAAGAACAGCTCGGGCAATGCACCAAGACATCTCTTAAAAAAAAAAAAAAAACAGCTGGGCATTGTGGCGGGCGTCCGTAGTCCCCGCTACTCAGGAAGCTGAGGCAAGAGAATCGCCTAAGCCCAAAGAGCTGGAGGTTGCTGTGAGCTGTGATGTCACAGGACTCTACCAAAGGCAACAAAGTGAGACTCTGTCTCTAAAAAAAAAAAAAAAGAAAAGAGAAACAGGCAATATAGGAAAAATGTGACCAGAGAAAACAGACTATCTGGGAGAGCACCATTATTTTTCAGAGATCATACAACTCCAAGTTGATAGTTACATTTTATTTTAGGTATAATGCCCAATAGTTAACAAAGAAAAGCCACAATCAGTGGAATTACATCAACTTTGTCCACTGAATGAGACAACTGGAAAAGGAACATGTGTTTCCCAATACACCCTTGGGTCAAAAACCCAAGTCTTTATTTTAAATCAGAGAAATAACTCCACGGCTGGAAAAAAAGAAAAATCTAAGCTAAAACTTAAATTCGGGTCAAACAGACATGCTAAATTTGTTTCAGTTTCACTAAGGCATTTTTCACGATTAATATATTACAGGTATTCAAACTGCTATGATTAGGTAGCTCATCACCCAACCCCATCAAAGTATCCATTTTACTAATGGTTCAGCTGATCGTTCCATACACTTCCATACAGATACACTTTTCAGTATGCACAAGCTTTAGCTAGTTTTGGAGTTAAGCAGATCCCCACATTAGGCAGTCCCTCTTCAACAGAAGCTATTAAATAGGAGTTTAATCATGGATTAAAGTCTATTAAAACATTGAGCAACCTTCAAAATATTACTAAAATAATTCAGCAAGGTTTTCAATGATCGTTTACCCCC